>NC_080673.1:110902243-112152243 GCF_030445035.2 Dasypus novemcinctus | reverse complement strand
TGCTTTTGGAATTTATCAGTATTATCAAACTGCTACACTCCAACCCTTTGAATTCCAAAAAGACATTATAATATTAAAAACAAAAACAAAAAACCTTAAATCAGTTACAATGCAAGTACTAAACCATATCACAATCAATTTAAAGAAATACAGTTTGTGCTAGGGCAAAGTTCTGTCTGCTATAGACCTCTGAAACTTAAAAAACAATTCATCTACTTCCAATACACAAGGATAGAAAAAGGGTAAACATTTTCATTACGATATGGAGAAATTGGGAGGGAAACATGAGTCACAGTTTCTCTGCAGAATAGTAGATCTGTAGGGCATCCTCTATTGGATTTCAAAGTCTGAGAGTCATTTTTAAGATGATGTTTTCTTCTTCTTGGCACCTTCTGGGAACCCACCCTTTCCATATGCTTACATAATGGCCATCTTCTTGGTTACATGCTCATCAAGCATCTGCGTATTGACCAAGCTCCAGACCTCGAAGAGTGTTGGGATGATTGCCACACCTTACCCAATCTTTGGGTTAGAGCCTTAACCCTCCCTAGTACAGTGACCTTTGGCATACAGGCTCAACCCTCTCAGAGCAACAGGTTGACCAGCTGGCCTTCCCTAACCTTTGGGAGACAGATCCACTCCACTCAGACCAGTTGGGGTGCTGACCTTCATTGTCCTAATCAATGGGGAATATGCTCCAATCTCTCTGTACCCTGGGGCAACAAAACTCTCCAAGAACATGGAATAGGAATGTCCACCCTCTTCAACTGCTGGGGCAAACTCACCCTCTCTGTACACATGGGTGGGGTTCCTCTCTTGGTCCAAGGTGGTGTCCTAATTCTATATCTCAGCTTCCATGGTTTTCCTCTTAAAGCTGTTTCTCCTTCAATCTGTCCTTTTCACATCCTTTATATTCCAGGCTGACAGTGGTTTTGTTCATACAGCTCTTTCAAAAACCTTATTGGTTTAGCATCCAAGAAGCAGGGGTTCAAGCCATCAGACAGTAAGACTTTCCACAAGTCTTTCCTAGATAACTGCATCTTCAATCCAGATTTACAAGTTCCAAGTTTAGTTAAGTCCTCCAATGGAGCACTTTCATGTAGGAGTTTGATTTCCAGAGGCTTGGCATTTCCAGAATCAGTTTCTGTTTTCTTTGTGCCCAACAGTTCAGTCCTCAGCATATCTCTCTCATCTAGCATTTTGCTATAAGCTGCAAGCAGAAGCCAAGTCACATTCTCTAGGTTTAATTTGGAAATTTCTTCAGCTAAATGCCCAGGCTTGCCATTCTGCCTTCCATAAAACATCAGGAGTTAATCTTGCTAAGTTCTCTGTAACTTTAAGACATGGAACTCCTTTCCTCCAGTTTCCAATAATTGTTTCATCATTAACTTCTAAGGCATCTTAAAAAGTCTCTTTAGTATCAATCTCACAATTATTTCCTTCTAAGGCCTTATTAAAAATAACTTTAGGCTCCATAGTGCTACCAACAGTCTCTGCAAAGCAATTTAGGCCTTGTTCATCAAGCATCTCACAATTCCTCCAAAAAATACCTGTTGCCCATTTATAAAACCAATCCAGCATTTCGGTAATTGCAAAAGCACTACCCCGCTCCTGGTACCAAGCTGTATTAGTCAGGGTTCTCTAGGGAAACAGAATCAAGAAGAGATATCTGTCAAACATATGCTGATTCTGTAAGAGTCTCTCACGCAGCCATGGGCATGCACAAATCCAAGTTCCACAGGCAGACCGCAACCAGGAGCTGTCATGTAAGTCCAGTGAAGGTTCTTGGCAAATTCTGGGAGATGTTGGCTGTCTAAAGATGAACTGGGAAATTCTCTCTCAATGCTGGAATCACTTTCCCTTTTAAGGGATTCAACTGATTGGGTTAAGCGTCACTCATTGCTGATGGCAACCTCCCTGATTGATATAATTAAAACCAGCTATCTGTGATTTACCACTGCAGTAAAGTTAATGGCCACTAAAGTCCATAAATGCCCTTGTATTACCATTAGCATAGTCTTGCTTGACCAAACAACTGGGTAGAATTACCTGGCTCAGTTGACACAATAGCCTAACCATCACAGCATCTTTCTCTATCCCCTAAGTCTGTCAACCAAGTTTCATAAATTCTCATAAAATTCTGTACACTGTATCTCCATAATTTTTTGTTCATTTGGTTGTTTATTACATACAAAAATGATTATTTGATAAAGTAGCCCATTCACTAAGCTGTAAGCTTCACCAGCATAAGGACTACATGATTTTACTCACTTATATGACACCCTGAATTTACAACACCATTTGACATAAGATGTTTGTTCACTAATAAGTGTTGCCAAGCCTAGATTTGAAGCCAGGTAACTACAAATCGTGTGTCTTTCAAATGTATGTCTTTATCATCAGCGAAACACTTTGCACACATATTTCTGATATACATTTCTTTTCAATCCCCATTAAAATTAAACTCATACATATAAATCATGTAATGAATTTTCAACAAACTCAAGTCAATAAAAATGAGTGGGAGAATGAGTGTAGCTCAGGGAAGTGGGTGAAGCTTCAAATGGTTGAGCACCTGCTTCCCATATATGAGTCCCAGGTTCAATCCCTGGTACCTCTCCCAAACAAATAAACAAATGAAAAAAACAACTTTGACTGGGGAGTAGATTTAGCTCAGTCATTGAGTGACTGCTTCCCATGTGCGAGGTCCTGAGTTCAATCCCTGGTACCTCCTAATAAAATGAAAAAGTAAAAAAAAGAATGATAATACATTAGAATTCTCATTAACTTATTGACGGCTTGCTAATTTCTAAAAAGGCGTATATTTGTTTATTTAAATGGTTTTCTATGCTTTGGAATCAGAGTGCTCATTAGAAATGAATTGAAATTTATAATTAATCTTAGGTGATTTAGTGTTACTATGAAAAAATAATATACTTATTTACAACATAATTGAAACATCCTTAAAACAAAGTCATATTTTCCAGCATAATCAAAATATAATCTTTTTAATGGTCTGGTAGGTTTTGCTTACATTGATGTTATCAAAATTATGAATGTCATTGAGTGTTTGCAAACCAGTATCGAATTTATAAACCATAATACTAGATTAAAAGAGCTAGTATCAAAAATATTCTTTCTGGTCTCAAGGAACATATAATTATAGGGAAAATATATCAATGTGGAAAAATTTTATATGCAGATAATAATAAATTAACTTTGTCACTTAGGACCAGGATAAATGTAAAACTAAATACACCAGAGTAATAGAAAATTTCCTTTAGGGATTCTTTTAACACTGTAATTCTGAAGGTACCAGAGTCTTTAGTTCTTTTTATTTTCATATAAAATTCATTCATTAAATACATATAAAAGCTTCCATATGTAGTGTCCTTAAAAATTCGCAAAAAAACAACAGAGATACTTAGCTTATCTCAACTATGAGAATGTATTATAATGCCACAGAAGAAAATAGATAATGAGGTGCATTATTCAGGGTTCTGTAGGGAAACAGAACTGACAGGTGCTATCTATAATAGTATGAGATTTTATAAAATTGTCTCACAAAACCATGGGGATGCACAAGACAAAATTCTTCAGGACAGGTGCGCTGATGACCTTGATGGAGTTCCTAGGAGATGTTGGCTGCCTGAAGTAGAGAAGGGAAATCTCTCTCTCAATGCTGTAATCACTTCCCCTTTTGGATTGGATGAGATGTACTCATTGCTGTAGGCAATCTCCTTAGTTGACTGTAGATGTAACCAGCCAGCTGTGCAATCTGCAATCAATTCACTAATGATTAAAGTCCGTGAAATGTCCTTGTATTACAATTAGCCCAGTGCTTGCTTGACCAAATAACTGGGCATGATTACCTAGCCAAGTTGACACATTAGCCTAACCATCACAGTCCACCCCTTGTTAACTTGACAGCCATATACACATCACCATATTTAGTGTTTAAATAAAAGAAATAACATGTACGTATTTTCACCTAATAACATTCAACTATCTCGTGTGCAACCAGAAACTCATTAATTCACTCTAGAATAGTGTGTAAGTCCTGGGGTAATTGTCACTCTTAAACCTGATATCCTTAAATACTATGACATTAATATAATAGAACTCATGTGATATAAAGGAAAATGTTAGGGAAGAACAAAGATATTTGTTTTCTGCATAGACACAAGCATAGTCATAATTAAACAAGGAAGAAATATTCATGACCATTACAGTCCTCATTTCTGTAACTGGTCATGTGGTTGAAGTTTATATTTATCACTACCTTCTTCCACCACCCATTTCATGTTCCCTTTACCCTCAGCAAGAACCTCAGCTGGCCATGATTCTTTTTCTGGTGGGGTTACCCAGACTTTCATTCTTAAAGATCCTGGGCCATTGTTAGTCCTTCTTGGATTGGGTTGTTGCAATTTTTCATTGATGTTAATCACAGGGGATAGTAATACTAAGAGACATCCTATGGGACCTCCTGTATTCCAGGCAAACTCTTCTTTACCTCCATTGTGTAGGTGCAGTCCTATTTCCTCTTCATAGTCAGGATTGATCATCCCAGCCAGTATGTAATTCTCTTCTTTGCCTGTTGATTCAGAAGCATGAGGAACTCAAAGTGACCAGGTGGAAGCCTTAACTTCAGTGGAATCTTGTCCTGTGAAAGCTCTCCTTCTTTTGGAAATAAGACCTGTAGACCAGCAGAACTTAAGGTTTTAGGAACAGAAAGCAAAATTTTTCACCCCTGGACTCCCAGATCCGTGAATCCTAGGTATGGGAGAAACAGTGCCATAGAGTAGACTCCACTTTAAGCAAATAGCCTCCTGGAGAACATTGCCCTAGCCCTGCAAAGTATTACCAGCTAGTTGGCACTGTAATTGAGTCTTCAAAAGGTCATTCCACCATTCTATCAATCCAACTGCTTCTGGAGGATGGAGAACATGGTAAGACCAGTGAATCCCATGAACATGACCCATTCCTGCACATCATTTGCTGTGAAGTGGATTCTTTGATCAGAAGACATGCTGTGTGAAATTCTATGTTAATGGATAAAACATTCCATGGACGGAAGTTTTGGAAGAAGCATTGTATGAAAGGAAGGCAAACCCATATCCAGTGTATGTAACTATTCCAGTTAGTAAAAATCACCATCCCTTCCATAATGGAAGTGGTCACCCTGACACCAGGTAGCAGACTGATCACCTTGGGAAGTGGTACCATTTTGGGGGCTAAGTGTGAGTCTCTGCTGCTGGAAACTTGGTCATTCAGCAGTGGCTGTAGCCAAATCAACCTTGGTGAGAGGGAAGTCCATATTGCTGAGCCCATGTATAACCTCCATCCCTACCACCATGGTCACTTTGTTCATAAGCCCACTGAGCAGTGACAAGAGTGACTGGGAAAAGAGGCTGAGTGCTAGCTGGTCACCCTCTGTTGAGAATCTATGTGGGACACAAAAATTTTCATATTTTTGTCCACTCAGAAAGGTCTTTTCACATATCTCTTTCCCATATATTTTAGTCACCAATTTTCCAATTATGTTCCTTCCTATTCCCTGACCATCCAGCAAAACCATTGGCAATAGCCCATGAATCAGTATACAAATAAACCTCCAGCCATTTCTTCTTCCCAGCAAAATGAACAACCAGGTGCACTGCTAAAAGTTCTGCCCAATGGGAGGGATTTGCCCTAATGACTGTCTTTCAGAGATATCCTAGAAATGGGCTGCAGTGCTACAGCTGTCTACTTTGAGGTTGTACCTGCATATTGTGTAGAACCATCTGTAAACCAGGCTTGAATTTTTTCTTTTTCTGTTAGCTTATTTTAGGGAACTTCCCAAGAAGCAATAGCTGTGGACTGGAAAAGAGAAGGTAACATGTCAGAAGTGGTTACCATGGGCATTTGGGCCACTTCCTCATGTAACATATTTGTGCCTTCAGGACCTGCTTGAGCCCTATCTCATATACATCACTTCCACTTTATGGTGGCGTGCTACTGTGTACATCCAATTTTATGGATTAGTGGGTCTAACAATAACCAGATCATGATAGGCAATTCAGGTCTCATGGTAACTTGGTGGCCCATGGTTAAGCATTTAGTCTCTATTAAGGCCCAGTAGGAGGCCAAAAGCTGTTTCTAAAAGGAGAGTAGTTATCTGCAGAGGATGGCAGGTCTTTGTTCCAAAATCCTAAGTGTGTGCATTGTGATTCTTCTATAAGGGCTTACCAAAGACTGCAAACTTTATCTTTTTTTGCATCTGACACTTTAGCACCATTGAATCTGCTGGATCATATGGCCCAAGTGACAGTGCAGCTTGCACAGCAGCCTGGACCTGTCACAGAGCCCCCTCTTGTTCCATTCCCAAATCAAAATTAGCAGCTTTTTTGGGTGCCTGGTAAATGGGCCTAAGCTGCACACCCAAATGAGGAATGCATTGTCTCCAAAATCCAAAAAGACCAACTAAGTGTTGTGCCCCTTTTTTGGTCATAGGAGGGGCCAAATGCAACAGCTTATCCTTCATTTTAGAAGGGATATCTCAACATGCTCCACATCATTGAACACCTAGAAATTTTACTGAGGTAGAAGACCTCTCTATTTTTGTTAGATTAATCTCCCATCCTCTTTCACACAAATGCCTTAAGAATAAGTTTAGAGTAATTGCTACATCTTGTTCACTAGGTCTAATCAGCATGATATTATCAATATAATGGAACAATATGATGTCTTGTGTGAGGGAGAGATGATCAAGTTCCCTGCAGACAATGTTATGACATAGGACTAGAGAGTTGATATACCTCTGAGGCAGGATAGTGAAGGTATATTGCTGACCTTGCCAGTTGAAAGCAAACTTTCTGGTGGTCCTTCGTAATGGCAATTGAGAAAAACTCAATTTCTTATAGGTACCCCAAGATCTATTAGCCAGTGTCATAGGTCTATACTACTCCAATTTATCTTTGGTGATTAAGTGTTGTTACTTGGCTTTTGACAGCCTGAGATCTCATCTTCTCCTTGGTGTTTAAGGATTCTTGTTTAGTGGTAGCAGTTATCACAATAACTGGCCTACAGAGAAGTGCAATGACAGAGCTCTTCAGGGAAGATGGACTTCCCTGAATATATATATTCCTTAAAGTCCTAGTTAAATGTATATCCTCTGAACATTCCTGGGATAGGCGGGTAGGTCTTGAATGGTGAATCCATTCTAGCATTCCAATATCTGTAAGCCTTTAGATACTCTCATTCACAGTATACCAGGATAAATTGGGCATCTCAACCTCAGATATTCTAGAACATCTTTTGGTCCATGTATCAGCCAGCCACCCAAACAAACTGTTAGAGCCCTTTCTAACCCCTTGAGCTACAGCATTGAATCCAGAATTTCTGCTTTGTGGGTTATTAATAAATTAATAAATTAATAAATTCAGCCTGATACAACTTTATATTCCTTCCAAGATTATCCCATACTCTTAATATCCATTCCCACATATATTCCTCTGATTTCTGCCTCTATAAATTGGAAAACTTATCCAGTTCTTTTAAGGTATAGTATACTGATTCATGGGTCATACTTTGTACTTCATTTTTGTGTGCTTGTTGTGATTTTAGTCTAGTTATAGGTCTGGAAAAGAAGAGGAGTTTTGGGGATAGGAAAGGAAAAGAATTAGAAATGTCTTGCAAGCTATTGAGCACAGGCCATTCTTTTCCAGTTTCATCTGGTGAGACAGGATTAATCTGTTCTGTGGGAGTTTGATGGCAGGCTCCTCAGGGCAGGAAGTTGGGTGATGGTTTCCTCAGGGTAGAGAAGAAGTAGATATTCCTTGGGGCAGGTTGTAGGTTGGGAAGTGCAGGCTTTAGGTTGGGTGGTACTCACCTCAGGGCAGGGAGGAGGCCCAGAGCTCCCTGGGGCAGGCTGGAGGCTGTGTGATGCAACATTGACATCGGGTGTTCTCCACAGCATAGACCTAATAGGTTTACCTTGAAAATGCTCAGCAGAATTTGCAGTTTCAATGTCCCCACCAATATCATCATCAATCCATGTCTCCACTCCAATCCTCAGTGTCCCACTCCTTTCCAATAAATACCCTCACTGAAACATCAGACATCCTGCAAGATTGATATTTTAGATTCCATTGTAACTGTTACTCATACAATGAGACTCTGGGTCTGCTTTTCAGAGATCTCAAGTCTGCAGTCGAACAAAACAAGATTTTCTTTCATGGCACACATATAGACTTTCACAACTTTTGTGCTGCACTTAAGTTGCAAATTTGAAGGCTTCAGCTCATTCCTTTCTTTTGTAACTGTATTCAGCCTAGTTAGGAACAGCCAGCCAGTATCATTATAACTTTTAATTCCACAAAACTCTGTTAAGTTGTTAAAAAACTCTCACCCAGATCCTTCCTCTCATAAGCATGGAAGTGGTGGTATTTTGCATATCTCTATTGCCAACTCACACTGTGGACTATCAGTGGCCTCTTGATTATTGGAAAGAGTCATTACTGCCCTTGCAGTAATCAGAGTAGAGAGCCAATTGCAAAACTCCAGAACTAATTCAAATATTCAATTTTTAAGATCCATTTTCCGAGAACTACTCCCAGTACTGAACTTTATTAGTCAGGGTTCTCTAGGGAAACAGAACTGGCAGGAGATATCTGTAAATAGTATGAGATTTTATAAAATTGTCTCATATGATAGTGGGGATCCACTAGCACAAATTCCGCAAGGCAAGCTGAGATCCCAGGAGATGCTGGCTGTCTGAATTAGAGAAGGGAAATCACTTCCCCTTTTAAGGTATTCCACTGATTGGATGAGATGTAACTTATTGCTGATGGCAATCTCCTTAGTTGATTGTAGATGTAACCAGTCATCTATGCAATCAACTCAGTGATGATTAACATAGATGAACTTCCCTTACATTGCAATTAGTCCAGTGCCTGTTTGACCAAACTACTGGACATCATTACCCATTTAGTTGACATATTAAACTAACCATGACATGAGGTAAGAGTATTAGCAGTTGCAATATCCACTATGATCGATAGTAGCTCTTGTAGTCCAATTGCAGGAGTGTGGAACATCAGGAGCTTTTTACACCACTAATTCATTTTATCATCATATCATCTACTGTTCCTTTTTCTGTTGCTATGTAGCAGTTTGATATAGTTATGGATTCCAAAAATAGATATTGAGTTATGTTTGTAATCTGGTCTATTACTGGGCATGATTGAATTATGATTAGGGCTTGGATTGGGCCATGTTATTAGGACATTGAGTCCATTTATCTGTGGGGAATCACAGATAAAAGGCGTGGCAAAGAACAGAGTTGGAGCTTTGGATGTAAGTGTTCTTAATATTGGAGTTTTGATGTTGGAGTTCAATGTTAAAGTCTTAATCTGGCGCCCTGGGAAGTAAACACAGAGAGGAAAGAGGAGCAAGTCTCAGGAAGAAACGAACCTTGAACCGAGAGAAACAAAACCCTAGAAGGGAGGAACCCAGGAAGCCCAAACCCTCATAGACATCGGCAGCCATCTTGCTCCAACATGTGAAAATAGACTTTGGTGAGGGAAGCAACTTATGCTTTATGACCAGGTATCTGTCAGCTCCTACTACAAATAAATATCCTTTATAAAAACCAACCAATTTCTGGTATTTTGCATCAGCACCCTTTTGACTGATTAATACATGCTACATAACCATGTTTAATCTGAATTCACTTTTGTACTTTGAAGTCTTGATATTTTTCCCTGTAAGGTGTTAAGTAAAGCTTAATTTCTTTAGAGACATTCTGCTCCATTAAAACTGGCAATATAAAAAATGAGCAATATAATTCACATTACTCTCTCTTATCTATAAAAGTTTATTAAACTCAGTGTTCCACATTTAAACTCAAATTCAAAACTACTTAGGAACAAACTTGACTCTCATAGAAAATGTTTCTTCTAGTTTTGGGGTTAAAATTTTATGCTTATGAGCATCTAAAGATCCATTCTTGTCACAAAGGCAATCTTCACCAAACATCTGCAGAAACATTTGGAATGCTATTGTTATGTTAGGAATTGTCCAAGTGTGCATGTTTTTGTAACATACCATTATGGTTGCATTGATAGTCTTGAAAGAAAGATTTCTGAATACAGTATAATGCACTGTCTTAATCATCTGTCACTGTATATCAGATAAAATGACTTGTTTATCATAGATTCTTCAGAATCAAATGTGAGTTGTCTTCTAGAGTTGCAAATTTTATGTCACCTGAAAAATTATTCACTTGCAATCAACTTATTTGCTGAGAAAAGCATTAGGATTTCTTGCATGGACTCCAGCTCTCCATAAAGTACTCTTTCCTTTCCATTCTTCAGGCAAGGAGCATGTTACACATTTTGTTCAATTGCTAGCCATCCCTCCCTCCATTAAAACAGTGTCTAATTTTCTTGTCTCTGTTTTTGTCTAAAACAGTGGCAAATTATCACTTTTAAACTAATGTGTATATTACGATGTACCTGCTATTTTTTCGGACCATGACTTCCAGTTCTGGAAATGGGAGAAGATAGAATGACTGTTATGAGTACTTCCACCATAAAGATAAAAAGCTGATGGTTCTACAAATACACAATCACATATACCCTACTAAACTGATCATGATAAGACCATGTAAATCAATGCATAATGTAAGTGCTTTTAAAACAAAAATATACAATTGATGTTTGTATTATCCTCCTGGAAAAGTTTATAATTTAAAAAAAGTGACTAAAAATAGTAGTTCCTAGTTAGGAGCTGAGATTTGATAATGCAAGTAAGAGGACCATATAAATAAAAAAAGAGCAAGACAGAGTTACCTATTGCCTGACCAAGTTTTTGAGTGATTACATTAAAAAGAAATGTGGTATTAATTTTAAAAGAGATTGATTAAATGGCAGTTTTTCTGTGTTTTAAATATATATCCCTTATGATAGAGGTAAGCCAATTATAAAGAAAGTGTTAATATGTTTTAGAAAATAGGCATGGACTAAGTATTGTTCTGGAAAAAAAACACTAAAAAATAAAATAACAGAATTTTTTTTAATTGGACAAAAAGAATACCAATGTGATTTTTTAAACATTCAGATGTTTACATAAATTAGGTAATGTTTAATCATTCCATGAGATTATTGAGAATTATAATTCTGCAATATTAATGCCAAAATCCTGTGCCTGCTTTATTAGATAGCCATTCTGTTTCACACCCTACCAAATGTCCCTCGCTCTGCTTTCTCAAATCCAGTCTTTTATTCATCTTCACATAGGTTTCTGGATTTCACATGCTCCTTGGGCTATGTGTATCTGGATCTTGCTTTAAATCCATAATTCATTAATGAATACACTAAAATTTTTAATACCTATCAATTATATGCGATGTATTGTACAATTTGCAGTGATGGGTGGGAAGGCATGAAGATGGCATTAGATGTCTTCCAAAATGAGTCTAGATAGGCACATAAAAGAACACACACAAATATACCAAAAAAACCTACTAAACAAAGGAGGAGAGAACACTTTTTGGCTGATCAGAGAAATCTATGCATTGTTCAGTTTATACATACATGTGGATTTTTGCAATATGCTGTATTTGTTCATTAGTCTCTAACTTTAGGGGTATGAATGTCCATGTGCAAGTGTATTTTCATTTGTGTATTCATATTTAATTGAGTGGTCCAGGTTCTGTATCCCAATGTATATCTATAAATATTGGTCTCCCTATATTGACACCATACCTGCTATATGTAGCCTACTCATGTAAAACTAACTCTGTGAAAGGTATCTTTATCTATGTAGGTAAAAAAAAAAGCAATGGCTATAATATGTAAGAGTATATATATATTTTTTTAAATTCAGTTTTTGTATGCTTTGAATTGTGTCAAAAAATGAGGATTTTTTTCACTGAAATGAAATAAGGCTACTGAATTTTTCTTAAAAATTAAAATGCTTCAATGTTATTCTGAGTAAAATTAATATCTGCTCTTTTAATATTACAGAAATGAGAATAGGCACTTCTGTGTTGGGATTTTTCAGCCTGAAGACTGGAGACTCTTTATTTTATATATGATATAAGGGTTCTGAATAAATAGGGAACTAATCCCAGGATAAAGGAGAGAAAGATCAAGTAAAGCTTGTAGAGAGTCCCTCTACCCACCAGAAGTGAAATTCACTACTCTATCATAGAATAAATAGTTGGAGAATGGCAAGATTCCATCTCCATCCCTAGTCAATCTCCATTTTCTATTCCACTAGAGCTTAGTGTTCAAAAATGAGAAGACATCAGAAGGTACCTGTGAAAGAGAGAGAGAAAGGACCAAAAAGATTGTTCAGGGCATTCTTGCAGAACACTTTACAATTTCATGAAACAGATCATTTACTCATCCTACTCATGCTATTAGGAGGAATAAGACAGTCTTGGAGAAATGGATTTTTCTCTCATAGAGTGTGGAGTGAAAATTGGTTCCCCTCTTTGGACACAGGAAAGATGTTTTAATAATCTCACAACAAGAGTGAAGACAGCTGTGACAGTATGAAGGTTTTTGTGGATCCCAGAAAAGATCATATTCTTGGAACTATTCCATTCCTGTGGGTATAGGAAACTTTGAGTGGATTAAATTCAGTTGGGGTGTCTTTGATTGGATTACTTCACTAAAGCATGACTCAGGGTTGGTCTTGGTCCCCTCACTCTAGTCCTTTATGAATGGATGACTAAAAACAGAGACACCCAGAGAGAAAAAGATGCAGAGATGGAGAGAAGGAACCCAGGAGCTCAGAAGGAACCAGGGAGAGAGAATGTCACAGATAGTCAGAAGCTGAAGCAATGAGACTCAAAAGAGAAACAGGTGCCCCCATGTGCCTTATCACATGGAAGGAGTCCAGGATCTCCAGTAGCCAACCTTCAATGAGACAGCATCTCTGATATTCCTCTGATTTGGGCATTTTCATAACCTCAGAACTGTAAGCTTTTAACCTAAAAAATTAATAAAGTCCCATTATAAAAGCCAACCCTTTTCTTGTATATTGCTTCTAGAAACTTTTAGCAAACTAAAACAGCAACAAAAACAAGGAGTTCTTTCTGTAGAGTTGACTTTATTCTTGGATAGAAAAAGTCATGAAGATGTCAATTGAAGAAGGTAAACGATTGTGGCTGTCAAGCTGAGTGTGTTTGTGGAAATGGTGGTAATTTCCTTAGTAGCTTAAATAATATTGACTAGGAGTTACTATTGAGTTAAAAGAGACACAAAAGATTGCCTGTATGTGCCCATCACTGTCAATGATGAATAGTATTTTGAGTTGTGTATACATTTATATTTCAACACCATGTCACACATAAAGAATCATAAAATAATTTTCTGGCCATATTTTAGTTCCTATTTGATGTATTCTCATTTAATTTTCTTTCTACTACCCTTAATCATAGCTTTGGTTACAAATTGAAAAGGACAAATTCAGCAACATTGTAATATTTTATAACACAGTTGAGAATAAATAAGGTTGTGTGTATACAGCAAGAGCAAAGCAAACTTGAAATTAATTTGTGGTAGTATTTGTTTCTATACACAATCATTAACTGTTGTTGATAAGAAAATCTCTATCTCCTTAAGGAATATTTCAGTATTTACAGCCCAGGGTAGTTATGCATGCCTGTTATTTCCATGTGCCATGTATACATAATAACATTTATGTTGTTGTGACATTTTAAATCCTTTTATGAATACTAAAAAGAAAGATTATGTTTTTGAAGTAATCCATTCCTGTGTGTGTGGAGCACCCTT
Source organism: Dasypus novemcinctus (assembly GCF_030445035.2). Lineage (NCBI taxonomy): Eukaryota > Metazoa > Chordata > Mammalia > Cingulata > Dasypodidae > Dasypus > Dasypus novemcinctus. Next base: position 112,138,456 of record NC_080673.1, on the reverse strand, counting down.
TATTTTCAACATTATTGATACACATTAATAAAGCATAAATCCATCCAAAGAATACAAACAGTGGTATTTGGTGTAATCACATGTTTGTGCATTCATTACCCCAATCACTTCCAGGCCACTTTCCTTATTCCAATAATAATAATTGAAAAAAAATAAACAAAACTCATTTCCTCTCAATCTTTTTATGCCTTATCTGCCATATATAGCTGCTATTCTTTTTCTTCTCTCTAGTATATTTGTATTAATATTTTATAAAAACAGTCTTATATATGCAGCATCACTCAAACTCATGTTTTACATGAGATTTTACTATCTATACAGTCCCATATTACAGTTTTTAGCTTTCCTTCTAGTAATATGTGACTTAGAATTTCTCTCTCAACCTCTGTCAAACTCATACAATAGCACTACTAGTTTCAAGCACCAGGATATGCTTTAACCATTTCCATTCATTTCCAAAGATTTACAAACAATCCCTTTTTAGCAATTCTGCAAAAATTAACCTTCAGCTTTCCATTCTCTAACCTCCTTTTTTCAGGTGACCTATATTCTAATTATTAACTCCATGAGTTTACACAGTGTATTTAGTTCATAATAGCATAATCACACAGTATTTCTCCTTTTGTGTCTGGCTTGCTTCATTCAACATACTGTCCTCCAGATTCATCTATGTTGTCATATGTTTCATGACTTCATGTCTTCTTACTGCTGCATAATATTCCATATGTGTATAGACCACATTTGTTTATCCATTCTTCATTTCATGAACACCTGGGTTGTTTCCAACTTTCGGCAATGATAATAATGCAGTTATGAACATTGGTGCACAGATGTCTGTTTGTATCTGTGCTCTCAGTTCTTCTGGATATATACTTAGTAATGGCATTGCTGGGTCACATGGCAAGTTTATATTCAACTTCATTAAGATCTGCCAAACAGTCCTCCACAGTGGCTGTACCATTCTACATTCCCACCGACAATGAATAAGCATTCCTATCTCTTTACATCCTCTCCAACATTTACAGTTTTCAAAATTTTTAATAGTGGCCAGTCTAATAAGTGTGAAATATTTCATTGTAGTTTTGATTTGCACTTCCCTAATTGCTAATGATGCTGAGCATTTTTCATGTATTTCTTTACCATTTATACTTCTTCTTTAGACAATTGTCTTTTCAAGTCTTTTGTCCAGTTTTTAATTGGGTATTTTGTTTTTTATTGTTGAGTTGTATGATCTCTTTATATATCATTGATATTAAACACTTATCAGATATATGATTGCCAAATATTTTCTCCCATTCAGATGGCTGCCTTTTCATCCTTTTGACAAAGTCCTTTGAGGTGCAAAAGTGTTAATTTTTCCATTTACCTATTTTTTCTTTTGTTGCCTGTGCTTTGCATTTAAGAAACTACTGCTACCATAATATCTTGAAGATGTTTTCCTACATTTTCTTCTAGGGTTTTTATGGTTGTTGCTTTTATATTTAGGGCCTTGATCCATGTTGAGTTAATTTTTGTATTAGATTTGAAATAGGGATCCTCTTTCTTTCTTTTGATATGGATAAATAGTTCTCGCAGCATGATTTGTTGAATAGAATTTTGTGGCCCAGCTGGGAGAGCTTGACAGCCTTATCAAAAGATGTGAGGGTCTATTTCTGAGTTCTCGATTTGGTTCCAATTTTCAGTGTGTCTGTCTTTCTTCCAGTACCATGTTGTTTTTACCGCTGTAGCTATGTAATATGCTTTAAAGTCAGAAAGTGAGCGTCCTCCAACTTCATTCTTCTTTTTTAAGATCTTTTTGGCTATTCAGGACTGTGGGTTCCTTTTGATTGGACTGCATTAGTGAGGCATGGCACAGGTTGGGTTTCCACACTCTTGCTAGGCCTTATATATAAAGAGAAATGGAGGAAGAGACACACAGGAAAAGTGAGCTCTGTAATTTTGACCTGGCCATATGAGAGAGAGGATTCCACACTTGTCTACAACTGTAGAATGGCAGAGAAGTCCTGAGAGGCTGAGAAATGTCCTGGAGTCTGGAATCATCAAAGCACAGAGGCACTGAAGGAGTCCACTGAGGGGCAGGGCCCATGGAGCTGCTTAAGGCTGAGGAGATGAGTCTTGACATATGCCTGACCACCAGGATTGTCAGTAGCCAAATTTGGTGAGAAACTATCTCTGATGGTACTTTGATTTGTATATTTCAGGACCTCAGAACTGTAAGATTTTCCCCTATAAAATTCCCATTTAAAAGCCAACCTATTCCAGCAGCCCTGTGGCAAATGAAGATAACTTTGATTATTAGTATGTTTGAAAATTAAAATCTATCTTTAATTCTTGACAGAATTTTATGAGATCTAAGTATTTGATATCCTATAAAGCTATAAATCCTGTAAAGCTGGCCAAAAAAAATCAGTCATCTCTAATATTCTGCTTTTAATGACAAAAATGAATAAGCCTAATTTGCTATGTCATATCTTTCACTTTGAAACATGGAAATGACTGTAACCTTTCAGACAAAATTACATGAAGTAAAATAAAGCAAAAGATTTTATTTAAAAATTGGTATCATCATAAATATTTTAAGTAGTTTTTCAGTAGTAGTTAAATAATAACCATTTATTTACATTTATCTTAATTAGAGCTAACTCTCATTGACTTAGGATGAAATCAGGCTCCTAAACATTTAATTATAATAGTTCTAAGCTATTCTGAATAAAATTAATATCTGCTTATGAAATTATAGAAACATAATGTTGAACATCACTAACCTTAACATTTCTATCCTCAGAGAAATCCACTGTTAATGGTTAGGTACTATAATACTTTCATTGGCTTAATTACATATGTGTGTGTATATGACTATTGCTTTGTTACAAATGTAAATAAATGCAATTGCATATAGAATAAACTTAAAAGTCAACTCTATTTTCAGGCAAAGTCAAGGTTAGATTGCTTGTGCTATTGTAATGACTTTAGAGAAGATAGTTAGCATATCTTTCTTGAAAAATTTATACAAGTACTTTTAATATATTTATTTGAACTGAATAGATGTTTGAACAATAATGCTTATTTTCAATGCATGAACATCCACTCTAAATTTTAATTTCCCACACATATATTTAAGCCAAGTGACATATAAGTGAAGTATTCTGTTCTCTGTGGTCAAGTCTTGCCTTCCCACCTTCTGATATTACAATCTGACTCTGGGTCAATCAGCCCTGGAATCAACCCTGCCCAGTGCCATAATTTAAACTGGGAATTTATTTGAGACCTGGTCCTTCAAGAAGTGGGATTTGCCCATCCAGTGACCTTTGGGCTGCACTTCTTTATCTAATCCTTTGTGACTAAGAACAGTTTGCCTGATGGGTCTTTTGAACACATCCAGTTCCATTTCCTACAGTTATTTCTGGGCCTAAATCTGGACTCCAAGACCAGCTAAGTAAACTGAGATATAACATTTGTTAATTTACCTACGAGGCTCTTCCTGCAAGACTTTTCCCTCCTAATTGTGGTCACTATACTTCTCAGGAACTAAGAAAACTTGGACATTATCTAGGAACAAATTAGGCCTTTTTTTGTAAAGTTACCAACATACTAGGACTTGTTCTTAAAAATACAAATTAACTAATCATAGTGAGAGAATCAAGACTGTTTTCTAGGCCTTATGTTTAATTTTTTATTATTCCCCCTCCCCTTGCAACTTGTTTACTGTCTACTCTCCATGTCCATTCACTGTGCATTCTTCTGTGTATTTGTATTTATTTTTATTTATTTCTGCCCTTTCTGTTTTGCTTATTGTCTGCTCTTTGTGTCCATCTGCTGTGTGCTCTTCTGTGCTTTAACTTGTCTCCTTTTTTTGTTGCATCACCTTGCTGAGTTGGTTCTCCATGGCGCTTGCGGGCTGTCGGCTCTCCGTGGCATGCAGACCAGGCTGCCTTCACAAGGAGGCCCCAGGACGTGAACTGAGGGCCTCCCGTATGGTAGATGGGAGCCCAACTGATTGAGACACAGTTGCTTCCCCTTACATTTAAATTTTATTATTTAAAATTTAAAATACAGAGGAGAAAGGAGTGTCACAGTAGAGTTGGGGAAAAATATTTTCAAAGTTTGTCATCTGAAGACTTAATCCAGCCTTGTAAACATCTAACAATACTTAATGAACTTGTCTTTCCCTTCCAGTAAAATTCTTTGAGATGCCCAGATCAAAGAATATTTAGCTCCCTTTTACTTGGTAACTTGAACACTAGCTCTTTCCATTAGATGGATAATCTTACTATCCAGATAAACCTTTAAATCTTCTCCATAGATTTTTTTCCCTTACTCAGACTTCCCAAGCAACTTTGCAAACTTCGCTGTGCTGTTATTACTGTGGCAGTCATTACAAAAACTGAGTTGAGAATGTAAGAGTTGGTATTGATGATAACCCTATAAAATATGGGGTGAATTCTCTTTGAAATCCCTGCACTACTATCAGGAGGAGGATATAGCAATGTGCAATGGAAAATCATTGTATTAAGGATTCTTAAGGAATGTCGTAAAAGGCCAGAGAATTGTCCCTTGTGCTGTTTTTTAGTTTCCTTCTGCTGCTTAACAAAACATAAAAAATTGGGTGGCCTCAAACAGCAGAAATTTATTTTCTCACATTTCTGGAAGTGAGAAGCCAAAATCACGTTTGCACCAGAGGATGACCCTCCCTCTGAAGGTTATAGGAAAGAATCCTTTCTTAGCTTCCACTGTTATTTGCCAGTAGTTCATGGAGTTCCTTGGCTTGCAGTTGCTTCAACTCCAATCCTCTGCCCCATCCTCCTTGTGTATGTCACTGTGTATTCTCTCCTGTTCTTTTTTTTTTTCTTCTTTCATCTGTTCTTTTAAGGATACTAATCATACTGGATTTAAAGGCCACCCTAATCCCTCCCATATGGCCTCTTCCTTACTAATTACATCAACAAAGACCCTATTTCAAAAAAAAGTCATATCCTGAGGTTCAGAGTAAAAACAAGCTTTGTGGATACATTATTCAACCCAGTCCTGGGTGTAACTTTGGTATTTAAGGAAACAACTTTCTAATTCTTGAAGAATCAAAGTTTAAATATACTATGGTAAATATTTTAGAAATTGGATGAGGACAACGAAAATAGCATGATAAATGGATTATTACACAAAAAGTTGACCTGAAAACACTGTAATTTGTAGATATAATTTAAAAGAAAGCACAGGTTTTAACATATGTTAAATGCCTTAAAATAAAATATCAAAATAAAATTATAGCAAATGAACTAAAATGTACTAGAGTTTAAGTTGATATATAATGAAAGTTTACAGGTAAAAATGAGAAAAAACTTCTGCACATTACATAATTTGAAAGATTTCACATAGACATGGAACCTACTGTTTTTTTGTTTTTTATTCATTTGTTTTTCAGTATCTCTCTGGTTAAATGTTACTAGCAGGTTTCAAAAAGTAAAGACCACAAAACTGGAATCAATAAAAGTTCCTTGTAAGGTTCACATGCTGATGTATATTTTTCTTTAATTATATATATTTTTTATCTGGCTTAAAGCACAAATTCTTTTAATACCTCCTAACCATCTTTTGAAAAATTAGAGTTCAACCAAGAATACTGCATTTATTTAAAGACTTTTTTTTACCATTCAATTTTTCTTCTGCCTTCTCCATATATCACATAATAAGATTGAGTACTATTTTTTTTTCTGACTTTTAATTTCTATCAGTGTTTCACAACTCAGATAATGTATGTTTTTGTATGCTGCATTTAGCAAGATCATATCAAAAAAAACAAAATTAAACAGTCTAATTTGATTTCTGCATAGTTGCATTTTCTCAATTTTATGAATAATTCTAAACCGTTATTTTATGAATAATGCCAAATTGTTATAATAAATCTTTAGAGAAAAAGAGTAATTACTCATGCACAAAATCATTGAAAAATAACTGAAACCATGAGAAAAACTAAACTTGCTATTTTTCTTTTAAATATTTGTGCTTTATTATTCCATAGATTCAAAACTGATTTACCTTATTCTTGTATTACCTTAATTTGGTAACTTAAAACCAATACTTACTGAATGATTTTTATATGTTAGGTTGTGTATAACCTGCCTAATATTTCTTAAAATTTATGTGTCATCTTATGTGATGTCAGGTGTATCAAATATGACTCTTGAGCAAGATGGGAGTGAACAATTTTCTACTTTTCTCCTATAAATAGCCTAACTTATAGAATTTACTCTTAATGCTATACTTCAGATTTCAGTCAAAAGGAAAAGGACACTTTCTTCTGTCCCAGAGCCTTAGCAGAAGACTCAAGGTATACTTTTGATTCTGGTAGGGCAGACGTACACCAAGGAAGGAATCCCTGTGGCCAAGAAAAGGGTCCTGAATTAAGTAAAAGTGAATTCCATCCAACACATTGAACTGGTTTGAGTGAGAATGTTTCCCCCAGAAGGATATTGAGATAAGGGATCATAAAAGGTGGTTAGATGCTGATTGACAAAAAGAATAGTCATCTGCTATACACTTCATGTAGAATATATTTGACTTTATTGCTTTAGGGATTGTTTTATAAATGTCTAATTCTTATTAGAATCAGGAAATTATGAGTTCATATGAAAGAGAAAATTCCATTTTAAAGAATCAAATTATCAATTTATACAAACTATCCTCTACCATACTTTGATAATATATGGAAATATTATAACTTATTTGATCTTCTAATTTAATAAAGAGTGTTCAGTGGATCCATCTGCTTCATTGTTAGTTCTGCATTTATTTTTGTGATTCTGATTTTAAGTTATCTTTCCATTTGCTACATGAGAATTCCCATATTCACCAGTGTGTACCAGAATCTGAAATTGTGGGAACTCAGTGAAATAGACTGGACCAGCTTAAATTTCTTTCAGTATTTCTGCCTGGCTTTAACAATGTACTATATATATATATATAAACCATTTAGCTTTTAAATTTTAGTGAGGATCTGCTGGCCTAGTTTCAAAAGTTGGTCTCCTGAGCATAATGAACATAATTGAAATTCTTGTTAAGTTTTGCAATTTTAATGAAAATATTAAATGACTTGTGAAATAGCATGGTAAATTTGCTGCCCAGATCTCAGAGGGTGAGGCTATGATTTCATTCAGCTGTCTTCTACTATTTTATTCTTAACTTTTATATAATTTGTTAAAATGATTTCAGTCCTTTGACTTTATTTCAAATCATTAATTTCCAGGAAGACTTGAGTTTTTATTCTATTTTCATAATTTACTCTTTATAATTGAAAGTTACAAAAGGGCGCCATGCAGAATAGAAAACAAGAATGCATTGATTACTTCTTTGGTCTTGCTTTTCTGAATTATGGATTGAACAAAGCAATATGGTGTGATATGCTTGGAACTACAAAGAGCTTTGGTTAAAAAAATATACTCTAATTATTAGCTTCAAAGTATAATAACTCCAATTAATTTTTAAAGTAGTTTTAATGGTTTTCTTGTGGAAAATAAAAGGACTTGAGTACAATTGAAAATACACTTTAATATTTAGGATGTGCATTTAGAAGAAAATAGTGGAATCTTAACAGAATACATTTCGTTTAATTGGAAATTATAAAGTTTTTTACTTGGGCTTTTGGCATTGTATGTTTTTATTTAAAATATTTTTCAATTTCAAAACTTTATATTCTTCTACATTATTTACTGTGATATATATGATCAGGAAAGGACACAGGATAAGAGGCAAAGATACAATTAAATCTAATCAGAGTTAAAGTTTTAATTCTGCACTTTTATATCAACATTAATCTATTTTCGCTGCATAAAAGTGAATAGTTGAAAAACCAAAGATTAAGAAACTTTATTAGGTAAATTTATTTGAAGATATATGAAATAGATTTCTGGTGAAAGAAAATATTATAAACTCTGTTGGCAATCATTAACATATTCACTTTATTTTACTCTTTACTTACCATATCCAGAAAATTCCTGTAATCTAACAAGCACCATTCCAAGTACTCTCTGTTCAGTGTCTAATTTTGATGCACACAATATCAACGAAGGATTGATAATAGTATCCCATTTTTCAGATGAGAAGCTAAGTCTCAGAAAATAGCTTGCCTAAAGTCACATAAGATTTGGAGCCAAAATTCAAACTTATCTTATGGATTTGATTGTAAAACCTGCTTTTAAATCTGTATTGATCTACATTATCCCAAAATGTCAATAAAATCTAAATCCCTGTATAAGTAATTTATTTTGTGAAAGAGAAATATTAAGTAAAATATGTAAATGTAATATTTTTAGGTATTGCAGACATTCTTGAGGGGAAATATTATGATTTAAAAGAGAAAATTTCATATATAATTCTATTATTTGCAGAAATAAAGTTTAGTACAAAAACCTAAGCCCTAAAAGAGGGAAAATATTTGCAAATATTTTCTAATATTTTAAATATGATAGAAAGACACATTTGGTAGAAATTCAAAGCAAAACATCAAGATATTCTTTATTCTTAATATTTAGAAATTGTTGTGGCAGTAAGAGAAAATAAGGACACAAAAATACATGATAAAAGTAACTAAGACTTTGAAGCTTGGCTTTGTGTTAAGCACCACCCTAAGCATCTCACATGTTCACATTTTTAATATTCACAGCAACACTATAAGATAGCTACTATCTTTATTATTATTATATCCATTTCAAGAAGAAAGAGCTAAGGCCCAGAGAAGTTTACTAAATTCACCAAGGTTCCACAGCTACGTGGGTGGCAGAGCCAGAATTTAAATTCAGGCAGCCCAGTTTACAGGCAGAGTTATTAACCATTACCTTAGGTCATTAGTAAAGACCTTGAAAAGTCACCACACAATAAGGATTGTAGTATTTTTTAAACCAACATGTTAAATGTGCTGAAATTTCTCAGGTCATTCATAATGGGTCAGCATAAATTTGATGCTAATTTTTTTCTTTTATAAAATATTTATTTTAAGAAATGTAAAGTAAATAATGGATAATACAATGCTATGGCATTTGAAAGTGATATGTGAAAGACTTAAATTGCTATATGTCACTGGAATAATCAGTAGGATAAATTAGGACATGCAATACCCATACTCAGCATTATAATAATTTTATCCTCCAATTTTTGTGAAGAAAAAAAAATGACTATAATATAATGGTGTACATGAAGAATTGGACATGGCTTTTAAGTGTAATAGACTACTGAAAAATCCACCATTCCGTTGAATATGTAAAGCATCTTTTGGAAATAGAGTAAAATCTTTAGGCACTTGTAGAAGTCTTTTAATATTTTTCTGTTTTCTTGTGTTTGTTTCTTAACTTTAAATTCAAGAGCCCACAAAGGAAAACAGAAGAGGAAAAATGAGATTCCATTTTAAGAGAGAGTGAATAAGATATTATATTTTCCTGAACGACAATAAATCTGCTGCCTAGGAAAAACTCCTTTAAAAGTAAATGCAATCACAAGATAATAAGAAAAACTAGTTATCAAATAAGCTTTAAATTTAATTAGTTTGGGGGTGAAGTTAATGTGCTCAAAATAAATGAATGATAGAGGTAAATAATTCAAATATGTTTGAGGTAATTATTCAATATGAAAAGACCTCATATAAATTAGACAGACTTATTAAATGTTTATTGGCATTAGTATGAGCCCCAGCCAGCTTAAATAGACAATGTTAATGGACGATGTAACCTCTCTGAAGATGGGGAAAAAAATCATCTGAAGATGTTAAAATATTATAAACACTCTGAATTTTTAAGGACTCTTGGCAATATGATCTCCTTAAGACACAAAATAATTTTCAATGAATAATGTTTGATCAATACAGAAAGAGAAAGAGCAGTGTAATGAATTGAACTTTTGAAATATAAATTCACAGTGTTATTTTTGTTTGTTTTGCATCCCAAGGGAATTTTTATTTTGTCATTTAAAAAATGGAGAAGAATTTCTGTATTTAAAATTTAAAAAAAGATATCAGATCTAATTCAACCAGTTTTTATTTTGTCTTCACCTAAATTTTAATAAAATTCAAACATATAAGTGACACACTAAGAAGCCGGGTATTGTTAGTTTAAACAAGATTAAAGCTTAGGTAATTGTGTGTGTTTTACAAAATGTGGAGTCCTTTTAAGCATAAGATGTTAGAGTTCCTCCTTTTTTCCCTTTTCTAGCACAAGCAAGAAAGGATTACTCACAGATGTGTGACAATGGGGATACCCCTACAGATATTATTTTTGGATTTTTCTTATTATGGAAGAAATCTGATTTTCAAATTATTATTTTTCTGCTTATTTTATTTTCACATTTGTTACTTGTCAATTTAAGCATTTTTGAAGTTTTAAAAGTTAACTGCAGCACCTAGATTAAATATTATAACCTCAGCAGTCATAATTATTTTAGTGGAATTTACAAACGTTTAAAATCTGCAGACTAATTTTGCCCTTCCTTATAGCATAGATATAGTGATGAATATATAAGGGTCAGCCTGAGATAGAGGATAGTAGAAGAATATTATGAATGTCAATAAATATCATAGAAATACAATTTTCTTTTAAAATTTGAGGCTACTGAAATTTTGTCATTTGTGTATTTTATGATGTTGTAGATGCAATGGACCATCCTGTTAATGCCTTATGAAAGTTGATCTTAACAACAAAAAATTTACCTTGATAGAAAATATAACCTTAGCTAAAAAGCTGATATTATCATTTTATATGGAAATAAAAAAAACCAAATATATATTATATGTATAAGCTAGTCTTCAGTACAGAGTAAAAACACAATGTTCAAAGCTACAGTATTTTGAAGAGATTTGATATAGTTCCTGCATGCATGTGCTTATTTATACTCCTTATTTCGAATGGGATTTCATAGATTGTCATGGCACTAACTTCTTTAGATGGGGCTGAGGTGAAGTTTCCTCTGGTTGTTCGCTTATTTGTGCTGGGTTAGCAGAAGAAAGGGAATCTATAACAAGGTGAGAATATTTCCTTTCTGATACCATCTACATAATTTTTTTTGTTGTTCCCATAACAAATATTCTTTTGATTGAAGAATATCTTTCATACATGAACATACATAAACAAAAAGTGTATAGAAAAGACTGAACTTGCAAAATAAACATACCTAACATTACGCAGGGGTTCATAGATCACCCCTCCACCAACACTTTGCATTGTTGTGAAACATTCGTTACAAAATATGCAAGAGCATCATCAAAATATTACTACCAACTGTAGGCCTTATCTTACATTTGGTATATTTTTCCCCCAACCCAAACTATTTTTTTAATATATTTTTATTACAGATGTAAACTTGCAAAATAATCATACACATGTGTAGATCTCCCATACAACACCACACCATGGTGGAACATTTGTTACAGATTATGAAGTAAAATAATCAGACTATTACCACCAGTCATGGTCCATACCATACATTTGGCACACTTTTCCCATACATCTCCATTATCAACACAGTACAGCTTTGGCATTGATGCAAGAATATTTTAGTATTGCCATTAACCACAGTCTATAGGTTGCACCAATTGTAGTTTTCCCGTGCTTCAATCATAGAAAATATGGAATTTGTCTTTATTGATTTTTTTCTTTGTAAATAGATAAGTAACAAGCACAGCCTGGAGGTTAGTATTAATCTGTCATCCTAGTTCCAATGCTTTATTACTTGAAATAATTCTAATATGGTAATATACCTTGGTGAAAAATTTAAGATTCTTAATCTTTGCATTTCTTCCTGTGGTATCCCTTTTGTACATGTAGATTAGTAAAGATTGATGATTTCGTTTAAAAGTGTTTTGAGTACTAATTATTGGTTTGTTAAAGTATAAAACTGTTTATGACACAAAAAATATTTGCTTCAAATAGAATGAATGTTGCAATATACTCTGACAAGAGCTATGCAAACGCTGAATTATGTTATTATTAAATCATTTGAGAGAAATGAAATATAAGTGATATTTTTACCCAGTTGATCATCTTAGGTATACTTTTAATTAAAATACTTTCAATTGCTTATAAGGATAATGTTAGGCAGAAATTTAATTTAAATGTCATGATATTATATTAATAAGAGTTAATTTCTTGCAGTGTTTCAATTTTATAGGGAAATTATCTGTTTGTTTTTGTTTCAAGCTACCTTCTGTTAAGTTCTCTAATTTAAATTTAATTATCAGTAGTCCTCCAATATATTTGCTGGAGTTATTAATTTTCAACATTATAAATAATGACAACAATTATATGAGATAAAATGCTGTGAGAATCACAGAAATACCATGGTTAAAATTCAACCAGGGGAGCAGATGTAGCTCAAGTGGTTATACACCTGATTCCCATGTATGAGGTCCTGAGTTCAATTCCAGGGACCTCCTAAAAACAAAAACAAACAAGCAAACAAATGAAAAAGCCAACTCAGGGAAGCCAGTGTTACTCGGTGGTTGAGCACCAGCTTTCCACATAAGAGGTCTCAGGTTCAATTCCCGGCCCCCATACCTAAAAATATAAATAAATAAATCAACCAAAGAGCCATATACACAGCCAAAAAAGATATATATAAAATGACCAGGGAGACCCTCAAACTTTAGCCTGAAACTATTCTCTAAGCTCAGTGTATAGATAAGCCTTGAGGAGAGCCCTCACACAGATCAGTATGCAAAGACTGGGAAAAGTGTTTTCTTTTTTCCACTTCTATTTTTCTTATTAGCTCTTGGCATTCAAGGAAAGCTCTGTCTTAACACTAGCTGGATACAACTTTTAGAAACAGATACCTCAGAGTCTAAAGTCCAGCAGTAACCCATTAAAATATCAAAATGGCCAGGCTTTAACAAAAAGTTCCAAAAAATACAAAGAAATAAGAAGTGATCACTCATGCAAGGAAGATTAAAGTATTAGAAACCAACAAGGGGGAGGACCACACTTGGTTTATACCAGGCAAATACTTTTTCAAAACAGTCTTAAATATGCTCGAAGAGATAAAGGTAAATACGGACAAAGAACCAAAGGAAAAAAATAGATGGACACAAGGAGAATACCTATAGAGAGATGGAAATTATGAAAAGGAGACAAACAAACTGAAGACCATAGTAACAGAAATAAAAAATTTCCTAGAGGAGTTCAACAGCAGTTTGAAGCTGACAGAAAAAAGAATCAGAAAACTTGAAGATAGGATAAGTGAAATCATGTGAGGAGTAGGAGGGAGCAAAACTGAAAAGAATGAAGCCTGAGGAAACTGTAGGACACCTTCAAGCATACCAATATACTTATTGTGGATATCCCAGACAGAGAAGAGAGAGAGAATAGAAAGAATATTTAAGAAAATAATGGCAGAATCAGTACATAGGCATGATGGCACATCTCTGCACAAATGCTGGCATGGTGGTGTGGTCCCCATGGGGCTGCTGTAGTGGTGTCAGTGCAATGGCCAGGTCCAGGTTGAGCACTGCCAAGGCCAACTGCTGGGCATGGCTGCTGATACTCAGCTTCATGTTTTAGTGCAAAGTCCTTAGGCCTCCTCTTGTCATTCTCTTCTCCTTCATGTCTAGGTTGTTGCAAAAGCATGTAGAACAGGAGGCGCATATGAGAGCAGAGATCCAGGGTATGAAGCAAGAGCTCACCACTGTCAACATGATGGATGAGTTTGTCAGATATGCCAGACTGGAAAGAAAGATCAACAGATGGATAACTGATAACCTCAAAACTCAAATGAACGCATGGATGGCTCAAATAAGCAAGATAAAATAGGTTATCAGTGTTGCTTTATATGCATCTCAAGCTGCACTGATGATCTAACTTATTTGGAATTATTTTTCTGTCCCTGTGTTTGTGGTGCCAAGTAAATGTATAACTCCACTTGATCATCAAATACTAGAGCAGCAGGTGGCATTGGAATTAGATTTTACTCTTTAAAAAAGTTGTGGCTATTGTGCTTCACCTTTTCAGCTGAAAAGGAAGACTATAAAACTTCTCTATCCTAATGGAAAGTGGTGACAGCAGACATCCTTGTCTTGCTCCTGATTAGACAGAAACAACTACAAGACTTTTAACATGGATTTTCTCTTATTAGATTACAAATCTAATTTATAGTTTTTTGTATTTCTTTCTTTAAGAAATAAAAAGGCACAGGTTATCCTTTTGGTTTAGCACATTTGCTCTTGGATTTTATGCACAATTTTTATTAGAATCACAATTTTGAACACTTGTCATTGAGCCAGAATGGTAAATTTGTTACATATATGTACCAACCAATATAATATCAGATTTATAAAAAATGAGTTATCATTCCAGGGAATCTGCATGCTGCTACTGCTGATTTGCACTATTGCTATATTTTTTTGCTCAGATTGCCAATTGGAAAGTTACAATTTTCTAACAACTTCAGTATTTTGAAGATTTAGTGCTATTTTTAATCCAGACTTAGATAATAACTTAGTATTACTACCAATGATAGAGTTTGAAATTTTAATTCCATACAATACTACTAAAACAATTACACTAACTGATATTGACTTGTGATTTTTTCTTTCTCCATTAAAATATCATTTTGGGGCAAGCCTTTTCTGTCATAACATTACCTACTTATTTGAAGCTATTATTTTTTCTCTGTGTTTATTTAAGTGCATTCCTGGGACCATAATGCATTATTTTGTGCATGTATTGTGCATTTTGTATATAAAGCATTTAAAATAACATGCACTTTAAAATTATTTAATATTTATTCTCTCTAGAATGAAACAAAGTAAAAAACCACTATGAAGCCTGTTCAAATTAATCTGAACTGGTATAAAAAATAAAATAATTGCTGAAAACTTCCCAAATTTAATGAAATACATGAATATACACATCCAGGATGTTCAACAAACTCCAAACAGGATAAACCTAAATAGACTAAATCATGATATATTATAATCAAACCAAAGATAAGAAAGAATTCTGAAAGCTGCAAGAGAAGCAACATGACATGCATAAGGGAACCTAAGTAAAATTAAGTGCTGATTTCTCATCAGAAACCACAGAAGCTAGAAGGTTGTCATATTTAAGTGGGTTGACATTTCAGTAGATTGATACATTTAAAGTGCAAAGAGCAAAAAAAAAAAAAAAAACAAACAACAACAAGAAGAAAACCCAACAACCAAAAATCATATATCTGATAAACTGTCCTTCAAAAATGAGGGAGAAATGAAGACATTCTCAGATAAACAAAAGCTGAAGGAATTCATCACCACTAGATTGGACCTACAACAGATGTTTAAGAAAGTTCTGTAGGTTGAAAGGAAAGGTCAGTAGACAATAGATAGAAGCCACATAAAGAAATGAAAATTTCTAGTAAAGATAATGAATTAATATAAGTCAGTACTAATGTATTTTTGGTTTACAACTCCATTTTTACTTCCTACAGGATCTCAAATGCAAATGCATAAAATGTAAAGAAAAATCAATGGTTTGGGATTCATAATGTTTAAACATGTAATTTGTGACAAGATTTACATAAAGGTAAGGAGCAAGGATATAGGAGCATTTTTCGTAATACTATTGAAGTTAAGTGGAAGACTGGATGTTAATATTTGATACATTGTCTCTTGCTTTACTTCTGTACTTAGACATCTTAACAAACTCCCATGTATCAAAAGATGACCTTCTGATTCTTGTAACTGAGAATTCTGCTTAATAGAATGGAAGCAATTATATTTGAGCTGGATATACCAGAAAACTGAATTAGTAAATCTATGTGTATTAATTTAGAAAGAAAAGCTAAACTTGAAATTGATGGGAGGTTATGGTTTTCTCAAGATGATTTGTGTTTAAGCAATACCTTGAGAAACATAATCCTGACAATGAAACCAAATCTTTGAGAAGGGGAATAAATTACCTTTTTGAAAGTGAAGCATATGCTAACCAGGAAGCTAGTATTTTACACACACATTTTCCTAACTTAAGTGAGAAATTACTTTTCTCTTTATAAAAATTTATATTAAAGTTTTCATAAAATCTCAAAAGATTAAAGTTTTGATAATATTTATGGTCTAGTACAAATAATGAGGAAAGGTAACATGATGTGACTTTTACTTCAATAAGAAAATTTGAGGGACAGAAAGAAAGATGGACAGAAAGCATGAGAGAAAAAAGCAAGTAATACCAGGTAGGAAATTTTAAATTGAATTTAATTAATTATTTGGGCTGAGAGATGATAAGAGGCTCAACCAGTATAGCAGCAATGGAATTTATGAAAGTAGGAAAGATCTGGAAGACATTGTGGATAAAGAATTAACAGGATTTGAAAAGTAAAAAAGATGTAGAGTAAAACAGAGATGGAATAGTCAAGCATGTTTCCATGGATATTTGAGAGGGTAGATGATGTATTAACAGAGAACATGAATACAGAACAAGGAGTATATTAGCAGATAAGAGAGATATCTATGAGGACACTGATTAATTAATTCAGTTGTAAGATGTGTGCTTGAGGAACCAGAAGATTATATATTTTTGTTTTTCTGTAAACACCAGCGTTTATTTTATAATACAAGCACTGCACAATACAAAAATTCCTGCTTTCATGAAGTTTATATTCCCATGATGGGATGCAGAGAATTAACAATGAAGCATATAAATATGATTTATGTCAGGTTGTGAAAAATTATACAAAGACAAAAAAAAAACATGGTTAAGGGGTTTGGGATTGTTATTTTCTAATTCTCTTTAGAGAACGCATCTCTGAGCAAAAATCTGAAGAAATTGAGGATATCTGTGGGAAAGAACATTTCAGGCAAGGGAATAGCAGCACAAAGGCCCTGAGGCAGTAGGGACATATTAGGAACATCAGGGATGTCATTGTGGCTGGAGTGAACTGATTTGGGAACAATGAATGCCTTGGAAATTCCAGACCTCAGATCCAGAAAATGATCTTGAATATTATGACAGGGACTGTATTCATTTTTCCTAGAATAATTCATCCCTTCCTCTGAAGAAATAGATGTTTAAGCAGAGCCTGTGTCCACCTAGAATAAAGACTACCTTGAAGCAAGGTGTGGCCATGTGAGTGGCAGTACTGAAGCTAAAAGATCACTGAAGACAGATGATCTGTGTCAATTACGCTTTTCTTTTTCATTCTTTCCACCATTCTATTTTGCACTGTGATATGATTACCACCATTTTAGACAACAAATACAAAGTCCTCACTTTGGGGATGATAGAGTCAAAAGTTAAGGATCTCAGAGCCTAGACTTTTGAGGACTTTTTATTGTAGAACAATTTATTCACACACCATACACTCCCTTCAAAGAGTACAACAGTACTCTGGTATAATCAGAGTTGTGCATTCATCACCACAGTCAATTTGAGAACACTCTCATTGCTCAAAAAAAAAAAAAAAAATTCCGTTCTCCTAATATTCCCTTAATATTGACTCTTAGCATTGGCATAGTAACTTTGTTACAATTGATGAAAGAATATTACAATCTTACTGTTAACTATAGTCCATAATTTGCTTTAGATGTTTTTTTACTCCATATGTCTCCCTATTACTAAACCCTTATAATAGTGATGTACAGTTATTCTAGCTGAGGGAAGACTAATCTTATCTTTGTACTGTTAACCACAGTCATCTTCCACCATAGACTTCACTATATTATATAGTCCCATGTTTTATCCTGTAGCTTTCCTTCTAGTGACATACACAACACTAAACATATCTTTTCAATCATAATCACACCCATATTTCCTACTGTTAATAACTTTTACAATAATGTGCTACCAACACCTCTATCCATCTCCAAACATTTACAATAGCCTTATTTAGGACTCACAAATTAATCATCAACTCCCCCTTATCTATACTCATTTTATCTCCTGGTAATCTATGCTTTAGATCTTAATTACACAACTGTGCTAATTATAATTGGTTCATATTGGTGAGACCATACAATATTTGTCCTTTTGTGTCCAGCTTCTTTCATGCAAAGTAATTTCCTAAATGTTGTTGCATGCATCTGAACTTCATTCTTTCTTACAACTGAATAATATTCCATTGTGTGTACTGTTTTAGTTTACTAAAGGATGCCAAGGCAATATGCTAGAAATGGGTTGGCTTTTACCACAGTTATTTGTTAACTTCAAAACTTACAGTTCTGAGGCAGTGAAAGTATCCAAATCAAGACATCCTTAGGAGATGCTTTCTTCATGAGCTGTGGTTGTGGACAATCAAGTACATAGTGGAATCCACACATCTTTCTCTTCCCTTCCAGACCCCTTTGCTTTCAGTTACTGACTTCAGTGGCTACCTTTTGGCTTCTGTGTTTCATTGATTTATGCTTCTGTCTTCTTTCTGGATTTCTCTCTCACATTCTATGGGATGTTTCTCTGAGCTTCTGGGTCTTTTCTCACTGCTCTTGTCTCTCCAAATTAATCTTGCTTATAAGGAACTCCAATGAAAGGACCAAGACCCACACTGGACTAAGCCTTAGTGGAGTAATCCAATCAAATAACCTTTAATCTAATCGAATCAAAGTTTCATCATAGGTTTGCACTTGCAGGAATAGACCAATTCAAGAACTTAATTTTCTGACATCTATCTACAAAAGAGTCAAACCACCACATGTATATTGTGACATGGATATATTTTATCCATTTGTCCATTGATGAACACTGGGTTGTTTCCATCTTTTGGCAGTTGTGAATAATGCTGCTATGAACATTGGTGTGTAAATGCCTGTTCACATCCCTGCTTTTAGTTCTTCTGAGTATATACCTAGTGGTTGGGTGTCTGATCATATGGTAATTCTATATTTAGCTTCCTAGGGTTCCATCAAACTCTTCCATAGCAGTTGTTCCATTCTACATTTCTACCAGCAGTGAATAAGTGTTCCTATTTCTCCACATCCTCTCCAACATTTGTACTTCTCTGGTTTTTTTATAGTGGCCATTGTAGTAAGTGAGAAATGGTGCCTTATTGTTGTTTTGATTTGCATTTGATTTGCCTAAATAGCTACTGATGTTCAACATCTTTTCAGTTGCATTTAGCCATTTGGAATTCTTCTTTGGAAATGTATCTATTCAAGTCTTAGGCCCATTTTTAAATTGGGTTATTTTTCCCTTTGTTGTTGAGTTGTAGGATTTCTTCATATATATTGGGTATTAAGTACTTATCAGTTACGTGGTTTTCAAATATTTTCTTCCACTGAATAGGCTGCCTTTTTACTTTCTTGACAAAGACCTTTGAAGCACAAATATACTTAATTTTGAGGAAGACAGGTTTATCTATTTTTTTCATTTTTTGTTTGTGCTTTGGGTGTAAAGTCTAAGGAAACTTCACTTACTCCAAGAACATGAACCTCCTTCCCCATATGTTCTTTTAGGAGTTCTATGGTCCTGGCTCTATTAGGTCTTTGATCTATTTTGAACTAATGTTTGTATAAGGTATGATATAGGGGTCTTTCATTCTTTTGGATATAGATATCCAGATCTCCTATCACCATTTGCTGAAGAGATATAGGTCTATCCCAGTTGAGTGATTCGATAGCCTTGTCAAAAATCAATTGACCACAGATGTGAGTCTATTCCTGAACTTTCATCTTGTTTCCATTTAACAATATATCAACCTTCATTCCAGTATTATGCTGTTTGACCAGTGGAGCTTTGTAATATGCTTTAATGTAAGGTTGTGTGAGTCCTTCAAAATATTGTTCTTTTCCAAGTAAATTTAATAATTGGCTTGTCTACTCTGTAAAGTAGGCTGTTGGAATTCTGATTGGGATTACATTGAATCTGTAAGCCGATTTGGGTGGAATTGACACCTTAACAATATATAGCCTTCCAATCCATGAACATGGTATGTCCTCCCATTTATTTAGGTATTTTAAAAATTTCATTTAGCAATGTTTTATAGTTTTCTGTGTACAGGTCTTTTCCATCCTTAGTTAAAATTATTCCAAGAGATTTGATTCTTTTTGGAGCTATTGTAAATAGAATTTTTTTCTTGATTTACTCCAGAGATAGTTCATTACTAGTGTATAGAAACACTACTGATTTTTATCTGTTGGTCTTGTATACCACCACTTTGATGCATTTAGTTAATTGCTCTAGTAGCTTTGTTTTGATTTTTTTTTTTTCTTTTGGACATTCTATGTATAGGATCATGTCATCATGTCATCTGCAAATAGTGGAAGTTTTACTTCTTCCTTTCTGATTTGGATGCCTTTTATTTTTTTTCTTACCTAATTGCTCTAGATAGAACTTCTGGAACATCATTAAATAGCAGTGGTGATAGTGGGCACCCTTATCTTTTTTCAGATCTTAGAGGGAAAGATTTCAGTTTTCAACACTGAGCAAGATGTTAGCTGTGGGCTTTTCATATATGCCTTTATCATGTTTAGGATGTTTCCTTCTATTCCAAACTTTCAAAGTGGTTTTATCAAGGATGCTGGAGTTTTTCAAATGCCCTTTCTTCATCAATTGAGATAATCATGTGGTTTTCACCTTTGACCTGTGATTTGTTAATATGCTGTCTTATGCTAATTAATTTTCTTGCATTGAACAACCTTGCATACCTGGGATAAAACCTAATTGATCTTGACTTCTAATATTTTCAATGTGCTGGGGATTTGATTTGCATGCATTTCCTTGAGGATTTTTGCATCTACATTCATAAGAGAAATTCTCTTTTGTCTGTAACTTCCCTTTCTTTTAGTAATTTTATCAGTCTTCATTTATAGGGTGATACAGGCTTCATAAAATGAGTTAGGTAGTGTTCTCACTTCTTCAAATTTTTGGAAGAGTTTGAGCAGGATTGTTATTAATTCTTCAAGGAATGATTGTTAGAATACCCTGTGAAAACCATATGGTCCTGGCCTTTTCTTTGTTGGGAGGTTTTTGAAGACAGATTCAATCTCCTTACTTAGGATCAACTTGTTGAGGTCTTCTATTTCTTCCAGAGTCAGTATAGGTTTTTTGTTTGTTTGTTTCTAGAAAATTGTCTATTTCATCTAGGTTTCTTATTCATGGGCACACATTTGTTCATAGTACCTTCTTATGTCATTTTTAAAATTTCTTTGGGGGCAGTTGTATTGTCCCCCCTCTCATTTCTGATTTCATTTATTTGCATCTTCTCTTTTTCTTTGTAAGTCTAGCTAAGGGTTTGTCAATTTTATTGATCCTCTCAAAAAACCATTTTCTGGTTTTGTTGAGTCTAGTATTTCCTTATTTTCAATTTTATTTCTGCTGTAATCTTTGCTATTTCTTTTCATCTGCATGCTTTGGACTTTGTTTGTTTGTCTTTTTCTACATCAAGGTGTATACTGAGGCCTTTGATTTTAACTCTTTCTTTTTATTTAAGGTAGGAATTTAAAGCTATAAACTTCCCTCTCAGCATAGGCTTTCCTGCATGCCATAGGTTTTTGTTCTCATTCTATTTTGTTTTCAAATATTTACTGATTTCTCTTGCAAGGTTTTCTTTGACCCACTGATTGTTTAAGAGTGCATTGTTTAACTTCCATATATTTGTAAATTTTCTCTTTTGCTTCCTGTTACTGATTTCCAGCTTCTTTCCATTATGATTAGAGAAAGTGCTTCATATAATTTCAGTTTTTTTAAATTTATGAGACCTGTTTTGCCAGTGTCTATTGCACATACTTTGGTGTACCACAGTAGTTAGATGCGTAAATATTTATGATTATTATTACTTCTTGGTAGATTGCTCCTTTTATTAATATATAATGTGCTTCTTTCTCTTTTAACAATTTTGCATTTAAAGTTTATTTTGTACAATATTTGTATAGTTTTTCGTTGCTGTCTGGTCATCATTTTATCTTGTTGGGTTTATTCTGTTGATTATCTTCTTATTCTAGTCTTGCGGTTTAATTAGTTATTGTCTTTTCTTTGTCACTTTTTTCTTCTTATTCTATTTCCTTGTTGTTGCCTGATTTCCCTTGGAGCAAAATATTAGGTCCAGAGAAAGCAAAAGGGGTAAGAAAAGAAAAATATAATAGTAGTATTGATAGTGAATGTTAGCAGAAGAACCATGTGAGATCTAGGAGAATGGATATAGAACTCATGGAATCTGCGTGTAGTTGTAACTGTAAAAAAGTGGAGTACCTATAAGGAGATATTAAACTGATTATGGGGAGGAATATACTATGAATTAAAAGGTCAGTGTGGTCAGGAGAGAGGGAAAAGTAAACAGAGGACAATAATGTAAAGAGTGAATAAATGATAGAAAACAGATTAGAGGTATTAGAGATAAAAAGTCAGAAATATTGGGGCTAAACAGAGGAAGGTAGAACAATAAATGATGGAGTAGAGAATGATGTTAAGGAAAGTGGATAGCATTGGTAGCCAATATCAGTACACACAGAAAAGAGAAAATTGAGGATGAGGAAGCACAGAAAATAAGAAATGTTGCCTGCAGCACTAATATAAAAAAAGAAAAAAGAGAAAAAAAAGGAAAAATAAAGAGAGAAGAAAAAAATTCAGAGCAAGAAAAAGAAGGGAGAGAAAAGAAAAATAACAAATAAAAAGGACAGTGGCAGGGATAAAGAGGAAGAAAAAACAAGAAAACAAACCAACAAACCAACAAACCAACAAAAAAGACCAGACAAGGTCTCAGGCAAAGAATCCTCTTTGCAATTGAATAAACTGCTTAGGAGTCTGACCTTCCCCCTTTCTCCCTTTCTGACTTCCCTCTCTCCCAAGGCAGCAGGAAGGCTGTGTGAGGGCTACTATACAAAATTCAATTGGGTCCCTGGTGAACCAACTCACCTGAGAAAATAATGACTCTTAATTTCTTGAGAGAGCACCCACCCCTTGCCAGGAACCCTAAATATGCTATTGGAAGCCTGTAAAGCACATCCTACTGTCCCTCTCCCTTAGGTGTGCTACAAGGGAGCTAGTTAATTTTCTGACTCCACGTTCTCCAAGACTAAGTTTCCTATCCCAGGGTGTTTAGATAAATTTGTCTCTCTCACCAGATTCGCCTCTCCTCTCTTGCTAGGCTCTCCCCAAGTCAGCTGATATGCTCCTAACTCAATAAAAGGGGGACCAGAAAATTGAACCTGCACTCCTGGACCCCTCTGCACCTCTCACCTAAACTCTTGTACTCCCGGAGTTAGTCTGCAATGCCAGATTTCCAGGAGTGCTGGGCTCAGGAAACAGAGGCCCGGGAGAATGTGGACTCAGGGTATGTAGGTCTGTGAAACATGGGCCGCAGGGGTTCAGGGGACAAAGCCTTGGGGATTCAGGTGTTTGGGAAACATGGGGCTTTGAAACTCTGCCCCACGACCGGCAGTTCTCAATGAACACCACAGCTCTTAGCCCTAGGGGAAAGGGATTTACCTTCCCACAGCTTCGGAATTCAATGATAGAAACCCACAGTTCCACCTTGAGTAAACACCAATTCTGCTGCAGTCTCACCAGATCAATGTCCAGACACCTCCCGCCCTGCAGCCTGCTCCCACAAGACTCCAGTTACCACACAGCCGGTCTTTGGCTCAGTTTTCTATCTTAGGTAGGTTTAACCTTTAGTGTGCTTGGAGCTGGAAACTAGTCATCTAATTTTGCTGATCAATAGCCAAAACTGCTGCCTCTCTGTGTCCCCCTCCCCTGTCTTGGGAAAAGTAGGATTAATTTCCAGCCATGGGGTGGCTCCTGAGGTGGCTTGGCCTACTGTTGACTGATGGGTGATGGGCACCAGCCTCTGCAGTGTGGAACAACCTCCTTACACATTTTTACCACAGTTTATTGGTCTCTTCCTTCCATTTTTCTCTGGATGGTGTACAGTGTTTTTCAGGTCCAGGGTCCTGAACCAGTGGATTCAGACAGTTCTTGGCTGTTAGTAGCTGCCTTGGAGTACGAAGTGAACCCTAGAGTTCCCTAATCTAGCATCATGTAGGGGACATGGAATTGAGTACTTTTTGAGCAGAGCTGCCATACTAGCTTACATGTATTAGAGACATGAACATCTATTATCGATTCCCCAATTACTTTGAGTTTTCTATTACTCATAGTTTAACCTAAAACTAGTTAATGCAAGAGTCACTGTTATACAGGAAGTAGCTAAAGCTAAATACATTTGTGTGATTGCTTGTAGTATGAGACAGGATGTAGCAAAGAACTTTGGAGGGAGTCAGAGCACTGAAAACATTTTCCACCCCACCTCCTCTTTCTTATTCATACGTATAATCCAATTGATTCTCTAAGATTCAGCTCAAATGCAGCCATCATTGTGAAATTGTAATAAAATCCATCTTTCCTCTCTGACATTCAAAAGTGTTTATTTGCTCTGCCATGTTCTTCTTTTATTTTGCCTTATGTTATAGTTAGTTATTATGTACAAAAGTCTTGATACAGTGTAAATTCCCAAGTCTTATCATTTTTAAAAGAATCCAAATTGGTTTTAAGTCCTTATCATATCAACCCTGTTTTACCACTGTAGGCTTCCAAGAGAACTTCATTTGCCTAATATGTTTTCTCTTTCTTGTTAACACAACACTTTTCTAATTTTTCCACACAAAAAAATTCATTCCTGGATAATCTCCCCCAAGAAACCAGTTTAGATAAAATGCTCTATTCTATACCATAAAACATATCTCAAGCATAATGCTCTACAGTTGAGTCTATAAATCTTTGAAGACAGGACTTAGAGTTTTCTTCTAGCAGAGTGACTTGCACATGACATACTATCAATAAATTTTATTCAATAGAATTGAGTTAGAAATAGGAGGACTATAGATTTGACTGAAGCATAGAATATATATAGGTGAGAGGGTGACAAAACATATGAGCAAGAAAAGACATAAAATATGAAGGTGCCTAAAATAACTAAGGAAAAAACCTGGTGAAACAGCTGATTCAGTAACTAAACTGACTTCTCAAGGAATGAATCAAAACACAAGGAGTAGGCAGTTTCTTAGGGTACAGTATCTTCTTTTTACTCCTTCTTCTATCCACCTCTAATTAAGTAAAGTTACAGAGCACACAGGAGAGAATCTGACAAAGAGCTTAGAGCTCAATAAAACATCTACATTTAGGATTAGCTTTTGGAAAAGAGCCATTAAAAGATATTTACATCAGTCTTTGATTAAAATCCTCATTAAATCTATTAAAAAGATTTATTTAGATATTTACACATGTATATGCTTTGATGAGAATCTAATTGCTATATTCAGTTTAAATGGCAGGAGTGTTTTTTGTTGTTCAGACAAAATCTTTTTCTCTGCCTTTAATTTAGTAATGAATTACTTTGTAGTTTGGAGTTCATATGACTTTGATTGAAGACAGGATTGGCACAAATAAAGATACTACCCATAACACATTGATTTGGATCCTTACTCTACTATATTATCACACTTTATAGTCTCCATGGTATCTCAGCATATATTGGTAGAGTATTTGAAATGTATATTTTAAATTTAACTCCATGGGTTTCTGGACACACATGACCAATTCATAAATCATATATTATTATGAGAATTTATAAGAATGGAATAATTTCTTTGCACAGATGTTGAATACTACCATTGACTGCAAAATATAATTACTATCATGTCTTTAAATAATTATACTTTGGTTCATGCTTTTCACAGTTCTTAATATAGCATAGATCGATAGCTAATATATCCCATTTAAAAAGCAAAGTTAGTCTCACTTTATTCGTGATACAAAAAGTCTTCTGTAAACATTTTAAATTTAATATACAAAATATTTTCTTTGGAAATTCACCCTGCTTATTAACAATTTTTATATTTTAAGTAAGATATTGTTATGATACTCTTTAATTAAGTCATAATTTGGTAACTAAATGTATTCTCCCCAGTCTTTAGCTATTGCTCAGGTTATTGTTAAGGAATTGTTTCTGGGATTTGAAGCCTGTAGTAATTCCCCCTAAAACAAATGTTGTTATTGGATACCATGAATGAAAAGTATATTAATGATTCCATGTAGCCTTTTCCTAATTGCATGGGATTATATGAAGAAAATTCATTTTCATACTTACCTGAATTTTTGTCCAGAATGAATTTTAACAGGGTTTGCTGAGTTAATGTAATGTCTTTAAATATTTTAGAAGGTCTTTCTTCTATTAGTGTAGAAGATTCATAATCCAGGTTATTAATCTGTGGTGACTTGGCCCTTGTCAAAGGGTTAATTATTTTCCATTATTCACTGCATTTCCCCTCCCAAAATTTTAAAGATAAGGAGATATTTTGTCATAATGTTATGAGTCTAGGCTAAAATTAAATGCATCAGATTATAAGGTTTAATTTTTGCAATTATCACCATTAACTCTGAGGATGTCCTCTGATGTGCCTTCCTTGTTCTTCATTGGTATTTAATGTTATTGAAAAGAAGCAAGATTGTCCAGAGACAGAGAAGACTATTAGTATAACTATCAATCTCACAAAAATAATCTTCTAGCTATAAAGTTAACCTGGTATCCACAGTATGGGAGACAAATGGGCAGACAGTATTTTAGGGCAGATATTAAATAATGCAGTCTAATTCCATCAAATTGTATTCATAGTTTAGTGTTTGAGGCATATTTAGTTAACATTCTATCTTATTTCTTATGGGCAGAAGTTAAACAATATTAAAATTTTAGTTGTTTGGGAGAAGCTTTTAAAGATTTTCCATATATATTATTGGGTGAACATTACTGGAATAATATCACAAATATGCTTACTTTAAGTAGCAGTAAATATGTACATACTTATGTACATACATAAATTCAAATTTAGATATTTTCAAATTTAGTAAATTAGTAGATAAATTCCAAGAGAGAAGGGATTTTTTTGTTTGTTTGTTTATTGCTTCACTAATACAATTAGGAACTCATATTGGGTGTCTAATAAACATCATTTTAATTGTTAATGACTATGAGGGGGAGGTGAAGAGATTGACTAGCATCAGATTATGTATTATTGGATAACCAACATCTTTGATGTTGATGGCAAAATGCATTTTATTTATCCATAATCTTGTAACAATATGTGCCTGTCTATCAAACTGCCTTATATATTTTTGATTTTCAATATAGAAAGCAAACTTTATTAATTTTTTAAAAGATTTGTTTTATTTATTTCTCCCTACCCCTCAGTGTTTGCCCTTGCTGTGTCTGTTTGTCTTCCTTGTTTTTTTAGTAGGCATGGGAAACTGAACCCAGGAACTCTGATGTAGGAGGGAGGTACCTAAACACTTCAGCCACCTCCATTGCCTGCTTTGTTGTGACTCTCTTTGTATTTTTCTCCTTGTGTCTCCTGTTGCTTTATCTTGTTGCATCAGCTTGCCATGCCTGCCTGTCATGGCAGTTTACTGTCTTCTTTAGGAGGTGCTGGGAGCTGAACCTTGGACTTCCCATGTGGTAGGTGGGGGCTTAATCTCTTGAGCTTCATCTGCTTCCCTAAGTATTAATTGTAATATTTTGAATCTTGTATCCTTCATAGCATACTGTATACAGTAGGGTAGATGAGTTATAAATTTTATTTCTAGTTTTTAGAGAGTCCACAGATGAATGAGGTAGTCAGTGCTAAACTCATAATTCATATATTTATTGAACAAATTGCCAATTTAATAATTCATAAAGTGATGTTAATGTAAGATTTATTTTAAACAGTTAGTTCATTCTTTCCTTAATTCATCCACAAAAACATTTAGAGTGTATACTTTGTGTCAGTCACCATGTGTGGCTCCCCTTTGCAATTGTGCAGGGAAGCGCTTCACGAGCCTAAGTATGCAACCAAGGCAGGGAATTCAGGTACTGAAGGCAGTTACATGTTTTTGAAATGAGTGAATTTTCAGTGCCTAACTCATGGTAATTTCTCTAATGGATACACAACTGGCATAAATGCTTTACCCAAATCTGAGGTATAGATATGGCCAAATCCTTCCATTCTGGCTTTATTTTTATGAATTATAGATAGGTGTGAATGTGCTGTTCTCAATTCATTTGGGGCTGACCTACCCACAGGATAATGATTATCTTTGAAAAGCTTTTAAAATTTGTTCTGTTTCTCTAATTTTCTGGTAACTGGTTAGTTTTCTGATATTTCTACCATCAGATTTCAACAATTATCAACACATGGACATTGATGTTTATTCTAAACTCCCACCTCTTCTGCCTGCTTAATCTTTTGAAACAAATCCTTACATAGTATCAATTATCTGTATTACATTTTTGTGTATATCTATGAAATCGTGGGATTTTAAAAATATACACACTGAAAAGAATCACAATACTACTATAACATGAAAAATTAATGATGATTTTAAAAATATCATCAAATATTCAGTCTGGATCCACATTCTCAAATAGTGTTTTTTTTTTTCTGAGTGAATTTGAATCAGGATTCAAATAAATCCCATTGAAATTGATTGATCTGTATTTTAAATCCCTCTTAATAGAATCTCTTCTTCTCTTTATTTTTGACCTTTAGAGTAGACAGAACTAGGAGCTATAGATATATTTATAAAGACACACACTTCACACAGTAAGTTCATACTGGTACTTTCAACCAAATTAAGAACTTCAGGGATTTTACATGACCTCATGGAATATATACCTGACTCTCTCTGTTCTCATACTGAAAAACGTGATTCTTAATGACACCTACCAACATAATTGATAATTTGCTTTATCCCATACTGTATGAAAAATAGTTTCAGTGACATTATCAAAACTACAATTAAGCAATATGATCACTGAATGTAGTTTGTGATCCTTTTATTTGTCTCTTCAGGGTTTTTTTGTCCTTGGTGAACTTTTAAATGATTTTCAAGTTGAAAATCAAGCATTAAATTAACAGATTAATTACATAGAGATAATAATGTAGAAAAACGTAAAAAAAGAAAAAGAAGCATATATACTAATTGAAGTCTTCAGATTGTGAGGATAAAAGACTGCAGTTTTCTAAAGAATGGGAGAATTTTTTCTTTTTTTGGTAAGATAGAAGTGCCCTGGCAATACAACAGGAACCTAGGCAATAGGCAATTCTTGCGGTTGTTATTTCTCTCATTCTTGTTCTAGTCCCTCTTCCGGAATTTCTGCATCTTTTTCTCTTTTTTTCACATTTGCTTTCTTCTGTTTCTACTAGTAAAACTTTATACTCATCATACGTTCTGTTCCATTATAATTTTGTCTTAATGAAAGAACGCCATGGCCACTCTCATACTTTATTATGGGAGTGCACCTTCCACTACGAATGGCCTCTTTCTCTCAGCCCTTTTGTAACACTTGCCTCTCTGCTATTGGTATGTGGTTTTCACCTGGGACTGACCTGAAAGTGGTTGTTTTGGAGTGTATTCTTCATAAAGGACACTGAGTATAGAAGACATTATGAAGCAAGACCTACTTTAGCCAAGTTCCAGTAAAGTTTTGAATACCAACCTACCTTACTTTTTCAGTGGGTTTGGATGGTGTTTATACTTAGTCACTGTTATTACATAAAATATATGGGAATAAATGCAGTATATTACAATTTTCTTGTGTGGAGAGTTTGTAAAAACTAATGATAGTACTTCTCCATGGGTAGGTGAATTTTAAGGAAATAATTTTAGAGCTTGCATGAAGTAATTGTGTTTCATTGTTGCCATCCCCTTCTATTTTCTTCCTAGGTATCAGATGAGATAACTAAATCTCTTATGACAATCTTATGATCAGGCCCATAGCTTCCATTGAGATTTGTTCTTATTCAACAGCAGCTAGTATTGAATTCAATGTTCTCAAATATTTACTCACAGTAATATGTTCCATTTGGTATGCAATGTGATTTTTGGCTCCTATTTAATAGTAGTTCTATGCCTTTTAGCAAATATAACAGCAGGAAGACCAAAATGTTCAGAACAACAGACTTGTAAAATGTGTGGCATATTTTTTTCTTTTCTGTTTGACTTTACCAGTCTGATATTACTTCTGTAATTCTTGGCAGCTTTACACATTTTTCTGTGGCTTATACTTGAGTAATTTCTCTCCTTTTTAGTTTATGTCTTTTATTATCAACCTTTCATCATGATTTTTTTTTCAACTTAATTGACCTACTCTCTCCTGGTTTCATAATTGCCATTTTTTTAGTTATTATTTTTTTTTTAATTTTTGAAGAAGCATTAGATTACATAAATGTTACAATAAAAATATAGGGGATTCCCACATACCTGACCCTCTACCCTCCCACACTTTCCCCAATTAACAACTGTTGGCCTCCGCTGCGGCACTGCAGGCGGGTCACTGCAGGCGAGTCGCTGCCGGGGATCGGGCCTACGCCACGGCCTGACCGGGGCGGCAGCGGGCGGCTCAAGGCTTGGGGGACGCGCGGTTCGATGGAGGAAAAACCACGGAGACGAGGTCTATGCGCAGGTCTGATTTTATTCGGGAAGTACATGGGGTTTTATAGTGTCATGGAGGCGGGGAGGTTGTGGGAGGGGCATGTCCGCGGGGCAGCTGAGGATTGGCTGCAGAGGCAAGGGCGGACCTGCGGTTTATGACGTAAGCCATTGATGGCAGAGGGGGTTGTTTCCGAGGTTGTGCCGGGGCGGATACGGGATGAGGGCGGTTGAAATGAGGCGGGGAGAACAGCGATCGGCTGGGAGGGGGAAGATAACAGTGGCTGGGAGGAGGGGCAGAGGGAGGCAGCAGCACAAACTGCTGCTGAGAAGGGCCATAATACAGGGAGGTTACGAGGAACAGGCGGGCAAAGTGTAAGGAAGCGAAAGGCAGGGTGGGAGCAGGGGACAAACAACATCTTTCATTAGTGTTGTACATTTGTTACAATTTATTAACATATATTGAAGCACTGCTACTTAACCATGGATTATAGGTTACATTATAGCTTACACTTTGCACCACACAGTTTTACAGGTTTTGACAAAATGTATAATGGTCTGTATCTGTCATTGACTGTTGTGCAGGACAATTCTAATGTCTCCAAAGTTCCCCATACTAAACCTATTCTTCCCTCTCCTTCCCCTCAGAACCTCTGGTGGTCACTGGCTTTATATGAGTGAAACATGTTCTTCCATAGTTAGAAAAATCATTAGTCTACTTAAGTCCACAGTTGCAGTCCCCCCTTATGTTTGTTCATTCCTCAATCATGAGGATTTGGGGATAGTGATGCCCACTCTCTTTCTGATTGCAAAGGGGCTTAGATCCCATGGGACAGATGGATGAAACTTTCTTGCTTGCAGTTGTAGATACTCCCTGTTTTTTGGGATGGGCATTGTCCAAGCTCATCCTTTTGTGTGCTGTTCTGCATAACAATGATCTGGAGGGTAGATGTAGCGATTCTTGCTGAGATGCAGGGCTCAATGGGCATATGAAGAGGTGAAGATATAAGTCTCTAGGACATTTTTTTTTTAATATTTATTTTTTTAATCTATTTCTCTCGCCCCCCCCCCCCCCCGCCAGTTGTCTGCTTTCTGTGTCCTTTTGTTGTGTGTTCTTCTGTGTTCACCTGTATTCTTGTCAGCGGCACCGGGAATCTGTGTCTCTTTCTGTTGTGTTATCTTGCTGCATCAGTTCTCCGTGTGTGTGGTGCCATTCCTGGGTAGGCTGCACATTTTTTGCACTGGGTGGCTCTCCTTATTAGGCACACTCCTTGTGAGTGGGGCTCCCCTATGCAGGGGACACCCCTGTGTGGCACGGCACTCCTTGTGCACATCAGCACTGTGGGTCACACGGTTCAGGAGGCCCTGGCTGTGAACCTTGGACCTCCCATGTGGTAGGCGGATGCCCTATCTATTGGGACAAATCCGCTTCCCTAGCAACAGCAAGTACAGTGCTAAATATAGGTTCAAATATAAGGCGCAGAAGAGTTATGTGTAGGGAAATTGCAAATGTGTCTAACTCTGTTACACTGTGGCACCTATATTCCAAAGTAAGGCCCAATGCCAGGGTGCCAAGTTCATGAGATTGCCTGCCCTGCCTATAGTGTCTAGATATCTCTAGAGCCTTCAGAAGCCCCACTATTTGAGGCACTGTTTACTGTAGCAGTCAAAGAGATCCTGCTGAGATGTGTATAAGTATAACCTCTAGAGTGTCCTCCTGACTCACTTTGAAATCTCTTAGCCATTAAAATTCATTTGTATTTAATATTTACCCCTTTTAGTCACAGTCTTTTCCCAAATGAATTGCTAGTTGCTGCTTGTTAATAATCCCTTGGTGCCAGGGAGAATCATCCTTGGGAGTCATATCTTGTGCCAGAGAGAAAGTAGTACATTATTATGCTGAATTGGCCTTAAAGAGGGGCCACACTGGAGCAACAAGGAGGCTTTCAGTAGATAACTCTTAGGCAATATATAATACTAGGTTAAGTTCCAATTTCTTGAGAAAAGCTTCATAAATATAACCATCAAAATCAAGGGCCTAGCGTAATGGTCTGTCCTTTTTTGCTAGGTACTGTACATCTACTCAGAGGATTCTTGCTACTCTATTAGAAAATGAAGCAGGACTTCCCAGTGTGCGAACTCAATATGAGTTGATTATTGTGTGGTTCTCCACCCACGGAGAGATGCCCCGTGGCCACTTAAACATATTTATAAGCCATAGAGGTATGCCTCAGGTGTACCCCATCCCCATGTCATTAGCATCCTGCTCCAGTGATTCTCCCCACCACTGTTGTGACACATCTGTGATCTAAAACCTCCCCAAAAACAAAGCTAAAAAATAAACAAATAAAAATAATAACAAAATAAAATAATAATAATGAAAATACAAAAATAAAAAGAATAAAGAATAAAAATAAAGGTAAAAATAAAATAAAAATAAAGTACAATAAATTTTTTTCAGTTTTTCTTTTGTCACTGTAAGATCTGTAATCTTTTATGAACAGTGACAATTTATTCCATATGTTCCCCCAATGTCTTATTTTTTTCACTTTAAGATGCTTTAGGTTACCGAAAAGTCACACAAAAAATATAGGGGATTCCCATATACCCAACCCCCTCTCCCCTCTCCCTCTACCCTATTAATAATATTTTACATGTGAATGGAACATTTGTTACCAATTATATACAAATATAATCATTGCTACTAACCATGGTCAATAGTTTATATTATGGTTTACATTTTGCACCATGCACTTTTATAGGTTTTGACCAAATTTAAAACAGCCTGGATCCATCATTGCAAGATAATGCAGAACAATTCCGATTTCCTAAGTTCCAGCTGTTCTATACCCTCCCCCCTAGAACCTATGGTAAATACTAAGTTTCAGTTTTTGAAGAATTAAGCTCATGGTTACATGCAATAATATGGAAGGCTTGAATATCAGACTGTTTTCTTCTATTAGGTATTGCCTATTTTCTAGTTGAGAACATGGCAGGACTGCCCAGGATTGGAGTTAAATATATTCATGTTTGTTCTGTGGGTCTCTACCCACTGAGATAACACACTATGACAAGATGAACATTTTTATATTCCATAGAAGCATACCCAAAGTTGGGGGGATATGCTTTTTACTGCATATCCCCCCAACTTTGACAACATGCACAAGTAACTCTCTCCTGTCATATTTGCCAGAACTTTCCCATCATTGTAGTTTAAACCATAGACCTACTAATCCCCAGAGTTCACATGTTCCTTCCTCCAGCCCTCTCCCCAGTTTCATGGATAGTCCAAACCAACCCTCTATCCTACTCACCTTCAGATTCCAGCACTATCGAACCCAGCCACATCACTTCACCATTATCACCCCTATCCACTGCCCAACCCCACCCTTTTAATTTATCACAGATTTTTCCCATATTGAGCATTAGTTCACCACCCTCTACTGCCTTTTTCTCTTCTGATAGCCTATCTTCCAGACTCTAGCTCTGTAAGTCTATTCAATTTGCTTGAGTCATATTAGTGAGGTCATGTAATATTTGTCCTTCAGTGCCTGGCTTACTTCATTCAATATAAGGTGTTCAAGATTCATCCAAGTAGTCCCATGCATTAAAACTGCATTCCTACTTCCAGATGAGTAATATTCCATTGTATGCATGTACCACAATTTGCTTATCCATTCAACTGTTGAGTGACACTTGGGTTACTTCCAACTTTTGGCAATAGTGAATAATGCCTCTGTGAACGTCGGTGTGCATATATGTTTGTGTTCCTGCTTTCAGTTCTTCTGGGAACATACCCAAAAGTGGGATTGCTGGATCATATAGCATTTCTATAGTTAGCTTTCTGAGGAACTGTCAAACCGTCCTACATAATGGCTGCACCATTCTATGGTCCCAACAGCAGTAGATGTGTTCCCTTTCCTCCACATCCTCTCCAACACTTGTAGTTGTTTTTTTAATAGCTGCCAATCTAATAGCTGTAAGATGATATCTCAATGTAGTTTTGATTTGCATTTCCCTAATAGCTAATGATGCTGAGTATCTTTTTGTGTGCTTTTTAGCAGTTTATATTTCTTCTTTGGAGAGGTGTCTATTCAAATCTCTTGCCAATTTTTAAAATAGGTTGTTTGTTTTTTTATTTTCAACATGTAGTATTTCTTTATATATGTTGGATATTAGGCCCTTATTAGATAAATGGTTATCAAATATTTCCTCCCCTTACATAGGCTGGCATTTTATTTTCTTGTCAAACTCCTTTGAAGTGCAAACATTTTTAATTTTGAGGAGGTCCCATTTATCTATTTTACCTTTCATTCCTTGTGCTTTGGCCATAAAATTTGAGAAACCATTTCTTACTGTAAGATCTTGTATATGCTTCCCTACATTATCTTTGAGGTCTTGGTTCTTATATTTAGGTCTTTGATCCATCTTGAGTTAATTTTTGTATTGGACATGAGATGGTGATCCGTTCTCATTCTTTGAATATGGATATTCAGTTCTACAAGCACCATTTGTTGAAGAGACCATTCTGTCTCAGTTGAGTGGGCTTGGTGGCCTTGTTGAATATCAGTTGGCCAAATATGAGAGGATGTATATCAGAACTCTCAATTCAGTGCCACTGGCCAGTATGTCTATCCTTGTGCCAATACCATGCAGTTTTGACCACTGTAGCTTTATAGTATGCTTTAAGGTCAGTTAGCATGATTTCTCCATTTTCATTTTTCTTTTCAATATGTTTTTGGCCATTTGGGGTCCCTTACCCTTCCAAGGAAATTTATAATCAGCTTTTTCATGTAATTGGCATTTCACTTACTGATCAAGTGTTTATAAATGGAAGTATTTTAGCTTGGTAGTAATTTCTACTTTAAACGAAATCTTATACTGGAGACAGAGGGAAAAAAAATGACTAGAAATTCCACAAATGTTTTGCCTGCATAAAGAAGAAATTTGGTCCCTATTCTTTCAGAACTAACAATGAGTACAGCTCTTCAGTGGTCTAGCAAACTTGTCATGATAATACAAAGATGGAATCAACTAATTCTTGAAATGAAAAGGAAGTATAAGAAGGTTCTGTTGAAGAGGATATTGGACCTCAATCTTATCATGGTGGGAAAACAGAGAATCCTTCTGTGAGAGACTGATGTTCCAACAACAACCCCAACCTTTTCTATAAAAGTGCTCTAAAGCCCCATCCATTGCCATATGACATTCCATGCTTCCTGTAGGCAGGGATTTAATCCCTGTCCCTTTTATTTTTGCTTTGATTCTCTAACAGGTTTGCCTAATGGAATGTAAGTGAATATGATTTATATCACATCTTAGAGAAGCATTAAGGGACATTGTTAGGTTCTGCCAGTATTTTTGCATTTTCCCTCTACCATGGAAATATCAAGTCCAAAAGAAAACTGCTCCTTCAGCCTGGGTGATAGAGCAAGTCAACATGCATATCAGAGACAAAGATGATGACTTAAGTTTTTAATGCATAATGTAAGAAAAATATTTGTTATTGTAAGCCACTGAGATTTTGGGGGAGTTCATTATTGCAGTAGAGCTGAATAATATAATCACTCATTTTTGAAACATGTTGACATTTTTGAACAATCCCTCTTTTCATCGTTGTCTCTAGCTTTTTGCAGTTCCAGGTTTTAAGTTACTTAAAGCTCCTTAAATTTCTGTCTCCTGAATATCTTCTACAAAGTACTTGCTAATAAATATTTTAAGAGCTAATGATTTGATGAATAGATGCAAGACTGGTCATTAATTAGACAACATTTTCAAATTAAGCAATAAATTATCCACATCAAAAGTACCAATTAATCAGTAGTTTTAAAATTCTGGATTACTGAAAAATTACATCTAAAATGTACTATGATTATTATGGTCTTTAAAATTGATATTAGGTGTTTATTTTTCATTCCATAGCCATTCGGAGTGCTAAAACTGTACCTGTTAAAAGGCTAATTAATTTTGTGGTTTAAAAGTTTAAATATCCAAGTTAGTTTTACTACAGTGTAAATCTGAATTTATAAAATATGGTGGTTTTCTACTTATTGACTATTTAATTAGATAATATCCAATAGACTTATGATGCACAACTTGCCTATATTCAAGAAATTAACATGGAATGGAATAAAACACATATTTTACTTGATTCATACTCTAAAGAAGACCAGAAAATGTGATTGAGAAATATAAGCATCAAAAAGCCCAATCAAACAGAAATCCAAATTTATCATTTCTTATACCTGTGTAACAGAGTTGATAATTTTCATTTTTAACAATATCTAGTTGATATAAATTTGGACACTCACAAATCAAAATACACAGGCAATCTCAAATTGTATAATTTCTTCTGTTTTTTTAAAGAAGAAACTTCTACCTATGACCAAGACCATAAGGCTTTCTGTCCTAGAGCCTAAGACTATACCGTCAGATCCCTAGCAATTTTAAAAGAAGAGAGAAAGGAGGAAGAAGGTCAGGGGAAGCTTTAGAAACATTTAGAATTCCAAAATATAAAGTCTGTTGTATTTTTCCCTTCAAGGAGGTGCAGGCTTATTTGTGTCCACTAAGTTTTCTACAATAAACCAAAATGTTTTCTAAGCAGAGACAAATTCATTTTAAATTACCTTGGACGTATCTCTATATGTGTCATTGTAACCACGTTTCATCATTTGCCAAGACCTTGGTGTTTCTGAAAGAACAAGCTTGGACATTCTTTATTATCACACTGCTCAGACATGGAAAGGCTAAACACTATGTACTCAAGTTTTATTTTTCTAATCTTCTAAAATGCCAAGTGTTATACAACTTTAACCATTGCTAGGATAATCACATGCCACAGTATATCAGTAGAACATCCTGACTTGTTTCTCTCTTCCAATTACTCACATCCTCTAGCCTTCTTCCCTCATGATAGACACAAATGGATTTTGTTCTAAAATCCAGGTATATTTTCATTTGGCTTTTTTTTTTTTTAGCCTTTTCAGTTATACATTATAGTACATTGCTTTTCTTCTAACATTTTTCCTTTCCTCTTTCTCAAATCTAGTGCTCACTGTTTTTCCCTTTTTACTTATTTTTAGTCCACTAATATTATAACTCTCTGAATAGATATACTATGATATAAACAGAGCCAAGTGATCACATAAAAGCTTTTAGCAGTTACCTGCCATACAGCTAATATTCAAAAACTGTATTTAAATTCAGTTCATGTGATTACCATAATAGGTTCATAAAACATAATGAAAAAAGATAAATGAAGTAATTTATTAAGTCCTATGCATGTAGGTAATGGATTCTCATAAATAGCAGTAACTAAATTTGAACCTGTAAATACTGCATAAGAGAGAAACAACAATAAGCATGATTGTGAATGAATCTCTTTCCAAAAAAAATCTCATCAAATAAATTTCCAGAATATAAACGAAGCAGGCTACAGAAGGATTTGGATCTTCAGATTAAAAATAATTATATTAAAACTTAGGAAATACAACCAGGGTAGTATCACTTTGCCATGCTACCAGCAAGCACTAATATTGAGGCCTTTTGTACTTTTACTTTTAGACCTACATTGGTTACTCTACAGAACTTTATAAATTTATGTTGGAAAGAAAAAAAAAGATCTTTCTTTTTTTGCATGTGACAAATGGGGGGAAATGTTCTAATTCACTTTTGCTACCAACATTTTTTAGTTCTGTGGCAGATGATACAGGGTATTCAATTGTGTGTATGCAAAGAAGCCAATACAATGGTAAATGTGTAATAAAGATTTTGAACATTTCAAATAAATATTCTTCATCTGAGGCATCGCATTTCTGTTTCTCTAGTTAATTCTTTAAGCTTTCCTAGCCATTTCTTTTATTGTTATCTTTTCTCAAAATTTTCGCTGAGAGACTCTAGGGTGAAAGTTATTAAATTAAAACAATGTGATACCAAATATAAGAATTTTCATTTGTACCTACATAGATATTACTCCTTTTATATACCTCACCGTTGGAGAAAATGCCTTGAATTCATGATTTTA
This sequence comes from Dasypus novemcinctus, assembly GCF_030445035.2. Taxonomy (NCBI): domain Eukaryota; kingdom Metazoa; phylum Chordata; class Mammalia; order Cingulata; family Dasypodidae; genus Dasypus; species Dasypus novemcinctus. Next base: position 112,100,104 of record NC_080673.1, on the reverse strand, counting down.
AATAAATTAGATTTCACTTAAACTATTTTATGGTGTAAATAATAAACTAAATAATAGTGAAATTTTAAAGAGATCAGGAAACACAAATCAATTTTATCCTTTAGGCAAGTAAGTTGTCATTGTGTTACAATTCGAGAGCTGAGTGGTTGTGACAGAAGCAGCAATTTGACTCTCAAAGCCTAAAATATTTACTATTTTGCTCTCTACAGAAAAAATTTGCCACTCTCCATTATACTTCATTTCTAATTGGAGATGGGGGACAAGAATAAAATACATAAGATGAAGATAAAAGTGTATAGATTGAATATTTCTTTTTGATACATTATAAGGAATTGTTATCTTGAGGAGCAACTATTAAGCAGAGTGAATTTCACTTTTATCAATCATGAAGGGTGCAAATGCTGCAACAGATCTGAGCATTAGACTAAAATATATACTTTTTTGCCTTTTTTATCTTTTATTTTTTTTTAATTATTATTTTTTAAAGATACATAAATCACACAAAATGTTATAATAAAAAAGAAGAGGTTCCATATACCCCACACTCCACACCCCCACTCCTCCCATATCAACAACTTTTTTTCATTAGTGTGATACATTCATTGCATTTCATGGGTACATTTTGGAGCATTGCTACACCGCATGGATGATCGTTTATGTTGTAGTTTACACTCTCTCCCAGTCCATTCAGTGGGTTATAGCAGGATATAAAATGTCCTGCATCTGTCCCTGCAATATCATTCAGGACAACTCCAAGTTCCAAAATGTCCCCATATCACACTTCTTTTTCCCTTCTCTCTGCCTTCAGCAACTCCCATGGCCACTGTCTCCACAACAATGATATAATTTCTTCCATTGCTAGAGTCACAATAATTCTATATTAGAATACCAGTAAATCCACTCTAATCCATATTATATTCCTCCATCCTGAGGGCCAGGGATGGCAAGTCCACTCCACCTCTAAATAGAAAGGGACTTAGCTCCCACATGGCTGATGGATGGAATTCTCTTGCTTGCAGCTATAGACTCTCTTGGTTCCCTGGTTTAGTGGTTGACCATCATCACCTCCCTGTTGGCAGACCTGGATTAGTCCAGAGAACCAAAGAGTAGCTTTTGCAACTCCGTTGAGGCTCATGGCCCAGCTGGCACATAGACAGTCCAGAGATTCAAGTCTCCTAAGCATATACCAACCCCAGGTTCAGTAAAAGTCACAGAAGAGACATGCATAGAGAAGTCACATCTGAGTCCAACTCAATCACATACAGGAGCACAAATTCCAAAATATGGCCAACTGACAAAGCACCGAACTCCAGAGCCATCTGTCAGGACTGTAGGACCTGGATGTCTCCATAGCCCTCAGGAGCATCACTTCCCAGGGTTTTATCTAATTTGGCTGTCTCTGAGATACTGCTGAGATGTGCATAAGTGCAACCCCTCTGATGACCACCTGACTCATTTTGAAGTCTCTTAGCCATATAAATTCATTTGTCTTTACCATTTCCTCCTTTTTTTAAAGGTCTTTTTCTAGTTGCATCATCAGCTGGTACTCAGCAGTAATCAATCAGCACCAGGGAGGCTCATCCCAGGGAGTTAGGTCACACACTGGGGGGAATGTAATGTATTTACATGCTGAGTTTGACTTAGAGAGTGGCCCCATTTGAGCAACATGGAGATTCTCTGGAGGTAATTCTTAAGCACCCTGCAGCTCTAGGCCTAGTTGAAATTTCAAGAACAAAGGCTCATAAGCATACTCATCTGTATCAAGGGCCCATCATTGGACCATCATTCTTCCCTGGTCTTTTCCCTTGTACTTGGGGGATTGTTGCTGCTCCATTGGGGAGTGTGACAGAATTTCCTGGAATGGGAACTCAGCACTACCTCAGTTGATGTGTGGTATTCTACCCTTAATGTCAATACCCAATGAACATCTGAACATATCTATATACCCTACATGCATGTACTGGAGAACTCCCTCCCACCCATGTATCCCCCATCAATGACACCCCACAATAGTGCTCCTCCCCTGTCATAGTTGAACCCCTCTGTGATCCAAAATTTCTTTAATAATGAAACCTAATATATTGCCAAATTCAATTAATAGGAAAATGAAATAGCAATGATAGGTTTAAAGATTAGAAATAGAATATATAATAATTTAGAAAAACTAAAATAAAGTAAAAAATAAATTGGGGTGTTAAAAAAAGAAAAAATATAATTTAAAGGTTTTTTTTTATGTTTTGCCTTTTGTCACTGTAATAGGTGTTGCCCTGTGCGTACAGTGGGAAGGTAACCTCTTCCATTTCTTCCTCAATGTATACGACTTAATAATAATAATTATTATTTTTATTATGTCCTCAGATAAGTTTTAGGTCACAGAAAAGTCACATATAGAATATAGAGAACTCCCATATACCCAACATCAAACCAAACCCTTTTCCCACTTCCTCAGTAATGATCATTTAACATGTGGATGCTATATTTTCTGCAACTGATGTACAGATATTGAAACATAGCTATTAACCATGGTTCCATTATGGTTTACCTTATGGTTTACATTTTAGACTGTACACTTTTATTAATTTTGGGTTACATTATGGTTTGCATTTTAGACTATATACATTTATAAATTTTTAATGGTATTTAACATGGCCTGTACCCATCATTGCAGGATCAAACAGAAAAATTCCATTGCCCCCCAGTCACTCCCTCTTCCAAATATTCTTTTCTTCTCTCTCCATCCCCTCAGGGCTCACAGTGAAACCCAAGTTTCACTGCCTGAAGGACAAGATTCATAGATACTTGCAGCAATGCTGAGGGCTTGACACACTAGTCTGTTCTCCCCCATTAGGAGCCACCCATGCTCCCAAGAGACACTCTCCCTCAGGCCTCCCCAGGATGGGGCATAACACCTTTCCACTGATTGTATGGGTCTCCACCCACTGATATAACACCTTATGACATGATGAGAACTCACACACCCCCTAGAAGCCTGTGCCAGGGGCACCCTGTGACAGATGCCCATCAAACACCTTGAACCAGTAATCCTTCCTATATATTCTAAAGAGTTTTCTCAACATTATAATTTCAGCACATTCCCAACAATCTCCTGTGTTCGTTTACTCCCCTCAACCCCCCCCCCCCACAGTTCCTTGGACCATCTGACTGATCCTCCCAACCCAGGCCCCTCTAGCCTGCAAAGCCCAACCCAAAATATCCCTATGCCTCCATCTTCTCCCTTCACTGCACAACCACTTACTTCCATTTTATTATAGATTTCACCTGTGTGGGCATTGGCTCACAAACTTCCTCTTCCCCCTTATTTCCTATAAGCCTATCTTCCAATCCCCAGCTCTCTGAGATGATTCAATTTGCTTAATTCATATTAGAGAGGTCACATAATATTTATCCTTCAATGTCTGGCTTGCTTAGCTCAAAATATGGTCCTCAAGATTCATCCATGTTATTCCATGTGTTAGGACTGTATTCCTTCTTACAGTTGAGTAGTATTCCTTTGTATGTATATACCACATTTTGTTTATCCATTCATCTGTTGATGAGCATTTGGGTGATTCCAACTTTTTACTATAGTGAATAATGCTGCTATGAACATTGTTGTGCATATATCAGTTTGTGTCTTTGTTTTCATTTCTTCTGTGTATATATCCAACAGTGGAATTGCTGGGTCATATGGCAAATCTACAGCTAGTGTTTTGAGGAACTGCCAAACTGTCCTCCAGAATGGCTGGATCCTTCTACATTCCCACCAGCAGTGGATGAGGGTTCCAATTCCTCCACATCCTCTCCAGCACTTGTACTCTTTTTTTTTTTTTTTTTGATAGCTGCCTGTCTAATGGGTGTAAGCTGGTGTCTCACTGTAGTTTTGATTTTCATTTCACTAATAGCTAGTGATGTTAAGTGTCTTTTCCATGCTTTTTAGCCATTTGTATTTCTTGTTTGAAGAAGTGTCTGTTCAAATCTCTTGCCCATTTTTTGAATGGGTTGTTTGCCTTTTTATTTTCAAGATATTGGATTTCTTTGTATATGCTGAATATTAGGCTCCTTTCAGATATATGGTTACCAAATATTTTCTCCCATTGGTTAGGCTGTCTCCTCACTTTCTTGATAAACTCCTTTGAGATGCAAAAGGCTTTAATTTTGAGGAGATCCCATTTATTTATTTTTTCTTTTATTGCTCATGGTTTGGGTGTGAAATTCATGAAGCCATTTCCTATTACAAGGTCCTATAGATGCTTCACTACATTGTCTTCTGAGGTCTTTATGGTCTTGGCTCTTATATTTAGATGTTTGATACATCTTGAGTTGATTTTTGTATAAGGTGTGAGATGGTAATCCTCTCTCTTTCTTTTGTATATGGATATCCAATTCTCCAAGCACCATTTGTTGAAGATGCCATTCTCTCCTAGCTGAGTGGCCTTCGTGGCCTTGTTGAATATCAAATGACTGTATATGCAAGGATCTATATCAGAACTCTCAATTTGGTTCCATTGGTCAGTATATCTATCCTGGTGCCAACACCATGCTGTTTTAACCACTATAGCTTTGGAGCATTCTGTAAAGTCAGGTAGTGGGATTTCTCCAATTTAATTTTCCTTTTTCAATATGTCTTTGGCTATTTGGGTCCTTTTTCCCTTCCAAATTAATTTCATAGTTAGTTTTCCAGTTCATTAAAAAATGCTGTGTTGTTTTTTATTGGAATTGCACTAAATCTGTAAATCAGTTTGGGTAGGATAGACATTTTGATGATATTTAGTCTTCCTATCCATAACAGGGAGTATTCTTGCATTTATTTAAGTCTTTGGTTTCCTTTAACAGTGTTGTATAGTTTTCTGTGTATACATCTTTAGTTAAATTTATTCCTATGTATTTGATTTTTTAATTTACAATTGTAAATGGGATATTTTCCTGATTTTCTTCTCAGATTGCTCATTTTTGGTGTACGGAAATGCTACTGATTTTTGCACATTGATCTTATAACCTGTGACTTTACTGATCATTTATAAGTTCTAGAAGCTTTCTTGTAGACTTCTCAGGGCTTTCTATGTATAGGATCATGTCGCCTGCAAATAGTGAAATTTCATTTTCATTAGTTTCAAGGTACTTACTGATTTCTTTTGAGATTTCCTCTTTGACCCTCTGTTTCTCTAAGAGTGTGTTGCTTAACTTCCATACCTTTGTGCTTAATCTGGTTCTCTGGCCTTTGCAGTGTCCAGCTTCATTCCACGGTGGTCAGAGAAATTATTTTGTATGATTTCAAACTCTCTGAATTCACTGAGACTTTCTCTGTGGCCTAGCCTATGGTCTATCTTGGGGAATGATCCATGTGTGCTTCAGAAGAATGTATATCCTGCTGTATTTGGGTGTAATGTTCTGCATATGTCTATTATGTCCAGATCCTCCAATATATTATTCAAAGTCTTTGTTTCTTTATTGATTTTCTGTTGAGATGTACTGTCTAATGGTGATAATGGTGTATTAAAGTCCCCCATTATAATTGTAGAGGCATCTACTCCTCCACTTAGCTTTTCCAGGGTTTGTCTCTCATATTTTGAGGTGCCCTGGTTAGGTGCATAAATGTTTATGATTGATCTTTCTTCTTGTAAGATTACGCTTTTTACTTATAGGTAGTATCCATCTTTGTCTTTCACAATCATTTTGTATTTAAAGTCTATTTTGTCTGATATTAGTTTAGCTACTTCTTCCCTTTTTTGGTTATTGTTTGCTTGTAAGGTTGTTTTCCAGCCATTCACTTTCAACTTCCTTGAATCCCTGTTCTCTGGTGGGTTTCATGTAGACACCATATAGACGGGTCATATTTCCTTATCTGCCAATCTGTGTCTCTTGACAGGTGAGTTTAAGCCATTGACATTCAGTGTTATTACTCTCATGGAATTACTTATATTAGCCATATTTTCTTTGGATTTGTGTAGTCATATGTTGTTTTTATCTCTCTTTTTGTTTTGTTTTGTTTTTTAGTTATTCTACACTCTCCTCCAACTCTATCTCTCCTGTTTCTTTTTCTTTCCTCCTGCAGAACTTCCTTTAGTATTTCTTGAGGCAGTTTCTTGTTGGCATACTCACTTAGAGTCTGTTTATCTGTGAATATTTTGAACTCTCCATCATTTTTGAATGCCACCTTTGCTCAATAAAGTATTCTTGGCTGGATTTTTTTTTTTTTCTTTTTGTACCTTGACTATGCCATACCACTGCCTTTTTTGCCTTCATGGTTTCAGATGAGAAATCAGCACTTAGTCTTATTAAGCTTCCCTTGTATATGATGGTTCTCTTCTCTCTTGCTGCCTTCAGTATTTTTCTTTGCCTTAAGCATTGGATAATTTGACAAGTATATGTCTTGGGTTAGGCCATTTGGGATTTATACTGTTTGGGGTGCGTTGCACTTCCTGATCATGTACATCCACCCCTCTCAATAGGTTTGGGAAGTTTTCAGCCATTATTTCCTCCAAATCCTTTCTGTCCCCTTTCCCTTCTCTTCTCCATCTGAGATGGGTGTAATGCGTATGTTTATGCATTTTGTGTTGTCATTCAAATCCCTAAGTCCCTGCTTGATTTTCTCTGTCTTTTTATTGATCAGTTCTACTATCTGTTTGATTTCAGATGTACTGTCTTCCACATTACTAATTCTCTCCTCTGCCTCTTCAAATTTACTGTTATTTACTGAGAGTATATTTTTTAATTTCTAGGATTGTGACATTCATCACCATCATATCCATTATCTTTTTATATATATTTACAATTACTTTAGTATGCTCTCCAAGTATTTTCTTAATATCCTTAGTCTCTTCCTTCACTACATTAAGTTGATCAATGATATTTGTTTGGACAGCTTTGATTTGTTTAATGCTCTGCTCCTTTTCCTGGTTTTTAGTTTGTTCATTGGATTGGGCCATGTCTTCCTGATTATTGATATAGTTTGTAATTTTTTGTTTCTCTCTGGTCATTATTTTATCTTGATGAGTTTGTTCAGTTGATTAGCTTCTCTGTCTAATCTTGGGTTTTACTTAGGTGCTGTTTGTGTGTGTGTGTGTTAAGTTTTCTCTTTGAAACTTTGTTTTTCTTATTCCATTTCCTTGTTGTTGTCTAAGTTCCCTTGAAGGAAAAAGATTAGGGCCAGGGAAAACAAAAGAGGTAAGAAAAGAAAATTTTAATAATAGTATTTATAGTAAATGTTAGCAGAACAACCCTATAAGACCTAGGAGAATAAATATTAAACTCATGTAAGCTGTGTAGAGTTATAGGAATAAAAAAAGTGGAGTACCTACAATAAGAGGGGAAACTGATTATGGAGAAGAATATAGTATGAATTAAAAGGCCAGCATGATTAGGAGAGAGGGAAAGAGAAAAGAAAAGAGAATAACATAAAGAGTTAACTATAGATAGAAAACAGCATAGAAATGTTAGAAATAAAAAGCCAGAAAAACTGGGGGTTAAACAAAGAGAGGTGGAATGTAAGAGCAACTACAGAATGTGGAAGATAGAAAGATGTAGGAAGGAAAAGAGATAGCATTGGTAGTCAAAAATCAGTACACATACAAAAGTAGAAATTGAGGATGAGGATGAGGAAGCACAACAAACAAGAAACAAGCCAGCAGCACCTAATAAAAAAATTATTTTAAGGGGTGTGGGCGGATAAAGAAGGAAAGATAAGAAAACAAACAAACAAACAAAAACTGGACAAGTCCTCAAGCAAGGAGTCCTCTTTGCAATTGAATAAACTGATTAGGAATCTGTCCTTCCCCTTTCTCCCTTTCTCACTTACCTCTCCCCAGGCAGCAGGAAGCATGTGTGAGAACTCCTCTCTGAAATTCAAAAGGTACCCTAGTGAACCAACACACCACAGAAAATAATGACTCTCAGTTTATTTGAGAGAGAATACCCACACCTTGCTGGGAACCTTAAATATGTTCTTGGAAGTCTACCAAGCACTTCCTACTGTCTCCATCCCTTAGGTGTGTTGCACATGACTAGTTAATTGCCTGACTCCACTTTCTCCCAAACCAATTTTCCCTATCCCAGGGCATTTAGGTAAATCAGACTGCCTCTGCAAATTCACCTCTCACCTCTTCCTAGCTTCTCAAGTCAGCTGGTATGTTCCTCAAAGCTCAAAAAGGGTCCAGACAATTAAACCCACAATCCTTGGGCCCCTCTGCATGCTTTATCAGAACCCTCCCATTCTCAGAGTTTGTCTGAGACCTGCAGGTTCATGGAACACCAGGGTTCGGGATTCATGGAGTGCTGGGTTTGCGGAACGCAGGTTTGGGAAACACGGCGTTCAAGGAATGCCGCGGCTACCTCCCTTAAGGGAGAGGCTTAGCTTTCCAACAGCTTCAGGCACAAACTCCAGAAACCCATGGTTTTACCTTGAGCAATCACTCTTTTGGTAACACTCTCTCCAGGTCGACGTCCAGAAGTCTTCTGCTTTGTGGGTTGCCAAAACAGCTCACTCAGGCAGGATTTTGTCCCTACTCAGTGTTTTTTTTTTAGAAGAGATGATATGGGTGCCCTTACTCCAATGCCATCTTGGCCTGCCTCCTCTAGACTAAATTTTAATATTCCAACATACTATAGGAAGATTGGGGATGATGGTTAGGAAACCTATGTTTTTGTTAAAGAACCAGATTTAGCTCACAGTGGGTAATCTATTCCTGTTCTAATTGCTGCAGCTAAGCTAATGTAAATTTTTTGTAAAAGTTTTCAACTTCTATATAATGGATGTTTTCCTAAATATTTCTGATTAACTTAGTCTTCTTTTGTTGGGGGGTGGGTATCTTAAAGAGTCACTGTAAATAAATGATATTAAATTGGATCTTTCCTGAAGCATGAGAAATATAACACCTAGGTCTATAAAACCTTTGTAGTTTGACTGAATGAAGTCATTGTTGGTGAAAATGTATTGTGGATAAGTAATGACATATTTTGAAGAACTTTTAAATTAATTGGGAAAACAGATTCTTAAAAGTAACACTGATAAATGAGTATTTCAGTTGTGAATTTCATGAGATTAAAATTCTGTATAACATCAAGTCAAATTTTTCTAATGCATTTCTGAAATGATTTGAAATAATCAGAAATCCTCTGTGTGTTTTTAAATAAGTTTTGGGATAACAGTTATACTTTAGAATAAGAAAATAAATAACACTCCTCATATCACAGTCTTTGGGGAGAAAGCATTGCCATGCTGATACCTCAAGCTTAGACTTCTCCTAGTTCCCAAAACAGTGAGCCAACAAATTCACATTGTTTAAACTAACCCACTGTACAGTATTTGCTTTAGCAGCTAGCAAATTAAAATATCCGTATAGGGAATGTGTAGTAGTAATATATTTGAATTAAACTGAATATACTATTCGTTTTCTCCATGTGTACCTTAAAGAAATTCATTTTTTGTTCTTTTTTTCTCTTCCTATATCTTATTATATATTTTCTTGCCTTTGCAGAGTTCAATATTACCTAAACCTTTAATTTCATACATGGAAATATAAATATTTATTGTTATTGCTATATAGTTTATAAATTTTCCCTTACTTCTGTAAGATCTAGAACAGGAATTTGGAGTTTAGAAAAATACAATTGCATAGTAAATGTTACTACTCCAGTCATTATTTTCTAGCTTTTCATAGCAGTTTTTTATAGTGCATTATTTGTAATATAATTAATTACTAATCTCTCTCTCTCCTACACTAGTCTATAAGCTCCATGAAAGCAGATGCAATATTTTATGATCTTTGTATTCCCAGGGCATAATGTCTGTCTGACACATAAAAGAATCCAAGCAAATATTAGCATTGAATAAACTGAATAAATTGATGAGATTTAAAATTCTACTAAAGAGAAAGGATAGGGAAGTTTGAGATACAATATGACTAGTTTAACTAAAGATTCCAAATCTTCACCTTCTATGACAAATGCCACATAATGGTTAATGACAGGAACTTATTGTCTCAGTTTTAGCAGAAGCCAGAAGCCTTGCTTTCTCAAAGGGGTTGGTAGCATTCTAGCAGGCCAGCAATTCTTGGGGTTCCTTGGCTTTCCCATCACATGGCGAAGTCTTCCCATTCTCTTCTGCATTCCATCTGACTTCAGGCTTCCACACCTCTGTTTGGTTTTCTGTTCATAATGCCTCCAGTAATAGGGTTACTATACAACCACTTTGACTTAGGCTGTATTTTAAAAATAACATCTTAAAAAGTCTTGTATACAATTGGTTCATACTCACAGGAATGGATTAAGATTACAGACATGTTTTATTTCTGAGGTACAAAATTCAATCTACCACATCCATTAAAACTGTCTCAATTTAGTGTAGACTTATTGAACTCCTATGTTATCTCAGCAGTTTTACTATTTTCAATATCTGTTTATATGCTTTGCAGAGTATCCTTCAGTGTTTCTTCTTCCTCATATTGAGTCAGATATGAAGGTCCTTGGATCCTATTTTCATTCCATTCATTCTTTCCCACAGTTTTTACTGTAGCCCAAGACCTCATCATTCCTGAAATATTATAGTAGACTCCTGATTTTCCTTACCTCTTGCTCCTCACACACTACCAACCCTACCCATTAAATATTAAGATTATAGGACACTACTAGATTAATTTTCCAAAGGTACCATGTTACAGCCTGTGTTCAAAAGATTCCTCTTCATCCACTCTCCCTAAATACCATTTTTCACCTCAAAGTAGCTTACTCTTATTCATGGCATATGCCTGTTGATTTCTCACTGACCCCTTCATTTCCACTGTTGCTTATTCTTGAAGTCATCTACCTTCTCCACATGATTTTTAACCTTCTATCCTTATTCCAAGCATTTTCTCTGTTCTCAGTGATCATTTATTCCTCTTTAGCACTATTTATCTCCAGTATTAATAAGACAATTATGCTGTTTCTAAAATACTTCTTTTAGTTTGATTACTTCCCCAAAAAGAGGTAAACTGAGTGTAGTAATTATATTTTAACTTTGTTTAGTATTGGACTGAAATCAGAACCTGTGATATAGTATTCAATAAACATATGTTAGTGATGGAACTATATTTATATATATTTTTAAATTACAGTTGGAAGAAAAGGCTGTTTAAAATAATTATCCAAACATAAATAAAATAGTAAGCATTTCTTAGATTTTTGATCATGTTGTTAAATTCCTAGTTAATGATTCATTTGTTCAAATAAATGTTGAAATGGATAGATTTTTATTTGACCAAAATTGCATTGCTAAGTATTTTGTTTGAATGGGTACAATTTTTAAGAAATGTTATTCTCCAAAGTCTAAAAAGAAATATTTCTTAAGAAAATGCCCTTCTCTATCTTTGTAAGCCCCCATCCACAACTTTAAAGGTGAGTGACTGTGGATAAGGGGGAAAATGTTCCTGTAAGTAAACCAGGAACCATCTTGCATGTGCAAGATGGTGGTTGACACAATCTGGTGGTCCCTCCATGAATTTCTGTGCTCATAAAAAAACTGTTCAGATATAGTGATGATGAATGAATCTATGTGTCTAGAATTCATTTTACCAAACATCTATACAACAGTTAGCTATGTGATAATATTTAGGAGAAATGAAATGAAGAACTGAGTTGCTGCTAGAAAAGCCCAGGAAAACCCTGACATCAGAGTAGTAATAGGGGAATTCTTATTCTCTTTAAATACTGATAAATATTACCAATATTCAGGCTAAGATTTACTTGATGCATAACTTCTAATTCCAGTTTTGCTTCTTAAGATCATAGGAGCTAAACATTACCATAGTGAGTTAGAATATGCAACTTGATATTCTATTTGTTATGAAAACAATGATATAAGTTTAAATTGTTATTTTAAAGCTGTACATTCATGTTAACTAAGTTCAGATATAATTGTTCCATGATGAGGAATTAAGATGCTTTGACATATGTCCTTAAACCTGTGGCAATTAATAGACCAGTATTAAGTATTTTTTTAATCAGATAAGAAAAAAAACAACTTTAAAATACTACCTAAGTTTATTTGCCAAACAAATAAATGTGCTATTCATAGTATAAAATAAAAAATTTGATTTGGTTTGACTTTACCTCTTTAAAAAGTCTAGAAAGATTTCAACTAGCATTAGTCAGAAGAGTTTTAGTCATTTAATTACTTTATGCTATTTAGATTTTTAAAATGTAGTAATATTTTTTCTGTTCTTATGTAGTCCACATGGATCTTATTTATGATCACTTTCTGAACTTTTTCCTACTCTTTTAAGTTTTTCCCTACCCCATAACCCTGATTTTTCACAAGGCATTTCAAATCAAATACCTACCAGTGTTCTGCATTTTTTGGTACAGAGTGCATAAAATCACATTAATATTTATCTGTAGATACATCTGTAGATACCAGATGTGAAAATGGAAATGTAGGTACCCTCTTTATAACTATTTCTGTGTATCAGTGAATGGAAAGAGAAGCTGAGGAGGACTTTTTAGGAAGTTTTATTTTAAAAATTATTCATTGCCATCATTTTTTTCACCAAAGATGCAACTCTGCTCCGGTCCGGCGGGGGCTAGTCCAGGGACCTGTGGGAAGAAGCACGGTGGGGCAGGAGTCGAGAGAAGAATGGAGACAAGACAGGGTTCTGATCAAGCCTCATTTATTGGGGGTAAAACACGGGGATATATAGAGAGGGAAGGGAACGTGTACATAGGTGATAGGCTGGTCTTGTGGGTGGCAGACATCCAAGGAGGGGATTGGCCGACAGTTCGCACCGGGTCTGCGGAGTTTCGCGCCTTGCCCATGTGTATGGCTGTGGTCACCTGAGTAGAGGCGGGAGGGGGAGAACAAAGAAGCAGGGAGGAGAAGAATAAGGAAATGACGGTACAGATTTGTGAACTACGCCATGTTGTGAGATCCGCCATGTTGTGAGATCCGCCATGTTGTGGGAGGCTGTAAATAGGTCTCACAGCAGATGGCTCCCTACAGGTCCCCCTTTTTTGTTTAATGAGTTATGAATTGAAGAAAGGAACAGCCGGCGACGGCTCATGATAGAGCAGGGCTTATTTTCAGTAGTGGCATGCGGCTGCAACGTGCTCCCATGCTGAAAGGGGGGCTGTGCCTGTCTTAGGTCGGGACTGCACCCGGTAAGTGATTTGTCTTACCCGGTATGCGATCAATCTTACCCGTCATTGGGAATCATGGCAGCAAAAGGCCACGTCCCTGTCTTAGGTTGACTGATGGGTCAGCCCAGTTGCCCATCATTGGCTAACCAGTCCAACGCCTCAGCGACAGATGGCTTGCAATTACAGCAAGCTATAACGGGGAGCCCTCATAGACCGTGTATGACAAGCATGATGTACTGAGATTGGTGGGTGAGGCCACACCCACCCTGGTCTGTTCAAGCCAGGGTGCCTGCTGCCCTTATGAGCTGCTAAATCCCTTACTAAAGCCGTTCAGCGATACCAATTAAACAGAGAAGGGTTAGCTGCAATAGGGGCAGTTGTGACCTTGGGCAGGGAAAACAGGCAAGAAAATGCTATTAGAGTACAAGTTGGCAAAGGCAACATAAGAGATTTGCATTTTCAAAGGTTGGTTGGTTGTTTTTCGGTCGGGACAGGCTGGTATTGATGAACAGCAGCAAGATACATCACGTGGGCAGAGATTTGCTTCATCCTTTCTTGGAGAAATTTAAGGAGGCTAGGCGCAAATGCACAGATTAAAAGGAAAGCGATTAGGGGGCTGAGGAGGGGACCTAGCCAGGTCACAAGAGGGGAAGTGAGCCAGGCAGATAAGGAGGAGGTTGATTGGGAGGGCAGTATTCCTTCCCACAATTCTCGCAACTTCTTAACATTTTGCTCAACAATACCAGATTCATTTATATAGTAGCAGCAGTCCTCCTGGAGGAAAAGGCAGGTTCCGCCTTTTTTCAGCTGTAAGTTAAGGGCCCTGCGGTTTTGAAGGACTACTTGGGCGAGGGATTTTAGTTGCCGCTGCAGAGAGTCAAGAGACTGCACACTGGATTCTAGGCTAATTTGTCATTGTTGTTTAAAGTATTGCAAGCTGATGAGGCCATGACCAAGAGCACCACCTGCTGTGGCAGCTGCAGTGACTGAACCTGTGAGGCTAATTTTTTTACCAGTATAGGGAGGAAGGCGGCTCTCTTTGACACAGATGGGGATAATAAAATTTTTAGTTTGCCTTCTCCATAGTATGTTAGTTGTGGGGTAACGGCTACTAGGATGCAAGGCCTCATTTTATAGAATAGAGCATTTTTGGGTTATAGTTAATTTTCCAACCACAAACACATAAGGATCTCTTACACATGCCTGAAGATGAATTTGATTTAAATGCAGATATTGACCATTCTTACTATTATTCCCAATCCATTCTATAGTAGGAGCTATTCCTAGAAAAACTTTCCACAGATTCTTCTGCTTGTGTATAGATGTAATATTACATCATGGAGAAGGGATCCATTTCCCTTTCTGTTTCCAAACACTATTGTTTTAGTAAAAATTATTTTTTGTTGTCCTTTACTATTTAGACCATGCCAAATAAATCTGTCATTATATTCAATGGGACTCCCCATAGGGGCACTTTCCCACACTATTCCATAGGAATCATTAAAAATGACAGATTCTCTTCCTTTATGGCATTCTTGCCATCCTTCTTTATCCCTACTTTTTGCGGACAATCATAAGTAGGATTTTTAGTCGTGATTAAATTGTAAGAGGGAAATAAAGTCACAATAAACTGAGTATTATTATTTTTAAAGATAGTTATGGCCCAATTTTTAACATACATACAGGAAGGATGGTTACCAATGCATAAGCGTTGATAATCAAGTGGTAATATGAGATTATCGATTCTTTTTCTTTATAGGGTTTAATTGGCAATTGATCATCAATTGGTCCAGGGAATATATGGGTTTTATTCAGATATATATGAAAGAATGAATCTTTCCAGAACACTTTAAGTAATAGGGGGTTAGGTATATAGGCCCAATAAGTGTAATTACCGGCAGCTTCCTCATTACTTATGATCACCATCATCAGAAGTTGTAGAAGACTCCATCTCTTCATTCTGGGATTTAATCTTTTTCGCAGATAACTAAATTTGTTCTCCATTTTCTGAAATGATAAGAGCATAGCCTCACCCCCTTACTTTAATCCTGCCTTTTTTCCCATTCATTGCTTAAAATATCCTTCTACAATATTGGTTGATCTTCATTTTTGTGTTCACTGTAGATGTTTGACATTTTTCAAAGTGACATTCCCCAGGTGTTAATGAATTATAAACATTAAGAAAATGTAACATAAATAAAGCTTTTGCTAATTAATCTTTTGGTGTCATAATACCATTATCTCCTCTTTTTTGTATTAAAAGCATAGTTTTTAGAGTATGATGGCTGCATTCAACTATGGCTTGACATGTAGGATTATAAGGAATGCTGGTAACATGTTCAATACCATATTTTAAACAGAAAGATTAAAAGGATTTACTAATGTAGGAAGGTCTATTATTAGTTTTAATTTTCAAAGGGCATCCTATTACAGCAAAAGCAGACCAGAGGTGTGAGTGAACATGATGAAACCGCTCCCCGCTTTGAGCAGTAGCCCACATAAAATGAGAATAAATGTCAATATAAACATGAACATATTGTAGTTTACCAAAGGATGGTATGTGAGTAACATCCATCTACCTTAATTGATTAGGAGTCAGGCCTCTGGGATTAGTTCCAGCCTGAAAAGGCACCACTGTTAGTGGTCCACAAGTAGGACAAGCATGAATAATTGTTTGTGCCTGTAGTTTTATTAACTTTTGATATTTATTTCGCAGGCCTTTAGCATTAATGTGAGTTAGAGCACGAGCACCTTGTAAACACCCTACTAATAAATCAGCTCAAGCATTATTTGCTGTCATAGGACTAGGCAAAGAGGTATGAGAGATATATGAGTAATGTAAATAGGTCTTAACCTAATGACAAGTTGCAAGTCAGTGAAAAGTTGAGATAACTCATTAGTAGCAAAGATATGCACTGTTTCAATATGCTTGACAGTAAGACTTACATATTTAGAGTCAGAGACAACATTCAAGGGCTCTTAAAACATTTGTAAAACTTTAATGATGGCTGAAAGCTCTGTGCATTGAGCAGATGAATAAGGAGTTTGCTAAAGCTGTTCTTTTTGAGAAATAATGTATGCTGCTTTTTTATTACTATTACTATCAGTAAATACTGTACAAGATGATTGGGCTCTGCACACAGCCCTGAAAAGCACTGCAAAAGTCTATTGTTGGGTTTTTTACAGATAGGGGAATGCAGCTGGCTTGATTTGTCTAAGAAGATACTAAAGAGAGTCTTAGCAAGTTTTAAAACAAAGTGATAGCAATACAGCTGGACTTTAACTTTTTGCAACAAACTAGCAGTGTTTGGGATTGCTGCATACTAGTGTTGTCACTTTAATCTATGATAAGAGGTTGTTTCTGTGACACATACTCTTTCATAATAATTAAAACCATAATTAACCACATTGTACTTTTCTTTAATATTATGCTGAAATATTGGTAACTTTATACACTTTTAAACATTTATAGAAACCTTTTATTCATACGACTTTAATTAATAGAGGGTTTAAGGAAAGAAAAACTTGTTAATTTTATAACACTGTAAAACACCTTTTATGTAACTTATAACATATTAAATGAACTCAATTATTACTTTAATTTTTCTTTCAAGGTAAAAGAACAAATCTCTTATAATTAGTTTGGAATAAAAGGCTACTGTTCAGGATTAGGTTTTGAGAAAGCAGTTCTGAACATTATGTTCCTTCAAAAGAGACAAAACCTTCCCCTGTTGGAACACTGAGGAAACGATAAGCACAAGAAGCACGAGAAGCTATCTTGACAAGACAGACTTTCTTTGTATACTGATTATTGAGGATAAGAACTTTTACCAAAACAGATTAATGATGAGAGGCCTTGAGAAAGAATAAAAATTTTTAACTTTGGATCAGCATACTACTTGATACTAAAGCCTTTAAAATTTTATAGATAGACCCATTAAATTTCATTTAACTTTAACTGTGAAAATTCCTTTTCCACCAACCTTCTGCACTTTCAGTATTCATTCAGGTTTTGTCCCACACTCTACTCTTTCCAATAATCAATCATTTTATCTCAGGACAAAATCATCTTCTGTTTCCTTAATAATAAAAGCACATTCCATATAGCCTACATACAAAGTTATCAAGTAAACCTTTTATAACATAATACCGTGAACACTAAACAAGGTTATTAAAATAATGAACTTTTCTTTAAATACTTAGTAGCTTGCAATTTCAGAAACAGTTTTCTAGAAGCAAGTTGTGAAGGGAGGCTGGCTGCTGTCAATCTTTCCTGTTATAAAATTACCTTTGATTATTATTATTATTATTATTATTATTAATTCAGGTTTGTTTAATAATGACCTTTTGGAATTAGCCACTTAAACACTTTAATGTAAACAATGCTTCATAAGACCTTTTATAATTATTTATAACCATATGGACTATAATTATATCACTTTAAGACAAATTTTATCTTTACAGAACACATTCCCTTACTTAAAGTTATCACAATACCTTCTACAACTTGCCACATGCAAATTAAGTTTCAAGACAAATACACCTTTAGGACAAAATACACCTTTTTGCAAAAACTTATTAAATTTTAGTTAGCATTGTCATAAACTTTTAACTTTTTAAATATTCATTTAAGTTTAGCATCCTTCATATTATCCTGGGAAGAAAAATAAGTTATTCATTTCAATCTAGGCAAGAACCATTTTTTATGAAAAGGCATAGTAATTTTGTTAATCAAGACTTACAATTTTTATTATTGTAGATATCTTATTAACATTTAAACTTATGTATTAATATAATAAACTTAAGTATTAATATAAGCACTTATTTAATTTTTGGCCATTTGAATAGAGCTCTTTTTAAAAATATCTACTAATTTATATTTACCATCCGGAGGTATCACAATATACACTGACATTGAATGAACAGACAGACAAACAAAAAACAATTACAACACATTAACAGAAACATACAATTTAGTTACAATCGACTCATAATTCTTTACTTTCTTGGTATAGCTGCTTTTAAATCCTCTGTTATATAACACATCTTAGATTGTACCTCTTAAGATTTCTTCTGGAATTCATGTCGCCTGTAATATGCAAGCTTGTGCTTGGTAACATTATTAGTTATCAGCAATCAGTTAAAATAACTTGAGCAGCATAAATGTAGTTAAGTTTTCATTTTGCAGTTTAGACATACCATTAACACACATTTTTGGATTATTACTATAAGACTATACTGAGACTTGAAGTTCTGGAGAAAACTATTGATTTAAAACTGAAAATTCCTTTAAGACCTTGATAAAAACTTGGTACTAATTTTATTATCTTGGTTAAGTAAGCCCAATTAGAATTAGCATGGAAACAAAACAAAACACAAATGTTGCCACGTTTTTCTCTCTTTCCAGTGGCTAAACTACATTAGCCCTCACTAGCCCAGAGCTACATTGTCATGTAGACAGCAGGGAGTTTGTAGAGTTGTGAAAGGATTGGCATTTGCCGGAAGAAAGTTGATTGCCTCATAAGCTTGTTTTGGTTTCAGGGCCTGTGGCTGGCCCTGCCTCCCGTTTCCCTGATGGGGAGGGAGAGGTTGGCCCTGCATGTCAGCAACGAGGACAGACTCTAGGGGCACTAGTAGGCTTTTTGTTAAATACCAGGGGTGGGACAGTCTCAGGCGAAATGGCCGGGATCACTGCACTTAAAACAAGCTCTTTTTTGCTGAGGCTATAAAACCTCTTTTAAAGCGGCCGCCGTAGCAAGACCTTGTTGGTAGGTGGGGCTAATTTCAGGACAAAGCCTGCTGTAACCAGAGAAGTCCTCCTTCATTCTATAAGGTCTAACCGTGGCCTGACAAGCCGCATTTGCATTATCAAGGGCAATTTGCTTTACATAGTCTGTTTCTGTGTTGGTATCGGCAAACAGGCTTTCTGCAGCCATGCACAATCTGCCTACAAAATCTGAAAAGGGTTCCTCTGGCCCCTGCTTAATTAGTGAGGGAGGAGGCAGGGCGTTCTTTTGTGGGCAACCTTTTCCAGGCTCTAAGGGCTGCAGTTTGAATTTGGGCGAATAGGCCAGGGTTATAATTCATATGCTGTACAGTGCCCTCATAATCTCCCAAGCCTGTTATGGAGCAGTGGGCCCATAGGTGGAGGCAGCGGTTTTAAGTTCTTTTAAAGATTTAAAGGGGAAAGTGGAATGCACATGAAGTACCTTCACCTCACCATCTGCCCCTCGGTTTGCCTCTCGGTGGCCGGATATGCAGAAAAGGGTTTTTTTTTTTTCCACCGCAGGGGATGCACACCTGGGTGGCCTTTCTAAGCAGGCACAGGTGGGTGGGAAGTCGATAAAAGGATTGTGGTTAACTGCCTTTCTGCATTTGTGGTGTTTTAATTCTTTTAGCTGCTCTAGCTTCTTTATGAGTTGTAAATGCTCCCTTCCTATGGAAACCAGGGACAACTTCTTTTAGGAAAGCAAAAAATTTAGAAAGTTCTTTAACATGAACCTTTACTCCTCTCATCTTAAGTGCGGCCTGTAGGCCGGATAGGAAAAGGGAACGATCACTAGAGGAGCCCTGCCCCATCATAGCCGATCACTTACCGAGACGTCTTGCAGGGAATAGGCAGTCCCCTGAAGGTCTCCTCTGCCCAAGCTGAAAGCTCAGGTCTTCTGCCCAGGCTGATGGCCTGGGTCTTCCACCCAAGCTGAAGGCTCAGGTCTTCCGTCTAAGAATTCTCAGGTCTTCCTTATTTTCAAAAACCACCTGCGCAGGTTTTCCTTTGTGTCGGCTTGCTTCTTCCCCGGGTCCCGTCCACAACGTTGGGCGCCACTTGCTCCGGTCTGGCGGGGGCGAGTCCAGGGACCTGTGGGAAGAAGCTGGGTGGGGCAGGAGTCGAGAGAAGAATGGAGACAAGACAGGATTCTGATCAAGTCTTGTTTATTGGGGGTAAAACATGGGGATATATAGAGAGGGAAGGGAACGTATACATAGGTGATAGGCTGGTCTTGTGGGTGGCAGACGTCCAAGGAGGGGATTGGCTGACATTTTGCACCGGTCTGCGGAGTTTTGCACCTTGCCCATGTGTATTGCTGTGGTTACCTGAGTAGAGGAGGGAGGGGAAGAACAAAGAAGCAGGGAGGAGAAGAATAAGGAAATGACAGTACAGATTTGTGAACTACGCCATGTTGTGAGATCCGCCATGTTGTGAGATCCGCCATGTTGTGGGAGGTTGTAAATAAGTCTCACAGCGGGTGGCTCCCTACAGAACTCGATTGTCTTCTTTCTTGACATTTTAAGGTTTATCTGATTTCATCAAATGTAAGCATTTATATCCATGGAAACTTTAATATTTAAAATAAGTCAGTGATACTTTAGAAGTTATTCTAATACTGCTAATGTAAAGATATTAATAAATTTATACCTACTGCATGTAATGAAATAAATTAATTTTTTGTCTTTTAGTTTTTCTCAGTAAATATTAGAAACACATAAAAGTGGTCCTAAAAATAGCTGTTAGGTTTCTAGGTGCTCCACTTTATTTCCTTGCTATAGACTACTATATCAGCATTTTCATTTTCAGTGATATAAATATGTCACTTAAAATTACATTGCAAAGAATCAATTATTTATATACAATTCATTTGCCCATTAAACAAACATGAAAGAATCATAGCAACTTCATTTAAGCAAATAAATTTAGGATTATCCTACTAATTAAAAATTGAGAAACAAAATATTAATTAAGGTTTATGATCTCTGCTCAAATTATGATTTTATGAATTAGAATTATAAAGCCAACCTGTATATTTCCTAAATTCCTTCTACAAAATTCTGCCAATTTAAATTTCCTAACCTAAATTTCTAAACTACTTAAGGGTCATTTAAAGTTACTAAGAACAGTTTGTCCTTAGCTATCAAGCGTATCTCACAGTTTTCTTCATTGAGTTCATTAGCTTATTCATTCTACTTTATTCAAAGAAGAAAAAACTTCATATAAATTACTATGCAGTTTTTTAGATTGTCTTAGCTTCTCAGTTGGGTTTGAATGATTCTAACCTGTACTGGAGTGAATGACTTAAGATTTTTTTTTTTAATAATTTTTTTAAAGATAGATTTATTTATTTGTTTATTTTATTTCTCTCCCCATTCCCCCTCCAGTTGTTTGCCCTCTGTGTCCATTCGCTGCATGTTCCTCCATGTCTGCTTCCATTCTTGTCAGCGGCTTGGTACTCTGTGCTTCTTTTGGTTGTGTCGTCTTGATGCATCAGGCCCTCCCTGTGTGTGGCACCATTCCTGGGCTGGCTGAACTTTCTTTCACACTGGGCCGCTCTCCTTACGGGGTGCACTCCTTGCCCGTGGGGCTCCCCTATGCGGGGGACACCCTGCATGGCAGGGCACTCCTTGCGCACATCAGCAGTGCGTGTGGGCCAGCTCCACACAGGCAAAGAGGTCCTGGGTTTAAACTGCGGACCTCCCATACAGTAGGCAGACACTCTATCCGTTGAGCCAAGTCTGCTTCCCTTGGCTTAAGATTAATGCTCACTATATCTAAGTTCAGTGGAGTAAGGAACCTACTTACCTGGTTCATCTCTGTATTCCTATCATCAAGCAAGGTGTCAGTTAAGTGGTTCTCTTCCTGTGTATTGATGATGACATATGTTAAGTTGTACATATGGTTTCACCTATACATATATGTATATATATACACACACACACAATGTGAAATCAACATACACACACCGAAGAAAATAATTTCATTAGATTCATTCAATGCTTATAGTGCTGTTTTTGTTTTTCTTGAAAGAACACATCTGTACCTGCCATCTTGTCATCCAATTAAGATTTACCAAAATGACTTCATGATGACAGAATGTGATAAATCTCCAAAAGTTAAGGAGAATTTTTAAAGTTATTTATTGAATATTTATGTTTTGATTGCTTACTAACACCTTCTAGGGAGAGGAAAATTAATATAAAAGCTAAGAACAAATAAGAGTGATAAGTGAGGGGAGAATGATTAGTGTTGTGTAGCTTATTTTATGAAGATGACTTCTAGAATCAGTACTTTGTCCTGGATATAAAAATGAAAAATTTATTGGTAGTTTATCATGAAGAAATAAATATTTCCTAAAGATGTGCATCAACAACATTATATCAGATGATAAATAAGCATTATATTTTAATTTCACAGTTTTTGCCTATATTACATTATAAATAAATTTTATTTTAAATATATGTTTTAGTTTGCTAAAAGCTTCTGGGAGCAATATACCAGAAATGGGTTGGCTTTTACAATGGGAAATTTTAAAAAATGGTTTATATTATGTTTCATATTTTGCATTGTACATGTTTATAGTTTTGAAAAAAAATGTATAATGGCCTGTATCCATCAATGCAAGATCATGCAGAACAATGCCAATGCCCAAAAAATGCCCTATGTTCCATTTATTCTTTCCTTCCCCTCCCCTCAGAACCTATGTTAACCACCAAGTTTCAATTTTTGAAGAATAAGGTTCATAGTTACAAAGCAACAATATTCAGAGCTTGACATATTGATCTGTTTTCTTTTATTAGGCACTGCCTTTGTTCTTGAGAGATTCTTGACCCTCTAATTGAGAACATAGTAGGATTCCCCAGGATGGGAGTTTAATATTTTCTTGTTTATTGTATGGGTCTCCACCCACTGAGATAAAACCCTATGACAAGATAAACACTTTCATATTCCATGGAAGCATGCCCCAGGTAGCCCTATCCCACAAATACCCCCAACCCTGATACCCTGCTCCAGGAACCCTTCCCTGCCATACTTGCCAAAATAACATTCCTACCATTGAAGTTTTGTTTTTGTTTTTTTTGTAACACAAAGGATCTTTAGTTGACTATAGCAAAAGAAATCTCATTTTGATTCATCTCTTCATTATGCTTTTTTTTTAAGGGATTTGTATTTTTATTTATTTTTTTACCTGTGAATATTTTTTTTGTCTTTATTTTTTTAATGTTACATTAAAAAAATATGAGGTCCCCACATACCCCCCACCCTCCTCACCCCACTCCTCCCCCCATAAGTTTTAATCATAGACCTACAAATCTCCAGAGTTCACCCGTGCCTTCCTCGAGACCTCCCTCCAGTACCATGGATAGTCCAACCCAATACACCCACCCTACTCACACTCACATTCCAGCATCGCCCACCCCAATCGCATCACTGTACCACTATCACCCCCATCCACTGCCAAACCATTCCCTCCACCTTATCATAGGTTTGCCCATCAGCTCACCACACTCTACTGCCTTTCTGTCTCTTGATAACCTATCTTCCAAACTCTAGCTCTGTGAGTCTGCTCAATTTCTTTAGGTCGTTTCAGTGATGGCATGTAATATTTGCTACAATGAGAATTTATTAGGTAAAACCGTATATTAAGAGGCTGTGAAAGTGTCCAAGTCAAAGCATCATCAGGATATCCTTTTCCCTGAGCAGCAGCTGTGGGAGATCAGGCACAGGGCAGTGCACAATGGTGATAATTGGCTCATTTTAACTTCCAGCTAAAGTTACTTCCTCTCAGCTTCTGGGTTACTCTTTGTCTCTGTGGCCTTCTTTCTGTGCCTGCGACTTTTTATTCCTCCATTTATAAAGGACTCCAGAAAGGGTTTAAGACTCACCTTGGGTCATACAATCTAATCAAAGACCCTTAACTGAAGTACTTTAATCAAAAGTTACTACTTACAATAGGCTTTTATGCACAGGAATGGATTAACTGTAAGAACAGGATTTTCTGGAGTCCACAAAATCTTCAAAATTCCACACTATGTTATTCAGCATTTAAGATTAATAACAATGAGAGAGAGTTTACATTTTTTCATTGATATGTTTCCAAACTAAATTACCTATATTGTTTACAAAATGGCATGCAGAAGAAACCACACAAATATTTGTTTCATGAATGATTGGGAAGATTAAGTCTGAATTCAGTTATAATTCTCTCTCTGAAAAAGAGCTAGAATTAAGTTTTCACTTTCACATTTATGCCTTTTCTAGAATATATAATTATGTTAAATATCATACAGTCCTTCTTTCTCTTACACTGTCTCAGTTAAGTGTATTTATCATTTTTGTACCATCACCTACATTCTGCTACTAAGATCTATAATCATTTCCTGTGTTATCACATGACTTTGTAAAAGAAGGCAAAAATTGTTTATCTTTGTACCTTTCAGTTGAAAGATTTGTAATATAAGGAGAAAATAGATATTAAAGTCTAAAAGAAAATATTGAAATTTGAGTTTCATTGTTTTCTTTACTAATTTTCTGTTAGTTAAGGTTTTCTTAAGGTATTGATCTCAGTTTTCTTGTTTATAAGATGTGAATACTGGTGTCTCTCCCCTTTTCAGGATATCATAAGGCAATATATGGTTTAGTACTTTTTAGATTAAAGGAAACATAAAACTAATGGAGAAGGCTAAGAACAGAAATGATAAGACACACAAGAAAGAAAGCACTGTGGATGTTCAGAGGTGGAAGTGATAACATCTGGGTGGGAAATCAGTTAAAGGTGTTTTTTTTTTTTTAATTTTTGAGGAATCTTTGTTTTGAGACAAAATCAGAAGATCACATCATGCCTAACAATTTCCATATAATTTTGTAGTTTCATTGAATATGCAGTCAGTGTTTAAATTTCCCCAAATGTTTTAAAAAATATTGTTTATTGTAATTAGTATCTAAGCAAGGGTGTTATATCTCTTAGTTCTTATTTAGTATATACTTTCTACCTTTTTTCATTTTTTTTTTGCAGTTACAGTCAAGTAAAATTATTTTTTCCAAACTCATTCAAGGGTAAGCTGATGATTCATTACCAAATACTTTAATATGCTTAATTGGAGAATATAAGGATATCTCCAGTTTAGCCACAAGACAAGCATCAATATCAGGAAATGAAATTGATATATTACTATCCAGTAATCCTCATGCCATTCAAGTTTCACTTATTGTTCCAATTGTGTCCTTTTAGCAGAAGGATGCTATACAGAATCACCCATTGCATTTTTTTTTCTTTCTTTATTTTTTTTAATGTTACATTAAAAAAATATGAGGTCCCCATATACCCCCTACCCCACTCACCCCATTCCTCCCATATCAACAATCATGGTACATTCATTGCATTTGGTAAATACATTTTTGGGCACTGCTGTTCCACATGGATAATGGTTTACAGCATAGTTTACACTCTCCCCCAGTCTACCCAGTGGACCATGGCACAACATACCGTGTCCAGCAACTGTCCCTGCAGTACCACCCAAGACAACTCCAAATCCTGAAAATGCCCCCACATCATATCTCTCCTTCCCACTCCCTATCCTCAGCAGCTACCGTGGCCACTTTCTCCAAATCAATCCTACGATTTCTTCCATAACTAATCACAGTAGTTACATAGTAGAATATCAGTAAGTCCACTCTAATACATACTCTATTCCTCCATCCTGTGGACCCTGGGATGGTTATGTCCACTCCATCTCTCTATCGAGAGGGGGATTAGATTCCACTTGGATGATGGATGCAATTCTCCTGCTTGCAGTTGTAGGCACTCTTGGCTCCCTGGTGTGATGGTTGACCTTCTTCACCTCCCTGTTAGCTGGCTGGGGTAAGTCCAATAAACCAGGGTAGGAGTTGCAGGTCTGTTGAGGTTCAGGGCCTGGCTATCACATTGAAGGAGCATTTAAGTTAGGTTTTTAAGGATGGATAAAACTTTAAAATTATAACTTTAAAATCCCCATTTTTCTAGAGGATCCTTAGGTTTATTCATGAAATCCAGAAAAAATATTAGATGCATTATTGAAAACAATCCTAATAAAATCGGGAAATATACTTTTAATTTAACAATGATCTCATCATATCAAAATAGGTAATATTTTTTTTAACTACAGTAGAGCAATATTATTGAACAATTAATAATGGAATGACACAAAATTCACATCAACCTTTGTAAATATAACTATGTAAAGATACCATGATATAGATCTTAATTTAGATTTTCCCTTCATTTCATTAATTTTTCATTTTAAATTTAAAAATATATATGCTTTTCATAATAATTCAAACAGAACAGAGCTCTATAAAGAAGAAATAAAAATTTTCTCCTGTCCCCCAGGTACCAATAGCATAAATCAGGTAGAATGATTCATATAAATTATATTGTACACTATATAATTATTGAGTTTAAAATGGAGATACTTCATGAACAATATAGCTAATTCACATCAATGCATCACTTAGAAACCTCATATTTTAAACCTAGAGAAGAATATGTCCTAATGTGACAGGAAAATATCTGCATGTCTTGAACTTCTACATATTTTGCTTGTGCCTTGCAATTATCTGTATTATTAGCAAAGTTAGATTCTTGGTAAGATCGGGAATTCTTGTGAGTCTTATTTGACTCTAGTTTCTGTGTGATCTCACAGGAATATCCCTCCATACTTTAAAAACTTAATATGTAAATAAAATTTTTTTACATTTTTCAATAAAAGTAAGTTCACCCCATACATATTTCTTTGCAACTTGTCATCCTCCACTAACAATTTATGGACATCATAGAAACATATATTACATATATATTATGTTCTACATATAGTATATATAGCACATATTTTACACATATATATTATATATACATTACATAAATATACATACACAAAGATGGGCTCATCAAATTATGAAAATAATAGATGTTTTAATAGCTCTCCCATTATTTATACTATGTATGAATCATGTATGGTAACAAAAACTATTCATCATCACAATGGATTGTTTTACCATGCTTCAAAAAAATCAGAATTAAATCTATGTTTTTGAATAACACCATTTGTGGTAGTAAATATAGTATTTAATATTCACTTTGTTATTCTGAATGTTTAAAACAAGTGGCTTAATGAAATTAATTTCTTCCTGGAATATCTTGACATTGGTCATATATTCTATATCCAAATTATTATTAAATTTGGAAAAAATAGAGTTTATTTTATAATGCACCTAATTCATAGGGGAATTAATTTACATTGGATAATTTTCATTGAATTCTTCTCAATTTGATCTTTCAGCTATCTGAAGATTCTAGGAACAGCAGCTATATATGTTTTTTTCATGTGTCTATCATTATAGCAATTGCTTTCTATTTTAGAATTTGAAACAGATAACATCACAGCATTTGAGTTTATTAGACACTGATTCTTTTATGAATGAAAACTTTTTTCAAAATTATGCACTATTTTGTATCTCAGGGTAAAAAATATTAAAAATTTAAATAGTTCAAATAGTTTATGACAGGTACTAGAACTGAAAACAATTGGAATATATATATTAATAATTTTTCTTCTCTGAGATTAAAAAAAAGAAACTGAATATTAATTAGTACGTCTACCTTCCCCCATATAGCTCTTCCAAAGCAAATTAACAATATGAAACACAACACACAACTCTAAGCAATTTCTCTTTTGTTTCCCTGTAATTTATTTAATTTTATTTAAACTAGGACTAAAGGAATTACTTCAAATGAAACTATAAAAATTAATTTGACTTATCTAACATCAGACTTCTGTTAATTATAAAACCCAGTATAAGATGAAGTTATTGAGGATATAACCAATTCATACTTCTGTAGCAGAGATATTTCACATAGTAATTGTATACTTGTTTCTGAGTTTTTAATTTAGTCATACTAGTCCAAATGCATAATTACACAAGCAATTATGTATAAAGCAAGCGAGGTATTTTGCTAATAGTTAAAATCTGTAAATTTGTTAATAACTTTATATTTAATCATACATATAGGGGTAGAGAAATGGTTATATATATCAGTATATATTAAGGTCCCCACAGCATAAAAGGGTGTTGGCCATATTTTTGTGTTATATTAAGAACCAGAAATAAAAGGACCAGTAGTTTCAAACTTTTGATTGCATGAGAATCATTCGTAGGTCTTGTTAAAGCGGATTACTAGGTTCCAACTCCGAGTTTTTGATTCAGCAAGTCTGTCGTAGGGCCCGAGATTGTTCACTTCTTTTTTTTTTAAAGATTTATTTTATTTATTTATTTCTCTCCCCTTTTCACCTTCTCATGGGGTGCACTCCTTGAAGGTAGGGCTCCCCTACGTGAGGGGCACCCCTGCGTGGCAGGACACTCCTTGCACGCATCAGCACTGCACATGGGCCAGCTCCACAGGGTCAAGGAGGCCCAGGGTTTGAACTGTGGACCTCCCATGTGGTAGGCGGATGCCCTATCCATTGGGCCAAGTCTGCCTCCCGAGATTGTTCACTTCTAACAAGTTTTTAGGAGTCACTGATGCACCTGGTTTGGGGATCACATTTTAAGAATTGATAGAGTAAATTAGACTTTCTATTAAAAGGAACACTAAATTAATTCTGCCCAGAAAATCTGAATCATGGACAGGATTTTAATATTCACATTAAAAGAAATTAACTATATATTTGAGTACTATATTATTGGTACTCTAAAAACAAATTAAATAGTATGATAGAAGCATATCTATTCTACTAAGACTTTCTGATAAGTTGTCTTGAGTTTAACATCATTGATTAGAGACTGGAAAGAAAAAAAAAACAAAATAGATTATTTTCAGGAAGAAAAGGAGTATTTTCTACCTCATGTATGAAATCCAAAAGAATGTCAACAAAAACAACGCATTTACTAAGTGCCTTTTTTGAACTAAAAGAAACATTTTAAAATGTTAAGTGTCCATGCCGCAATATTTATATAGATACCTATGTTTATTTTTTCTATTTTGTATTTTACAATAAAATACATTTTTAAGAGTTGAAATTCAGAAAACTCTCATCTCAGAGTAACCTTATCCAAATGGATATTCATTATCAATCTTAATGGGTCTTAAAGAAAATTGATTTGTGTTGGTAAAATTTTAAGTGAGTATGCTCTTGCAAACACCTGAGTGCTATTCAGCTTAATTGGGTTATATCTCATGCTGATTGTGTTTTCCCCCTGCTGTATCTAATTTCTTTTCTTTTTCAATGTTATATTGTTTAGTTTTGGTTTTGAAGGTATATGGAAATTAAAGAACTCTAATTTTTTAAGAGCCCTAAAGGGAAGTATGTTTTTGTGTTAGTCATTCCTGTGAACACCTGTGCACCGTTGAATTTAATTGGGTTACAGCTGGTGCCGAGAGAGCGTCAACTAAATGAGGGTTTGCAGACTGGCTAGAAGCTTGACATTGCATGTCATTGTTTTCTTCCTTTGCTTTTTCCTTCTATACATTTGCAAGATGCTCAGATCTGAAGGGTTTTCGAAGGCAAACTGAGAGGAGTTATTGTTATCTCTGATTACTATAGTACCTTAGTATTTTATGGCAATGACTTTAATGAAAGTGTGCTCCCTTGTAAGTTCCCAGAATCCTCAGAATAAGGCGAAACTTACCTTGGAAGCCATCTGGCCTACTTGTTTCCAATAATTCTGGAACATTTCATGCCATTGCTGGAATTTGAGAGGTTAGCCATACAAATGACATAAGGGCTTTAAAAAGGGAAAAAATGTTGAATTTGAAAGTTTAAATATTATAGATAGTGCCAGCAAAGTACATGAGGCCGAGGTATATAAAGAGGTGATTGTTTTAAAATATCTCTATAAAATCATCAGAATGAGTTTCTGAATAACAATGACCTATTTCAAATGACTTGTTAAAGGTAAATAGATCAGTTTGCTAATTTCCTTAGAATAACTTAAAATGACTCTATTTTTTGCTGAGCTTATATCCAAGACAGCTGTAAATTAGTTCAGCAGTTAATATTGACTGTGTAGTGGCCACTTTGGAACTAGAGATAAGTGGTAGTAGAGTGGTACAAACAATGTTTCATAGCACCACACATTAGAATCAGAACCATAATTTACATTAACCTTACAGAAACAATATTTTTTATTTCAAAGAAATTTGCAAATTTAATAGGATCAGAAAGTAAAAAAGTATCTTTGAATGGTTTGTTTTAAATTCATTTTGCATGACAGAAAGGAAAATAAGAAACACCAGCTAAAATTAATGAAGTGTAAGAGTACCTGAAGCATTCAATCAGTAGTTAGTCATGTCTAACACATCAACTAAAATCTAGGTTTATTACTATGCTATATTTTTATACAAAAAAAAATTAGTTTCCTCCTGCAAATTAAACTCTGATAAGTGACCTATATTTTCTGCACATCCTCTGTGATAAATTAAGCATGTATATCTATTACAAATAAAGTATCTTTAATTGCAATAGATTTTTTTAAAAACAGTGTGCTTGGTATCTCTATATTCTACTTTCACCCATCCTTGAATAGGGAGCTATTTAAAAAGTGCAGTCATTATGTCCATTATGAGAGGACACAATCAGAGTAAGTGTTATTTGCAGGCCAAAAAAAAAAAAAAAAAAAATAGCGTAGGTTTAACTGTAACCTGAAGGGGCAGACCATGGAGTCGGCTGAGCAGCTGTTTCAGAAGTCTTTTATCTGAGAAATAGGATCCGTTTATGAACTACGGTGGTTTGGAGAAATCCTAACCATAGTAAGGACAACTGAGGGATTTAAAAGATCCACAGGATGAAAATTCTTATATAGCAATGAGGCGGCCCCACCTTTTTAGCCTGTGTCTCTGAGATTGGCATACTTAAGTTTCCAGTGGGGGAGGGTAAAAATAGAGTGTTCTGTGTATCACAGGATTCTTATTAATTTTATGTTCTGAAAAACTGTTGGATGCTTTAAGGAATGACAAATAAGTAAATTTCTGCTTAACTGGTTGATCTCTAAAAAGAAATAATATGGTTTCATGGGGCTCAAGACTCTGCCTCGTTTCTACTCCTCTAACACTGAGTTCATCTTCCCACTTCACAGAACCTGAACTATCATAAACAGCTATGGAATGCAGCTAGTTATTTTGGCATAGGGTAAAATACTGTGAATACATTTTTTTCTTGGCTCCTCTTCCTGCCATTTTCCCTGCTCCTGCTTCTTTATGCTCCCTATATCCATGTCTTAGTTCTAGAGTAATTCAACCATGGAGAATAAGATCTGTACATTGAAATAAATAGGAGTTATTTACAGAACCTGCAGAACCTGCTGTGTTTTAACACATTGCCTCAGGCAACTAATTGGGTCCTGTGAACTTTATGCAGATATTATTGACCTGTTTTCTTTTTCTCTAAAATAAGGTGGTGATTACTATATGAACAAAACCATCATATGAGGAAGTATGGTTCTTAAACATATTTATGAAATGAAAAAGAAATGTTGCTGAAGCAAAATGAAATAAATGTATTTTAGCTTTGGGTTCAATTCTGAAATTATCTTGGTTGGAAACTTTAAGCCTATTGGCAGTATCTAAAATATTCAGGTTTAGACTCTGGAACTTGGTAAGCTATTAGTAATGTATTTAAGAGATCTGCTGTGGTAGTTTAACATTTTAAATGCAAATATACATTTAGCTGAACTTTCTCTTTTTTGACAACATGTAATAAAATGTACCTATCATCTTAGTAAGTTGATCAAATTAGGAGAGCATTTGGCTTCGCAATGTACTATTCATCTCCAAGCAATAATGATTCAGAAAGTTGTATTGTGCATGCATAAATGAACTTACCTAGCCATATGTTATATGCCTTGAGGACACATACTCATATAAAAATTTTGAACTATCATTTACTGATTCTAATATTTTTCTTGAAAAAATACACCTTTTGAAGTAATCCAAGGGAAATAGATGTATTAGGGATTTCTTTTTGACATCTAGCCATTGAAATCAATAATTCATAAATCAATAATTCAATTTTGTATCAGTAACTGTGGGTAGAGGTTGGACAGCTATATAAACAGATAATTAGATATAGAGATCAATTCCATAATAGAATACATAAGAATATATGCCTAGAAGATCACTTATCATCCTGAACCATTAGCCCTTATTCTTCATATAGCTTATCCCTACTCAGCCTTCTCATCTCAGTCTCGATGCCTGTCTCTCTGAGATAGTCCTTATTCCCCATGCGTTGGCAACCCACCCATTATGTATGTTTCCACAGCATTATTCACTTTTCCTTTCATTCCAAGTACCACACAACCCTGTGTAAGTTATGTATTTGTCTGTATTTCCTATCAAACTGCAAGTTCCTTGAGGGCAGGTACCATTCCTGAATTATTTGTTAAATCTCTAAGTCCTGAGAAATACCATTTCAATAAAGTGGCGTAACTATTCCTGGACATGTGATGGAAGACTTCATTCATAAAATGACTTGATTTGGCTTTTTATTAAGAATTAGCCATTTTTCAGTTAGAAAGAAAGGTAACAGTGGGAAAGTGAAACGCAAATGTGAGGGCGTAAGACAATGGAATAACGTGCTATAACAAAGGAGATATCAGTCTTTCGGTGTGGCATGGCCATAAGATTTGGACAAGATGGCATATATATTTAGGGGCTAGAAAATGAAGGATCTTGTATGTTATGTAGAGAAATCTAAACTTTACCCTCTGTGCTAGCTCAAGAATTGGACAGCCTGAGTTTTTCATTTAGTATCTATATAATACTTGGTGATATACTTAAACATTTTAGGCCTTAGATTTCTCAACTGAGAAATTATGATAATAAGGGTTATACTGAGGGTTAACTGTATGTGTTTACCACAATGAGGGATCCGGTAAGCATTCAATATAAGTTAGCTACTTTTATTGTCATTATGCTTTCTATCTTTATTGTTATTAAGTGTTTGGGAGCTGTGAGAGAATTTTAAAGCCATGGCCTGAAAAGGAATGGGTAGTAGTGCTGGATTGTATCTGTGAATATTTTGCATTTTAGGTAGTTAACTACATCAAGTTGGGAGAGGATGGACTGAAGGGAAGAAAAACATATGAAAAAAGACAATTCGAGAGTCTTTTTAAAAACAGTTTATTTAGCCTAATACAGTTTAAATATTGTTAAAATAGTTTAAAGCTAAAAGTTAGTCTACCTTTAAGCTATGAAAAGTAGTCAAGGGAAATGGAAATGATGGCATATTTAAGAGATAACTTGAAAAAAATAGATAAGATAAAAGTAGAGGGGAGGGAGATGTGAAGAAATAACCATTGCCAGATTTTAGAGTTCGTTATTGTTACCATTAGTCAGAAAGTTTTAATTCATTAGCACACAAAGTACAATTCATTATTTAAATGTTACTCATCATTAACATGAGAGTATATTGTGGGTGAAAGGAAAATAATAGCTTTAATTTTTTAAAAGAAGATTAATCTAAGGTAGCTGTGGGACTACTCTTTAGAGATACCTGGTGACAGTTATACAGGACTAATGCTAACCAAGATTCTAGTCTATAGATAGAAAAGGAGCTTGCACCAAAATGTGAATGAGCATACTGCTTCCATAGTCAAACGTTTTTTAAAGTCAGCCGATCTAAACCATTCTTTGTGACAGAGTTCATTTACATTTTGGCACAGTTTCTTATCTCATAATAGACCAGAATGATTTGAGGACCAACAGTCAATCTGCAGATCACTCTTTGTAAAGCACTAGTTCCTAGCTTAATAAAGAAGTATGAATTCAAGATACTGATTTAGTAGAATAAATTATATTAATAATAGATAATAAGAGATAATAGAGAGTAACAGATAAAAAACTAAAAAGCTACTTTTGGTTTTATTGTTTTCTATTTTTTTTTTTTTTTAATTTCATTTGTCTCTGTTCTAGTCTTTGTTGTTTTCTTCCTTCTGCTTGCTTTGGGTTTAATTTGCTCTTCCTTTTTCTATTTCCCCCCATTGTAGGTTAGTTCTCTGAGTTGATATATTTCTTCTTTTTTGATGTAAGCCTCTAGAGCTATAAACATCTCAATCCTGCCTTTGATACATTCTATAAACTTTGGTAATTTGTGTTTTTGTTTTCATTTGCCTCAAGATATTTCCTAATTTCCCTTGAGATTTTTTCCTTGCCTCATTGGTTATTTAAAAGTGAGTTATTTAATTCCCACATATTTGTGAGTTTCCAAGTTCTCTCCCTGTTATTGATTTCTAACTTCATTCCACTGTGGTCAGAAAAGATAAATGGTATGATTTCAATATTTTTAAAAATATTGAGACTTGTTTTGTGACCTAACATATGGTTTATCCTGGAGAACTACCTATGTGCACTCAAGATAAATGTGAGCAGATCCTAACTGTACCACTTCCATTTGATGATGCTCTGTTGCTGGGCACTGCTTGGGTGATTACCCAGAATTCAAGGCATGTTGAGGATTTCTGGCCTCAGATGGACTTGGGAGCTCTCTGTAATCCTTTCTGTTTCCACCAAAGCCCAATAGCATGCCAGCATTGTGTCTTGAATGGGAAGTAGCCCTGGGCTTTGTCTGTAAACATACTGGTTCAAAACCTGAGGTCTAAAAATTCCTCTTGCTTCTTCCTTCTGCCAGAGGGGCCAGTCAGCCTGGGTTCAGGTGGCAGAAACCTGTAGTTCGAATGGAGCTCCAGGCTTTAAAAGTTCTAGAGTCAGGGTGGCTGAAACAGCCACTTTTACTTCTTGCAGGGCCTACTCCTCTCCAACAGTTAAAAGTACGTGCTTTTTGTGTCACCTGCTAGGTGCCAGGAGGATACCAAGAAAAATAATGTGCTGGTGCCAATTTTCAAATAGCTCATTAATTGCTGGGCTTCCTTTTTGAAGGTAGGTACCTTTAAGGATAATAATTTGTTCCATACCAGGTCAGGGATCCTATGCTGGACTCTGGCGCATATGCTGCCTAGAAAAGTGACCTGCTGGGCTGGGCCTTGTATCTTGTTGGAATTTATGGCCCAGTGGGACTGTCAAAAGCTCAGTTAGCAATGTCAGAAATCCCTGCAGAGTTTGTTATTCATTCAAGCCCACTACTGATGTCAACAACTGAATACTAAATGCCAGTGGAGGCTACAAAGACTTCTGTGAGAGTCACAATGTCTGGGACCACAGGCATCAAAGGGAACACTTCTGCATTCGTGTCTCATTCAGGGGTCTCTTCCTAATAAAGTCATCAATGTGAGGAGCTAAATCCTTCCACTGGGGGTAGAATATCCACATGCCAACACCTAATTGTCACAGCACTACCATGGTTTCCTCTTCATTATTCTAAATCTTAGTTGGAACTTGGGAGAGGTCATGCACCATCAGATATGCTCATCTGATTCACTGAAGGATCCAAGCAATCAGAAGCTAACGCTGCTCCAAGTGATTAAAAGTTTGTTTTGAGAAGAGTGCAGCCAAAACTTCTCTATTCAGCTTGGTTGATCAAGATGGTAGTATACTCATGTAAAATCAGGACAACCACGAAAGGAGATCATCTTTAGGCTTCTGCCATACCTATCTTTCATAGCTTTTATCTCCTCTGTTAAAGCTAATATTGTAATACTTTTGGGTTACCATCTTCAGTTCTAATAGTCTCTTGAATAATGACTGTCCTCACACTAACCTGAAGATGAGTCTGAGTGGCCTAAATTTGGGTATACCTGGTTCAGGAAAAAGAATAGATATAAAAGGCCATGAACTAGAAGAGCGTACACCAGGCAGTGGAATCCCAACCTCATTTGTCTAGGCATGGAATGAGATAGTCAATTCCCTGGCATTCATAGGGGAATTCTCAAAATCTCATTTACTGCTATTGCTATTCTTCTCCCATAGGATGTGAGACAGTACACCCTAAGTCTCCCAGCCATGGGTTGGTGGGGCAAGAACAACCCTATAGTTAAGCTCACAGAGGTATAAGTGAGCCATGTTGCTCAAGACATTCCTGTACAACAGGAACACAAGAGTGATAAAAATAGAACTGCCAAACAATCAAACCACTCCATATTTACCCTACTCACTGTGCCAAAATCTATTGAGTGAGTTGCTATACAATGTGCCAAGGGAACAAAGGCTCAGACACAACAGAGTTTCTCCATAAATAACCACTTTATTGTTTAGACAGTATAAAGGGTCCCAAAGAGCAGAAGAACAGGTTCCATTGTGACTGGTATCATGGGGAGGGCAACTGCACAGGTCATGATTGATGACCTGCTTCATGTCAGAGATGAGGTACCCCATATGTCATTATGTATCCCTGGCCCTTTTATGGAAAGAACAGAGTGCCAGTCTATTAGGTGGCAGCCTAAAAGCCTGAACAGAGACACTTATCTCTGGCTTGCTTCTGAGAAATTGCACATTGTCCAACAAAACCAGTGTCAATATTTTAACCTGTTAATTCTGGAATTTTGTCCCAAGCTGTCTGCTCCCTATATTTATATCCAGCTAGTGCTATGACAGAGATTTCCTTGAGTGCCAGGAGCTAAGGAAAACAAATAAACCAACACATACACACACATTCCTCCCCTCAATAAAAAACACCTTTCACAGTCTTTGCAAATTTACTCTGCATTGGATCATGCTCTCCTTTAGAATTTAGCCATCCTATCAAGAAGATCAGCCCATGGTTAAAGTGTGGGATCCTTTTTGTCTTTTCTCAGCCTGCATGCTGTCTTGGGTTTTTCACATGGCTTAGATATTCCCTTATTTACAGGAATCCAAATGCTATCTCTATTCTCTATGAATAGAGAAAATCTATTCTCTATTCCTGAGCAAGTCCCTCTCTATTGTATTTAAGGACACTTTGCTCCTTCAGCCATGCATTAGCAGCTTCTGTCTGCAGGGCAATTTCTCAGAAGCAAGTCAGAGATAAGTGTCTCTGTTCAGTCTTTTAGGCTACCACCTAATAGACTGGCACTCTGTTCTTTCCATAAAAGGGCCAGGGATACACAATGAAAGCACAGGCCAGCTGCATAGCACACCATGGAGGGGATAGGGAATGGACCATCAAGTATGCCACAACCTCTTCCTATCAACATTTTTAAGTTCCATTTTCTTGAGTTGCTTCTTCTTGGTATTTCAATTCAAAGGTTCAGGGTTCAGCTTTTTCTGTCCTGCTAATTTAGTTAACACTTGTTCATCCATTTTCATTTTCAACATTTTTTTACATCTCTTATTTGAAGTGCTTTCTTTTTCAATTTTCTTTTTCTTTGTTAGATTTCTTCTTATTTCTCCTGTCATTTTTATAGGGTATTGGGAGAGCTCAAAGATAAACCTGTGCTTACCACCCATTTTTCTGGAAGTCTAACACTCTCACATTCAAAGTTAAGATATATTAATGCTGACTTCAAAATTCTTCCTTTTTTTAGTGATAAGTAATTCTTTTTCATTTCTTCTTAAGTCCTAACTTTTCTGTCCTGAAGAATATTTTTATTATTTTCTGATTTTATAAAATATATAGGTAAAACTCATGAAGAGTTCTGAAATCTAACATTTCCATGATGTTATCAATCTGGATTCTGATTGATATAATTTGATTTCCTGTCTTAAGCAAGACACTACATCCATTGATTTAAACCACTGACTTTTTCATCATGATAGGACTTCAATTTCTGTTTTCCTAAGACTCAAATATGCAATTGCTGTCTGTAATGCCTATGTAAATTGCTTTACTCTTTTAAAAATTGGAATTCCTACATATGAAGATTACTTGATTGTCTTCTCTTTTTCACACTAAATAAATTCAACATTTAGCTTTTTCTTAAACCTTTTTTCCTCAATCCTTTAAATATTTTGTTGATCTCATTAACTTCTAGATCTCTAAAATCTTTAAAAAATAGTATTAAATGTCAAAGTTAATTAGTGTTAAGAAAGGCTCTGATTCAAAACATCACAGTTCTTCCCATAAGTATCTTTTTTTTTTAGTTTGTAGAATATAGTTTTGTTTTTTTAATTATATTTTTTGAAGATACACCGATCACAAAAAATGTTACATTAAAAAATATGAGGTTCCCATATACCCCACACCCTCCCACACTCCTCCCACATCAACAACTTCTTTCATAATTGTGGCACATTCATTGCATTTGGTGAATACATTTTGGAGCACTGCTGCACTGCATAGACTGTGTTTTTTGTTTTTTGCTTTCATTATATATATATATATATTTATTTATTAGATTGTCTTTTTTTTAAGGTACATAGATCACAAAAAATATAAGAGGTTCCTACATACCCCATACCCCAACCGCCACTCCTCCCACATCAACAACCTCTTTCATCACTGTGGCATATTCATTGCATTTGGTAAATACATTTTGGAGCACGGCTGCTCCTCATGGATTATAGTTTACATTGTAGTTTACACTCATCTTTTAAAAAGCCAAATGAAATTATATTATAGACCTTTAAGCAATGTATTCTTACTTATCCTTCTCTACTATTCATTATAGACTGCCAAATATGTCTATATATTATAGATCATTTATCATCTAGGCCACATCATTTTGAGTAATTATTTTTCCTTAAAATAATAATTAATTCATGTATATTTTATGTCTAACATGAGACAAATTATTTTACTCATTAACAGTAGCTAAAAATATTTATAATTGTGGTAGTCTCTGGAAATCCATTTGCATTATCTGTGTTTCCATTCTGAAAGCATAGCTACAGAGAATGTGTTTTATAGAACTTTTATATAATCTATAAAACATCCCCAAATATCTAAAAAACCAGAAAGTGTCACTGTTTACAAAATGTATATATTATTCTATTCCAGTAATTTAATTATGTAGTGGTTAGTTTTCAATTGAATCTCTGGTCATACTTGTCCACCCCCTCACCCCCTGAGTTGATGATTTGACTCTTCATTTTATATTTAAAAGGACATATGACTAGGTGATATAGATTTTTTTATATTCATGCCACTAAAATATCATATTATTCAAATTGAATGCATACAATTATTTATCTGTAGTTTGTGAAATAAACTCTGTCCAAAGTCAAGAACTACTTAGAGTTAATTATAGTTATGATTACAGATGATCATTCTATATTTAGATAAAAATGGAAAGTGAAGCTAATAGAGGTATTAAGTCCAGTAGTTGGATCTTTTTGACTCCAACGCCTACACTACTTCCACTATACCCTCTTGTTTTCTTGCCTTCTGGTAGTTTATCTTTTAATTTGTTCCTTTAAAATGGAATTTGGTATCTTTATTATTAAAAGCCATCTGACAGGTTGTATCAATATTTTATCTGCTTTTAAAAATTGCTAAGTGTTTACTCATGACCAGTTGGGACTTAACTTTTTTTGTAAATAAACACTTTTAGAAATATACTCTAGTAATAATAATATTGGTATCATCTTATATAAGGATATGTCTTCTCCATGGCTTTAAATACAGCCAACTGTACATGCATATTGTTTTTTACTGGTACAGAAATAAGAGACTTTTAATTTATAGTTATAATTATAATATTTTCATCATTGTTTATCACTCACTACAGATAAAATATCTTCTTTTATTATGTTCTTATCAATGTTTTAACTCATTTGACCTATGCAGGTAAAATTTGAAGCACTACACAGAATAATATGAATTTCCCAGTCTCAACATTTCTTATTCAGAGTGTTTTGTTCCACAGAAATTATTAATGAAAAAGCAACCTTTGTTTATTTGAATATTTTCACAGCATGACACTTTGAAGATGTCTTTTATTTTATACTCACTTTTCATACCTAATGTTGCAAAGCAGACATTCCTCACTGTAAGTGTTATTTATTGTTGCTTAAAGGATCAATGAATTATTCAGCCCCTTTACCCTTCTTGCTTTGCTGCACACCTATTGAGTTTTCAGAGCAGTTTCATATCAATAAATTTGTTCTTGCTTTGCAGTTCCAATTTCATGCTTGGCCTTTTCTAAACAACATACAAGAAAAATAAATAACCAGAAGGAATATAATATGTATACAAATTGCTTTAAATAACTCAATATCCACATCATTAAAGTTCTCAAAGGTTTTAAAAATTAAGACATGAAAGCAAGACTTCTGAAACAGGCTACATACAAATGTAATTGGCTGAAAACCTTGCCTTGTTAACATGCAATCTGAGGAGAGTGACATGTGTTTATAGATATGTTATATGCAGAGTTGAAATGCACCCTTGTCACATAAATCCCTAAGAGTTCAAGGACTCACTGTCACTTTATATCTCATATTTGCACAGAAATACAATGAGATAGGCAACAAAAGAATGAATGACTAATCTGATCAGAGGGAATAAACAGTTTTAATATAATGGCAGTGTGAGGTAAGAAGTCAAGAACCTCAATAAGGGAACCACTAATACTTCTTACACCAATTTCAAATAATTTTATATCATATCTGGAATTTTTTATTTTCATTAATAAGACAAAGAGAAAGGATGCAACTATGAACCAAAGTACCTATTATTCTAGTAATGGAAGAAATTGTAAAGTTGAAATAAAAAGAGTGGTCACCAGAGATTCTGAGGGGAGAGATGGAAGAATAGGTGGAACGTGGCATTTGTGGGACATTGGAATTGTTCTGCATAAAATTGCAGTTTTGGATACAGGCCATTAAACGTTTTGTCACAACTTTAAAAATTGTGCAGTATAAAATATAAACCATAATGTAAATTCTAGACCATGGGTAGTAGCAATGCTTCAAAATGTGTTCATCAGTCATAACAAATGTACCACACTAATGAAGGATATTGTTAAAGGGGGGAAGGGGAGAGGGTGGGTATATGAGAATGAATCCCCTATATATATATATATTTTTAGATTTATTTTTTTATCTCTCCTTGCCGCTTTGCTTACTGTCTGCTCTCTGTGTCCATTCGCTGCACTTTCTTCTGTGTCTGCTTGTCTCCCTTTGTTGCATCATCTTGCTGCACTTCCTCTTTGTGTGGGCGGGCTCAGTCCTCCATGGGTGTGGTCCAGCTTGCCTTCACAAGGAGGTCCTGGGACATGAACCCAGGGCCTCCTATATGGTAGATGGGAGCCCAATTAGTTGAGCCACATCCACTTCCCTCCCCTATATTTTTGATGTAACATTTATGTAATATAAAGCTTCTTTAAAAATACAGAAAAAAAATAAGATAAAGGTCCCATTTTTTAATCATAAGAATAAAGCAATTTTTAATGTTAGGAAGGTCATTGATGCTTTCCAATAAAAGTATATGTCAAAGTCCTTGAGTGAAAATTTGCTATGCTTTCAGGTAAGAATCTGTTTAGATTTAAGTGAGACAAACTAAACTCTTGAAATGTGTTAGATTTAATGATAATAGAGTCTTTCTCCTTTCTCTCTCCTTTTCAAAATATTATTACTAAATAAACATTTAAAGAGATCCCAAGAATGTGTCTCCATCCATCCACCCATCCATTCATCCATCCATCCAAGTGCATACTGTTCTTGATGCTACACATGAAAGTAAAGGAAAAAATAAACAAACTAACAAAAAACCTTCCTATACAAGGATTATAGTTTAGTAAAAAGACACAGTTACTAAAATAAGTACTATTGAATGATTCAGGCATTACATTATAAATCATTTCGTTTTTAAAAAAAGTTGTCCTTTCTTAAACAGGGCACTGGCAAGTTAACAGTTTCAACAAAATCAATATATTTTTCTTTTTTCAAAGTGTGTTACAACAAATGCTATCTTTTTCAACATTTGTACTGAATCTGCCTATTACAGTAGGAAGGTTTCTGCATTTGGACACAGGCAATTTTTATCTTTAGGATATCCTTAACTAAATATCATGTACCTTAATCTACCCGCCAATTACTACCTGCAAATAGGTCAACATCTAGGAATAAGTTACAAAAGAGTCTCCTCATTAGGTTCCATGCAGTAGGTATTTTCACTTATCTTCTTTCCTTTAATGCTCACACTATCTTCTGAGATAGATATTATATCTCCATTTTACTAATTAAGAAATTGTGTCCTGGTTTTGTGTTCCCCAGAAGATGACCTTGAAACAGATTCCAGTTCAAGTAGTTTATTTATTAAATGATGTCAGGAAATGCTATTAGGAGAAGGAAAGAAAGAAAGGGAAAGAAATTCAATTACTTCCAAGTTGGTAATTGGAGCTCAATCCCTCTGGGAAATTTTGGGTGACAGCTTATAGATCAGTGTTCAGAATTACCCCATCTCAGAGTTATGAGAGTTGGAGAATTTATTGACTAGCTTCCTATTTGTTACTGGATGCTAAGAGTTAAATTGTTTGCTGTTTAAAATCAGACAACAACATTGATATCAAAGCATCAAACTTGAAATGGGAAACTGAGCAACCAAAGTAAATTATTTCCTTTCTCTTTCTCACACTTCTGAAAAATTTTTGAAAATATTTTGACTTTTTATGGAGGTTTTCAAATGTGTTTCAATCTATGAAAATAGTAAAATGTAATTTAAAACACTTTTCATACAACAGTACAATTCTATATACTTCCATTACTGTCAGCTATTCAACAAGCATCTACTGAATACTGAACCACATAAGGAGAGATTAAATTGTATATCAAGTAACAAACCACTCGGATATCTCAACTGCTTTTTGCATTTCATGACCATTTTTTGCCTAAGGCAAATAAATTGCATTTAGTGTCGAATTGCTTCAGTCTTTTAAAATATTTCGAACATGTTCTTTTCAATACTGAATCCTTGGACTTAACCATCACAAAAACTTTTGCTTTAAGGTTCTAAATTCCTTCTCAATTTTTATTTACCTGCAATCTAAAATATGTATTTATAGTTACCTAAGTATTTTCTCTTTTTAGTTTTGCCAATCAGTGTTATGTCCTATCTCTAATCCTTTATTATTTCTATATGCTATGTATTTGTGAAGATGGGCTTAAGTAACATGCAGATAGAGACAAAGGAAAATGTAATATATCACAATGGCAGGATGATACAGTTTTAGGATAGCAGTTACATAAACTGCCCGATGTTTTCGGAGTGCTTGAAGAATTATGGTCAGATAAATTGGCTGATTATCAGTGTAAACCAATCATGGTCTATTCCTAAATTTTATCTAGAAAAGTAGGTAATAATCGCACCCTCAGATCACAGCTGGATGTTCATGACTCATATACTCAGTGTCTTTTCTTGGCACCTTATTTACTGTAGTGCCATTCACACACATCATATTCTATTTTGACCAGGCAATCACTTGAAAATTAGACAGATGCT
Organism: Dasypus novemcinctus; assembly: GCF_030445035.2. NCBI lineage: Eukaryota > Metazoa > Chordata > Mammalia > Cingulata > Dasypodidae > Dasypus > Dasypus novemcinctus. The sequence continues at coordinate 112,056,943 of NC_080673.1, read as the reverse complement.
CTTCATTTGCCCTTCTGCAGATTTGTATAAAAACACTCAAATAAATTGGCTAAGACCAAAAAGAAATATCATCTACAGTAGTGCATATGAGTAAGCCTTCATCCAACCTCAATAAAGATTAAACAGTCATCTTAATGAACACTTTCTAGGAACAATTAAAAGGTTCATCTTTGAAATACACTGTCATTTAAGTGATTTTAATTACCATTTAACATGCCCTTATGTTGTCCAAATTATTCATCTTAGTACCTTTTAACCTTGGTTTCCATAATTTTTGCTGCTCTATTTACCTTCATTTTTGTAGGTCATTAATAAGATTAAATTTACACCAGTTCCAATGACACCTATTTTTATATTCTTTTTCCAGATTGAGATGTTTCAGTAGTTTTCCAAATTTTCATTTGAAGCCAGTAAATTTCCCTTCCCATCTCCATATGTTCTATTTAGAAAGACTTTGAAAAAAGTAATTTAAAAAAACTTTTTCCATTTATAAATACAGCATTTTATTCCTCCCATGTAACACTGTTTATGCATTCAAAGTTTATCACAACATAAAGAATGGTGTGATTAATGAATGTTACTTTTCAAAGAAAAAGATTTAATAATTTATTTTGTTACTGATATAAATATAACTGAAAGACTTTTATGATATATTCCCTACCTACCTGCAAAATGATGAACACATTAACAATAAAATCTTAGCTTTTCCTCTGAAAATTTTTCATAGAAATCAAAACTAATGGATTAGTATGGTTTGTGATATATACAAAAGCCTCACGATTTTTACATGTTTTTTTTTTAATTTTGGAATTTATCAACATGTCTCCTATTTCTAAGAAGTTACCTAGTCAAACACCTTGGAGGAAGTCTCAGATGTTACTTTCCTGTGTAATTGGATTAATTTTTGGAATAGAAAAACATTTTAAGTTTCCATTTTTATATTACATTCAAATAAAAATTTTCCCCATTTAAAACATTAGGAATGCTTTTCTACTATTTTCAGTGCTCATGTAACAAATTGAAGGGCAATATAAGCTAAAAAGTGATGAAAGAAAATCATTTCATGCAACTTAGGATCTCACAGCTTTTTTGAGTGATTCATCAATCTGGCAGCTTCCCATTCACAAAGTAAAAGGAAGTTCAACTGAGGGGGTGAAAAGGCGAAGGGCATATAGGAGGAATGTGGAAGCAAGTGAGAAAATGTGTTGATTGGCTGGCATTAAGTTTTCATTTTACGTAAGAAAGTGGTGAGCAGATATACATTGATTAGTATAGAGTTTTGCCCATTCTGGAAAGCTAGCTCTACTAGATCAAAACTAGTTTTTTATCAACAGGTATTGCTTATCAATTTTTTTTTTTGTCTTTGGAAAGCCCTTCTCCTAAAGGAGTCTTCTCCTTGAATGCCCAATGCAGGTGGCCACTTTATGTTACTTAACACAAGGGAATACAGAGAATGATTTTTACTCACATGTTTGATTTGGCAAGTAAAGCTCACCGTGGTTTGGTACCCTCCTACCAAGTTTAACTCCTTAATGCTTTTTAATGAAGTGACCTATGTCCAGGTCTGCCCTAATTATTCATTAGCATCCTGATGGTATAAAATATTAGCATTTCGGCAGTTTGGAGAGGCTATTTTGAGACTGTACATCTCAGGTCCCCTGACGGTGAATAAATCCTCTTTTCCTTCTTTGCCTAGTTCAGTGTGTCTGTCTATTGTGCCGTGCAGAACAAGGGACTGCGGCCAAGGACCACCCCAGCCCCTCTTCACTTGTTTCTTTCTCTTGACAGTGATTCAATAAAATATCAGTTGATTAACTTTATTTTAATTCAGCATCTTTCAATATTAGGCATATAGCTAACAAACATGATTTAAGGAAATATTTAATCACAAAGTAAAATCTATAGCATTTAATTTATTTGGAAAATAGTATACATTCAGAAGTTGGGTTTTCATAGTCTTAGTAATAACATGCTGAATAGTATATTGTTTGATGTATGAGGTCATTTGATCCCAAATTGAGATGATTACAGTTTTATGGAGTTAATACTCTGTTGTCAGTGTGAAGATTTGTAATATTTATGCAGTTTTAAATTATTCTGTGAATTTTTCTGTAATAGAGATTTCTGGAAATACCAGCCAACTACTCTTTCTCTTTCAGGGCTCTTTTACATTTCTTAAAATATTCTTTTTAGTTATTTTTGTATCTTCCCAGTACTAAAATGACAGCTAGTGGTACAATTAAAGTGTTCTGAATGAATGTGGCAAGTGGGATTTTGACCCTCATGATCTTTGACCACTGTTATTAGACGTGTAAATATTTTGTTCATAGCACAAGGGATTTACAAATGGAATTTGGTTGCTAATCAACTAACTTTAAAATAGGGAGATTATCCTAGATTATTCAGATGGCCTTAGTGCAATCTCTTGGGCCCTTAAAAACAGATGAGGGGAAATGGATGTGACTCAGGAAATGGATGTGGTGCCTGCCTCCCACATAGAAGGACCCAAGTTTGGTTCCTGGTACCTCCTGAAAAGACAAACAATGAGTAGACAATGAGCACACATTGAGCAAAAACAACAGGCAGACAATGAGAAAAAACAATGAGCAGACAGTAAGCAAAAAACAAACAAATGAAATGAGCAGGGAGTGGATGTGGCTTAAGCAACTGGGCATCAGCATCCTACATAGGAGTTCCTGAGTTTGGTTTTTGGTTCTTCCAAAAGAAGAAATAAACAGACAACCACCGGTGCAGACACTGAGCAGACAGTGAGCAAAAACAACAAGCAGACAACAAGCAACAGATGAGGAAGCCATCTGGTGGCGGGCGGGGGGCGGGGGGCACAATCAGATGAGGGAGACAGAAGGGTCAGAGAAAGATGAGGTAAAAGAGAAGGGAGGAGAGTTGAGGTGAGAGAAGGACTTCACATTCCTTTGCTGGCCTTGAAGATGATGGGGACCAGAATCCAAGGGAATGCAGGAGGACTCGAAGTTGAAAATGACTCCTGGCCATAGTCAGCAAGGAAATGGGACCTAAGTCCTACAACTATGTGTAACTAAATTCTACCAACAACCTGCATGGGCCTGGAAGCAGATTCTCCCCCAGAGTCTCCAGTTAAATAATGATTGCTAAATGCTTTTAAAAACTGTTTTCCAGAACTTAGAAACAGATTTCTGGATCTGATTTTGTAGGTAAGAAGGATGGATTAAGAGAAAAATATCCTGCATATTGCCTTTTAGACAACCAGTAAATCACCAAAAAGTAGCCAAGCATATAAAATGAAAAACATATACAACTTTTTAGAGCAGTAGGTCCAGTTTAAATGCTTTAAGAGTAAATTAGTTGGTGTTAGCAATGGGTAAATAATTAAAATAGGACTGAGAGACAATTTTAAAGACTATTTTTAGAAGTGATTTCAATGTCATTTTTTCAAGATATAAGATTTTCAAATAAATAAAGGCAATGTGATTGTGGTTGTGGCTACTAAAAATATCACTCAGAATATGGATATCCTCCTTCCATTTCATCCTAGAAAACTTAATGCTTTTAATTGGAGTAATAATGAATATGCTTTTTTTATTCAATTGGAAAAAAATCCCCACATCCTAAAATATCTTACTGTTTTTCCTGAAAAATAAACCAAAAGTAGGTCTGGTTGATGATGGAAAAAATATGTAGGCAACATAAGGGAACTGATAAACAGAGAAGGTTTGTTTAGCAAAATAAGTAAAAGGGACTGTAAAATTTCTTCTTATCCAAAGAAAAATCTTGAAACTAATTATTAACATATAACTTATGAAGTCAAGGAACTTATTTTATAGAGAATGCCACAAATAATACAAACATATAAAATGCAGCATATGAAAAAACCTTTCCTCCCATCTACTTCAAAATATGTTCTAAGAAAACAACAACAAAATGATCCAAATCAACCGAGCAATAGATCTTTTGTAGTCACTGGTCCTGCTAGACTCAGAAAACGCAGCAGGCAGAGAGAGGTCACATACAAGACTATAAGATGTGGGTTGGTGGACAGAAAACCTGCAATGTAGGAGAAGACACATACCTATTTAAGAAAATAATGGCAAAGAGTGCACGACATTTCACTAATAGGAACAATTTGATACAATCCTAACTATATGCTCATTAAGACTGAGAGCTGTTTGCTTGTCATCTTCAAATTCCTGGTTTTAGGAGCTCAGTAAATATGTTTTCAAAGGACGAATAAATGAGAACAGAAATCTTCAGAAGGTTTGCCAAAACAGTCAGAGAGGGCTTCATTGATAGGGCATGTCTTAAGAAAGTCCCGGAGGGATCTACAAAATCTCCGTTAATTCCAGAATGCTTTCCCACATTATACCTTTCTCATCCTACTCAAACACTGGATATGAAATGTAGGTCACCAGTTAACTCAGCTCTGTGGAGCAATTTTGTTATGCTCCCAGGCAAAATTACCCACACCCTCCTCACCATTTTACAGCCACTCTAGCAATTTCGTATAGTACCATTTCTAGTTGTATGTATGCACTTGGAAAGTTACTTAACCACCCTATGTGTCAGTGTTCTCATCAGTAGCATAGTAGTAGTTTCTATCTCATAGGATTATTGCATTATATGAGTATCTATATCTAAACTACTTAAAACAGTGTTTGGAACATTGTAATTGCTCAAGAATTGCTAGATTTTATGATAATATCGTCCTCTTTGGTGAATATGATATGAAATGTGAGTTCATGAAGGGTAAAATATGCCTTGTTCCTGCAGAAGTAGATATAACATCTTTCATAATAGAGTGAATATGTAGAGAAAGAAAATGTTTAGATAAAAGAAACAAAAAATTACCATAGGAGTTAATAAATAAATCATTGAGTTTAATTTTATATATATGCAATTGTGGTTCAATTTTTCACAGTATAGTTCTTATTTATCAGAATTAGCTTTTAAAATTATTCTATCAGTTAAATGCCTATATTCAAATATTAATTTGACTTGAAAGGTTCTATATGATTTAAAACATATAGAAAACTAACCTATGCACATATGAGGTATATATAACTACTCTACAGATTGAAGAAATTGTGGTGTGGTGCCTTCTGGAAACACAGACTCAGGTATAACAGAAACTTCCAACAAATAGCCCCTTTCTTACTTATATGGCACAGAGGGTCCCAAAAGAACAGCTGAAAAGATCCCATTGTGGTAGGTTCCCCAGGGAGGCCTGCTGCTGGGTGAGTGTTGGTAGATGGCAGCTCCATATGCCCCAGTTTGCCCCTGAGAGGACGGGCACCACCTGTGCTGCTGGAGGGCTGGGTATTTATGCAAGGATGAGGGAGTGAGCCCTGCCACTAAACAGAAAACAGAGCTCCTATCCAGGCAAGCAGCTAGGATGGTTTGTTCCCAATTTGGGATTCAAGGTATGTTCAAACCATTCTGTTCCATCAAACAGTACCCCTAACCCTACCCTGAACTGCTGAATGGAAACATATTGAAACAACAGCACACAATAGAAAAGGAGGGGTTGGTAGGCTTGTCCATGACTTCCCCAGCAGAAAGTAATTTGATTTCTAATGAATTCATTTTAAGTTAAAATCAGTGAAAGAGAGGGTATAAATTTCAGATAACTTGGCATAAGGGGAAAAAGATAGTTTATATGTTTGACTGAACTTAGTATACCTTGTAATTTTTTTAAAATTTTAGACCTAAAGGGGATCTTAATCATTTTCATCATTAAAAAAAAGTTGAAGGAATTAGTTTTCAGAAAGTTAATTTTTAGTGAGATTTTATTTTTATTTCTATCATGACGTCATATCAAGTACACTGTGTACCTCAGTACTCACCATTAATTGGTTCTGGGAAATGCGATGATTATCAAAAAGGAGTACCAACAAATTTTTCCCATAGGAATAATGTAAATAAACTTAATGCACTCCCAAACCAAAGATAATGCACATTTTTAAGGCAATATGTAAAAAAGATAGGATTATATATCATTACTTTACATGAAAAATAAACCTAAATATGTATAAATACTAAGATTAGGTAAAATAAAAACTTTATCTGTACTGAGAAGAGTCGTGGCCTAATGGGATGGTGGGAGGAGAGTGGTGAGGAGGAGAGGTTACATGGAGTGTTGCCTGGAAGGAGAGTCCCCATCCAGAACATCGGGCACTTGCACTTCAGGTGTGCTTTCCTTTTCTGCCTTTTTTTAACTTGCAATGCAGGCTCTTACACATTCTTTGTCACCTTTACTAGCAACTTACTCAATTAGGATTGTTTCTTCTTTTCAGAATTCCTGGAAAGGGTGAAATTGTTTGGTTATTCAATAAAATCACATTTCTGCTTCTCAGAGCTTTGTCTGGATGGTACTTCTCCACAAACTGTTGAACTTCTGCCCATTTTGCACCCACTTCTTTTATCAAGGAACTGGGGACATCGTCCCATATCTCCTTCTTACCTGAAGAAATCTCTCCAGCCACCTCTTGTTCCTGTTCCTTCTGTAGTTCCTGCAGCTCCTCAGTGCTGAGCTCTTTACAATGTTCCTCCACTAACTCCTCAACATCAGCAGCATCGACCTCCAGACCCATGCATTGGCCTAAAGACACAAGATCATTCACAACTGTACCCTCTATACCTGAAGGCTTGAGGTCAGCCTCAAACCCTTCAAAGTCTCTCTAAGTCACAGTTTCTGGCCACAAATTCTTCCATGCCAAATTCATTGTCCTATAAGAGACTTCATTTCAGGCCTTATCAATAAGGTTAAGGCAGTGCAGGATATTGAAACGCTCCTTCCGGAGTTTTGTGAGGATCAACTGGGTGTCAGAGGTGATCTCAAAGCACCTCTGGAAAAGTGCCTGGGTGTACAACTTTTTGAAGTTTGAAATGACCTGCTGGTCCATGGGCTGGATGAGAGGAGTAGTGTTTTGTGGGCAGGAACCCTATAGTGATGAAGCTGAACCACTCCAGCAAGTCATCTCAGAAGCCTGGAGCGTGGACAGACACATTGTCTAAAAATAGGAACACTTTCAGAGGCAAATCTTTCTCCAGCAAATATTTTTCACTGAGGGACCAAGCACTTCATTTATCCACTTGGTGAAAAATTGCCTCATGACCCAAGCTTTGCTGCTTGTCCTCCACATCACATGGAATTTGCTTTTTATAATAGTAAGATTCTCGAAAACTCATGGGTTTTCACTCTGCTAGACTAACAGAGGCTTGAGTTTTAAGTTCCCACTAGCATTCCCAAAAGCAATAGAGTGTGCTTGTCCATCACTGGTTTGTGACCTGATAATGCCTGCTCCTCTTTTGTGATGTAAATCCTACTCAGCCATTTTTCCAAAAAACTTGTCTCATCACAGTTTAAAACTTGGTGGGGAATAAAATCCTCAGCCTCTATGTATTCTTGAAATTCACTGATGAATTCATCATCCACCTTTTTATTAGCACTCACTGCCTTGCCATTCCTCATGACACTGTGAATGCTGGTCCTCTTTTTGAAATTATCAACTCAGCCCTGGCTGCCCATAAAAACTTCAACACTTTAATCACTCAGTTCTGGCTTATTTTTCAAAAGATCTGCATGTAACACTTTTGCTTTTTCACATATCATGGATTCTGATACACTGTTGCCTGTTAACTTCTTCTCATTTACCCAAATAAATAATAGCTCTTCAACTTCCTCCAGTGTTTGGGAATGCTACTTTGTTACTGCTTTAACTCATTTTGTGACATCACCTTTTTTTTTTTTTTAATCAGTTCTTTATTCTTAATGGTGATGGAGACTGTTATTCTAGGCATAGCAAGTTCAGTAATGCAAATATCACTCTCATATGTACCTATTATTTCTTTCTTTTTTTTTTTGATGGTGGTGCAAAGTAATTTTCTTTTCTGCTAAGCACTATCATTGCTCATTTTCTTAGGAACCATGATGAGAAAAAAAAGTGCAAAAATACACAAAATGACCAAAGCTAAGATAAGACTGCAATGGGATGTGCACAGGGCAAGAGCTACTGCGTGACTAACGTATAATGCTATATTTCAGCTGGAAAGGGTAGCAAGTCATGAAGCAACTGACACCAACAAGTTCTGATTTGCATGTCAAGTACCAAACAAACGATGAGCACTGGAACCAAAATTTTGAGTCAAACTGCATCTAGTACCAAATTTGATGAGTTTCAAAACAATCAAATACTAAGATATGACTTTAACCAAAAAAATCTCTTGACATCCCAAGCATATTAATTACATGCTTTTTATTTTTTTAAGTATTTCTTTTTTTTCCCAAGAGATTGGGTTTTATTTACTTTTTGATACATAATGCACCTTTATTTATTTTTATAGTCATTTTTTAATTCCTTTTTTAAAAGATACATAGATGACAAAAAATGTTACAATAAAATCATAAGAGTTCCCATATACCCCATACCCCAACCCCCACCCTCTTCCCACATGAACAACTTTCATCATTGTGGCACATTCATTGCATTTGGTGAATACATTTTGGAGCACTGCTGTACCACATGGATTGTAGTTTACATTGTAGTTTACACTCTTCTCCAGTCCATTCAGTGGGTTATAGCAGGATAAATAATGTCCATTATCTGTCCCTGCAATATCATTTAGGACAAATCCAAGTCCTGAAAATACCCCCAAATCACATCTCTTCTTTCCTCTCCCTACCCTCAGCAAATACTATGGACACTGTCTCCACATCAATGATATAATTTCTTCCATTACTAGAGTCACAATAGTTCTATAGTAGAATGCCAGTAAGTCCACTCTAATCCATATTTTATTCCTCCATCCTGTGGACCCTGGGATGGTGATGTCCATTCTGCCTCTAAATTGAGAGGGGGCTTAAATCCCACATGGCTGATGGATGTAATTCTGCTTGCAGTTGTAGACCCTTTCAGTTCCCTTCACCTCCCTGTTAGCTGACCTGGGTAAGTCCAACAAACAGGGGAGTGGGAGTTGCAATTCTGCTGAGGCTCAGGGCCCAACTGGCACATGGCCAGTCCAGAGCTTCAAGTCTCTTGAGTATATGCCAACCCCAGCACCAACCACAGGTTCAGTAAAAGTGAGAGAAGACACATGTGTGGAAAGGTCACATCTGAGTCCAACTCCATCACACTCAGGAGCACAAATTCCAAAGTAGGGCCCACTGACAAGGCATGGAGCTCCAGAGCCATCTGCCATGACCATAGGAACTGTGTGTCTCTAGAGCACTCAGGAGGACCAGTGCCTTGGGTGGTATCTACTTTGGCTGTCTCTGGATCCTGCTGAGATGTGCAAAGTGTGACCTTTCTGATGACCTCCTGACTCATTTTGAAATCTCTTAATGACATAAAATCATTTGTCTTTACCATTTCCCCCTTTTATTCAAGATCTTTTTCTAGTAGCATGAGCAACTGGTGATTGGTAGTAATCTCTTGGCACCAGAAAGGCTCATCCCCGGGCGTCATGTTCCACACCAGTGGGAAGGCACTCCTTCTATTTTCTGGTGACAATATTCAAATTATTAACTCCATGAGTTTACACAGTATATTTAGTTTATAATAGCAAAATTATACAGTATTTTTCCTTAAGTGTCTGGCTTTCCTCACTCAACTTAATGTCCTCCAGGTTCATTCATGTTGTCATATGTGTCACAACTTCATTTCTTCTTACTGCTGCATGTAATTCCACCATGTGTATAGACCACAATTTGTTTATCCTTTCATCAGTTGATGAACACCTGAGTTGTTTCCAATTTTTGGCAATTGTGAATGATGCCACTGTGAATATTAGTGTGCACATGTCTGTTTGTGTCTATTCTCTCAGTTCTTCTGGCTATATACCTAGTAATGTTAACAGGTCCCATGAAAGTCTATATTCAACTTCCTTGAAACTGCCAAACTGTCCGCCATGGTGACTACCTTTCTACATTCCCACAAACAGTGAATAAGTGTTCCTATCTCTCTACATCCTTTCCAACATTTATGATTTTCCGACATTTTAATAGTGGCTAGTCTAATAGCTGTGAAATGGTCTCACATTATAGTTTGATTTGCATTTCCTAATCGCTAGTGATGTTGAACATTTTTTCATGTGTTTCTTTGTCATTTGTATGTATTGCTTAGACAATTGTCTTTTTAAGTCCTTTGACCACTCTTTAATCAGGTAGTCTTTTTGTTGAATTGTATGATCTCTTTGTTTATCATAGATATTGAAACCTCATCAGATATGTGATTGCCAAATACTTTTTCCCATTGAGTTAGCTGCCTTTTCACCCTTTGAAAAAGTCCATTGAGATGCAAAAGTGTTTAATTTTAAGGAAGTCATATTTATCAATCATTTTTTTGTTGCTCATGCTGTGGGTGTAAAGTTTAAGAAACTATTGCCTACCACAAGATCTTGATGTTTTCCTACATTTTCTTCTACAGTTTATGGTTGTAACTTTTATATTTAGGTCTGTGATCCATTTTGAATTAATTTTTGTATAAGGTATGAGATAGGTGTCCACTTTCTTTCTTTTGGATATGGCTATCCAGTTCTCCCTGCACCATTTGTTGAATAGACTATTCTGACCCAGTTGGGAGGGCTTGATAGTCTTGTCAAAATTACTTGACTATAGATGTGAAGGTCTATTTCTGTGTTCTCAGTTTGGTTCCAGTAGTTAATGTACCTGTCTTTATGCCATAGCTATGCTGTTTTTACCACTGTAGCTATGTAATATGCTTTATTTTTTGTTGTTGTTGCCACTATTATTATTATTTTTTTTATTTTTTAAACAAATCAATTTTATTGATACATATTAATGAAAAGGATATAATTTATCCGAAGTGTACAATCAATGGTATCGGCTCTAGTCACATAGCAGTACATTCATCACTTCAATCATTGTTTTGTTTTTTTTTTCCAAATTCTACTCAATTCATTCATTTTTTTAAAAGATATTAAATAAAAAAAATATGAGGTTTCCATTCGCTCCCCCGCCCCCACCCCAGCACTCCTGCCACAATAACACTCTCCCCCATCATCATGTCACATCCATTGCATCTGGTGAGTACATCTCCGGGCATTGCTGCACCCCATGTCCCGTGTGCCACACCATAGCCCACACTTTCCCACGTTCCATCCAGTGGGCCATAGGAGGACATACAACATCCGGCAATTGTCCCTGGGGCACCACCCAGGACAACTCCAAGTCCCGAGAATGCCTCCACATCTCTTCTCTTCCTCCCATTTCCTGCACCCAGCAGCCACCATGGCCACTTTTTCCACATCAATGCCACATTTTCTCGATTATTAACCACAATAGTTCATGAATAGAATATCATTAAGTCCACTCTGATCCTTACTGTATTCCTCCTTCCTGTGGACCTTGGCTTGGTTATGTCCATTCCACATCTGTGTCAAGAGGGGGCTTAGATTCCACATGGATATTGGATGCAATCCTCCTGCTTTCAGTTGTAGGCACTCTAAGCTCCATGGTGTGGTGGTTGACATTCTTCAACACCATGTTAGCTGAGTGGAGTAAGTCCAATAAATCAGAGTGTAGGAGCTGAAGTCTGTTGAGGCTCAGGGCCTGGCTATCATATTGTCAGTCCAGAGATTCAAATCCCCTAGATATATCTTAAGCCCCAGCACCAACTACAATTCCAGTAAAGTAGCATGAAAGGCTTGTGAAAAGAGATCCCATCTGAGTTCAGCTGCATCACGCAGAAACACCAGCTCCAAAGAAGGGCCAACTATACGGAGAGTCTTCCATCTTTGTTCTTTTTTTAAGACCTTTTTGCCTATTCAGATCTTTTACCCTTCCAAATAATTTTGATAATTGGTTTTTCCACTTTGCAAAAAATGTTGCTGGGGTTGTGTTAAGTCTGTACCTCAGTTTGGGTAGAATTGACATCTTAAGAATATTTATTCTTCCAAATCATGCACATGTAATGTCCTTCCATTTATTTGTATTCTTCAGTTTCTTTAAGTAAAGTTTTATACTTTTCTGAATACAGGTCCTTTATGTCCTTGTTTAAGTTTACTCCTTAATATTTAGTTATTTTAGTTGCTATTGTAAATTGAATTTTTTTCCTGCTTTCCCCCTCAGTTTGCACATCAGTAACATATAGAAACAGTATTGATTTTTTTTGTGTATTAATCTTTTATCCTACCACTTGACTGAACTCATCTATTAGTTCTAGTAGCATTGCTGTGGATTTTTTAGGATTTTCTAGATAACAAATTATATCATCAGAAAATAGGGAAAATTTTACTTTTTTCTTTCCTGCTTGGTTGCCTTTTATTTCTTTTCTAGCCTAATTGCTCTAGCTAGAACCTCTAGCACAATGTTAAATAATAATGGTGACAGTGGTCATCTTTGCCTTTTTCCTTATCTCAGCAGGAAAGCTTTTGATCGTTCACCATTGAGTACAATGCTAGCCATAGGTTTTCCATATATGCACTTTACCATTTTGTGAAAGCTCCCTTCTATCCCTGTCTTTTGAAGTATTTTTTATCAAGAAATGGTACTGTATTTTGTCAAATACTTTTTCTGCATCAATTAAGAAGATCATGTAATTTTTCTTCTTCAATTTATGAATGTGGTTTATTACATTAATTGATTTTCTTGTGTTGAACCACCCTTGCATACTTGGGATAAAACCCACTTCATCATGGTATATAATTCTTTTAATGCGCTTTCGGATTCTGTTTGTGAATATTTTGTTGAGGATTTTTGTGTCTATATTCATTAGAAATATTGGTCTGTTACTTTCTTTTTTTGTACTATCTTTACCTGGTTTTAATATTAGGGCAGTGCTGGCTTCTTAGAGTAGGTCTGGTAGCATTCTTTCCTGTTCAATATTTTGGAAAAGCTTGTGCAAGTTTGGTATTAGATCATCTTTGAATGACTCATAAAAGTCACCCGTGAAACCATCTTGTCCTGGTCTTTTCATTTTTGGAAGATTTTTGATGACTGTTTCAATCTCTTCACTTGTGGTTAGTTTGTTGAGGTCTTCTATTTCTTCTAGGGACAGTGTAGGTGGTTTGTCCAGCTCCTCTAAATTCTCTATTTTTTTTTTTTTTGTCATACAGTTGTTCATAGTATCCTCTTATGATCACTTTTATTTCTGCAGGGTCATTAGGAATTTTCCCCTTCCCATTTCCGACTTTATATATTTGTGTCTTCTCTCTCTTTTTCTTTGTCAGTCTAGCTAAGGTTTTGTCGATTTTGTTGATCTTCTCAAAGAACCAACTTTTGGTTTTGTTAATTTTATTTTTATTTTTCTCTTGATTTCATTTATTTCTGCTCTGATGTTTACTATTTTTTTCCTTCTCTTTGGTTTGGGATTAGTTTGCTGTTCTTCTAGTTCCTCTAGGTATGCAGTTAGACCTTCAATTTTCACTCTTTCTTGTTTTTTAATGGAAGCATTGAGGACTGTAATTTTCCCTCTAAGTACTGCCTCTGCATTGTTCCATGTGTTTTGATATGTTGTGTTCTCATTTTCATTTGTTTCAAGATATTTGCTGAATTCTTTTCAATTTCTTTTTTGACCCACTGATTATTAAAAGCGTTTTGTTTCATTTCCATATATTTATGAATTTTCCCTTTTTCATTCCATTACTGATTTCCAGCTTCATTCTGTTATGACCAGGGAAAGTGTTTTGTAAAATTTCAATCTTTTTATGTTTATTGAGTCTTATCTTGTGACCTAACATATGGTCTATCCTGGAGAAGGATCCATGAGCAATTAAAAAGTACAATGCTCTGTATGTGTCTGGTAGGTCTTGAATCATATTATTCAAGTTCTCTGTTTCTTTATTGGTCCTCTGTCCAGATGTTCTATCCAATACTGGGAGTAGTGTATTAAAGTCTCCTACTATTATTGTAGAGAAAACTATTTCTCTTTCAGGTTTGTAAGTGTGGGCCTCACGTATCTAGGGGTACTCAGACTAGGTACAAAAATATTTAATGCAGCTATTTCTTCTCAGTGAATTGTCCCTTTTAAAATATATAATGACCTTCTTCATCCCTTATAACAGTTTTGCATTTGAAATCTATTTACTATAATATTAGTATCACCACTCCAGCTCTTTTTTTGGTTACTATTTGCATGAATACCTTTTCCAACCATTCACTTTTAACCTGGTTTTGTCCTTATGTCTGCGGTTGGTCTCTTGTAAACAACATATAGATGACTCATATTCTTTTAATCCATTCTATCATTCTTTTGTCTTTTGATTGGCATGTTCAATCCATTAACAGTCAATATTGTTACTGTGAAGGCCTTACTTCATGCATTTTGTGCTTCAACTCTCTCTTGTCATATCATTCTATTATCTGCCTTCTTACCCTTTAATTTATCCTCCCCAATAATCTTCATTTTAAAAATCTCCAAGTCTCTCACCCTTGTTTTTTCCTGTTAGGCTGCAGCATTCCCTTTAGTATCTTTTGTAATTCTGGCATTTTGGTAACATATTTTATCAGTTTTTGTTTGTCTGAAAAGACTTTTGAACTCACCCTCATGTTCAAAGGACAGTTTTGCTGTATACAGAATTCTTTGCTGGAAGCTTTCCTCTTTCAGTACCTTAAATACATCATACTCCTTTCTTCTCACCTCCATGGTTTCTGATGACAGGTCAGCACTTTATGTTATAGAGTTTCTCTTGTATGGATGTTTTACTTTTCTCTTGCTGCTTTCAGAATCCTCTCTATCTCCAATATTTGTCATCCACATAATAGGTGTCTCAGGGTAGATATATTCAAATTTATTCTGAATAAATTGGTATTTATTCAGATATTGATATTTGTCTTTCATGAGGGTTGGGAAGTTCTTTTATCTTATTTCCTCAAATATTCTTTTTCCAATCTCTTTTCCTCCTGGGACAATGATAATGCAAATGTTTGTGAGAGCATTAAGCTTTGCCTGTTAGTCTGATGCCATTGTCCCACAATTACTGCAAAATGATATTTTAAACAGAAATATTCCAACGATTTTAATTAATCTGTTCTACTTAATGCTAATTGTAATTTGAAGCCTAAAAAGTAAAGTCTGTGTGACTAAAAAATATTATTATATGAATCCAAAATTACTTCAACTTATTGATTTTTCATTTGTGTAAGTTCTTTTTTTGTTAGTATTTGCATATTTTGGATACTTTACAGTCTTCTGAAAAAAATGAAAAGGTGAAGCAAATTTTAAATTGATGTTAAAAAATATAATCATTCCCAGTTTTAGAGTACCTACTATGTTCTACATACTAAACATTTTATATTTATTGAGTACTACAAGTGATTTAGGTGCAGCAACTCATTTAATCCACACTACAACCCTTTGAAAAGATACTCTTTTTTTTAAAGATTTATTTATTTTTATTTGTCTCCCCTTAACCCCCTAATATCCCCATCATCTGCTCTCTGTGTCCATTCACTGTGTGTTCTTCTGTGACTGCGTCTATCCTTGTCAGTGGCACTGGGAATCTGTGTCTCTTTTTGCTGCATCATCTTGCTGCGTGGGCTCTCTGTGTGTGCGGCGCCATTCCTGGGCAGGCTGCACTTTCTTTTGCTCTGGGCGGCTCTCCTTATGAGATGCACTCCTTGTGCATGGGGGTCCCCTACACGGAGGACACCCCTGCAAGGCACGGCACTCTTTGCACACATCAGCACTACACATGGGCCAGCTCCACACGGGTCAAGGGGCCAGGGGCTTGAACCGCAGACCTCCCATGTGGTAGGCGGACGCCCTATTCATTGAGCCAAGTTATTTCCGTTTTTTGGATGAGGAATTGGGTATAGTGTAACTGACCCAATATCATACAGTAATAATGGATTAATAGTATCTGAATTCTAGCAATTATTTTCAGATTCCAGGCTCTTAATCACCATGCAAAACATCTTCATCAAAATAGGTAATAGAAAAGAAAGAAGATGGAAGTTTATAATAGTTCTTCTATGCATGGTTATATAACAACAACACATTTATTTAATGACTTTGCAATTTAAAGGAGCACTTTCCAGATGGAGCATATTTACTGCTCAAAGAGCTAAGTACAAAGAGAACACAATTTCCCCACAATCCTTCTTGTTGTCATGTTTCTGAAAAATATTAGGCACTTTTCTAAATGTGTGATTCACCTAGTATCTAACATTATGTAAGGTGCTTGTTCACGTACATAAATTTGAGCATTCTTATCTTTTAAAATAGTACATATATGTAAAACCAAGTCTGAATAGGATTTTTTATTGTGAAGTGCAAGCCTGTATGATCTTGAATAAGTTATTTAACACTTTGGGGACTCAGATTTCTTATCTGAAAAATGATTCCCTGATACTGTATAAGTTCTAAACTAGACTTATTCAGTGGAGGCAGAACAGAATAGTGGGAAAATGCAGGCTTTGCAGGCAGAGGGCCAGAGATACTGGCATTAATTCTGGTGTAAAATATTGATAAAGTCTCAAACTTGCTGAATCTCAGTTTTTATCTCATTAAAATGAGGATTGAATTTGACCTATCTTACAGAATGGTTGTGAGGATTAAAAGCTAGGTAGTGGATGCTCAATAAATTTATCTATTTTTCTTATAAAAATTATATGATTATATTTTATTTATTGTATATATATGCCCATTGCCCCATTGAAAATTAGTATTTGCCTGGAGATTATCATTAGAAGATCTTAATTTGAACAACTGACATGAAACTTTAAATAAATCTGTTGAGAATTAAATGGTTATTTTAGTATGCTTTCAATGTGCTTGGCTGAATGTATTTGTGCATAGAAATAAATACCATGCATATACAAGGATAAAATTTTCATTTAGTTCCTAATTCAAAGTACTAACTGCCCTGCAAGTGATTCGCATCTCAGAAGGGTGGAAAGGTGGTTCTACACTCATTTTCGGTCCAACTTGTATTTCTTTGTTTCATTTACTTTCTAATGAAATTGGATTTGGTGATACTTGACACCTGATAAGATTTTGTTTATCCCACTGTAGAAATAACCTAATAAAGTAGATTTCCACAGAGCTGATAGTTCTGGTTACAGCATTTTTGAGCCACATAAAAATGCAATCCATCTACTTACAATATACTTTTTATGGCTTTTCATAGATGATATAACTTTCTGTTTGGTATTGGATTATAATCTAAAACTTAATTTTATACATTGTCCTTTTCTATAATGAAATAGTTAAACAAAATGGTCCAAACTACTTTGTGATTCTTTTTGAACAGCACTTATTCTACCATTATAAAAATATAGTAGACTAATAAACAAATTTGAGTCCTTACAATATGGCTAATACAGATAACTTGGTACTGGAAAATTAAGTTTCCTGAAATTTGTATCCTTCACTAGTTAGAATCACAGCATTTAAGAGACTGAGGCCCTCAGGGAACTGTCAGACTTCTCCGTGTGTAGCCCACCTACACCAATGGTCTAGGGACAGTCTGACTTGATTTTCATCAACCCCCATTTTCAGATCCCTCATCAAACTCCCTAATCATGTGTCCAATCCACCCTTCATATTCTGTTTGTATCTATGAATAGTAAGCTCTTTTTAACATTGATAAATGCAGCTTCTGTTCATTATTATTTTTACTTATTAGGTTTTTCATATTTATCTGTGTTGTAACATATAGTACTCCCCTTTTGAATCATTATTACATTTTACTCTTATTTGCAATTCCATTCTATGAAAAACATCTCATTAATCATCACCTTCCTGCCCATTTATTATTTTTCTAAATCTTCACAAACGCAAACAATACTGTAATCAACATCATCCTAAAATATCTCTTCATTTCCATGTGCCAGTTTTTTCTGGGGGTCTCTGAAGTTTAGTTCATGCTCATAGACTATGAAAAGATAAAGAACAATAGGGTAATTTTGTGGAAAACCTGTCTCCCTCAAGACATGAGTAAATGGAACATTAATTTATCTTTGTTTTAAATAGTGATTAATAATATTAATTTACTGTTATTCTAAGACCTTTTTATTATCAAGGTGACATCTTATTTTAATATACCACTCCAGAATAAAATGGTCATATTATTTTCATATTATGCCTTGTTCCTCTGATAAAATTTTTAGATTGTATTTTTGTCTTTCAGAGAAATAATTACAGATAATCTTGACTAGTAAGTTTGGAATGTTTATATCTATCATTTTAGTTTAAATGTATTTGTATGGGTTATCCAAAATTGTAGATCTTATGATGTGACAATTATATTTTAACTTCTTTAATTTTGTTCATATACATATCAAGATTTTAGAGTCTTAAGTGGCAAGTCTATTAATGATAGAAATTTTTGTGCTTTCCATTGGTTCTCTCATTTATTTAAACAATGTTTTAAGTGTATATAAACCTTTTTAAATAAGAATTTTGACTAGCTTGTTCATTTGCAGAGATCAAATTTTTTTTTTAAGATTTATTTTTTATTTATTTCTCTCCCATTTCCCATGTTGATCCTCGCATGTTGCCACATGGCGAAGCAAGATGACTGCTGATCTCTGCCAGGTTTCAGCCTTCACCTACAGGCTTTCTCTCTCTTCTAGAACTGCTCAGTAGGGCAGTCTCTTAGGGCTTCATGCTTAATGACCCTGTAGTCCACTCTCTCCTGGCATAAGGCATGTCTCATAAGGCTTCTCTTCTTGCAGTTCAGCTATGGGCAAAATTGTCAGGCTCAAACATGGCAGAATCAAACATGACAGTTCCCTTTTTTTCACTGTGTCTGTCCATGTGAGTCTATTTATATCAGACCCAGCAAGGGGGTGTGATCTCAGCCTGAGCCACGCCTCACTGCCATTGTCCATTCAAAATCCCTAAAGGGATCTTATCAAGTAATATAATCAAAGGACCCTTAACTGAATTTAATTCAATCAAAGAGCATCACAACCCGAGGAAAAGATTAGTTTACAAACATAATCTTTCTCTTTTTGGGTTCATAAAATAATTTCAAACTTCTGTAGTCCTGTTACTAGAGGCCTTATAGAGAAGCCCACCCAGAGAGAGCCATAGAGAAGAAAAAGGCAGAGTTTAGAAGAGAAAAGAGAACATTTCTATGTGACAAGGAACCCAAGGATTGCTGGCTATCATAAGCTACAACCCCAGGAGGAAGCAAGCCTTTTAGAATGTGAAACCATAAGTCAATAAATTCCTGTGTTAAGCCTGTGCATTATATGGTAACTGTCTTAGCAGAAGGGAAATTGACTCAGTATGTTATCAAACTTTTGGGCTTAAGTAATCAGAAAAAATAAGATCAATATCAAAGTGTTGGTGGGGGGGCAAGATGGCAGCTGAATAAGGTGTCCTAAGAGTCAGATTATCCTACAGATCAGTTAGTAATCAAAATAGAGCTGTCTAAAGCACTTGTTTGGGGGAAACCAGAAAAGCATTCTGCAACATCCTTGAAAAAATGGAAGGAGAAGACTGCCTATCTGCAGTAACATTACTTGAGTAGAGCACTCCATGCCACAGAAGCTGGTGCCCATCCCCCACTGTGGTGCAAGCCAACTTGGGATCTATTCTACAGCTGGAGTTGGAAACTCCATTTCCCAAACATGGGGGAGGAAGAGAAGGTTGGCCACTGACTTCAGCTATTAATTAGTAAATTCAGCTGGCTAAAGTATAATCCTAAGAACAGCTAAAGGTTAAAACTGTCCAAGTTGGAAAGAGATCAGTAGCCACCATTTTAACCCTGCCCCTGGCATGAGGGGAAGCTAGCCTATCTGAAAATCACAGTGAAGGTAGGGACCAGTGTCTTTCCACCCAAATTGGATTACAGCCCTTGTCTAGGCTTCACCCTATCTCTGACAGGGAAGAAACTGAGGAGACCTGTATCAGCCTCTCCAGACAACTGCAGGTGATTTTAGCCAGCACATATTGAATGGTCAGACACGTGGGGCTCTATTGCCATAGCCCAGTAGGATAGGAGAGGAGTTGTGTTTCCTTAGACTCTCTGGAAAACTGTAGGCACTTTTGGTCCTCTTGAACTGGTTTGTTGAGTGCCTTCAATTCCATCTTTCCATGCCCTTGGGACAGGAAGGAGTTGATCTTTTCTCAGCCTCTCAGGGAACTGCAATCACTTTTGGCTTGCAAGAAGGCGACTGGTGGGTGCCTGGTGCTCCACCTCCACCCCCAATAGAACAAGAAGGGGGCAGCATTCCCCAAGCCTCTCTCGGTAACTGCAGGTGTTTTTGACCCACATGAACTGGTTTGTTGAGCACCTTCAATACCATCTCCACCCCGCCAGCCCCATAGGATAGGAGAATGTGGTATTACTTCAGCCTCTCTGGAAAACTCCAGGTGCTTTCTGCCCACACTGACTGAAGAGTCAGATACCTACAGCTCCATTCCTGCCTCCATATAGGATAAGAGGGGAACTGTGTTTCTCCATCCTTTCTGGGCAATGGCAGACACTTTCAGCCTGCATGGATTGGGCTGATGGGTACCAGTGGATCCACCCCCACCCACCAATAGGATAGGAAGGGGCTGGTGTTAAGGCAGCCTTTCCTGGCAATGACAGTTAATTTTGGCCTGAATGGATTAGATTTTTGACTGTCTGTGTTTCCATCTCCACACACTAAAGAACAGAAGAGACAGGACTCCCTCAGCCACTCAGGGCAACTGCAGGTGCATTTGGCCCACACAGATTAGATTGTTGAGCCCTCCAGAGGGTTCATCCCCACCTCTGGGGAGAAGGGGAGCCAATGCTACATCAGTCTACTTGCACAACTGCCATTGTTTTGGACATGCATGAAATAGATTATGGCCCGCATCTGCAGCTCCATTCCTACCCCAGGCAGGAGAGGAAGGGGACTGAAACTTCATCAGTTTTTCTGAGCAGCTACAGATGGTCTTGGTGTGCACAACACAAATTATTATACATGACTGCAGCTTTGTCCCTACCCCTCTCAGAGGAGAAAGTTGGGAGAAGCTTCATCAGTACCTGGGGCAATGTAGGCAGTTTCAGCCTCCACAGCTAACAGTAACAACTAAATTCATAGCTCAACAAGAGAGGGCAAGAAAGCCCTAAAGAGAACTGTGCCCAGAATAAATACATCTAGTAAGCAAGATGCTGAGACAACAGAAAATTGCAATCCCTACCAAGAAGCAGGAAGATATGGCCCAGTTAAAGGAACAAGATAAGCCTCCAGATGACTAAAGGAGTTGAGACAACTAATCATATATATTCAAACAAATATCCTAAAATAATTCAATGAGCTGGCTAAAGAGGTTAAGGACATTAAGAAGACACTGGATAAGCACAAAGTAGAACTTGAAAGCACATATAGAAAAAATAGCAGATCTTGTGGGAATGAAAACTGCAATAAATGAAACAAAAATACACTGGAGGCATATAATAGCAGATTTTAGGAGTGAGAAAAAAGGATCAGTGAACTTAAAGTCATGGCCTCTGAAAGTGAACATACAAAAGAACAGATGAAGAAAAGAATAGAAAAAGTTGAACTGGGTCTCAGGGAACTAAATGGCAGCAAGAGATGTGCAAAATATTTGTCATAGGTGTCCCAAAAGAAGAAAAGAAGGGAAAAGGGACAGAAGGAATATATGAAGAAATAATGGTAGAAATTTCCCAACCCAATTGAAGGACATAGATATCAATGTCCAAGAAGTGGAATGTCCTACCAACCAAATAAATTCAAATAAACCAAGTATAAGACTGATCATAATGTCAAATGCCAAAGAAAAAGAGACTTCTGAGACCAGCAAGAGAAAAGTGAGAGATAACATACAAGGGATGCCCAATAAGGTTAGATGCCTATTTCTCACCAGAAGCCATGGTCACAAGAAGGCAGTGGTATGACATATTTCAGATACTGCAAGAGAAAAAAATGCCAGCCAAGAAACTTATACCCAGTAAGATTGTCTTTCAAAAATGAGAGCAAGTTTAGAATATTCACAAACAGAAACTGAGTTTGTAACCAAAAGACTGGCTTTGCAGACATGCTAAAGTGAGAGTACAGCCTGAAAAGAAAACACAGAGAGAAAGAATCATGGAAGAGAGTCTAGAAATGACAATTATATCAGTAAAAGTAACTAAAAGGGTCAAAAGAGTGGAGAAAATAAAATATGGCAGATACAACTCAATGGTCAAAATGGGTGAAATAAGAACTGCCTTTACAGTAATAACATTAAATGTTAATGGATTACACTCCCGAAACAAAAGACACAGAGTGGTGGAATTGATAAGAAAATATGAGCCATCTATATGCTCTCTACAAGAGACTCACCTAAGACCCAAGGATATCAATAGATTGAATGTGAAAGATTGGCAAAAGATATTCTATGTGTGAAGTAACCAAAAAAAAGTTGTAGTAGCTGTGCTTATATCAAATGAAATAGACTTTAAAATCAAAACCATTATTAGTGAAAACAAAGGACATTATATATTAATAAAAGGGGCAATTCATCCAGAAGAAATAACAATTATAAATGCATATGCATCTAACCGGAGCAACCCAAATTACATGAGGAAGCACTGGCAAAACTGGAGGGAAAAATAGATGTCTCTGTGTTAATAGATGGAGACTTAAATACACTACCCTCAGCAATAGAACATCTGGGAAGAGGATCTTGGAGAACTTTAATAATATTATAAGTTATATATAAATATTTAGTCAATAGTATTATAAATGTACTAAACCTAATAGACCTATACATAACATTGCACCCAAAGAGCAGGATAAGCATTCTTCTCAAGTGCTCATGGATCTTTCTCCAGGACAGACCATATGTTGGGTCACAAAGCAAAACTCAATAAAATTAACAAGATCAAAACTATACAAAGCACTTTCTCTTATCATAATGGAATAAAGTTTGAAATCAACAAGAGGCAGATAAAGAGAAAATTCACATATATATGGCAACTAAACTATACATTCTTAAATAATCAGTGGGTCAAAGAAGAAAATTCAAGAGAAATATATATACACACACACATATATATATATGTATGTATATATATATATATAGTGAGATGAATGAAAATGAGAATACAATGCATCAGAGTCTATGGGATGCAGCAAAGTCAGTGCTGAGAGGGAAATTTATAGCCCTCAATGCTTATATTAAAAAAGAAGAGGTGGTGGACTTAGTCCAGTGGTTAGGGCATTGGTCTACCACATGGGAGGTCCGTGGTTCAAACCCCGGGCCTCCTTGATCCGTGCAGAGCTGGCCCATGTGCAGTGCTGATGTGTGCAAAGAGTGCCATGCCATACAGGGGCATCCCCACATAGGGGAGGCCCACGTGCAAGGAGTGCGCCCCGTAAGGAGAGCTGCCCAGCACGAAAGAAAGTGCAGCATGCCCAGGAATGGTGCCACACACATGGAGAGCTGACACAACAAGATGATGCAACAAAAAGAAACACAGATCCTTTCTTGAAAAAAATACTACAAAAGATAGGAATCAAAGGAAACATTCTCAAAATGATAAAGGGCCATATATGATAAACCCACAACTAACATTGTACTCAATGATGAAAGACTGAAAGTTTTCCTGTTGAGATTAGGAACAAGACAAGGATGACCACTGTCACCACTGTTGTTCGATACAGTGCTAGAGGTTCTATCTAGAGCATGAAAAAGAAATAAAAGACATCCAAATCAGAAAAAAAGACGTAAAACTTTCACTACTGGCAGATGACATGATTCTATACCTAGAAAGTCCCACAAACTCTACAACAAAGATGCTAGAGCTAATAAACTAGTTCAATCAATATGCAAAAATCAGTAGCGTTGCTATATGCTAGTAATGCACAACCTGAGGAAGAAGTCAGGAAAAAAAATTCCATTTACAATAATGACTAAATGAATCAAGTATTTAGGAATAAACTTAAGCAAAAATGTAAAGTACTTGTATTCAGAAAACTACAATGCATTGCTAAAACAAAGCAAAACAGACCTAAAAAAATTGGAAAAACTTTCCATGCTTCTGGGTTGAAAGACTAAAGATCATTAAGATGTAAATTCAACCTAAATTGATACAGAGATTCAATGCAACCTGAACAAAAATTCCACCAGTACTTCTTAAACAAGTGGAAAACACAATTATCAATTTTATTTGGAAGGGTAAGTGATCCCAAATGGCCAGAAACTTCTTAAAAAGGAAAAGCAAAGTTGGAGGACCCTCACTTCTGGACTTTAAATACTATTACCTACTTACAATGGTAAAAACAGCATGGTACTGACATAAAGATTGACCGAATGACAAATGGAACCTATTAATAGTTAAGAACAGGATTTCCTATCAGTATCACATGATTTTTGACAGCCTATCAAACTCATCCAGCTGGGTAAGAACAGTCTATTCAACAAATGACACTGGGAGAACTGGTTATCCATATCCAAAAGAAAGAAAGACGACCTCTATCTCATATGATATACAAAAATTAGCTCAAAGTGGATCAAAGACCTAAATACAAAAGCTAGAACCCAAAACTCCTAGAAGAAAATCTAGGAAAACATTCTCAAGACCTGGTGGTAAGTGGTGGATTCTTAAACCTTACACCAAAAGCACTAGCCATGAAAGCAAACATGGATAAATGGACCTCCTAAAACTTAAACACTTTTGAGATTCAAAGAACTTTATCAAGAAGGTAAAAAGGCAGCTCATTCAATGGGAGAAAATATTTGGAAACCATATATCCAATAAGGGTTTGATTTCCATACTCTATAAAGAGATCTTACAACTCAACAATAAAAGAGCCAGCAAACCAATTTTTAAAATGGGGAAAAGACTTGAATAGACATTTCTCCAAAAAGAAAATGCAAATGGCCAAAAGCACATGAAAAAAATGTTCAATATCACTAGCTATTAGGGAAGTGAAAATCAAAATGACTATAAGATATCTCACACCACATAAAATGGCCATTATAAAAAAAAAAAACACCACAGAAAACAGTAAGTGCTGAAGAGGATGTGGAGTAATAGGAGCACTTCTTCACCATTGGTGGGATTGTAAAATGGTGCAGCCTCTGTGGAGGACAGTTTCACGATTCCTCAGGAAGCTAAACACAGAATTCCATATGATTCAGCCATTCCTCTACTAGGAATATATCTGGAACTGAAAACTGTGACACGAGCAGACATTTGCACACCAATGTTCATAGCGGCATTATTCATAATTGTTAACAGATGGAAACAACCCAAGTGTCCATCAACCAATGATGGAAAAGCAAAATGTGTATAAACATATGATGGAATACTATCATGTAGTAAGAAGAGATAAAATTGGGAAACATATGAACACAGATGAATCTTGAATAAATTATATTAAATGAAATAAGCCAAACACAAAAGGAAAAATATTGCATAAACTCACTGCTAAGAATTAAATATGAAGAATAAATGCATGGAGTTAAAACCTAGAATGTAGGTTATTAGGAGATAAGAGGACAGCTGTGAAGGAGTACTGGTGCTTAATGTGTGTAGAAGTTTTAATTAACTTGACTGGAAAAGTATGGAAATGGAAAGAGTTGATGGTAACACATTATTGTGATTCACAGCTGGTTAATAAATGTGATTGTGACTTGAAAAGTGTAGTCTAGGGATGTAAATGTCAACTGAAAGAAAGCTAGAGAATAATCTAGGGACTGAATAACACAATGAACCCAGAGAATTGTGGTTAGTAGTACAAGTACAAGAATGTCCTTCTATGAACCAAAATGGGTGTAAGCCACTATTGCAAGGTGGTGGGAATATGAGGGAAATACAATTAATGTTACCTATGGACTATAGTTAACAGCAACACTATAATATTCTTGCATCAATGCAAAAAATGTACTGTGTTAGTAATAGGGGTATGGGAAAAATATGCCAAATGTACCCTATGGACTATAGTTAGTGGTAACAGTCTGCTGATATTACCTCATAATCTATAACAAATGTTCCAAAGGTGTGATATGTTGGTGAAGGGGTGTTGTATAGGAATTCCACACATGAGCCTGTTTGTTTTGTAAGTTCACAACTTCTATAATAAAAATATATTTTAAAAATTTATTATAGCATAGGTTTTATCTGTACTTTCCTAATTAATAAGAGAAGTTTGGATTATTTCATAATCTTAAAGGTAAAGCAACTCATATTTCCTTTTTTGTGAACTCTTTCTTTTTCCATGTTTGGTTTTGGTAATTTGTTGTTGATTCTTAGATGCTATTTAGCACATGAGTTCTGAGCAATAAAATGTCATTAACTGAGTGCAAAATCTTAAATTGTGGTTTTCCAGTTGTACAAAGTTCTTGGCCAAAGTAAAATTCACAGTAGAAAAAGAGAGTCAAACAACAATAGTGGTATGTTTAAAGTTACATTTTTGTTTGTGTGTGTGAGAATGGCTCATATTTTACTTAGTAGGAGAATAGTAAGACAGGAATTCTTAATTCTGATGAAGGTTTTGATGAAGATGTAATGAAAAGGTTATGCTTTTGATTATGATATTGAAAAACTATACAGCATTTCAAAAGGCAAGAGATCAGTTTAAAAGTTAAAAAACCAATATGTTCAAAGTTACAGAGAACCATAAAATTTCTTGGTGATTTTTAGCAAACGATCTCACTTAGTGTGTCT
The DNA here is from genome assembly GCF_030445035.2 of Dasypus novemcinctus. Taxonomy (NCBI): domain Eukaryota; kingdom Metazoa; phylum Chordata; class Mammalia; order Cingulata; family Dasypodidae; genus Dasypus; species Dasypus novemcinctus. The sequence goes on along the minus strand of NC_080673.1, from coordinate 112,030,387 downwards.
GTATCATAACTAACATGAGAGAGGGAAAAACAAATAGGATATAAAACATTGTCTTGTAGAGCCTTAAACATTGAGTTTAAATTTACAAATGCAATTCCTTATCAAAGGAGAATATTTTTTAAGGTTTTTTTTTTTTTTTTCCCCCACTAGAATAGAGTCATGCTCTAGAGAATCCATGGCTTTACATAACTGGCATGGAAATTGATGGTAGATTTCTTTTTTACCCGTTTTATGTATGTTTTAAATGTTAGTTCTCAATAGTAGTTATTTTTAGGATTTAATGGCAACTTAGGATAGTGACTTGAATCTGAACTTAACACAGCATTTTCCTGTGCTACAAATGATCCTAGGACTTCTTTTATAATCTGTCTTGTTAGGTCATGAGGCAATGCAAAATTATCCATGGTTTAGGGTTCTGGAAATAGGCATAGTCCAATGATGATGCCATCATGTATTTTTATGAGAGTTTATATTCTATATTTTTTAGCTTGAAATTATTTACAACATTTCCAAAATAAAGGGTGCTTCCCAGCATTGCAATGAATGCTTTCTTGTCTATATTCCATGATGTCAATGAGTTTGCCTGTTGGCCTTGTCCGCAGACAATATATGGTGTTTGAGACATAAGCTGAGTATTTTGTTATTGGTGCGACGGCACTCATCTAACACTCCTCATGCTATTTCAGTTGCATGACAAAGTGTCTAAACATTTTGGAGATCCAAATTTAAACTTTCTTTAAATACTGAAAAGTATTTTTCTTATTTTACATTGTCTGGGAGTTATAGAAAAAGAATGGTGGAAAATATTTCTGCAACATCTCATGCTTCTTAATGCATTTATAGTATTAAAATATATGGATTTATATATGGTTCTTCCCTTACATTCTTTAAACTTTTGATGAGCAACCAAGAAAAATTCATGCTACCAATTTTAGTTAAATGAATGGAAGAAAAATAGCATTTTTCTTAGTGCTCAGTTAAGCCTACTTGAGATATTTCCACTAATTATTATGGCATGCCATCTTGTTGAAAATTCAACTTTTATTTGGAGTTCTTATTTTCCACCCCATCCTATTATTTGATTGTGTCATACTTTCATTTGAACCCAAACAATATTTTGCGCAGAATTGTGTTCATCTGACTGAATTGCTAGGGAAGACAGGGATACACCTTGGGGCCATCTCCCAGCCTTCACCTGCCCCCCTCCTCCTTTTCTATTGGGCAATAATGTTTCAGTCTGTATCCATTCCACCACAGCCAGGGGGTGGGAATTGGGGTGGGGTGTTAGGTCTAATGAAAAGGTGGGACCTGACTTTAAACCCAGAAACTGGGAATAAGCAGCCCCAGATTCTTATCAGGGCAGAAACACTGAGCGCCAAGGGCCTCCTCCCCATGGGGTGGATAAATATTCAACACTCAAACAGCACAGATTTGTATCTCTTCTCCAACACAAATTGGGGCACATGGATGCAGAATTGCCATCCACCAAATGTGACTTGGGCAGTTTGGCCTCCTCAGGGGATTGGCCTTGATGGTATTTCTTCCCCTGTTCCCCCCTTTTTTTTTTTTTTAAATAAGACTACTCAGATATAATTATCTTGGAAGATAATTCTTATATATTTTTTTGCAAACAATTTCTGAGGTAAGCGATTAAATTGATTGAAATTTCACAAGATTGACATTATTGCTTAAAGTTCTTGAATTTGTTACATTAAAAACAATTAAGGTGCAGAATATTTTAAATAAAAACTATGTATTTTTTTAAACCAACAAATTCAGAAGGATGCCATATAAATACAGCAACTATTTTGGTTATACAGAAATGGAAGTCAAAAATAAATTAATGTAGTACTGAAAAGCAGAAAATCAGGAAGAAAAACAATTTTCCCTAATCCATGCCATTTATATGAGTTAATCAGAGTAGTGCTGATAAATGCCTTGGTCATCTAATAATAGCAAACAAGGGCAAAACATTTAGTGTACGATATTTTAATAAAAGTGAGTATACAAAGTTGATCAAAATGCAACGTTTAAGGATAAAATCCCTCTGTAATAAAGCTACACTCCAATGTCTAAAAAAGTCCTACACTCCAATTAGAAAATAGTTCATTGTTAGGCACGTCCATGAAATTAAGGATATCCAGGAAAATAAATGCACAGGGAACATTCCTATGAGTTTTTTTTTTTTTTTTTTCCTATTTCTTCTGAAGTCCAAATACACCAGGCTATAAAACCAAACGTGACTGGCCTACTATTCAAGCCAATTCCCTGTTTGTGCTCTTCCTTGGCTCTGTGCAGCATCTCGCTATTCATGAATGAAATAACTTCAGAATTGGAGAGAAGCCTATGGCAGAATAATAGAAGAACGCTCCATGAAAAGGCAGTATTTGAGCAATAGATTTTTTGTTCATCCCCACAACTACTGCTGGCCTCTCCAATTAATTTTCGTTTCTCAAAGTAGAATAATTATGTCACTCCACTTAAAATAATATTAAAATTTCCTATTGCTCTTAAGATAAAGACGAAAAATCTTTAACATTGCCTAAAAGATCCAGCATGTCCTATCTAGATCACTTGTCTTATTTCATGACCTCTTCCCTCATTGTGTGTTACAGGCACATTGGATTCCTTTCATTTTCTTGAAATGCCATTCTCATTTGGTAGAATTTAAATTAATTGAGATAATATATGTAAAGCAGTTAAAGCAAAGTACAGCAAATAGGAAGCTTTCAATAAATGTACTATCATGTAGACACTTAAGTTAGGAATATTTTTCAGCCTGAAGAAAGGAAGCAAAAATAGATTAAAGACCAAGGACAGATCTCATCTTTTTCAGAAATGTATATTTAAAACAGGCACATTTTGCAAGAGTGAGCTTTATTGATATAGTTTGATCACTTTCACTAAATATTTCCCTCAGATGACATCTGTTCTGTTACTGAAATAAAAAAAAACAAAAACTGAAGAACATATGACAATCTGAGAAGCAGCAAGGTATAAACCTTGGTAGCCATATAAAACAAAAAGCATAAACTAAAATACTTCATTGTTAAACAGAAAGGATTCTTCAATACAAACCTATCACAGCATATTTTATACATTTGCTCTAGAATATGCAATGTGTCTAATGATGTAATCATAAATAGCAGTAAAGCAAAGCCATGCAACATTTATGAGCAAACTGAGCACAAATATTTTTAACTGCTGATTCCTTGGCTTTCTTAAGCTAATGGACCACTGTGAGTAAAATGCCAAATGATGGAGAAAATGTTTATTTGTTAATAATTTGTTGCCCTTGCTTGTTTTCATCAGTTGTATTTCTCAATTAAGCCAACTGTGAGGCCAGTTAGTAAAAATCAGGGGCCTTTTCACACTGAGGCTAAAGAGTCTATTCAATTGACTGTGTTGTGCTCCAGGATATACTTTGATATCATCTCCAGTTTTACAGGAAGAAAGTGTGTTGTTAAAAGCAAAGAGAAATTACAGACCCATCCCTCTTTATACTGTGAAGGTATTTTAAAAAATATGAGTATATATTCTTTTCAAATGACATTTTATCCCTGAAATGTTTCATATTTTAGAGAGTTTTTCTGTCCCTGAAATCACTTCTGGAAGATAACCATCTCTGCTCTGCTTCTACACAAAATAATTCCAATATGTCTTACCTTGCCTTTCAAGATATTTTTATAGAATTGAGATTTTAAGATACTTCATCTATTTTTAAATTTTTATTATATTATGGCACTGTTACTAGTTTTCACTCATATTTCACAACAGTTTTGTATTGAGGGAAAAAGGAAAGTGGTATTTTTGTCCACCTTAATTCCTTTTTTTCCTCATGTGTGGTTATCCCTCCTCTTTCCCTCCTCTTTTCTTTTCCACCCAATAGTGAAGGCACTCTCTGAAACAGACTGATATGCAGACTGTGTAGGAACCTCAAAAAATGAGAGAAATGTTGAGAATTGAGATGATTTATTTTGGGCTTTATGAAATGTAAAAATCAAATCCTGTTCACAGTATTCTCTCCCTCTCTCTTTCCTATATCTATCATCTATCGTCACCTATGAATCAAGTATCATCTTGCAATCTACTTTTCTATCTCTCTATTTAATACATACTAATCTGAAATTTGCAAAGGTACTTCTATTAACAAAGAAATGGGCAAAGTTGGAGAAAAAGACACAAAAGCACTTTATTGTCTTTGCATACCCTTTAAACTAGTTATTTTTATTTCTTGTTTTTCCATGATGCATGACTTCTGCATTTACTATCCTCATACCAATTAAAGATTTTTTAATAGAATTGAGTTATAAGACTGATAATTACATCCAAGAAATATTATTATTACTGAAGTTTTATAGTGTGTCTATTATAAAAAAAAGAAAAAAATCAAGTGCTTTACTGAAGAGGAAATGCTCATCTTTCCAGACATTCTGAACTATGGAGTTTTGGGGTAGTGAGAATTAACCATTTATAGGTCAGAAGATTTACATTTTGTCAGACTGTACTTTAGAATTACTGTATTATTTGTTTTCATATTATAAGGTAATGTGTATTCATTATATAAACTTTGGAAAATCCAGACATTTTTAAAAAGCAATTCTTAAAAGTCAATAATCCTCAATCAATACATAACAGCTAAGGCTTCGGTATTTTCCTTTCAATCCTTTGTGGTGTGTTTGTGTAATTATATATATATATATATACACACACACACACACATAATGTGTTATATGAATATACATTTCTGTTTGTAAAATAGTCCTGCATCCATTTCGTTAATATTATAGCTTAAATATTTCCTGTGTTCTGATAGATATTTGGCAATACAATTTTACATTTATGATCTTTTGTTGTATAGAATATTTTCTTATTATTAGATATTTGTTATTTCTAGTTTGGAGTTATAGCTGAAGTGGGTATTTATTGTGAAATATTTTTGAAATATATAAAATTTCTTCTTGCATTCAGGTTCATCTTTTACTTGATTCAGTCTATTTAAAACAGTGCATGGAGATGGACTATTACATTGAGTCATTGATTAAATGATTCCTTTCCCTAAATTGAGGATCACCTTCAGCATTGAACTTGTGCTTTCAACCAAGGTTTGACATCCAGCGTCAGGGATTTTCTTTCCTCTTTCTACTTCCTATTTTTGTTTATTGAGTTCAGGTGTTTTAAACCTCCTAGGGAAATCTATTGAGGTTGCAAACTGAGAAATATAAAGTGTTAAGAAATCAAGTGGCTTTTCAGGCTTCATCTAATATTGCAGTGCCAGAGGTTGCCTTCCTTGTGTCTTAGAACATAGTATTGTCTCCCTTTACTCTTTATCTCTGACTCTTCAGTTTTCTACTGCCAATAGTCTAGTGCTCCTTGTCTGTCACCTTTCATAGTCTTGACTCTCTCACTTATTTTACTCTACCCCAAACCTGCTATTTCTCCTTTATTCCTTATCTTGATTGGTGGTTCAAATGTCTCCCTCATGTGAAGTTGCTCCCAGCACTGAATAAATCACTTCCTCTTCCATGTGCCTATAGCACTTCTATATAGCAATGTTGCCTAAAACAATGATATATAGGCCTGTGCTGAAATTTACAGCTGCAGGAAAAGAAGAAATATTGACAGAGAAATGAGTTTTCACCAAGCTCAATTTATTAAATTTTAAAATATTTCACTCCTAGATTAAATTTTCTTACTATTCTTGATGTTATAAAGCTATTTCTTCTATGCACTGATGATGACTGAAGGAAAGTTGACCAATTTCTTAAATTCTGTTTTTTTATTGAAATTTTGCTGGGCCATGATATTTAAAGTCTAGGATCTATAGTAATATAGCACTATTTAGAGCAAATTAGACCTACTTCATTACATAACAAATCCACCAGATTTAGAGCTTTTTGAGAGCATGAATGTGCCTTGATAATTTTTGTCTTCCCATTACCTGATGAAGGGTAGTCCATGGAAAGTGTGTTCTAAGTGTTTATTATATTTTATTTGCTCTATTTGTATGTTCATGAGTTTATTTTTGTATAATAGATGAATAATATAAATTAGCAAATTTTTGGCAAGGTGAAGGGCTACATTATAAAGCAATGAAATACATGAGGATAAAATCATAAATTAAAATTGGTGATTTTCCACATTTTTGTCCAAATTTACTAATGCTGTAACTTTATGGATTATCAGCTTCTATCAATTTATTGTCTTTCAGAATTTTCAAATATTTCACTTTCTCTAGAGTATCCTATCAAGTTTGATATTAACATATCAAGTTTGATTGTGTACTTTCAGAAAATTGCATTCAATAAGACATCTAATTACTGAGTTTGCCAAACTATCAAATTACTGAAATTAAATAAAATGTAATTCAAGTGGCTTAAAATAAATTTATTAAGAACAACCAATTACATATTTGAGATGATTTTCTTTTTACCTACAGGTATTTTTCTAAATTAATCCTTAACTTACTTAATGTATATTCTAAGATATAATTCCCCATTTTGAGTGTCAAAATAGTTACCTCTTATTTCCCTCTATACCAGGGGATCTTAACAAGAGGTCTATGAGCTTGAATTGAAATTCAAAAAAACATTATTCTTGTGGGGACACGTTGGTGGATGTGTGATATATTTATTTAATAATGCACAGTATAGTGTGGCCTTAGTAAGGGGTCCATGGTTTTCACTTAACTGGAAAGGGGTCCATGGAACAAAAAAGTTTAAGAACCCTGCTCTATACCTATGCAGAAAAATAATTGCTTGAAAGTGTTTTGCATCTTAGAATAACAATAAAAGTAAAAACAATCATGATGAGAAAAAATTCTTTTTACTAATTTAACTGAGTACTTAACTAAATACACAGTGCTTCACTCACTCATTCAACAGTGTTTATGGGGGGCCTACTATGTGCCAACAAGCACTGTTGGAACTGGGAATAATATAGTGGAAAAAACTGATGAAGTTATTGTTCTGGGGAGCTTACATTCTAGTGGGGTGAGGCAGACGACAAAGAAATAACCAAAGGTAGTAATGAGAGCTATGAAAAAAGGAAAGAGAATAAGGGGAATAGAAGAGTGACAGGGTAGGTGTGGGAGATGGTTTACTATTTTACATGGGGTGGTCAGGAAAGGTCTACTAGTAATATGACATTTGTGTTGATAAATGTAGGATTGTAGAGAGTGAATAAGCCACATGGATATCTGGGAACATGTATTACAAGAAAGGGAAGAACAAATACAAAAACTTTGGGAAGATTGTGTGCTTTGCTTTATATATCTTATTCCTGAAAGCTAGAAAGCCAGAGTAATTCATTCAGCAGAGAATTTCCAGGTTTTACTCATTCCAAGACCTAAGTACATTATGTTTCTACAAGTTCTAATATTGAATCCACATGTTCAGTATCTTATTTAGTGCCTCAGATGTTACGCTCCTGTATAACTGCTCCCAGTACAGAAAGAGTCACCCTTCCTCTATGTTTCTTTAGCAGATAAATATTAAAGTAATACTTTTTAAACCACTGGTTCACTGATGAGTGTTGGTTATGTGGAGTTGACATTCAGGAAAAGTGGCAACAATTGGGAATCCCAGTTAAGCAACTAATTTTCAGTGCTAAATATGGAATTCAGATGAGTATAATTGATTTGGTAACATCAGACATTTAGTTTAAATTGGCATCCATTTCTAAATGGTCAGTAGACACCTTTCTGTATCCCTAGTAAAATGAAAATTAAATATTTATTTATCTATTTGTAAGCACAGAAGTTCCTGACAAATGATTAATAGTTTAATATGGTTGGAATTTTATGAATTCTTGTAAGGATTAGACTAACCTTTTGGAAAAAATAGAGTTGGTCTTGTCTTTGTTGAATTGAAAAAAAAAACAAAAACCATGTTTTAATTTTCTTAGATCTTTTTCATCATGCAGAGAAGAAATAAACCCAAGCCAGTTCCATTGCAATGATACATTTTAAAAGCTAGCAATTTTTATATTTTATGTTACTTTATTTAACTTTATATCTTTTCAGACTGAGGAGATAAGCCCTTACCTGCCACATAACAGTAAGGTGGAACTAGGTACACTGCAGGGGCAATGATATGCTGAAGTACAGCATGTCAACAGCAAGAGGACGTATAATATTTTTATACAGGATGCGTTGCCATGTTGTCAAAGAGGAGAATTGTTTTTGTTTCTAGTTCCTAGCAGAGAGGGATTCTTCCTATTAAGGGGGTTCTATATTTCCCCTCAAATACTAAGAAAAACGTAGATTTCTCAGAAAGATTGGTTTAGAAACACAAGGCTGCGTCATCACTTGTTCATGGGGAAAAAAAATTAGATCTTATTGAAAATTACTTAACCAGACATCTGTTAATAAAAACCTCAGGAAGGACTTCCATTTTCAGCTTGATTGAGTAAGAGGGATCAGATTCATTCTATTTCCATCAACATCTAAAAGTCTTATCAAAAATATGAAAAATAATAGCTTTGAACATTGTGCAACGATTTCTGAGTGAAAAGAAACACATGAAGTAAGACTTCAATTCCCCAGCGTACTCTCTCCAGAGTTTTCAAGCTGAAGTGCAGAGAGGAGGAACCCAAACCAAGCCCAGTGGTTTCCCAGCATTGAGGAGACAGAGTATTTGTGGGAGACAGAATACTTGGGGGAGACCAAGGTGGTAGAACTGACAGGACAGGGTATCAGGGAGGAAAGAACTACACGAAGGGAAAGCTCAGAGGTCTACAGAAGGTTCCCTTTGAATCTTTAGCTCAGTACTTATCAGAGAATTTGTATGAGGAAACTACGAAAGACCATTGATTTTTGCCTTAAGGTAGTTAAATTACTGCATGTGAATATTAGTATGTCTGAATATTTCCATCTATGAAAGCATGGATAGGAGAGAAAGAATCTGCATTTGGTTGGTATCAACATGATTATTTACAATTTTGTCTGAAAATGTTTCATGGTGATTCTGCAAAATTCTATAAATTAGTATCTCTATACTTACTAGCATTGGGGACTTTATGCCTTTTCCCAGAGAAATTCATATGTACGAATTTAAAGGAGTCAGGAACAAGTCCTCAATCAACATTATAACTCTGCTTTGACGAAGTGATTGTGTCTTTTATAGGTAATTTGTTTTGCTCCATTGTATTTTGAATTATACTTTCCTCCAGATCATTTGTATTTCAGGCCACAGAAGGTCTCTCAAGACTGACCCTTGTGAAATTGACTGTCCCCTATTTATTCCACTGTTACAAGTGTTTGCTTTTTCCAAAGCACGTCTTTTATCCTAAAGAAAATTTTACATCCATTTAAATGTCGTGCCACCTCTCCTGTGCCAGGCTTAGTGACTTTTAAACCTAAGCATTTGGAGCATACAAATTCAATGATGTATGCTAAGTTTTCCATCTGTACTAGAGAAATTGCATCTACTACTTCACCTTTACTCTCTGCTCAGTATGGTCCTCCAAAGAACCCAAGCATATCTGGCAGGTATTATATATCTTGGCTGAATCTATGTTGATTCTCCAGCATAGTGAGTTGAGTTTGTACTAGGAATGGAAAAAGCTTAAGAAATTATACGGAGGAAAATATATGTAGCTTTATCACCATGTGGCATATATATTAGCCCAATGATTGGTCATTTATGAAACTGAGAACATCTGGGTACACAAATGTATATATGAATAGAAAAGAAGAGACTAATAATTTATGAATAACTGTTTTGTGCCTAGTATTATTATTAGGTATCTTTTCAGTGTGTCACAGATGTAGATATGAATCAGTATCACTGAAATAGGATTCTGTACTAATTCTTTCTTAGTCTAACATATAGGGACTACAGAACCCTAAAACCAAGGTTCTTCAGAAGTTATCAAGAATGAGATGCTACTTTTGATAGTCTCTATTAATGTCCTATCACTTCTAAAACAAATTACCACAAACTTGTGGTGGCTTAAGGCAGCATACATTTGTTTTCTTACAGCTTTAGAGGTCCAGAATCTGAAATGAGTTTCACTGGGCAGAAAATGAGGTGTCCACAGGGCCATCCTTCTACCAGAGGCTCTGAGGGGAGAATCTCTTCCCTTGCCCCTTCTTCAGTTTGTGGCCTCTTTTCCCATCTTCAAAGCCAGCAGGATAGCATCTTGTTTCACTTGTCACATTGCCTTCTGTCTCTAAAGTTAAATCTTCCTCTGGCCCCCTTTTATTATGACACGTGTGATTATTTTTATTTTTTTTATTTATTTATTTATTTTTTTTAAAGATTTATTTATTTATTTAATTCCCCCCCCCCCTCCCCTGGTTGTCTGTTCTTGGTGTCTATTTGCTGCGTCTTGTTTCTTTGTCCGCTTCTGTTGTCGTCAGCGGCACGGGAAGTGTGGGCGGCGCCATTCCTGGGCAGGCTGTTCTTTCTTTTCACGCTGGGCGGCTTTCCTCACGGGCGCACTCCTTGCGCGTGGGGCTTCCCCACGCGGGGGACACCCCTGTGTAGCAGGGCACTCCTTGCCCGCATCAGCGCTGCGCATGGCCAGCTCCACACGGGTCAAGGAGGCCCGGGGTTTGAACCGTGGACCTCCCATATGGTAGACGGACGCCCTAACCACTGGGCCAAAGTCCATTTCCTGTGTGATTATTTTTAAAGCCCACCCAGGATAATCTCCCCATCTCAGTATCCTTACCCTCCTTACAGCAGCAAAGTCCCTTTGGCCATATAAAATAACATTACAGTTAGGAGGGATTAGAAACTGCCTCTCTTTGGGGCTAGTATCCAGTCTACCATCGCATCTGAAGCAGTTTGTTAACTCAGGATTTTATGGGTTTTTTTTTTTAATTAATCCATTAGTTGTGAATAAATAAATTTGCATTTTGACATAAAGTACACAAAGTTCATTATAGTTATTCTAAGTATATTTTTTACATGATCAAATATCAACATTAAATTAAGATGTTCTGGTATTAATTTCAAAATTTACTTCCTGAGAAGCTGATAAAATCTTAGCCAGGGTAGAAAGTAAATGCCTTTTTCTTAAACCACTTATTCAGGGTAGACAATAAATGTCTTTGTCTTAAAACTCTTCTTTTAGTATCTTAATTTTGAATTGTCTGCCATCTGATTTGTAACCTGGGGCAGTTTGTATTGGAATAGTGATTCCCTGAGTTACGTTAATCTCTTTAAATCCTAACTCTAAGGCAACTAGTTGCCAATGATTTCTATTTTTCAAATGATTTTCTTTTTAAATGCAAACACAAGTGCTAGATTGTGTTCTGTAAGTAAAAAGACGCTAAAATGCCTAGATCACTTAAGAAAAATTTAGGCAGGATAAAAATGAATAGAGGAAAAGTGGGAAAATATTCCAGGTGAAAATAACACCGTAAATTCAATAAGAGGAAATTCAGGTTCCACCTACCAGGTGAGCTGACATCCTGTAAACTGAATTATGTGCCCCTTATACTCCTATAGCATTTATCGTGTTGGGCCACTTATTTGCTATGCAACATGACTGAAGGCAGGATTGTGCCTTATTTTTGTCATTCCAACTCCCAGCACTGTGTCTGGAATATAATTGTAGAACAAATATTTGGAGTTAAGTGAAGCCAATTGGATTGGATTGAATATTAATTTATAACATATGAATTTGACCAGAGTATAAATGAATGGATACGGAGGAATGGCCAGGGGGCAGGTGGGGAGAGGCTTATGAAAATAGGAAAGGCTCACATTATTGAGATTCTTAAAAACCAAACCCTTAAACATGTTATCTGCAAACCATATTAAAACTGAACAGTAAAAGGAAGTTCAGAGTCAGAGAGATTAACCAAAAAGTTATTTCTGTAATTCTGACATAAGATAATGAGAATCTCAATCATGATTAAATCAAGAACAGTGGAAAGAAAAGAGAGAAAAAGGTAGGTGAGTGGAAGAGAGAAGGGCAATTTCACAGGAGGAAAGTCTAGAGTAATATTGCCACCTGGGTCTTTAAACATGTACATGCTTGCAAGCTTGTTAGGCATTTTCTAACTATATTTGTTATAGAGCTTGAAAGCAATATAGTGCTAAAACTAGCTGTAAAACATTCTTGATTTTGTTCTCTCCTTTGTTTTTGAAGATGTTTCCCTATTTTCAAGAAGTCATTCTGAAAACTGAATTTTTAAAATCATATTTCACCACTTCAAGCAATTTTTTCTAGCATTTATTTCAGTCTAATGATTGCAAGTTAACAGGTAGAAATCACTGTTTAATCCTACTTTCTGTATTTTATCTCTAGTATTTTTCCCTCTTCTTTCAGGAACATATCTTATTTGGTCAGGAATCAGATCCACTCAAATGCTAATATTGGTTTATTGCATCCAATAAATGTTATTTCATTTGCTTCACTGGATAAATAACATTTTCCATTACTTTCAGTTTTATTTTTTAAAAAGACCATTTTATTAATTCTATCATATCTTGGTCCAATTCATTCCTTTTTGGCATACAGCTATATAATAAATCCTGTACTAAAATTAAAGTGGACGGTGAATCATTCAGTTCTTAATTTAAGAAATACTTATTAAATACTTAATATGTGTATAGCACTGAAATGAGCCCACAATTCCTGTATATTTTAATACATTTATCTTCAATAAAATTTAAAGTCGGGAAGCAGACGTGGCTCAACTGAGAGAGTGTCCACCTACCTACCATATGGAGGGCCCAGGGTTCTATAACCAAGGCCTCCTGACCTGTGTGGTGAGCTGGTCCACGTGCAGTGCTGCCATGTGCAAAGAGTGCCATGTCACACAGGGGTGTCCCCTGCATAGGGGAGCCCACATGCAAAGAGTGCACCCCATAGGGAGAGCCACCCTGCACGAAAAAAGCGCAGCTGCCCAGGCGTGGTGCCATACACATGGAGAGCCGACGAAACAGGATGACACAACAAAAAAAGAGACGCAGTTTCCCAGTGCAGCCTGATAATACAAGCGGACACAGAAGAGCACACAGTGAATGGACAGAGAGAGCAGACCATGGGGGGAAAGTGAAGAGAAATAAATAAAATAAGTCTTTAAAAAAAAAATTAAAGTCTCCCAAATTAATCTTTTCCCGAAGAATGACTATACCTCTTTCTCCTGGATCCTGCCACACCTAAAATATCCATTGAATACTCCTATTTCTTCAGTTTCCCATAAAGAAATTTCATGACTGAATTTTATAGATATATGTAAGCAATTTTTTAGTTTACTTTGACTCAAAGTATGAGTTTTATCATTGTAGAAATTTTTTGCTGTTGTTCACTATTCTAGTTCAGGAATATCTTCAACTTCTACTTTTCATTTTTCTTTTCTTTCAACTTGGAAGGCATTTACTTAAAACATTAAGTCACTTTATTTGAGGTTCGATTTGCACTATAATTTTTATAACATGTCACTTTTCAAACAGTTTTTGATTATTTTTTCATACTCTTTCAACTAAAAATGTAGTTTATTCTGTAATTTCTTCAAAACATACTGATATTTAAGGATTTGACACATTTAATTATAAATTATTTGATGTATATTAGTAAAGATTAATATATGATGTGAAATAATATCTATTAATATAAGTGAATGGCATATAATGTCAGACTATGATTTGTTACTTTTAATGAAGTATGTAATGCAACGATGACTTTATATAGTGGACTATTTTTCAAGATTCTATATTTTTGAGTTCGTTTTTGGATTTATAGTGACATTCTTGAAATATGGAACACTTTCTCCCCACCTCAATTAACTTGTGGTGATTTGAAGCTTTACGTACCCCCAGAAAAACATGTTTATAAAGTTAATCCACTCCTGTGGGTGTAAAATCATTGTAAGTAGGACCTTCTGATGAGGCTACTTTAGTTAAAGTATGACCCACCTCATTCAGGATGGGTCTAATCTTTTTACTGGAATCCTTTATAAATGCAACATAACCCAGAGGAGAAGGGAGAGACCAGCAGATGTTGCCATGTGCCTTGCCATGAGGCAGAAGAGCCAAAGATAGCCAGCAGCCAGTCTTCAGGAGAAGGCATCACCTTGATGAGGCCTTAATTGGGACATTTTCCTGGCCTCAAACTATAAGCTAACAAATTCTTATTATCTAAACCTATCAATTCATGGTATCTGCTTTAAGCAACCTAAGAAAGTAAAACTGCATTGAACAAATGCAAGAAGAAAATATTGGAATACTTATGCATGGAAGACAATTTTGGTAAGAGTCTTTGATGGGACACAAAATTTCCTTGTAGACTTAAAAAAAACGAAATTTCATTAATTGAAAAATTCTACATAATAAATATTTTATACCAATCTGTTTTCAAAGCCCTACCCTTTTACTAGTTAGCCTTTTAAATAAAATGTTATAGTGAAGAAAAGCATTGGAGAAAATCAATTGTTAGAGTTGAAGTCATGATTAGTTTTTAATTATTTAGTTGATAAGTGTTGTGTGAAATTGTGCCTCAAGGGGTTGTTAAAGAACAATAATTATTGCAAAATTAGGAATGTGCTCTAATAGGACTATGTGTGAATGTGTTTTTCTGCATGCATGAAAGGGCTGCAAGCAGGATGGATACAAATACATCTCTTAAGGCAACACCAATACACCTAAAAAGAGGAGGAAAAAAAGTTATTTCCAGAATGTGAGGCTTATCAAATAACACAGGATTAGAGGACCATGGGGATGTAATATACTGGTGTCTCTGATGTATTTCAGGAATTAGTTGTCTGAGTTAGAGAGAGGTAGGAAATACAGGGATGAATATTTAGGGTTGTGAAATATTTGAGTTTGGTTTCTGGGTTGCAGCAGCAATCTGAAATCACAGAAGTTCTTAGAAGAGGTACTGTGTCTTCCCTTGACTATCTTTGAGGTAATTCTGTTTTTGAGAGTAATGTACAATATCTAATATCCTTATACTAAGATAATAAATCTTGGTCAAATATCTACAGCCTTAGAATTAGGTTTTATTTCAAGTCTGCCTTTTCCTCTAACATCGATCTTTACTTAAGTTTTTATTACTGTTATTTCTGTTTACACCATTCAGTTGCTCACTTGCTTCCTGGATAACTTTATACCTGAACATAACCATTCCGTGGTAAGAGACCACAAATTACCTTGTATATTAGTCTGCCAAAGGGCTGCATATGCAAAGTACCAGAAATCTGTTGACTTTTATAAAGGGTATTTATTTGGGGTAAAACCTTGCATTTACAAGCCCAGAAAAAGTCCAACTCATGGTTGCTTTCTCACCAAAGTCAGTTGCCACATGTTGAAGCAAGATGGTCACTGATCTCTGCTGGTCTCTGCCCTCCCCTTCGGGCTTTCTCTTCCTCTCGAGGCTCCAGAGACCCAGTTGCTTCTGATTTCAGCTGCATTCTGGCATAGGGCTTCCTGTATCAGCCTCAGCAGCTCTTCCCAATCTTAGCTGTGAATTATCAGGTAATATGACTCATCTCTCCCCCGGCTTTCATTGTTTAAGCCTTCTTCTTCTGTCACATGGCTGGATCAAATATGACTGAGCTCTCTCTTCCCATGTGTGTTCTTGAGTAAATGTCCATTTATATTTCTATCAGACTCAGCAATGAGGTAGAGTGGGGAATGCAACCTGAGTCTCGCCCTTTGACTTAGTAAAATCAAAAAGCCTAATCTTAACAGCTAAGCTAATCAAAAACATTTCAGCTGAATTTAATACAAAAAGTACATCACACCCAGAGGAACAGATTAATTTACAAACATATTCTTTCTCTTTTTGGGATTCATTAATAATCCCAAACTGTCACACCTTGCTTGTTACTTGTCCTTGCCATTGACTGAGAAAAGATGCCACAGTGACTCAGCTGCTGACAGTGGAAGGAGAGGCATTTTGAGGTGAATTGCAGAAGTATTTCACTGAGCAGTAGAAATCAGGGTTAGTTTCTGTCTGGAGGACTTCACATAATCAGCAAATCAGACTTCTGGATTTGCAAATGAAAAAGAAAATATACCCTATTGTCATTCAACTGACTTAAAGAAATAAGAAATGGCCATGGTGATTTTAAGGAAGAAATCAGAATATTTAAGAAGCAGTCTACTCAATAATAAAGTGAATTCTCAGATTGAACACATACTTAGATCAAGTAAAGACTTAGTTATATGAAGTTTATCAGCCAGATGGAGTTTAACTCCCTCCCAGTACTAAGCCTACGGGTGCACAGGTCTCTAGACCAGACAAGGAACTGACAGTTGAGTGAGAGAAGGAGGTGGTTTGTTTCTCAGATTTTCTTGAAAAAAAAATGAACTGGAAAATTTAATAGTGTGGAAAATCCAGTGTGATACTTGGACTAATCTTTAACTGATTTGAACACCCAAAAACAAATTAGAACAATGGGATTATAGCTGAAAGGGCTAGTCTAGGGATGTAAATGTCAACTGAAAGAAAGCTAGAGAACAACCTAGGGTCTGTAAAACACAGTGAACACAGATGAGAATTGTGGTTGATAGTATAAATACAAGAATGTTCTTCTATGAACTAGAACAAATGTAAATCACTATTACAAGGTGGTAAGAATATGGAGATGCATGGGAAAAATACAATTAATTTAATTTAGGGACTATAGTTAACAGCAATACTGTAATATTCTTGCATTAATGTCAAATAAGGTACTGTGTTAATATTGGGGGGGATATGGAAAAAAATACACCAGATGTATGCTATAGACCATAGTTAGTGGTAATAGTCTGAAGATGCTCTTTTGTAGTCTGTGGCAGATGTTCTACAACAGTATAGGGTATTGGTGGAGGGGTGTTGTATGGGAATTCTGTACATTATGCATGGTTGTTTTGTAAGTTCACAATTTCTCTAAATAATAAAAAAATTAGAAGGCTGAAAGATTACAGCAAATAGTCATCAACATGAGATGAGCAACAGAGGAGTTGAAGTGATAGAAATTCCACAGTTGTAGTGTTGTAGAAGTTGAGATAAGTTCAATTATTTGCATATAGAAAGGCCAGGACTCAGGAATGACTTTGAGAAGGAAAAATGATTTATTGACAGCTGGCCAGACTCTGGAGCTTTCTGTTTTAAACCCGAGCCTTGAACAAGATTTTCAAGTTCTAAACAGGGTAGGGAGTCAAACGGTGCTTTTATCAAAGAAAACTACTTTCTTTGTTAGTTGTTTCCCTGAGTACCAGGTAGGTTTTCAATTAAATATTGCCCACATTTCAGGTGAGCTTGAATTAGCATATTGCCCACATTCCATCTGGATGCAACTTTGAATACACATTCAGTCTTACATCTTTTCTGAATATTCAAACCCCTAGCACTTAACTGGATTTCTAAAGACTAGGCACACTTGGATACAGAATTAGATGATTTTGAATTTATGCACAGGTTATATTATATTTCCTATTCGAGGCCAAGTCCAAGTTCCCTTAAGGTTCGGCATCACCACCATCAGAGTGTCCCTGGACTGACTGGTATGTATATAGAGTTTGCATTGCTAAATGGCCTCCTGGGACTGGAGTCATTTCCATGGTCACCAAGGGCAGGACTGCAGACTTTCACTGTCCCACACCACAATTTGCTTCCCCACTTTCTAACCAATCCCCTATCTCCTTCACACATGTATTACCTACAAATACTTCTTTTCCTTGTTTGTCCTTTAGCACTAGGTCTAGAATCATGACTGATTATATAGATTTTTTTCCCATAGCAGAGGATAAAAAGAGCTCAATTGGTCCTTTTCCATTTACCAACAACTGAGAGTCTTTGGCAATGATGAAAAAGACTCAATTTCTGTTTTAGGGTAGGTTAACTGCTGTAACACACAACTCACAAATCTCAATGGCTATCACAGCAAAGGTTAATTTCTTATATCTCAGAATAATGAAGGTTAGTGTGGATGGGAAAAGGAGAGGACTCCTTCATGTAGCCTTAGGCATCCAAGTTCTTTCCATCTGATGACTCCTTCAACATCTAAATACCAGTCCCATATCCTCCTTTGGATTTTCTTTAGCCAGCCAGTAGAAGTAGGGAATTGCAGAGTAGCTTTTTTGGCTTAGAGGGGGAATTCAGTTCTGCCCACATTCTATTGGGCAAACTCTATCTGAAGTTTCGTTGTACTGATCTTTTTCCAACTAAGTTTGGAAAACTTAGTCTAGCCTTGTGCCCAGGAAGAAAAGGAGGAACTTTTTTTTTTTAATCTACCAGCTAGGTTCTGGCTAGTCTCTGCCATGATGATGAAGATGACAATTGTCTAGTTTGTAACAGTCACCTTTATTAATTTTATCTGGATTGTATACCAAAGTGTTCTGGATCAGAGACAGATTAGCATCAACATTTGCAAAATAATAACTTTGTTGGCCCTATTTCCCCCAATGTTTATCCCTGGGCCAGATGATGGAAGACACATGGAAAAATCTTCTATGTAGCATCCTTATACTCCATAGGTGAGGGATGAAGGAAATGGATTATATCTACCTTTATATAGGAGAATTGGGCAGTTGCCTGCCCTTTAACCCAAAAGGAGGAAGGAAAACCTCTGCTTCTTGGAGCTGGGATGAAAAGAATCCTGATTCTGACTCCAATTTTTTGGAATGTAAATACATCTCTCAAAGGGCCAGAGAAGCCCAGTGTCTCTGTTTTTTGTGACCTAGAGATATTTCCAAGGTCCAGAATCTCATTTCCCTTAATGTGTAAATGCATATCTCCAGAGCTAGGTAAATCTGTTGAGTTCTCTCACTATCTATACAATTATAAATTTAATTCCCAAGACTTTCTCATAATCCAGGATCTCAAATTTTAGGCAAAATTTATTCAGAAACCTCAAACACTGCAGGGATACTAAAAAATTTTCTCATTACCCACAATGAAGGTAATGTTGATGATAACAACTAACATTTACTGAGTACTTGCCTTGTGTCAGAAACTATTCTTGGTGCTTTACTAAGAATCTGTAATATCTCATTAATCTCCATAGTCCATTGAAGTTAGAACTACTTAAATTTTCATTTTACAGATGTTTACTGAAATACAAAATAATAAAGTACCTAAGATCATACAAGTAGGAAGTGATAGATGACCTTTCAATACATTTTGATCCCAAAGCATGAACTAAATATATGCTATGTTTTTAAAAATAAAATAAAAAGGTAGCTCAAGAGCACATGACAAATGCCCTTTGCACTGTTAAACTCCTTCCTAAGAGATTCATTCATTACTCCTAAACTGGACTTCCTGATCCTTCCCTTGCTGTCCCACAACCATATTTGGGTTAGCTGCATTACTGTGGATTTCTGTGGAGCTAGTTTTTTAACTCAAAGATGTTTTATCAGCAGAACTGTAAACATATTTGTTGGACTGATTTACAATTAGTATAGAAGTTCCTTTGAGCCAAAGATTTTATCTTATTTATTGTACCCCAAAGCCCATTGTAGTACTAATCAAAGAAGTAGCACTTCATAGGCATTTTTTAACAAAAAGATTATTATTTTTTTATTCATGCAGATTATTCTCTTGTTTTTGGTATGGTTGGAGCTCATCCAAGATCCAATTTATCACACATGTAGCAGAACATAACTAGTGGTAGGAATCTCTTCCTCTTTCCTCCTATGGACCAGAGCACATTTATGGAATAAACCAAGAGAAAGACAGGTAAATGGTGAGAATACATTCTGAACAAATTAAGAGATTTTTCACTGACTTTTTTAATTTGCTTAAACAGAAGTCATAATTCCAGGGTCCTATTAATGCTTACTGAAAGAAAGTATTCTCATAATAAGGGGTAAGATTATGTTAAAAAATAAAACTTTTCCTCAGAAATAAGAGAAATGTGAACCTCAGTTTAGCCATTGCCTTAATTGTTGTGAATTCTGAAGTACTAAAATCCTGAGTAAATGAATTCATCTTGTAATGGAAAGAGAAATTTTTCAACTGACCTAGTTTCCTCTTGATTAGATCATTTAAATCCATTTTTATTTACCATATTTTATTCAAACATAAACCAATATAATCTGAATATATCAGATATTGAAACTATTTTATGACACTTTATATTTTATTTTTGCTTCTTACAGAATAGTTGTATATAAAAGTCATTTAAAATCTATATGAAATAAGGAAAATAGCAAGGTGTTAGAAAAATACATACAATCATAGTTGTGGTGGTTTGGATATGTACCCCAGGAAAACATGTTCTTAGACTTAGTCCATTCCTCTGGGTATGAACTCTTTTATAAGTGGAACATTTTGATGAGGTTACTTTGGTTAAGGTGTGGCCCAGCTGAATCCATATGGGTTTTAATCCTCTTATTGAAGACCTTGTATAGAAAACCACAGAGAGAGGACCAGAGGCAGTGGCCAGAGGCTGGAGGTCAATGGAACCTAAGGAGAAGAGAGGCCTGGAGAGGCTGCCATGTGCACTGTCATGTGACAGAGGAGCCCAGGACCACCATCACTAGCATCCAGTTCCTCAAAATCAGTCTTCAGATAGAATTTCTTTGATGACATATTGATTTGGACTTTTTCCTAGCCTCAAAATCATGAGCCAATATATTCCCATTATTTAAGCCAGCAGGTTGCATGGTATTTGTTTTAGCAACAAAGAAACTAAACAATAGGAATGGTTTATTTGATGAAAGGGAATTAATCACAATGGCACATTTTTTCAATAGCCCACAAGATAATAATAATTATTTTCTCATTTTGGAGATATATATATAATATATATTCTTAGAATATTTAAAAGTTCCCATTAAGAGCTAACTTAAATCATAAAAAGTATTAAAACTTTGTATTTTAAATGTACTTAATCCTATAACTGTAAAAGGAGTAAATTAATTAACTTGGGGCAGGGACAACAATGCTCTAGGTACTAGTAACTCAAGAAAAATAAAAAGTTGTACTACAAGATTAACATATCTTAAAATGTAAATAATTGGCTCTTGATTACTGATAATACTAAGTTTCTTACAATAAATATTTTCCTAAATTTTAAAGGGTAGTAGTTTAAAATGTAATTTCTTATCTAAATAAATTATGCAGTCTTGGCACTTTCCATTACAAACCTTAAAGTTCACCATTCAAAATAGATTTTTTTTTCCTATAAAAGGTCAGAAGGAAAAAGAATTAGTGTAAAATTTATTTATAATGTGAAAGGTTCAGTGAAAATTTATGTAATTGCTATATGAGAAAATTCCAGTCTTTGAAAAGTTACCTATATCTTTAGGCAAGATAAACTTTATATCATGGGAATCCTAATTATAAACTTGACATTTCAATTGAGAAATCCCACTGACATACCATAAAATTAGGTAGCAATAAGAAATGAAATGCTTTAAAAATCACTTCAATAGAGCATAATTTAAATCAAAATTGTGACTTTAAGAAAAAGTGTACATAATAGTTTTACCTCATGAAGCATTTGTTTCAGCTTAGTATTCTTTTGGAAACCTGACAACCAGTGTGTCTTCACTCTTTTTCTTGTCTTTGGCCACCCACAAATTGGCAAGTGTTTCCCCTATGTTGTCTTCACATCAACTTGAATGTTTCAGTGTTTTTAAAAGGTTAGGGCCATGAAAGCCAGACCAATAGAGACCTTCCCTAGGATGACCTAGATCAAACAATCAACACTCTCTGGGTAAGCATTGCTTAACTAGCTATGACTCCACTTAAGGGGATTGGCCCGACCATAGTTCTGCATTGAATCTATGATATTTATCTACTCTAAATCCCATTAAAAGTGGATATGAGCTTAAATTTGCATGTTTTAAAGAAGGCTCATAGTGACTCCCAGATGCCTTGTATTGAATAATGGAGTCCTAGAGAAGTTTAGAAAGACAGCATGTTCAAGTGAGTGTAGAATTGGAAGAGATGGTGTGGCAATTAGGTCCATTAGGTATTGTATAAATTACAGATATTTATTTCACATTAAAGTTTTTATAAAAAGCTTTTAAAGATAATATATTGATATAGATGGCATCTAAATCTTTTGTAGTTGGGAGTAACACTTTTCATCTTTTTCCAAATATTCCAGCCCCCTTCTAATAATTTCAGCTCTTTAAGTTTATTAACAACCATTATCTTGTGGAAGACAAAATGGCAAAGAAAATATCAAAGTAAAGGAGACAGTGCCAGAGCCTTTTCCTTTCTTCATACAAAGTAGACTTGGGATAACAAATAGATTTACTCTCTTGTATCTATTCTGATAGATCGATAATGGTTACCTGGAGGGCTACGCAGAGAATGGATCTTAGAGTGACTATTATCTCAGAAGAGAGAACGATTAATGAGCAATATCAGCTTTGAGTTTTTGGTATTCTGCCAGGATACCCTGGATTTTTGCCATGAATATTCAGGGATCTCTGCAAATCTCTGTATTTAATGGGAACATATAATTCTGCCTTCTTCCGACAAAGTTATGTATGCACAAACAATTACAGAATAAGTAATACTAATAAAAGAATACCAGTGCATTTGCTTTGTTCATTCACCAACTAAGAATTTGTACACTCTGATGATGTGATTTAAGTCTGGATGGCAAGAAAATTACAAGTTTACTTTATTGGTTTTCAGGTTGAAAGTCCAACTGTTAAATCTGTAGTTGCAAAGCATTTTATTTTTTATAAATACTGCTCAAATGATTTCTGCAGTGCCATGGACTAAAGCTCTCTTTATTTTTATTTTTGTCCAGTTCAACAACATTTGCTTAAGAGCCGAATCTTGCAGTTAATTGGGTTAAAATCTTTCAACTGAGGAAAAATAAAAGCCCCTTTATTCCCTATCACAAATTGGGAACATTGCCCAGTGCACCACTTTGAAAACAAACGACCACATGACAAGTGGGGTGAGGTATTAGCAAATGAAAAATTAAGATATGAAGTATCACAAGAAAATTCTAGTAGTCTTATTCTTGAATACGAAAAATAATAGCAACATGAGGAGAAAAGACTATGTTGTGGAAAATGGATCCAGTATCAATTACCACCAGCGGAATCTACTCAAATGAGTTGCTGGACTCAGGCTGTGCGCAGACGGCTGAAACAGCCAGACTCACACCTAGAAGATGAGAACATTCCAGTTCACTATGACCCAGCCATCCTGGATAGCTCTGGATATGCTGTGCTCACAGTTGTCATGAGGTAATATGGATGGGTCATAAAAAAAGCCGTGATGACGTGTGCCCAGTGCCACGGTCTGTTTACTTTTGCTGCCTGTGGTAAAGAGCTCTCTCACGAAAACGGGCAGCTCTTGGCGGTGATATTCTTTTCTCTTCGAACTGATTTAGAGGCTTTTGGAGGTTCCTGCAGCATTAGAGGCCATGGCATGTAATATATTGTCATTTATTTTTAATGGCGCCGTGATACATGTTTTCCATGTTGCCAAAAAAATAACTTATAAAGATTTTATTTAACCAAATCCGGAGTTAAAAAAAAAATCATTTTAGAATTCTGATGCGGTTGACAGAGATGAAAGCAATGACCTGTTTTTCATTGTTTTAAAACGGCTTTTGTTTACCTAGTGAATCTCCAATTCCTTTTTACTTTACCATTTGTGAGTTTGCCAGCTGCTTTCATTTTAGGACTTCACTGAAGCTTTCTTGAGACAGGCTATTATGATAGCATCTCTATAAGTACTGCAATTTGACAAGCTTCCAAAGAAGCAGTAAAACAATTATAACTGCAACTGAAATGTCTTGCCTAGGATTGATATTAAATTGAACAAAAGGAACCCAATGGTCTAAAATGTCTCACTTGAATCTGTAGTGTTACCCGGGTAAAGATTTTTTTCCCCACCGTGCACAAACAATACTAATACTAACCTGCTGAGTCTTTTTTATTTAAAAACTGATTAGATGACTACAAGCCTTTTTGTACCATCTGAAGTTTCATTACCCTATTGGTAGATGCAAAATAAAACATGACCTCTTGTTTTTAATTAAAAATATATATATTTGTTCATTATAAGAAAATAACATATCTTGTATTAGGATAAAAACATTTTTTATTAATAAAAACTGACCACTTGTTATATGTTACCAGTTTGAAGATGATTTCAAGGTAATAATCTGCCCAACTTAATCAGTTGTAGCTTTTTGGGCTCCTGGAATAATGTAGGGATATTTGAAAGAATCTTAGGAGATTTCATTGACCATTTGTTTCCCTAGAGTATCACAGAGGTAGGTCATACCCCATCCCAAGCCCTTACTAGAACAGGAAATTTTCACAAAATTTATTAGAGGGCACTTTACCTACAGAGTTTCATGACATCTTTTCCAGATTCCTATTATTCTTCCTCTTTATATATCATTATAACAATCCATATCCCATAATAGTCAGCTAGAGCTATCAATAAAAGAGGCATGGAGGTAGACTACTGATGAATGCCTTTCTGGAATTTTATTTCTGTGATCTGGGATATCTTCAGTTAAGTTGTGGTTACTACCAAATCCAAACCACTCTGTGTTTCATGATACTCTATATTCTAGCATGTTCTGTCAATGCCCAGTACTATGTTGTATTAGGGGAAACGTAATTCTTTGCTTCAATTGGTTCCAGAAAAATCTGTAGAGCTTCTCCTTGAGGAAAGAAAACATGGAATGTGGAGAAAGTTACTCTTTACCGTAAATGATTTTAATTGGTGGAAAAATGCAACTACAAAAAGTCCAATATGCTTTGGGAAAGTGATTTTCATTATGAATCCTTCTCTGTAGGGCCTACAAAGAGGGGGCGGGAAACCTAGATGGTTTAAATTTCCTGAAGCTTAGTGTCTTGCACAGATCACACCAAATTTTATTACTTATTCTCTTTTAAGTCCTCTTCAATAGAAATCACAAAAGAGCAGAAATCAAATACTGGCCCCATTAGTTAGATAAGAGTTTGGGCCTCATTTCGGCTGTGATGTCATAGTCATGGTATTGCTTTAGAAGGAATATGATATAGTGGAAAGAATCGTGATTTTAGAGTCAGACCTGGATTAAAATCCCAGCCTTTCAAATCACTAGTGTCATTATCTTGGACAATTTATTTAACCTCTTGACTCTCTGTTACTTTATAAAATAGAGTTCATGATACATACTTCATAGTGTGAAGATAAAAGTGTGAAGAGCCTAGCCCAATGCCTGGCACATAGCCAGCACTCAGTAAAACATCACAATTATTTCTAGTATTAATACAAGACTCAGAAATTATGGATGTATTTTTACTTCTTTCCCCAAATTTATTTCATATTTGGATCTTCATCCTGAAATATCTGACTAGGTATGCCTTGGCTACATGTCCCAGTCATATTACTCTCTCTTCTGAAAAATATTGTGTTAATTTAGCAGATGACTTTCCCAAACCACTGTTAGAGAATATAGTGCCTATATTAATTTTAAAATGAATGCTGTGTGCTTCTTTATTTTACTTACTGTTTCAATAAACTAGTGTTTTCAAGAATGCACAGTAAGTACTCTAATGCTACACAGATCTAATGCTGTATTTTGTGTGTTCAATCTAATGGAGTAACCTCATCAAAAATTTGATTTTCACACAGTAAAATTGGGACTAGAATTAAAAAACCAAATCTGGACTCTATTCAGGATCACAAGGAGAAACTTCATATGCAGCCTCATATAACATGGGTTTTCATTACCCCTTAAATCCTTATATTCACAACATGGGTTAAAATCTTTGTCAAAATGTTGACAATATAAACATTTATATGCATTTATAATCTTTTGTATTCAAATATATGTATCTGATATCTTAACTTTCTGCCATGGATATAAAATTTTGCAATTTATAAAAACTTTTCATACAAATGATTTCATTCTATCTTCAAAGCAACTTGTTTAGAACAATTACTATATTCATTTTCCAGACTAAGAAGTAAGACCCATGATGAACTGCAAGTTCATATCAGCATTTGATACTAAGTCTCATGAACATTGATTCCACCACTCCAAGTTATGTCATGGTGGGGTATGCTGCAATCTATGACCACTCTCAATTTTTGAGAGTTCCTTCCACAATATCCTTTCCTTCTCTCTCAGTCTTCTTTAGGCTAAACTCACACACACACACACACATACTCACATTTTTTTTTCTCTCAAAGATGAGGGGCAAAAGAGCAGATGTGTCTATATAACTCAACATCAAACTGTACCTTCAGTTTTATCCTTATTTCTGTGTTGTCATAGCATATTTGTTTATCCATTTAAAACTTGTGTATAATATACATATAATTTTGAGTGTTAGGTAATAAGGGCTAGGGTTTCTTAATGTATCTTTTTTGTGGATATCAAATTTGGAAGGAAAATGGATGGGCTAGCTTTATATAAAAAATTGCGATTCTTAAATGTTTTTGAAGTGATGTGTTCCTTCTGATAAGACCTTTCTTTCTAGTATAGTCACCACTCCTTTTTAGGTACCCTGTTTTTAAATTATTCTTTAAGTGTGCATGTGTGAGTATATGTGAGTTTGATATACATTAATTTTACCTTAGTATATGTAGGTGTGGCTAGACCTTCAGAACCTAAACGTCATTGTAGTTCTGTAAAAGGGGACTAGTAAATAAGAAGCCCCTCTCTTACTTCACAGGCTTATTCACAGACTCTAATTAAATAATATGTATCAAAGAGGATTGAAAATTGTAATTTGCTTTCTGAGGAGATATCAGCTTGATATGGTATGAATGGCATGCATTTTAATGCTGGCATCAAATGAGGTTCTATGCACTTTACAACCAGGGCCACATATTTGTTATTTAAGTTCTTCATCTCAATTTCTTAATTGATAAAATTGGAATAATGTTTCCTTCTATCAAGGATATACATACAAGATTTTTAATAAGCTGCACCATATATATCAAATATAGCCAAAATGTACAGAATCACAATGCCTTGCAAATAATTTAATATACGCCAGGTTTTTCCCTTACTTATTTTCTCTCTTATCTATAAGGAAATATGATTTATTTTTACTCCACACTAGCAAACTTCTTTTGTTTCTTTTCTTTCTTTTTTATTAAAGATTCACATACCATACAATCTATTCAAAGTGTACAATAATAAAAGTGTCTCTCAGTATAATCGTAGCAGTGTGCATTCTCATCACAATTGATTTTAGAGCATTTTCATTGCTCCAAACATAAAAAAAGAAAGAAAAGACTCTTACTCCTTAAGCCCCCCTATTATTGACCCTTAACTTTAGTATAGTTCCTTTATTAAAATTAATGAAAAATATTACAATATTACTCTTAACTGTATTTGATAATTTTCATTAGTTATCTTATTTTCCCATATACCACCCTATTATTAACACCTTGTAGTAGAGATATACAATTATTAAAGTCCATGAGAGAACATTCTTATATTCATACTATTAACCATAGGCATCATACAAAACAGGGTTCACTGTGCTGTACAGTTCCATGTCTCATCCAATTTTGCAGTTCTTAATGCACAAATATTTATTGAATGAATTAAAATCACTAAAAAATTTTCATCAACTGTAGCTTTTTTAACATATATATATTTAAAGATATTTAGATTACATAAATGTTACGTAAAAATAAAGGTGATTCCCATATACCCTCCTCCCAACACCTCCCACATTTTACCATACTAACAACAACCTTCATTAGTGTGGTACAGTCATTACAATTGATGAAAACATTTTGAAACATTACCACAAGTATGGATTATAGTTTACATTGTAGTTTACACTCTTTCCTGCACAATTTTGTAAGTTATGGCAAGATTTGTAATGGCCTGTATCTGTTGTTGTAATGTCATTCAAGACAATTCCCAAGTTCTAAAAGTGCCCCTCTATTTCACCTATTTTTCCCTCTCCCTTCCCTCAGAACCTCCAGTGACCACTTCCTCCACAGCAATGATATAATTTCTTCCATCTGCTAGAATCACAATAAGTCCATAGTAGAATAACAGTAAGTGTACTCTAGTCAATAGTTCATTCCCCAAACCTGAGGATTCTGGGATGGTGATGTCATTCCACCACTAACTGAGAGGGAGCTTCAGTCCAATGGGGCAGATAGATGGGACTCTGTTGCTTGAAACTGTAGATTATCTCGGTTCCTTGGTATGGTGGTTGTCCATCATCATCTTGATAGTTATCCTGGATGAGTCCAATGAACTGGCAAGTAGTTGCACTCCGTTGGACAGCACAAGGATACAGATCTCTTGGACATATGCGGCTGGGGCGGCTTGCACCCCGACGCTGACGGGGGGGTTTGGAGGGGTCAGCTGGCCGCAAAGGCGTCTGAGGCTGCGGCAGACAGCCTCAGAGGGGCTCTCAGGCATGGAGGACGCGCGGCGAGGGGAGAAAGAATGCCGCGGAGACCAGGTCTGGTACGCAAGTCCGGTTTATTAAGGAAGTGCAGTGGGTTATATAGAGAATGAGGAGGGCGGGGTAGAGCAGGAGGAGTGAGGGCTACGGGGCGGCTGGGGATTGGCAGAAACTTGTGGGCGGACTTGTGGTTTTGTGCTGTTAGCTGTTGCTAGTGAAGTGGGCAGATTTCAGGTTATAATGCAACAGACATATGCTTATCAACCCCAGTACTAATTAAGGGTTCAAATAGAAGGGTCAGAGAGCCATGCTTAGGAAAACCACACTGAATCCAACTCTGTCATACTGGGGATCATAAATTCCAAAGTAGGGCCCACTGGCAAGACATCCAAACCCTGAGCTATTCGCCCTGACCACAGTGTCTGGATGTTCCCAAAGCCTTCACCAGCCCCACTATTGAAGGCAGTGTTTACTTTGGCAGTCAAGGAGATCCTGCTGAGACATGAATAAGCATAACCTCTGGAATGAATTCTTAACTCACTTTGAAGTCTCAGTCATATAAACTCATTTGTCTTTACCTTTTCCCCCTTTTGGTCAAGTTCTTTTTTCATTTGCACTGCTTGTTGGTGCCTGGTAGTAATCCTTTGCTGCCAGGGAGGCTCATTCCTGGGAGTTATGCCCCATGCTGAGGGGAAGGTAATGTATTTATATTCTGAGTTCCGCTTAGAGAGAGGCCACACTTGAGCAAAAAGGTGGCTCTCAGGAGGTAACTCTTAGGTACCTTGTAATACTAAGCTAAGTTCCAATTTCAAGAGAAAGGGTTCATAAGTTCAGTTATCAATATTAAGGCCTTATAAAAGGACCTTCCTTCTTCACTAGTCATTGCCCCTGTACTCAGGGGCTTCTTGCTTTTCCATTAGAGAATGTGGCAGAGCTCCCCAGGATAGGAATTTGATATTCTTTAGGTTATTTTGTGAATCTCCACCCACCTGACAATGCCCCATGGACAAATGAACACATTTATATGCCTTATATGTATGCCCAGGTGACCCTTCCATGTATGCTTCATCATTGACTCCCCACACAAATGATCCTCCCCTGTCATAGTTGTAACCTTCTGTTATCCAAAACTTAAAAAATGAAGCCAACAAAATAGTCAAATAAAATTAATTAAAAAATGAAATAATAATGATAGCTTTAAAAATAAGAAGTAAAATACAAAAAAAAATTAAAAATGAAAAGAAGACTTGGGTTAATAAAAATAATGAAAAAATATTAAAAAAAATTTTTGACATTATGCCTTTCATAAGTGTAAGATCTCTTGTCTTGTATATAAAGTGACATTTTCTTCCATTTATTCTCCTAGTGTCTTACTTTTTTCATTTGTCTTCAGAGAAGTGTTAGGTTACAGAAATGTCATGTACAGAACATAGGGGATTCCCATACACTCAGCATCTTCCTCTTTCCCCCTTACCCCTATTAATTACATTTTCTATGTGGATGGTACGTTTGTTACAACTGATGTAGAAATATTGAAACATAGCTACCAACCATAGCCAATGGTTTACATTATGGTTTACATTTTGGACCATACAATTTTATAAATTTTGATTGAATTTAACATGGCCTGAATTCATCATTGCAAGGTCATGTAGAACACTTCCATCACCCCCAAAATGCCCCACATTCCAACTTTTCTATTCCTTTCTCCCCCTCCCCTTAGGACCCATGGCAACCACTAGGCTTCACTCCTTGAAGAACAAGATTCATAGTTACTTGCAACAACATCGAGGACTTGACATACTGCTCTATCTTCCCCTATTAGTCACTGCCGATGCTCTCAAGAGATTCCTGCTGCTCTATTTGAGAACATAGTAGGACTCCCCAGGATGGGAGTCCAACATCTTCGCACTCATTACGTGGATCTCTATGCACTGATACAATCAATTATGACAAAATGAACACATACTCCCTAGTAGCCTTCCCTTCCTCAAATGCCCCCCATATCCAACACGGTAAACCAGTAACCCTCCCCTGCCATGTTGCCAAAAGAACATTCCTAACGTTGTAGTTTTAATCACATAACCACCAATTCCCAGTGCTCACCTGCTGCCTCCTCCAACCCTACCCCCAGTTTCATGGACAGTCCAATCCACCATCCCACCCTTAACTCCCAGACAAACCAGCACCACTGAACCCAAAAGTATCACTGCATTGTCATTCCCCTCCACTTCAGAACTAAACACTTCAATATTATCATAGATTTTACCCATATAGGCCTTAGCTCACAACCCTCTTCTCCCTTTCTAACTCCTGTAAACCTCCCTTCCAGACACTAGCCTTCTGAGTCTGCTCAATTTACTTAATCATAACAGTGAGGTCATGTAATATTTGTCCTTCAGTGCCTGGCTTGCTTCACTCGGCATAAGGTCTTCAAGATTCATCCATGTTATCCCACGTGTTAATATTGTATTCATTCTTACAGCTGAGTAATATTCCATTGTGTATATATACCACAATTTGTTTATCCATTCATCTGTTGATGGACATTTGGGTTGATTCCAGAATTTGGCAATAATGATAATGCCACTATGAACATTAGTGTGCAAATATCTGTTCATGTCCTTGCTTTCAATTATTCTGGGTATATAACCAGCAGTGAAATTGGTGCATCATATGGCATTCCTGTAGTTAGCTTTCTGAGGAACCACCAAACTGTCCTCCACAATGGCTGCACCATTCTACATTCACACTAGCAGTGGTTGATGGTTTCCACTCCACCACATTGTCTCCAACATTTGTAGTCCTCTTTTTTTTTTAATAGCCACCATTCTAATAGGCGTAAGATGATATCTCATTGTAGTTTTGATTAGCATTTTCCTAATAAATAGTGATGTAGAGCATCTTTTCATGTGCTTTATAGCAATTTATATTTCTTCTTTGGAGAAGAATCTATTCAAATCACTTACCCATTTTTTAAGCCTTTTTATTTTTGAGGTGTAGGATTTCTTTGTATATGCTTGATATTATGTCCCTATCAGATATATGGTTACCAAATATTTTCTGCCATTGAGTAGGCTGCCTTTTCACCTTCTTGACAAACTCCTTCAAGGTGCAAAAGTTTTTAATTTTAGGATGTCCCATTTATCTATTTTTTCTTTCATTACTCATGCTTTGGGTGTAAACTTCATGAAACCATTTCCTAATACAAGAGCCTGTAGATGCTTCCCTACATTACCTTCCATTATCTTTATGGTCTTGTCTCTCATATTTAGATCTTTGATCTATCTTGAATTGATTTTTGTATAAGGTGTGAGAAGGTATACCTCTCATTCTTTTAGATATGACCAGTTCTTCAAGCACTGTTTGTTGAAGAGGCCATTCTGTCCCAGTTGAATGGGCTTGGTTGCTTTGTCAAATATCAGTTGGACTGTATGTGTGAGGCTGTATATCAGAACTCTCAGTTTGGTTCCATGGGTCGCTATGGCTATCCTTGTGCCAATACCATGCTGTTTTGACCACTACAGCTTTGCTGTATGTTTTAAAGTCAGGTAGTGTGATCCTCCAATTTCATTTTTCTTTTTCCATATGTCTTTGGCCTCTTGTCCTTCCAAATAAATTTCATAGTTAGTTTTTCCAATTCAGTAAAAATGCTGTGGTGAATTTCTTTGGAATTATGTTAAATCTGTACATCATTTTGGGTAGGATAGACATCCTAATGATGTTTTGTCTTCCTATCCATGAGCAAGGGATATTCTTCCATTTATTTAGATCTTCTTTGATTTCCTTTAACAGTGTTATGTAGTTTTCTGTGTACATGTCATTTACAACTTTAGACAATTTTTCCTAGGTGTTCTATTTCTTTAGTTGCTATTGTAAGTGGGACTTTTTCTTGATTTCCTCCTCAGATTGCTCATTTTTGCTGTACAAAAACACTACTGATTTTTGCACATTAATCTTATAGTCTGCCACTTTACTGAACTCATTTACTGAAGTTTGATATAGATTTCTCAGGGATTTTGAAGTATAAGATCATATCATCCATAAATAATGAAATGTTTTCCTCTTCCTTTCCAATTTGGATAAGTTTTATATCTTTTTCTTGCCTTAGTGCTCAAGCAGGTACCTCTGCCACAATGTTAAATAAGAATGGTGACAGTGGGCATTCAAGTCT
Source organism: Dasypus novemcinctus (assembly GCF_030445035.2). Lineage (NCBI taxonomy): Eukaryota > Metazoa > Chordata > Mammalia > Cingulata > Dasypodidae > Dasypus > Dasypus novemcinctus. Next base: position 111,997,954 of record NC_080673.1, on the reverse strand, counting down.
TGTTCTAGATCTTAGAGGGAAATGTTTTAGGTTTTTACCATTGAATAGCTTGTTTACTGTGGGTTTTCATATATATCCTCTATCATGCTGAGGAAGTTTCCTTCTATTCCTATCTTTTAAAGTGTTCTTGTCAGGAAAGGGTGCTGAATTTTGTCAAATGCTTTTTCTGCATCTATGGAGATGATTGTATGATTTTTTACTTTCAAGTTGTTTAGTGCTGTATTATATTGATTGATTTTCTTATGTTGAAAATTCCTTGCATGCCAGGGATGAAACCCACTTTGTCACGGTGTATAATTCATTTGATGTGCTGTTGAATATGATTAGCAAGAATTTTTTTTTTGAGGATTTTGGCATCTAGATTCATTAGAGAGATTGGTCTATAGTTTTACTTTCTTGTGACATCTTTGGTTTTGGTATTAGGGTGCTGTTGGTATCATAGAATGAGTTGGGTGATGTTCCTTCTTCTATTTTTTTGGAAAAGTTTAAGCAGGATTGGTGTTAATTATTTTGGGGATGTTTGGTAGAATTCACCTGTGAACCATGTTAAACATCTGCCTTCTCATCTCCATGGTTTCAGATGAGAAATCAGCACTTAATCCTATGAAGCTTCCCTTCTATGTGTTGGATCTCTTTTCTCTTACTGTTTTCAGTATTCTCTGTCTTGAGCATGAGACAATTTGACAAGTATATGTCTTTGAATAGGTCTGTTAGTATTTATAATTTGGATTGCACTACACTTCCTGTACATGTACATCTATCTCCCTCAATAGGGTTGGGAAGTTTTCAGTCATTGTTTCCTCCAACATACCTTCTGTCTTCTTTCCCTTCTCTTCTCCCTCTTTGATGCCTACAATGCATATGTTTGTGCATTTCATGTTGTCATTCAAATCCCCCAGTTTCTGCTGGATTTTTTCTCTTATTGTCTATCTGTTCTACTATTTGATTTCAGATATATTGTCTTCCACATTAATGATTTTTTCCTCTGCCTGTTCAAATCTGCTGTTATCTGCTTCCAATGTATTTTTGATTTCTTGGATTGTGCCCATTCATCATCATCATATCCTTTAACTTTAAATGTATGTTTATGTATATTCTCCCACTGTCTTCTTAATATCCTTAATCTTTTACTTCACTTTATTAAGTTGATTCGTGATATTTGTTTTGACATCTCTGATTAATTGTTCCATGTTCTGGATCTCCTCCTGGTTTTTAGTTTGTTCTTGGACTAGGCTATGTCTTCCTGTTTCTTGGTATGGCTTGTAATTTTTGTTGATGTCTAGGCATCTATTTACCTTGATGGATTTTTTCAGCTGATTAGCTTCTCTCTCTACTCTAGGGTTTTATTTTGTTGTTTGTGTGTGTGTGTGTATGTGTGGTAAGGTTTCACTATCACACTTTACTCCTCTTATTCTCTTTCCTTGCTGTTGTCTATGTTCCCTTGGGAAAAAAAAAGTATGACCAGAGAAAAGGGAAGAGATAGAAAGAGAACAAGAATAATAGTAATTATAATAGTAAAAGATAGAAGAACTGTAACAGACATAGGAAAACCGATAACTAACATGAGTATGAAGTACAAAGGAATAAGATAAAATAAAGTAAAACAGAAAAAAATGAAATGAGACATAGAATAGAGAAAAGTATATAGAAGGTATTAAAAGCCTAGAGTGATGAGAAGAGAGGAAAAGAAAATAGAAAAAAAAATTAGAAAAGAAAACAGAAAAAAAGCAGAGAGAGAGAGAAATAAAAATAAGAAAAATTGAAGACCAAACAAAAAGAAATGGAATGAAAGAACAGCAGAAAACAAAAGATAGAAAGATAACCTGGTGGATCACTTCTCTAAGAAGTGCTGGGAATCGAACCAGGGACGTCATATAGGCAAAGTAGGAATTCTTCCCCTAAACTAACCTACCTCCTTAGGTTAGTTAGTCTGTCAGGACAGGATTCATACCCTTTCCCTCAGGCAGGTTAGATTCCTTGCAGTTTGCTGAAGTCTTGCTGAATTAGCGCCTCTCTATCCCTGCCTCCTCTCTGATCTACTTCTGCTCTTTCTTTGGGTGGCTGTGTGTGATAGCCTGCTTGAGGAGATCCCCTCTCCTCTCCCTGTAGAGTTGGTTCCCTTCTGATATTCAAGGGGAGCTCAACTGGCCAAATTCACTGCGAAGTAGACCCAGATCCTTCTTTCTGCCTGGGAATCTGCCCTCACACTCGATTGGGAGCTGGGAGCCACAAGGAGAGCAACTCACGATTTTCCTTTGTCTTTTTTAACTTCCAGTACCTCCGAGATGACTTAGAACACATTCCTGTTCCATACATATATCCAAAGCAGCTGTCAGAGAGGAAGACCTCTGCTCTCATGTCAGTTAGATGTAATTATCCAGGAGTTTTACCCTCTCTTAAAATATTGAGGTTGGGGGAGGGGAGACCTTCCTGGCGGCCTGGAGGCTTAATAACTCACGATTAGGTGTTTTGGCTTTTGTCTCTCTGTCCCTCACTCTCCTGGGCTGTACCCCAAAGCAGGTCCCCAAGGCAGCCTTTGGTCCTTTCTCCATTGTTTTAGTGAGAGCTGAAGCTTATCTGCCTGACTTGATGGCTGTGTTTCCACAATTCCTAAAATCACTATTAAATATACAAATAATTTAAATAAAAAAGTGAAGACATTGTTGATTGTATTTCTTAAATATAATATGCAAGGAGAAATAAAATAAATTTTATGACTGGAAAAACAGTAATGTAAGAGATGTTATATAGAGAAAGTTACTTAATTTGGCGAAATGATTAAAGGTATATTATACCTCAATCCTAGGTCAAGGAGATTTTTATCAGAAAGTTGAGATCAATTGCATGTTATTTGAATATATTTTACTGCAAACTGCCTCTTTTCCCTTTAAGTATTGATTGACATTTAAATGAGAAATAGTTGTCATATGAAGCTCATTTAAGTAGTTACATAAAGAAATGAAAGTCCATGAATTGTTTCAAAGTTACACTTCTGAAAAAGAACATCAAAATACATTTTATATATGTATAATTCTATGTTGTGTCCTTTTAAGAAGATTCATTTAATTATTTTCCTTCTGAAGGTACCATATAGTATGATTGGTGGAAAAAACACTGAACCTTGGTTCTAGTCCATGTGCTGTTAACACTTGCCTATAATTCTGGGCTTATGTAATTTCAGCTGCGAAATTCAGACTTGCAAGATGCTTTAAGACTCTCAATTCCTTGATTAATATTTTTCCTCTATTTACTTTCTGAGGAAAGATTAAATATGATACCCTTTGTGGTCACCCATGTGTTTAATAATAGCATCACTTATGGTTAAATTTTCAAAGGTACATCTCCTTTCCCTTTCCTCTTGTTTGTTAAGTTATGGTAATTATGCTAAATAACTGTTCAAAAGGTTGAAAGAATAACTGAAACAGTTAAAATAGAATTTTATTATAATACCTGAGAAACCATAAGATTTTTATCTTTCACTGTGGATTTCAAAACATTAAAGATGAACTGTTAAACTCCTTATATTATCAATTACCATGTGAAAAATCTCTGTAATTATACCAAGTCAACAGTGACTTGCATAGTATATATGTATCAAATTTTTCATGTTCATAGAAATGCTGACATTTTGAGCAAGTGATTTTACTTGTCCTAATCTTCTCTTTTGCAATTAAAAGAAAGCTCAAAAGATCAGAGAATGAAATGATTGATTCAAGTTACCATAATGAAGAATTACAACTATATTCCAGTTTTCTAGACCAAAAGGACAATGATCTTAATTCATTCAGGTGGCAAACATCCAAATCTATCAATTCATTTATAAATTTGGCGCTATGACTTATGATCATGCATGAAAACCTAGAAATCATTGGGTAATGCTTCCTGAAATGTGTTTCACCAAAACCTTACTCACATCCGATAATTTTCTAGAACTTACATCTTAATCAATCTCTACTTAACCAACTTGCTAGATTAATTGAATTCAGTTACTTCTATAAAATATACTCCTTGATTACCCCTGCAGACTCTAAACTCAGAATTAGCTAGTATTTTTCCTACTGAGGCAATTCTATTGCTTCTGCCAATGAAACTGCTTGCTTATCAAGAATCAGTTTTGGTTAATACTAAGAAAAAAAATCTTATTTTTTTGTTATAGAAAAATGTCATTTAATTATTATAAAGGTTGTTTAAAAAGTATAACTAGAAAGACATTTATTTTTACAAAGAAACTAAGTCAAGTACTTAAGATAGTGTCAATGAAGATTATTTACTGATGGAAAAGATTTGAAGGAAAAATGTCATAAAAATCTAAAAGTATCTTGCATTCAGATTGTTATCCAAATGTCTTATATTATAGCTCTAGTTTAAATATGCCAAAAATAGATATAAGAAACAATGATGTAGTATAACCTGCAAGGAGGTATAGATTATGTTCATCTTTTCCATCAAAGTTTGAAATGATATAACTGTGCAATTGTTGAAGTTGTATGTGTTTGAGTTGGCCATATATAATATATGATATTATTTATATCTCAATACTTAATTTCATTTAGGTCACAAAGGACTGCATATTCAGTCAAATTCTACAAGTTGTTTTGTTACAAATTTTAGAAGAGGTATAAAAAATATAGGTTAGAATTAATTCTTTTATATTTCCCTTTGTGTATTTTTAGTTATATTTTATATAATCTTTTACATGTAGTGTGTTATCAGTATTAGCCCAAACACAATTCAGATATACATGCTTGTGATTTCATATTTTTATGATTAAGCAAATGTAGGTGAGTTTAATGAAGTAGTATGAAAGCAAATAGAAAGTTTCACTAATTATTACAAAGATATGTAATATCATCCACAAAAGTTCAAATAAAATTAAAATAATACTGCTATTTAAGGATATATTGTGAAAGGTTGACATTGACATCAGCAAAATAAAAGCATTTCTTTGAATGGTTTTCTAACACTTCTTGCCCCAATACAACAAAGTTGAATGTCATTGAGATTGACACCAATCTTCGTTTTTGCCTCTCTCCCTCTGTTCTGTGTACTTTAACAGAAATGTTTCATGTTCATTCACTTTGTTTTGCAAGAACATTTCACAAATCCCTGCCCAGTTCAAAAGGATTACTCAGTAACGGAAGACACAAGTCATATTTCTTCATCTTTTTAAATGTCATATAAGTTCAGGAGATGTTTTTGGCATGTTGAAAATTTCAGTCTAGAGCCCAAGTGTTTTAAAAATGCCACTCCTAATCTAAATGATAGAATCTGACACTTCTTACTTCTAAGGAAACTGTTAATATGTTGCCAGTGTCTTCTCAAACATTATAGAATCCAGACTCAGTCAGCAGATGATTATTTTACTGGAAGTACATTTTTTGTCAGGGGATTTTTTTCTTTTTGTGTGTGTGTGTATGTGCATGAGAGAAAGAGAGACTGGGAGAGAAAGAGGGAGGAAAGAGGAGAAAGGAGGGAGATAGGGACAGAGATAGAAGTAGAGAAAGCCATCATTTCTCTGATTTTATTTTTCTTCTTATCACAGAAAGGAAATGGCAATTGTTAGCTATTCCTTGCTTTTCTTGTCCTTCCCATCCCTGCCTTCTTCCTTCTCAACTTCTCTCCCTTCTCTTCTCTCTCCTCCCTATGCTTATGAGAGACCAAAAGCCATCATATGATATGTTACACTACAGCTTTAAATTTTCAGATTGAGCTAAAAAATATTTTTACTTTTAACTGTGTAATCTCACTCTTATAATTCATAGCATATAGCTGTGCATCATTGCTTACTAATGAAAACTGTCTTTAGCCACAAAACAAGTTCCTGTTTTCCCACTCCCTAAAAAATTCTTGTTGTCCACTTCCTAGAAAGTTCTTCTTTTTCTCCCCCTTATCTAAAACCTAATAAAACATACACCGGATGAAGAAGTCTGAGACCAAGGACAGCCTAAAGAGCACAACTAAAATGGGCAAAAATAGTAGCTATGAGCTCATCGCCTGCCCCCCCACCCACTCCCCACCCTGGCCCATTTTGCAGACTCTAGTTTACAGGCAGACTCAGCCAATGGCATCACTGTCCCCACCTGTTGTTGTCTATTTCTAATAAAATAAAAACCCTGTGTCCTTTGTTTGGAAAGGCAGATTCAAGACTTCGTCTCCTGACTTAATAAAAGTCTGGCTTAATAAAACCTTTGCTTTGTATGATCAAACCTTGATGTGAACTCCAATTCTCTGAGCCAAAAAGAACCCAGGGAACTCAAGTTATATGCAAATAGTTGTCCAAAGATGATATCAACTATTGTTACGTTTAGTTTTTGAATGCCTTCTACAGTCAGAAATTATGGTGATAGCAAGATAGTACCCCCCAAATTAGGGAACCATTAAAAGATGAAATCATTTTATGGGAGAGATTAGTCATTGTTATAAGCAGCCACAAACTTCATCTGAAAATATGTGGGAAGATAAAGAATTTGAACATTCCTCAAAAGCATATCATAGTGACTCAGAGTCTTTGGAGAGTGTCACTATTTTCGGAAATATAAATCTATAGCCTAATCAATTTTGTCATATACACCATCTTTTAAAAGACAAATGTGTTGGCAGAGGGTTCTGGAGGTTTGTACAGACACTAGAGAAAAGGAGCTGAAAGGAAATAACTTGATGTTAAATTTCTAGCTGTTTCCTCGGGAGACATCTGTTTTGGACTGTGGTCAGTGTGGAAGGATTCTCTAGCTCTCTAGACATATCCTCTCTTGTGGGCATGACTTGATTCATCAGACCTCACTGAATTCACTTTGGTGACAATATCATTGCCACCTTTTATTTTAGTCTGATTCTATATTTGTCAATAATTTATTCTGAAATTTAACTTCTCACACATCCTAATAGTGGGAGTTTCATAGAAAGCAAACAAATACTCCACTTCAAGGGGAGGAATGTCCCCAAGTGTAACTGAATAGCCTGGCTTTCTGGTTTGTGCACCAATCCAATGAGAGCTCAGATAGACCTGCCTATGAAGTCTGTCCACTACTTTGGAATTTTTCCCACCTATCTATGTCTTAAACTTCAGCACAGTCATTTAATAAAGATTGCATCATTAAATTCATAAATTCCTCCACCTATTCTTGTGTTTTTTTTTTGAAATCTATAGTCCAATCCTAATCTTTAGTCAAATAGCAATTTGTATGGCATTTTTTAAAAAAAACTAAAAAACATCATATTCAGTGTACTCAAGCCTATTATTACTGCAGAGCCTTTAACCTAGGTCCTTCTTTTTATATCTATGTATATTTTTTCAGAAGTTACCTCTTCGCATACTTCCAGGTCAAATGCCTACCACACAGAGACTTTCTCTGACCACCTTTGCTAATATGACCAACCGGTCCTGGCCTCACTCACTTGTACACAGAAAAATTGCTGACACTTGTTGGGGCCAGTGAAGATTTATTTGCAAAACAAATTGAATGAGTGAATCACTCTTGGTTTCTATAGAATTTTTTAAGAATGAGTAATTTTGATTCAAACTTACCCACAAATTTTAATGTCTTAAGTAAATAATTCCTTAAAGTCATAGTCAGTCTGACTAGACTCTTTTCTATACATAAGCTTTTGTGTTTATATTACCTTCTGTTTGAAAATAAATGGTTCTTCATGTTCAAGGGATTCTTCTGTCAATGATTTCCTTCAGTGATTCACAACCTGTGAGTTCCGAGAGCAGTGGCCATCAGCACCATCTAGGAAATGATTGGAAATGCAAATTTGGGTACCACTTCAGAAATACTGAATTAGAAAACCAGGGGTAGGGTCCAGTTATCTGTGCTTTAACAGATCTTCTAGGTGATTATTTTGTGAACCATAGGTTTACCTAATCAAAAGCCTAAATCAATAATTATGACTATTGGAGTTAAAAATAGTAGCACTGCAACTTGAATCTACTTGTACTTAATGATGTTCAAATGTCTTTGCTTGGCTGCTAGAATGCAATATATCAGAAATGAATTGGCTTTTGCAATGGGATTTATTAGTTCAAAAGCTTACAGTTTCAAGGCTGAGAAAAATGTCCAAATCAAGGCCTGATCAGGTGATATTTTCTCTCCAACTGCTGGAGATCCTGAACTCCTCTCGCACAAGGCAAGGTACCTGATGGCATCTGCAGGTCTCCCTTCTCTTCTGGGTTCCATTGCTTTAGCTTCTGGCTTCCTCTGGCTTTCTCTCTGATTCTGTGGTTTTCTCTATGTCTCTCCCTTTCTGTATTCATCCCATTTATAAAGAATTATGGTAAGAAGATTAAGACCCACTCTGGGTCACACCCTACTGAGGTAATCTAACCAAATGGTCCCACCTATAATAGGTTTACACCCTGAGGAATGGATTAACCTTAAGGACATGATTTCCTGGTATCTATAAAAGCCCAAACTACCAAACAAACCTACTGATATAATTGTTCATAATCATCCTTATATCACTTCTGATTTATAATTAATTCACAGTATTAGCACCTCAGAAATCTAAGGGCACTATACCTACTTTCACAGCTAAATGTCAAAGTAGACTTGGGTTTACTTCCTAATACATGAATGAAAAGCTATTTCCCATCACATTTCTTTGGTATAGGACAGGAAAAAATGAATAGGAAATGACAATAACCCAGCATCAATTTATCAACCTTGCTGTCATCTCTTAAATATAATTTTCCCACATATGTTATTAAAGAGCTCTAGTAGAGGACAAAGGGATGATTTGGCAAGCTCCAAAAAGAATCTCAAATGTCGGGGAAAATATTTTGTTCCAGAATCATGACAGATTTATGTTTTGAATAAATGTTTGAAATTCACTTAATGTATGTCACCCTTTTGTGACACAAAGATAATAGAATTAGAAGAGAACTTCATTTGTTTTACACTTTGACAAAAATATGAGCCTGTTTTGAAAATGGGAAAAATAGCATGTATTACTGAAGAAATAGGAGCCAGAGATTAAATATCCTTTTGCCTTTTATCTCCACCTGTGTTAAACTCATTTGTCCTCTTCTTGCCCTACAAACAGAACTGCAATCTGCGATGCAATTATTACTTAGCCTTTGCAAGATGCCTTTGTTGTCAAAACATTTATTCTAAGTAAGATACTATGCTTAAAGGAGATTGTCACTAACATATTGAGTCACATCTTTCTAGTTCAGGCAGAAATTCTTGACTCTTTATTATAGAGCAGATTATTTTCAATAATGCATACATTTTGACTGCATCTTTATCTACTGGTGAAAATGATGAAACAAAAAGCCAAAGCAAATTAATGAAATTAATTCTAGATATGTAACGTAAACTGAGAAAGAAAGCATAATATGGTTTCCCCCTCAACAAATGATGTGTAGTCCCACTGGTAACAGCACAGTTTTAACATGGCTTGAAATAATGTCTATGTGGTAGGTAGAGACATTTCTGAATTAATACAATGACCTGCAAAATTTTTGGCCCTCATGAAATGAATGAATTATTCTAAATGTTAATTAATACTGGAATTTAATTAGTCATTTTTAATTGCTCAATTTCATAAAATATTTCTATGTAAAATAATTTTAAATCTGTGATCACTATTTCACAACCATCACAAATGCAGATTAAACTTTTAAACTTTTTTCCATGGGGATTTATCTCTAATTTTATAACTTTATTCAGTGTAAAAACTGGATTCATTTTGCAGTTAAGTGCTCAAATGTACATAGATAAATATAAAGTGTTTGTGATGGACTAATATGCATAAAAATAAAATGTGGTTAAAGAGGTAATTGATATTTTAATGGTATTACAAGCAATTCATACAGAGCCTTATTATTTTAAAAACAAAAGTATATTTTCTTGCAAAATAAATATAGGTTAATTTATGCTTTGAGTATAGTAGTAAAAAAGTTGGAATTTGTTTATGTTGTGATAAACTAAAACAACATGAAATTTTCAATTATGTTAGAGATATATTTTGAGGTTTTTCTTTTAATTTTTTAGGTGCTTCAAGTTTAAAGTATCTCAGACTTTGGGATACATGAGTATCAGGTACCAGGAAGGATGTACACAAGATTGCAGAGAGGATGCAATTATAAGGCATGCTGTGAACATAATGGAAACGAATTTGCACAATTCTCACTGCTGTTTTGTTTGGAAAAGACTATGCATGGAAACAAATATGCTCAAGTGTCAAGTTGTAGGGCAATAGAGAAAACTAAATTGTTTGTTTCCCAAGAAAGAAATGTTTTAAAAAATGGGGTAGGTTTTTGTCAGGGAATGGTTCTTTCACTGCCAGCTATTTCTTAATGAGATATTTGTGTAATTGGATTTAGATCAATAGTTCCAATAATTTCGGTTGAACTAAATGCACAAGGAAAAGGAGAGATGCCCAATACAATATTATATAATTTAAATAATGGCCATTGAAATTAATTTCCTGTGGATATCACTAAATCTTGTTTTATCCGTTCATCATATTTCATGAGAACATGACTTTTTTACCATCAAAGATGTCTATTTCAAATTGTTTAGTTAATTTAAATATTCAGAGATTTTGATGTGGTACAGACATAACATACTGGTTATATTATTTAAAATTTTAAGATTTTTTTACTGTAAAATTAATTTTAGGTGAAATGCCATAATATAAACAAAATATTAAATTCATAAATTATTAAATGAGAATGAGTTGATATTACTGCTTGCCATATTTTTAATCTTTGTATAGAAAGCATTTGAAAAGAATTATAATGGATTCACATCTTTATTACATCAATATCTGCTTTTTTCTCATGATTTTGCAAATGGATTTCAAAAGGAAAAAAATTACAGAGTTCTTGGGTTAGTATTTTAGGCTTATTTTTTCTCCTAAGCAATCATCAAATAAGTAGGTATTAAGTAGATTCATGACTATTCTTTTGCTCCTGTATGCCAAATATTTCTCAGGTGATTTTTTCATCAACTCCAGTAATCCACGGATCTTGGAATATGAAGTTTCCATAGGCAATCCAATTACCAAATGATGATTAGAAATTAATTCAGAAATGTTTTACTGAGCACTTACCATGCCTTGGGGATACAGCAATAAAACAAAGTCCCAGTCGTCCTGAGACTACATTCTAGGAAGGGTGATGGGAAAAACATTCTTAAAAAACCAAAACCCTTAGCAAATAAGCACAAAATATGTTAATGATTGATAAGTACAAAGCATAAAGAAGGATTCATGGAAAGAAGTTCATGTATGAACTTGAAGTTGAAGAAAGTGCTATTTTGAAATCAGGGTAGGCTTTTTTCAGATGATTACAGTTACATGGGAAATGGAATGGGGCAATGATGCCCATTAGAAAAATGAACCCTCCAGCATGCAGCCTTTTGGAACAGTAGTGTGCAAGACAAGGGAAATAGTCAAGACAAATATCCTGAGGCAGGAACAGAAGTGCTATGTTGAAAAAAAGGAATGAGGGAATGTGGCTCAAATTAAGTGAACAAAGGAAAGAGATAGGAGATGAGGCTGGAATGGGAGTTTAGGTAGGGGAGGAACAGATCATGATAAACCTTGAAGACCCCACAAGGTTTTTTGATTTTATTCTGAGTGATATGGAAAGTAATTAGAGAGTTCTTTCTGTGTTTCTCATAATGGTTCTTTCTTCTCTCTGTGATTTACCCTCCTCCACCCTTTCCCCCCTTGCCTGTGCATTGTTTATCTAGCCTCTGGAACAGTGAGGTGTCCTTCACTTCAGTCACTTCCCAGCCCTCACTCTTCCTTCACCAACTAATTAAGCCTTTAAAGGACTACTTGAATTATGTTATTCTACCAATTAAAACTTAATAAACACAACAACAGTAATAATAGGTATCATTTATCGTACTTATGTCCAATAAGTAATTTAATTTAATTTTCACACTAGTCCTCTGAGGTGAAAGGTGCTATTATATCTACTTTACAGATGATGAAACTGTGGCTTAGAAGGTTTGCGTACATAGCTAGTTAGCATTGGAGACATGGTTTTATTCCCATTGTTAGTCAAATGAAATGAAACTTTCTTAGTGAAACATTTCAGGTCTTCCATATGGAGCTTAAATGTGAGCTACACTGACCGACTTCATATTCTCCATCGCTAATTAAGTTTGTGATCTGGGGCAATTTACCTAACTCTTGAAAGTCAATTTCCTATCTATAAAAAAAATTATACAAGTTCTTCTCTTTGGCCAGTTGAAGCTGAAGAATAGTCTTCTTTATCTGAAAGGTTAACAGATGGGGAGTGTTTACAAAAACAATGATGAATGCTGAAAATATTATAATCATTAACAATTCTTCATGTTATCCAGATATGATACTCATTATAAAGATGAAACTGACTATGACCAGGAATAAGCAATAGAGAAGTAGGATATGTTGTTGTTAATAGTTTTTTGTTTCCATTATAGTAATATGTCTAATGATGGTATCTTCTATTAGAAAAAATGAAATGGTATTACTGAAGATATTAAAAAGTAAAGTGTTCTTTGGCCAGTTTTTTAATATGCTCCTTATGTATACCATTATTTAATTGGTATAATTAATACAATTTCAGTCTCCCTGTGAGCTGGGTTTTGACTTATCCCCTATGGGAAGTGGGATGTCTTTTATTTTAGGAGTATATTATAATGGTGGAATTTTACAAAAACTATAAACACCTCCCCAACCCCATGTCTAAAGGAATATAAACTCAGTGTAAATGGCAAGATAGAATAGCTGGAAGTATATCTGAAATTTGCTTCTCCTTAGAATCCATGAAAAACTCAACAGAAAGACATCCATCCATTTTTTTTTGGTTCATTGGTTTCCAAACTGATTTTTAGCTGCTGAATCCTTCTTCCAAGTAAAATATTATGAAGATTCAACCAAATTTAAAAAATCAAAAATGTACAACTGCTCTGGGAGCCATGGGTAAGTTGGCATCTCCCCTCAATTCCCAGGGATCTCCAGGACAACCCTAGGTTACTGAGGAACAACCTCTACACTAGGTACCTTGCAATGTATCATGGGATTAAACGTGGCCATCAGAGAGCTATGCTTTCTTTATTTCTTTAAAACCTTTTCACCTTAAATTACTGGCTTCATTTAGATCTATGCTTTAAGAAGATGGCATGGCCTATACTAAAAAAGACTATATTTAGAAGCAGTCCATTATTAACCTTACAATAAAGATGTTGAAGTTGTTTGTTGATTTACACTGTAAGAATCCATGGGAGCACTTTTTCTCTGGTCTTGTGATTTCATTTCTTTTTTTTTTTTTTAGTCTTGTGATTTTCTGAACATTTCTTTTAGACATTTTATGGAGATAAATTTATAAACTATGCAATCCATCCAAAATGTACATCCAATGGGTTTTGGTATAATTACTGAGTTGTGTATCCATCACAACAATCAATAGTCCATAGTTTGCTTTAGGTACATTTTAGTTGAGATACCACCCTAGTCTTAACATCTCCTAATAGTAACATGCATTTTTTTCTGCTTCATTGCAGAGCATTCTTAAATTTGTTCTGTAAACACACTGATTGTTTGGAACAGGGCTTACTATCCTATATTGCCCCATGTATCATCCTTTAGCTTTTCTTCTAGTGACACACACAACTGTAAACTTTCCCTTTCAACTACAACCATAACCCCATATTGATGCTCTTAATTACACTCACCCTAATATGCTATCATCACCTCTATCCAATTCCAAACATTTAATTAAGCCTTATTACCAATTCTGCACAAATTAAGCCCACTGCTCTCCATTCCAAATCCTCATTCTATCTTCTTGTGACGGATATTCTAGCTATTTACTCCATGACTTGTCTCATCATATTTAGTTCATATTAAATAATAAGACCATACAATATTTGTCCTTTTGTGTCTGGCTTATTTTACTTAACATAATACCCTCAAGGTTCATCCATGTTATTCCAACACATGTGTAAACCACATTTTGTTTATTCATCTTCTGTTGATGGACAGCTGGGTTGTGTACATCTGTTGGCAATTGTGAATAATGCCGCTATGAACATTGGAGTGCAAATGTCTGTTCACACCCCTACTTTCAGTTCTGAGTGTATACCTAGGAGTGGGACTGCCACATTGTATGACAGCTCTATATTTAACTTCTTGAGGAAATACCACTACCATACAGACATCCACAGTGGTCACATCATTCTACACTCTACCAACAGTGAATAAGAGTTCCTATTTCTTTGCATCCTCTCCAACACTTGTAGTTTTCTGTTTTTTTCATAGTGACCATTTTAATAGGTGTGAAATGATCTCATTGTAGTTTTGATTTGCATTTCCCTAAAACTAGTGAGATTAAACATCTATTCAAGTGCTTTTTGTACATTTGTATTTCCTCTTTGGAAAAATGTTTAGTCATGTCTTTTGCTCATTTATTTTTTTGTGGTTGAGTTGTAAGATCTCTTTATATATAATGGATATTAAACCCTTCTTAGGTAAATGGTTTCCAAATATTTTCTCCCATTGTGTAGGCTGCCTTTGCAGTTTCTTGACAAAGTCCTTGAAGTACAAAAGCATTGTATTTAGAGAAGTTCCAATTATTTAATTATTCTTTCTTTGCTTGTGCTTTGGGTATAACGTCTAAGAAACCACCCCCTACCAAAGATCTTGAAGATGCTTACTTACATTTTCTTCTAGTTTTATAGCTGTTTGATTTATTTTGAATTAATTTTTGTATAAGGTATGTGGTAGGAGTCCTCTTCCATTCTTTTGGGTATGGATAACAAGTTCTCCCAAGACAATTTGTTGAAAAGACTATTCTGTCCATTTGAGTGAACTTGGTGAGCTACTTTGTCAAAAATCCATTGACTGTAGAGGTAACCTTCTATTTCTGAACTCTATTCAATTCCATTGATCTATATTTCTAGCTTTATGCCAATACCATGCTCTTTTGACTACTGAGGCTTTGTAATGTACTTTCAGTGTAGAAAGTGTGAGTTCAACAATTCACCTAGCAATTTTTCTGTTTTAAGATATTATTTGCTATTTGGGGTCCCTTTCCCTTCCAAATAAATTGGGTAATTGGCTTTTCCACTTCTGCAAGGATTTGGAATTCTGTTTGGGATCACAATGAACCTATGACTCAATTTCAGTCAAATGAATATCATAACAATATATAGGCTTCCAAACCATGAACAAGAACTGTTCTTCCATTTGTTTAGATCTTCTTTAAATTTTTTAACTATGTTTTGTAGTTTTCTGAGTACAGTTCCTACATATTTGATTCTTTAGATGTTTTTGTAAATGGAGATTGTTCATTTCTATGTAGAGAAACAGTACTGATTTTTGAGTGTTGATCTTGTATCCCTCCACTTTGCTGGATTTGTTTATTAGCCCTAGTAGTTTCCTTGTCAATTTTGGGAGTTTTTAAAATACAGGATCATGTCATTTGCAGATAGTGAAAGTTTTACTTATTCCTTTCTGTTTTGGGTTCCTTTTGTTTTTATTTTTCTTGCCTAATTGCTCTAGCTAGAACTTCTAGTGCAATGTTGAATAACAGTGGTGATAGTGGGCATCCTTGTTTTGTTCTCAATCTCAGAAAGAAAGCTTTCAATCTTTCATTACTGAGTAGGATGTTGGCTGAGGGATTTTCATATATGCTCTATATTATGTTGAGGAAGTTTCCTTACTTCCTATCTTTTGAAATGCTTTTATCAAGAAATGATGCAGGATTTTGTCAAATGCTTCTCCTTTTTAAAAAAAAATTATTTTATTTTTGAGGAAGATTTAGATGACATATATATTACATAAATAATATAAGGGATTCCCATATGCCCCTCTCCCTTCCTCTCCCACACTTTTGCACATTAGCAACATCCTTCATTATTGTGGTACATTTGTTAGAATTGATGAACTCATATTGAAGCATTGCTACTAACCATGGACTACAATTTACATTATAGTTTATACTCTGCCCCACACAATTTTGTAAGTTATGACAAAATATACAATGGCCTGTATGTGTCACTGCAAAGTCATGCAGGACAACTCCAATGTACTGAAAATGCCTCCATATTACATATATTCTTCCCTGACCCATCCCTCAGAATCTCCATTGGCCACTGCCCTTACATGAATGATAAGAGTTCTTTCATTGGTAGAAAAATAATAAGTCTACATTAGTCCATTGTTCATTTAAAAACCTTGAGGATTTGGGGATGGTGATACCTGCTCTGCTTCTAATTAAGAGAGGGCTTAGATCCCATGGGGTGGATGGACTGAGCTATCTTGCTTACAGTTGTAGACACTCTTGGGATGGATATTGTCCATCATCATCTCCTTGTTAGTTTCCTGGGTGAGTCCAATGAACTGGAGTCTAGGTATTGCAAGTCTGCTGAAATTCAGGGCTCAACTGGCACATGGATGGACCAAAGATTTAAGTCTCTGGGACATATATTTATCAAGTATAGTGCTAATTATAGGTTCAAATAAAAGGGGCAGAAGAGCCATGTGTACAGAACCTATAAATGAGTCTAACTTTGTCACACTGGGGAGTATAAATTCCAAAGTAAGGTTCACTTACTTTGTGCTGAATTCCTGAGCTGTCTACTCTGCTTATAGTTTCTGGATACCTCTATAGACTTCAGGAGCCCTACTATTTGAGGCACTTTTTACAGTGGCAGTCAATGAGATCCTGCTGAGACTTGCATAAGTGTAACCTCTGAAATGACCTCCCAACTCACTTTGAAATCTCTTAACCATAAAAACTCCTTTGTATTTACCATTTTCCCCTTTTGGTCAAGGTCTTTTTCCAGATGTGTTATTAGTTGGTGGTTGGTAATAATCCCTCAATGTCATGTCCCATTCTGGGGTGCTTAGAGAGTTAGCCTTAGAGAAAGGTCACATCTCAAATGCTTTTTCTGCATCATTTAAAATGATCATTTTTCTTCTTTGCTATATTAATGTGGTGTATTACATTAATTGATTTCTTGTGCTGAACCACTCTTGCTTACCTGAGATAAAACCCACTTGATCATGGTGTATAATTCTTTTAATGTGCTATTGGATTCAATTTGCAAGTATTTTGCTGAGAATTTTTGCTTCTATATTCATTAAAGAGATTGGTCTGTAATTTTCTTGTAGTATCTCTATCTGGCTTCAGTGTTAGTGTGATGTTGGCTGCATAGAATGAATTACGTAGTGTTCCCTCTTCTTCGATGTTTTAGAGTTTCAGCAGGATTGATATTAATTCTCAGAATGATTGGTCTAATTTATCTGTGAAGCCATCTGGTGGCTTTTCCATTTTAGGAGGTTTTTGATGACAGATTCAATCTCTTTACTTAATGATTGGTGTGTTGAGGTCTTTCTTCTTGCATCACTGTGGATAGTCTGTTCTAGGAATTTAACCATTTCATCTAAGTTATCTAATGTAAAGCATATACTTTTTCATAGTATCTTTTTACATTCTTTCTTATTTAAGTTGGATCAGTAGTAATGCCCTTCTCTCATTTCGGATTCTGTTTATTTGTATCTTCTCTCTTCTGTCAATCTAGCTAAGGATTTGTCTATTTTGTTAATTTTCTCAAAGAATCAAGATTTAGTTTTGTTTATTCTCTGTATTGTTTTCTTGTTCCCAACTTCTTTTTTTTTCTTCTTCTTCTCTAATATTTGTTATTTCTTTCCTTCTGCTTGCTTTGAGATTAATTTACTGTTCTTTTTCTAGTTCCTCCAGGTATGCCTGTTTTAGATTTTAGCTCTTCCTTATTTTTTAATGTAAGCATTGAGAGCTATAAAATTCCCTCTCAGCACTGTCTTTGTTGTGTCCCATAAGTTTTGATATGTTGTGTTCTCATTTTCATTCTTCTTGAGATATTTACTGATTTATCTTGCAATTTCTTCTCTGACCCACTGATTGCTTAAGAGTCTCTTTTTTTAATGTCCATATATTTGTAAATTTTCCTGTGCTCTGCCTGTTATTGATTTCCACCTTTCTTCCATTATGATTGGAGATAATGCTTTGTTTCAAATTTTTAAAATTTATTGAGGACTATTTTGTGACCCAACATATGGTCAATTCTGGAGAACGATTCATGAGTACTTGAGAAGAATGTATATCCTGCTGTTCGGGAGTGCAATGTCCTACATATGTCTGTTAAGTTTAGTTCATTCATCATATTATTCATTCTCTCTGATTCTGTATTGAGTCTCTGTCCAGATGTTCTATCCATTCATGAGAGTGGTGCATTGAAGTCTCCCACTATTTCTATTTCTCCCTTCTGTTTTGCTAGTGTTTGTCTCATTTACTTTGAGGCACCTTCTTTAGGTGCATAAATATTTATTATTGTTATTTTTTTCTTTTTAAATTGCCCCCTTTTATATAAAATTGTTCTTCTTCTAACAGTATTGCATCTAAAATCTTTTTTCCCCCAATATTATTGTAGATAGTCCAGCTCTTTCTTGGTTATTATTTGTGTGGAATATCTTTTTAAATCTCTTATAAATAGCAAATAGACGGCTCATATTTTTTAATCCATTCTGTTAGTCTGTGTCTTTTGATTAAGGAGTTCAATCCATTAACATTCAATGTTATTACTGAAGCATTACTTACTTCTAGCAATTTATCTTTTGGCTTTCTATTGTCTTATCTTACTATTGTCTGTCTTTTACACCTATAGTTACCCTTACCAGTAATCTTCATTTTTACACTCTTCTCCAAGTCCCTTTCTTAAATCTTTTCATTTCAGGCCACAGGACTCCCTTTCATATTTCTTATGAAGCCTGTCTGTTGGTAACAGACTTTTTCAGTTTTTGTTTATCTGTGAAAACTTTAAACTCACCCTCATTTTTGAAGGAAAATTTGCTCAGTATTTTCTGATGAGAAACTGGCACCTAGTCTTACGAATCATCCCTTGCATGTGATGAATTGCTGTTCTCTTGCTACTTTTAGAATTCTCTCTTTAGCTCTGGTATTTGACATTCTAAAGAGTATGTCTATCAGAATAGGTCTATTCAGAGTTACTCTGCTTGAAACATGTTGTCCCTCTTGGATATTAATATTTACATCTTTCATATGGGTTGAGAAACTTTTGCCATTGTTTCCTCAACTATTCTTTCTGCCCTTTTTCTGTTCTCTTCTCCTGTAATGCTTATGTTTGTGTGTTTCGGACTGTCATTCAATTTCTTGAGATCCTGTTTAAATTTTTTCCAGTCTTTTCTATGTGTTTTCCTGTCTTTTCAAGTCCAGATGCTGTCTTCTAATTAGCTTATCCATTTTTCTGCCATTTCAAATCTCTTGCTGTGTGCCACTAATGTATATTTATTCTCATCCACTGTCTTTCATTCCCATACAGTCTTTTACTCTTCTTTGTAAGCTTTCAAATTCTTTATGCTTACCCAGTGTCTTCTTAATATCCTTTATCTCTTTACCCATTTTTTCTTCAACTCCTCAAATTGATTTAGGGGATTTATGTGACCATCTTTGATTAGTTGTTTTCCTGGTTTGTGTCTTTCGTGGACCCAGATATTATGTTCTTAAATTAACTCATTCCTGTGTATGTAAGCTTATTTATGTGGGGCATTTTGGTTAGGTTCAGGTAAGGGACCTAAGTGATTAGATTACTTTCTGATTAGCCATTTCAGTTAAAGGCCTTTGATTTAGATTGTACAACCCAGGGTTGGTCTTAATCTTTTAGTGGTGTCTTATGTTAATAGAGGGGAGGTTAGAGGAAGAGCTACCATTTTACACTGCCATGTGAGCAAGGGCTCCAGGATCTCCTGTAGCAGCAGAAAGACAGAAAAACCCCAAGAAGCTCTGTAAGGGTGCATAAGCTGGAATCAGCAGAGCAGCCAAAGCTGAAGCATCCAAACCCTGAGAAGAGATGAGCCTTATGCCTGATCATCCACAGCTAAGCTCTAGGAGAAAATAAGTCTGAGGTAGAAAGCAGAGACAGGCTGCCATTTTGACTTGTCATAAGTCAAGACTCCAGGATTGCCAGCCCATCTTTGTTAAGCGACATCTCTGCTGATGCCTTGATTTGGACATTTTCACAGCCTCAGAACTATAAGCTCTTATCATAATAAATTCCCATTATAAAAGCTAACCCATTTCTGGTATTTTGCATTGGCAGCCTTTAGCAAACTAAGACAGTTGTTTTAAATCCTGTGTCTCATCAAGACTTTCATTCTGTTCCTTTGGCTGGACCATATCTTTCTGTTTCTTAGTATGTTTTGTAATTTTTTGCTGATGTCTAAGCATCTGATTATGTCGGTGAGTTTATGATCATCAATTTCTCTCTCTTGCCTCGTGTTTTTCTCTCATGGCTCTTCTTTGAGTTTTTGGTTTAATTTATTCTAAAAATTTATAACTGTCCTGTTTATGTTAACAAAACAGGACCAGGGACCCACTAAACAAGATCTAAGAAGACCTGGAGATAGGGTCGAGACTCCAAAAAAACTTATTTCCTCCACTTTCCTGGTCTGCCAGCAGAGGGCACTCTGGAGAACCTTTCTACAGAGGTGTTTCTTCCTACCTCCTCTGGCTGGCAAGACAAGACCAGCTAGATCTGGAATTCCAAGCTAGGTAGGCCCTGCTGTTTAAACTCACTGGAAAGAAATCCTACTCAGCTCTCCACCACACTCTTCCTTTTCCCAGGGAGAAACACATTAGCTCCCTTCCCACTTGGTTGGTGACAGTCAGCCACAGGTAGTACCAAGGCTGTTTGCCTCAAGGCTGGGGAATGGACACTGTTCTCTGCCATGGGAACAAGTAACTCGGTTTTTTCAGATTGGCCTCTTCTTCTCTGGATTGTTCCCTCCTGGATGACATGCAGCCTTCTGCGGGTCTGCAGATCCCCAAAGCAGCTACTTTGGATAGTTTTTGCCCTTCCCTTGCTGGTTTTGTAAGAAAGTCCTGAACAATTTTTTGATTGAGGGAAGAGAGGACAATCTCCAAAGAGGCAGTGGTCTTTGAACTTGGCCATTTTATGATAGGTTATTTTATAAGATCAGTACAGAGAAGGGATATTTATAGATTTCAGAAAGTCACAATTAGTTCAAAGAACAAGTGGCCTGGTGTGATAGCAGTATTAGATATGTGAAATAGCATTTTAAGAAATAAGGCTAGATCCTTGAATTGTCATTTTACATAGTTCAGGCATTATTTTGCATGTTATATTGAAAACTTTTGAGGAGCACTAGCTCATAATAACAAAGAGTCTCTGATAGCAATGTGAAATATTCACAAATATTGCCCTCAAGGAGTATAAAAATTTGGGGTCAATTTTCCACAGAAATAAACATAATTAAAAGTACAAAGTCTGATAGATATTAGCTCTTTTTTGAGTAATTTTATTCTGGTTAATAGAAAGCTATATAGTCATATCACCTATGTCTGATTTTTTAATATATATAATATGTTGCTATCCTCCTTCATCTTCTGAGAATTGATCTCTTCTCTCAGCTGCTAAAGAAAACATAGTTAATTAAATCTTTTAAAATTGAATTTCAATAAATATTTATTATTGAATAACAGGTTGTTAGGTGTAAATTATTTTTCTGGTTACCTGAATCCTAAATGTTAAAGTGCCAAAATGTATTTATTATAAAATGAAATTTTAAATATTCTTTTATATAAAATTCTTATTAAAATATAACAATTACTACTTGTCAATTACAATTAAAAGGATACTAATTACAGAACACAGAACATCATTTCATCTTTCTTGGTGATTGAGACACCATCATGAAACATCACTATCATAAAAAATTTGTGTAGTCTTTCTATATTTGTTGCTAGTCTGTTACTTTTGTTTCTGCTGTTCTTTTGAATGCCTAATTCCCAATCTTGGTTGTTATTTCTAATTGTCTGTAAATTAAGTGCACACAGCAACAGATGAAGGGAAGTTCTAAGAAACTGTCTTGAGGAGGATAGGACCTCCTGATAAAGAGAGTGTCAATATACTTTAAAATTTCATGATTTGATTTTATTCACAGGATTTGCTTCCTTATCAATGAACTGATGATTTCATTAATTCATTTTCTAGAGATCACAAATACCTAATTAAAAAAAAAGAATCAAAGAAGTAATTTTCAGAAATATTGAAAGTCAGCAAGGCTAATACTTCGAGTATACAGTTCTGTGACTATCTTTCTACCAGGGGCTCTTATTAGTGTTTGATAGATGGACAAATGTGAATACTAATGGAATGCAAACTAGGAGAATAGCAAAACAATATTTTTTCTGAATATCAAATTAGATAATGTCTCCAGATAATCATATTTCAATGGAAGTTTTTAAAATACTATTAATTTTTGGTGTTTTTTTTTTCCCTCTCTTCACCCATTTCTGCAACTAAGTTGGAATATAGTTTCTTACCTGTGCCATGTAATACACATTTAAAGTTTCCATGAATCCCAATTCAGATATCTGAGAATTTCCTCCTAGAATTACCTTTAAATATTCTCCTCTATATTTTGCACATACTATTAATTACCAGTACTTTCTCTCACAAAAGTATAACAGTAAATATAATCCTTACAAGTATGCATAAAAGGCCTTTATGTTAAATTATTTAGAATATCAATTACAGTTTATGAAAAATCACTATATATGCCCTCAGCCTTAAAACTTTATTTCTCTTTGTTAAAACTCTAAAATAATTAATATGAAGTAGGTTGGCTTTTGCTTTTTTTAACAGTAATGTTTAAAACTTTTCTTAATTTTTTCAAACATTAAAAAAAAAAGAATTTTAGGCAAGCAACTCTCAATCTGTACAGGTTAAGCCCAATTATATGATTTTTATTTTATCACAAATGATTTTTTCCTAAAAGATGTCATCAATTAGAAATATATTCTTAATTTTCTTTCAGTGATACATCTTGCTTAATATCATATTCCTAGGAAGCATTTTAAAGGAGGTAATTTCGATTTGTAGCGTATAAGACCCTGGCCTTCCAATGCCTGCACCACATCCTGGCTGCCTTTTTGACTTAATTCCTCCTCAGTTTTGTCATATGCCAAATGTGGGGAATTAAATTAAATGAGCATGTCTGCTTGTTGCCTAGTGTATAATAAAAGTTCAATAAAGAAAAAAAAAAACCTCTTTTATCTATTTTGCCTACTATTAATCTCTAAGTTTTGATTAGAATAGCAATCAGACAGGGTCTGTTAATGCCAGCTATCTACATGTAACAATACCTGGATGAATGCATTCCTGGTATTTAGTGAGAAAAGAAGATCTTTAAGTTGGAAAGAACAAAGATATGGAACATGAACCATATGTGTTTTCTGTATATTGTGATGCATGTACAAATTTAAGACCAAGGAAATGGTACAAACTCTTATTCTAAGAGAATTCTCTCTGTCTTGGTCTCTATACTGCATGTTTGATGATGTTCCTGGTTCTAATAACCACGTTTTGTGCTCAGGACTTTTTGTGCTCCGTAAATTCTTGTCATTAAGTCCTTATAGTCTGGTGTATACCTCATTTTTGTGTTTGCACAGTCATGCAATGTTTCTTCTTCTATTCTGAGTTCTCTGTGACCTTTATCCATATGCCATTTTTGTCCCTGTATTACCCTACATACTCCTGCAAATTAAACAGTTATATTCTCTTCATTTTGTGGAGAAAATAACTTCCTGATTTGATATTACACATGAATTAAAGATGCAGCTTTGGGCAGCTATAAACTATCAAATGGAGGGTGAATTTGGACCCAGATTATGCCCCCTTCAAAAAATAAAGATGAAAATAATAGAAAGGAAAAATAAATAAAAGAGAAAACAGCAAAAGACACAGAAAAAGACAAGAAAAGAGAAAGTGGTCATTCATTCCACATCTAGATTTTGCAAGGTCTTAATGCCATAACTTCCAGCCAAAATTCTCACTGGACTTTCATATATCTTAGATTCTAAATGCTGTGTCTATTCAACACAGCCTGATTCAACAGCTATCATCCTTCACAGCTGCACCAGGGAGCAACATCCTGTCTTGTTTCTGGCTGACAGGCATTTGTTGTTTCTTAGCTCTCTGCCAATAGACTTTTATCTCATGGATACCAGACAGATCAGCTTTCACAAGAAACATTGTTGACATTTATATGAATTATTGCTGTCAGAGTTGACTGAGTACCATTATACACATGCATACCCACATATATTTTAATGTGAAGATTGTCAAACTTTCAGGATGTTAAAATAAATAACATATTTTGTTCTCATACTTTAAGGCAACCATTTCAGCTTTATAGTTGGAGATAAAATATTTTCTGTTATTTTGTTAATATTTCATTTAAAGAAAATTCAACTGGTCAAATCCTTAGGGAATACATTTCTAAGTTATAGGAAAACAGATCTTAAAGTTTATGAAAGCTTTTAATTAAGCACTATTTCTCTTTTTAAATGTTATTAGATAAAATTCTCAATTATCATTAAGCATATACATAAGAATTATAAAAATATTAAGAATAAAAGTTGTTTAGGGACTTACTATGTAACAAATTAACTTTTTTAAAAGTCCCATTCTTTCTGTCTATCCGTCTTTTTATACCTCTTCTGTTCATCTAATAGAAATAGTCTAAATTATAACTCCAGTTAGGATCAATTTAGTTAGTACTATAGCCATTTGAAAGAATGTCATATAATCTTCTCTTGGGTTTTGTACTTTAAAGGAAAAAAATTGCATTAACATTAACTTCCATCTAAATACTATTAATAAGCTGAGAGAGAGAGAAGAAAAGGTTGATAAAATAAAAATTTTTAAGTGTTCAAATTAATGTGCAGATTATAATAGTTAAAAGTTTTTAAGGGTAGTGTACTAGGTAGTGATTTGATCTGTAAATTTTCACAGAGGAGATAAGAACGAGAAACATTTTGAAGAATTGCATGGTTAATTCAGGGAAGTACTAATATAATTGAAACGACTGTAAGGGGGCAAAAGTTAAATCATGAAAGATCTTTTATGTTATGCTAATGAGCTGGACTTTATCCTCTAATTGGTCAAGAATTTTAAAAATAACTTAAGTAGATTGGTACTGTGTTAGGAATTTTAGTTAGAAAGCTCTTTTTGGAAAATTTTGAGAATGACTGAAGCTGGGTAAGGAGAAGTGATAATGAAATGGAAAATTTAGTAATTCTACATTAGAAAAGGAATAAGAACTAAGGAGAGATGGGAAGGAGTTACACTTACCAGCAGTTGGTTAGAAAATTTCATGTTTCCAGTTTTAAAAAAAATAAGCATTGGTAGAGATAATATCATAATAAAATAAATCATTGACACAATTTATTTTTTGTAAAGTGTATAAAGTCCATTGAATCAGCTGTATTTTGGTTAATATAACAGATATAATCATATTATAACTTTTTATGATATATATAGCAATATGATGAATCAGTAAGATATATTTGATATATGTGATGTGAATATGTCCTTTCTGGTCTTTTATTTATTATTTATGTGCCTTCCATTCAGTTATCAACTTCATAACTGTGTGTTACAAGTAGAAATATTTAGGGATTCCTATTTATTTTTCCCTCAAATATACTGTTTCATTAGATGTCAGGATTATGTCACGAAAAGGAAGTGATGCTTTAAACAAAGTAAAGTATCAATTTTATCAATATGGTTCTCTTCTCACCCCCTCCTTTTATTTTACAAAATGGTAAATATTTAAACATTATTACAAAGTCATAATGTAGCATCTTATTTTCCTCTTTTCAATAAGAACTTTGTAAAATCAATTCAAATAGTATAGATTTACTATGATACATTTTGAATAAGCAAGAAGATAGTTTAAATCCTGGAATAGCATAGCATACATGACAATAAATAAGTAAATTAGTATAAAATTGTATTTTAAAAACCATGAATTAAGTTGCATATGATGCTACTTAGATAATGTGAAAGCCATTCTCAAATCACTCTACCTTCCCATCATTAGACAAGGAATAGAGTGCAGAGTTCCTGAGAAACAGCAAATGCAAATGGCAGCAGCCAGTATTTATATTTTCCTTTGGAAGCTGCCCTAAATATAATGCTTCTGCCTTCTAATTCATGGCTTAAATCTAGTGATGAAGGAGGAAGCAAAATGAAATAAAGTAAAAACATAATCACTAAGCCAGTATTGAAATGTTGATCTCTTGCTTAGTGATTGAGGGCAAGGGCTCAGTTTATTGTGTTTGTATCACTAACCTGGCAGATTAGAATAAATGAAATTAAACAAACACCCTGTACTTCAAGAGAGAAACTAAGAGCATGAAAGTGGTATACTGCAACTTTACCCAAAGATCTAGTGTGCTTTTTTTCTTCTGCACACTAAAATTATGTTTAATTACATTTTTTCCTGAAATGATTTTTCCTTGAAACAACATGTTATAATACATTTGGTGGCCTTGTAAAAACACTTCCCACAAGAAACATATGAACATGGAGGTTATAGTTGACATAAGCACTTTCAAGCACATAAACTAAATTTACATATATATATTTGTTTTAGTTTGCTAAAGGTTACCAATGCAAAAGTACCAGAAATGGGGTGACTTTTATGAAGGGAATTTATTAGGGTAAAATCTTATAGTTTTGAGGCTATCAAAATGTCCTAATCAAGGTATTATCAGAGATGATGTTCCCAAAGTTCTGCTGCTAGATCCTGGACTCCTGCCATGTAGCAAACAGTCCTTCTCTGCCTTCTTCTCCAGGTTCACCTTCTCTTTTAGCTGTGGGCCTTGCCTTTTTGGGGTCCTCATTGATTTAGCTTCTCTACTACTGATTCCAGCCTCTGGCCTCTCTCTCAGGCTCTCGGGTTTCCTGTCTTTTTGCAGCTGTAGGTGATCCTGAAGTCCTCTCACACATGGCAGGGTAAAATAGGAGCTGCCGTGGTTTGTGTGTTTTGCTTACAGTTCTCTACTTACATAAGACTGCAGCAAGAGGGTGGAGGTCCAACCAGGTCATGCCTCACTGACATAGTCCAATCCAAGGCCCTAAAATAATCTAATCATAAGTTATCTGATCAAAGGGTTCCTTGACAGAATTTAATGCAATTGAAGGGTCCCACACACACAGGACTGGATTAATTCCAAGAGCTTGGTCTTTTCTGGGATTCACAAATGCTTCAAACTTCCACAATTTTCCATAATAAATTTATGTTAAAAACCAATTTTATGTGTGTATTTTGGGTGATGAAAGTAGAGAATAGGAAGTTAAAGACACATACTGATGTCCTTCCCTATCCCAGTCATCCATTCTGTTATTTTACTTTCTGTACTTGACTCAAACTTGATCTCTCCACAGATGATTTTAGTCAAAGATACAAACTAGTTAAAGTGTGCTTGGTCAAGAGTCTTAACCTCTCTAAGGCCCTAAGATCCTCGTATGAATTTTGGTTAAAATGATACTTACTTCAAGGAGTGGATGTAAGGGTTAAATAAAACAATAAACTAATGTGTTTTTTAAAGTGCCTGATACATAGTAAGTACTCAATGAGATGTTGTCTATATGCTAATAATAATAAGCCTTAGTATTTGAAATATTACTGTTTCAACATTTTAAAAAACTTGCCAGAGATAAGATGTCTACAAATACAAAATTAAAAATTTAATTTAATTCCTTTGTTGAAATATTCTGTTAATCTTGATAGAGAAATGGTATGAATTTCTATTCTATTCAAATAGTTATTTTTAGTGAAGAGAAAATAAATATCTAACACTAGCAAAATTCAAAATAGATAAGTAAAATTTTAATAAAGCAAACATTGCTGTGCTGTAAGTATATATTGTTTCCTTTGTTGTATTTAGCACTTTGTATACAAGAATTAAGCTTCATTATTCTGATTATGAATACTCTACTAACCAACTATGGCTTTGCAATTGTTTATACAGGATGCTGTAATAAAAGATTATTTAAGGAGATTCCATGTTCAGTTATGTAAACTAAACTTTAGGAGATTTTAAATCTAGAGTTAAATCACTTGAGCATTAAATTGAAATTGGGTAGAGGAGATTTTCCTCAATTTACCGTTGTTTAAAAGAAAATAATACAGAAGTATAGGATTAATTATTATATCAGTCTTTAAAAATTCTTAATAAAAGAACCAATCAGACGAAATGAACTGACATTTAATATTTCATAGCATATTAGTTGTGGAAAAGCTGTGTGAATGTTCTTTTAAGCTTTAGAAGTGCTATCCCCTACAACCCTCTTCCCCCTTAATATGCGAAAGAATGTATGTTGAAGTTTGTAGCGTCCCTATTTTTTGTGTACATTACCATGATTAACTAAGCATCTCCAAGCAACATATATTCATTATGCAGAACCATCATGAACAGATGATACCTTAAGAAGCATGGCTCCACTGTGTATCCTGTTCTTGATACTGAGAAATACAGCAGTTGAAATAGAATATGCAAATGGGAAGTTGATACAAGGTCAGAGTGAGAAAGGCAAAATGACATTCGTTTCTATTGCATGATAAAGTTAAAATTAAAGTTAAAGAAAATTAGTAGGAGAAAATTTAGATATTTCACCCTTCCCCATCACCACTACAGAGAAAAAGGAGAATTATTACACTGTGTATTATCCCTTTGAAATGAAAACTACACTTTCATTTCCTACTTTTTTCCCCCTTATATTTACTCTAATGAAATAAAATGGTATGTATGTAATAGTACATTACTCCAGAAGTTATCAGTATTTTTTGTTCTATTTATGCTTTTTTTACCTGCTGGGTGACCTTGAGAAAGTATGTTTTGTGCTCTTTCTCCATTTTAAATAAGTATAAAAAATGATAACTATCATTATGTACTTCATTTTCCTAGAGGGACACAAAGGTTAGATTCATAGATTTATTTAGGTAAATACGTTTTCTAGTTGTTTATTTCTCTTTATCTCTGTGGGAATACCTTAGATGCAGAAGTCATCTAATGGTATTTCTCAGTTCATGGCACACTGTTTAAATGCCTTACCCTTTCCTCAGTCTTTCTTTTTTTTAATCCCTAATTATCACTTTTCTTTTCATGCACATTGCAGATGAGTTTGATGTAAGCACTTTGTTGAGCATGTTTCATATAAAATATGCTCCATTGTGTATCCTCAATTTACATAGCTATTGCAGTTTCTTTCTTTACTCAACTTCATATTTAAGTTACTCTGTGGATTTGCTGGGAGTACTTCTAGTTCAATGCTTCTAAGGACTGCATAGAATTCCTTTGTACTCATCAACTACAATTTATTTATTATGCCTCTACCTCCTCTAGGTTGCTTTCAACTCTCTGTTTTTCTCAAACAATGCTATAATAAACATCCCCATATATGTACCCTTCTGTTCCCATGCAGGAATATTTCTAGTAATAAACCCATAAATGGAATAATTGACCAAAGGATGTTTTATTTGACTTATTTTTAATTTAAATTAATTTTAATATATATTTATTTTATTTTATGCTTTAAATTTTCATCCATGTACCAGATGTTTATTTCACAAATTTTGAGAATTATTATTGTTATTGTTTTTTTCTGAGTATTTTACAGATATGATTTTTAAAAAATTTTCAGATATGTAGGATTTAAACATTTTTTTAAAAATTTCATTCACTATGCCCAGAGACCATAGCAATTGTGATACAGACCTTTAAAATTTATTACTGCATCTTTTGTATCCTCATCCATTGTCAATTTTTATGAATGTTTCATGAGTGCTGAGAAACAATATTTATTAGAATTATCAGTTTTTTATAAAGATGTAGTAAATACTCTCAACGCTTTCATAATTTAATTGTATTGTTTATATGAATGTATTCTGAAACTCTCTTATTAGGTATGTATCATGATGAAAATATTTTTCTCAAAATCTGCTTCTCAGATATCAGCATATAACTGCTATCTTGCCACTTTGCTGGTTTTATGCTTGCTTTGTTTTGCATTGAGGACTGTTTTTCCTGATACTCAAATTGATATCCTGGATTTCTTTGAGCTTATATTTTTCCTAGTTTATATTTTCCTATTCCTTTTAGTCTTTTAACCAGTTCTGTTTCAACTTTGTTTCTAGTTCATAACATATTGCTCGATCTTATTTTTAACTATAGTTTGAGAATCTCTGACTATAATTGGTTTAAACATTTACTTTTTTAAAAAATTTAATTTTTTATTAAATTGTCTTTTTTAAAAAGATACATAGATCACAAAAAATATTACATTAAAAATATGAGGTTCCCCCATACTCCACCCCTCAGCCCCCCAATCCTCCCACATCAACAACTTCTTTCATCATTGTGGCAGATTCATTGCATTTGGTGAATACATATTGGAGCACTGCTAACTGCACGGATTATAGTTTACATTGTAGTTTACATTCTCCACCAGTACTTTCAGCGGGTTATGGCAGGATCTATAATGTTCAGCATCTGTCCATACAGTATCATTTAGGACAACTCCAAGCCCAGAAAATGCCCCCACATCACTTCTTTTTCCCTTCTCCCTGCCTCAGCAACTACTGTGGCCACTTTCTCCACATCAATGCTATAGTTTCTTCCATTACTAGTCATAATATTGCAAACATTGGTGTGTTGGGATTTCTTTTTCCATCATCTTATTTTCTAACTCTCCTTTCCTGTCTTCTACTGGAATTTTTACATGTTCTTCTGCTATTTTGAGATATGTGCCTTTTCCATGAATAAAAACTATGTTTTTATTTCCCTCTTTTATTAGCCACCCTACCACTACTCCTGTCAGCATGTTGATTTTTTCCAAAAATTTTATCTTTTCTGTTTCAGTCAACAGAAAATATTACTAATTTAAATATATAACATGTGAAATATTTATGTCTACTTATTTCTTTACCTTGCCTTTGAACGCAAATGATAATTTTGCTAGATATGAAATTCTAGACTTAAATAGCCTTCCTTCAAACTTTGAACTATACCATTTTTGTATTATTGCAGTCAATATTGCCATTAAGGAGTCTGATAGCAATTTATTACTTATTGTTTTGTAGATCTTCTTTTCTTTTCTAGAAGATTTTGCAATCATCTTTGTATTTTATTAAAAAACGTATTTTGTGTGTGCATGTGGGTGTCTTCTGTTGATACTTTCTGAACTTTTAAAATTGGAACCTTTCTTTTTTCTATAATTCTCAAAATTCTCTACCATTTTTTCCTTCCATTTGTTTATTTATTGTAATTACTCCCTGTTATACAAATGTTGAC
This sequence comes from Dasypus novemcinctus, assembly GCF_030445035.2. Classification (NCBI taxonomy): domain Eukaryota; kingdom Metazoa; phylum Chordata; class Mammalia; order Cingulata; family Dasypodidae; genus Dasypus; species Dasypus novemcinctus. The sequence continues at coordinate 111,966,786 of NC_080673.1, read as the reverse complement.
AATTTAAACTTTATCTCCAGGCTTAACTTTCCATTTCTATTATAGACCTCACCATTCCTTTTTCATTTCTCCTAGGGCATTTACTCCAAAAAATATCTTAGGACACAAATTTATTCTTTAGCTGCATTCTCCTTTTTAATGCATGAATGATGTTTTATTTCAACTACTTTGTTTTTATTAATAACAGTCTAGTTGCTTCTTCTGTATAGCTGCTTGTTTCAGCTTCATGTTAACAATAACATCCTTATCAATTTGAGCATATTTGTTATGCTAATTTATTTTGATTTTTTGTCTTTCTATTCAAAAATTTAATTTTGCCTCATTGGAGAGAGGTATTTCTCTCTATTCAATCTTTGAAAGAGTTTATACTATAGCACATTTCTTTGCTTTCCTCTTTAAATTCCTCTTGCCCTATGTCAGTTGTAGGCACATTACCATTGATCTCCACATGTTCGTAAAGTGGTCCTAACATACAAGTGTTTCCCCCCTGCTTGTTGAGCTTAAGGTGTGCGCCTGGGGATAAGAAAAGCACATTTTGAGATGGTATTAAATTCTAAGGTCAACCACTGCTCACTTGCAAAGCAGATGACATGCCTTTCAGATAACATAATTCCACGAGTATTACTCGTTTATTTTCACTTGAAATCTCCTGATGCCCAGTGTAAGACTGCAACATTGACTTTGGAGTGACCCAGGAGTCTAAACCTACAACTAGGCTATTGCTGCTGTTCATGGATGAGAAAAAAAACCCAAGGCAAAAATAGCCACATTACTTTTGATCTATTTTTTTTTTCTTTCTATTTATAGGTTGCTATTTCTTTTTTACCCTGGGACTCATTTTGTCCCTCGGAATTTTCTCATATGCACTAATTTTTCACTCCATATTTCTTTTATGACATCTCCAAACTAAACTCACTAGCTAAAGTCAACCCTCGAATTTAACATTTACCCTTCTTTTTTATTTTTAGCATTTTTCTTGATTGGTTTGATTTTATAGTAAGTCTTTCTTGTCCACTACACTCTTTTATTTTATTTTTTTTAAGTCGTTTCTTAGACACATTAGTTGATGAAGTTTTTTTAAACTTCATTCCTATTGTGGCTTCCTGTCCTTTATCTCTCCATCATCTCTTGCACTTCAATTACTGTTGCTTACTCTATTTCAGAAGCATTACTCTTCTTCCTCCTGAATCATATCAAGCAATTTCCTTCTTAGGAGAATTCCCATTTAAATCTGGAATGTGCGTTGCCATACTTCTGTAGAGCATGCACATTTCATCCTAAGTTAAATTCAAATTTATAGAATTAAATGAAAATTAAATTAAATATGTTCTAGGTATTCGATGATAATAATTATATCAAAACTTGATATAATAACAATGAATATTTATTGTGTGCTTTCCTCGTGCCTGGTGAATTGACTTATTTAGTCTCATCACAATCCTATGAGGTAGATACCATTACTATCTCCCTTTAGAGATAATGAAGTTGAAGCACAAATAGACCTGTCTGAGAAGTCCGCCCTATCCACTTTATCTAAAGCATCCAGGTGTCTAATTTGTCAATTATTTCTCAATAAGAGACTGTCATTTCCTTTATAGGCCTAATGAGACCAGTAATTATTAATTTTCCTGTTTCCTTTTTCTTTTTTTTCCCCCTGCTTTTGTCACTAGAATCTTGTAAAATGTATGTAGGAAACATATTTGATCTAGTTTTTCACTGAATACAAATGCTCAGAATTTGTGCCTGACTTATAATGGGAGTACAATAAAGATTTGAGAAAAGGATGAATTTAATGAGTAAAGTCTTAACATGTATTCAAATTCCAGATAGTCATTGTTAGCCATGCTTTTCAGGTCACAATGAGCCACAGTTATGGTCTGTATTTTTCAGTTAAGTATCCGTGCAAATTTGCAATATTGTGAATCAATACATCATTGAATTTCATTAAAACAAATTTTACCTTTGAACCACTTTTTGTGAGTAATCTGTATACAACAAAAATATTTGCATATGCTCACTGCCTATATATGCTATATACAGGGAAATTTGAGAAAATACTAATAATAGAACACATTTTTCACTACAAATACTTTTTTAAAAGAAATGTGAAATTTTAGTGTAATTGAGGCAGACAGTAAAGCACTAACCTCTGGGTATGTGTTGCCATCTCTTCTTTAGGAAAGTATTTATTTTGAAGTTCACAAAGGTTAAGGGGAAGTGTTTGAATTTTCACTTAGTAGCTCAGAATACAAACCTCTAGGGTATGAAACATTTTATTGAAACATCAGAATCTAATAAAGACAAAAATAATGAGAAAGTTTTCTTTGAGTAACATTATAATGGTCCTAGACCAAGAAAGGTTACAAATAGATGAACTCTACGTATGAAAGTAACTTTAAAATAGTTACTGCTGGACAGAACTTTGAGTAAACATTTCACCAAATTGGATATACAAATGGTAATAAATGCATACAATGATGCTTAGCATCATTAGTCCTTAAGGAGATGTAAATTAAAACCACAATGTGATATCACTCTGACCCACAGGGGGTATAATCAAATGACAGAAATTACTAAGTGTTGTGGAGAACATAGAGAAACTAGAACCATTATACACTGCTGATGAGAAGGTAAAACAGTACAATTTGAAAAACAACTTAGCATTTGCTTACAAAGTTATTTATAAACCTATCATGCAGCCTATTACTTCTACTTCTTTTAGCCTTCTCTAGAAAATTGAAAAATGTCTGCACAAAAAAATTGTACATGAACATTGTATAATGGCATTTTGCATAATAGGAAAAATGGAAACCATCCATATGTTAACCAACTGATGAACAGATAAATAAAATTTTATATAACCCTACAATGGCATGCTATACAGCAATTAAAGAAGTACTACTGATAAATGCTACATCATAGTTGTACTTCAAAAATACTGTGTTATGTGCAAGAAGCCAGATGCAAAAAAGACTACTTCTTTCCTTGTTCCATTTATCTGAAATGTCCTTAAAAACCAATGTATAAAGAAAGAAAGCCCATCAGTGGTCACCTTGGTTTAAGGATATTTCTAAGGATAGACTGTAAATATGTGTAAGAGAACATTTTGAGGTGATGGAAAAGCTCTAAAACTAGTTTCTTCTGTTGGCTACATAAATATCTATATTTATTAACATCATTCAAATGTACACATCAAATGGGTGAATTTTATTACATAAACTATAACTCAATAAAGCTATGAAAAATAGTTTCTGCTATAAGGACAAAGTAGAATTGCTAGGAATTTGGAGTTTGTCACACTCATATTAAAAACATGAATTAAATCAAATCAAACATTTTCCTAGGTATTTTGTAATAACACCAACAAGAATATTAATATCAACGATAAACACTTATTGAATCCTTTACATGTGCCAGATGTACAAACTCATTTAATCTCACCACAATCCTTTGAAGAAGCTACCATTAATATACCCCCTTTAGAGATAATAATGAAGCTGCTGTACAAGAAGGTTAATTTACTTAGAAATGTAGCTATTAATTATGTAAACCAGGATATTAATTCAGGCAGTCTGGCTTAAGAGTTTATTCTTAACCAAAAGTCTCTACTTCTACCACCCTGTATGTTCAGCTAGAGTAAGTTGTTTGAGGTGGAATAATATAATTTTTACATGGGAATTTTTTCAAAGGTGTAGTAGTAGTGATTGAAATATTAAAAAGTGTATTAAATGCAAAACTAGCATGTATGATTAATATTTAAGGTGCTAGCTAAAATGATATTTAATATAGAGGTAAAGATTTTGATAATAATGAGTGAAATGCTAAAACACAAAAATTCAGAATGACTGAACATGAGTTTTTAAAAAACATATTCTTAGAAATTATTTTGCTTTCAGAATAAATTATGAAAATCAGTCAACAAACATTTGAAGTAGAATTTTTTGTTATTGTTTATTTGATGAACATCCAAACTTTAAATAAAACAAAATGATTTTTTTTCTAAGATAACTTGTAAGTCTGTAAATCAAGAGAAAGTTTAGATTTGATATTGTTAGTATTTGTTCAGTGACTATGAAGATATTAAGTATAGTCTCCAAGATGACTGCACAATCATTTAGACCTAATTTAAGCAAATGATAGAAAGAAAAATGAGTATTCTTTCTTTTTTTTTTTTAGGAGTTATTTATTTTTATTTTTTTATTTCTCCCCTCCGCACCCTCACCCCAGTTGTCTGTTCTCTGTGTCTATTTGCTGCGTCTTCTTTGTCCGCTTCTGTTGTCAGTGGCACCGGAATCTGTGTTTCTTTTTGTTGCATCATCTTGTGTCAGCTCTCCGTGTTTGCGGCCCCATTCTTGGGCAGGCTGAACTTTCTTTCATGCTGGGCGGCTCTCCTTATGGGTCACACTCCTTGCACGTGGGGCTCCCCTATGGGGGGCATCCCTACATGGCCTGGCACTCCTCATGCTCATCAGCACTGCACATGGGCCAGCTCCACACAGGTCAAGGAGGCCAGGGGTTTGAACCGTGGACTTTCCATGTGGTAGACGGATGCCCTAACCACTGGGCCAAGTCTACTTCCCTGAGTATTATTTCTTGATGTTCAATCCAAATCCAGCATTATGTAACTGTTTTTTAACATGACTGAAATGATAAAATGCAGTGAATGTTCTATGACCTCTTCCATGTTTCAATGCACTGTAATAATAAAAAAAATGCCCTCAGGATTTATTTTGTTGGATTTAATGGGATTAGCATAATAAAAATGTAGAGGGAAAAGGTAAGAAAAATCACTTTAGGAAGGCTATTAAATCCAATATTTATTATTGCTGAAAATGAAAATCAGTAAATAAATACTGAAAAAAGAACCAAGAATATGCCTTGCTTAAAAGATAAGCACCTGTTTTCAAATTAATAATAGATGAAAATAGGGGACTATAATGTTAGAGATATATACATTATTGTCTTTTATCATGTTATTCTTAAGGTACAATTTGGGATTCTACATCTTAAAATATGTGAATAATTTGGAAAAGGACTCTTGGGAAATTACAATGAAAGTATAAATTTAGATTATAACTTGAGAAGGACTGTCATCCAAATACTCAAAAGTCACATCGAAGGCTATTACAAGGAAAATCTCCACTAGTTTTTCTTTAGTTGCTTAGGGACTAAATATAAAGACATGTGAGACCATGAACTATTTTCAAATGTTTCATGAATCTTTTTCAATGTCAAAATATAATGAGAATTTAATGAGAAGTACTATTAAATTGAATGACCATATTGGATTTAACTGACATGATTCTTATATTACTGTTCACTCTGAATATAAAAGTCCCTATTATGTACTTATTCAACTGAATGAAAATTAATCCCATTAATGTTTTACATTATATATAGAGAGGATCACAATTGAAGATTGAAGAGCTATAAGCAACAGAGAGTTTGTAAACATGTTTTTAAGAATATTAAAGTGTGGCAGATGTGACTATGTAAAGGGATTTACTATCAAACATTGAGGCTGGGCTAATGCATAGATTATTTTTAGAAAATAAAACGTACTTTTGAAAGTTTAAAGAATTGTATCTAATTAAAACTTTTTAAACTGTGTTTTAAAATGTGGAAACACTGGGCATCAATTATTTTCCTAATCTTATCGCTGTCTGCCTATTTACTGTTCTCTAAAAATTTTCTGAAAATTCTTAAATTTGAGGAATGAAATAAAAGCATAATCGGAGCTATAAGGCTTATGCTAGAAAGGATTACTTTTGTGTTACACATTTATTATGTCTGAGGGTCTTAATTGTAATTCATGACTTTTAAATAATAAAAAAAGCATTTGTAAGTAAATAATAATAAAACTTTTATAGCATCACTTAATCCCACATGTTTCATTTAATAATGCTGTAGGATAATTTTATTGGATTCTCATATAAATTCCTTTTATATTATATTAATATGAGTTTAAATATTCAATTGAAAAATAACAGAATGGAAATGGAATAGATTATTCACAGTAAGCAGTTTTGTCCATTTCAAATTACTAATAACAGAGAATAGATTACTGGTGATTCATGCTTAATCGGTATTTCCAACTTTCCATGAATTATGGGCCCATTTCAGAGCAAGAGGGTCTCCCTTAAAAATTATAAAAATAACTTCATCATTTTTGTGAAACTAAGATTTAAAAAAATTAATAGTGTTTTTGATCAATTTATTTTAAAATATTGTCTTATAGTATTTAAAATTTTTTAAATTACATTAACAAAAATGAGTTAATTTATTTTATTTTGCTTCAAATCTGTTAGGTAAGGAAGATGATGTTTTAAATGATAAAATTGTGTTCGGATTAAAGGTTAAATCAATACTAAAATATATATTGAAATAAAATGTGCACTGCAAATATTCCTGTAATTCAATATGGATAGTAAAGGTGCTTCCAGCGAGGCCTTAAAAGAAAATGATGAATGTATTATTGGAAACCTGAGAGAAGGTGATCCTCCCGTGGCCTTCCCACAGTGGTCGGAGGGGTCAAACTTATGTGATGTGGCTCAAATCCCCAACCTCTAATGGCATGTTGGTCTTTCTGGTGTGGTCAGTCCTCACCTTAAGATTATGTTTATGGCTGAACCCACCCTGTTATCTTATTACCATATGAACTATTAGGTGTCATGGAAATTTCAAAGCTTTAGTGATTACTGCCCTAGGAACGGGACAAACACCAGCCAAAGTTTTCATTCTTCTTGTCAGGTAAATGTTGTTGTCCTAATAACTAAATAGAAAACAAATTTAGCACTTGAATTCTCAATGCAATTTAATTGCTTGCTTAATAGCAGGCTATCTATACAACCAATGCACAATAGCCAGGTCAAGGGCACACAATACATTCAAAGGTGGAGGATTCCAGAGTTTCTAAATTCCATCAGCCTGAAAGCCAATGGGCTGCAGAAGTGGACACCTTTAACAAGGTGTCTCGGGAGCTAGGTCTGATGTGGCGTTTAGTGAAGGATCCAAAATCTATGGCATGAGGCATTTGTCACAGTGCTGCAGTGAGAGCAGCAGAAAGGTTCTTTGCTGCACAGAACAGGCATTTCAGCTGGGAGTCACAATAACAGGTTGTCAATCTGCCTCAAGCTGATGTTCACCGAAGCAGTGTCTGTACCAGCTTTTTATAAGGAGCACCTCTCTGGTTGACATCAAGCCAGTCTGTACGATTTCTTCACACAAATGTCTGGTAATCACTTATTACAAAAATATATTTCTCTCAATTTGTTTACATTCTATTTGTTGTTAACATGTGTACAATATTTTGTGTTTTTTCTCAATTTATTTATAATGTTATTTGAAATTCAAGATAATATTTCAAAACACAATAATTCTGCAGTTGATATTTACAATTCTTGCGTATTTTAACTGAAAAAAGCATCTGGTTAAATTTTATGGTATTTTTCTATTTACCCATTTTAATTTCTAAATTATAGGGTAGATATGGTACTTATTATAATCCTCTCTTTACAAATGTATTTTGGTAATGGAAAGTCTTTATCCTCAATAGTTGAAAATCTGAATTGGTCAAAATTATTTTTTTTCTTTTTAACCTTGAGTTTTGAAATTTTAGAAACAGCCTGATGTAACAATAATTTTGACTAGCTCAATCCTATTAGTTCATCAGGTTAATATCATCTTCAAGGATAAATTATAAAAATTGTTATTTTTTATTTAACTCACTAATTTATATTTCAAAATCAGTGTTTCTTATGTTCCTGCCTATTACCTATTATAATCATTAATTATACTGGACCACTGAGAATGTAAATGAAACAAAAAGTGATTAAAACTGAACATATTTTAAAACTATTTAACATTCAAAATCACCATGATGACAAGGAGTATTCACTTGTGTGATGAACCAAGTGACTGAATTATTTACATGCCCATCTGATTTTTAGTACTTATTTTCTTTCTCCACTTTATACTTTCTTAAAGCTTCTCAAATTAATTTATTCTCAAATTGGAAATTTTTAAAAAAACTATACTTATTATTTTAATAGAAATTAAAATAGTATCAATGTTCTTTTTTATTATAACACATTTATTGAGATATAATTTATATACCAAAAACTTCATTCTTTTAAAGTGTACAATTAATTGGTATTTAACATATTCCCAGAGTTGGGTAGCAATCAACAGTGTCTAATTTCAGCATCTTTTCAGTACTCCATTGCTAATCTCTTTAGCAGTCATTCCCCATTACCATTCCAATCTCCCCAGTCCCTGACAACCACTGATTTACTTTCTGCCTCAACAGATTTATCTCTTCTGAATATTTCTTGTAAATGGTATCACACAGCACGTGGTGTTTTGTGACTAACTTCTCTCACTGAGCATAATGTTTTCACAATTCACCATCTTATTTCATGTATCAGCATGGAATTCCTTTTTTGTGTTGAATGATATTCAGCTGTATAGATATATCACATTTTATGTACAACTGATCACCTGATGGACATTTGGAAAATATGGGATTGTTTTCCCATTTTGACTGTTATGAATAATCCTGCTATGATCATTAATATACAAGGTTTTGTGCAGACATATGATTTCATGTCTCGGGGATGTAACAGTAGAATTCTAGGTCATAATTCTGTTTTTCATTTTGAAGAACTGACAAAATATTTTCCAAATTGTATGGCCTATTTTACAATCCCACCAGTAGTAGATGAAGACTTCAAATTTTCCACATCCTCAACACTTTTTATTGTCTGTCTTTTTTTCCCCATAGCTAGTGTGAAATGGTATCTTATTTTTTGACTTGCAGTTCCTTAATTGACTTTGTAGAAATGTTTATTCAAATCCCTTGCCCATTTTAGAGTTAGGTTGTCTTTTTTTTTTAATCTTTTATTCTCTCTCTCTCTCTTTTTTTAAAGATACATAGATCACACAAAACGTTACATTGAAAAAACATAAGAGGTCCCACATACCCCACTCCCCACCCCATCCCAATGCCTCCCACATCAACAACCTCTTTCATCAGTGTGGCACATTCATTGCATCTGATGAATAAATACATTTTGGAGCACTGCTACACAGCACGTATTATAGTTTACATTGTAGTTTTACACTCCCCCCCAGTCCATTCAGTGGATTATGGCAGAGTATATAATGTCCTGCCTCTGTCCCTGCAATATCATCCAGGACAACTCCAAGGCCTGAAAATGCCCCCATATCGCACCTTTCTTTCCCTCTCCCTGCCCTCACCAACTCCCGTGGCCACTGTCTCCACATCAATGGTACAATTTCTTCCACTGCTAGAGTCAAACTAATTCTATAGTAGAATACCAATAAATCCACTCTAATCCATATCTTATTCTTCCATACTGAGGATGCTGGGATGGCAATATCCACTCCACTTCTAAATTGAGAGGGAGCTTAAATCCCACATGGCTAAAGGATGGGATTCTCCTGCTTATAGCTATAGACTCTCTCTGTTCCCTGGTGTGGTGGTTGACCAATCTCACCCCCTGTCTTTTTATTGTTGGACCATCTAAGCCTTTAATATGCTGAATCAGATTCCCTTACAGATGTGTGTTTTGCAAATATTTTCTACCATTCTGTTGGTTATCATTTCACTTTCTTAATGGTGTCCTTTAAAACATAAAAGTTCTTAATTATGATGAAGTACCATTTATCTGTTAATTCTGTTGTCACTTTTGCTTTTATGTCTAGGCCCAATCCAAAATCAAGTGTCTTATTTTATTTCCCAACACATGGTCTATTCTGGAGAATCCATGTACACTTTAGAAGAATGCATATTCTGTTGCTGTTTGTTTGAGTGTTCTATAGATGTCTGTTAAGTCCTTAGGTAGTATTTTTCAAGTCTTCTATTTCCTTGCTCATCTTCTGCCTAGTTGTTATATCCATATTCACAAGTGAAATTTCCAATTATTTCTGTTAAATCTTTATTTTTCTCTTCAGTTCTGTCAGTTTTTAATTCATGTATTTTGGAGCATTGATATTAGAAGCATATATAAATTTAAATTGCTATGTTTTCTTGGTGGATTTATACTTTTATTATTATAAAATGTCCTTCTTTGGCTCTAGTAGCTATTTTTGTTTTAAAGTCTATTTTTTCTGATATTAGCATACTCACTCTAGCTCTCTTGTTTACTGTTTGCATGGTATTTACCTCTGCCGTATTTATATCTGCCATTTTGTTATTTGTTTTCTTTTTTGTCTTGTGGCTTTTTGTTTTATTTCTGTATTCATCAATTACTGCCTTCTTTTGTGTTAAATACACATTTTCCAGTATACCATGTTATTTCTCTTGTTTCCTTTACTATATATTTTTGTGAGTTATTTTCTTATTGGTTGCCTGGGTGATTTCAATTAACATCTCAACATAAAACAATCTTTTTCAGATTAATTCCTACTTAATTTTAAGCATTTTTTTTTCTTGCAGTGTAGCTCTGTTCCTTCTTCTCTCCTTTGTGATCTGATTGTCATATAAATTACATCTTTATCCATTATAATACATCAACTGCTTTTATAATTATTGCTTCTTGGAATTGTATTTTAAATTAAATATAAGAAGAAAGGATTTAAAACAAAACTTTGTTTCTACTGTGTTTTTTATTTAGCTCTGTAGTTATCTTTACAGGTGCTTTTTATTTCCTTACGTGGATGCAAATTAGTGTACAGTGTCCATTATTTCAACCTGAAGGACTACCTTTATCATTTTTTATAAGGCTCGTCTGCTAACAGCTAATTCCCAGTTTTTTGTATTTTTAAAAAAATCTAGAGTGTGTTAACGTGTACTTCATTTATTTACAGTCCTTTTAACTATAACGGTCCTATAGAACCCTTTCATGAAGTTCTGACAACTGTAAAATATTAATTGGAAAATATTGCTGTAAGTCAGTTTGAAAAATGAAATATTCCACAGGTTAAAGAATGACAAAAACCACCCATTTAAAGTCAGTGAGTATATTGAAAAAAAAAACCAAATATGACATTGGAAGAACAATTTATGCTTTATAAATTGCTTTTACATTATTTAATTTCAACTGCAAGAACACGCTTGTAAGGAAGCAGGATATGTATGTCAGCAGTGCACAAGTACTAAAACTTAGAGAGATTAAGTAACTTTCTCTGTAATCCAGTTCAGTTTAATATCAAGACCCAATGACTCTTAAATTGTGAAATGTTTCTATAACATTAAAGGATATCGTTTTAAAAATCCTCAATACTTCTGAGAGGGCCCACTTTTTGTCATTGTTAATGACAGGGGTTATGACATCCTTTCTTTTAAGCATTAGTTTCAGTAGCCATACTCATATTGATTTTTTGAAAGTTGTTAATTAATTGTAAGTGAAAATAAATGGGAGGATTTTGGTTCTTGAGCAAAAAGGGAACATAGCTCAGAAGATGAAGACACAACTGTTCAAATGAGATGATTACAAGACAGTATGGCAAACTCACAGCATTTACTGAACACCTGTGAAATTCTTGGACATTTTGCTTTTCAAGTTTACAGGGAGTAAAAAGCTGGTAATGTTCTCAATTTGATATTAATTGGCTGTAATCTTCTGGTACTAACCGAGTGATTGTGCCTGGTAGAAGTATCAAGAGAGAATGAAAGGAGGGAAGCATGCAATTGCAGCACTTAGAACCTGCGAATGAACAAGTCCCAGGAGGAAATAAGCAGCTTGCTACAACAATTAGCTAAGAGTGATTACAGGAAACATGTATCCCATTTGGGCTCTATCACTAACTAAAAGGTATAGGAAAATAACAAGGTAATTCAGAATCTTAAACAAAATGTGTGATTTCAATGTCTTCCTACCAAGGTTAAGAAAGAGCTGCTTTCATCACATAAAAATAGTCGGTGGGTCTCTAGTGCTCTTCTCCAGCTGATCAGAGAGCATGAAGGTTTTCTTGATAGAAGACATCAATTATTTTCACTGGAAAAACAGGCGGTTTTAGATTTCTGTAAGGAACTAAAATTGAGCTCCAGGCCTAGAGGGTAGAGCAAAAGGGCAAAGAAGGAAAGGTTAAAGAGAAAAATGCTGCACATTAGAGAGCTATATCAAGTATGAGGATAAACACACTGACAGTTCTGGAGAAGCTCTAGGGTTGAGGTGGCAGAGGCTAACCATATAAGAAATGCACAAGAGAATATGCAAATGTAACAAAGGAAGAGCAGGAAGAAAAGCTGTATATTATAGGAGGTACTACTAAATGAAAGTTTCCTTTGCAGATGGAAAGGTCAGGTATTGTGCTTAGGAATTGCTGGAAAAAACGTACCCCAGATTATTAGGAAATAGGCCGTAATTTTTGGATAATTGTACGTAGACTAGACATATATATTAAGGTAGGTCTACTGTTTTGTGGGATATGACAGAGACTTTTTATACCTGCTGGCTAATGGCTACTCTTGTTAACATATGCTGATAACCTACTATACTTGGGAAATTCTTTTATATTGGAGACACTGTACACTATGATTCACTTTATAATTGCCCCCTTTTCCCCTGACCCTTTAAGCTAGCTCATGTCACTTACTTATGGTGAGCATGCTGGCTCAGAAATCTCCTCCCCTCATAGTATCTGCCCTTCCAATCATTTTTATCTCCTTCTAGATTGGTATTCTAGTCTCTATCACTGAATAACTGAATACAATGTCACCTATCATGCTAGGGCCTAATGTACTTAGATATTGATCACCCTTCTCTTGAGGTCTTTTAAATGGGAGACATCCTCAACCTCAAGAAACACAGCCCCTGACACATAGTCAAGTCCATGATAAGACTGGCCAATCCCAAACTAATCTCTTCAGAAAAAGTAAAGTTGGACATATTAGAATTAAATAAAATTAGTAACTGCATAGCAGAAGGAGGCAAAGAATTTTGGAGGAACCAGTGGTAATATGTAAGATTAATACCTACTTAATGGAATGGGTAACATTGACAGGAGCAAATGATATTTCAGGAATATGTACTTATTTTAATATAGTCTTCTAGGTCTTGAAGTGCATAGCAATTTTAGAAACTGTGACTCATCTACTTTAAGGAGAGTATAGGGTACATGTGCCAAGGAGAATTCTCCCTTAGATCAAGGTGAAAAAAATGATTCGTGTCAGAATCTGAAGTGTCTTTAATGCTATGCTAAGAATTTTTACTTTTTCTATCAGCAACTGAAACCTGTAAAGGTGACTGAACCTGATTGACGTGATCGGATCAGTATTCAGGCAAAAGCATCCTGGTACCAATACTAAAAGTAGTATTTAAAGGGAAAGAGACTAATAGATGCTATTGTGATAGCCAAGTAAGAGATTAAAGTATCTTGGGTAATGGCATGGAAGTGGAAAGAGAAAGGGGAAAAACTAAGAATATTTTGGAAATAGTGTCAACAAGATGTAGTTTGTGATTATAAAGGAGGACAGGTATCACAGTCATGCAGGTTTCTATATTTAATAAACAGGTCAGGCCTTCTCCTGTGATGAAATACTAAAGAATTGGAATATATTTGTCAGCATATAACTTTAAATCATTTTGGATATATTTATTATGAGGTACATGAAGGACCAGCATATATAAAAGTCTAAAGGCAAACAAAAATGCATATCTGAACATACAGGTAAGAGACTCTAGTGCTATTGATCTGGACATGTAAAGTTCAGGGGCATACTTGTTTCCAAAGTACAGAATCAGTTTATTATACAATTGCTAATTTTTTTGTCATATGTTCTCATGATGTATTGGCCCACAGTGGTAACTTTCTTAAGTGATAGTTCAGTGAATTTAATGTTTTTGAAGTCCTTCTATCTTGCAGCATGTCATATAAGTTCATTCTTTCTAATGGCTGAACGATATTCCATTGTATGTAGTATCACATTTTGGTAATCCATTCATTTGTTAATGCTTTTCTTTGTGAAGTATCTTTGGAAAGACTCCTCTTTTTCACTTTTTGACAGTTGCAAGTAGATTAGATTATTCTTGAGCTCTTTTTGGTAAACATTACTATGCAAAATTTACATCAACATTGCTCTTTTTACTTAATGTATCTCTTTTTGGAAAACAGGTTTTAAGAATCATTTACCTTTAAAAGTAATACACTGTTTATGTGTGTTAATAACTTATGAAAGTATATGTACATAACCTTATGTGCTAATAGATATACTTATAGATAGATTCCTAATCTTCTACCTTGAATGCTTCCCAAATTCAGCATTTCATTTCCAATTGCAGCTATATAATTTCTGGGCATTATGTGTGAAATTGAGTTTGAAAGACTGGATATATATATATGCCCACATTCATTTTGGAATACAGGCACTCCTTTATTCTAAATTGCATTTCTTCTTTCAAGGAAATTCTTTATGCCTTCTATAGAAAAAGTCCTCTGAAACAGAGAGTGCTCCCCAACGGCAACTCTTTTCAGTACTCTTTGATTTAAGAAAAACTATTGCCAGGCCATCCATTCAAAACTTGTGGAGGAGAAAAGCTTTGACTTTATAAACCTCCTCTGAATTTTGGTATGCAATGTTCTTCTAATTCCCAGTGGTTGTCCAGTGTCCTTCATGGAGATACTCATTTGAAGATCTTACTTAGCTCCATGGCCTTATAAAAATATATTTCTTATTTTTTTCCATTTTCTCTGAATTATATTTTACGTTAGATTAAAGTATTTCCATTAATGACAGAGATGACTTACATGGTTTACATCTCTAAATGCAGCACAATCATTAACACATATGAGACAATATTTTCTTTGTTGTTGAATGAAAGCTGAAATAATGAACATTAGATGTACAAGTTTAGTCCTTTCTTATGTAATAAATTCCCTTACCTTGTGAATTTTGCTTCTTAAAAACTCTCTTCTTCTCTGTAAATTCTGTTGTTTCTTTAGAGTTGTCTGTTCTGCTGAAGATTGGGGAAGTGCATATAAAATTAATTCAGTGTAAATAAATACGTTATTGATAGAAAGTTACAAAAGTGGAAATTTTATCTGGTAACTAAATGTTAAAAGCATGCACGGAACTTCTGGGACCCATAGAGGAGAATCACATCAGAGCTCAAGACTTTAATAAATCTAGCTGGGAAGACTAATTCAGCATAAGAAAAAATATTTTAAAAATCCAAAGTGGAAATGTTGCTACCAATTAAAGTGTGACCCTTTTTATTTCTCAGCATTTCATTAATATCGCAGATTTTGAGTAGTCAGATTGCTCCCATGGCAGTGTTGTATTTTACTTCATTGGCACAGCTATAAATTGAATTAATTTCAGGTATATGAAGGAAAATTCTGAACAGATCCTTAAAATATCAGTAAAATTACTGTAGGTGCAAAAAAAACCCTAGAGAATTATAGAAATATATATTTGTGCATTTTATTCTTGATATTTTGAATTAAAGTAGAAATTATTTTAATAAACCATTAAAACAGGCTTTCACAAACCTGTTTTGTTTCCTTATTACTTATCCACTTTTCTTATTTGTTTTAACAGCTTGGAAATCATGTAGATATCATTAGAAAATTCATTAATTTTTATTGTAGAAAAATCAAGTCCTTTTTTTTTTTTTTAATGTAGCTAAGTCTAGCTTTTGTGGAAAGCTACTAAACAGATCATTAGATTGAGTAGTTCCCAGAGAGATCTAAGTTACTCTCTTCCCCAAGTCAGGAAGCCTTTTCTTGATTTCTTTTAACCAGCTAAGGAAAGTTAATAGATTTTTGTTTCCATAAGGCCTCTCCCTTTCACATCTCTGATAAATGATCTGATCATGAGTATTGACAGAAGAGGTTGTAGATATTTACTAGACCACATCAGAAGGCAGAATCAGGGAATTAATTTACTTTCTAAATATATATCTTTTTCCTAAAGCAATTTCATATCCCAGGAGTGTTTCTTCTCATTATGTCCTATTCCCATATCTGCTATGCACGGAAACTCTTGCAGATTAGTCAGAATGGACAAAATCTCTAAAGAAGCAAATGCTTTAAAAAAAAAATTATGAAGAAAGCTTGCTTGAATATTATTCTTAATCCAAATTGATCACTGAATCAATTTCTCTCACAATGATAACAAAAAAGAAAAAAGATCAATAAAAGTGACTTGAGTCTCAAAGCCATGTACCTTTAATAAAAACATATATTCATTATATATAAAATAACAAAAATATCAGCACATGGCAATTAGCCTATATGTTGTAACTTATAATATTTAGATTAAATTTATATAATGTATGAATGTGATGTTTAATTAACTATAAATGTTACTGGAAAAGAAATAAATTCTAGTTTTAGTCTAATAACTTTATATATGTATACTTTTAAGATTTTATAGATAATTTATTAAAATTCATACAAAATCTGTAATATTATTGCATGTAACAAAACAGTAACAATAAACCATATTTCAGTTGTTACAAATGGTATAATTTTCAAAAATTGTAAAATGACCTAAGAAATGATTTCAAGTGGAAAGCAGATATGGCAAGAGAATTGTGTAGCTGTTCAATGCAAATTTATTTGCTTGCTTAATTGTAAACTGCCAATACAAGCAATATACAATAGCTAGGTCAAGGGCACACAATACTTTTGAAAGTGGAAGATACCAGTCTCTAAAGTTCAATATACAGATATACAGATGGCAGAAACAAGGCAGTTGGTACCTTTAACAGGAGGTCTCAAAAGCCAGTCCCAAGTGGTGTCAGCAGAGGGCCCCAAGCTGCTGGGATAGGCAGTGGTCTAGAGAGTGGGCCAGTAAGTGACAAGGCTTGCAGCACAGCACAGACCTACTAGCTGGGAGTCACAGCACCTAGGTGTCTATCTGCCTCTATCTGATGCTCACTGAAGTGGTTTCTACACAGGGATTTTTATGCCTCAGAGGTGTAGTTGTTAATGTCCTTATCAAGAGTCCCAGTAGGAAGGGTCAAACAAGCCCAGAGCATATCCTCCACCATGTCTGGTTAGCATGTTTTACAAAAACATGTTTTTCTCAATTTTTTATATTCTAATTGAGGTCAACAGGTATACAATGTTTTTGGGATTCAAGATCATTAATATCTTTCCAGTATACACACAGCAGATGTATAGGATAATTTGTGCGACCTGCAAAAATGTTAAAAAGATATCCAAGACAGTTCCTAGTTAAATAAATACAGGTAGTAATTAAGGCTAAGACAATGACCAAAAACTCCAGTATGATAAGAGGTAGAGAAAATGTTTTTTAAAATCCTGCTCTAAATCAAAAGACTAGAAATACATTTACTTACGCAGATAGTTTAAAAGTTGATGATTGAGGAATTGTTCTCTCTAGTCAGATCTTTCTTCTGGGACTCACCATATAAAATACATTAATTTTCCTGATGCCAAAAATATCCCAAGCATGTTCTAGCAATCTAATAGTTTGAGTTTTTATAAGCCAACAGGAAATAATCGGTGTTTTCATTTCCAATATGGTGAGTTCTTAATTTTGTTTTTGGAGTTCAAGGGATTAAGAAGAAGAGAATAATGTAAGAAAATGCCAAAATACAATAATAAATCTTACTAAAGCTTTGGAAAGTAAGTATTCAATGAAAGGCAAACGTGTTTGATTTAATTTAGAGATGTCATGTTTGATACTAAATGGTAACTCTGCCTAAAACCATCTAATAAACTACTGTTTTTACAGAACTTATAATATCATAGATAAAATAGTTAAAAACACCAATGGTAAATGAGCTCTCAGTAGCAATAGCAATAGAGGTGTTACAAAGCAGGACATGATTATTTGCAAATGAATGGCACAGTTAAGAAGTAAAAGTTTAAAAGATTTGACTGTTGTGGTTAGTCAGTGCTCCAAGCAGGACATTTTATTTCAGTTTCTTCCCAGTTTCCTTCCCTGTTTCCTGCCCCATTTCCTTTTAAACATAGAAGGAAATATATTTAGTTTTTAAAATTTTAAAAAAATCATTAATTATCCTTTTTATTATTGTCTGTTTTCTCCTCCTAGCTTATCTTCCCTTTACTCTCACCTCTCTCATCCCAGCATGGATTCCATGATGAAAAAATTTTTGTTTTAGCACATATTTAAGAAATTATTTATCTCCAAAATTCTAAAATCAATGACATTTAACAGCCAACCAGAGCTTCTCTAATCAGAGCTTCTAATTACTATGATGAGGGACGAAACGGGGTCCCTGTTATGGGACGAGTGGGGTCCCCGTTGTGGGATGAGCGGGGTCCCCGTTGTGGGATGAGCGGGGTCCCTGTTGCGGGACGAGTGGGGTTCCATTGTGGGACGAGAGGGGTCCCTGGCGTGGGGAAGAAAACCTCGTACGGCCGCTGAGGCTTCCCTCGGGTGCTCCGAAGGCGTGGAGGGCGCACGACCCAGGAAGGAGTCGCGGAGACAGGATGATGGCACAAGTCTGGTTTATTGCGGAAGGGGATACGGCTTTATAGGGTTAGGGACTGCGTGGAAGGATTTGATAGGTGAGGATGGGTACTGCTTCCTGATAGGTGATTGTAAGCGGTTGCTAGGCAGAGGGCTGGCTGAGAGGTTTGGAATAGGGGAGGGGAAAGGGGGAGTGAGAGCTGGCCGGATGTTGGGCTAGGCGGGAGATAGAAAGGGGGAGGGCGGTGCCGGCCAGCCGCTAGCAGCAAAGGCCTAGTCAGGCGTGGTCACCTTATCTAGGCCCAGTGGGCAGAGGCGGTATCACCTCTTGCCGCACTGTTTGCTACTGAGGCAAGCCGGGCGCCCTTCCTCCCACACTATGATATAACTAATAATTTTACGCAGAGTTTAGAAATTCAAGCCAAAAGCCAAGAAACCTAAAATTTTCATTTGTTTGTAAAGATTTGCAGAAAGCTCAGGAAATCTGCTGAAGAAACTGGATTTCATATTGGAAGGAAATTTTAGATTCTTACTTGCAGTGATAAATTATAATGTGAAGGTTTCAATTATTGTTTTCTGAATAGCCTTAACAATAGAACGTACATAGGTATAGTTCTAACTAGAAACTGAGTTAAAAATATCTCATTTAAGAGGATAGTTCTGTGACTCTCTAATGGTTTGAAATTATTCATTCAACTGTAAATAAAGGCTGAGAACCAACTTTGTTTGTTACTATCTCTTCTGCACTATTATTAAGTAATTATGATATACTTAAACTAACTAGAATAGTTACTAGATTAAAAATAAGTAAGTAAAGTTAAAAAAAATGGCAGGAATTTTCAGAGCAAAAATCCAGAGAGTATAATCAGTAGATATATTTATGGTTAGCATAGCTTCCATTAAAAGTTACTTTTTCCTAGAAAATTGATTTTTAAAATATTTCCATCTCCATTGTGGATACATTTGACAGAGAAGCCATTGATAAAACAGTAAGGTTAAATGACCTCAAAACCAAATGCATTAAAATTCACTTTATAAGCCACCATATTATAAAATCTGATCAAATCATCATCATAATTACTTCATTTTTTAGCAAATCTGTATAGTGTTCTTTTTCAATATTAGTTTATTCAAGAAACATTACTATATACCTAGTATATTCTATGTAAATATATTCAGGTAAATGCAGAGGAAATCAATATTTAGATAATGGAATCAACATATGTTAGAAACCTGAATAACAAATTATTCTCTTTTGTCTCAGGATTCATTTTGGACCATTTACTATAGTCTTATTTCAACTTCACACCTATTTTTAGTGACATATGATTTAAAATACAAATAGTTTAATATGGATGAGTTAAACAAACCTTTCCCATTTGACAGTGACTAGAGTCTTGATCTCTGCAAAATATAAGCCATAAGTATTTACCATTACAGAATCTCAGAGAATCTTTGGAGTGTATTTTCTCTAGTTCATGGGATATACTGGTATTTCTTCTACAACCTCCCCCATGGGGATGGGCGTGGAGTAAGATGGTTGATTTAGGTAGCTATGACACATGAATGAAAGAAGGGCAAGAAAAGTGAATGAAGCTGGGTTTAGAAGACAAATAGTTATTCCTTTCAATTTTGCTTTAGGCTGACTGTGATTATTGGTATAACCCTGATAAGTCAAATAATCAAATATAAAAATTGCCGAGACATAAGAATAAATTGCTGGATTGCTGGGAACTTGAAATTTTTAAAAACATTTTTTATTCTTTAGGAGGTACCAGGGATTGAACCCAGGACCTCATACATGGGAGGAAGCAGGCGCTCAACCACTTGAGCTACATCTGCTCCCTGGGCACTTGAGTTGGAAGGCCTTTTTTTCTTTTAATTTAATGCAGCTGTGTCTGTATCAAGGAAGAGCAAGAAACCTACACAAGCTTCTTTTAAGCCTATTATTCCTACAAGTTCTGTAAGTAATTTTTAGGGGACTTAAAAAAGGTGAGTTAATAAAAATTATTCATTCATATGGTTTTCAATTAGATGATAATTATTTTGATTTTGAAATTGGGCTATTACAATGGTTCTCTTTAATGTATATAGTTTATCCCATTGCTTATTACAAGGAATATGTTTAAAACAAGCTGGAAAAATCAGCGCAAATAAATTTTATGTAAATCTCTTTTCCAATGAGACTATGTTCCATCTAAAGAATTACTTTCAAACCATTGCCTACTCAAAAACCTCCAGTGATTACATTCAAACTTATTGAACTAGTATTGCATTCAAGGCAACCCAGTTGCTATTTTGAAACAAGTTTATACTTCAAGTACATTCTCATTAGCCATTACTTTTCACCTCTTGGTAATTTTTCTGAAAAGTCAGATGTATTCAAAGTTTCTTAAATTTGCTATGCATTTCAGTCTCCTTTATTTTGATCACATAGATTCCCCTGATTGAATTCTAACCCTCCTCCTCCTTCCCTATCTAAATCACAATAGTTATTAAGGTCTTCCAGCCAGGTTGTATTGCAGAGTTCTTAAAAGTCAGCATGTGGATGTGAATTCCCACGACATTTACAAGCTGTGTGGTCTTGACAGTTCAAGGAAATTCTGTGCCCTGCATTTACCCATAAAAATTGGGAATAATAATAGCAATAACTTATGGGGTTGTTGTGAAGTATAAATGAACTAATATATAGAAAACATAAAAACCTGTGTTATTGTTATTTGTTTTAGGTTGCTAAAGGCTGCCATGCAGTATAGCAGAAATGATTTGTCTTCGACAATGGGATTTTTTTTTTTTTTCTGAGGCACCAGGCAGGGGATTGAACCCAGGACCTCATATAAGGGTTGATGGCACTCAACCACTGAGCCAGATCATCTCTCCTGAGTTGGTTTATTCATTGGTTTGCTTCTTGTATTTTTTTGTTTTTAGGAGGCACCAGGGACCTAACCCAGGGCCTCCCATGTGGGAAGCAGGTGCTTAACTGCTTGAGTAACATCCCCTCCTTACAATGGGATTTATTAACTTATAAGTTTACAGTCCCAAGGCTAGGAAAATGTCCAAATCAAGGCATCATCAGCAATGTTTTCTCACCAAAGTTTAGCTGCTGACAATCCTGGACTCCTGTCACATGGCAAGGCACAATGGTGGCTCTGCCAATCTCTGCCTTCATCTCCAGGCTTCCTTTCTCCCCAAGCTCTGCTGTGGGTGATCAGGCACACGGCAGTGTTCACATCTCTTCCCTCTCCTGTATGCCTCATTGCGTTCAGCTTTGGGCTGCTCCTTCTGTGGCTTTTCTCTTTCCTGGATTCATGGGTTTCCACTTCTGGAGGCTTCTTTCTGTCTCTGCAACTTTTTTTCTGTCTGTGGCTTTGTATTCCTCCATTTATAAAGAACTCAGTAAGAGGTCTTAATCCTGGATCATGCCCTACTGGAGTGATTTAATCAAAGGGAAGGTCCTAGATTAATCTAATCAAAAGATTGCATCTATTGTAGTTTTACATGGGCAGGAATGGATTAGCTCTAAGGACATAATTTTTTTCAGCTGCAAATTGTCACACTGCTGTTGTGATATTGTTGTTGCACTAGGCTATATTTAACATAATATTGTCTTATAATAACTTATGAACAATTTAGTTTATTTCTTAACTATAATAATCTGTTATATGTGAATGACGTATTTCTCCAACCAGTTTTCAGACATTTTAAATATATTTGCACATTTCATAGTAGGAGCTCAAAAAAGGTACTCAATCAATAAATAAGTGAAATTATGAATGAAAGACTAAACAAAGGAATAAATGAACATGCTTGTATCCCTTTTTGTCCATATAAATAATTAATCCTATCTTTCTTAAATATGTTTTCTTCAGGTAATGGTCTTTTATATTGACTTTATCTTATAAACCTGTGGGAATTTTTTTGGTATAAAATGTATTGTAGATGATATTTTTGTGTCACATATATAAGTATAAGTAAAGTGGAGGAATATTTCTTTTAACGATCAATAGGGAATTTGAGCATTATTTGATGAATTGCAAAATCCTTACAATTCACAACTTTTAGTAGTTAATTTATAACTAAAACAATTTATATCTGCAACAAGAAAAATTTAGTTATGTATTGTGTGGGTCAGGTTAGAATATTATATCTTATTAATTTATAATAATGTAAACTCTGAATATTGATTTAACCAACACCTATTAATAAATATGACATTTGGTTATACTTATATTAATTCAACCAAAATTTAATCTTTAGGACTATATTGAGTCTTTTCTATGAATTATTTGTACTAGTGAGCAGGCAGGCATGGAGCCAGATGTGATAAAGAACTAGTGGGGTGATGGAAGGTAAGACGAAGGGTTTGAAGAGGAATGAATAAAACCTCAAAAAAGAAAGAATGACAAACAAATGATCTTCATTGGGCAAGATCCTCTTCTCTGTTCAGAGCTATTATTAGCACCTAGATGTCATATGCAAACACTTTAGTTATAAACATTGTTTCCTATTTTGTTAAGCTAGTTGGGTTAATTTTAGTACATTTCTCAATTTTAAATTAATAAATAAAAGTTTAAGAATATACCTGTATGTGTGTTTGTGTGTGTGTGTAAATATGAAGAAGAAACATCAGTATTCAGCCTTTGAGAAGTGAGTGCTTAGAAGGGAAAATAAAATAGGGTTAGGGAGGCAAGTATTTGACTTTTAAAACCATGTATAGATATAATATTATCTTGACAAAATATAAATTGAAAACATAAACAGTTCATGGAATGGAATAAGCTAGCATATGGTACTTATAAAGTCAGCAAGGTCATATTAAGCTAAAATCATGTTAGCCATCTTTGGCACATTTTCTTCTTGGTCTTTTACTCTGGATTCTCTTCTCCCTGTCTACTTATAATAATTTCTGCTTCTCTTTCATATTTATTTTCACAATTTAGCATACTAAGCAATACCAACATAAAATGTGTCTTCTTCCAGGAATATTGGAGTGATTAGGAGGATCAAACTTTTTAGCATAGGAAAAGTAAGGCACCCAATAACAGTAAAGATTTCAAAGTGAAAGTATTAATCATTGTAAAGATAAATACTTCCATGAAAAATTCGTGCCAACTTTTGCCAAAAAAGCTAATATTTGACTAGTAAAAAGTTGACACCTTTTGAATCTAGGAAGTATTTATCATCTTCCAATTATTTTAACATGAATGCAATAGATATATGCATTCATAAACTCTTAAATTTATACTTATATTGCATTTACCTGTCTCACATTCAACATTAGATAGACTAAATAGATACAGTCAGATAGAAAGTTGGATTCCATCTTTTTGCCACTCTATATCCAATCTCTTCCTCTGTCTACTCTGCTTTATGTTCTAGGAATTTGGCCTGCAATAGGCTTCCGTGCCCTCGGCTTCCAGTTGATTTTCACAAGGGAAACATGGGCAAGAGATTGGAGGGAGTCAGGAGAGTCTGGGGGTGATATTTTCCTTGGTCTTGATCTTCAGAGTTGAGACCAACTGTTTCCTTTGGCCACAGGTTTTGTTCCATCAGGTGGCCCTATCCTTAGGAAACCAAAGAATTGTTTACTCCTTTCTTGTCAAAGTATGTTAAAGGAGTCCCATTATTACTACTTCATTATCACTTGTAGTCCCTTATATTCTGCCCATATATCTTTAAATAGCCCCCTTTAAAAATTTGAGTTTACTGACTGTTTTATCCTAGAATCTTAAATACAATAAATGGATAAATGTGTATATATATAGGTAGATAGCTCTTAATTAGTGGGATCATATTTCTAGTGGAATTTTACCTTTAAATCCCCATTATGTCTACATCTAGTGATGTTTTCAGTTTTGGAATACATGTATCTTCCATTTGATTGCTAGTAATTGCTAGTAATTGTAGCACTAAGAAGAGGAATAGTTACTAGTCATTGCATGCTTTATTAGTTGTGAGGTCCTGCAGCAGAAGACTTGAGCACATCAGTTTATAGTAGCCTTATGGAGTAGGTACTGTAATTATCCCCTTTAAACACGAAGAAAATGAGACTTACAGAGATCAAGTGACTTTTCCAAAGTCCCATAGCTGGTAAATAGTGCAGTGAGATTTAAATCAAGGCAGCATGACTCCATGCCTTTAACCCACTATGAGTATTGATATACTTTACTTAATAAGTATGACAACAGCCTGAATAAAATTAACTAGCAAAAAAAAGATTTAGTGCAATGTGATGGTCTATTGTTGATGTCATTTAAATGCTAAAATTTTCCTATGACTCAAACTAGAATAGTAAAAAAAAGAGGAATGCTTTGAACAATTTTTCAAAGAAATATGAACCAGTGTGTTATGTAGTAATATAACATACATGAATGGTTTGGCACTTTTAAAGGACTGTGCCTGATACACAAACCTCTTAATATTTTTACAGATTAGTAAAATACTATATATTTTTGGGTCCATAACAAAACTAAATAGTACATCAGAATTTTGAACTGAATTGCCTGTAACTGCTTGATTTGCCATCAAATAAGGTGTAGTAAATAAAACTTTTTTCTATACAATCACTTCTGAGAAAAAAATCAATCATAGAATGTTAGGTCTTAAAGCAAGACACAGAAAACCTATATGGGAACACAGAGTATATATTTTCCTCATAAAGTTTCTCTTTATTGCTCGGTACTTTTCCTGTCTTAGTTTCCCCACTGCTAAGACAAATACCAAACAATGGGTTGGCTTAAACAGTGGGAATTTATTGACTAACAGTTTTGAAGCTGGGAGAAGTCTGAAATTGAGGTGTCAGGAAGGCGATATTTTCTCCCTGAAGTCTGTGGTGTTCTAGTGCTGGCTGCAGGTGATCCTGGAGTCCTTGGCTTTTCCATCTCATGGCAATCACAAGGCTGTGACTTCACTTCTGGGTTCCATTTACTTTCAGTTTTTCCTCCATGTGGCTTCCTCTTCATAAAGCCTCCAGTAATCAGATGAAGGCCCCACTTCATTCAGTTGGTCCACACCTTAACGAAAAATAGCATCTTCAAAGGGTGCTATTTACTGTGGAAATGAATTAAGATTAAGAACATGTTTCCTTTCCCTCCCTCCAGAGTGCTTAATTCAAACTACCACATATCTGTTCTGCTAAAAACAGAAGGAACAGGGAAGCTCAACAGATAGAGCATCTGCCTACCACATGAGAGGTCCAGGGTTCAAGCCCAGGGCCTCCTGACCCATGTGATGAGCTGGCCCACGTGCAGTGCTGATGTGCGCAAGGAGTGCCCTGCCATGCAGGGGCGTCCCCCGTGTAGGGGAGCCCCATGCACAAGGAGTGCGCCCGTAAAGAGAGCTGCCCAGTGTGAAAGAAAGTGCAGTCTGCCCAGGAGTGGCACCGCACACATGGAGAGCTGACAAAGCAAGATGATGCAACAAAAAGAAACAGATTCCCAGTGCCACTGACAAGATTACAAGCCAACACAGAAGAACACACAGTGAATGGACACAGAGAGCAGACAAACGGGGGGCGGGGAAGGGGAGAGAAATAAATTTTTAAAAATCTTTAAAAAAACCCAGAAGGAACAGACTTAAAAAGGGGGTATAGAGCACGTGGCTTATATGGCTGCAAGGGGCCATGAACTATGCGAGCTGCGAGAGGGTCATGGTTTGCCTAGGGCAGGATGTCCTTAGGTCCCAGTCTGTTAATCAGTAAACCATACAAGCAGGGGGTTTGTGCAAAGTTATGGAAGACTTGCTGGCATCAGCTCAATTTGTTTGTTACAGTTTCTCCTTTCTAGCATGAGCAGGGGTCTTTATTAGCACTGCAAAGGATCGTCGGTATGTCATTCTGGTTTGGTTCTTCCAATTCTTCTCTGTAATTCTGTGGATAAATGGAAGCACAAGCAAATTAAGATTGCTAGTAAAATATTTATTCCAATTTCATATAGTCTACCAAATTAAAAAACTGAGAGGCAAAATTTTGATGAGATGATATCCCTACTAATATAATGAAAATAGTGTTTCCTGGTTCTACAATTTTAATTTTATATTATTGAATACTATTATGCCTAGTCCAATTGATTCTGAAAGGTACTAATTACTATTTGAATCATTTATAGGTGTAACCACTATACATCAAGGTAGGAAGCATTATTTTGGATATTTTCTAAAGCAACTGCTTAAGTTGTTTTTTTACCCTATTGAAGGAAATTCTTCCTTTATAAATAGTATTTGCATGTATGAGGAATGAGCAAGAAATATAGTAAGTGAACGTAATAGATGGTACAAATTAAATGTTTTTTTATTTAATTTTAATTTTAAGTGTATAAACCTGGAAAGGGAAAGAGTACATATTCTTTTCAGTTTTTCAGATGATTGAAAAAATATTAAGCTGCTTCTTAATTAAACTGCCTAAAATCAGCTTTTCAAGTTTTGAAACCTCAGACATTGATAGGCCTGGTTGTTGTTGTTTTTTGCTATTGCTGTTTTTGAGAAGGAGGAATTTTTTTAAAAAAAGATACTTAGATTACATAAATGTTACATAAAAAATATAGGGGATTCCCACATCCCCTGCTTCCCACATCTCCCACACTTACTGACATTAATAACATCCCTCATTAGTGTGGTACATTCATTGCAACTGATGAACACATTTTGGAGCATTGCCACTGAGTATGGATTACAGTTTACATGGAGCTTACACTCTCCCACCCAATTCTATAGGTTATGGCAAGACATATAATGGCCTGTATCTGTCATTGCAATGTCATTCAGAACAATTCCCAAGTCCTGAAAATGCCCCTGTATTATACCTGTTTTCCCTCTCCCTGCCCTCAGAACCTCCAGTGGCCACTATCTCTACATCAATGATATATTTTCTTCCATTGCTATAATCAAAATAAGTCTATAGTAGAATACCAGTAAGTCTATTTTAGTCCATAGTTAGTTCCCCTATCCTGAGTATTCTGGGATGGTGATGTCCATTCTACCTCTAATTGGGAGGTGGCTTCGATCCCATAGGGCCAATTGATGGTACTCTCTTATTTTATTTTACTTTTTAATTATCTTTTTTTAAAGTTAATCGATAACCCAAAATGTTACATTAAAAAACATGAGGTTCCCATATGCCCCACTCCCCCACTCCCCCACCCTCATCAGTTTTTTAATTGTACTTTTTGAAGATGCATAGATCACAAAAAAATGTTACATTCAAAAAATGTAAGAGATTCCCATATACTCCCCACTCTTCCTCACCTCATTCCTGCTCCCGTATCAACAACCTCTTTCATGGTTGTGGCACATTCATTTGGTGAATACATTTTGGAGCACTGCTACACCACATGGATAATAGTTTACATTGTAGTTTATACTCTCCCCCAGTACATTCAGTGGGTTATGGCAGGATATATATAAAAGTCCAGCATCTGTCCTTGCAGTATCATTTAGGACAACTTCAAGTCCCAAAAATGCCCCCACATCACATCTCTTCTTCCTTCTCCCTGCCCTCAGCAACTACCATGGCCACTTTCTCCACATCGATGTTACAAATTTTTCCACTATTAGTCACAAAAGTTCCATAGTAGACTATCAGTAAATCCACTCTAATCCGTATTTTATTCCTTCATCCTATAGACCCTGGGATGCTGATGTTCACTCATCACAATAGTTTTATAGTAGAATATCAGTAAGTTCACTCTAGTCCATATTTTGTTCCTACATTCTGTGAGCCCTGGGATGGCAATGTCCTCTACACCTCGAGATCAAGAGGGGGCTTAGATTCCACATGGATGATGGATGCAATTCTCCTTCTTGCATTTGTAGGCACTCTCGGTTCCCTGGTGTGGTGGTTGACCCTCTTCACCTCCCTGTTAGCTGACCTGGGCAAGTCCAATGAACTAGAGGGTAGAAGTTGTAACTCTGTTGAGGCTCAGAGCCCAGCCTGGCACATGAATAGTCCAGAGAGTCAAATCTCCTGAGTATACACCAACCCAAGTGCCAGCCACAGTTTCAATAAAGGTGACAGAAGAGGCATGTGTAGAAGGGTCACATCTGAGTCCAACTCCATCACACTCAGGGACACAAATTCCAAAGTAGGGCCCACTGACATGACACTGAGCTCCAGAGCCATCTCCCATGACCATAGAACTTGTGGGTCTCTGTAGCCCTTAGGAGAACCTGTACCTGGGGTGTGTATCTGCTTTGGCTGCTCTGGGGTCCTGCTGAGCCATGCATAAACGTGATCCCACTGATGACCTCCTGACTCTTTTTTGAAGACTCTTACCCATATAAACTCATTTGTCTTTCAATGAGTGTGAAGGTGTACCCACATCCTGGGGGGGCCTGATGTTCTCAAACAGAGGGAATTGTGTCTCTTGAGAGAATTGGTGGCTCCCAAAGGGTTAGGGCAGTCTAGTATGTCAAGCTCTCAGCATCGTTGCAAATATCTGTGAATCTGGTCCTTCAAGTAGTGAAGAATGATTGTCACTGTAGGCCCTGAGGGAAGGGGAGGGGTAGTAAATAATAGATGGAATCAGGGTAACTGGGAGACAATGGAAGTGTTCCACAAGATCATGAAACGATGAATATAGGACATGTTAAATTACACCAAAAATGTATAAAAGTCTATAGACTAAAATGTAAACCATAATGTAAAACATAAAGTAACTAAAATTTTAGAAAATTGTACAGTCTAAAAATATAAACCATAATGTAAACCAAAATGGAACCATTGAAAGCTATGTTTCAATATCTGTACATCAGCTGCAGCAAATATAACATGGACATGTAAAAAAATCATTGCCGGGGAAGGGGAAAAGGGTTTGATGTTTGATATATGGGAGTCCCCTATATTGTATATGTAAATTACTGTGATCTAAAACTTTTGTGGAGACAAAATTAAAAATTAGAAAAGAGTGTAAACACTGAGGAAGAAATGAAAGAAATTGCCTTTCCACTGTACATACAGGGCAACACTATCGCAGTGATGAAAGGCAAAATGTCAAAAACAAAGCTTTATAATAATTTTCATTTTTTTGTCTTTATTTTTTTAATATTACATTCAAAAAATATGAGGTCCCCATATACCCCCCACCTCCCTCACGCCATAGCAACAATCTCCTCCATCATCATGAGACATTCATTGCATTTGGTGAATACATCTCTGAGCACCGCTGCACCTCGTGGTCAGTGGTCCACATCATAGCCCACACTCTCCCAAGTTCCACCTAGTGGGCCATGGGAGGACATACAATATCTGGTAGCTGTCCCTGCAGCATCACCCAGGACAACTCCAAGTCCTGAAAACGCCTTCACATCTCATCTCTTCCTTCCATTCCCCACACCCAGCAGCCACCATGGGCACTTTCTCCACACAAAAGTCACATTTTCTTTGATTACTAATCATTATAGTTCATGAATAGAATATCAGTAAGTCCACTCTAATCCATATTCTGTTCCTCCATCCTGTGGACCTTGGAATGGTTGTGTCCACTCCACATCTATATCAAGAGGGGACTTAGATTCCACATGGATGCTGGATGCAATCTTCCTGCTTACAGTAGTAGGCACTCTTGGCTCCATGGTGTGGTGGTTGACCTTCTTCAATTCCAAGTTAGCTGACTGGGATAAGTCCAATAAATCAGAGTGTAGGAGCTGAAGTCTGTTGAGGCTCAGGGCCTGGCTATCATATGGTCAGTCCAGAGATTCAGATCCCCTGGGTATATATTAAACCCCAGCACCAACTACAGTTCTGGTAAAAGTAACAGAAGAGGCTTGTGAAAAAAGATCACATCTGAGTCCAGCTCCATCACACAGAAACACAAACTCCAAAGAAGGGCCAACTGACATGGCACTGAACTCCATCTGCCATGACCATAGAACCTGTGGGTCTTTGTAGCCCTCAGAGGAACCAATACCCGGGGTTGTATCTACTTTATCTGTCTCTGGGACTCTACTGAGGTGTGCATAAGGGCAACCCCTCTGATAACCTCCCGGCTCTTTTTGGAGACTCATAGCCATATAAACTCATTTGTCCTTTCCATTTCCCCTTTGATTCAGGTCAAAAAGCATTTTTAACCCCTGGTATTATATGTAGACTGAGATATTCTGCTGGTCCAAGTTGACCCTTTTATTCAAGGTCATTTTCTAGTTACATCATCAGATGGTACTTGGTAGTAATCCCTCGGTGCCAGGGAGGCTCATCCCTGGGAGTCATGTCCCACCCTGGAGGGAAGGCAACACATTTACATGCTGAGTTTGGCTTCGAGAGTGGCCACATTTGAGCAACATGGAGGCTCTCGGGAGGTAACTCTTAAGCACCCTGCAGCTCTAGGCCTTGTTCTTATTTCAGGTGCACAGGCTCACAAGCATAGTCATTAGTATCAAGGGCTGATTGTTGGACCTTCATTCTTTTTTGGTCTTTGCCCTTGCACTTGGGGGATTGTTGCTCTTCCTTTAGGGACTGTGATAGAGCTTCCCTGGCTAGGAACTCAGCACTCCCTCAGTTATTTTTTTTAATTGTAGCCACTATGAAAATACCCAAACATTTTTATATACCCTGGATATATGTCCTGTAGAACTCCTTGCCAACCATATGTCCCCCGTCAATAACATCCCACACCAGTATTCCTCCACTGCCATTGTTGAACCTCTCTGTGATCCAAAACTTCCTGAAAAGTGGAGCCTAATATGTTGCCAAGTTCCCTTAATAGTAAAATGGAATATAGTGATGAGTTTAAAGGTTAGATATGGAATACATATTAATTTGGAAAAATTATGGTAAAAATAAATTGGGTTATCAAAAAATTAAAAAATGCAAAAGCTTTGTTTTTGATGTTTTGCCTTCCATTACTGCAATAAGTGTCGCCCTGTATGCAAATTGGCAAGGCAACTACTTCTGTCTTTTCCTCAGTGTCTACGTCCTATTTTTTTTTAAAGATTTATTTATTTATTTAATTCCCCCCCCAATTTCCCCGCCCCCGCCCCTGTTTCTTCTCTATGTCTATTTGCTGCATCTTGTTTCTTTGTCTGCTTCTGTTGTCATCAGCGGCACGGGAAATGTGGGTGGCACCATTCCTGGGCAGGCTGCACTTTCTTTCGCACTGGGCGGCTCTCCTTATGGGGCGCACTCCTTGCACGTGGGGCTCCCCTACACAGGGGACACCCCTGCGTGGCACGGCACTCCTTGCGCACATCAGCACTGCGCATGGGCCAGCTCCACACGGGTCAAGGAGGCCCAGGGTTTGAACCTTGGACCTCCCATGTGGTAGACGGACGCCCTAACCACTGGGCCAAGTCCGTTTCCAATCTACATCCTATCTTTTTCCTTTCTTTTTTCTATTTATTAAGCTTATCTTCATAAGAGTTTTAGATCACAGTAATTCATATATACAATATATCGTGCTCCCACATATCCAACATAAAACATTTTCCCTTCCACAGCAATAATCTTTTTACATATTCATACTATATTTACTGAAACTGATGTACAGATATTGAGACAATAGCTTTCAAACAAGGTAACATTTGTGTTACCTTGTGGTTTATATTTTAGACTATACAATTTTCTAAATTTTTAGTTATTTTATGTTTTACAGTATGATTTACATTTCAGCCTATCAGCCCCTATATATTTTTGGTGTAATTTTACATGTCTTCTATCCATCCTTGCATACTCTTGTGGGACTCTTCTATGGCCCACACAATTACATTGGTTCCATCTATTCAATATCTCTTCCCCCCTCCCCTTAGGGCCCACAGTGACCGTCAATCTTCATTGTTTGAAGGGCCATGTTCAGAGATACTTGCAACAGTGTTAAGGGCTTGACATGCTCAGCTGCCCTAATGTACTGGGAGTCACCATTTCTCTTGAGAGATACAGTTCCCTCTATTTGAGGGCATCAGTCCTCCCCAGGATGTGGGTATACCTTCACTCTCATTATCTGGGTCTCTATCCAATGATATAACCCGTTATGGCAAAATAAGCATTCACATATTCGCTAGGAGCCTGTCCTGCATCAGATTATCCCCTTTAAGCATCTTAAACAGGTAACTTTCCTTATTATATTTTTGGAAAGGTTTTCTCAGCATTATACTCTCAACCAAATACCTGACAATCTCATATGTTAGTATATTGCCCCACCCTCTCCTAGTACCAAAGCCAAAGAAAGACACCACAAGAAAGGAAAATTACAGACCAATTTTTCTAATGAACTTAGATGCAAAAATCCTCAACAAAATACTTGCTAACCATATTCAACAACACATTAAACGAATTATACACCATGACCAAGTGGGATTCATTCTGGGTATGCAAGGATGGTTCAACATAAGAAAATCAATCAATGTAATATACCATATAAACAGATTGAAAGAAAAAAATCGCATGATTATATCTATAGATGCAGAAAAAGCATTTGACAAAACACAGCACCATTTCTTGATAAAAACACTGAAAAAAGTTTGGAATACAAGGAAATTTTTTGAATATGGTGAAGAGTATATATGAAAAACCCACAGCCAACATTGTTTACAATGGTGAAATCCTAAAATCCTTCCGTCTAAGATCAGGAACAAGTAAGGATGCCCACTCTCACCCCTTCTATTTAACATTGTCTTAGAAGTACTTGCTTGAGCACTGAGGCAAGAACCACATATAAAAGGCATTCAAATTGGAAAGGAAGAAGTCAAAATTTCATTATTTGCAGATGACATGATCCTATACATAGAAAACCCTGAGACGTCTACAACAAAGCTTTTAGAACTCATAAATGAGTTTAGTAAAGTCACAGGTTATAAGATCAATGCACAAAAAATCAGTAGCATTTCTGTATACCAATAATGAGCAAGCTTAGGAGGAAATCAAGAAACAAATACCATTTACAATAATCAATAAAAAATCAAATACCTAGGAATAAATTTACTAAAGATGTAAAAAACTTATACACAGAGAACTACACAAGACTGTTCAAGGAAATCAAAGAAGACCTAAATAAATGGAAGAATATTCCCTGTTCATGGATAGAAACACTAAATATTATTAAGATGTCTATCCTTCCAAAACTGATCTACACATTCAATTCAATCCCAATAATTTTCATTTTTAATTCCCCAATTTATTTTTACTTTATTTTAGTTTTTCTAAATTAGTATGTATTCTATTTCTAATATTTAAGCCCATCACTATATTTTGTTTTCCTATTAATTGAATTTGGCAATATATTAGGCTTCATTTTTTAAGAATTTTGGGCTACAGAGAGGTTCAGCTATGGTAAGGGAGGAACACTGGTGTTGGTACTCTCTTGCTTGCAGTTGAAGACTCTCTCAGTTCCTTGGTATGGTAGTTGTCCACCATCACTTCCTTTATTAGTTGTCCTGGTGAGACCAATGAACTGGAGAGTAGGTGTTGCAACTCCATTGAGATTCAGGGCCCAGCTGGCACATGGACAGCCCAAAGATAAATGTCCAACTCTACCAACTCTAGTGCTAATTATTGGTTCAAACAGGAGGACAGAAGAGCCATATGTAGGGAAACCACAACTGAGTCCAACTCTATCACACTAAAGAGCATAAATTCCAAAGTAGGGCCCATTGGTAAGGCAACAAACTCCTGAGCTATCTTCTCTGACTAGAGTGTCTGTATGTCTCCAGAGCTCTCAGAAGCCCTGCTATTTGGGGTAGTATCTACTTTGGTAGTCAATGACATCCTGCTGAGATGTGTATAAGTGTAACCTCTGGAATGACTTCCTGACTCACTTTGAAGTTTCTTAGCCATTTAAACTCATTAACTTTTCCCTCTTTTTGTCAAGGTCTTTTTCCAGTTGCATTGCTAGTTGGTGCTTGGTAGTAATCCCTTTGTGCCAGGGAGGCTGGGGGAAAGGTAATATATTTATACGCTGTGTCTGGCTTAGAGAGAAGCCACTTTTGACCAAACAGAAAGCTCTCAGGAGGTAACTCTTAGGCACCCTATAATACTAGGCTGTTTCTATTTCAAGTGTAAAGTTTCAAAAGCACAGTTGTTAATATTAAGGGCCCATCAATGGACCATCCTCTTTCACTAGTCATTGCCCATGTACTCAGGGGATTCTTGCTATTCCCTTAGAGAATGTGGCAGAGCTCCCCTGGATAGGAATGTGATATTCATTCTGTTATTGTGTGAATCTCCACCCATCTTGACAATGCTCCTTGAACACTTGACTACATCTATATGCCTTATACATATGCCCAGGTGAACTTGCTCCCATGTATCCCCCATCACTGACACCCCACACCAATAATCTTCCCCTGCCACAGTTATAACCCTTGTGTGATCCAAATCTCTTCAAAAATAAAGCCAATAAAAGAGGCAAATATAATTAATAAGAAAATTAAATAATGATAGTTTTAAAAATAAAAAATAAAATACAAAAAATTTAAAAAGATAAAAATAAATACATTTTAGGGGTAATTAAAAATAATAAAAAAAATTACTTTTTTTGACTTTTCCTTTCATCATTGTAAGATCTGTTGTCCTGTATGTACAGTGACATTTTCTTCTGTTTATTTCCCTAGTGTCTTACTTTTTTTCAATTTGTCTTCAAAGAAGTTTTGGGTTACAAAGAAGTCATTGCCCAAATACAGGGGATTCCCATATACTCAACATCCTCCTCCTTATCCCCCTTCCCCTATTAATAACATTGTATATGTGGATTAGACATTTGTTACAACTGATGTACAACTATTGAAACCTAGCTACTAACGATAGTCAATGGTTTACATTATGATTTACATTTTGGGTCATACATTTTTACTAATGTTGATGAACTTTAACATGGTCTGTATCTATCATAGTAAGATCACGTAAAACACTTCCATTGCCCCCAAATTGTACCTTGTTCCATCTATTCCACTTCTCTTCCTCCCCCTTGGGACCCATGGCAACCACAATACTTTATTCCTCGAAGACAAGATTTATAATTACTTGCGACAACACTGAGGGCTTGGCACAATGGTCTGTTCTCCCCTAAGAGGGTACTGCCCATGCTCTTGAGAGACTCCAGCCCTTCTATTTTAGAACATAGTGGGCCTCTGCAGGATGGGAGCCCACACTTTGCTGCTCATTATATTGCTCTCCACCCACAGATATAACACACTATGACAAGATGAACACTCACACACTCCCTAGAAGCCTGCACCAGGTGCATTCTGTCCTGAATGTCCCCCACATCTAATACCCTAAACCAGTGGCCCTTATTTACCATATAGCCAAAAGATCATTCCCAACATTGTAGTTTCAACCATGTACCCACCAATCTCCAAGGTTCACCTGCTTTCTCCCCTAACCCTGCTCCCACTTCCATGGACTGTTCAACCCACCATCCTTATCCCACCCCCCGTGACAAACCAGCACCAGGTAGGCCTATTATGAAACAGTTAAAATTAAAACATTTTCTTCAAGAAAAAGAGAACAGTGGAAATAACATTGATGATAATAAAACCCTTTTCATGGAGAGAGACTGAGGAGGACTTACTTACTATCAGAGTTAGGAAAAACAATGGAAGTTATCAACAGTTGAGGAACCCAGATGTGGAAGGGTACTCTTGCTTCAAACAATAAGACTGCCCATTCCCTGTTTCCCCTTCCCTTACTCCTGTTCCACACACTTCTGTAGATAGACACACACTTATGTATGTCAAAGTCATCTGAAGTATAGATTCCGTCATGATTTCCCCTATGAAAATGTTGTGGAGACAGTTATGAAGTCACCAAGTGACCTATTCTGGTTCAAGGCGACAGCAGTTGGAGCCACAGGAAGCTGATCAGCATCTGTCCTATTTAAAACTTCCAGGAATAGTGTCTAAACTCTTAGTTTAATCTGTTCTAATGCTTAAACAACGTTCACTGTCATGACAGTCTTTTTCATTTCTAAACTCACTACTTCATAGTGGAGCTTAAGCTAATTTTCTCTTGTTCTGTCAGCACAACTAAAAGCTGATCACCATTTTCTGTCTAAATGTCCTTTCAGTTTAGTTTCTATTTATAGAATTGATTTTTTTTCATTAATTTCTGTCTTCTGCAGAATGAACAATCCAATTTTTCTGGTTAATTTTTCTTTGACATTTTTCACTTCTTTGTTTCTAGCTTTAACTCTATCTTGTTCATATTTTTATTTGTTTGAGTGACACCAGAATTCTGAGACTAAGTACTGTGCTTTTCCTTATAAATTGTGTTCTTTAACTTGTGTTGCATTGAAAGCTTCTATTCCCAGATTAGCTTGTAATTCAAACCAAGATTTTTAAAAAATATTTTAATACTTTCTCCATCTTGTAGATGTACTTTTTTTCCTCTAACTACCTTATGCTTGGATCCTTTACCTGCTTATTTCAATTACCAACTTTTCCAAAGTTAATACCTTTTACTACTTTAGCTACTGTTCTCTGATATATACTATGTTATCTGAAAAAGAGAGTTTCTAAAGTGCTGCTTTGTGACTGGGTTGGAAATAAAATTTATCTTAAACATTCTACATATAATAGGACTGTGGCAGTTTGAGAGTGTTTTATGAATTGCAAAAAGAAAGATTATGTTTTTTAACTAATTTATTACTGTGTGTGTGATACCTTTTGAGTATATTAAATTCCATTGAGGGCCCCTTTTATTAGGTTACTTGATAATACCAAGTAAGCCTCAAGGCTTACCAGTGAGGAGAGACTCAGGTTGAGTATCTGCCCCTTCCTGGGTCTGATATAAATGGAAACATAGAGACAGACAGACACAGGAAAAGGAAGCCACCATGTTTGATTCCAGCATTTAAGAGAGGACTAGAGAATTTCTTAAGCATAAAGCTCAAAAGGCTGGGCCCACCAAGCAGTGCAAAAGGAGATGAGCCCTGCTATATGCCTGATATCTTACAGTGAACTCAAGAAGACAGCAATGCAACACGGAGAGCTGATGCAGCAAGATGATGCAACAAGGGTAGATACAGATTCCAGTGCCGCTGACAAGAATGGAAGCGGATGCAGAAAAGCATGCAGCGGGTGGACCCAGACAGCAGACAACTGGGGAGAAAGGGGAGAAGGGGAGAAGGGGAGAGAAATAAATAAAAATAAATAAATCTTTGGAAAAAAAAAAAGAAGAAAGCAATACAGCTGAAACTGATACAGGAGGCTCAAAAAAGAGACAAGCGCTTTGCCTTGTTGCCCTCAGCTGACCTCAAACCTTGGCAGAGATCAGTGGCCATCTTGATTCAACATGTGGCAGCTGACTGGTCAGAAAGCATCCCTGATGGTTTGGACTTTTCATGGCCTTGAAACTGTAAGCTTTTTCCCCAAATAAATCCCATTAGTAAAGCTAAAACATTTCTGGTACTTTGCTTCAGCAGCCTTTTGGCAAAAAACAAGGGCTCAATAAATATTTGCTGAATTTGACCATCTATGACATTGTTAGTGATATCCTGAGTTACTGTACAGGGAAAGACTATGAGTCAGACTCATTAGGAAATTGTAATAGAATTGAATAATTATGCCTGTAGTTTGGATTTGTCTTTCTCAGGTAAATTATTACTAAATCAGTCTTTAGCTTTGATCAATCTATTATCAGTCCTTCTCTTTATCTATCTATCTGGACATCTATATCTATATATCCATCCATCCACTAACTATTCCGTTTCCCTCACTTTACCACAGCATTTATACTATCTCTAGTGTCAACCAGAAGGAAAGATACCTAGAGAGATGTCAATGCATTCCAATATGGGTTATTAAATCAACAACAAAAGCATGACTCACACAGCACTGCATGGAGCGATATTTTATTTACACAGAAAAGAGACAGAGCAAGATCAGCTTCACTAGAAGGTGTCAGTTCTCCGTAGCCAGCCTTTCTCAATCCATGGCTGACACAGGGAAATGTTCTACTGGAAGCACTTCTGTGACAGTTTGAAGTTATTTTATGAATTTCAAAAAGGGAAAGATTATGTTTTTTAACTAATTCCTGTGGTTGTGGGGTCTTTTGATTGGACTACATCAGGAGGTATGAGCCAGCTTGGATCTCTGCCCTCTTGCTGGGACTGATATAAACGGAGACAGAGAGACACAGACACAGTGGATAAAGAAGCCACCATATAGATCCTGCCATGTGAGCGAGAGGACTAGGAAAACAGAGAGGATTCAAGGCCTGAGGGAAGTACTGGAGTCTGAAACCGACAGTGAACAGAGACAAAACAAGAAGCTACTGAGGGGTTTGGTCGACAGAGAAGCTCAAGGCTCAGGAGAGGAACCATGCCATATGCCTGATAGCTCATAGCTGAACTTGGGAAGGAAGTGGAGTAGTCAAAACTGAGAAAGGAGCCTGGAAAGGTACAAACCTTATGCTTGGTTCTCACAGCTAAGCTCCAGGAGCTGGATTCTGAATAATGGTGTGCCTGGATGGGTAGGTAGAGAACCAGGCTGAGATAGCTGTCAGGTTGGTCCATTCACCACATGGCAGTTGGCTTTGGTGAGAATGCATCTCTGATAATGCCTTGATTGGGACATTTCACAGTCTTTGAATTAAAAGATTTTACCCCAAATAAATCCTATTATAAAAGATAGACGTTTCTGGTACTTTGCACCAGCGGCCAGGTGGTAAACTAAGACAACCCCTCTCTTCTGCTTGTGTGTTGTAGGGGAGAAACTCTACTCCTTCCCTGTCAGGGACCAACAGACCACCAGGCTGTGAGCTGGAGGTCTTAAAACATGCCCATCAGAGCTAGACAGACTGTCTCCATTGAATATTTATGTATGCTGGGGGAAAATGGGGATGGAGTTACTGGCAGTCCCCTTATTTCTTAGCGGGTTGTGTTTCATCCCACCGGGCCAGCCCGCTGGGTCCTGAACTCAGGATGTATTTGTTGGTTCCAGGAAAGTCAGCAGGTCAGACTTGAACAGTTTCCTAACACAAAGATTAGATTAGTGCACACCTTACTATATACTTTGGCTAATACTTATAACCCTGATCATTTAAAGTTGTTCACAAATTGATGGTGATAAATTTTAAGTTTACCTTGATGTGGTTAAGCTTAAGAAAATGAGTGATGGCTCATACTGTCTTTTATCTAAATGTGACATAAGAGTTAAGTCTTTTATCGATGTTAATAACAAAAAAATTTTAGATTTTTTTAAAGAGAAATGTATTTCAACCTTATTTACAGCTTCTTGATGGTGGAGACTATATCTTACTCATAATGACATCCTTATTGACTGTAGCACTTACATATTTGTCAAATGGATGAAAGAACAAATGAATGAGTTTCAAATGCTGTTAATGATATTATAATTTAGCAACATCTTATCAGCTAATCAATTGCTTTGAATATTTGCATAACAAATTTCCATCTACAGCATAGGAGCATGCAATTTTATTGTTGAAAACAAAATTAAATGTAATATTTGAGAATATTATTCATGTTATTTATTTTAAATATTATTTATACCTCATGTCCATAGTATGCTTTCCAGTATTTTCTGTTTGATATCTAAAATAACATCAGACCTATTCTAATAAAATAAAAAACTGGAATCAAATATAATTTTGAAATACTGTGTTTTCAGTGTGAATGGCAAGATTTTTGTTATATTATTTTTCTTAGTTTCCTAGGCTGCTTATAACAAAATGGTTCAGCTTAAACTGAATGGGAATCCATTCGCTTCAAATTTTGAGGCCAAGAAAATATCCAAATAAAGGCATCATTAAGGCAATGCTTTCTCCCTGAATACCAGCTGCCGGCAATCTTGGCTCCTCTGCCATGTGGTAAGGTACATGGTTGTGTCTGCTGGGCTCCCCCTTCTCGTCCTGGTTTCATTGATTTTACCTTCTTGCTCCCATGGCTTTTCATCACTTTGTCTGAATTTTGGTCTCTTATAAAAAAACTCTGGTAAGAAGATTAAGACCCATTCAGAAACAATTATCCTAATCTATAAAGTCTTTGCCAATTTGGGAGTAGACTTTTGTAAAGTTTGTGTCCACTGTGGAAATATAATCCAGAGTCTTTTGAGGAATGAAAATAGTTTTTTAATTATATTTAAATGTGGATGGTTTTAAGAGCAGTATCTTAAGTTTGGCCAAATCGCAGCACAACTTGCTTCATTAATGTTGGCACCTAAATTAAGAGTTGAGGAAGTGTTTATTAAATGAGTACAATTTTCCTCAACAAGGGGCAGGGGCTGATATGTGGCAAAATTGGACATGAGTAAAATTTTCTGAAATAATATTTGTTATGAGATTTAATTTACTCCAAGTAGTGAGTTCACATTCCTTGATTTGGTTTAGTTGTCCTCAAAATATTCCATTATTTGGATTACCTAAAAAGTATAAAGGATATTTGGTTTCAGGTTCTTGGAAAGGAAAAGGAAAAAATGATTTATCATAATTATAATTAGGAGAACCCCCTATATCTGTGATCCATGCACCAAAAACAAAAAATGAAAAACAAAAAACAAAAAACTTATACTCAAATATTCACACAAGCAAAAGTTCTAATTATTTGTTTTCAGTGATATGGAAAGATTTGCTGCTGAGATTAAGGCATGTAGGATTAGTATAAATGGATGGATAGCATAAGCAAACATGAAGAAATGATAGAATCATTTTGACAATGAAGAAAAGGTTTACAGATAAGACTTTGAAAGGAAGAAACAAATCCTATAATAATAATTATTATTAGAACTATAAGACCTAAGTAAGGAAACTAGGGCCCATTGAGTTCTTTTTCTATGATATTGGTTGGAAGCTATGTACCTCATGACATCACCTATTTGTTCTGCAATCTAGGGAAAGCTGTTCAACTCAGAAATTATGTGCTTCTGCATTTTTATTTTGTTGTTGTTGTTGTTGTTTGCCAATTTTAATTTGTATCAGTCACAGTCCTTGCCCACCTTAGCTGGGAGATTTGGATCAGAGGCAATGATCCCTGTAATTCAGTATTGGCCAAAGCTGATATGGTTCTTTCTAATGGCATTCAAAGACGGTTTTTCTTTGCTGTCTCTTCCAAAACACAAAATCACCAGGTTGTAGATTATGGGCGGGTTGTTTAGTATCATTGGGAGGATCTCTAAAAGCCTTCTGTACTAGTTGATTATAACTTTGAGAGTATCCCATCAATCCTTACAATATTTGAGAATTCTCATTTGTATGTGTTTGGGTTACTCAAGGGAATCCTACACCCAGAGCATAGGACATTTGGTGACAATTTCATATGATGTCAAATGATGTGTGCCAGAAAGTGTGGATCTTATAGTCAGTAATGTCAACAGCAGGACTCTTGAGCAAGGGCAGCCTAGAGTCTCTGATAATGTTACCATTTTTAATTATAATATACCCTTTAATCTTTCAACCATACCAGAGGACAGAAGATGGTAAGAATAATGTAAGTGCTGATGAATGACAATGACTTAGCAAAATTTTCTAATTATTTGACCAGTGAAATGAGTGTCACAATCACTAGAGAACTCAAAGGGAGCTTCCAAAGTGGGAAATATATTTTCAAACAGTTTGTTAGCCACCATTGTTGTACCCGGCCTCTGGCAGGGGAATGCTTGAAACCATCCAGAGAAGATAAAAATATTATCAGATCATCATTATATTTCATGTATCTGAGTAGTTGGATAAAGTCCACCAGCCAGTATTCAAATGGCCCCATGGGGTTCAGATATTACAGGTGTCACTTTAACAGTTTTTCTTGGGTTATGAGTGAGGCAGGTATAGCATGAATTATAAATTTTTCTAATAGCCTTGTCAAAATTTCCCTGCCAATATTTGGCCATAACTTCTTCCATTTTTCTTTAGACCCCATGATGGGTTATTACATGAAATCTTCTTATAAGAAGTTTTTGAAGGATTCTGAGGCAACCAGGTGGCGGTCCGGACCTTCTCAAAATCCATTTTTAGGATTTATTTTAATCCTTATTGTCTCCAATTATCTTTTTCAAATTCAGAAGCTGAAAATTGATATTTAGCCAATTCTTTTACAATGGTTTTGTTTTCTGCCAATTCTTTCTGTCTGGTCTTGGGAGGGACTTTATTCATGATATCAAGTTTTGCTGTTGGCATAATTTGTTGAGCTGCTTGCTTTACATAATGATTAGCTAAAGCATTTCCCTTATTTTCTGGCTTAGTTTTGAAAGGGCAAGGCTCAATTTTTATTATGACTTTTTTCAGGTAATATTACTTTTAAAAAGTTTAGCTACTTGCTTACCATTTTTAATTGGGTTCCTGATGAGGTCAGGAAATCACATTTTTTCCATAGCTTTTCAAAATCACGAACTATTCCAAAAACATACCTATCATCAGTATAAATATTAAGAGTTTTCCTTTTTGCTAGGTGGCAGGCTCTAGTTGAAATTTTAAATTCAGCTTATTAAACTGACATGAGGTCAGAAGTTGGTTGGCTTTTAATTAATTCCATAGTAGTGATTAATGCATAACCTGCCTGACCTCTCCCTGTTTCTGTCTAAGATAAGATCCATCTACAAAAAATATTAAATCTGGGTTAGTCATGGGTTTCTTATAGATCTGGAGGTAGGGAAAATAATTGAGAAACTACCATTTTACAATCACGGGTCTCCCCATTTCAGGTAAGGACATCAGTGTTGCAGTGTTTAAAGCATTAAAGATATGGGTGTGGATATTTGATGCAGAAAGCAATAACATTGCATAAAACATAAATCTGTAGCTGAAATATGCTGAGTTTCCACTGACATTAAAAGCTGATGGGAACAGTGTGTGGTACTTTTAATCGTAAGGTGTGTCCTTGGACTAAGTCAACTGATGTCTCAACCAATTTAGCACTGGCAACTACTGCTGTGAGATAATCTGGGAATACTCTTGCTAATGAATCTAAATGAGGTCTGTAATAAGCTATGGGTCTCTGTTGATCTCCATGTTTTTGAGAGAGAACTCAAAGTGCCTGGTTCTGATTTTCCTGCACAACCAGTGGAAAGGGTTGTGGTTGGGTCCCGTTAAGGCTTCTTTTAATTTAGTAAAGCCAGTTTGTGTCATTTTCCCATAATAATGGTTCAGGAACTGATATTGTAATTAATTAATGAAAAGGAGCAGCTGATTGAGATAAGTTTGGGACCCACTGGTGTTAACTCCCCCAAATCATCTAAATTATCCTCTTGTTTCAGGTGGGTGAAAACTCTGGATTATTTTGAGGTACTTAGGGTATGAAGTTAACTCTTCAGGGTTAACTCGGGAGTTAATAAAGAATTTTTGTTTAGCAAAGTGTAATTTGTCTGTGGATGCTTTTTGTCGTTTTAATGCAAGTTGGGTAAATAAATATAAGGAATCCTATTGACAAGCAATTTTTCAATCCTAGCAAAGCAACAGGTCAACAACTGTATTAGTCAGCCAAAAGGGGTGCTGATGCAAAATATTAGAAATCTGTTGGCTTTTATAAAGGGTATTTATTTGGGGTAGAAGCTTACAGTTATCATGTCATAAATCACAAGTTACTTCCCTCACCAGTCCGTTGCCATGTATTGGAGTAAGATGGCTGCCAGTATTTGCAAGGATTCAG
Source organism: Dasypus novemcinctus (assembly GCF_030445035.2). Taxonomy (NCBI): domain Eukaryota; kingdom Metazoa; phylum Chordata; class Mammalia; order Cingulata; family Dasypodidae; genus Dasypus; species Dasypus novemcinctus. Next base: position 111,922,896 of record NC_080673.1, on the reverse strand, counting down.
CCTCCCTCTTCCTCTGAAGACTCTGTGGTCCCAGATTCTTCCAATATCAGCTGTAGCCTGGCATAAATCTCATCCCTCTCTCAGGGTTCATTTCTCTCCAGGCTCAGCTGCTCAGGGCTCTGGTCTCTGCAGCTATAAACTATCAGGCAAATTGCTCATCTCTCTTCCTTGGGCCTTTGCTGTTTCTAATGCAGCCTTCTCTGTTTCCCCACTGGCTCATTTCTCTTTCTGAGGCTTCTGCCTGAGTTTAAGGGAGACTTCTCACCTTCCTCACATATCTGCTTCTCTGTGTTCTTCACCAGTTTGTTTACTCCCTAGGGCTCCAGCTCAAAAACTCTTAACTCTGTCCTTTGTCATGTCATGTCTTTTCTCTGTGAGTCCCCACCCACCAAAGGGCAGGGACTCAATGCCCTTCTGATGTGGCCCAATCAAAGCCCTAATCATAATTTAATCAAGTAAAAGTGAAACCTCAGACAGACAAGTTTACAAACATAATCCAATATCTATTTTTGGAATTCTTAAACTATCTCAAACTGCTACAAAAACATATAGGGGGAGTGTAGACACATAAGGGATTTCTGAATCTCATAACTTTTGTTGAAGTGTTAGTGAGAAATAGGAAGGGGCCTCTGTGAACACTTCAGACATGACTGTCAGGTATACTATTGATCCTTCCAGGTCAAAGCAAATAACTATCAACTCCCTGAATGAACACATATGCTGAAAATGTCAGAAGAAAGATCAATAATTAAATACCATCTAGTATTTGTTGGACTCTGGGCTAGCAATATATTAGGGTTAGGAACCACAGAGTATCAGAGAATGGCTTTTGATTTTTGCTTTGTTTATTTATTTGTTTTTTTTGTTATTGATTTATTTGTTTGTTTATTCATTGGATTTTTGGACAGGAAGTATGGGGTGTTTCAAGGGCAAGGAATAATGAGACCCTTGTTTATTAATTCCTCAACAATAGGAGTTAGCTTATTTATTGCTTCTGGCTTAATAGGGAATTGGAACAATTTAGATAAAAGTTTGGAAAGTTCAATTGGTATTTTTATTGGGTCAGTATTTTGATGTGTCCCACAGTAGTGGAAGGGGAGTCTGAACTAAGTACCAGTTTTCTGAAGGCAAGTCTTTGAAGTTGTACAATGCATGTAGGCATGAGGTGGTCTGGAATGTAATTTTATTTTGTGAGACAATCTCTTCTTTTGGAGACATCTCACAAAATAAATGGAATACTCATCTTTTAGTGGCCTTATTGTGATAAGAGGATTGGTTAGTGCACACATTAAAAGAACATCTGAACAACTAGATATAAATTTTTTTCTACAATTTAGTCTGACTTTTTCGTTGGAGTCCAGGAAATCCTTTATAATAGGAAGTAGTTCAACCCTTGTCTAAGATTTAAATTCAGTAGTGACTGGTATTCCAGGGTCAGCAAAGAGTCTAATTTTAAAGCAACTGATTTATAGACTCTGGAAGATCAAGTGGAAAGGGTTTGGGCAAAAGAGTTCTATGGGAGCAGTAAGAATAGTATGAAGACTTTTTTAGTGTTTCTCCTGTGCACTTTAAGGAGTCTTTTAAAATGGGTATTTTAGAGTAATATTTATCTCTTAGAAGTTTCAGAACCCTAATTGAAAAATGTTCTTGATACCTTTTGTGAAAGTTCTGAAACTGCTTTTTTCAAGTGCACTATTTTAGCTAGGTCAAATGTTCCCCAAAGTGGCCAATTCAAACTGATATCATTCCTGGTGAGATTTACCCATTTATTGAAAAACCAATGCAAACATGATCTAGGCCCATAGTGATAAAACATTTAAGTAACAGGGTTTTTTTGCCAATTGAGAAGAGAGAGATTCCAATTTGAATTGAGGAGAAGTCATGTTCAATTAAAATTCTAAAAACAAAAATTATATAGTAGTCCTGCAAAAAAAAAAAGTGGCTGTCTTAAGGTGTGCTGGAACTTCAGTACAGAATATTGACAGAACAAGATAGTCACTGAGGAGACATCTGAATCAGACCAAAACCAAATTGATTCTAACAATTAACATAAAGAGTACAATGGAAAGAGAGCAGAACTCAAATCTGAGGGTAACTCAGATCTGAGTGAGAGAGCAGTGGACACAAAGGGCCTTGTGGGTACTGATACCCAATTGCTCACAAGTCACAGAGATGGTCAGAGGTCTTCTCTGGATCCCACTTCTAACCCAGAGACTATTTATAAAAACCAAGTCACCAATAATCAATAATCAATAATTTCATTTACGAAAAAGAAATTCTTCAGCAGGGAAATCTCAAACCAATAAGAGTCACAAATTCTTAGTAAATTAAGCTGGTTTATGAGACAATAAGGGAATTTCCAAATAGGAAGTTGCACTAACTGGTTAGCATATAGGGTCCTTATTATAAAAGAGGATTTTACAAAGTGAGGCATGATCATTGATTGGCTATTATAATGTACTTGTTTATTTCTAATAGGTTATCTCTGTTGGACTAAAACTATCTTATTTCCAATTGTTGCTTAAATTGCAAATTTTTCAGGGTATGTTCCTCTCTTACAGAAAGCCCTACTTTTTCTTTCTTTCTTTTTTTTTACTTTTTAAAGTGAAATTGTTGACCTTCATTTGATTTTCACCAGTTTTTCCCAAAATGTCCTTTTTCTGTTCCAGGATACAACCCTGGATCCCACATCGCATTTAGTTGTCATATTTCACCTTCACCTTCCCTAATCTATGACAGTTCCTCAATATTTCCTTATATTTCACTTTCTTTTACCTTTATGTCTATCATTCACTACATGATTCCATGTCTTATACAGTCCCATGCCTTGTACAATCCATCCAAAGTGTATACTCTGTGGCTTTCACTTTAATCCAGATTTGTATAGTCATTGCCTCAGTAAATTTTTGGACTTTTCCTTAGACCAAAAAAAAAAAAAAAAAAAAATCCCATACCCACCTATTATTATTATTTTTTTTAATTTTTTTATTTTTTATTGACTTTGTAATAATATTACATTAAAAATATATATGTGAGGTCCCATTCAACCCCACCCCCCCACCCCCCCTCTCCCCCCCCCCCAACAACACTCGTTCCCATCATCATGACACATCCATTGGATTTGGTAAGTACATCTTTGGGCACCTCTGCACCTCATATACATTGGTTCACATCATGGCCCATACTCTCCTCTATTCCATCATGTAGGCCCTGTGAGGATTTACAATGTCCGCCCACCTATTATTGACCCTTAGCATTGATATTGTAACTTCTTTGACATTTATGCAAGAATATTTCAATATTGCTGTTAACTATGGTCCATAAGTTACATTAGTAGTACTTAACTCATGCATCACTATATTCTTATCACCTTGTAATAGTGACGTACATTTGGTCTAGTTCACAGAACAACATTTGTGTATTTGTATTTTTTAACCACAATTCTTATCCACCACTGGGTTCATTATGTTATTCAGTCCCTAGATTATTCTCTAGCTTTCTTTCAATTGACATTTATGTCCCCAGACTACCGCTTTCAGCCACAAGAACATTTATAAATTAATCACATTAGCCGTATTCATTGCACTGTATTACTATAAACTCTATCAATTTCCATAATTTTACAGTTAAGTCAATTAAAAATTCTGTAACTATTAGGCATCAATACCCCTTATTAATCCTCATCCTCTCTCTAAGTAGCCTGTACTCTAGATTTTAACTCCATGTGTTGTGTTCATATTTAGTTAATGTTATTGAAAGCATAAAGTATTTGTCCATTTTTGTCTGGCTCATTTCTCTCAGCATAATATCTTCAATATTCAGCCATGTTGTGATATATGTCCCAATTTCATTTCTTCTTCTATCATATATATACCACATTTTGTTTATCTACTTATCAGCTGATGGACACTTATGCTGTTTCCATCTTTTGGCAATGTGAATAATGCCACCATGAATTTTGGTATGCAAATATCTGTTCACATCCTTGTTTCCAGTTCTTCTGGATATATTCCTAGAAATAGGATTTCTGGATCATATAGCAATGCTATATTTAGCTTCCCGAGGAACTGCCAAACTATCTTCCCCAGAGGCTGCAGCACTCTACATTCCCACCAACAGTGAAGGAGTGTTCCTATTTCTCTACATCCTCTCCAGCATTTAGGTTCCCATTTTTTCCCCAATAATAACCATTCCTTGAGATGTGAGATGCTATTTCTTTGTAATTTTGATCTGCATTTCCCTAATAGCTAGTGATATTGAAGATTTTTTCATGTACCTTTTCACGATTTGTATTTCCTCTTTGGAAAAATGTTTAAGTCTTTTGCCCATTTTTAAATTGGATTGTTTGCCCTTTTATTGTTGAGTTGTAGCATCTTTTTTATATAATATGGAAATCAAACCCTTATCAGATATGTGATTTCCAAATATTTTCTTCCATTGAGTGGGCTGCCTTTTCACTTATTGAAACAGTCTTTGAAGTACAAAATGTTCAATTTCTAGGAGATCACATTCATCCACTTTTTATCTTTCATTGCTTGTGCTTTGGGTGTAAGCTTTAAGAAAATAACACATACAACACGGTCTTGAAAATGATCCCTACAATATCTTTAAGAGGCTTTATGCTTGTAGTTTTAAAATAATTTTTATTTTAAACAAATAAATTTTCTTGACACATATTAATAAAGCATATGATTCATCCAAAGTATACAATCAATGATATTTAGTATAATCATATAGTGTATATTCATAATTCAATTGTTATTAGAGCATTTTCATTATTTCAATAATAATAATAGCAAACAAAAAGACAAAGAAGCTATTCTTGTTTATATAAAATATGTAAAGTCTATGTTCGCAGCTTTTTATTTGGGTACTTGATCCAATTTCAGTTAATTTTTGTATAAGGTTTAAGATAGGGCCCCTCTTTCATTCATTCAGCCATGGATAAACACTTCTCCTAGCACCATTTATTCATTAGATTGCTATGACCTAGCTGGATGGACTGGATAGCCTTGTCAATATCACTTGAACATACATTTGAAGGAATGATTCTGAACACTCATTCAATTCCATTGGCTGATATTTCTATCTTTATGCCAGTACCATGCTGCTTTTTACCACTGTAGCTAGGTAATATAATTTAAAGTCAGGAAGTGAGAGTCCTCCAACTTTTTTCTTCCCATTAAAGATGTTTCTGGATTTTTAGGGGCCCTTTTCTCTTCCAAATAAATTTGATAATTGGCTCTTCTTATTCTTTAAAAAAGGCTATTTGAATTTTTATCATGTTTGCATTGACTTGGTAAAACAATTTGGAAAGAATTGACATCTTAACAATATTTAGTCTTCCAATCCATGAACATGGAATGTCTTTCCATTTCTTTAACTCGCCTTTGGTTTATTTTATAAATGCATTTTGATTTTCTGAATACAGGTCTTTTATATAGTTGGTTAATTTTATTCCTAAATATTTGATTCTTTTAGTCACTATTGTAAATGGAAATATTTCCTGACTTTCTTCTCAGAGTGCTCATGACTAATAGAAATACTACTTATTTTTGCATTTTAATCTGGAATCTTGCTACTCTAATGAACTTGTTTAATAGTTCTAGCAGGTTTGGTGTAGATTTTTCAGAACGTTTTAGGTATAGGATCGTATCAGCTGTGAATAACAAAAGCTTTACTTCTTCCTTTCCAAGCTGGACACATTTTAATTCATTTTCCTTGCCTGATTACTCTAGCTAGAACCTCTACCACTATGTTGTACAACAGTGGTGAAGGGACATCCTTGTATTGTTCCCATTCCCAATGGGAAAGTGTTCAGTCTTTCATCATTAAGTGCAATGTTAGCTGTGGGCTTATCATATGTGCCCTTTATCATATTAAGAAATATTCCTTCAATTCCTATCTTTCATAGTGTTTTTATCAAGAAATGATGCTTGATTTTGTCAAATGCCTTTTCTGCATCACTTGAGATGATTGTGTGATCTTTTCCTTCAATTTATTAATGTGATGTATTATACTGATTGATTTTCTTGTGTTGAACCAAACTTTCATGCTGGTATAAAACTCAATCATGTAGAATTATTATTTTTATGTGTTTTTGGATTTGATTAGTGAGTACTTTGTTGAGGATTTTTGAAACTTTATTCAACAGGGAAATGGGTCTATACTTTTCTTTTTTTGTAATATCATTATCTGTCTTTGGTAATAGGGTGATGATGACTTTATGGAATGAGTTTGGTAGCATTCCCTTCTGTTCAAATTTTTTGGAAGAGATTGCATAAGATTTGTATTAAATTTTATTTGAATGCTTGGTAGAATTTACCTGTGAAGCCATCTTATCCAGGGCTTTTCATTGTGGAGAAGGTCTTGATGATTGTTTCAACCTCTTTACTTGTGATTCCTTTGTTAAGGGTTTCTATTTCTTCTAGGGTAAGTGTAGGCTGTTTTGATATTCCTAGGAATTTGTCCATTTTATCTATGTTGTCTAGTTTGTTGGCACACAGTTAATAGTTTCTTATGATCTCTTTTTTTTCTGTGGGATCTGTCATAATATACCTAATTTCATTTTTTATTTTATTTATTTGCATCATCTCTCTTTTTTCTTTGTCTATCTAGCTAAGAGTTTGTCAATTTTGTTGATCTTGTCAAAGAATCAACTTCTAGTTTTGTTAATTCTAATGTTTTTATGTTCTCAATTTCATTTATTTCTGTTCCAATCTTTGTTATTTTGATCCTTCTGCTTGCTTGGGAAATAGTTTGCTGTTATTTTTCTCATTCTTCTGGCTGTGTAGTTAGGTCATTGATTTTAGCTCTTTCTTCTTTTTTAATGTAAATATCAAAGGCTACAAGTTTCCCTCTCAGTACTGCCTTTGCTTCATCCCATACATTTTGATATGTTGTGTTCTCATTTTCAATTGTCTCGAGATATTTACTGATTTATTTTACAATTTCTTCTTTGACTCACTGATTATTTGTGTATTGTTTAATCTCCATACATTTGTGAATTTTCCCTTTGCCTGTTGTTGATTTCCAGCTTCATTCCATTATAATCAGAGAAAGTGCTTTGTATAATTTCAATCTTGTTGAATTTATTGAGTTCTGGTTTATTAGTCAACATATGGTTTGTCCTGGAGAAAGATACCTGTGCACTTGAGAAGAATGCATATCCTGCTGTTTTGGGGTGCAATGTTCTGTTTTTGTTTATAGACTTGGTTCATTTATAATTTGCTCAAACTGTCTTTTTCTTTATTGATCCTCTTTCCATCTATCCAATGATATGAGTAGTGTATTGAAATTTCCAACTATTATTGTAGAGACATCAATTTCTCACTTCAGTATTTGACACATATATTTTGGGGTATATGATAGTTAGGTGCATATACATTTATGATTGCTATTTAATCATGGTGATTTGCCCTTTTTATTAATAAAATATCCTTCCTTGTCTTTAATAGTAGCCCTGCTTTTAAAGTTTATTCCATTGGATATTTGTATAGCTATTCCTTTTTTTTTTTTTTTTTTTACTGCATGTATGATATATTTTTTTCCAGCCTTTCACTTTCAATCTACTTGTACCCTTGGGTCTAAGGTAAGGCTCTTGTAAATAGCACATAGAAAGTTCATACTTTCTTATCCATTTTGCTAGTCTGTATCTTTTGTTTAGGGGTTTTAATCCATTAACATTCACTTTTATTACTGTAAAGGCAATTCTGACTTCACCCATATTGACCTTTAGGTTATATCTGTCACATCTTATTTTCACCACTTTTTTTACACTTTAGTTACTTATGCTGATACAATTTTTCATTTCTAGACCCTCTTCCAAGCCTCTTTCTTCTGTCATTTCTTTTTAGGCTTTAGCACTCCATTTAGTATTTCCTGTTAGGCCAACCTCTTAGTTATTTTGCCTATGAATATTCTATTTCCTAGTTCTATTTGCCTGTGAATATTCTAAACTCTCCCTCATTTTTGAAAGACAGTCTTACTAGTTATAAGATTCATGACTGGGAATTGTTCTCTTTCAGTATATTAAAAATATCTTACATATCTTACCATTGACTTTTTGCCTCCATGATTTCAAAAGAGAAAACAGCACTTAATCTTATTGGGCATCCCTTGTTCGTGATGAAACATTTTTTCATGCTGCTTTCAGAATTCTCTCTTAATCTTTGCCATTTGCCATTCTGATTAGTATGTATCTCAGAATAATTCTATTTGGATTCATTCATAATGAAGTACATTGTGCTTCTTGGAAACAGATATCTGTTTTTCAATAGAGTTGGGAAATTTTCTACGACTATTTACTCAAATATTCCTCCTGCCCCTTTGCCCTTCTCTTCTTCTGGGATACCCATGATATGTATGTTTGCATATCTCATGCCATCATTTAGGTCCCTGATACCCTGTTCAAATTTTCCATTCTTTTCTCTATCTGTTCTTTTGTAGAAGCCCTGTATTCAAGCACCCTAATTCTTTCTTCTGCTTTTTCAAATCTGCTTGTATTAGTCAGCCAAAGGAGTGCTGATGCAAAGTATCAGAAATCTTTTGACTTTCATAAAGGGTATTTGTTTGGGGTAAAAGCTTACATTTAGAAGTCCTTCAAGAGTCCAAATCAAGGTTGCTTTCTCACCAAAGTCAGTTGCTATGTGTTGAAGCAAGATGGTTGCCTATCTCTCTGATAGTTCAGCCATCCTCTCTCTCAGCTACAGGCTGGCAGAGGCTTTATTTCTTTCTGGGCCTTCTCACCTGCCCTGGTTTTTCACAAGACTTAGCTATAAACTATCAGGAGAATGACTCGTGTCTCTTCCTGGGGCTGTAGGATCAAAGCTGACAAAGTTCTCTCCTCTGGTATCAATGGAGCTCTCTCTCTTCCTGTGTGTCCTCTTCAGTGAGTATCCATTTATGTCAGCCCACCAAGGGAGTAGAAACTCAACCCTGAATCATGCCCTCCTGATGTGGTCAAATCAAAACCTTAATATTAACAGGTAATTTAATCAAAGACATCTCAGGTAAATCTAGTACAATCAAAAGAGATCACACCCAGAGGAACAGACCAGTTTATAAACATAATCCTTCTTTTTTGAAATTCATTAATAATATCAAACTGCTACACTGCTGCTATATGCCTTCAGTGTATTTTTAATTTCATTTGTTGTGCCTTTCATTCCCATATGATCTATTATTTTTCTATGTATGCTTTTTATTTATTTATTTTTGTTCTCATCCAGTGTCTTGTTAATAATCTCTATCTCTTTAGCCATCACTTTGATTTTATTGAGGAGATTTGTTTGAACATCTGATTAGTTGTGTCACCTTCTTTATTTCATGTGGCAGTTTTGTTGGTTCTTTTGACTGGCCCATATCTTCCTGTTTCTTGATATGGCTTGTAATTTTTTGTTGGTGTCTTGGCATGTATTTATTTTGGACTCAGTTTCTCTCTTTAGTCTATTTGATTAACTTTGTTCTACAGCTCCTCTTTGACACTTAGTTCAACTTATTTTGGAACTTTATAATGGCTTGTGTTTAGCCAATCTTAACTTTGTCAGCTCTTTTTCAAGCTCTTTCTCTCTTGCTGAGAGCAGAGCAGTAGCCAAGGATGTGGTTGGTACTGTAAACCATGGAGACTGAAATTGCCCACATTTCCCCAGAAACTGATGAAACTTCTCCCACCCTTCCTACTTTCACAGGGTGGGGATGCTGCATGCAGCAATTGCTGCTGTGTGCAGCAATCCAAACTGTGTAAGAGACCATCTGTAGAGACCTAGAGAGACTGCTGAATCTCCATGCCCCTTCCTCCCCTTCCTGGGGCAGTGATGGAACCACAGGCATGAGCAATAAACTAAGTCATATGGGCCAAAATTGACTGTAGTAGCTCAGATAGACTGGCCAAGCACCATGCCCCTCCTACCCCACCAGGGGTGGTGCTAGAGCCACAGGTGTGCCCAACAATCTAGTCCGTGCAGACCAAAAGTGACCACAGTTGCCCGGAGAGGCTGAGGAAATACCACCTCCCATCCTGTCCTACTGGGGGTGGGGATGTAGTCACATAGGTGCCCAACAATGCATTCTGTGTAAGCCAAAACAACTACTGTGCAGGTCCCCCAACTTACTTCCTGCTGGATGCACAGATGGGGCCCAGGCTAGGGCAGAAATTTGACCTTGGTGGAACGAAGTCAGTCCCTACCGTCACTTGATTTTCAATCAGCCTTATTTCCCTTCATGCCAGGGATGGAGGGGAAATGTTAAAATGGAGGCTATCAAACTCCTTCTGACTTGGAAAAGTTCAAACTTTAGCTGTACTTTAGAATGGAATTTAGCCAGTCAAATTTATTAATCAGTAGCTGATGTTGGTGCCTGACCATCTCTTCCTACCCTGTTTCTGAGCACTGGAACTTCCAACTAAAGCAAGGGAATCACCCCCAAAGTGAATTGCTCTGCCAGCAGGGGATGGACACTGGCCTCCATGGTGTGGAATGCTCTATTCACAAATCTTTGCTGCAGATGGGCAGTCCCCTCCTCCTGTTCTTCCAAGGATGTTGCAGGATGCTCTTCTGGTTGCCTGGGCTCCCAAACAGATGCTTTAGATAGCTCTGGCTGATTACTTACTGCCCTGTAGCAGGAGCTATTGTTAGGAGCTCCTTACTCTGCTGCTATCTTGCCCATCCCTCCCTGTTTTATTTTTCTTTTAACGTTTGAAAAAAAGTCCCTGTCACTTTTCAGAAAGAGTATGTCTTTGTTTGCCATAAGGCTGCTGATGGAAAGTACCAGAAATGGGTTGACCTTTATAATAGGGATTTTATTTAGGGTATAAATTTACAGTTCTCAGGCTGTGAAATGTTCAAATCAAAGTACCATCAGAGAGGCTTACTAACCCACTTCAACTACTGGTGATCCTCTTGTCCTGTCACGTGATGAAGCAAGATGGAAGCTCATCTCTTCTTAGGTATCTGCCTTCCTCTCCAGAATCTACCATGTCCTAGAGCTCAGTTGTGGGTGACCAGGCATATGGCTTGTCTCTTTCCAGGCCTCCTTTTTCAGTCTTGGCTGCTCCACTTTCTTACTGAGTTCAGCTATGGGTTATCAAACTATGGTGCATCTCCTTAGCCTTGAGCAGCTCCATGGGCTCAGTCCCTTGACGGCCTGTCTCTGAGCCTTTGTGCTCTGCTGATTCCCGACCTTGGGACTTGTCTCAGCCCCTTGGGACTTCTTTGTTTTCCTGCAGTTCTCTCTCTCTCATAGCAGGATCAAAATGGTGATTTCCTTTCTCTGTACCCTCTTACTCTCTGTGTCTCTGTTTATATAAGACCCAGCAAGAAGACAGAGGCCCAACCTGAGTTATGCCTCACTATCATAGTCCGATTAAAAACAATCTCATCAAGTGATCTAAAGTGAATCCAATCCAATCAAAGGGTATCACACGGGTAGATTAGTTTAAGAATATAATCTTTGGGGATTCAAAAAAGAACTTCAGACTGTCACAGTGGGTCAGTCTCAGTACCGCCAAGGCAGGCAGACATTCTATTTTATAAACATTTAACACCTATTAAGATTTTATTGTATTTAAAGGCTATACTTACTTGGAACCAATCTAATAAAGACCTCCAAAGGAAGCCATATAAGTAAGAAATTAGTCTACACAAAGCCGTGACACAAACTGATTTTGACTAATTTACTACAGGTTCAAAATCATCCTTAAAATATTGGTTCTTTTGAGTTCCTCCTAAGTAGCAATACAGAAAAATCTTGGGTCAAAGCTGAGACACTCAAGATGAAAGATTTTGTAACATACTACCACTGAATTATCATTTTACAAGTTTACAATTATAAAGAATAGGTCAGTTACAAACAACAGGCCTTTTCTTTTGGTGTTAATGAAATATTTCATTCCTGAAAATAAACTTCTTTCATTTCTCTGTGTTGACAAAAGTCATGGCTTACAAACATTAATATAATTATACTTTGACATAAAAATATAGCCAAAAGAGAGATAGAAGAAAACATGTTTTCATAGTGTGAATTTTGACAAATTGAAATGAAACAGAATCTGATGTTGGGATCAAAATCAGTATTTTCTTTTTACTCTATCATCTATACAGATATGGAAGTAATACATTTGTATTTTAAAATGTGAGTTCGTACTTTTAAAAAATACTTTAATTGGCCTCTAATTTAAATATTTGCTCATGTGGCTAACCAATTTCAAATTTTAAAAGGCAAAAAGGAGTTTAGCATATTTATAGTCCCATAACATTTTATTCAATTATCTTTAGTAATTACCATCATTAAGTAGATACCTGCCAAATATCATTTATCATTTATTTATCCATTTATTATTTCATTCAACAAATATTTTCAAACATATATTGTTTGGCAGGAACCATTCTAAGCCCAGAGCACAAGGACGAAAACAGGACAGATATTGACATTTGCCTTGAAGATGCTTAAGTTTTTGTGTGCGGAAATAGATAATACATATCTAATCAAGTAATCAAGAAAGACCATTATATAAAGTCATAATTTGGTACAATATGATAGAGAATGAGAGGTTAGGTGGTTTACTTCTCTACCTTCAGAGTTCAGAGATGGTCTCTTCCAGGAAGTCCATTGGAAGGAATAAAAATAATAATAATTAGTTTACATTTTCACCTGGATCTTCTGTTAATAGAGTGTCAAGAAAGTGGAAACAGCAGTAAATCTTAAAGCTAAATCAATTTGATGTGGAAAAAAAAACAAAAGAAAAGATGTCAAGTAGGGAGGGAGCTGCACAAATAGGTTTTCATATATGTAATATGAATTTAAAATATCTCTTCAAATGATGAAATCCCAGTTTTCCATGAGGTTCAATCAGTTAGGTGCTTTAATAAAAATATTATCCAAATATGTACTAAGAATTTATGCTCATGTGACTTTAGAACATTCAAAAACTTCAAAAACCGTAGAGTAAGCACCATATGATTTATTCAACAAAAATCAAGTATAATAAAATTACCTATAAAATATAAAATAGTTTAATATGTTTGTATTTTACTGATGCTATATTAAAATGTAGCTTTTAATATTTATGTATGTAATAATTCTTTGCTAAATGGGAAGCAATTTGGAAATTTTTCTTAACACCTTTTTTTTTAAAATAGATTAGCTGATGGAAGCCTATATGGTAAAATTTATTTATTTGAAATGTACTTTAAAGTTAATTTTTCTAATACTTACTTTTTCCACAAAGTTTATGCTTCTCAAACTGAAATACTTTTGCTTACGGGAATACTGACTATATACTTCAGGATCCCTTTAAAATTACAGGAAAAATATCATGAGTTATCCTGGGCATGAATTTTTGTATTCAAAATTCAGGGGAAATCTATATATCACACATTCTATGTTATGGAATATATTGAAGAATACACATATTTTTAAAGCAAAAGACTTCAAAGAAATTTGATTTTTGTGGTAGGCGCTTTCTGGTTGCTTCCCCACCCCTCACACCTTGAAAGTTTCACTCTTTCCTATCACTAAGGTTATTGAAATAGAAGAGTCTGAGAAATCCTGCATATTGTGCATTTAGCAATGGATTGCTTTAATTTATAATTTGTGTTATTGAATTTTTCAAAGAACACTAAACAATGAAGTAAAGACATCTACTTAGGTTCTATTAGACTAGAATGTAAGTATAAAGATTTAAAAAATGACTTCAAAAGGACACATAGATATGCTCAAACTCATAAAAGAAATTAATTTATCATACAGTAGAGTAGTATATAAAACCTAATTTATCAATTTACAAAGTAGAAGGGGTTATCTCGTTCTAATACCCAAAACTTCACACCTTTATTTAATGTATTTCTTAGTTTTAATGTATTGAGATTCCTTGGATAATAAAGAAATAAAAAAAGATTTGTTTTCAGAATACCATATTTGAACAGGAGCGGTAAATATATTGAAGGTATTTCTCACTGGCCACTGTAGGACTCATATGCTATCCATGTCCAACAGCAAAGAACATTCGTTGACTGACCACCTTCCTGGTTGGGCCCAAATACATAATTTTCTCATTGTAAATTGTGCTGGAATTATACAGTCAAATAACATTCTGAATCATATTTTCTATGCTGGCCACCCATTTCTGTTTACTATTGAAGTTCAAAAATATTCATATCACTGACTGGTCATGGTAAAGTTACTGTACAGTTTGTCTTCCCCAATTATAAATTGAATTAGACAAAATAATCTATGGTAGGTTCAATGTTTGGCACATAACAACAAATCAACATATAGTAGCCCCGATTAGTTGTATCAATACATTGTGGATATAAAATTCAGCTGTAAAATATTAACAAAATGCTAACTTTTTTTTTTAAAGGAATGACCTAAATTCTTACATTGGATGCAAACAAAGCTCACCAAAAAAGAGATATATGGGACAGGAACAAAATAACCTGGGACAGTAACTTATTTGTGACAAGGATTTCTATTTAGAATGTATCTGTACTATCAAGCTACCTCAATCCAACATTCTTTTATATGTTATTATTTTTTTTTGCAGTGAATATATTCGGATATTTGAAGCATAGTAAAATAGCATTTTGTACTTATAGAGCAGGTTTCATCAGAAAGGTCAGTGCACTTTGCAAACTCATTAATCCTTATACCATCCCTAGGGGTGTATATGATACATTACACAGGTGAAGATCTGAAACGTATAAACAATTTTATCCTATCATGTTGAAATGAAAGGACCAAACCTTAAATTAACCTATCATAGGTGTAAGAATAGAGGCCCAAAAAGCATGTTGTGTTGGTTTGTTTTGTTTGTTTTTTTCAGGGGAGGCAGGAAGGTTCGAATAAATGTCTTCAACTAAATGAATGTTGGAAAAAGAAAAGGGTAAATCAATATAGTGAACTCAATTAAATCATGCTTCTGCATATAGCAAAGCATAGGATTCTTCTAGGAATACACGGTATTTGCAGTCATTTTTACTTAAAACTTTGAGGAAAAATGAAAACCAGGTCCAAGATATCAGTCAGTGCTGATGCTGTTTTGATCACATTTGGGAGAGCTCATTGGCTAAGTTAAGCCCTTTATTTCTAAAGCTGAAATTACTTATACTTAAAATTGAATATGATCCAAATTACCTGTAGACTTTCAACTGAGAATATTATATGATCCATCCAAAACTAATGGTTCTATCCTTTTAGAAGCAAGAAGTTCATTTGTAAGCATATACAGCACAATGGAAATTAGATTTATACTAGAATAATTTCTTCGTTAAAAGCAAAAGAAGTGGGTGTTCAAAAATACCTAGAGAGATTATATATTAATAATTGCTTGATGAAATATGCTACATCAAAATTAGTTCTGCTGACTTCATTATCTTAGTTAGGGGGGTTATGGCATGCACCAGCTTTCCTAGTTTTAATTTCAGAATACTTTCTAAATATTGTACCAACTTTCATTTATTTTTTAAATGGGAAAAATGTACAGTAGACATAAATAGTTCAGACAATTGGTATAAATCTATTATATTAAGAAGTACCTTAAGGGAAATGCATGGCTTCATTGGATATGATAGTTATATAGATAAGGGTGGGATTTATTTTGCCTGGGGACCCTAGACAACTACACTGAAGAGGAGATATTTGAGGTATGTCTTAAAGGATGGATGAGTTCCTATGTAGTGAAAGAAGATAAGGACAGCCCATGAAGAAACTATGACTTTTACAAAAGCCTGAAAGAGTAAGCATGAATAACATGTCTAGGAAATTGCAAGTAATAGAGTAGAAGGGATTGTGAAGATTAAATAAGGTGGAAGTCAGTCATTGACATTTTTCGTACAGATATTTTCTTATAGGGAAGTAGTCTCCAGCTGATTTTGACCTTGTAATCTTACCAAATAAAGACAATTGCAAATATATGTATGTAAACATTTATTTACCTGAGATCACTATTATAAAAATACACAAATATAGAAATTAACAGAATAAAAAGTGAAATTAATAGTATTTAAATTATTTTAAAATTGCATTTAATATATGATGTCACAAACCATTTTTATTCTTACTATAGTAATATTTTAATATATTAATATTTTAGTGAGAACAATCGAATATGCTACTCTTTCTGTTAAGTTTTATTCTATATTCAGTTTATTCTGGTCCATAGTTTTAAATATTGTGTTATCTGAAGGACACATTATCTCCTCAAAGCATATAAATCCAGGAGAGAAAAATGCATGGCTTATTTCCATTTTATTTTCAGGAATTACTCCAGCCATTTTTAATATTTCCTCTACCTAAAGCATAACATACATATCTTATTGTTTTTTGATAATTAAGAAGAATCACCAAATGAGTTTAGAATTTGTAGCCACTGTGTTTAAACATTGCTGGAACAATTTGTTGTTGTTGTTTTTAATATCTTACTCATTTAAATGGTTCCATGTTATCATTTGATGAATTTTCAAATCATAATATACATATCAGGGAAAGTAAAGTGGATCATAAACAAGAATGGATGATGTAAATACTTATATCAATTAATCAGTTAATGATTTCTAATTATTTGGCTGATTTCTTACAAGCTTTGATGAGATTGTCGCTAATTTTACTTCACTGTGTGACTACGGAATAGTTCTTTCTAGCAGCTTCATGTTCCCTCCTTTGCCTTCAGTGTACTTTGATGTGTACAGTTTACATATGCCCAGTTAATTATGTGTCATGTTATCCCATATAAACTAAACTAATAAAATTTGGACAGGTGCTCCTGTCAATGATTCTGTGCTAAAACATTCATTCTTTGAGACATTTTGAGCTCCCTGAAGGATGTATACTACACAATGAGTGATAAAGTGAGGGTTTAGGTCACTATAGCAGTTTGACATAGTTATGAATTCCAGAAATAGATATTGGATTATGTTTGTAAACTGGTCTGAACATGAGCATGATTAAGTTATGATTAGGGCTTTGATTGGGCCACATCATTCGGGCATTGAGTCCCCACCCCTTGGTGGGTAGGTACTCACAGATAAAAGGCATGGCAGAGGATAGAATAGGAGGGTTTTCCGATGTTGGAGCTTGATGCTGAAGTCATAAGCTGGAGCACCAGGAAGTCAGCATGCAGATGAAAGAGAAGCAAGACTCAGGAAGAGAGGATCCCAGCCAGGAAAAGAACACAGAGGAATAGAGATGGCTTCTTAGACATGGCAGAAACCCCAGGTTTCTGAGAGAAAAAGAGCCCTTGACCTGATAGTCTGCAGCTGACCTTGTGGAGAAAGGCAAAGTCTAGAGAGCCTCATAATCTACAGATGGCCTTGTGGGGAAAACAGAAGAGCTGAGCCCAGAGGAACCCAAGAAGCCTGAACCCTCACAGATGTCAGCAGCCATCTTGCTCTAACACGTGAAAATAGTCTTTGGTGAGGGAAGTAACTTATGCTTTATGTTCTGGTATCTGTAAACTACTATCCCAAATAAATACCCTTTATAAAAACCAACCAATTTCTTGTATTTTGTGTCAACATTCCTTTGGCTGACTAATATAGAATTTGGTATTGAGAAGTGAGGAAGTGCTTTTGCAATTACCAAAATGCTGGAATAGTTTTATAAATGGTAAAGGGTATTTTTTTTCGGAGGAATTGTAAGATGCTTGGAAGAAAAGACCTACAGTGCTTCGAAGAGACTGTCGATATCAATATGGATGCTAAAGACTTTTTATGATGCCTTAGAGATAAATGATGAAACTAATATTGGAAACTGGAGGAAAAGCAATTCATGTTTTAAAGTTGCAGAGAACTTAGCAAGATTAACTCCTGATGTTTTATGGAAGGCAGAAATTGAAAATAAAAAGCCTGGGCATTTAGCTGAGGAAGTTTCCAAAGTAAATCCAGAGAATGAAACTTGGCTTCTGCTTGCAGCTTTTAGAAAAATGCTAGATGAGAGAGATATGCTGAGGACTGAACTATCAGGCACAAAGAAAACAGAAACTGATTCTGGAAACTCCAAGCTTCTGGAAATCAAGCTTCCAGATGGAAGTGCCCCATTGGAGGACTTAACTAAACTTGGAACTTGTAAATCAGGATTGAGGATGCAGTTGTCGCACAGACTTGTGGAAAGTCTTAATGCGTGATGACTTGGACCCCTGCTTCCTGCATGCTAAACCAACAGACTTTTTGAGAGAGTTATATGAACAAAACCATTGTCAGCCTGGAATACAAGGGACATGGAAAGGAGAGATTTAAGGAGAAATAACTTTAAGAGGAAAACTGGAATCTGAGATCTGGAATTAGGCTATCACCTTGGGCCAAGAGAGGAACCCCACCCATGTCTACAGAGAGGATGAGTTTGTCCCAGCAGTTGAAGAATGTGGATCTCCCTATCCAATGTTCTGGGAGAGTTTTGCCACCCCAGGGTTCAGAGAGGGTGGAGCACATTCCAAGGATTAGGGCAGTTAAGGTCAGCACCCCACATGTTCCCCAAATATTAGGGAAGGCCAGGTGGCCAACTCATTGCTCTGAAAGGGTTAAACCTGTATGCCAAAGGTTAGGGGGGAATGTTATCTTCACATCACTGTGCTAGGGGGTTAAGACTCTAACTCAAGGATTGGGTAAAGTGTGACAATCACCCCAACACTCTTGGAGGGAAAAGCCTGGAGCTTGGTTGGCACCCAGATTCTTGATGATGGTGGAACCAAGAATATGGCCATTGGGGAAGCATGTGGAAAGTGTGGGTTCCCATAAGTCACCAAGGAAAAGAAACCATCATCTTAAGAATGACTCTCAGACTGAAATCAAATGGAGAATGGTCTGCAGGTTTACTGAACTGTAGAGGACCGATGACTCATGTTTCCCTCCCAAATTCTCCTTATTGTAATGAAAATGTTTAGCCTATGTCTGTCCGTTTGTGTACTGGAAACAGATAAATTGTTCTGTAAATTTCAGAGGTCTATAGCAGACAGGACTTTGCCACAAGACAAACTCTATTTCTTTAAATTGTGATGTGATTTAGTACTTGCATTGTTACTGATTTAAGGTTTATTTGAATATTGTAATGTCTTTTTGGAATTCAGAGGGTGGAGTGTAGCAGTTTGACATAATTATGAATTCCAAAAATAGATACTGGATTATGTTTGTAAACTGGTCTGAACTTGGACGTGATTAAGTTATGATTAGGGCTATGATTGGGCCATGTCATTAGGGCATTGAGTCCGCACCCACTTTTATCTGTGGAAACTCCCAGATAAAAGGCAGGTAAAAGATAGAGTAGGAGGGTTTTCTGATGTTGGAGTTTTGATGTTGGAGTTTGATGCTGAAGTCATAAGCTGGAGCACCAGGATGTCAGCATGCAGAGGAAAGAAAAACAAGACCCAGGAAAAGAGGACCTGAGCCAGGAGAAGAACACAGAAAAACAAAGATGGCTCCTTAGACATGGCAGTAACTGCAGGGAGAGAGACAGAGCCCTTCACCGGATAGTCTACAGCTGACCTTGTGGGGAAAGCAGAAGAGCTGAGCCCAGAGGAACTCAGGAAGCCTGAACCCTGTCAGACATCGGCAGCCATCTTGCTCCAACACATGAAAATAGACTTTGATGAGGGAAGTAACTTATACTTTACGGCCTATGTAAGATCCTATTTCAAATAAATACCCTGTGTTAAAACCAACCAATGTCTGGTATTTTGCATCAGCACCCCTTTGGCTGACTAATATAGACACCAAACATAAAAGTTATTTATTTTCCTTCTTATTTTTTTAAAGTAATATACAAAAAATTAAAAATTGTAATGTTTTCTTCCTGAACCATACTTGTTCACTTTGAGTACCCTTTAGAGTTTCCCATAGAGAACCAAAGCCTCTATAACTAGCTTCATACTATTAGTTGTCTGCTATGTTCAATTTTTCTGTTGAGTATAATAAGTTCTTAAATTCTGCCAGGTTACTCTCTTAAGATGTAGGAAGCAGTTTTATACTCAGGAATCTTTTTAACCTTCCTGGTACTGGGCTTGATACATAGAAGGTACTTTACTCATTCATCTACCCCTTTTGTTTAACTCCAAGGGACTAATGATGATAGTTCTACATTTCTTTGTATTCATTAATTATGTTTTCCATGGCACATAGAAACAAATGAAAACCAAATTCTAGATACTGCTAAGGGAAATCCTAGTTCCCTTGGAAAATTTTAAAAATAAACTGTAGTTTCAAACAGTGGCATATTCTAGTATTTTTAACAGTTACTGACCTAAATTAAAAAAAAAAAATCTCATTATATCACTGTATGCTTTTGCCAGTTGGTATCAGTAGCAAAATTAAAGAAAGATGGAAAGACTGAAAATTTAAAATGTTAGGAAAAGTATAACAAATCACATGTTTACAATATTGCCCCCATAGAAAAAACTTTTTACTACCTGTGGAAAACTCAGGAAGATGGATAGGTGAATTGATGGTGGGATGAATAGATAGATAAATAGATGCTGTGCATAGTGTTAAATACATATATTCTAGTCCCTCAAAAAACAAAAAGTTGGTCACCACTTTGTAAAAAATCTGTTTTTTGTTTTGTTTTGTTTTGTTTTTTAATCACTGGTGTCAAAGCAAAGTTACTCAGAATCTTAGCAGGGTTGATGCTACCATCATATAATTTCCACTTCTTCCTCAGTTTACCTGACATGGCCTCATTATGTAGTTATTTATACTATTGTTGGAGGCAGTTTAAGGGAAACATTTTAAGCAATATCTAGCAATTCTAGATATTTTAATCTTCTTAAACTCTGTCATTGGCACTGGGTTGAAACATGGCAGTTAATTAATAAAGAAATATTGAATAAATGGGCCAATTATCCCATTAATATAGGGACATACCTTAATATCTTTCTTTAAAAAGGTATCTTCCCATCTTCCCAAGTGATGGGATGTTTGTTCATTGATACAGACTTGTTAGATCCAAAGCTTCATGAATTTAAATTGTAGGTTCATTTTTGTTCCCTGGTATATGTTTAATACTAACTCAGTGCCTGGTATAAAGTGGTCATTGATATATATACTTTTTAGTGAATAAAATTTTGGTACCAAATAGAAACTGATTTCTTGTTGGCAAAATATTCAGTCACATCTAGACCAATTTTCCTGTGAATTGACTCCATTTGTAAGTTTCTCGAGTCCTTTTACACATTAATTCATGATTTCTTCACATGGCACCTTTTGAAGACAACAACATATTGATCTTTAGAAATAAATTTTAATATAAAACATCAAGGTTATTCAGTCTATTAGAAATTATAGGCACAGTGCTTCTTCATGTTCTGCTCTGAGGACTTTGACGGACACTGTTTACTGCTCTTGGAATTTTCTTTTCTTAGATCTTTGTATAGCTTTCCCTCCTCATGATTCATGTTTTTTTTACAAATTTTACTTCTTTGAGTAAAATTTAGCAAATTTTACTTCTTTGAGAATACTTCTCTGGCTACTCAACTAGGTTAGCACCCATTCCCATATCTAGTCTTTTCCCACCTCATTAGCTTTATTAAATGTTCTTTATAACTTTTAGTAATGCAGGAATGCATTTATTTAGATATTTATTGTAGATTATTTTCTCTTTCCTACATAGAATTTGAGCTCCATCAGGGAAAAAGTTTTGTCTTGTTCGTACTTGCATCAACAATGGCTGGAAGAGTGCCCATAATTTAGTAGGAGTTCAAAAACTATTTTTCGTCTAAATAAATGAACAAATAAAATAAATAAATAAATGGGCTTTAAATCATGGCTACAGGATGATGCCCTTATTTCTGCTGTTTAGGTATTTTTTTAAAAACTATCTTTTAAACTGCTTTTCTTAGGTTTTTTGTTTGTTTGTTTGTTTAAGTTACTTTATAGCTGTCACATATCTACTTCTAAAATTCTCAAAAGGATTGTTCTAATGAATGTATACTACCTAGTGCCTTTTCTTCTTTGGGTATGCCATGGTTGTAATTTAACTGCATATATTAGTAAAGTTATTTTAAGGTCATAATTATTTATATCTGATTATAGTTCTACATCTCATTTGATGTGACCTTATTAGTGCAAGTTCGAAGTTTATTCAGGACTTTGCTAAACTAGATCTCAGGTATTAAAGTCAGCTGGTAATTTCAGTGAGAATTTTCCTGTGTTGATAATATTTGAAATCATCTAGAAGATAGAGGTAATATAACGTCAACCACATTTTATCAAAGTAGTTTTATTCTCTGTATCACTGAGGCCAAAAATCTAGGGTTTTAACTCCTGGTATTAGACATTTCTAAGACATTGAAAAGATAGCATCATTTTCCTGTGACATTTTCTCTGAGGTATAGTGTTTTTTGCAATTGTGCACGCTTCTGTTTTTAAATGGGATTATTGTTATGCTGCCCTGAAAAATCCTCAAAGTGGATCTTATGTAACATTTTTCCTATGTTATATTTTGTAGTCATTGTTTTCAGAATATTTTACTTCAAGCTGTTGTTTGTGCTCTATTTAGCATATGTATTTGTCTTTTCCCATGTTCTGCCTCTTACAAAGGGAGCAGCTGTTGTCCTGTAAAAGAGTGCCAAGTAAACTCTAAGCACCTGGAGACAGAACAGTCTTTACTTAAGACCCTCATTTCTAGAATGCTGTACCTATGCAGGGCTAGAAAAGACTAGTTAATGCTCAGGGTGTCTTGTGCCAAATTTTGCCTACTTGGATAGCGTATTAATAAATATAGTAACTAGAACTCTCTCTGAATTACATTGCTTTTTATATAGATGTAGTCATGCAAAAAGTTTTCATTTAGAGATCTGAGAGAGACCAGATTTCAGAGCTATTCTGACATACTAAATGTGGAGGCAAATCTTATATACCCTTGATGCCTCCATTTGCTTCTCTCTACCATATATAAAAATACACAGTTCCCTGAACCTGTAAGAGTTTATTTGTACATATATATGTATACATACTTGTCATCACAACACTTGTCATTTATGCAATGTGCCTCTTTTATTTGTGGAACTCTCTGCTATTGCATTTCACACAACTGAACTTAATGTAGATTTCTTGATAATAGAAATGAGATGGCAGTTTTGCCTATGAATAAAGCTAATACCAATAGCTTTCTATGGAAAGCTGTAAAGGTCATCAAATCTCTATAACATTTTAAGAAAAAAAGATGTTTAGCCCTAATTAATAAGTAAGAAAACAGAATCTTGGACACTTTATTAAACTTGCCAAAATTTATGTAGTAGAAAGAGGTAAAGTCACAACTGCAATCCAGGATTCTCCTATGCCAAGAGCATGCTATTTCTACTACATTAAATTACCTGTCAATAAGTGATAATAAATCTGACTTGAGCTAGTATACATATATTACACAGTTTCTAATCCTTTAATATTTCTCTCAGAATGACAAGTTTCAATAAATCATAAAATCTTATTTAAATTAATAAATGATTATATTTCATACCACATTTATGATTTTGACCCTGATTAATTACCCATGTCTTATATATAAAGCATTATTTGAATGTACATTATCATTTACAAAATAAAGTCTACTTAATTATGTGCACAATATTCATGAATGTAAAACTAAGAAAAATGTTTGAAAAAAATATTAATGTGTTAGGACCTGAACCCTTAGAGTAAAATATAATTAAAATTCTATCTAATGAGTTTTCATGGCACTATGAATTATGAAATGAACTTAACAATGGAAGAGTCTGCAATAGCTACAGTTTTTAGTAGCTCTCTACTGTGTTCATGAAACTTTTAACAAATTCAATTTATAAACTTCAAAGTGGTGACATTTTATCATGAAATAAAATGTGCTAATCTAGAGCATATTTTCAACTAAAAAATTTCTATTGTGATATATGGACAGTCCGAGTATTGAAAACTTGCATTGAGTTTAATCCAATCCACTTATCATTACTATACTTCCAAAACATTCTTTATATTCAAATATAGAACATTTTAAGTATTCTGCTAAGGAATGAATACTAAAGAGGAAGCAATTTTGCTTCCACATAAAGATTATTTCAAACTTATTTCCTGTTATCCATATGCTTACTTCACAGAAAGAACTGACAATTATATGCCTGCAGTTTACTCAAATATTGCAGTGCACATGTTTCCAATTATACTTCGCAGTGTAATCAGTTCATATGCTCTGTCCTTTATGTCTTTTATTTTCTCTTCAGCTGCTTTGCACAAGTAGAACACTAGAAACTACCCAATCTAAGAAAACAGATTGAATATTATTTTCAAACTTTCTAAGACTTCAAAGGTGGTCTTAGTATGACAGGCATATTTTACATAATTTCATTGGAATTATGAACTGATGAGTAGTCAAGGAAAATAAAATGGTTGGAGAATTAGAAATATTTTACTCTATCTTCTCACTTCATATCTGTTTTAAAGAACTATTGCTGACTCTTCTTTGTGAAGATGGCATAAGGAGAATGGGAAAAAATAAACACCAGAAATGATGTGTTAAATATATTTTAACAGTTACGCTATCAAATATATTTCTCAAATAAAAAGCAAATCTTTTGTTTCTGAAATCTACATATCCCACAATAAAAGAAATTGCTTTAGCAAAAGTTGCATCTATATTAGCATTTCAATGGTAACATATTTTCATTGTACTGTCCAAATTACTTTAATTTTCTTTTTTATTTCAGGAAGGGCAGCATCAAATTATATGGGATTGACATTTTCTCTAAAATTCATAGAGCTTAAATAAAATGTCAGAATAGAGTCAACCTATTCTGTAGTTTATCTACATTTTATCCTTCTTTCCTGAAACTTTAACTATACTGGTTATAAACTTTAAAGGGATCCTGTTGCCTACTGACCAAAGTCATTGTTAGTGAGGATTCAGGTCCCAGTTTCCAAGCTTATCAACAACTCCTCCAGATGTTTCCAGTTCAATGAATGATGCACAGGTATGGATACTTGATATTTCCCAAACAGTGCCTATACTTTCTTGTTTGACTCTATGCCTTTGATCATAATGCCATTTTCCCGTGGAAAGCCCATCCTCTTTCCATTCTCCACTTGTCCAAATTTTAGCAATCATTCAAAGTTACATGAGATACCTTCCATCAGCTTTTCCAGATCTTTCTCCCCAAACCTATAGAAAGTAATATTACTTTTATATCTTTGACACCTCTTATTATTATTATCATAGCTATTGCTAGTTTTCCTTATATCATGTTTCCTATCTAAATATGTGCCTTGACTTTAAACTCTGGGCTGCTTGAAGGCAGGGTCTTCCTTTAGCTATCTTTTTATTCTTTAAAGCCCTAGAATATATTAGAATATTGTAACTTCTTAAAAATTACTTAATTTACATTTTGAATGTCTCCTCAAAAGATGAGGCTAGACTACCTTTAATATTACAAATAATTTAACTTCATAAAGCAATTCAAATAATGCTTTTTGAATAAGTGCACATAGATACTAAGCATTTGGGATTTCTGTGGTCAAAACAGTCCAAGTAACCCAAGAGTCCTGCCAGTTGGAGTGAAATGTATAAATAACTACACTGTTTTGCCAAGTTTGGTAGATAAACATAGTCACCTTATAATATGATATCTCTTCATATTCAGACTTCTAAGACAACTGTATTAACTGAATGTCCCAGTACAGGTACATTTCCTACATTATATTAATTTTTCTTACATTTATATATTATCATTAATGTAATATTCCTGTTCTAGTGCACTAACGTGCTATCATTCATTACATGTTTACAAATTACCTACTATTTATCAAGTATGTGGCAGTGAGAATATAATTGCATCATACAGAGTTACTCTTCTCATGGATTCTGCAATCTACCTGGAGATACAGAAAAGTAGAGAGAAAACTAAAATAGAATAAGATGAGTTCTATGTTTGTGATCTGGGTCACCATCAGAGCAGGGTATGAATTTGGAGGGTTTGGCAGGTATCTTGAGAGAAGTGATGTTATGCTGCAACTTAAAGTTGCATTTAAACCAAGCAAAGGAGACTAATGATGCCAGCAGAGGAAATGGAGGAAAGAGACAGACTTTTGAAATAAAAGAATATTAGCATGTTAAGAATATAGAATACAAAAATAGAAATGACAAAGGAGGTCAGAAAGATGTTATTAAAAATGTTTTAAGAAGTTTGAACTTTAATCTGAAGGCAATGGGACATCTTAGAAGTTCCAAGAAAGTGACATGATTAAAATTATTTTCAAATAATCACAGGCTTCTCTGTGGATAATATGAATAATGGAGTGGAGGGCAAGGCAGGGCAAGGATGGAGGCAAAAAGAAGTTAGCTATCAGTTGAGGGCTAGGAGATGAAAAGGGTTAGAGTGATTAGATAATTGAACAGATGAGTTCACTGATAAGTCAAAGAAGACTTCCTACTATTATGTCTTTCACAACTGGGAAGATGATGTCCAGTTGCTAAAGCCAAAAACATGGGAATACTACTAGTAGTGAGAAAATGAATTCAGTTTGGAATGTTAAACTTTTGATGTTTGACAGTTGTTCATATGTAGATGTTCAGTATAGCAAAACCATGTGGGTCTGAAGCTTAAATGAAAGGTCTATGGCTAGCTACCTAAATGTCGGAGTTATATCTCTCTATATAGGCTAAGTAAGCCTCCAGGAACGCCTACATGGAAGGGCCAATAAGAAAAATGAGCCCCAGAGAAGAATGACTTTCTAGGGGGTTGTGAGCATACCAGTGGTGTAAGATTTCATGTAAATAAAAACAAAAAACAAAACCCTTAAGAAGGATGTTGTTCTTAATAGGGTCAAATTTCCAAGAATTCCCAGGCCATTGTGAGTTATCTTAATTGACCAGTGAAGACATATTCAGATTGCTGTGGTCTGAGGAATGAATAAAATCTTGGAACTGCAGGTAAAATTTTGAATCATTAATCATTTTGCCATATTTTAAAAACCTGTGACTTTTGCTCCTGAGAACCGCTAAGAACCCTTATTCCAGAGCCACAAATCTGAGACCTATGT
This sequence comes from Dasypus novemcinctus, assembly GCF_030445035.2. Lineage (NCBI taxonomy): Eukaryota > Metazoa > Chordata > Mammalia > Cingulata > Dasypodidae > Dasypus > Dasypus novemcinctus. The sequence goes on along the minus strand of NC_080673.1, from coordinate 111,895,909 downwards.
CCATCACTAGCTTTATGTTTTGAGGCTCACAAAAAATAGAGTGAGTGTGTGTCATGTAGCACAGCCATTTTCATGGTAGGATGTTCCATACAAAAAAACTTTAGGTTGAGCTTACAGTGACTGTTACTGATAAGGTGACTTTGAAATTGTAAATAACTTTCATTTGAAATGGCATTATAATGGTCTTTATATGAATATTTCAAAAAGGAAAATCTGACAATATGTATTGTCAGAAAATGACAATGTTATTATCATGTTTTAAGACAAACTACCTGAAGAAGTCTGGGAGTTGAGTGAGGTTGAAGAACATAGTAATGAGGTTTCCAAAAATAAATTTCCTAGATTGCTTAAGAAGTTCGTGTCAGTCTCAATTACCATGGATGTGGTATGAAAAACCATAATTTTGTTATTGGTGTGGAAACTTCCAGATAACTTTAGTAGATAGCTTCTTCAATAAAACTTAAGAGACTTGTAAAGCTTATTTAAACTACCTATAGAAATCTGATATTTATGCCAGGACTTCATACCTACTAATAATGTAATTATCTACCAAAACTACCTGCTTGCATTTTTAGATGAATCAATTAGATCAAGATTCAATTAGTTTATGGATTTCTCTCTGGGAAGGCTCCACTTATTGTTCTTATGATAAACTTCATGTCAGATCTTGCGTATGTGGCAAGCCAGAGAAGGAAATGTGGTATTTGGAAATTTCCAGAAGGGGAGAGAACATCAGTGTTTCCCTGAATATTAGGATAACTAACTGTCAAGAAGTCTAAATCAAAGAAATTACCCTTTGAAGGAATTTTCTTGAGGAACCAATAACTTTCCCAAGAAGGGAGAGAAAATCATGACTCAAAAGTCACAATTCAATCTTGCATATTATTTTATCACCAGGAGGAATAAAATTAATTCCAATGAATGATATTAGGTCAATTAGATTATCAAATTGAAAAAGATACCACACCTAACCATGTTTAAGGACTTTCTCAGGGTCCTGCAGAAGCAGCATTTCTTTTTAATTTTTTTAAAATAACTTTATTTCAAATTCAAAGTCTCATTAATGTCATATTCATAGCTCACAAAAAAAATCATATTTTTTTTTACCTTTGGTATTAATCCAACTTTGCTTTTGCTACAAAAACATTATAGTGTTGTTAACTATAGTCTCTCTCTATATTCTATTTTTCCCATGTATCACCACCTTCTTAACATTATAGTACATTCCTCTATTTATATTATTAACCATAATCCTTATCCAGTGCCAAAATTCTTGTTATACATTCCCTATATGATCATCCAGGTGTCCAACTGAGATTAATCTCCCTAGACTATTCATTTCAGCCACGATCACATTCCTAAATCAACAGTGTTTGTTATATTCAAGTGTAATTATTACCACATATTTACATTAAAACTTATTAAACATTCTACATACATCCAGCATCATCTCCCCCTTCTTATCGCATAATCTGTTTCCCACCAACCTACACTTCTTAGTCATTTTTTTTCCTTCAATTTGTTAATGGGGCTTATTATGACAATTGATTTCCTTAAGCAGACCCAGCCTTGCATATCTGGTATAAAGCCCACTTGATCATGATTTACAATTTTTCAAATGTATTTTTGGATTCAGTTAGCAAGTATTTGGTTCAAGATATTTACATCTATATTCATTAAAGAAATTGGTCTATAATTTTCTTTTTTTATAATATGTTTATTTGGCTTGATATTAGGGTGATGTTAGCTTCATGGAATGAGTTTGGTAGCGTTCCTTCCTTTTCAATTTTTTTTTTGAATAGTTTGAGTAAGATTGGTATTAAATCTTTGAATAGCGGGTTGAATTTACTTGTGCAGTCTTCTGGTCCTCGATTTTTCATTTTGGGGAAGTTTTTGATGACTATATCAATTTCTTTACTTGTGATTGGTTTGTTGAGGTCTTCTAGGGTCAGTGTGATTTGTGCATGTGTTTCCAAAAATTTGCCCATTTCATCAACATTGTCTAGCTAGTTGGCATACAGTTGTTCATAGTATCCTTTTGTAACTTCTTTTATTTCTTCTGGGTCAGTGGTAATATCACCCTTGTCATTTTTTTATTTTGTTTATTTAAGTCTTTTTTTACTTTGTTAAAATGGTTTATTGATTGTTGATCTCGAATAACCAACTTTTAGTTCTGTTGATTTTCTCTTGTTTTTTTATTCTCCATTTAATTTATTTCATTCAATATATTCTACTCTAACATTTCTTTAAATGGCACTTGAGAATATTTGAATATTGTCTTTCATTCAAAATGCTAAATGAGTCTGTCTCTAAGAAATTTACCAGCAGATTCTGCTACTTTTCACTCTAGGAGGATATTACTTTTAATTTTTGTGTCATACAAATAAAAATTCAAATGAATTAAGCAATTATTAGTATTTTATCTCTTATGTGCATAAATTTTACCCTTTTGGGGTAAAACAATTGTCTAAAACAAAATTGTCTAAAACTAATTGTCTAAACAAAATTATGTGTTAGATATTGTGGATGGTTACTTTGAAATAAAAAAGCTTGGCATGCTGTAGGGGCTAGGTAATTTTATTCTAAATAAAAATGAGACTCATATATACATACACAAAAAGGTTATTGGATATTCTGCATTAGTGTCTAGAATGCCATTCATATTAAAAGCTGAAGGATGGGCAGATTTGCTAGAAGCTCCTTTTAAGATATTGGGCTTCTTCAACTAAAAAGAAACCTACTGTGTGTGCAGCATCCACCTGGGCTGCTTTGCATTCTCTCTGTAGAACTAAGGTACCCATAACACTAATTCTGCCGGCTGTTTCATGAGTAAAGTTCCTGTGTCTCAACATCAGAATCTTGTTTCTGACCAGCATACTAACCTGTTAGCTTGAAATCAGAGAGAAACTTCAGACTCTTCACAGTTTTTGACACCTATTATTATTTCAATATGATTCTGAAAACTAAATCTAGAACTATTTTATTAAGGGTAATGAATACTCAGAAAATTTTTGTAACACACATATCAGATATAGGAAAATTTGTTCAAAATGCAGAATCTGGGTTCCACTATGACAGATTTAATGAGTGAGAATTTCTGAGGGCAAATGTCTAACATTTTAACTAGCAACCCAGGTGATTTTTAGGCTCATTGAAATTTGAAAACCACTGACTTTAGGAAATGGTTAACTAGTCTGCTTCTTAGATTATCATTAAACATAATTTTTTGTTTTGATCAGACAGCTAAGCCATCGTGTAACTTTAGTTTATGAGAAACCCTACATCCTGATGACTAGAATGTGGTTAACATATTCTGGAATATTATTTTCTGATGTTGAAAACATGTTCTTTTTTTTTTTTTAAAGATTTATTTATTTATTTCTCCCCCCTCCCCTCATTGTCTGCTCTCTGTGTCCATTTGCTGTGTGTTCTTCTGTGTCTGCTTATATTCTCATTAGGCAGCTCTGGGAACCAATCCTGGGACCTTCTGGAGTGGGAGAGAAGTGATCATTCTCTTGTGCCACCTCAGTTTCTTGGTCTGCTAAGTCTCTTTTTTTCTCTTCTCTGTGTCTCATTTTTTTCTCTCTCTCTCCTTTATTCCTTTAAATGTTACATTAAAAAAATATAAGAGGTCCCCATATATCCCCCACACCCCTCAGCCCACTCCTCCCACATCAACAAACCTCTTTCATCATCATGACCCATTCACTGTATTTGGTGAATACATTTTGGGGCACTGCTGCACCACATGGATAAAGGTTTACACTCTCTCCCAGTCCACCCAGTGGGCCATGGCAGGACAAACAATGTCCAGCATCTGTCCCTGCAGTACCACCCAGGACAACTCCAAGTTCTGAAAATGCCCCCACATCATATTTCTTCTTCCCTATCCCTCAGCAACTACCATGGCCACTTTCTCCACATCAATGCTAAAATTTCTTCCATTACTAATCACCGTAGTTCTATAGTAGAATATCAGTAAATCCACTCAAATCCATATTCTATTCCTCCATCCTGTGGGCCCTAGGATGGTTATGTCCTCTCCACCTCTATATCAAGAGGGACCTAGATGCCACATGAATGAGGGATGCAATTCTCCTGCTTGTAGTTGTGAGCACTCTTGGCTCCCTAGTGTGGTGGTTGACCCTCTTCACTTCCCTGTTAGCTAGCTGGGGTAAGTCCAATAAACTAGATGGTAGGAGTTGCAAGTCTGCTGAGGCTGTTGTATCATCTTGCTGTGTCAGCTCTCTGCCTTGGCCAGCACTTGTGTGTGGGGTGGCACTCCATGTGGGCGGGCTCTTCTTGTGGGCCAGCTTGCCTTCACCAAGAGGCCCTGAGTGTTGAACCCTGGACCTCCTATATGGTAGATGTGAGCCCAATGGCTTGAACCACATCCACTTCCTGGAAATATGTTCTTATTTCCCCTTATTCTTGAACCATGTCTTTTTTCCTCCATTGTGTTAACAAAATTGACTATTTGCAGCTGGCTGTAATTATGTAGGTTAATAAAAATTTGAAGATAAGTGAAGATAAGTAAGTGCTTATTCTGCTAGATGTTTGATATGCTAATGAATTACATACAGAGAAATGCCCACTGTTGGAGATACTAAGTGTCTAAGTGTATATATATTGATATGTCTATATATTCCATTCATCCATCTCCATCTATATCTATCTAGCTATATCATTTGAATAATATATTTTAGCAAATCAGTAAACTGTAAATGGTTAAAAGCTGTGCTATAAGGGATAAATCTAAACTGTTTCCAGCAACCTGGTTCTTACCTTAATACAAAATTTCTCTCCTATATCATCCTTTTATTTTCTGATCTTTTGTTCTGAGCAAAAGGAGGATATATAACTGGCACATAGTCCCAGTTGTTGGGAATGAATAAAAAATACCTTATAATATGAAATGGTAACTATGGCATGAAAACATAATGAACAGACAAAATTTAACTACAACATTATGAATAAATGTTACATGAAAGGAGAAGATATTGTAAATAGAAAGAGGTTGTAAATAGAAAGAGAATGTACTGGACTAGATTAGAATGGTCTCTGTAAAGAAACCGTACTGTGGCATAAGGCTAGTAGTCCATGCCTCAAGAACAGCTCAATATTTCCCAATTTCCTAAAGCCTAAGTATTCTAGGGACAGAATAAACTAAACTAGTGTTTCTTCATCAGCTAATACTGTAATCTCAGAATAAGGAAGAAATTTATCATGTAAAGTCTTAACCATGACAAGTGAATGGTCATGAAAGCTGAATTTCAAAAGCTGTTTGTGTTTTTCCTCTGCAAATTACAAAACAACTTAACTTGAATTTCAACTCAAATAAAGGGCAAGAAAAAAAATCCACATTCTTGAAATTCTTCATTTTAATGGAGGAATGACACTTTATTTGAGCTCCAAAGTAGTGTGATGAGTTCCAAGCTTCAAATTGAAATAGTGATGAGGGATAGAAGTAATAATGTTGGCCAAATTTGCTGGATATATTTGCACACTGGGAATAATGGAGAAAGCTTCTTGTTACAGGAAGACAGTCATCACCATGAGGATAGCAGTAATTTACTGCAAGTTACAGCAGAATAAGGGGAAGAAAAATTCAGTGGTTTCCTCTATAATATTACATATTAAATCTTTTGTATTTTTGACAGATTTGTACTTTATTATTGACAGGATTTTATATATCCATGAAAATCTTATTTTTGTGAGATTAGGTATACTGATTTTTGTTGCAGTCATCCAGTTCTTTTTAACTATGCTGACAATTCTTATCATCAGTAATCACTGTCCTAATTTACTATGTGTCATTCATTGTGATAAGCATATTACATACAGTATTTCATTTGATTCTTAAATCTGCTCCAAGAGTAAGATATTTTATGATGCTTTTTCGTACATGTAGGCATAGACTTAAGGAAAGCCTGTTTCCTGACAGTGATGAGAAGTGTTATGGGCAGAAAAATGACCTGGAATTTATCCAATCTTATTTTAAAAACTCCTGAATAGTCTGGAGCTTTTTGCATCAATTACTTGCACCTGGTAAATAGAAAAGCTTAAATCTTCAGAACAGAGGAGTAAAAAACTATATAAAAATTTATGGATAAATGGCAAAGCCCTGATTCTTGTACCTCATTTGAAAGAGTTGGGGTCTTAGAAGTCTGCATTTCTCTCTTTCTCATTTTATTGTCTCTCACGCTGAACAACTGTCTTCTTGAAAATTGAGTTCCACAACCTTTGCCATTACAGTTATCAATCGTATCATCATTCTTTTCTGGCAACTACACAAAGTCATTTTACAGATGAGGAAATCAAAGATTTAGAGATGTTAAAGAATTTACCCAGTATCACACAGCCTTTAAATAATGAAGATAGGATGCAAACCAAGAACTATCTGCCTCAAAGCTCAAATTCTTAACTAAATATACTCTATCTCATGAAATTATTTGTTCACACTTACATACCAGAGGAAATCTTTTCCCCATATAGGGAATTCACCAACAGATATCCTGGACAATTGCATAAAAACATTTAGAGAGTTGCTATTTAAACAAATCTGGCCACATAATTATATTAAAAATTAAGTAAGAAATAAAAGGAAAGAAAGGAATTGTAGGTTCTGATTTGCTCCTTTTCGATCCATTATATCACTGGTGATATTGGATGTGCAAGCACCAGTCACTGGCTCCTTCCCATATCAGCTTTTTTACTGTATATGTGCTCTTTCCTTGCTCTGTCTGTGATGCAGCAGATTTTGCCAGAAGGACAGCATTAGTTAATCAATAGGAGCAGATTCGGGTTGTTGGGGAAAAAATTGTAGTGATGCTTCAGGTATAGACCAAAATCAATAAGAAATAGTACTTCTTAACAGAGTGTAATGAAAAGCAATTACTTACTGAGGCTAAATGACATCCTGTGTTGGATCATTGTCTATGCTGGAGGCTGATAGGCACCAAACTGAGGGGCTGCAGGATAAACTGTTGACATGGTTACAAATGGAATATAACCAAAGAGATGATTTAACTTGAATTGGTAAATTACATCTATAGTTATATAAACTGTCAGAGCCTGGAAAATGTTTCATTTTTGAGTTTTTGAGCAAATTCAAGAAAACATTGGAGGGAATCATTTTTAATTTCTGGCAAGGTTTCTCTACCTTGGCATTGATATTTTAGAATGAATAATTACCATGAAGGATAGCATCTGATTGAGATTGAATCATGTCCTCACTAAAGGCATATTCAGTTCCCAATTGCTGGTCCTGTGGGTGTGAACCCATTTTTATATTGGAATTTAAGAGATGTTATTAGTTAAGGTGTGCCCAAACACACTGAGGTTAGGCCTTAATCCAATACAACTGAAGTCCATATAGGCAAAAGAAATAGGACACAGTAGGAGAAATCATGGGCAGCACACAGAAGCTGGAAGTCAACATAACCCAAAAAAGAAAGAAGATACCACCCTGTGAATTGCCGTGTGATGGAAAAACCAAGAACCAAGGATTGAAAGCAAACTGTGCCAAAATGCCACTGTCTTCAGGGGAGAAATCATCACCTTGCTGAAACCTTGATTTTGGACTTCCCTAGCCTCAAAACCATAAGCTAATAAATTCCCGTTCTTTAAGCTAACCCATTGTATGGTATTTGCTTTTGCAATGAAGAAACTGAAACAAAGGCGGGCCTTTCCCTTCCCTTCCTGGTTCTGTTGACCTTTAGCTTCTTGCTTCCCATGGCTTGCTATCTGTCTGAATTTCATTCTTTTATAAAGGACTCCAGTAATAGGATTTGGATCCATCCTGTTTGAGCTGGGCCACACCTTAACAGAGATAACTTCACCAAAAGGTCCTACTTACCAATGGGTTCATACCCACAGAAAGAGATTAAATTTAAGAACATGATTTCCAGAGTACATGGCTGCAACTACCATAGCACCTCTATTTTGAAAAGAAAATTGTTCCTTGAGGGACAAAATTGCCCTTGTTGAGAACCACTGACTCATCAAATCAAATTTTCTTACTTGCCTTGAAATATGTTCATACATTATGTATTTCCTTCCCAGGTTGATTCATAGATAGAAACAAAAATTTTGTGTATGTACCTGAAGGTGGAAAGTAAGCTTTGCTGTGAATAGGGTCTACTTTGAAAGTAAGTCTCAATGGACTTGGGATTCTTCTCTATTTTGATTATTGTATTTTAAGTAAATGTGTTTTGTTTTATTTTACTTTGCACCTCATTTTGGTTATTTTCAGAGCATAATACTATATAGTGGTGGGAAGTGGACTTGGCCCAGTAGATAGGGTGTCCATCTACCACATGGGAGGTCTGGCATTCAAACCTGGGTCCTCCTTGACCCATATGGAGCTGGCCCATGCACAGTGCTGATGCGCGCAAGGAGCACCCTGCCATGCAGGGGTGACCCCGTGTAGGGGAGCCCCATGTGCAAGGAGTGCATCCCATAAGGAAAGCCACCCAGCACGAAAGAAAGTGCAGCCTGCCCAGGAATGGCACACACTGCCCAGGAATGGCACACACTGACACAACAAGGTGATACAACAAAAAGAAACACAGTGCCACTGACAACAACAGAAGCAGACAAAGAAGAACACTCAGCAAATGGACATGGAGAGCAGACAACTGGGGTGTGGGGGAAGGGGAGAGAAATAAAAAAAAATTCTATATAGTGGTAATTGAAGGATTTGTTCTTTCTGGAAAGTATTTGATTTATTTAAAGCAAGAATATGTTGGTGAAGAGGAAACTCTCTATAGATGAAAGGAGAAGGTGACTGCATCGCTAGTCTACCATTTGGGACATTCAAATCCTGTCTGAGTTGTCAGTTGAAAGCTGTGTCTTCAGGCCTCTATATTAAATAGTTACTAAAGTATTTCTTATAATTCAGGATTTATAGATGACTAAAATGTGCTTTGATTGAATGCCTGATAAAAATAAAATTTGAAGTAGTCTTCTATAGCTCTACCATTATCATTTCAATTTCCCAAACTTTATATTTACCTCTGTAATAATTTGTAAGATTGCAGTTCAAGAAGATATATTCTTTGATGTGTAGTATGTGGTTTGATTATGGCAGCATTCCCTAATTGATGCTACTTTTAAAATTTAGGAGTCAAAGATTCAATTAAAGGGGAGCAGATGTGGCTCAAACGGTTGAGTACCCACTTCCCACATGGAAGGTCCTGGGTTCAGTTCCCTGTGACTCCTAAAAACAAACAAACAAAAAACAAACAACAAGCAAAACAAACAAAAAACCAATTCGGGGAGCTGATGTAGCTCAGTGGTTATGTGCCAACTTCCTACATATGAGGTTCTGTGTTCAATTCCCAGCCTGGAACCTCAAAAAAAAAAAAAAAAAAAAAGAGATTTAACTAAAGTTATCACCTAGGGGTTTTCTAGTCCACACACAGTGACAGATACATATTTGATACCCAATGAGGCTATTTACCTTAAGGAAACTTTTCTCTCATGGTGTGCTACAGAGACCTTTTGCCTTTGGATCATCTGAGATGCATGCTATAAAGCAAGAATTCTGATCCCAACTTATGACCTACTGAGTCAGATTCTTTTGGACATGTATCCTGGAAATATTTATTTTAACTGGTTCATAAGATAAATCTTGCATTCAAGAAAATCTGAGGATGAATGTCTTAGGGCTTCATGAAGAGAGCAAGAGTTTGAGAATGACGAATTTCATGCTGCATATATCATTGTATAGTTAACTTACGCCTAAGCTACATATAGAAGCTATGCTGAATATACAGTTGGAATGTCTACAAATTTCTAATCTTTCAGAGGAACTTGCAAATATTAACAATGACGTATGACAAAGAGAATAGGTGCTAAAACCAGGATTACTTTCTTTTAGCATTATTTGAGTTCTGCACATATTTTTTGTTAATATGTCCCATTTTTTCATTACCCCATGTCGTCTTCTATATTGCTTTCTTTTATCCTTGGTCTCCTTCTTTCCTCTCATAAACATGTTCAAAGTTCCTATTTTAAATAGCAATTTTAAATCTGAAGAGAAGTCTTTGTTTCCTTCTAATAAACTGTGCAAAAACAATGTTTGATCCTAATTATGTATAGCTTGAAAGGGCTTTACTTCCTTTGAATGGCACTGTTTCAATCGTGAACTCTTCTTGTCCAATTTCTATAAGTGGTATTTACCTCCTTATGTTTCTACATGAATTATATCTATGATGTCTCCATGGAAGGAGTGTTTCCTTCCCTTTTTGATTAGATAGTGCAACTTATTGATGCGACCTAAATTAAAGCAATATTTATCATTGGTCTAAATTATGGGCATTATATAGGATACCTCAAGATATTTTCTTTATTAGCAACAATTGCTTGACTGGGATGAGAAGAAGGTACTCTTTAGTCATGTCATATTTGTTAGCGTGTTCTGCTGGATGCTGTCTGGGCTGCATCTATTTGAAACATCTGTTAGTCTACTTTGTGTGGGGACACAGGAGATTTCGCATAGAGTCCCTCCGCTTTTGAAAAGAAAAGAGGAAACCTGCGACATCTTGATTATTGGAATAACTCCAAAGATTCACTATTAAGCATTTCATTGTATTGCAGCACTGGAGTTTTGCTTTTTCACATCCTTTACCTTATTCCTTGTGGGCTGCACTAAGTAGTACAAAAAAGCCCACAAAACTATGTATGGTTCTATATATGGACCATATATGGTTTTAAACATTCGTTCTGGAGATAGACCACAGTAATCTCCTGTGATATAGGTAGAAGAGATGCTGAAGTTATCCCATACATTCTGCAGTCTAAAGGAATGCTGCAACTTTATGCAGATCTTCGTCTCTTTGATACAAGCTTGGAAAAATATTCATTACCTAGGACCGGTGAGTCAAGGACTAAGGAAGAATCTACAATACGAGTTTTTCAAACATTCTAGATACTGGAGGACTGTAGAATTTGTTTGTTCAGTTACAAAATATTCATAGCATATTATGCTAGCGATGCCACATTCTTTTAAAATTACCTGAGCTATCGTGTAGTGAATCAAATCAAAGCAAAATAGTAGGTGCTGGAAAGCTCTTTACTTTATTCATTCTTCATTCAACAAACACAAATTCAACAAGTCAATAGTAAGTATCTTCAATGTCTCAAAATTTGAGTTCATACAATCCTTCTGTCTTCATCTCCTTGCACCTATAGAGTTTCATCTGAGCTGGTGAGAACATGATTCTCTACCACTCATCACATGCTCCCTCAGTTGAGTCTCAGCTTTCAAAAGAAAAACAGTTACTCAAGGGAAAAGTTTTGAGGTTCTTTGGACTCTAGATATATTAGATATGTCTATGAAAAGACATGATTACTAGGACCCACTTAGATGGGCAGGAGAAAATCATCCTAACTAAAGTAATAAAAATACTTTTTAGTAATTTATTTCATACTAGCAAGGCCCTGAACAACATGATCTAGTGAAAAATGCCATAAGGCAGTATATTACTTTTCTTTCAATAAACTTTTCTAGATAAAAATATCTGAGGGAAAATTATAGACAGAATATTTACTTCAAAATGTTTCATAAATCCTGCATACAAATAAACTATTACATTTTGTCTGGAAATATATAGGCTATAAATTTCTTGCTATGTAGAGTTGAAATATTTCTTACTATGTAGAGTTGAAATAGGTTTGATATCCATGCCTTTTTTTCTTTCACACTTTATCTGTACTTTAACCCTATGTGTAAAGCTGGGTGTAAACTCTAGTCAGCTAATGATTCTTGTTTCACATTCTGAGTTATTTTAGATTTTAAAATATACTTATTCTTGCCTATTATGGGAGATATTAGAATTACTGAAAAATGTACAATTGTAAATATAACCATTGTCTGTAGATATATTGTCTTCTCTCTTTAACAAGTGAATGCATTCTGAGTTGCCTTATTCTAGATGATTTTACCTCAGATTGATTAATTTTTCAATTAACCAATTAACCTTCTTAAATTATGGCTTTGCTATTACATTTAGCTCTTCATAAAATTTCAATAGCTCCTAATTTGATTATAAAATTCCAAAGTGCTTAAATTAGCAGACTTATACAACATAGAAAATTTGTGTGTAAAATATTCTTCTGAATACCCTCCTCAAGCTTAGCAAGCAACTGTCATACTAACAGTTCTCATTTTGAAAATATGTTTCTACTTCTTATTCATAATGCCAAGAAATGCCTTCCTGATTTTGTATTAATCCAAATTACATTCTTTCCATAGGGTTTGCTTCAGATCACAGCTCCATTTTTTATTATTCTCTTTTCCCTTTTCATCCAGTTCTTCTCTTTTATCATTCTTCTTCAGCAACTGTTTATCAAGGACTTATTTTATGCTGAATACTAGGTAGATGCTGAGAACACTGCTATGAACAAAACTGGCACAATTCTTGTTCTCACAAAGCTTACAACATAAAAGGGGTGACAAATATTTTTTAGAAAGCACTATGTATGTGTGTATACATACATTAGGATAATTGCCGTAAATAAAAATTACAGGATATGTTTGTATTAAGAGGTTAAAACTTGATTTAAATTGTGGGATGTGAAAAAGGTGTAGGAAAGTTCTGGGGCTAAGTTAGAGGAAGAACATTTCATGCAGAGAATAAAGGCTAAAAGACCTAAAGGACCTGAGAAAACAGAGCTTTTCATGTATATGAAACTCAAAGGTAACCAGCATGACAAGAAACTGAACGATTGAGGGAAATTTTTCTGAAGTAAGAAATTATAGAAGTAGGTAGGGCTTGATAATTTTGGGTCTTGTAGAAGAATTTCTACCTTGTTGAAATTCAGTAAAAAGGTATTGAAAGAAAATAAGAAAACCAATGGCATGATTAGATATCCATATAAAAAGATTTCTATGTCTGTTTTGCTGTATGAGTATGAAAATGTGGATGAGTGAATGCTTTAAACCATAGCATGAAATAAAGTTGTCTTGAACTTAGAGGGACAGTGGTAAAGATGCAGAAAAGTGGACTGAATGAAGATACAATCACTCATGAAACAGAGATGGGTTCAATGGTAGAAAGTATCAGAGAGAGGACAAGTCCAAATTTTCTGGGTGTGCTTTATTCATTCATTGATACAACAAATATTACTGAAATTATTAAGAATAGATGAAAACCAGACATGATGCAGTTACAATGAGTTCAATTTGGAAAAAAAAATATGATTGAGATAACTGTAAATTTCTTTCTGAAAAGAAGTTTAACTTGAAGTGTAAGTTTCAGTTCTTCATATACAGAAGATATGTAAAGTTCTGGAAGTAAGTGAGATCTTCCGGAGAGGGTGAAATGAATCCTGGACCAGGCCTTGGAGAAACTAACATTTAGAGAGCTCAATTAGCAAAGTAGACTGACAAAGGAAAGAAAGTAGAATGATGAGAGAAGCGGGAGAATAACAGGAGCATGAGATGTCACAGATATCAAGATGACAGAATTCAAGATAAACGTGGTTAACATTTAATGCTTAGCAATGATCAAGGACATATGAACTCAGAAGTAACCATTTGGTTTAAAAACTTAGAGGAATTTAGGAGAAGCAAAACCCAACTGATGGGAGTTATGAATAAACGGGGCATGAGAAACTGAAGCAACCACATAAAGTTATTCTTTCGAAAGCTCTGTTTCACTCTCACTCATAGGTATTGTGTGGTGGCACCACTAATTTTACACTAAATCTTATCTTGACTTAGTATTGTTTTAGTGAATTTTTCAAACTTATTTTTATGTACATTAGTTTAGTTATGTAAGCAAAAGCAAGTTCTTGGAAAATAAGAGTATATATCTGATTTCTTTGAATTGCCTGTTATATTTATATTGAATGTGGATTCTCTGTAAGAATGAAACAATGGATGAGTGAATGAAAGAATAAATGGTAAAGGAGAAAGACCTGAAGAGGATAAAAAATAAACCTCTTATCTCCAAACCTCATCTTTTTATATGGTGAAAGAATATATTTTTGAAATTCCATATTCTATAAAATGTGTTCCTAACTTGTACACAATGATAATCTGACCATAACTTTCCATATTATAATTCATTCTCTGTTGTGTCTTATTTCTTATTTATAGAAAATGAAAGCATTTCATTAAATCAGATGGGGAAAAATGGATATTTCATCACAAATCCCAAACCATTCTGCATACCTTATATCTGCATACACGTTTATAATATTCTTTTGACATTATAAATTCTTCAACAGCCATTTAAATAATTTTTCTTAAGAAACTATCAATTGTAAATGGTCAATTCTTGTTCTTTGTCAGATATTACCTGTATACCTGAGTTTTCTTAAATGACACTTGGTCTACCATAAATTGTGCTTGTGTCTGAACAAAAACATAAGCAAGCTAATAAAAATGACTGGTAATCTAAAAATCACATTTAAAGTACATCTTGTGTCTTTTCTTTTTTAATATTGTTGTAATTGAGTCCTTAGGTATATTTAAAAGCAAATAATGAAGGGATATGGTACAAATGGATAGGTGAATGCTGAAGGACCCTCAAGTGGTCTGGTATACTTGTGCCCATATTCTTTAAGGCTAACTACTTTGCCAGTTATTTGGGTTGGATGAGGTGGGGGAATGGAAGTGAAGTATACTATTTTCTTTTTCCTGCCTCTCTTTTCTTCAACATCATTCTTCTCTACTTGTACATTACCTATTCCGTCTAGATATCCCCGCTTCATATGATTCCTTTCAAAACCTCAATTCTGAAAATAATCAAATAGGTTGAGTCATGTATTTTAAATAACTAATGACATACATGGTATAATTTTGAAAGTTATCGGGAAATAATTTCTGTATGGTACCCAGGTATCTTTTGCCTGACAAATTAAATTTAGCATTAATAAGTGAAGAATACTTAGTAAATTAAAAGGAATTAATACCAAGGTGAGATTTTAGTATCAACTAACCACTTGGGGATTTCAGTATTTATTCATTTATTTTTGGCAGATACAAAGAACATTGTATACAGGACTTAGAAGCCAAAGACCTAATCATCTTGAGTAAGCCAATCATTTGAAAAGTCTGTTTTTGTATCTATAAAATTGAAGTAAGGCATTTGAAAACAATCAGTATACATTTACATGAATATTACAGGATAGTTTGTGCAAAAGTAACTTATAAAATTTAAAATATACTACAGATAGGATGCTATAATTATATTTATTATTGGTAGTATTCCAAAATTATACCATGTATTTAATTATCTTATTGTCTTTATTCAGGGCTCAAGGTTGTTCCTAAACATAGCTGGTATTACAGGATACTAATGTAAACCAACAATGAGTAATGTAAAATTGCTCTAGTTTTATTTTACTTTCTTTCTTATTGTTATCTCTTGGATTAGGTAAATAAGCTTTTAATTTTACAAGTACCCCAGCAGGATTTATAGGGTAAAATTACTCATATGCTAGAATAATTTAAGCAAGGTAATTAGGGCTCAGTTTATTTAATCATGTCAATAAGTACCAGAAAACAAAACGAATAAACAGGCAGGATTTTTAATCAATTTTATATATTTTTATTCATTTGTTGGGTACAAGAGATATTTTTACTTCATAAAGCCATAGCTATTGGCCATAAAGCTTATCAATCATTTAAACAAAAGGCATTAAGTAATTTAAAATGTTTTTTAGGTGATTGTTTTTTAAAAACTACTCTCATTCAAGAAACATTTCACCATCTAGTCTGTGTTAAGTATTGGGAATTTGGTTGTGTAGACTAGACACTCATTTTTCATGTTGTTGCTGTAGTAAACCACTACAATTATCCACTACTGTGCCTTTCTTTAAAAACACATAAAATTATTTCTTACTCATTTCCCTTAGATAAATTTAGTTTAAACTTCCCTCTCCCTTTTCTTTTAAAAATCACACTTTTCTGTAATATCAATTGTGCAAAATTATCTTTTCTTAGGTAACTTCTGAATGATTCCTTAACCATATCCCCATTATTGATGTTATGAGTGGTAATTAGCTGAAGTTTTCATTTAAAACATCTTTCAACTAAGGAGAATTGCTCACACAGGACACGTGCACAAATGCATGCACGGGTGGGCACACACATACAAGGACTTAGTTTTAAAGAAACTATTTTTCTGCAGGATTCATTTCTGTCAGTTCATTTACCCTGGTTATAAAAAGAATAGGTTAGCGTTGCATTTTTTCACTTTTCTTGTGAAGAAGGGTTGATGCCATGGTCTTTCTCTCTTGGGAGCTCATCCTTTGGCCAGCCTTATTAACATTCACCTTGCTTATCCTGTGCAAATCCTCTAACCCTTATTGAGTCCTGAATGTGCACCAGGAGAATTTACTATCCCTTAAAGAATTCAGGAGTGAGGTTAAGCTAGCAAAAATGATTTAACTCTAGACAATTTTCTACATTCCACACCTCTTGGTAATTTTGCACACTGAAAGAAACAAGTTGTGTCTACCGGAACCTTTTAATGCTTATTACTTGAATTTATTAAAGGGCTTTCTGCTTGCAAAGCAGTAACTACTCCTGTATGTAATCTTTCTATTGTAGTGTTTCTCAGACCTTTAACAAAACTCTTCTTTATCACTGCAAACAGATTCTACATCTGTAGAAATAAACACACACAGCAATGTGCCAAAGCCTTCTGCAGAGAAATGTCCTGGAATTTATAACTGCTTTAGAAGTACTATTCCTCAGTGATGACAGGAAAAGGACAGTCTGTTATATTTAATAAAAGTGGTTTGAGTCTACAATGACACTTAAATGGTTGTCATTAAGAAAAAAGCACATTTCAGGTCTACCTATTTACTTCACAAAGATACATACTGAAAAATCGAGGTATTTGCTTTTTAAGTAGCTCGTAACACTTCACTGTTCCTCCTTTTCCTATTTGTGGAAGAAAAGTTATTTTTCAAAACCTTTGTTAGTACACTGAGAGAAGTGCTGCTTAATTAAAATCTTTAGAACACTAATGCTTTCTTGGTTAGTCTGAATGAAGAAACTTTTGATTTTATGCACTATACTCTGTATGTGTTTTTAATTGCTGTTGTTGAACAATGCTTATGTTTACAAAGGCTTTAGATGTATATTAGTACATTGCATTGTTTTAGTAAATGAGGCAATAATTTTTAAAATGAAATTATTGTAAGGACTCTAAAAAGTATCTGGCACATAGTAAGCTGCATTATCTGATTTAGTGTAAGGCTATGTATATGGATAGTCAGGTGCAAGGGTGAGTGACACCAGAGGTGCATGAAAGAAAAGTTTATTAGTAGACACAGGCCTTGGTCCAGAGAGGAGCAGCATGCTCAATCAGGCAGGCGGGGAGCAAGAGTTTGCTGTGGGCCTGGGGCCTCTACCTTTATGTGTTATAAGGTTGGAGCTGGGGCAACTGGTCAAGAAAGAGTTGGGATTGAGGAGTTTTTATTTGACTTTTGCTGAGGTCCAAACCCAGGTAGAAGGTGGGTAAAAGGAGAAGCTGAATATCTTGTATAAACAGGTGTCAGGGGTGGTCAAGGAGGGACTTAATAACAGGGTCTAAGATTCTGAGGCATCAGGACAGTGCTAAACCCCCATGTTACTTCCGATCTTGGAGATGCTGTTGTGGAAGTGTGAAAATAAAAATATTAGAAGCGTAATTTTGCTCTCATAATGGCTGCAAATGTTATAATGTTTCATGGCTTTTTAAAAATTGAAATATACTGCATTGGTCACTTTTATAGTCTAATGTATGGAAGCATTATAATTTAGGGCAGTGGTTCTTAATTGGGGGCAATTTTGCCTTCCAGAGGACATTTGGCAGTATCTAGAGACATTTTTGGTCATTATGAGTGGGGGATGTATGCTACTGGCATGGATAGGTAGACACCAGGGATGCTGCTAAAAATTCTGCAGTGCACAGAACTCCACAACAAAGAATAATCTGATCCCGAATGCCAATAGTGTCAAGGTTGAGAAATCTTCATCCTTGAGCTCTGGAGTCCAAATGTTTGAATTTGTCTATATTCTGTTAACCACTAACTCTGTAATCCTAGATAAATATGTAACTGTAAGAGTTTCCATTTCCTTTTCATTGAAATGGAAATAATAAATTCATTTAATAGAGATTGAAAGTAGTCATACAGAAAACATACTTAGTGCATTTCTTAGTACAAACTAAATATACACTGAATCTTAGTTTTTATTATAAATACAATCTTATATAAAGACTACCTTCGAGGTGTTTTTCTGAAATTGAAAATTTTACATAACATATGCTTTCTTTAGTTTAGAATTTTTGAGGATTCTTGCCTGCCTTAAAACTTTTCATCTTTAGGTGTAAGATAGACAACTAGCTCTTGACAGCACTCATCATCACCATGTTGCTTTCTGTTGTTGTACATTAATTTTGTTTTGTCTAAGTTTCAAGGCCTGCTGGAAATTTTATAAAGGCAAATAAAACTTTTTTTCAGTAATATTATTCTTCCTCATCTTTTAAAATAACTTTATACAACTCTAAGCTCTCTGACAAGCTCATGGTTAAGTCAGCTATGACCTTTCAAACTCAGAAATAGTGTGATAGAGTTTTATAAGGAAAAAAATTGTCTCCTCCAATAGTTGATTTCACATATAGCACAACATTTCTTAGAATACTATAAAAACCCATTCCCTAAAAGCAAGAGAAGAGAGATTCCTTTAAGAGGTGTTTTTTTGTGAGGAGGGGACTTTGTATATGATACCTCATATTTTCTTTCTTCCCTGAATAGGTCAGAGTGCTTTTTTCGTCTTTCTTTAGCCTAAGAGAATTTACAAAGAGCCTTAGAGAAAACAGATTATTGAAGAGACCAATGTAGTATTTGCAGGGCTACCTTTGCTTGTGTGGATAGAAAAAAAATTAGTGAAAACCAAGTTAAGGTTAAAAACACAATGGAGAAACTGAATATAAATCATTAATCAAAGGTATTGAAAGTACTGAAATTTGCATTTTAGAGGACAATTTGCTCATACTTGAGAAAATGCAAAGAAACACAAAACTAAATTTATAACAGGATTAGACGGTAGCAAAACAATTTAAGGCAATTATTAATGCATGCTTAAATACAGAGTAAAGCACTTTAAGTACTTTCATACATCTAAGAATTATTTATATTTCTCAATAATTCAGTAAGTAATAATGTTTGTGTAATCCTTTATCTGAGTGCTTTATATAAATATATAAAATCTTATTTAACAACACATAGATATGGTTTATTAATAACATTATTGTGAGTTCTATTATTCTTTAGATTTCAGTATTGACATATTTGTGGAAAGTAAAACAATATATGTACTGTAGAGTTAGTTCTGTCTTACATTCATTCTACTGCCTCAACTTGTGACTTCATAATTTATTTTCTGAACTAATGCAGTGACCTATTCAATCAGTATCCATGTGATTAGACATGTCAAATGCTGTGAGTTCAGTGTCAAATGGGTCACAGTTGTGAATCCATACTTTACTTAATACATTGCAACTGCTAATAAAGTAAAAAAATATTTTTATAAATTGGAGAAGATTTTGACCACTCTCATTTGCATTTCAAAATAAAAAATATTTTCATAAAGGGAAGGAAAAGGGGTTGAGTGAAAAGTACTTCAATGGGAATATTTTTCATAGCTTTGATTTTGGTTAAAGAAGTATGTCTCCCCCTGTCATGTTGACATGATGGGGGGAAAATAAGAACTGATACTCTGTAATGTCCTCTTTTCAATTCATTTCATACAGTATTGACAAAATGTATTTAAATTGGTTTTTTTCATTTGCTTTATCTAAAGCTACAGATATAATGTCAAATTGGCTTGGTGGTTCTGAAGGGTTCATTATTTCTATTGAGTATATGCTGTTGTTACATAATATATCATGCTTCCTTAGTGGTAAAGTTAAAACTAAGGGGAAATCCAGGCTACAAAAACATCCCTAAAAATTTGACATTCCCCTTGGGAAAAGGCACTCCCAACTTCTTTCAAGAAATGAAGCAAAATACACACATCCACGACCCACGTAACATTTCAATCTATGTAGAACAAGTAAATGCAGGCCAACAGATGAGAAAATATCTCAAGGAAAAGAATATTCCATATTAGAAAAAGAAACCATGGCAGTAGATTCTTTTTTGGACATTACAAACGGGCCAACAAATGAGAAAATATCTCAAGGAAAAGAATATTCCATATTAGAAAAAGAAACCATGGTAGTAGATTCTTTTTTGGACATGACAAACATGTGTGGAGTTCCTGGTAAATGCTAGGAAAACAGTGCAGTGGATTCGGCGTTGCGCAAAACAGGCAAAGTCCTTGCACTAATGGAACTTAGTATTTCATTTGGCCTGGTTGTGGGAGTGTGGATCAAAGTGTCTATTCTTGACTATGACACTCAGAGTCCTTTGTTTTGCATATCTTAATTCCTTAATATTTCAGTAGGAAACCACGGACTTATTCGTGACATGTGTTTTTCAATGTGAGTTATCATGGACTTATTTGGGATATGTGTTTCTCAATGTGAATTATCTACCCGAAAGTTACTATATACCTTCTGCTACAAAAACTCTGACCAAAGATAATTCTAGTTCACTTAAAAAACATTTATATTTCTCTTACTTCCTCTAATTCAAATTATAATGTTGCTTTCGTTAATACTTATAATTGTTAAAATATTATTTAACAAGTCATTTTTCTAATGTGATACAATTTTTTTTCCAGTTAGCTATTGGGAATAGTTCCAATAAGAACAAGTCTAGTTATAAAAACATACTATTTTTTAAGTGGCAAATGTTGGCAGAAAAGCATCTTTTAAAATCAAATGAAATAATCAAACCTGTGTTGAGTTCTAATCTATGCAAGGAGTTAGTATATGAAATTCTTGCCTATAACATTTTTTGCAAGTACCATTACATTCCACAAAAAAATTTAAGAACTTCAGAAAAAAAACCTGGGATATTATTAAATACTCATTAATGCATCCATGATTGAACAAAATGTGCTCCTTTTAGCTATGAATTCTATCATCTTGTCATCCTGCCTTAACAAAAATTGGGCTATGCACACTGACACTATTACTGTGTTTCTGTTTTTCACTAATTATGAGACAATTTTTTTAGTATCACTAAACCAGGATGTATCTTCCAATCAGTGCTGTCAACCAAGCTGTGGTTCTAATGAAGTTTACATTGCCTGTGCATGTGTGAATTTTCTCTTGATTTTATATTGTCTTCTCTTCAACTGAGCTATGTGCAGTGTTGATGCTACTTGTGGTAAACTGAGTTGCCATTTAAATTTTGAAAAACCTTTTACATGCATTGCACATTGTAACAAAAATTATTTTGTATCCAGAAAGTCAAGGAAAGAAAGAAGCAAGGTGTCATTCTGATATTAGGGAAACAAAAATTTCTAATTGGAAGAATGCCTTCAGTTTCATACTCAGTTGGAAAGTGAAAGCCAAATACTTTATGAAATCTAAAGAAGAAATATTCTTGCATGTAGATAAAGCTGTTTCATTGAGACAAATGCAAAAGGAGTGTCTATCAAATGCCAGTCAAGGCAATTGAAGACAAAAGAATTTGCAATGGGAGGCTGGTATGACAGATTAATTCATCACACAGACTATAGTTAAGGTGGAAAGCATTATATGTTTATTTGCCTCCTTTCTTAGTGGTATATAACATAATAAGCTCTTTTTAAATCAGTGATATTTTGGATTTGAAGTAATGCAGGCTACATGCTCTAGTGAAAAAGTGTGAGGAAGAAATTTATTGGCAAATAAGGAACTGATTTTTTTTTTTAATAATCTGCAAACTTTACTGATTTATCACTAGATTTTCCATCCATTCATCCTCTACTATGAATAGGATGAACAGGTAATAAAACAGCTACTTGACAACTAAATTTTCTAAAAACCAACGTAATTACATAATTTTGATTTTGAGAAAGATGTGGCTATTTATATGCACTGAAAGTTCCCCTTAGGGATGATCCCAGGAGATTCAGAAAGGATTGGAATCAATTAATGGCAATATGAGGAAATTAGGTCCCTCTGGGCCAGGAAACACAAATGTAAATGTTTTCCAAAATATATTTTTTATATTTTGAAGTAAGATATCTTTCATATTTTCTTTATACATATTCCAATACATGTAGAAGAAAATATGTACTCTAAATTTAGAAATTAAAAACTGGAAAGTAATTGAATGAGTGTTAAGATATCTTCAAAATTCTAAATTATATCCTCTTCTGTTTTAGTCTT
This sequence comes from Dasypus novemcinctus, assembly GCF_030445035.2. Taxonomy (NCBI): domain Eukaryota; kingdom Metazoa; phylum Chordata; class Mammalia; order Cingulata; family Dasypodidae; genus Dasypus; species Dasypus novemcinctus. Next base: position 111,873,635 of record NC_080673.1, on the reverse strand, counting down.
TTCATCTGATGGACTCAGAAACTGAAGCCCAGAAAAATTAAATCCAAGGTCAGACAGTTGGATAGACTAACGCAGCCAAGATTAGAGTCTTTTGGCTCAAGGTTCAATGTTCCTTCCATTATGCAAAATTGTCCCATGATAATTCAAACACACACACACATACACTTATATATATAATTAGGATAATGAATATAGTGGATGCTGTGGTGAAACTCCCAGTTTTCCCTCCTGTCAAACATACACACCTTCAGGACTGAAGCCTTCATCTCTCCAGTTGCTGAAAGTGTTGGCAGCTGACAATTCATAAGGAAGTTACTCTTTGAGAGAAATTCCCTGCAACAAACAAACAAAAGCCTACTCACCCAAGCTTATGCTTCTTCCTCAAAAAATATCCTACCCTTGTCCAAGAATTAGTTGAGGCAAAGTTATGAACTGCCCAACCACTTGTCTGAATTGGGGACTTTTGTGAAGCACCATCCCAGCTTCAAATATCTTTGTGTTTTCAATTGAAGTAACTTTAACCTCTTCCTATGCCTGAACTTACTCTACTTTCCAATTTAGCATTCAATAATGAAATGAAATATTATCACTTGGTAATTATAATTATGAATTTATTAATGTGTTTTTAACCTCAAAACAAAGCTTTCCTCACAATTTTTCACAAGCAGTACCCACCATTTGTCTAACATTTGGATGTAGATATTAAGCACAATGCTGATTTGGGGGTCTCTTGGTAACTGTTAACAGTTAAATGTCTTACATAAAGTAACAAAAGATGGGGAAAAAAAACAGGATATCTTATTTCTAAGTTGTTTCAATGCCTAGAGAATTGGAAAATAGCCAAATGGAGGAAGCCGGAACATTTCTTTAAAAATCAAAATTAAATCAAAATATTTTATTCATTTTACCTCTAAGAAAATCCCTGAGGCATCTCCTGTGAGTCTAACAATGCTTCTTTTACAGACAAGGTAACTAGCCTATCTCTTCGCTAACTCTGTTGGAGAGTTAAGATAACAAAATAGAAGAAATGTAGAGGGTATGCTACAAGTAAGCATATGATAACAACTAGGATGACTGTTTACTACAAACATGCAGTCAATAAATTTACAAAATACATGGAAAACAAAATAATACATGCTAAAGCATCACGTGGGCTGCTATGTGGTGAATTCCTTTTGCAGGCAGGGAGACAAGTTAGGGGTCCATGGTGGTTTGGAACTATATATGCCAGGAAAACATGTTACTAAACTAAATCCATCCCTGTGCATGTGATCTCTTGTAAATAGGACATTTTGATGAGGTTACCTCGGTTAAGGTGTGGCCCAGCTGAATCAGGATAGATTTAGTTCTGTAACTTATAGGTCAGGTCACTACGAGAGAAAGCCACACAAGAGTAACAAGAAGTTGAAAGTCAACAGAAGCCAGAAGAGAAGAGAGAATTCAGGAGAGGTCTCCAGGAACATTGCTATGGTACAGAAAATTCAAAAGACCAAAGATTGCCGGTAGCCAGCCCCAGAATGCCAGTCGTCTGAGAGAAAACATCACATTGGTGATGTCATAAATTTTAATTTGTCCTAGCCTCAAAACCATGAGCCAATAAATTCCTAATGTCTAAGCAGACCTATTATAATACTTGATTTAGCAGTGAGGAAACTAAAACAAGGATTTCTGTAGTCTGGGCTTTTGCTGATTGAATCAATAGGACGGAGGGTGGATACTGAGAGAAGTAGATGGCTTAAGGTGAGCAGTATAGCAGCAAGGACTTGCTTTTAGGAGATAGGAGGAAAGGGAAAAGCAAAGATAATTTTCATGTTTTGGCCTAACGGCAGTGCCAGTTATTGAGGAGAATACTTGGGAAAGAATGGATTTTGAGGTAAAAAATCAAGGTATTTTGGTTTTGTTTTCCATCAAATTTGTTTTGTTAAATAACGAAGAAAAAATTTATTTTGAAAAAATAGGCAAATTGGGGTACCAGCTAGGGAGCAGGTTTGAAAATATAATTTCTGAGGGAAAAATGAAAAGATGGGTATTTAAAATTGTATACAATTTATGTCAAGTAGGCAGAACTCTCCTGGCTTCTTCATGTGCTTTAGCTCATGCTGTTCTGGTGTACTGCCATCAGGATGGCTCTTCTTTCTTATCTGTCACTTGTTACTCTTCTTTTCACCTCCTTCTCTAAAGTAACATTAAATCCTTTGCCTTTTTGCCTTCAGAGCAATTAGCCAGCTAGTCTCAGTTTCTACCTCAATGCTTTTTCTAAACTGAAACACTGTTCTCTCCAAGAGGAATTCTGGTGCCAGCTTGTAAGATAATGCAATCTTTGCTTCCCCCACAGCATGATTCAATGAGCTATGTCTTCTTTCTATCCCATGAGAATATGCATCTGTGAGCAAGAAGGTGTCATCCAAAAAGTACATCCAAAAGTCTAAATGAACAATGTGCTGAAATTTCTTCTAATTGCACTATTGTTCTCCTTAGGTCATTAAAAAGACATTGGTGTTTTAAATTCCTTAAACGTTTAGGTTACAATTGGTTGATGCAAATACATGGTATTGATACACATAAGAAAATCTTGCATGTTAAAACCACTAGCACCAAAAAACGTTAATAATATATGTGAATATTAAAATGATCTGTATTCTCATATACAACTATATATATAGAACTCAAATTTAGGAAATGTGTTTTAGAATAAATTAACCATTTAGCCAACTTTTGGGTAGCAGTGTTGCACTGGAAATTTTAACTTCATTTAGAATTTGAAGTTTTTCTTAACTTAGATGAAAATTTAGATGTTTGTGTACAGATGTATAAATACCACTTTATAGTTTATGTATGCTATTATTGAGTTTTTAAAAGATACCTTTTCCTTTCTGTGTTTCCTTACTTCAGGCTACATCTCGAAATCGAATTGTGAGCCAAAGTCTCAGCACAAGGGACAGAAAGCCAATTCATACTCCCACCGAGGACCATTTTAGATACTCAGCAGCTGACCAGACTAGCCCCTACAAAAACAGAACCTGTCAACTATCAAGTCTATATTTAAGTAATTTCTTGAAGGACAAGGAACTAGTGGAAGTTATCAAACACTCAAGAGGAACTTATGAGACCCATACCTCAGAGGTCACCCAGAATTTACGGGCCACTGGTGGGCAGAGTTCTCTGAAGCCAACAGCTAAGGTAGAAGGGTTCTCCACATTCTCGGAAAAACCAAAGGACTCAACTGCTGTGGCACGACAGCACTCAACATTTACGGGCAGGTTCGGACAGCCGCCGAGAGGACCGATCTCTTTACACATGTACAGCAGGAAGAATGTTTTTCTCCACCACAATTTACACACCACTGAGCTGCAGACTCTAGGCCAGCAGGATGGGTAATTAAATCACTCTGTTCCTGTCTCTATGTAGGATAAAGATGGTTAAGACCAAGTGTTTCTTGTGCATTAGTCATATTTGAATTGTCATGTACTTCTTATCACTTTTTATTTTTAGTTATAAACAAGGAATGTGCACTTTTTCCCTTCTTTAGAATGAGGGTTTGAGCATGCTAATTGAATTAGGTTGAATTGCCTTGAAGGCATTACTATATATGTGTATAATAAGTGGGACCATCTTGCTGGTTTATATAGCCCATAACTTATTTATCTTTTAGTTCTGTCACTCACTGATATGCACTGAAGTTTCAGAAAAAAAATCAATTAGCGCTCTGTTCATTTAATCGTGTTACTGTGAAAATAGATTGAGGAATAAATAGACATAGGAATTTAAAGAATTTAAAATTCCATAGTTAATAGGAGGAAAAAAGAGGGATTTTTAAAGTCTTATATTTGATGTATTTTTTTTTTTGAGGCATGAAGCTTCCTTGCATGTAACCTAGAGAAACATTTGTCTCTCTATTACATACATTCAAGCTTATCTTACAATACTATTAAGGGGGAAAAGCTATTTCTTTTATCCCCTAAATGTTTAGTTCACAGTAATTCACAAAGGATTTCAGACTGAGTAATTGCTAGTCAGATAGAGAATGACAGCTCTGATCCTCCAAAATTTTGCTTTTAGCTTTTGCTATTGATGTTGAAGTACTATGACATAAGACAGTGAGGTGGGAAAGTTGGCTACATTTTCAAAATGATGCATACAGTATGACATGCTATGCCCTTTGATTCACTGCCATGGCAATATCAGCATATTTTTAAAAATTGGGGGATGGAACATTCTAAAAAATATATTCTTTTACTTCATTCTTCTTGTATTTTTGAATTTTTTATTAAAACTATGTCCACATTTGCTTTATACTAATCACTCCCTATCTATGACTCTACCTGGAGAATTGAGGAACAGAAAGTTTTGGGGTAGCCCAGTATGCAATATCCTGGCTATGCAGCCATCTAGATTTAGAACAAAAGTAAACTATATGTCAACTATTGCAATTTGATCTTAGGAATAAACCTCTTACAGGTATTTTAAGGCTTATTTGATAGAAAAATATTTCTCTTTGAATAAAATGGCATAATATGTGTTAAACTTAAGTGCACATGAGATAGATCAATAAATTTATGTAAAAATAATTCATTTATGTTTAATTATTATTGGAAAAGTATCAAGCTGTAAAAAAAAAAAAAAAAAAAAAAGGGTTTTAACAAGGACCAGTAGGAATCAAGGATATAGTTTACCTACACAAAGATTAAAGCTGGTAACTATCTCTATATTAGGCATAGTCAATGCAAAGTGAAATTGTCATGTTTACTGCATGATCTGTTGTTTTCTCTGAATCCTCTAAGAGATAGAATCCATCAGTGTGTACAAATGAAATGAATAAAGGGAAATTAGCGCAGCAGTTTTAGCATGGCATCTGACCAACCTGCTTAAATTAGAGCTAGGTTTGAAATGCATCTCCTAGTGTTAAAATGTATTTGAGCTCTATGCCTTGGGGGAGAGCCATTAGATTTTACCCCCTCGCTTTCACTCTTGAGCTTTGATAAATTTTCAAGCGTTCATTAGAATTAATAGAGTAAAGAGTTTAGTGAATATGTTGTACTTGTAATTTTTGTTTTACAAAGGAAGACTCCGTGCATCAAGATAAATATTTGCCAAATGTTTTCTTTCTTTGTGTGTTTGTAATCCTGCCAAAAGAGAACAATGCACACTGCAATTTGCTCAACTTAATAAGACTGCTATCTGAAATTCCCACTATACTTTAGAGGCTACAATTTCCATACAGAGAGACATTTTGGGATGGAAAATATTGAAGAAATGATAGAAAAATAGAAAAAATTATATGATTATTAATTGTGGAATTCAGCTTGATTTGATCTGAAAGTTGGTGTGTGTTGCTAGCATATTTTAAACTTGTAAATAAATAAGCATGTTAAAATAATCAAGGATTTTTTCCCAGGATATGGAAATACTATGTATCACAAATAATGTTTTTGATTTGAACTTTTGGACTTTATAGTTTTGCTTTCCTGGAAAATAGACTTTTGATTATACTTTGTAAAAAAATGATCTATTTAAGAAAATCTGTCATTTAATAGACATTTAAAGAGACATTTTAAACTCTAGTATTTTCTTGGAAAATCTTTTTTAAAGCTGAAATATTCAAAAAGAAAACCTGGAATAAAAATTCAATTTAAAAAGGAGGGATATTTTTTAGAAATACCATCTTAAAGCTGTTTTATATCAGTATTTTCAGCATTGTTATAATATTATTTGTAATACTAAGTGTAACTCAGGCCTGGAGAAGGTGTAAGCCCACTATGCTAATGGACAGTACATCACTAACTGTAAAACAGGGGACCTCTGTAAGTTCCTCTTATGTATATATGGTAACTTATAACAATGGCATATGGGCATTCTTTGAGTGAATTGATTTCTTTGTACTAAAATCTCTAGTTTTCTAAGACAGTTACATGTATAAAAATGATTTATACATTTCTCCAAGGCGGTACATATCCAAAGACATGACACCAGGGGAAAAAGTGCTTGTTTTTCTGACAGAAGCAGTATCCTTTTTTTTTTCTTTCCTCTTTCTTCTGTGCATGTATATGTGTAGTTAAACCTAAGTAACCCTGTAAAATTTCTGCTGCAAATAATCTCTTCTGAATTTTGAGTGTGTTGTAAGGGACACTTAAGAAGACATATTCTTTGAGGGAAAGCTGTTTCCACCTGAAATAAACTTTTCCCTTTTGCGATTACTGGAACATGAAACTGTATTTCTATGAACTCAGTGATTTTTTTTCAAATAATTTTATATACCAACAAAGTCACAAACAAAACTATGAATTATTGCTCAAATTAGTTTTGCTTCTTTGGAGCACAGTAGCTTTTGTGCAAATGACACCACAAAAAGGCAAATGCAATGCTGAAGAGTGAGCCTACCAGTATCAATATGGTCAGGGTAGGAACCCAGAGCCACATGTTGTATTTTAATTTATTGATGGAGATAGAGATATAATAGCAGCCAATAGTCAATGTTTAACATTTGTAACCATGCATATAGTTAACTTACTTAAAATGTTTACAAAGTTTTTCATGATTAGGCTGAGGTTATCACTCATGTACTACCCCTTATGTTTTCCAATATTTAATCCTAGTCTATTATCATTATTTTCTGAATGTGTAGCTGTCATTGAATTCAAAGGAAACTTCATGTTTTGTTTTCTTTCTTTGTTTTCTGCAATGGAAATAATACCCCCAAATGAGGTTAAATTTGTTTTGTTTTAATTATCATGTATTTTAAGAACTACATCCCCAAGACAAATGATCACATTTTACTGGTCCACCCAGGACCTTTCCTAGTAAATTAGTTGATGGAACAGTAGTAGCACTTTATTGAATGGCAAGCACTGTTTCTCCACATCATTGATCAGTATCACCCTCCTGTTATTAGGAAGTAATAATTCATAGTACTGGGTACCTTGGAATACTGAGCATAATGTTATAATCTCACAATTAGTATCTCATAATTACAATATCAATTTTAGCCCACTTTTTTCCTTTCAGGACTTTACATTCTGAACAGCTACAGAAGTGAGAAGTGGTTCAGAACAGTTCCTTAAACTCCATTGAAAAAAATGTAGATGAAAGTGGAAACAAAAAGGAAAAAGTATAAAGGCATTTTCCATGGTTTTTATACATATGATTACATCACATGCCCTATGACTAGAAATTTTTTCCTCATTGATATAACTGTTTAAGGCAGCACTGATTCATTTATACCGGGATTTTTACTGCATTCTGGGATTCAACTCTATTTATATACTATTAGCAGGTCCTTTTATTTTGTGTTTTCATTTATATCTATATCTATATCCATATATATCTATATAGTATGTGTGTAAGCATTTCAATCACAAACATCCTTTGGAAATTTACTCCTCAAGGAATTTAAACTTTCTTTCCTTGTTCTTGTCACACATGCTTTGTCATGCCAGCTGTGGGCTATATCTAAATGCATGGCAGGGATTATAGAAAATATAAATGAGTATTGGTTCTTATAAAAAGCTGAACTGCACTGTAGTATAAATACAAACAGCCAATTAACCAACCAAACTAAGAAGCCTGCTTACTTACTGTGTATCATCAGTGTAAAATTTTTATTTTCCAAATCTTCTGTGCCAAGCTGTTTCATCAATAGTCAGAACCATAAATATATCCATGAACTGTTTATTTACAATAAGTTTTATCTTGCTAAGAACACATTTCGAATTCCAAAGAGTGCATATCAAAGCCAAAAGCCAAAAGATGTCACTCTCCAGTTGTATAACTGATGGAAAAGAATGAAGTCCATGCTACTTACCACCTAGAGAATTTCTCACAAAAATTTTGAGTCAATGAAAATTCTTAACTAATAGAGTACATTTCTTTCATTGGAAGAATAGACCTAGAATGTGGGATCACATGGTTCTTTCCAGATCATTTTCAAAATAGTCTCATTACCTTCACAAATTTAATTACCAAACATGCTTTTTCTTCTTGAACATAAAATTCAAGTAAAGGAATCTCTCAATGTCTCACCATTCTTTCCAGACATTATCTCATTTTTATCTCAAAACAACCTAGCAAGGTAGTTGTTATATTATTCCTATCATAGATAAGATCAGAGAAGTTAGACAATTTGCAAAGGACACATGGCATGCACATTTAACTATACTAAATTCTATAACCCTTCCATGGCATTTATGCCATGCTTGCCTCCAGCATATGCTCTCTCTGAACAAGAACAGTGATTCAGTCAAACATGTGCTGCTTTGCTTTCCTTTGTTTTTACAGTTCCATCAATAATGCTAGCGAAGAATATCTGAAACCAGGAAAGATCAATTTTAGCAGACTAGAATACTACTCATTCAAAAGTGATTTTTAGAACAATTATTGATATTTAGATCAATTAAACATAGAATCCTGACTGAAAAGCACTTCTATTTCAACATTACCTCCTAGAAAATCTGACATCCTAATTTTCTTTAGGACAATTGGGAAAAATACTGGAAAATTGTTTAATGTTCTATTTTTTAAAGAAGAGGACCAATATCAAAAGGAGAACATACAGAAGGTGAAAATCAACTTATCAGCCTAATTTATTATTTCTTTCCTGAGGGTTTTAATATAGTCATCATTGAATTTGATTATTAAATTGATGTTCCTTATATACATTCAGGAAACAAATGATCTTTACAAAATATTTTATATATTTCTATCTAGGAACAAAAATTACAACTGATTTAAAGTTTTCTTAAATATTCAAGAGTTAGAATTAAATGGGAGAAAAATACACATCCTAAATTTTAAATAATATGTATTTTATTTAGTAATTAATCCAGTTAATTATATATATCTAAATTATACCCTAACAAGATGCAATATTAACATGAACTATCTCTTCTAAAATCTTGTTGTTAGGAATGCAAGAGAATTTGAACGACATTAAATGATGTATTATAGTATACATGGGCCTGAGATTAACATTTACAACAACATTTTCTATTTCTCATCTCCAAAACTCTAAATTTTTAATAAGATAATAAATAGCAAATTACTCTGAAAATTACCATTTCAGAATATTGAATGCAATAGTGTAATTTCTTTCATGGCTCTTGATGTCCCAATAATGGCAGTAATAGTATTTAATAGAAATTTCATCATTTGAATAATATTCTGAGAAATGATTGATATATTTAAGCATGGTGATTAGAAAGATGAGCATATTTCCTGTGCATAATAAATTTTAAAACAACATATAAGTTGTGTGGTACCTGACTACTTTTGCTGTGACATTAATTTTGTTCTGAACATGTCTTGGTGAAGGACTGGCTTATATGTGTGACCGACACTGGACATATAGAAATGCGATTTATTTCTAGGTTCTTGAGAATTGAGACAATTGGAAAGAACCAAATCATCCACTTACCTCATCAGCCAATTGACAAAACTTCTATTTCCACTCTCTTTGTCACTGAGCTTTACTTAATTTTGATATACTGCAATAAATTATAATATCCAAGGGGCCATTATGAAGTGTGCTGCTATCATTTCATTTCAATATATGTGCAGAATCTCTCTTCATTCTGAGCCATACTCTTTTATCTCTATTTTGTACAACTGGTAACAATATAAAATGTAACTGACAATGTTTTGATCTTATATTTTAAGAAACATGTTTATTCTATATGCTTTTAAGGAAAAAAATGCAAAATTCTTCTAAATCATCTATCTCTTGACCTCTCTCTCTCTCTCCCCCCCTCCCTCCTTCCCTCCTTCTCTCTCTCTCTCTCTCACACATGCACACACACACACAGAAACATACTTGGAGTTTCCTAAAATGGGTGGAAGATGGATGATTCAAAACAGCTACTCCAGTACTGGATATAGTGCAAAGGTAAGTATCCATTTGCCCTTTATACCAGTCAATAAGAAAGAACATACACTTAAAAGGCTCCTGCAATGCCTTAAAAGCGTAGCTCAGTAGGAGATGTTTAATCACTTCATGTGTTCTCTATAGCTTCAAAGTGTCAGAGCTACTGGTGCTCCTCTGTTGCCTGCTATTTTATAACGTGATTTCAAAAACCTGAAATGAGTCAATAAGATATATTTTGATAATATATATGTAATATGTCCTTATGGTTTGATATTCAATCCATTTTTCTGGCCACAGGAAGAGTTTCTCTTTGATTCACACTCTATTTTCTCTAACAAATGTAAAGAAGCATTATATTGATTTTTAAAATTGAATTAACAAAGGTATTACACTCTACTTCTAGATTCTCTTGGTAATCTATTGCAAACTCTTTGGTTGTGGTAATTAATTAGCACATTTTAGTAGATGATTATGGGAAATAATCATTTGAGAATATTTAAAATGGAATATTGGTGTATGTAGTACTTCCTATTTAAAGAGTATTTCAAATATTCTGAGTTTTAATCATATTTTAAATAGTTTTTACATGCCTCATTCCCTTTTATGCACATTATTTCTTTAATAGAGCAGATACTGTGACATTTAGGGAGAAATTATCAGTAGAACAGGCATCATGGCATTATATGTACAGAGGTGGCCAAAATGAATACCACAGTATAAGGGAGCCTTTAAAAATCTAAGCACTTTTCAGAAACTGATTGTGAAAAATAGAATCTACCTTTACACAGAAAGTTAATTCAAGTTAATAATTTAGTCAGGCATAATGCTTGGTTTAATGTGACTTGCAGGCCTGCACTAGAATTTTACAATAGAAAAAATGTGCTGCTTCAATTAAAAGCATTACTTATTATACACTGAGACTCATATGGACCAGAAACAAAGCAAAACAAAGCAAAATGATGTTAGGAAGTAGGTTTTGCAGGCTAGGTTTTGGTTTGTTTTGATTGTTTTTCTCTTCATGGGTTCGTATACGTGAAAAATGAAATATTTAAGTAAAGGTTAATTTTTACCTAGAAACTATGTTGAAGGTATGCTTATTTCTTATGTTTTAGTTTGGATACAATGCTGTATATTTCCTGTTAAAGGAGAGCTGTACTGAAAGAGGAATATACATATATATTCGGTCTTGAATGCTCGTGATGAATGACTACATATGGCCACATCATGGAAATTTGAACTGGTGCCATATTTCAACAAAATGGCTGATTTTAAAGAGTTTATATGGGATAAATCAAAACAGAGACTGACAAGTCTTAGGTTTAGCCTCACACAAACAAAACAGAAGGTCAAAATTGTGCACTGACAGCTGTTTGGAACCAAACAAATATCACCAAAGACCAATATTTTTGGTAAAGATGTAGCACCATCTCACCAGCTATAAGCACTGTTCGGTGTTTAAATGTTACCAGGAGACTAAATATCCCAGTAAGTAAATATCGTTACTTTGATGAGTTTCCTTGTTGCTCAAAATGTTATATTTAAAGATATCAAACAGTATATTGAAGGACTTCCTTGCATATAAAAACTAAAATGAACAACTGGCATTTGTAATCACCTTAGATTATAGACTCAAGCCAAACAGATATCATTACATGTTGTATAAATCACAGGGATTGCTTAAGGTCCATCTGAATTATAATGTAAAGTAACAAAGCCAATTAAAAGGATTAGTAAAACACAGGAATTTGATAATGCTATTTGTTAATCAACTGAGACAAATAAAAATCTGATTATCTATAGGAATAGTCACAGGCACAAGGCCTGAATATAGAGATTCCCAGAGAAACCTTTCATAATAAAGCCCAGGAACCAACGTGGCCATTTACATCAACTCATTCCCGTGAAAGGTAAACCCATTCTATAAATCACAGCAATCATGCTATTGCATTAGAAATAAAATTGGAATCTTTGTAAATATGCAATTTGGTTTTATCTCAAAGATGCTTATGCTCAATTTTCAAAAAAGGTTAGATGAAAAAATTCTTAGAAAGGAATTGTTATTATTAGGAATAAAGATTCAAATGTTTATACTTTTTGGTCCTTTCAACTTCTGAGGTAATGAAACACTTTCCCAAGATATTTGATGAAGTATAAAACAGTTAGGAAATAATCAGGAGAAAGGAAGGGATTTGTAACAGTGTACTTAAAAAAGCAAAGCCATAAATTTAAAGTCTATTTCTGATGAAATAAGGTGCTATTAAATTAGTTACACATATCCAATTGTGCTAGTTCTAAAACATGTTGAACAAATGACCCTGAAAATATTTTGTGACTAGAACAGCTGAAGGCTGCTCACATCTGACTTCAAACCCAAGATAAGAAAGTTTCCTGCTGTGTGCCCTTGGGCCAACCTGTATCTCAGTTTATCCAAATGCAGAGTGATATAATAATAGGAAAAATCTCATATTGTTGATGAGTATTAAATACATTAACATTTATAAAGCATTTAGAAATTTTTCCTGACATAGAGTAAAGCTGCCTTATGTGCTTCATCCCTCACTCATTCAATAACATTTTGCCCTTCCTATTAGATGGTAATTATTTGCAGATCTTGGCTTCGTACAAGTGTTAAAGTCTGAGATGTCAAATGTGGCCAGTCTCGAAGCCAAACTCAGCATGTAAATGCAATGCCTTCCCTCCAGCGTGGGACATGACACCCGGGGATGAGCCTCCCTGGCAACGAGGGACCACTATCAAATACCAACTGATGATGCAACTGGAAAAGGACCTTATACGGAAGGTTCAATGCGGATCAGCAGAATATCCATGTCTACATAAAATACCATGACTTTAAAATGCTGTTTGACCTAAAGTAAGGGGGAAAAGGAAAGGAGAAATGAGTTTATATGGCTACGAGTTTCTAAAAAAGAGTCTGGAGGCTGGCAGAAGGATTGCCCTCATGCACAACTGAGCAGAGTCAGAGAGACAGATAAAGCAGATACAACCCCCAGATAATGGTTCCTTTGAAGGCTAAAGAGACCCATGAGAGTTATGGTCATGGCCGATGGGGTTAACTATCAGGGCAGATGGCCCCTCTTTGGAAATGGTGTGTATGTGTGATGAATCTGGACTCAGATGGGATCTCCCTTCATAAGTCTTTCATGCTAATGTGCCGGAGGTGCAGTTAACGTTGGGGTTTAAGATATATTTAGGGGATTTGAATCTCTGGACCGACAATGTGATAGCCAGGTCCTGAGCCTCAACAGACTCCAGCACCTACAATCTGATTTATTGGACTTACCACACTCAGCTAAGATGGAGTTGAAGAAGGACAATCACCACACCGTGGAGCCTAGAGTGATTACAACTGAAAATGGGAGGACTGCATCCAGCATCCATGTGGAATCTGAGCCTCCTCTTGACATAGAGGTGCAATGGACACAACCAATCCAATGTCCACATAGAAGAGGTGGCATGGAATTGGGAAAAGTGGACATGGTGGACGATGGGTATGGGGAAGGGCAGGAGGAGATGAGAGATGGAGGCGTCTTTGGGACATGGAGCTGCCCTGGATGGTGCCTCAGAGGCAATCACCGGACATTGTAAATCCTCACAGGGCCCACTGGATGGAATGGAGGAGAGTATGGGCCATGATGTGGACCATTGTATATGAGGTGCAGAGGTGCCCAAAGATGTACTTACCAAATCCAATGGATGTGTCATGATGATGGAAACGAGTGTTGTTGGGGGGGGAGAGGGGGGGTGGGGGGGGTGGGGATGAATGGGACCTCACATATATATTTTTAATGTAACATTATTACAAAGTCAATAAAAAAAATTAATTAAAAAAAAAAAAAAAAAAAAAAGTCTGAGATGTTACCTGAGCTGAAAAGCAAATTATGATCAGAGTTTCTATTTTCACTGGAATTTTCATATTCTTCACTGAAGTTCTTAAGCTTCCATGATGCAACCATGGTTCTGATAATAGATGAATTTGCATAAAACTTGTAAATTCCTGGATTCTTAAAATATACAAATATAAAGAAATATTATCTTTTGCATCAGATACGTGGGCTACCATATCAACTTTCAAAGATGTTTATTTTGTTTATGTCCTAATATGGTGAGTGTACCACACGTTTAAAACAAATGTTTCAAGCTTTCACGGAGCTATTTATTTTTTACTAAGTTTTGCTCCACATACACACAAACAAGATAATGTTTCCTAGGCTAAACCTCTTCATTATCTACTAGGGAAAAAATCATGAGAATGCTTGCTGCAAAGTCAAAGACTTATTGATTTTCCAGGCTGTGCTAGTATATAATGATGAATAGAAACCACCGTTTCTCACCAGTATTCTAAGAGTATTGGTTTTGTGCCTAGCTGACAAACAGATGGGAGAGAAATGCCACATGCTTAATATTTGAGAAATATATTACATGGAGGACAGGAATAAATACAAATGGCCAAAGTCTTTGCTATTTTATTGTATTTTTAAGGAGGCAAGGTGTTCCAATTCTCTCTTTCCAATAATTCCTTAATGAGGCAGCAGTCTTATATATTACTTCCCATTAAGCTTCCTCTCAATGCACACACGAAAGCCTTAAAGCTTAGATTAGTACTAATAAATTCTGATTTTACCACTGAAGGTTCTGATATTGAAGGACTTCATAATCCTTGCTTTGGGGCAACTAAAATAACAATTTTGAGTATACAGGATTTAAAATTAATAGAGTTGTAGTCATACTGAAGAATTATCTATACTTTAAAGAAGTTTTCTTTATTTGTATATTAAGGACAATTTGAGCATATCTGAAAAAAAGCAGTTCTGTTAACTTTATTATATTACATGCTCATCCTGCTTTGTTCACGCATTTATACAACCCACCTATAGGCTGCCCTCCTACAATCTGCCAAATAGTGTGTGTGCCCTTAAGAGATAAAGGTAAATGATTGGTTACTTACATTCAGGGTGTTTAGATAAATGTTCTATTTATTCACTGAAAACTGCAATTAAGAATTCTGTCTAGTGGTCTCAAATTGATTTTTATTAATTTTATAATGCCTAAAAATGAATGAGTGATGTTCTATGTAGGGTGCCACTACACAAAATGCTTTGTGTAGATTCACAAGCCTAAAGGTAGATATTTATATTATTATTTCATTTTCCTTTTGAGGAAAGTTAATATTAAGACCTTGTACCAACACAACCAGTTGAAAGTGAAAGCTTGAAAAAGATATTCAATAAAATAGTAACAAAAAAAGATCTGGAATAGCGATACTAGTATCAGAAAAAATAGATTTTATAAGCAAAACTGTTATAAGAAGTGAAGTCGTTATAATTAATAAAAGGGACAATTCACCAAGAAGAAATAACTACAATAAATATTTATGCACCTAACTTTGGTGCCCCAAGATACATGAGGCACACTCTGGCAAAGCTGAAGGGAGAAATGGATATCTCTACGGTATTAGTTGGAGACTTCAACACACTACCCTCAGCACTGGATAGGACATCTGGACAGAGGACAAATAAGGAAACAGATAGTTTGAATAATATGATAAATGAACTAGTCCCACCAGACATCTATAGAGCATTGTACCCTAAAACAATAGGATATACATTGTTTTCTAGTGCTTATGGATCCTTCTCCAAGATAGACCATATGTTGGGTCACAAAACAGGTCTCAATAAATGTAAAAATATTGAAATTATATAAAACACTTTCTCTGACCATAATGGAATAAAACTGGAAAGCAATAATGAACGGAAAAGGGGAATATTCACAAATATATGGAGGTTAAACAACTCAATAATCACTGAGTCAAAGAAGAAATTGCAAGAGAAATTAGTAAATATCTTGAAATAAATGAAAATGAAAACAGAACATATAAAAATCTATGGGATACAGCAAAGGCCATGCCAAGAGGGGAATTTATATCCCTCAGTGCTTACATTAAAAAGAAGAGAGAGCTAAAATCAAAGACCCACTTGCACGCCTGTAGGAACTAGAAAAATTACAGTAAATTAATCCTCAATCAAGATGAGGAAAAGAAATAATAACGATCAGAGCAGAAATAAATGAAATTGAGAACAAAAAACATTAGAGAGAATCAACAAGACCAAAATTGTGTTCCTTGAAAAGATCAACAACATCAACAAACCCTTAGCTGGACTGACAATGAAAAAAAAGTTAGGATGCAAATAAATAAACTTGTCTCAAATCGCACATACCAGTAAAAAGTCCTGATGGCTGTTCTATCAGCGCTATTCTCTATAAACTAAAAGAAAGCAAAATTATTTCTTCTAGAGTTATTAAGTTTGTAAATAATTTGTATAGCCATCTTGTATTTGATGCTTAGATCTTAGATAGAATAAAGACCATTGTAAATTATCCCAGTGACAACTTACCTGAATAGATAAGGAAAAATGGTCTTTTTATATAGATTTTAAAGTGGAAGAGAAGTAACTATGAATCTCAGTTGAATAATTTACTGGTTGTGTAGATTGGCAAAATTCTTCAATTTTTAAAATCTTAAGTTTTCTCACACATAAAAATGTGACTAATAATTTATACCATAACAGTTTTTTAAGATTAAATTAGTTAATGTATATCTAAAAGTTGTCAAAATAGCTCACAAAGACTCATCTCTGGCTCTCCGTTGAAACCATACCCTATTAGCAAAAGCAGCTTGTCAGAAACAAGTCACAGTAACCTGGGGCAAAGGATTACCTGCTTTAAAAAACAAGTTAGATCAAGGGAGAGCAAAAGTGGAATGCTATTTCATAGGGAGGAGAGGGGGCATTGGAAATATTGTAAACAAGGGAATTTCTAAGGCCAAAATGGATCTCAAGCCCAGAATAAGGTGTAGGATCAGAAAAGACAAAGATGACCAGCACTTCACATTTAATGTGATTACTTTCTTAATAGGAGGACTACACTCTGAAGGAGAATACTAGCCAATGCAGAACCAATTTGCAAAGACTGTGAAAGGTGTTTATTTGTTGTTGACTGGTTTTTGACTGTTTGTGTTTGTTAATTTCTGGCAGTCAAGGAAATTTCTATTATAACACTACTGGATGGAAACTTAAGGAATCAGGAACTAAATTCCAAAGTTAACACATTAAAATATTAAAATGTGCTGTGTTGCCACAAAAGATTGCAAGACAACAAAGAAACAGGAAATAATGGCTCATCCAAATGAGCAAGATAAAAATCCAAAAGCCATAAAGGAAACAGACCAGAATCTGAATATACTAGGCAATGATAAGTTCAAAAAAAAAAAAAGATCCTCAATATACTCAGAGATAAAATAAAACATGGAGAAAGAATTAAAAGATATCAGGAAAATGATGAATGACAATTTCAAGAAGGATAGAAACTAAAAAAAAAAAAAAAAAGATATACTTGAGTTGAAGACCACAGTAATTCAAATGAATAATTCCCTAGAGGGTTTCAACACCACATTAGGGTTGGTAGAAGAAAGAATCAGTGGATTCAAAGACAAAGTAATTGAAATGATTCAGCTTAAGAAGCAAAAATCAAAAAGAATTGAAAGGAATAGTGGATGTGGCTCAAAGAGTTGAGCATCCACCTCCCACCTTGGAGGTCCTGGGTCAGTTCCTGGTGCCTCCTAAAGAAGACAAACAATGAGCAGACATCAAGCAAAAACAGCAAGCAGAAAATGAGTAGACAACAAGCAAAAACAATGAGTGAGACAATGAGCAAGCAATGAGCAGTCAATGAACAAAAACAAATGAGCAGACAATGGATGTGTCTCAAACAGCTAAGCATCCACCTCTCACATGGGAGGTCTCAGATTTGGTTTCTGGTGCCTCATAAAAACAAACAAACAAACAACCTGCAGACAATGAGCAGACAACAAGCCAAAACAATGAGCAAACAATGAAAAAAAACAACAACAAGCAAAAACAAGGAGCCAAAACAGTGAGCAAAAGATGAGGGAGCCATGTTGAGTGGGGGAATGAAAAGAAAAAAAGAGTGAGCAGAGTCTAAGTGAATTGTGGAACACTTTCAAGCATGCAAGTATACACATTATGGAAGTTCAAGAAGGAGAAAAAAAGAAAGATGCAAAAGGAATACTCAAAGAAATAAGGACATAAAAACTCCTCAAATTTAACAAAAGAATATAAGCATTCAAAAAAGGCTAATGAGCCCCAAACAGTATAAGCTTTAAGGGAACTACATAGCACAAACAGGAGTAAAATTGTCAAATGTCAAGGATAGAGAGACCTCCAGGAAGATGACATCATAGTAGGTTGACAGAGCTCAACTGTCTCACACACACAAAAAAGCAATGGAGAAAGGTCAAAAAGCTACCTGAGGGAATTGCTTTGGGGATTGGCAGAACAGGAAAGTGCTGTGGATGAGGGGGAAGGACAGAGAAGCAAAGAGACCAAAGGAAAACCATGATTTACTTGCTGCTATCATTGGGAATAGCACATACACACCACCCCAAGACAAATAACTTCAGTAAAACCCCTGGATCACTGCAGTCAACTGAGTGGGAAAGAATAATCCCTGTAAGAAAGAGTGGTTTCTTCTCAGTGAGCATGGCCAGCTGAGCTCCCTGTCAATCTTAAAAAAGACCACAGCCAACACTGAAGTAGCCCCAGGGATTGGGCAGGGGATACCTGATGCAGTTTGTCTACCCAGCTGCCATAGAGAGAGAGGAACTTAGGTCAGGGAAGGGGCAGAAACTGGTGTCTAACAAACCATGCTCCAGTAAACTGTTAGAAGCCCAACTTACCTGAGGGAACAGGGGCAGGAAGAGTCAGGTAAACTTTCAGAGGCCTACATAACCTGTGTAGCAGGTGTAGTTCAGTGTAGAAACTCCTGCCTCGCATAAATGAGGTCCATTGTTCGATTCTAGATACCTCCTAAGAGAAAGGATGTAGAAAGTAACCCACTGGCTTATCAGGCACCCAGCTGTCACCTTAGGGCAGGGAATATACAAACTAAGGCTTTTTTTTAGGTTCTTGATCTGTTAATCTTTATTAATTTTTAATCTTTTTAAAAATTCTTTATTTTATTCACTAAAATTGAGTACCTGCATAGTGTAGGTTGCATGGTGTTTGATTGATGAGCACCAGCAGGCTGAGAAGCTCCCTAAGTGCCTAAGAGGAAAGCTTGATTTTCCTGGGTTGGTTAATTGTTTTGTTTCTTGTTCGTTATATTTTTCCTTTCTTTGTTTCCTTTTTTTTTTTAACTTATCTTTTCTACCTACATTATTTCTTTTCTTTCCTTCATTTTTTCATTTTCTGTCTTCTCTTTGCTTTTCTTTCATTATACTTCTTGTTTGGTCATCATTTTTTTCTTTCTCTCATTTTTTTTTTCTTCTCAACTCACCTTTCTGCCCTTTTAATTCATTCTATTCTTTTTTTATTTTGTTTCTTGTTTCATTTTTTTAGTCCAACTTTTTTCATCTTTATTCCTTTGTATTTTTTATGATTTTTAAACTCATATTACTTATTTATTTTCCTAGATCTTCTATAGTTCCTCTTCTACCTTTTAAAATTATTACTATTATTCTTTTCCTCTTCGTATCTCTTTCCCTTTCTTGGTCCTAATATTTCTTTTCTGAGGTATACAGACAATTGCAATGATATAGAATAAGAGAAATCAAGTGTCAAAAAGGAAATTTAAAAAAACAAAAAAAATAAAACCCTAGAGTAGAAAGAAAAGGTAACCAATCAAATAAGCTCATCAAAATAAACAGATGCCTAGACACTAATAAAAAATTACAAGCCATACTAAGAAATAGGAAGCATGGTCCAGGCTAATGAACAAACAAAAAGTAGGAGGAAATACAGAATATGGACAAACTAACCAAGGATGTCCAAACTAATATCCTGAATCACCTTAATGAAGTGAAGGAAGTGATAAAGGATATTAAGAGGACACTGCAGGAACATACTGAAGAAATTGTAAACATACACAAAAAAGATAACAGATCTGGAAGTGCTGAGTTGCACAATGCAAGAAATCAAAAATATGCCAGAGGGAGAGCATGTGGTTCAGTGGCTGACTACCAGCTTCCCACATATGAGGTCCTGGGTTCAATCTCTGGTCCCTGGTACCTAAGGGGAAATAAAAACAACACTGGAAACACAGAACTGTAGAAGATTTGAACAGGCAAGAGGAAGGAATCAGTGATGTTTGAAAACAGTACATCTGAACTCATACAGATAATAGATCAGACAGATAAAAAGATAGAAAAAATCCAGCAGGGATTCTGGGATTTGAATGTCAAATGAAATGTACAAACATACAAATTATATACATCCCAGGGGGAAAGAGAAAGGAAAGCGGGCAGATGGAGTGTTGGAGAAATAATGGCAAAAATTTCCCAAATCTTTTAAAAAATTTTATTGAAGTTTATCACTCATACATAAACATATCTAAACAATAAGTAAAACATACATAGCATACATAACATCACACAGGGCTCTGGAGTTCAGTGCCTTGTCAGTGACTCTCAACCTCACCCTACCACCAATACCTTGCATTGTTGTGAAACATTTTTAACTAATAATTTAAGAGCATCCTCAAAATATTACTACTAACCAAAGTGTCTTACATTTGATGTGTTTGCCCCCAACTCACCCTATTATTATTTTTATATCATGTATACATGAGCATGAATAATAAGTGTATAGTAAAGGCTGTGAAATTACAAAGCAAACATGCATAACATGCATAACATCATACAGGGATCCCATAAATCAACCTATGATCAACACCTTGCATTGTTGTGAGACATTTGTTCAGATTATGCAAGAATATCACCAAAATCTTACAAATAACTATGGTCCATATCATACATTTGGTGTGTTTTTCCTCTAACCCTCCCTATTATTTTTAAAATATATTTTTATTATAGAAGTTGTGAACTTACAAAACAATCATGCACATGCACAGAATTTCCATACAGTAGCCCTCTATCAACACACCACACCATGGTAGAATATTTTTTACAGTTTATGAGATAACATCATCAGACTATTACCAGTAACCATGGTCCATAGTGTACATTTGGGACATTTTTTTCCATACTCCCCTTTTATCAACACAGTACATCTTTGGCATAGATGCATGAATGTTACATTATTGCTATTAACCACAATCTATAGGTCTTGCCAGTTATAGTTTTCCTATGCTTCTTTACATTCTCATCCCCTGTAACAGTGACGTACCTCTGCTTTAGATCACAAAGGACATTCTTGCATCTGTACCATCAATTACAATTCTCATCCTCCTCTGGGTTTACTATGTTATTTGGCACACAACAAAAGTACAGTTTTTAAAACTACATGATATTGGCACAAGGGCAGACATACTGGCCAATGGAACAGAATTGGGAGTTCTGATACAGATCCTCACATATATGGTTGTAACAGTTTGATATTATTGATGAATTCCAAAAAGAAATACTGGATTATGTTTGTAAACTGATCTTTTCCTCTGGGCATATTAGATTATATTGGATTCATAGGTTTACTTGATTAAGTAATTATGCAAACCTCTTGTGCCAGCTATGGTGGGGACTCACAGATAAAAGGCATGGCGAAGGAAAGAGTTAAGGGTTATTAATGTTGGAGTTTTGATGTTGGAGTTGAAGCCTTAAGCTGGAACCCCAGGAATTAAGCTCACAGAGAAAATAGAAACAAGTCCTAGGAAGAGAGAAACCCTGAGCCCAGAAAAAAGAAGACCTGGGAAAAGAGGAACCCAGGAAACCTGAACCCTGTCAGATGTTGGCAGCCATCTAGCTCCAACACGTGGAAATAGACTTTGATAATAGAAGTAACTTATGTGTTATGGCCTGGTATCTGTAAGCTCCTCTCCCAAATAAATACCCTTTATAAAAGCCAACCAATTTCTGGTATTTTGCATTAGAACCCCTTTGGCTGACAAATGCAATGATCAACTGATTTTCAGCAAGGCTACCAAGCACATTCAACTGGGAGAGAATGGCCTCTTCAACAAATGGCACTTGGAGAACAGGATATCCATATTCTGAAGAATGAGAGAGGATCACCATCACATGCCTTATACAATAATAACTCAAGAGAATCAAATTTAAATATAAGAACCAAGAGCATAAAGTTCTTCATAGTTAATGTATGGAAGCATCTACAAGATCTTGTAGTAGGAAATAGTTTCATAAACTTTCCACCCAGACCACAGACACTGAAAGAAAAAATGCATAAATGGGACTTCCTCAAAATTAAAAACTTTTACACTTCAAAGGAGTTCATTAGGAAAATATTTTGGAACCATCTATCTGATAAAGATCAAATATCCAGCATAGATAAAGAAATCCTACATTTCAAAAATAAAAAGACAAACAACCCATTTAAAAAATGGACAAGAGAGTTGAATAGCCTCTTTTCCAAAGAAAAATACAAGTGGCTAAAAAGCACATGAAAAAATGCTCAACATCATTAGCTATTAAGGAAATGCAAATCAAAACTACAATGAGATATCATCTTACAACCATTAGACTAGTGGCAATTAATAAAATAAAAAACGGAGGACTACAAGTGTTGGAGAAGATGTGGAGGAAAGGGAACACTTATCCTCTGTTGGTGGGAATGTAGAAGGGTGCAGTCACTGTGCAGGACAGTTTGGTCGTTCTTTAGGAAGGTAATTGTAGCACTGCCATATGATCCAGCAATCCCACTGCTGGTTATATACCCAAAGAATTGAAAGCAGGAACATGAACAGATATATGCACACCAATGTTCATAGCATCTTTATTCACTGTTTGCCAAACATTGAAAACAACCCAAATTTCCATCTATTTATAAATGGGTAAGCAAATTGTAGTATGTATGTACAACGCAATATTACTCAGCTGTAAGAAGGAAAGCAGTATTAACACATGGGACAATATGGATGAATCTGAAGACCTTATGTTAAGTGAAGTAAGCCAGGAACTGAAGGACAAATATTACATGACCTCACTGATATGATTTAAACACATTGAGCAGATTGGAGTCTAGAAGATACGTTTACAGAAGACAGGAAGGGAGTAGAGGGTGGTGACCTGATCCACATATGGGCAAAATCTATGATATGGTGATAGGGTGTGGTTGGGCAGTGGATGGGCATGAGAGTGGTGCAGTGACATGATTAAGTTCAGTGATGCTGGTCTGTGATGGGGAGTAGGGTTGAGGTTGGTGGGTTGGACTTTCCATGTAACTGGGGAGGCAGGTAGAGGAAGGAGCAAGTGAACTCTGGGGATTTGCAGGTCTGTGGTTAAAACTGCAATGTTGGGAATGTTCTTTTGGCATATATGGCAGGGGATTGTTGCTGGTATATGGCATCAAGTGTGGGGGAATATGCAGGATAGGGCACACCTAGGGCATGCTTCCATAGAATATGTAAGTATTCATCTTGTCATAGTATGTTATCTCAGTGGGTGGAAACCCATACAATAAACAAGAAAATATTAAACTCCCATCCCATCCTGGGGAGTCTTTCTATGTCCTCAATTAGAGGGACAAGAATCCCTCAAGATTCCCTTAAGAACATAGGCAGTGCCTAATAAAAGAAAACAGACTAATATGTCAAGCCCTCAATATTATTGCATGTAAATATGAATCTTATTCTTCAAAAATTGAATCTTACTGGTTACCATAAGTTCTGAGGAGAATGGGAGGGAAGAATAGAACAGATGAAACACAGGGCATTTTTAGGACATTAGAATAGTTTTGAATAATCTTGCAATAATGTAGTCAGCCTACTTTAAATTTCATCAAAACCTATAAAAGTGTACAGTCCAAAATTTAAACCAAAATGTAAACCATTGATCACGGTTAGTAGCAATATTTCAATAATTGTACATCAGTTGTAACAAATGTACCATCCACATGCAAAATGCTATTAACAGGAGAGAGTGGAAAAGGGGGAGGATGTTGGGTATGAGTATCCCCTATATTTTCTATGTGACTTTTCTATAATCTAAACCTTCTTTGAAGATAAAATGGAAAAAGTGCGACACTGTGGGAATATATGGAAGAAATTTTCACTGTACATGCAACACAACAGACCTTACAGTGATGAAAGACACAATGTCCAAAATATTTTATATTATTTGAATTTTTAAGATTTTTTAAAATTTTATTTATTTTTTTTAATTATTTCATTTTTGTATTAATTTTAATTGGTTATTTTGTTAGTTTCATATTTGGAGAGGTTTTGGATCACAAAAGAGTCACAGTTGTGGCAGGTCACTAGTGTGGATGTCAGTGAT
The DNA here is from genome assembly GCF_030445035.2 of Dasypus novemcinctus. Lineage (NCBI taxonomy): Eukaryota > Metazoa > Chordata > Mammalia > Cingulata > Dasypodidae > Dasypus > Dasypus novemcinctus. The sequence goes on along the minus strand of NC_080673.1, from coordinate 111,849,501 downwards.
AGGGGGGTGTCTGGGAAGGTGTGTACATGGAGCATGCCTCTTAGGCATATTAAAATATTCAAGTATTCATGCAGCATTGTCTCAGTGATCCAGCCTACATTTTTAATAGAATGGCAAGAATCCCCTGAGTACAAGGGCAGTGCCTAGTGATGGAAGACAGACCACTACGCCAGGTCCTTGATATTGATGACTGTAATTTTCTTGTGAAATTGAAACTTAGCCTACTATTATATATTGCCTGAGTTACCTCTTGAAAGCCTCCTTGCTGCTCAAATGTCTCTCTCCAAACCAAACTCATCATATAAACATACTACCCTCCCACCAGTGTGGGGCATGACTCCCAGGGATAAGCCTCCCTGATACCAAGGGGCTATTACCAAGTGCCAATTAGCAATGCGTCCAAAAAAAGACCTCAAACAGCAGAGTTCCTGAGGCTTCTAGTAACATCTGGACACTATAAGCAGGACAGCTAAGCTCTGGAATTCAGCACCCTGTCAGTGGACTTACTCTGGAATTTATGCTCCTCAGTTAAACAAATTTAGATTCATTTATAGTTTCCTTACACATGGCTCTTCTGCCCTTTTTATTTGAACTATTAGTTATATAATTAGCATTATACTTGTTAAATATTATGTCCCAGAGACTTAAATCTTTGATCTGTTCATGAGCCAGTTGGGCTCTGAATCTCAGCAGAGTTGCAACACATACTCTCCAGTTCATTGTACTCACCCAAGACAATTAACAAGAAGATGATGATGGACAATGCCCATCCCAAGGAATAGAGAGTGTCTGCAACTGCAAGCAAGATAGTTCCATCCACCTGCCCCATGGGATCTAAGGACTCTGTCAATTAGAAACATAGTTCTATCACGATTCCCAAATCCTCAAGGTTGGAGAATGAATAATGGACTAATATAGACTTATTATTATTCTATTATAGACTTTTTATTATTCTAGCAATGGAAGAATTTTATCACTGATATAAAGGGTGAGGCCACCAGAGGTTCTGAGGGGAAAGATAGAGAAGAATAAGTGTAATATAGGGACATTTTTGGGACATTGGAATTGTCCTGCATGAAATTGCTATGATAGATACAGGCCATTATATATTTTGTCATAACCTATAAAATTGTTCAAGATAGAGTGTAAACTATAATGTAAACTATAGTCCACAATTAGTAGCAATGCCTCAAAATGTGTTCATCAATTGCAACAAATATATCACACTAATGAAGGATGTTGTTAATGTGGGAAATTGGGGAGGGGGAAGGATTGGAGCAATAGGAATTCCCTGTATTTTTTATGTAATATTTATGTAATCTAAACATCTTGAAAAATTAAAAGAAATTAAATTAAAAAAAATATCAAGGGTAAAGCAAGTTCCAAAAGCTTAAAGAGAAAAGCAATATATTACATGAATTGGTGTCCCAATAAGATTAAGTACTAATTTTTCATCATATGCCATGGAGGCAAGAAATTAGTGTTATGACATATTTAAACTGTTTAAAGAAAACTATTACCAACAAATAGTTTTATATCCTCTGAAATTGTTTCAAAAATGAGGGAGTGATTAAGACATTCACAGGTAAACTAAAGCTGAAAGAATTCATTACCACTAGACCTCCCTAAGTGCAATGCTAAAAAGAGTTCTTCAAAATGAAAAGAATAGATACTAGACAGTGGCTCAAAGTGGCATAAAGAAATTAAGAACTCCAGTAAACATAACTATATAGGTAATTATAAAGACCAGTATTGTATATTTTTGTATGTTATGCCAATTTTTATTTCTTACAAGTTCTAAAATGCAAATTCCCCAAAAGTCGTGAAAAAATACGGTTTTGTTTATACAATGTATAAAGTTGTGTTAGTCAGCCAAAGGGGTGCTTATGCAAAATACCAGAAATGTTGGTCTTTATAAAGGATATTTATTTGGGGTAGAAGCTTACAATCACAAGATCATAAAGCCTAAATTACTTCCCTTACTGAAGTCTGTTGTCATGTGTTGGAGCAAGATGGCTGTTGATGTCTGCAAGGGTTCAGGCTTCCTGGATTCTTCTCTTTTCAGGGCTCATTTCTCTCTGGGCTCAGCTGGTCTTCTCTTTCCACAAGGCCAGCTATAGACTATCAGGCAAACTACTCATCTCTCCCCCCGGGGCATCTGCTGTGTCTAATGTAGCCTTCTCTGCTTCTCTGTGTGTGTGTGTTTTTTAAATTCTCTCCCCCACCCCACCCCAGTTGTCTGTTCTCTGTGTCCATTTGCTGTGTGTTCTTCTTTGTCCGCTTCTGTTGTTGTTAGCAACATGGAAATATGTGTTTCTTTTTGTTGCATCATCATATTGTGTCAGCTCTCCGTGTGTGTGGTGCCATTCCTGGGCATGCTGAACTTTCTTTCACACTGGGCAGCTCTCCTTACAGGGTGCACACCTTGCACATGGGGCTCCCCTACACGGGGACACCCCTGCGTGGCATGGCACTCCTTGCACACGTCAGCACTGCATGTGGGTCAACTCCACATGGGCCAAGGAGGCCCAGGGTTTGGACCATAGACCTCCTATGTGGTAGATGGATGCTCTATCCACTGGGCCAAGTCCACTTCCCTCTCTGTGTATTTTCTTCCCAGGCTCCAGTATCAAAACTCCAACTAACTCCTTTACCTTGTCATTTTCTCTGTGAGTCCCTGCCTACCAAGAAGATGGGGACTCAATGTCTTTCTGTTGTGGCCCAATCAAAACCTTAATCATTATTTAATGAAGTAAAAGTGAAACTCTGAATCCAATAAATTCTAATATGCCCAGACCAGTTCACAAACATAATCCAATATCTATTTTCGGAATTCATAAACAATATCAAACTGCTACAAAATTATTATTTGTAACAAGTACATTAAAAGCTGGGGGAATGGGGTGGTTTAGGAACAGGGTTTTTGTATATTATTGAAGTTAAGTTTGTATCAAATCAATTAAAAGCATTTGACATAGATTTAGAGTATGAAATTTAAACTCAATTGCAACCAAAAAGAAACTATCTGAAAAATATAGAGAGAAGGAAATTAGAAAGGACTCAAAATGGTATACTGAAAAAATAAAAACAACTAATAAATATGAATGTAGGTATTAATGGAAGAAACAAGGGACAGAATTACTAAGCTTACAAAGAACCATAGCAAAATGGTAGAAGAAAGTCCTTCATTATTAGTAGTTATTTTAAATGTAAATGGGTTAAGCTCTCCAGTCAAAAGGCAAAGATTGGCAGAATGAATTAAAAAAGCATGACAAAACTATATGCTGTTTGTAAGACATTCACCTTAAATTCAATGACACAATTAGGTTGAAAGTGGAAGGATGGTAAAATATACAGCATGAAAATAGTAATAAAAAGACAATCTGGTAAATTTATGCTAGTATCAGATGAAATAGGCTTTAAGTAAAACTCTGCTCTAAGGGAGAAAGAGGTTATTTAAAAAGGCTCAATTCAACAAGGAGACTTAATTTTAAATTTATATGCAATTAACAGTAGAGCTCCAAAATATAAGAAACAAATATTGACTGATTTGAAGGAAGAAATATACAGTTCTAGCTTAATAGTAGGAGACTTCAATATACCAGTTTTAATGATAGATTGAATATCTAGTCAAATAATCAATTAAAAAAATAGCGGACTTGAATGACAGTACAAACCAACTAGACCTAAAAACAGAATACACATTCTTCTCTAGTGCACATGGGTCATTCTGCAGGATAGATCATTGAATATGTTACAGAACAATTCTCAATAAATTTTTAAAAAATTGATATCTACAATGGATCTCCTTTGGCCATAATGGAATGAATTTAAAAAACAATAACAGAGGCAGAACTGGATAATTTACAAATATGTAGAAATTAGTCAATAATGTCTTAAACAACCAATGGGTCAAAGAAGAGATAATAAGGGAAATTAGAAAATATCTTCAGGGGAATGAAAATGAAAGCACATCATACCAAAACTCATGGGATACAGCAAAATCAGCACTGAGAGGTAAATTTATAGCTCTAAATGCTTCCATTTAAAAAGAAAATATCTTGCACATCAGAAACCTAATTTCACAAATGGAGGATCTTAAAAAAAACAAATTAAATCTAAAGCGAGCAGAAGGATGGCAATAACAAAAATTAGAGTGGAGATAAATGAAATAGAGAATTTAAAAAATCAATAGAGGCAAGCAAAAATAAAAAAATATCAAAGAGCCAACATTTCTGAATTCATTCTATGAGACCTTCCTCACCATTATACCAAAACCAGATTAAGAAAATTACAGACTCAAATATCTTATGAATATAGATGAAAAATTCCTCAATAAAATACTAGCAAACTTAACCCAAACACACATTAAAAAAATCATATACTGTGATTGAGTCAGATTTATCTTAGGTATGCAAGAGTTGTTCAACATAAGAAAATCAGTTAATGGAATACATCACATTAGTAGAAAAAATGAAAAAAAAACCAACACCACAAGGTCATCTTAATTGAAAAAGAAAAGGCATTTGTCAAAATATAGCACACTTTCCTGGTAAAAACACTCAGAATACTAGCAATAGAAGGAACCCCTCTCAACAAAAAGGCATATATGAAAAAGCCACACCTAGCAACATACTCTTTGGTGAAAAGTCAGAAAGCATTCCCTAAGATGATGAACAAGGCAAGGACAATCACTGTCAACTACTGTTATTCAATATTTTACTACAAGTTCTAGCCAGAATGATAAAATGAGAAGAAATAAAAGGCTTCCAAATACAATAATGAGAAATATCTAATATATAAAAATCTTGAAAAATCCACAGCAATGCTACTAAAGCAAATTAAAAATGCAGTGACATGGCAAAGTACAAGGTCAACATGCAAAAACCAGTATTGTTTCTATGCACTAATAACAAAAAATCTGAAGAGAAAATCAAGAAAAATATTCATTTGCAATAACAACAAAAAGAATCAAATATCTTGGAATTAATTTAATCAAGCATGTAAAGGATTTGTATACAGAAAATTACACAGTATGTTGAAAGAAAATAGATTTATGTTACTTCCTCAAAACTAACAACTTTTGGGCATCAAAGGACTTTGTCATGAATGCAAAAAGACAACTCACAGGATGGGGAATAGACAATTTTCCAAGGAAAATATGCAAATGACCAAAAAGCACATGAAAAGATACTCAACATCATTAGTTATTATGAAAATTATAATCAAAAGTGCAATGAGATACTGTTTCACACTTACTTGAATGATTACAGTTAAAATAATGGAAAATAACAAGTGTTGGAAAGGATGTAGGCAAATAAGAGCACTCATTTATTTGTGTTAGTGTAAAATGGTGAAGCTGTTACCGAAAACAGTTTGGTGCTTCCTAAGAAAGTTTAGGAGAGAATTTCCATAAGACCTGACAATCCCACTTCTAAATATATACCCCAAAGAACTGAAATCAGGGAATGGAACAGATATTTGTACCCTCATATTTATAGTGACATCATTCACAATTGCCAATAGATGGAAGTAACCCAATTGTTCATCAACTGATAAATGGATAAACAAAATATAGTGCATAAACAATGGAATATTATTCACCATAAAAATATATGAAGTTCTGATGTATGTGACAACATAGATGAGCCTTGAGGACATCTTGCAGAGGAAATAAGCCAGATATGAAAGGACAAATATTGTATGATCTCACTGATATAAAATAATTAGAATAAGGAAATTCACAGAGTCAGAAATTAGAATGCAGTTTACCAGGTGCTGAGGAAGGGGTAGTAAATTGGGAGTTAGTGTTAATTAGTACTGAGTTTCTGTTTTAGGTGATGGAAAATTTTGAAAATGGGTGATGATGTTTGCAAAACATGTGGAAGGAATTAACTCCACTGAAATATATATTAGAATATGGTTAAAGAGGGAAACATTTAAGTTTTTTAAGTTGTAAATGTGTTACTAGAATTATTTAAAAAAAAATAGAGCTATACAACATAAACTATGAACCCTAATGTAAATTATGGCATATGGCTAATAGTATATTCTAGTATATTGATTCATCCATTTTAGGGCACCATATTAATGTGGCGTTAATATTAGGAAAAACTGTGTGTATGAGGTGAGTTATATGGTAACTCTATATTTTATGGTAAAGATCTGAGAATAAGCCCGTCCTGAATCTGGCAGAGGAAGAGGATGATTAACCATTGTGAAGTATACCCAGAGTATTCTTGGTAAAAAATGTCTACTCTCTAAGGAAAAGAGTTTTCTAGAACCTCATTCAATATGGGGAAAGAGCATTTCTCCTACTTCAGTCCCTCTTGCCATCCTGTCTCATGTAAGTGGCAAAAAATCAGACAAACAAAAAATCAACAAAGAAGTACTTGTGGATATCACAGTCCAAGTCCAAGTTTCATTGGAAGACTGAGATTTCATCATAGATTACAGAAAGTTTCCTTTCTCTTACAGCTTACCACCAAACCAACAAAAGTCCAATATATTAACAGTAGATTATAGCTAAAATTGCTGCAAGATGCAGATTTTCTCTGAGAAGTTAGGGAAACCAAAATCAACAAGGGAGAAAAAAGCAAAGGCCAAAGGCACTAGAGGAATTTAAGTCCTTGACAAACTATAACTACAAAAAAATTAAGCGTAGGACAATTCCTAGCCAGATTAGCACTAAAACTCCCAGTAAAGGTCTATTTACCTCAGTTTTTATTATCAGACACATCATGTCTGGCTTTTAACAAAAAATTACAAGGCATCCTAAAAAGTTAGAAAATACACATTCTAAAGTGACAAAGTAAGCATAAGAAACAGATTCAGATCTGGCAGAGATTTTGGAATTATCAGAGTATTTAAGCTAATTATGATTATATGTTAAGGACTTTAAAGGGAAAAATATATGAAATGGAAAAACAAAAGGGTAGGGGAGCAGGTGTAACTCAGTTGTAGAGAGCCTGCTTCCCATGTAAGAGATCCTGGGCTCAATACCCAGTACAACCAAAAAAAAAAAAAAAAACCTTTAAAAATAAGATGGGTAATGTAGGAAGAGAGTTGGAAACTCAATGAATTAAACAGAAAAGCTAGAAATAAAAATTAAAAAAACATTGGAACAGAAATGAAGAATGCCTTTGATGGACTCATCAGGAGACTGGACACAGCAATTGAAAGAATCATTGAGTTGGATAACAAGTCAACAGAACCTTCACAAGCTGAAATATAAAGAGGAAAAATAGAATGAATAAAAACAGATTAGAACACCCAAGGACAGAGAATGATTTCAAAAGTTCTAACATACACATTATTGGGATACCAGAAGAAGAAAAAAATAGAGAACAGAGTAGAAGAAACATTTGAATAAATAATGGGCTAAGAATTTTCCATATTTAATGAAAGACACCAAGCCTCAGGTTCAGGAAGCTCAGTGAACAGCAAGCAGTATAAATATAAAATCACCTATACCTAAGATATGATATTCTTAGTTGATCTAAAGGATAAATGCTTGTTAAAAGTAATACTAGTAATAATATATTTGATGATTTTGGGGTATGGTTAAATAGAGGAGAGAAATCTTAGATTGTTTCTGTCCCACTTTTAAAATCTTTTTTCCCTGTACTTCTAACCCATGTTAATTATTCATTTTCCTAGTTCTTGTACAGTTCCTTTCCTACATTTTACTATTATTATTACTATTATTGTTTTTCTCTTCCTATCTCTTTCATTTTCTCTGGTCCTAATTTTTTTTCCTAGGGATTATAGGCAACAGTGAGGAAATAGAATAAGAGGGAAGAAGTGCTAAAGTGAAACCTTACCACATACACATAATCAACAACAAAAGAAAACCCTAGAGTAGAGAGAGAAACTAATCAATTGAATAAATACATCAAGGTAAACAGATGCCTAGACAACAACAAAAATTTACAAGCCATACTAAGCAACAGGAAGACATGGCCCAGTCAAATAAGCAAACTAAAAACAAGGAGGAGATACAGAAAATGGAACAACTATTCAGAGCTGTCCAAACAAATATCATGAAAAATCTTAATGAAGTGAAGGAAGAGTTCAAGGATATTAAGAAGACATTGGGAAAACATAAGAAGAAAATTTAAACATCCCTGGACTGAAGGATTACTACCAAGCACCAGCTGGTGATGCAACTAGAAAAAAACCTTGAATAAAAGGGGAAAATGGTAAAGACAAATGAGTTTATATGCCTAAGAGACTTCAAAATGAGTTGGGAGGTCACCAGAGGGGTCACACTTATGCATGTCTCAGCAGGACCCCAAAGACAGCCAAAGTAAATACAACCAGAGGTACTGGTGCTCCTGAAGGCTATGGAGACACCCTGGTCCTATAGTCATGAGAGATGGCTCTGAGGCTCAGTGCCTTGTCAGTGGGCCCTACTTTGGAATTTGTGCTACTGAATGTGATGGAATCAGACTCAGATGTGACCTCTCTACACATGCTTCTTTTTCACTTTTATTGAACCTGTGTTTGGTCCTGGGGTTGGTGTATGCTCAGGAGAATTGAATCTCTGGACTATCTATGTACCAGCTGGGCCTTGAGCCTCAACAGAGTTGCAACACCTACTCTCTAGTTCATTGGACTTACCCAGGACAGGTAACAGGGAGGTGAGGGAGGTCAACTGCCACACACCAGGGAACCAAGAGGGTCTACAGCTGCAAGCAGAAGAATTCCATCCATCACCCATGTGGGATCTAAGCCCCCTCTTGATTTAGAGGTGGAGTGGACATTGCCATATCAGGGTCCTCAGAATTGAGGAATAAAATTTGAATTAGAGTGGACTTATTGGTATTCTGTTCTGGAATTATTGTGACTCTAGCAATGGAAGAAATTATGCCATTGATGTAGAGACAGTAGCCATGGGAATTCCTGGGGGCAGGGAGAGGGAAAAAGAGGTGTAATATTGGGGCATTTTCAAGACTTGGAGTTGTCCTGAATGATATTGCAGAGACAGATGCAGGAAATTGTATATCCTCTCATAGCCCACTGAAGGGAATGGGAAAGAGTATAAACTACAACATAAACTATAATCCATGCTGTGTAGCAATGCCCTAAAATGTACTCATTAAATGCAATGAACATACCATACTCTTGAAAGAAATTGTTGATGTGGGAGGAGTGGGAGTTGTGGAGAGTGGGGTATATGGGAACCTCATATTTTTTAATGTAACCTTTTGTGTGATCTATGTATCTTTAAAAAAAGATAATAAAAAACATTAAAAAAGTAACAGGTATAATGGTGAGAATGACCCAATCCAAGAAATGAAAAATACATTGGAAACACATATAGCAGGTTTAACAGGCAGAGGAAAGAATCAGTGATGTGGAAGACAGTACATCTGAAATCAAACAGATAGTAGAATAGACAGAAAAAATCCAGCAGGGACTTAGAGATTTGAATGATAACACAAAACACACAAAGATATGCATTATAGGCATTCCAGAGGGAGAAGAGAAAGAAAGGGACAGAAGGTGTGTTGGAGGAAATAATTACTGAAAACTTCCCAACACTATGGAAGAAGATAGATGTACATGTCCAGGAAGCACAGCACACTCCAAACAGTATAAACCCTAACAGAACTATTCCAAGATATATACTTGTCAAATTGTCTAATGCTCTAGAAAAAGAGAGAATACTGAAAGAAATAAGAGAAAAGAGACCTGTCACATACAAGGGAAACTTGACAAGATTATGTGCTAATTTCTCATCTAAAACCATGGAAACAAGAAGACAGATATACAACATAGTTAGGCTGTTAAAAAAAAAAAAAAAAAAAAAAAAAGGCTTTCAGCTAAGAATTCTCTATCCAGCAAACCTGGCATTCAAAAATGAGGGAGAATTCAAAATATTCACAGAAAAAAAACAGAAATTAAGAGAGTATGTCAATAAGAAACCTGCCTATCAGAACTAGTAAAGAGAGTTCTGCAGGTCAAAAGGAAAAAATAAAAAACAGGAGAGTTGGAAGAGAGTGAAAGAACAACTAAAAAGATAAAAAGAGAAATATGAACAACATATGGCATATGTAGATCTAAAGAATATATGTCTAATGGAAGTAATTCCTTGATGGTAATAACATTAAATGTTAATAGATTAAACCCAAGAAAATATGACCCATCATATACTGTCTACAAGGAACCCACCTTAGACCCAGAGATTCAAGGATGTTAAAAGTGAATAGTTGAAAAACAATTTTACAAGCAAGCAATAACCAAAAAGGGTGGGAGAAGCTATACTAATATCAGACAAAATAGACTTTAAATTAAAAACTATTGTAAGAGACAACTACAATACTTATAGGACACTATATATTAATAAAAGGGAAATCTACCAAGAAGAAAGAACGATCATAAATATTTATGCACCTAAATAGGATGCCTCAAAATACATGAAGCAAACACTAGAAAAACTAAGTAGAGAAATAGATACCTCTACACTTTTTTTTTAGTGGAGGACTTTAATACACCATTATCCCCATTAAACAGAACATCTCAACAGAGAATCAATAAAGAAACAAAGACTTTGAATAATGCATTAGAGGATCTGGACATAAAAAAACATATAAAAAACACAGAGCAGGATATACATTCTTTTCAGGTACACATGGATCATTCTCCAGGGTAGACTACATGCTAGGCCACAGAACAACACTCAATGAATTCAGAAATACTGAAATTATACAAAGTAATTTCTCTGACCACAATGGAAAGAAGCTGGAAATGAGTAAGGGGCAGAGAACTAGATTAGGCACAAAGAAATGGAAGTTAAATAACACACACTTTGACAAACAGTGTCAAGGAGAAAGTCATGATAGAAATCAGTAACTGTCATGATGCAAATGCAAATGACAGCACTACTTATAAAAACCCATGGGATGCAGCAAAAAACTGTACTGAGAGGGAAATTCATAGCCATAAATGCCTATATCAAAATGAAGAAAGAGCTAAAATCAAAGAACTGACTGGACACCTGGAGGAATTTTAAAAAGAACAACAGACTAATCCCAAAGAAGTAGAAAGAAGTAAATAAAGATTAGAGCACAGCTAAATGAAATTGAAAATAAGAAAGCTCTAGGAAAAAATAAACAAAACCCACAGTTGGTTCTTCGAGAAGATAAAAAAAATAAAAACCCCTTAGTTAGACTAACAAAGAAAAAAGAGAGAAGATACAAATATATAAATAAGAAACAATGTAGGGGATCTCACTAGTGACCACACAGAAATAAAGACTATCATAAGAGAATATTTTGAAAAATTGCATTCCAACAAAATAGATATCTTGTAGGAAATGGTCAAATTCCTAGAAACACACAGCCTGTATGATGAAAGAATTTGATGAACCCAACAGACAGATCACAAGTAAGGAGGGTGAATTAGTTATCAAAAACCTCCCAACTAAGAAGAGCCCTGGACAAGATGACTTCACAGGTGAATTCTGCCAAATATTCTGGAAAGGCTTAATGCCTATCCTGCTTAAGTTCTTCCAAAGAACAGAATTTGAGGAAACATTGCCTAACTCATCCTATGATGCCAACATCACCCTAATACCAAAGAGGACCAAAACACCACAAAAAATGAAAACTATAGACCAATCTCTCTTATGAACCTGGATGCTAAAATCCTCAATAAAATACATGCTAATCATATTCAACAACACATCAAACAAATTATACACCATGAGCAAGTGGGTTTCATCCCTGTTATGTGAGAATGGTTCAACATAAGAAAATTAACCAATGTAATACACCACATAAACAGATCAAAAGAAAAAAAATCACATAAGCATCCCTACAGATGCAGAAAAAGCATTTGAAAAAATACAGCACATTTTCCTGATAAAAACACTGCAAAAGATAGGAATAGAAGGAAAATTCCTCAATATGATAAAGATATATGTGAAAAATCCACGTATAATATCCTATCCTATTCAATGGTGAAATCCTATAAGCTTTTCCTCTAAGATTCAGAACAAGACGAGGATGCCCACTTACCCCACTCTTATTTAACATTGTGATAGAAGTACTTGCTCCAACATTTAGGCAAGAAAAAGATACAAAAGGCATCCAAATTGGAAAGGAAGAAGTAAAAATTTCACTATTTGCAGATGTCATGATCCTATACATTGAAAGCCCTGACAAATCTACAACAAAGCTTCTAGAGCTTATAAATGAGTTCAGTAAAGTGGCAGATTATAAGATCAATGTGTAAAAATCAGTAGCATTTCTGTATTCCAATAATGAACAATCTGGGGAGGAAATCAAGAAAAAAAAATCCCATTTACAATAGCAGCCAGAAGGATCAAATACCTAGGAATTAATTTAACTAAAGATGTAAATGACTTGTACAGTGAAAACAATATAACACTGTTTAAGGAAATCAAAGAAGACCTAAAGAAATGGAAAAATATTCCCTCTTCATGGATAGAATGACTAAACATCACTAAGATGACTCTCCTATCTAAACTGATTTACATATTTTGCACAATCCCAATAAAAATTACCACAGCATTTTTTACTGAATTGGAAAAGCTAAATAAGAAATTTATTTGGCAGGGCAAGGGGAAACAAATAGCCAAATATATTGAAAAAGAAAAATGAAATTGGATGAATCACAGTACCTGACTTTAAAACACACTATAAGGTTACTGTGGTCAAAACTGAATCACATTGTCAAAAGAATAGACATACTGACTGAAGACATGGAATTGAGAGTTCTGGTGTAGATCCCCACATATACAGTCACCTGATATTTGACAAGGCCACCAAACCCATTCAACTGGGAGAGAATGGTCTCTTCAACAAATGATGCTTGGAGAACTGAATATCCATATCCAAAAGAATACCACCTTACATCTCATACAAAAATTAACTCAAGATGGATCAAAGTCATAAATAGAAGACCCAATTCTATAAATCTCTGAGAAGATAATGTAGGGAAGCATCTACAGGATCTTATATTAGGAAATGGTTTCATGAACTTTACAACCAAAGCACAAGCAATGAAAGAAAAAAATAGATAAATGGGACCTCCTCAAAATTAAACACATTTGCACCTCAAAGGAGGTTGTCAAGAAAGTAAAAAGGCAGCCTACTAAATGGCAGAAAATATTTGGTAACCATATATCTGATAGGGGCCTAATATCCAGCACATAAAGAAATCCTACACCTTGAAAATAAAAAGACAACCCATTTTAAAAATTGGCAAGAGATTTGAGTAGACACTTCTCCAAAAGAAGAAATACAAATATCTAAAAGACACATAAAAGGATGTTCGACATCACTAGCTATTAGGGAAATGGGAATCAAAACTACAGTGAGATATCATCCTCATTCATTAGACTGGTGGCTATTACAAAAACAGAGAACTACAAGTATTGGAGAGAATGTGGAGGAATAGGAACACTTATCGACTCCTGGTGGGAATGTAGAATAGTGCACGATTGTGGAGGACAGTTTAGCGGGTTCTCAGGAAGTAAACTACAGAACTGCCATATGATTCAGCAATCCCACTGTTGGGTATATATCCAGAAATTTGAAAGCAGAAACATGAATAGATATAGACACATCATTGTTCATAGTGGCATTGTTCACTATTGCCAAAATTATAACCCAAATTTTCAACAACAGATGAATGGATGAACAAATTATGGTATAAACATACAATGGAGTATTATCAGCTGTAAGAAAGACAGCAGCATTAGCACATGGGAAAGCATTGATGAATCTTGCAAACCTTATGTTGAGTAAAGCAAGTGAAGGACAAACATATGACCTTACTGACATGAATTAAGCAAATTGAGTAGGTTCACAGAAATAGAGTTTGGAAGATAGGTTTACAGGAGACAGAGAGGGAAAACAAGGTTGTGAGTCAATGACCATATGGGTAAAATCTATCATAAGGTGAAAGGGTATAGTTGTACAGTGGATGGGCATAACAGTGATGTTGTGATGCTATTGGACTGAGCAGTGCTGGTCTGTAAAGGGGTATGGTGGGGAGTGGGGGTTAGACTTTCTATGGAGTTGGGAGAATGGTGAGGAGAGAGAGCATGTGAACTTTGGGGAATAATGGGTATGTGACTGAAACTACAATGTTGGGAATGTTCTTTTGGCAAATCTGACAGGGGAGGGCTACAGGTTTAAGGTGCTGGGTGTGGGGTGGTACCCAGGACAGGTGATACCTGGTTCAAGTTTCTAGGGGGTGTGTAGCATTCATCTTTTCATAGTGTATTGTATCAGGGGGTGGATAGTCACATAATGTGTGGGAAGGTGTTAGACTCCCATCCTGGAAAGTCCTGCTATGAACTCAAATAGAGGGGTGGGAGTCTCTTGACAGCATAGGCAGTGCCTAATGGGGGAGGACAGGCCAGTATTTCAATCCCTCAATGTTGTTGCAAGTAACTATGAATCTGGTCCTTTAATGAGTTAATCTCGGTGGTTACCATGGGTCCCAAGGGAAGAGTAAGGGAGGAATAGAATAGATGGAACATGGGACATTTTTGGGCCTATGGAATTTTTCTACATGGTCCTGCAAGGATGGATATAGACCACGTAAAATTTCAATAAAATCTATAAAAATGTATGGTCCAAAATGTAAACCACAATGTAAATCATTGACCATGGTTAGTAGCAATGTTTCAATATTCATAATTAATTGTAACAAATGTACCATCCACAAGTAAAATGTTCTTAATAGGGGAAAGGGGAAAATGTAGAGGACATTGGGTATATGGGAATTATCTATATTCTGTATGTGACAGTTCTGTAATCTAAAGCTTCTTTGAACAAAATGTAAAGTTAGTTTTTTAAAACATTTTAATTTTAATGTTAAAATTTTTAATTTTTATTATTAAAATTTAAAAAAAATTGTATTTTATTTGTTATTTTAAAAACCATCTTTATTATATCACTTTTCTATTAATTATATATAGTTATTTTGTTGGCTTCAATTTTGAAGTTGTGAATCATAAAAGGGTTACAACTGCGGCAGTGGAGGATCATCAGTGTGGGGTGTCAGAGAGGAGGGGTGCATGGAAGGAGGTTCACAGGGCATACATATAAGGCTCTTGAATGTGCTCATGTGTTCACGGGACATTGTCACAGTGGGTAGAGATTCACACAAAAGCTAAAGAAATATCAAATTCCCATACAGGGAAACTCTGCTACATTCTCTAATGGGACTGCAAGAACCACCTAAATATAGGGGCAGACACTAGGGAAGAGGATGAGCCATTGACAGGCCCTTGATTGTGATAACAGTATTTATGAACCTTTATTTCTGAAATTGAAACTTAGCATAGTATTACAGGGTGCCTAAGTGTTACCTCCTGAGAGCCTCCTTATTGCTCAAATGTGGCCTCTCTCTAAGCCAAAACTCAGCGTATAAATGAATTACATGCCCCCTGCATGAGACATGACTCCCAGGGATGAACCTCTTTGGCACTGAGGGATTACTACCAAGCACCACCCAGCAATGCAACTGAAAAAAGACCTTGACCAAAAGGGGGAAAAGGTAAAGACAAATAAGTTTATATGGCTAAGAGATTTCAAAGTGAGTCGGGAGGTCATTACAGAGGTTACACTTATGCACATCTCAGTAGGAACTCCTAGACTGCCAAAGTAAATATTACCTCAAATTGAAGGGCTCCTGAGGACCCCGAAGACACCCAGGCACTATAGGCAGGGCAGACAGCTCACGGGTTTGGTGCCCTGCTGGTGGGCCCTACCTTGGAATTTATGCTCCCCAGTGTGACAGAATTGGGCTCGGTTGTGTTTTCTCTACACATGGCTCTGCTAGCCCTCTATTTGAGCCTATAATTAGTACTAGAGTTGATAGTTGTGTGTCCAAGAAACTTAAATCTTTGGGCTGTCCATGAGCCAGTTAGACCTTGAATCTCAACAGACTTACAACACCTACTCTCCAATTCATTGGACTTATGCCAGACATCTAACAAGAAGATGTCTGACAGTGACCATCTCAAGGAACAGAGAAAGTCTGCAGCTGCAAGCAATATAGTCCCATCCATCTGCCCAATGGGACCTAAGTCCCTTCTCAATTAGAAGTGGAGTGGGCATCACCTTCTTAGAATCCTCAGGATTGGGAAATGGACAATGACTAGAGTAGACTTACAATTGTTCCACTTAGATTTGTTGTGATCCTAAAAACGCAAGAACTTTTATCACAAATGTGGAGGCAGTGGTCACTGGAGGATCTGAGGGGAGGGAGAGGAAAAACTAGGCATAATTTGGGGGCATTTTTTGGACTTGGGAATTATCCTGAATGGGTCAAAGAAGAAATCTCAGAGAATTAAAAAAAATATTTTGAACTTAATTGAAAAGAAAATACAATTAACCAAAAATTTGTGGGATGCAGTGGAAGCAGTGTTTAGCAAAAAATTCTTATTAAATTCATGTTAGAAAATAGGAAGACTTACAAAAATCAATAATCTAAGCTTCCACATTAGGAAATTAGAGAAAGAAGGGTATTTTAAGCCTAAAGCAAGCAAAAGAAAAGAAATAATAAAAATTAGAACAAAACCCAATGTAATTGGAAAACAATAGAGACAATCAATGACATTAAAAAAAAAAAAACCTGATTCTTTGAAAAGATCATCAAAAGTGGTAAGCCTCTATCCAGGTCAACCATATGGAAAAGAAAGGGAAAAAAAAGGACAGAGGAGGGGCAGGGAGGGACGGGAAAGTAGAGGAGGGGAAGGAAAGTGAGAAAGAAGGCAGAAACGCAGAAATTAACAACGATAGAAACAAGTCATCACTACTAGTCCCATGGATATTAAAAGAATTATAAAGAGATATTATGAGCAACTCTAAGCCTATAAAATTTTTTTAGATATATTATTTTTTATTTATTTCTCTCCCCTTCCCCTCCCCCAGTTGTCTGCTCTCTGTGTCCATTTGCTGTGTGTTCTTCTGTGACTACTTCTATCCTTATCAGCAGCCCAGGAATCTGTGTTTCTTTTTGTTGTGTCATCTTGTTGTGTCAACTCTCCGTGTGTGCAGCACCATTCTTGGGCAGGCTGCACTTTCTTTCGTGCTGGGCAGCTCTCCTTATGGGGCACGCTCTTTGCGCGTGGGGCTCCCCTACACAGGGACACCCTTGCATGGCAGGGCATTCCTTGCACGCATTAGCACTGTGCATGGGCCAGCTCCACACGGGTCAAGGGGGCCCGGGGTTTGAACCACGGACCTCCCATGTGGTAGGCAGACACCCTATCCAATGGGCCAAGTCTGCTTCCCAAGCCTATAAATTTGATTACTTACAGGAGATAGATTAATTCCTTCAAAGATACCAATTGTGAAAACTCACACAAGGAAATAGATAATCTGAGGAGGCCTATATTTAGTGGCATAATCAAATTATAATTAATAACCTTCCACACAAGAAAAGTATCATACCTGAAAGATTTCACTGATGAATTCTAATGAACATTTAAGGAAAAATGTTTCCAATTCTCTGTAATCTCTTCCAGAAAATAGAAGCAGAAGAAGCACTTACTAACTCATTTGATGAGGTCAGTATTGTTCTCATACCAAATGACATAAACACATTACAAGAAAGGAAAGCTACACATTAATATCTCTCATGAATATAGACACAAAAACTACTAGTCATATATTAGAAACTGAATCCACCAGTCCAAAAAGAATTACACAAATGCCTGAGTGAGATTTATTCCAGGTGTTTAATGTTGGTTTAATGTTAATAATCAATAACCTGGTAATGTCCAGGTCATTATGTTGAACATCAACAGTGATAAGTTACATTGATAGAGTGTACTCTCGATTTGATACAATTAGAACAGCACTTTACCTCTATGGTCTTTCTCCCCAAAACACATAACCCCAGTCTAATCATAAGAAAAACATCAGACAAATCCAAATTGAGGACATTCTATAAAATACTTGGCCAGTACTCCTTAAAACTATTAATATCATCAAAAATAAAGTCTGAGAAATTGTCCTAGCCCAGAGAAGCCTCGAAAGTAAAGACATGATAACTAAACGGAATGTGGTATCCTGGATGGGGTCCTAGAGAGAAAAAATAAAATTAAGAAAAAAAAAATATATATACTAAAAATATCTGAATAAAGAATTCAGTTTATAATTATATATCAATATTGTTTCATTAATTGCAACTAATGCATTCTAATGTAAGATATTAATAGACAAAACTGAATACAGGCTATATGGGAACTCTGTACTATCTTTGCAATTTTTCCTTTCCTTGAGGATGATCTGTACATAGTGACTTCCTTCCTAAAGCTCATTTAAACTAAGTTTATTTTAAAAATTAGAGAATTTTAGAAGCATCCAATTTACAAGACAAGGATGTCAAGTATCTTCTCTACTGGAATGCATAATTCTGGAACATCTTCCTGATCAGTATCAAAAAGAAAGAATAGGGGTGGGAAGAGATTGAATGTAGAAGAGAGATTCAAAATTACAATATTTGCCTATGACAAGATGATTTACTATTAGAAAGGAAACAGACTAAGCAAGCTAAGTATATAACATTTCATCAAATTTTTATATGCTGCATATAGATCAAGCTACAAGAAAATAAATTTTTCTCTATACCACCAATAAACCTACTAGAAAATAAAGCAAAGTTCATTTTTATAATGGACACATGAAATATCTAGGAATTAGTTTAGTTTTTATAGAGAAAATTGTGCTTTCTCAGCAGAAAATTGTACAACTCTAATAAAGGAAATTTTTAAATTTATATGAATAAATGTAGACTCAATGCTCTTTATAGAAATGTTCATATCATAGCAAATGTCAGTTCTCCCCATATTATCTCCAAATTCAAGTTAGTGTCAATCAAAACTCCTTTTTCATTTTTTAAAGGATAAAAGTTACATATATATGCATATATGTATATATATATAATGTATAAGTTCTAAAATATATTAAGGAAGAAAGATCCATGAATAGCTCCATCATCCTTGAAAAGAAATAGTACTAAGAGAGTATTTGATTTCGAAGTATCATATAGGTATAAGATTAGAAAAATGGAAGAGAACGGTATAGAAAACAAGGCCTAGATCTTCAATGTTTAATAACTCCATGTGACCAGTGTCTAGAATATATTGACATTGCCACAAATCACCTAGAAAAACCAATCACACATTAAGAGATTTGGCAATGGACATGAACAAGCTTTTTTTTTTTTTTAAAGAATTGCCAATCCAAATTCTAAAAAGCCTATGAAAGGACCATCAAACTTATTTGCTAGAAGAAAAAACAAAACAACACTAAATTTAGTCATCATTTATCACTCTACATTTATTAGACTGACAATAATGAGAAAGGTGAAAAATATAAACTGTTCAAAAGGATTTGTAGACATTAGAAAATTCACGTATTGCTGGAAGGAAGGGTCAACTATTACAGCCAGAAAAAAAAAGACAAATTTCTGGACTATATATACCATAGAAATTCTCATATATCCCTATAATCAGATATTTTGAAGAACATCCACTGCAGCATGATTTGTGGTGGTGATGAATTGGAGACAATCTGAAATCAATGAGAAAGTTCTCTTTATTTTTTCTTTATTAGAGACATTGTAGGTTTAACAAAAAAATGCATAAAGTAAAGGATTCCATTATACCACCCTGTTATTAACACCTTGCAATCGTGTTACAATTGATGATAGCACATTTCTATAATATTACTGTTGAAGAAAAGCAGCAGTCACTAGGATGCAGAGACTGATGATTGCAGGCAGGAAGTTTATAGAGAAGCTCTCCCAATGGAGAAGGTCTGCAGAATGGGCTTCAGACCTGGAGGGTGATGAATATAACCTTATACAGTGCATCAATAGGCAGGGAAACCAAGTCAAGCTTGGGGTCAAATGGCTAGGGGACAGTGGACTAGGAGGTAGGGTATTCTTGGGATGCGGGAGTGGTTGGTAGTACCTGGGCCTGGAGTGGGTGAAGCCCTTATCTGCTCCAGTGTTACATGGTTCTTTTGTTCATTCTTGGGAGGGTATGGGCAGCCTCTAAGTTCTTAGGCTATGAATGTTATGTCCGGAGGCTGCCTTTCCTCACTTTATGTCATGGGAAAATTGAGTGTCACTGGTCTTGTGACCTGTTAATCATTGCAAACCTTGTAAAGAGGAACCTCTAACAATTACTATTAAATATAGCGAAAGTACTTTTTTAAAAAACAAACTGTATATGCCCAATATAGTACTATGAAATAGTTAAAAGGAATGGATAAAATTGTATATCATTACTATATATCATTTTTTTCTCAATCTTTTGACCAAGAGGAATTCTTCTAAGAATTTTAGGTCTCAGGGTACACCCCTATAAAAATCATTATGCCTAGAGTCCATGATAAATGAGCATATCAGTACATTGTAGGTAAAATAATCTAAAAATAATTGTCAACACTCTTCATAAATAGAGAATAATTTTCTTTAGAGCTGCTTATTTTGGTCAACTAGTTATGCTATATTTTCATGTGTTTTCACCTCTACACAAAGATATGAACTATAATGCATGCCAATTGTGTAGGTAGAGGGAAATCTAATTCCCTAATTCCTCCCCATCTTTCTGTAAAATTTCCTGCTTGTTTTCTTACCTTAGCCAGTTAGGATTAAAAGTCTTTCAAACTTTTTCTACCACAAAAACACTATGAGTTATTATGAAACTGTAGAGAAAATATTTTTAGTTTTCCTCATAGTTGGGGGCTTTTCAGCAAATTTTACCAAAAATTTGGACCTGAGAATTAAAATTATGGCTCAGTAATTAGTGACACCATCTAAAGAAAGTTATTTACCTTTCTAGAGGTATGTCTTACTTTTCGTAAAGGATCTGACCTTGGGTGATGAAGACATTCTCTGGGTTGTAAATCTAGAGGTATAATCTTATCTTTCTCTTAGATATATTTATTTTCATTCCAAAGGTAGAACTAAGGGACTAGGATCCTTCTCAAAGAGAATTTGATTATAATAGGGAGACAGAACTATTTTTTTCTTTCTCTCCATCGGGAGGAACAGGTTACAGTTCTCCCTTTTCAATATAACTCCCAGATTCTATTTTTTGGGTTTTTCATCTGCGGTGTTTACCCCAGTACCTTGCTTCTCATCACATCATCCCAGGGGAAAGAATTAGGGTGCCATGGGATTAACATGGCTACTATTTATGTAAGTGACCATTAATCTGTGCCCACTCTGTAAATCTTACATTTCCTTTTTGCAAAACAAGCAAATATAGATAATAAAATCTTTGGTAGTATATATGGTATGTATTGTGGACACAAAAATTCAGAAATACCCAAAGAGCAAATCTATAAAAACTGAGTGTATGAAATTGGTGTGAACTTTCCAAAATTTTCTTTTGCAACATGATTTTTCTAATCTTTTAATGATTAAATTTCTTGCTCTTTTCTCAATGTCAACTTCTCATGCTGAGCAGAAGGTTCAGAGAAGATTTTTCATCACCATACACTTGTATATATCCTTCAGGTGGTTTTCCATAGTACTTGAGACTTGCTATAGCCTTCCTCGTATTCAAGCCCAACCATCACTGGAAGATTTTCTTTATCAACTCGCATTAGATAATCATTCAGTTGCCTTTTAAATTAAAAGATCTAGTCATTTTAAGACAAAATATTTTCTCCAAGGTCTTTTAGAGACTTGTTCAACTGGTTCATGTTAAGGAAAAGTCTACTACCTTGGTTAATTTCTATAATAGTTCACCTTCCAAACAGTCAGCAAAATCTGAGCCATATTTTCTTAAAGATATTCCTGCAGTCCATCTTTCAATTTATGCATCATGTTGATAACTCTTTCTCTGTGAAACCACTGAGATTCTGTATTCTTCAGGCAATTATGTATTCAGATAATTCATACAGTATTTAAACATATTTGAATGAACTGGTCTTTGTTTAATAAATTTAACTACTTTGGTCACATCAGACAGCATGCTTTTAATTTCATCCTCAAGATTTTTAAAAACCTGTAAAAAAAAAGAAAGTAGCATTCCTTTTTAAAAGACGTTGAAATTTCTTGTATCCAACCATTAACTTACCATTAATAGTGCAGAAGACATTATAGATCCTCTCAAACTGACCACTTATTTCAAGAAACAAAGATAAAATATTAAATATTATTTGGTCTTTGCTTGTATTAGCTTTTTGAAGCAGAAAATGTTTACTTGAAATTCACCATTTTTTACAAATCATACAAATGCTACAGCACATGACATTCATTGGTGTAATCTGTTGATTTACCAATCTGCACAGAGAAGTTATTGTTTTCAATTTATTGCCCAACATTTCTTTAGCATCTTGTAATATGTCACTAATATGTTGACCTATCATATTGTTTGAATGAAAACATTTTAATTTCTCATACAGTGCTCCATCATAGCACTTAACTCATTATAATGTTTTATGCTGGCATTAGATTTTCACCAACTGGTTAGCTTTTGCTTTTCTGGACAATAGGTTCTGCTGTAAAGTAACTTACTTTCTGTATGTTTCCACAGAATTTGATTTTTTTAAAAAAATAAGCATTTTGCTGTGTAGTTTTGATTTTCTAAGAGCCCTTTAAGAAATAAGCACTTTTAATTGCCAAATGCCTGCGATTTGTTGTTAAGTGTTGTTTCTATTTTGCTGGAACCATTGCTGAATTTGTAAGCTGTTTGCTGCACACAGTACATAATGAAACAAGGCAATTTTGTTTAGCATCCCAAACTGTTCAATACCCTTCCATATGTAGCTCTCATTGTAAACATGATCTTCCTTGTATGCCCATCCCTTTTAATACTGTGCAATGAAATGCCTCAGAGATAGTAATTATTCATTTTCAATATTTTTAAATAACAACTTTATTGATATATAATTCACACACCATAAAAGCCATCCTTTTACAATGTACATTTCAGTGGTTTTTACTATATTCACACAGATGTGCAATCATTCATCATTAATTTTATCATTCAGTAGTAGGTCTAGATCCAGAAATTTCCTTTCCCATATCCAATCTTCAAAACTTGTTTCAGTTGACATTCAGGCATCTTTTAAAAATTCTAATAATAGTTAAAAATACAAAAGAATGGTGTAATAAATAACTAAAAAGGAAAATTTAAAATATAAAAACTATAATACAATTCACCTCTGACCTACACAATTCATGTTTTTCAAAATTTACAATAACAAAGTAGCAGGGGGCAGCAGAATAAGAGCACATACAACTTCCTTTGTTAGGATGAAACTTTCCCACTGATTTTTCACTTACACTGTCTGCAAAAGGGGAGATGAGAGAAAGTAATTCATGAGGGAGAGGCTGATGTCATCATTTTACCATTCTCTCCTTTATGTAATACTTGTGCTCAGTCATTATTAATATCCTTTAACATCAAAATCTGAGAATGAACTTACCCAAATGATCATGGTCTGAAGGCCCAGTGCCCTAGAAGACAAACCTCTAAAGAAACAGGTAACGGGGCTCCTCAATCACTGTCATCACTGCAATAATATGTGAAATTTAAAAAAAGCAACCGTGTTTATTTCTTTTTCAATCATGGTTTCTTGAGGACCCTTTATTGACATCTCCTGGAACTGTAGAGTTCTGTGGAGCCCTAGTGCAATGACAAGGTCTGGAGAAGTAACAGTAAACAAGCTAGTGGTATTCTTTGCTGGATTTTTCTCCTGATTGATTATTAAGCTCACTCTTCCTCTTTCACCATCAAAAACCTTGATAATTTGCTCTTCTATATTGCAGCCTTATAAAAAAGTCTAAGATGACTACTTAAATAGTTGAGATTAGAAACAGCTGCTGGTTTTGGTGACACCCTTAGGAATTCTTAATGATTGCTTACATTAACAGTATTACAAATGCTTAGGGATATCCACTAAAAATGGTAACACTTGTAAGGCAATTATGATGACAGCTCTGTAATTGATTTTCATATTAGGATTTGTTTATATTCTTTTTCTTTTTTTAATTGAAGTATAGCATTCATATATAAATAAACAATAAGTGTATAGTAAAAATTTTGAACCTACAAAATAAACATGCATAGCATACAAGGCTCTCATACCTCACCCCTCCACCAACACCTTCCACATTATGACTCTATTTACAAAATTTAACTTCCAACAATCTGGGAAAAGGCAAAAGCATATGGAGTACCCCGTGTGGGAGGTTTACATGCATCAGGCTTGAAAGTGATATAGCTTCTACTCATATTTCAGCATCAAAACATAGTCTATGGTCATACATAACTACACAGGTATGTATGTGTGCCCAGGAAAGAGGGGACCAGGTTAACTAAACAGATAATTGTCTCTGTTATTTATATCAGATGTATATCAGATTACAGAGCATTTTTGAGAATCTTTATAGTATTTGGTTAATGATTAATACTTGCAACTCTCTATAGCTGTGAATCTACTAAATAAAATATCCATGAGGTTGTTATTTTATGTCTTCTTATACCATCTAGCACATAAACATGCTTAATGAATGAAGGAATAAGTGAATAAATGAATAATAAATGAATGAAAAATTGTTTATCCCTTGACTCAAGTGAAGAACTTGTCTTTCTGAAAAGTAGGACTCTGAATCTCATATTCATATGCCTATTTTTCCAGTTAATCCAAAAGGATAATAATATAATTGGGAAAATGAGTGGGGAAAAACCCTCAATTATTTATCTACCCAACATAAGATGTTATACTTTGCTTTATGCTAAGCCTCTTTACCTAAGTGTGAAAAATAGCAAGAGAAAATCCAATACAGTCATTGAACACATAGTTTGTGCCAAGAGAATAAAAATATGGTGCCCATCAGCTAGGAAGAATTCCTGTGCAATGGGTTGCACCAATTTTTTAAAAAGTTGGCTCTCATAAAAATGTGGTTGCAGGTCTTCCTACCCTCTGCTATTTGCTGCCACCCCAAAACTATAGAAAAATCTTGGATCAGAAAGTCTAAACAGCCTGTCAAAATATAATTCAGTATAGTACACTCTCATGCCAAGGCTCTAGGGAACATGGACATAGTCCCTTAGCATGCCTCATATTCTAGCATAAAGACAGTCATATAAATCTAGGATTACACCACTATGAGAAAAATGACTTAATGAAAGTATATATAAAACATAAAGTTTTAATTCTTGGTGACCAAGATGTTGGTGTAAGATGCATGAGGGTAATATTCTCCCACAGAATCTCTGAACAACTAGCAGAAATGAATATGCACATTCAAGAATCTGAACAAGCTCCAAACAGTATTTCTGACAGTTTGATGCTGGATGGACCCCAGAAAATCATGTTCTTAGAGATAATCCATTCCTGTGGGTGTGAACCTATGGTGGGTGGTAAATTTTGATGGGAGTACTTCAGCTAAGGGTCTTTTGATTAGATTACTTCAGTAAGGCATGACACAGGGTGGGTCTTAATCCTTTTATTGCAGTCCTTTGTTTTAAAGTGGCAAAGAATTTGGCAAAATTGTGTTCTGATGTTGTATGGAAGGCAGAGTTTGAATGTGACAAGCTTGGATACTTAGCTGAGGAGATTTCCAAATTAAACATGGAAAATGCAGTTTGGCTTCTCCTTGCAGCTTATAATAAAATGCAAGAGAAAAGGGATAAGTTAAGAACTAAACTCCTGGGCATGAAGAAATCAAATTGATGTTTTCTGAAATTCTGAACTTTCTGAAAAGTGAGTCCCCAGAGAATAGTGCTCCATATGAATATTGAACTGAACGTAGAACTGGTCTGCAATTTCAATGCAAATCAAGATCGGAAATGCAGTTATCCAGGAAGGATCCGTGGAAAGTCTTACTGTCTGATACTTGGACTCCTGTCGCTGTAAGTGACACCAAGAATTTTTTTTTTTTTTTTTTTTGCCAGATCTATGTGAGCAGAACCACTGCCAGCATGAAATAAAGGAGACAGAAAAGGGACAGATGGAAGGAGAAATCACTTCATTTGGAGTGTTCCTCAGAACACTCAGGAGAGAATTTCCATATGACCCAGAAATCTCACTTCTAGGTATATACATAAAAGAATTGAAAGAATTGAAAGCAGGAACTCAAACAGTTATTTTCATCCCAATGTTCATAGTGGTATTATTCACGGTTGTCAAAAGATGGTAGCAACTCAAGTGTCCACAAACAGATAAATAGATTAACAAAATGTGGTGTATACATCAATGGGATATAATTCAGTCATAAAAAGGAATGAAGTTCTCATTCATGCAATAACATGGATGAATCTTGAAGACATCAGGTTGAGTGAAAGAAGGCAGACTCAAAAAAGAGCAAATGTTGTATGCTCTCTCTGATATGAAATAATTGATTAAGCAAATTCATAGATTCAGAAAATGTAAATACAGGTTTGCCAGAGGCTGGGGTGGAGATAAGAAATGGGGAGTTAATGCTTAATTGGTAGAGAGTTACTGTTTGAGGTGATAGAAAAGGTTTAGTAATGGATGGTGGTGCTGGTAGCAGAATATTGTGAATGTAATTATCACCACTGAAACATGAACTTGCATATAGTTACATGTAGACATTTTAGGTTGTATATATCAGAATAAATATTTATTATTTTTATTTTTTATAATTTTTTAAATTTTTAAAAAAGATACTTAAATTACATAAATGTTATACCAAAAATATAGGACTTTCCATATGTTCCACTACCCACACTTCCCACATCCTCCCACATAACCAACATCCTTCATTGGTGTGACAAATTCATTGATTGCAATTGATAAACACATCCTGGGGCATTGCTGTTGAGCATGGACCTTAGTTCACATTTTAGTTTACACCCTCTCCCACACAATTCTGCATGTTATGGGACGATATAAAATGGCCTATATCTGCTTAGAGAGAGGCCACATTTGAACAACGAGGAGGCTCTCAGGAGGCAACTCTTAGGCACCCTACAATACTAGGCTAAGTTCCAATGTCAAGAGCAAAAGGTTCATAAGTATAGTCTTCAATATCAAGGACCCATCAATGGACTATCCTCCTTCACCAGTCATTGCCCATGCACTTGGGGGACTGTTGCTCCTCCATTAGAGAAAGCAGCAGAGCACTCCAGGATGGGAATTCAATAGTCTCTTGGTTATTGTGTGAGTCTCCATCCACTGTGACAATGCCCCATGAATTTGAACACATTTATATATCTTATATGTATGCCCAGGTGAACCACCCCACATCTATCCCTCATCACTGATACCCCACACTAATGATCCTCCCCTGCCCCAGTTGTAACCCTTCTGTGATCCAAAGCTTCTTCAAAAACAAAGTCAATGAAATAGTCAAGTACAACTAATAGGAAAATGAAATAATAATGATAAATTTAAATATAAGAAATAAAATACATAGAAATTTTAAAAATTAAAAATAAAATAAACAGACTGGGATATTAAAAAATAATGAAAAATACTAAAAAATTTTTTTGACATTTTGCTTTTCATCACTGCAATATCTGTTGTCCTGTATATAGAGTGACTTTTTCTTCCATTTATTCCCCAGTGTCTTACTTTTATTCATTTCGTTTTCAAAGAAGTTTTAGGTTACAGTAAAGTCACATGCAGAATACAGGAGGCTCCCATATACCCAACATCCTCCCCTTTTCCCCCTTCCCATATTAATATCTTTATATATGTGGATGGTGCCTTTGTTGTAACTGATATACAAATAGTGAAACATAGTCACTAGCCATGGTCAATGGTTTACAATATGGTTTACCTTTTAGACCACACACTTATATAACTTTTGGTGATATTTAACATGCTCTGTGTCCTTCATTGCAAAATCATGTAGAACACTTCCACTGCCCACTAAATACCCCCTGTTCCATCTAATCTATTCCTCCCTCCTCCCCTTGGGGCCCACAGAGACCCCCCCCAGCTTCACTGTCGAATGACAAGATTTATAGTTGCATCAACACTGAGGTCTTAACACACCAAATTGTCTTCCCTCTTAGGAACAGCCCATGTTCTTCTTAGGAACAGCTCTTCAGAGACTCCTGTCCCTCTGTTTGTGGCATATTGGTCCTCCCCAGAATGGAAGTCCAACTCCTTCTCATTCATTATGCAGGGCTCCCTTGACGGATACAACACATTATGACAAAATGATCACTAGCACACTCCCTAGAAGACTGCTCTAGATACACCCTGTCTAAATACCTCCCCCATCCAACCCCCTAAACCAGTAACCCTTCCTTGTCATATTGCCATAAGAGCATTCCCAACCTTGTACTTTCAGCCACAGACCTGGCAATCCCCTGATCTCTCATCCAGTCATCCACCCAGTTCCATGGACCTTCCAATCCACCCTCCCCAATAGACCCACCTGTCAAACCTGCACTGACCAACTCAGTAGTATCACACCATCCTGTCATATACCTTCAATGCACAGATATACACTTTCACCTTATCATAGATTATATCCATATAAACATTGGCTCATAACCTTCTTCTCCCTTTCTATTTCCTGTAAATCCATCTTCCAGACAATAGCTCTCTGTCTGTTCAATTGCTTAAGCCATATCAGTGAGGTCATTTAATATTTGTCCTTCAGTGCTTGGCTTGCTTCATTTAACATAAGGTCCTCAAGGTTCATCCATGTTATCCTGTGTTCATCCATGTTATCCTGTGTGTTAGCCCTATATTCCTTCTTATAGCTGAATAATATTCCACTGTATGTATGTACCACATTTTGTTTACCCATTCATCATTTGATGGGCATTTGGATTGATTCCAACTTTTGGCAATAGTGAATAATGCCACTATGAACATTAGTGTGCATATATCTGTTTTTGTCCTTGCTTTCAATTCTTCTGGGTATATATGTAGCAGTGGGATTGCTGGATCATATCGCAGTTTTCTAGTTTTTTTTCCTCATCCCCTTCCCGTCCCCTGCCCTGCTGTTTTTGCTGTCTGTGTCCATTTGCTGTGTGATCTTCTGTATCTGTTTCTCTTTTTTTCTTCTCTTGGGTTTCTCTTCCAGGATTCACTGGGATTTGATCCTGGGACCTCTGATGTCAAGAGAGGTTCCTTGTCAATTGTACCACCTCAATCCCTGGTCTCTGTTGTGCTTCCCTTTGACTGTTCCCTTAGTCTCTCTTTGTTGCATCATCATCTTGCTGCATGACTCATTTGTACTAGCACTAGCTCACTGTGCAAGCACTTGGCTTGCTGCACCAGCACTTGGCTTATCACACGGGCACTGACTTGCTGTGTGGGTACTGGTTCACCATGCGGCACTCGGCTCATCTTGTGAGCACTTGCATGGGCACTCAACTCACCACATGGGCACTCACATGCGCCCTCAGTTTGCCATGCAAGCACTTGTGTGGGCACTTGGCTCACTGAGCAGGCTCTTGGCTTGACACAGGGGCATTCGCCTTGGCACTTGGCTCACCATGTGGGAACTTGGTTCACCACATAGCATTCGCTCAACACACGGGCACTTGGCTTGCCATGTGGGCACTGGCTTGCTGTGCAGGCAGGTTTTCTCTTCTTCTTTTCAACAGGAAGCCCTAGGGATCAAACCCAGGTCCTCCCATATGGTAGGTGGGGACCTTATCACTTGAGCCATATCCTCTTCCCTATAGTTAGTTTTTTGAAGAACGACCAAACTGTCTTCCACAATGGCTGGACCATTTTACATTCTCACCAGCAGTGGATGAGGGTTCCCATTCCTCCATATCCTCTCCTACATTTATAATCTTGTATTTTTAATAGCTGCCTGTCTAATGAGTGTAACATGGTATCTCATTGTAGTTCTGATTTGCATTTCCCTAATAGCTAGAGATGAGCATCTTTTCATTTGTTTTTTTAGATATGTGTATTTCTTCCTTGGAGAAGTGTCTTTTTAAGCTGCTTGCCCATTTTTTAAATGGGTTGTCTTTTTATTTTTGAGGGGTAGGATTTCTTTATATATGCTTGATATTAGACTCCTATCAGATATATGATTGCCAAATATTTTTTTTCCATTGGGTAGGCAGTCTTTTTATGTTCTTGATGACCTCCTTTGAGGTGCGAATGCTTTTAATTTACAGGAGATCCCATTTATCTATTTCTTTTGCTGCTCATGCTTTGGTTGTAAAGCTCATGAAACCATTTCCTATTATAAGATCCTGTAGATGCTTCCCTACATTATCTACCAAGGTCTTTATTGTCTTGGCTCTTATATTTAGATCTTTGGTCCATCTTGAGTTGATTTTTGTATAAGGTGTGAGAGGGTGTTCCTCTCTCATTCTTTTGGATATGGATATCAGTTCTACACAAGCACCATTTGTTGAAAGGCCATTTTCCCCCAATTGAATGGGCTTGATGACATTGTTGAATATCAGATGACTGTGTATGTGAAGATCTGTATCAGAACTCTCAATTCAGTTCCTTTGATTGGTATGTCTATCTTGTGCCAATGCCATGCAGTTTTGACTACTGTAGCTTTGTAGTATGTTTTAGAGTCAGGTAGTGTGATTCCTCCAATTTCATTTTTCTTTTCCAATATGTCTTTGGCTCTTTGGGGCCTCTTGCCCTTCCAAATAAATTCCATAGTTATTTTTTCCAATTCAGTAAAAAGGCTGTGTTGTTTTTTTTGGGATTGCATTCAATCTGTAGGTGAGTTTGGGTAGGATAGACATCTTAATGATGTTTAGTCTTCCTATCCATGAACAGGGAATATTCTTCCATTTATTTAAGTCTTTTATGATTTCCTTTAACAGTGTTGTGTAGTTTTCTGTGTATAAGTCATTTACATTTTTAGTTAAATTTATTCCTAGGCCTTTGATTCTTTCATTACTATTGTAAATGGTATTTTTTTCTTGATTTCCTCCTCAGATTGCTCATTATTGGTGTACAGAAATGTTACTGATTTTTGCACATTGATCTTATAGCCTGTGACTTTATGAACTCATTGATAAGTTCTAAAGCTTTGTTGTAGATTTCTCAGGGCCTTCTATATATAGTATCATGTCATCTGCAAATAGTAAAAGTTTTACTTCTTCCTTTCCAATTTGGATGCCTTTTATATTTTTTTCTTGCCTCAATGACTTAGCAAGTACTTCTAACACAATATTAAATAAGAATGGGGAAAGTGGGCATCCTTGTTTTGTACTCAATCTTAGAGGGAAAGCAGGGAGGGCTTTTAGAATTTCATCATTCTATATGATATTAGCTGTGGGTTTTTCATATATACCCTTTATCATGCTCAGAAAATTTCCTTCTATTCCTATCTTTTGTTTTTATCAGGAAAGGGTGCTGTATTTTTTCAAGTTTTTTCTCTGCATCTGTAGACATAATCGTGTGATTTTTTTCTTATGATCTGTTTATGTGGTGTATTACATTGATTTGCTTATATTGAACCATCCTTGCATATGAAGGATGAAACCCACTTACTCATGGTGTATAATTCATTTTATGTGTTGTTGAATATGATTAGCAAGTATTTTGTTGAGGATTTTAGCATCTAGGTTCATTAGAGAGATTAGTCTGTAATTTTCCTTTCTTGTGGTGTTTTGTTTGGCTTTGGTAGTGGGGTTGGCATCATAGAATGTGTTAGGCAATGTTCCCTCCAATTCTATTTTTTGAATAGTTTAAGCAGGACTGAAGTTAGTTCTTTCCAGAACGTTTGGTAGAATTCACCTGTGAAGTGGTCTTGTCCTGGGCTCTTTTTAATTGGGAGGTTTTTGATGACTGACTCTAACTCTTTACTTTTGATTGGTCTGTTGAGCTCATCCATTTCTTCTTTCATCAATGTAAGCTGCTTGTGAGTTT
This sequence comes from Dasypus novemcinctus, assembly GCF_030445035.2. Classification (NCBI taxonomy): domain Eukaryota; kingdom Metazoa; phylum Chordata; class Mammalia; order Cingulata; family Dasypodidae; genus Dasypus; species Dasypus novemcinctus. The sequence goes on along the minus strand of NC_080673.1, from coordinate 111,817,693 downwards.
CTAGTAACTTGTGCATTTCCTCTAAATTATCCTTCTTGTTGGCATGTAATTTTTCAAAGTATCCTCTTATGATGCTCTTTATTTCTGTGGGGTCAGTTGTGTTATTCCTGTCTTCATTTCTTATTTTGTGCATTTGCATATTTTCTCTATTTTTGTTGTTGTTGTTAGTCTAGCTAAGGGTTTGTCAATTTATTTGATCTTCTTGAAGAAATAGCTTTTGGTTGTTTTGGTTTTTTTTTCTAATGCTCTTTTATTTTCTATTTCATTTATTTCTGCTCTAATCTTTGTTATTCCCTTCTTATTGCTTCCTTGAGGTTAGTTTGTTCTTTTTCTCATTCTGCCAGGTGTGCAGTTAGGTCTTTGATTTTAGCTCTTTCTTCTTTTTTGATATAGGCATTTATGGCTTTGAATTTCCCTCCCAGTACAGCTTTCCTGCATCCCACAGGTTTTGATATGTTGTGTTGTCATTTTCATTTGTTTTAAGGTAGTTTCTGATTCCTATTGTAATTTCTTCCTGGATCCACTGTTTGTCTAAGAGTGCATTGTTTAGCTTCCATAATTCTGTGCCTAATCTGGTTCTCTGGCCTTTACTGATTTCCAGCTTCAATCCACTGTTGTCAGAGAAATTATTTTGTATAATCTCAATCATTCGAATTCACTGCAAAGTTTTTTGTGTCCTAGCATGTGGTCTGTTTTGGATAATGATACATGTGCACTTGAGAAGAATGTATATCCCACTGTATTTGGTTGTAGTGTTCTGTATATGTCTTAGATCCAGAACCTCTAATTCATTATTCAAATTCTTTGTTTCTTTACTGATTCTCTTTTGAGATGTTCTGTCTAGTGGTGAAAATGGTGTATTAAAGTCCCCCACTATAATTGCAGAGACATCTATTTCTCAACTTAGTTTTTCCAGTGTTTGCCTCATGGATTTTGAGGCAGCCCAGTTACATGTGTCAATGTTTAAGATTGTTTCTTCTTTTTGAAAAATTACCCCTTTTAAAAATATATAGTGTTCATCTTTGTCTTTTACAATAGTTCTGCATTTAAAGTCTATTGGTTGGGAAGTTTTCAGCTATTATTTGTTCCAACACTCCTTCTGTCCCCTTTCCCTTCTCTTCTCCATTTGAGATGCCTATAATGCATATATTTGTGTGTTTTATGTTGTCATTCAAATCCCAAAGTCCTGCCTGGATTTTTTCTATCTTTTTATCTATCTCTTCTACTATATGTTTGATTTCAGAAGTGCTGTCTTCCACATCACTAATTCTTTCCTCTGCCTCTTCAAATCTGCTGTTTTTTGCTGAGAATGTATTTAAAGATTGCTCTTTCTTGGATTGTGCCATTCATCACCATCATATCTGCTATCTTTTTGTATATGTTTACAATTTCTTCCATATGTTCTCCCAGTGTCTTTTTAATATCCTTAATTTCTTCCTTCACTTCATTAAGTTGGTCCATAATATTTGTTTTGACAGCTTTGAATACTTGTTTGATGTTCTCCATCTCTTCCTGGTTTTTAGCTTGTTCATTGGACTGAGTCATATATTCCTGTTTCTTAGTATAATTTGTAATTATACTGTTGTCTGGTCATCTTTTTATCTTAAGGGTTTATTAACTTGGTTAGCTTCTCTCTTTACTCTAGAGTTTTATTTGTTTTTTTGTGTGTGTGTGTTAAGTTTTCTCTTTGACACTTTGTTTTTCTTATTCTATTTCCTTGCTATTGTTCATGTTCCCTTGAAGGGAAAAATTAGGGCCAGAGAAAGCAAAAGAGGTAAGGAAAGTAAAAAGACAATAGTAACAATAATAGTAATTTTTAGAAGAGGGACCATTTAAGACATTGGGAAATAAATATTTAACTCACGTAAGGAGAGTAGAGTAATAGGAATAAAATAATGGAGTACCAACAATGAAATGGGAAATCAAATAAAGAAAACTGTATAGAATAAATTAAAAGGCCAGAATGGTGAGGAGAGAGGAAAAGAGAAAAGAAAAGACAAAAAGAAAAAAGTAACAGAAAGAAAACAGGATAGAGGTGACAGAAATAAAAACCAGAAAAGCTGAGGACTAAACAAAGAGAGGTGGAATATAAAAACAACAACTAAAAGCAGAAGATAGAAAGATGAAGGAAGGAAGAAAGATAGCATTGAAAGACAAAATCATTATATACAGAAAAGGGGACATCAAAGAACAGGAAACACAGCAACCAAGAATCAAGTCAGCAGCACCTTGAATAATTTATTCTTTTGTCCAGCTCCCTCCAGATGGATGCCCTGAATCCTCCTGCTCTGTGGATTCACAAAACAGCTCACTCAGGCAGGCTCTTGACCCCACTCAGCTATTTCTTGGGAGAGAAATCTGTCTATGTTCCTTTGATAGAAAAAAATATTAGGACCAAAGAAAAGGAAAGAGATAGGAAGACAAAAAGAATCATAGTAATAATAATAGTAAGAGATAGGAGAGTAACTGTAAAAAGACCTAGGAAATTGAAAAATTAACACAAATAAGAAGCACGGAGGAATACGATTTGGGAAGTGAAATAGAAACAATGAAACAAGTAACAGCATAGAGAAAAATATATATAGAATGAATTAAAAGGCTTGAATGGTTATAAGAGGGGAAAAGAAAAGAGAAAAGAGAGAAAGATAAAAGTAAAAAAGAGAAACTAAACAGAGAAAAAAGGATAGAGGGAGAAATTCAAACAGAAAAATTGGAGACCAAATAGAAGAGGTGGAATGAAAGAATAACAGAAAACAAAAGTTGTAAAAATAAAGGAGTGAAAAGAAATAGCATTGGTAGAGTAGATCAGTAACCAAAAAAGAAAAAAGAAAAAAAAAAAAAAAGGAAAAATAAGCAGGGAAACGAAGGGGATACAGAACAAGCAAGAAACATGACAGCAGTGACTTGATTTTTAAAAAGGAGACAGAAAAGTGGGACCCAGGTGGCTAAACTTGCCACAAAGAAATCACCCTCCACCCTCCCAGACCCCAACTCCTCACAGGAAATCTGCTGTCACTCTCCATTTGGAGCAGTGAGCCAGGGGTTCCGAGTCTGTCCGCCCTCAGGGCCGGGTATGTGTGCAGCTTCCAGCCACTGCAGTAAGCAACCTACGTTATTCCTGGCTTCCCTGATTGTCCAGTACTCTCCTAGATGACTCAGAGCACTTTCCTGTGTGGGTAGTCGTCTACTCTACTCTCAGATACAATTTGCCAGGAGTTTTACTGTCACTTAATTATCTCTGGGGTGGGTAAGGGGAGCCCTTTCCACCAACCAGGAGGTTTAATAACTCACGATTACCTACTTTGGCTTCTTCGAGTCTCTGACCCTCACTGTTCTGGGAGTTGGTAAGCAGTGTCCTGGTTTGCTGTTAGCTGAAGCAGGCAGATCGCCACGGCAGCTTCTGGCTTTTTCTTTGTTGTTTTAGTGAGAGCGGAGCCTTATCTGCTTAATTTGCTGGCCATGTTCCCACAATCCCCCAATAAAAATATTTAAAGACTATAGAATCCCTAAAAAAAAAACAAAACCAGTGAATCCTTATGTAAACTATGGACTACAATAAAAATATATAATTAAAATAATATTGTTTCATCAATTGTAATAAGATTAGCACACTAATGAAAAGTGTTACGAATAGAGAAAACTGTGTGTGTGGCATATGTGGAAACTATTCTCTGCAATATTTTTCTGTAAGCTACAACTTCTATTGAAAAAAATTAATAGCATGAAGGTTGCATTAGGAAGATAAAATGAACTTTCTTGGGAGTTAAGGAAAGCTTCCCAGAGGGACTTTGACCTGGAACTTGGCATGTGAACCAGAATCAGGAAGCAAATTGATAGCAATAGTCCGTGCAAAGGTTTAGGGTTTGAAAGAGAAAGTGACAACATATGTGTCACTGCGTTGTGGACAGGATAGGGTGTGGAGTGAATGATTTTGAAGGGCCAAGCAGATACAGCTGTCTGATATATAATATGTCTTTATATGTCCACATTTAAGAAATATTATCTTTTATAACCAAATGTTATGTGCAACAGACATCACTATCTCTATCCCAGGGGTATGTTGGAAATGAAGTGAGGTTCAGAGATGGGGTGGGGCAGGAGATAGTGCTTGATGAGAATGAGGATGAGAAAAGAATGAAACTAGGGGATAGTTTAAGGATGTTGGCTCTGTACATTACTTGTTTAAAAAGAAAGGAATACAAGAATGCAAAACAACCTGAACTCTAATGGTATGTTTTATGGGTGACCTTGCAAAGTGTCCCTCAGTCAAAATGTCAAGTGGCTATGTCAAAATTCCGGGATTAAAACAGCCATATCAAACTATACTGTGCCTTCCAGGAAATATGAAAAACTATTTCATTAAAAGTAGATTTTCTTGACCAAAGTACAGAAATATTGTGGGCTCCATAAAACAAATAAGCATTTGTTTCATTTTTTTTTTATTAGAGAGGTTATGGGCTTAAAATCTAAGATTCCCATATACTACCCTATTATTAACACCTTGATTTGGTGTGGTACATTTGTTACAATTGATAAGAGCACATTTTTATAATGTACTATTAACTATACTCCATGGTTTACCTTAGAGTTCACTCCTTGTGTAATGTAGCTGCATGGATTTTTGAAAAATTTATTCTATTATCGTATATACAATCTAACATTCCTCCTTTTATTCAATTCAGATATATACTTCATTGCTGATAGTTACATTTACAATGTTGTGCTATCATCATAGAAATGTTTTGGTAATGGATTGGATGGTGGTGATGGTAGAAAAATATTTTAAAGAGACTAATACCAATAGATTGAAATGATTGAAATCAAGAGCCTGGATCATTCAATACATATATTTGATAAATGAATAAACAAAATAAAAATAATTTTATAATATTTAGAACTTTTTAGAAAGTAGTGAGTCCCAAGAATTAAGCCATTCAAACATAAGCTTAGAGAAAAAGATTCTAGGATTATATGTTATTGATCATATATGTCTCTCCTTCTCACCCCTAGATTCAACAACTTTAATAGATATAGACTCTAATTCAAATTTATGACAAGTTATATTGACCTTCCATACTAAGTCATAGTCCCTTGTAGAACATAGATTTTGCTAGAAGTGAGTGTCAAGGTACATCTTGAAGAAGTTCTATCACTCATTGCTCATATAACATTTGTTAAAAAATATTTATTGGGCATCTGTTATGGGCCAGGCAATAATTATTGGCACTGTTAGTATTTTATAGAGTAAGAGCATAAATATACACATTGAACTTATATATTTTTGAGATAACTAAATAATGAACAATTAAATAAATATAAAATTCCAGGTTTTAATGAGTTCTATAAGAAATAATAAAGCATAGTGAGGGGCACAAAGTGATAGAGGATAATGATGGCTTTTGATAAAGTAGAAAAATTCTTTAAGGAGGAAGAGATTTAAGCAGAGACCTGAAAATATATGGAAAAGAGATTTCTAGGAAGAAAGAAAAGGTAGTATAGGGGCCCTGAAGGAGAAAAAAAGCTTGACTAATTTGAAGAACAGTAGTAAAACCAGTCTGGGATCAGCAGAATTATTTAGGCGAGAGGGATGAGGGAAATTCAGAGCAGCTGTCTGGGCAAGATTATGTAGGACCTTGAAGAACATGGTAAGGAATTTGGAATAATACTAATTGCATAAGAGTGTCTTTGGAGAGTTTGAATAGGGAACTGATATAACCTTATATGTATATTTTAAAAGTACTCCAACTGGTATGTGAAGAACAGACTAGTAGGAGAGTATAAGAGTGTGAATGAAGAGAGAGAAGCCCTGCAGTACTCCATGCAAGAACTGAATGTGGCTTAAACCAGGACAGTTTATGTTTTGAAGGTAACTCCTTCAGGGATTTTTCTTCTGATAGAATATGAAACTATAAGAGGGAAAGGAATCAAGAACTAATCCTTGATTTGTGGTCTGAAAATCTGGGTGAAGGTAACAACATATAATGAGTGGGAAAAATGCATAAAGAAAGTTTTTTTTTTTTTCTTATTTGTCAACTACAGTGTAGTTAAGACTTTTCTTTTGGATGGGTTAATTTTAAGACAGTTATTACACATCTAAGTGGGAATATTGGGAAGGTAATTGGTTCTATTGCTTGGGGTATCAGAAAAGTCAGAGCTGAGATGATGAATTTTGGAGTCTTTAGCATATGGAGTCCATTTAAATCATGCAAGTTGATGATTTATCTAGATTGATGATAAAGGAGGAAACATTAACAATGGAAACTAAGAAGAAATGGCCAATGAAGTAAGAGTAAAATCAGAAGTGTCTTGTGTGTTAAAAGCCAACTGAGGAAATGAACGAGTAATCACTATGTCAAACTATGCAGAAATATCAAGAAATATGATTAGTCATTTGGCTATACAGTTCCTATCACACTGATCAGAAAACACCTTTGTACAATTCATCATTCTCTTTGTTTAATATTACAAAGGAACTCAGAGTTCACTACAACTTGTGAAAACTTACAATGCCCATTTTCTCAGAGCTCTGAGTATTAAGGTATTTAATTGTTTGGACTCCCTGATTTCATCTATCTTCTGGGTCAAAATTCTTAAACTTCACTGGTGTTTTACCATAGCCTCTATAATTCCCACAGGACATTTGATTATGTTTAAAAATATCCTAGATGTATTCATATACAAGGATAAAACAGAACCCTATCAGATATGATTCTATAATGAAAGGTTTGAAAATCATGGTGGCCCATATGATTAAGATCTTGAATTACAAAATGAGTTTTTGGTAATGTTGGTTTTCTATGAAATCTGAACTTGAGAGAGATTACCCTGGCAATAAAGTAATGGTGAAGTAGATAGGAAAGCATGAGATACAAGGTAGTAGGCTATTTGATTATTCTACATTTAAATAAGTGAAGGCCTGATTTGAGTATGATGAACATGGAATGACATATAGAGGAAGATATATAACCAGACATAAGGAATGCAGGACTGGAATTTAGAAGGGCAATTGGAAATAGATATATATACTGTAGATTTCCAAGCAGAGAGGAAGTGATTGAAATAGTAGAGAGAGTTAAAAGAAGAGAGGGAGAGAGGGTAAGGTATTCAAAGATGGTGGATATCAAACTTGATTAAGTCTGTATTTAGGGGTTAGAGGAAGAAGAGGAGTTATTTAAATGACTGAAAAGAATGGGAACATTAATCATGATGGGGAGAAAGTATTTTTGTTAAAGAAAAAAAAGATATATTCACCTTTGAATGCAAGAGAATGTATAAGTGCTTGTTGTCTACAACTCAGTGACCTTATGTGCTGGTTTGAGCCTTTTGTGGACCCCAGAAAATTATATTCTTAAGCTAACCCATTCTTGTGTATTTAAACCTATTTATGTTGGACCCACTTGGTTAGATTCAGTTAAGGGATGTTTTAATAGATCACTTTTGATGAGATTGCTTCAGTTAAGGGCCTTGGATTAGATTGTGGAATGAAGAGAGGTTCTTAATCCTTTCCTGGAAAAGTCCTACATAAATGGAGGGGAGAGGAGAGAAAAAGCTGATATTTTACCGTGCCATGTGAGAGAGGACTCCAGGATTGCCTGCAACCACAGAAAAACAGAGAAACCCTGAGATTTTGAGATAGAGGCTGGAGGCTGGAATCAGCAGAGCAGCCAAAGCTGAAGCAATGAAATCCTGAGGAAAGGGGACTGATAAGCAATATGCCTAATGGCCACAGCTGATTTTGGGAAAAAGTGAGCCTGGAGGAGAAGGCAGATACCAGGTGCTATTCTGCTTTGCACATGGCAGGAGTCCAGGATAACCGCAGCTGACCTTTGGTGGGACAGTGTCTCTGATTTGGATAATTTCACAGCCTCAGAACTGTAGGCTCTTACCCTAATAAATTCCCCTTATAAAAGCTAACGATTTCTGGCATTTTGCATTAGCAGCCTTTGGCAAACTAAAACACCTCATAATTTATTGTCCAAAGTCAGACACTTTTAAGTGGGAAATGAGGCACCAAATAATAACCATCCTAATTGACTGTAACAGCTATACACTGGGAATGTCTCTAGTACAGTGGACATATAGTTAATATGGATAAGGGGAGTGAGCTGGAGGACAATGATAGACTATGTAGTTCCTAACAGGGGAAGAAAGCACTTGGTGAACCCAAAGAAGGTGGGAGAGAATGAAATCAAGAGCCCAAGAAGAGTGGTTAACTTTGACCAGAAAAAGGGAATGTTCTTTGTCAACATCAATAGCAAAGTGGCCCAGAGAAAATTTTAAATGAAAAAGAGGGCATTAAAGGATTTTCCTTTAGAGACCCTCACATATTTCAGTGTAAATTATGCATAGGTAGCCTGATTTGTTGTACCTGGGTGTTCTTTGAAAGTGAAGGATGGAACTGGAGATTAAAAGATGGCAGAGAGATTTTAAAAGACCACTCTTGGAAACAGTGCAGGAAGTCAACATACATTAAATGAAAAGGTCACCAGCAAGGTTCTAGGTCCCATCCAGGTGTCAGACTCTCCAGAAAGAAAAAAACATATCTCAGAATAATAGTTACCATCTGTTGAATATTTGCGCTATGCTCTATTTGAAGTGCTTACCTGAGTTATCCCATTTTAAACTCACAACAGCCCAATTTTACGAGGGATATCAAGAAGATAAGTAATGCTCTGTCTAAGGTTGCACAGAAAAATACGAAGAGTTGTGATTCAAATTTAGGGTAAATGGCTTCAGAGCCCAAGGACTTGACCACTGAGCATGCCGTTCCTCAAGGCTAATGTTACCTGTGTTTTTAGGGTCACAAAACACATTCCAGAGTGATATGGGTTCTTAGAAGCAAGTAAAAGGATTTCACAAGATCATACACTTATCTAAAGAAAACCAAATGGAAAGCACTGCCTAGGTTAAGTGTGTGTAGCTGGCTGCTTTGCTGAGGCTTCCACCATGGTCTGAAATGATGCTGTCATTTGACACCAAGTGGGATGTAGTCAGTCTGTCACAGGGAGGTTTATGATCCATTGGCCTATAGTTCTACAGATGAAAAGATGATTTTAGTCTGTAGGGTATCTTTTACTAGCATGGTATTTTCAGCATTTCAAAGAATATCAATCAGGAATCCCTGAAAGCTGAAATGTGCTTTCCTGAAGTGAGCAAGCTGGTACAATAATTCTTAAGTCCTTTGTTGTTGCAGAGGAAATTTCTATGAGTTTCATCATAAAAAATATTTTATACTACAGGTACCAAAAACCCCTATCAATCTAAGATCTACCATTACTTTTTTATAGTTTTGTTGCCAGGTAATAAACACATACTAAAAAATACAGTTTGAGAGGAAAAAATACCTCAATAAAGAGAATTCCCTTATGCTTTGGGATAAGGGGGAAAAGAAAAAGCCCAACTAAACAACCAACCACAACAACAAAAAACTCAAAAAACAGTCACAGGAGTCCCAAAGATAATTTCAAAATTCACCTCAGCCTTCCAGAAAAGGTCTTTTTTAATATCTTTATATTAATATTTGTTTATTCCAGCACCTTGCATTGTGCCTTGCCTATGAAAGGAATTCAATGAATACTTCTTGAATAAATGAATCTGTGATTAAATAAATAAATAAATTTTTCCTGTATCCCTTTTTTAAAAATCCTTAGCTACATATAGTATACTAGATGAACATGATTTTGTTGTGGTAGTTTTTTTTTACAAAATTATTTCTTCTTTGTTCATTAAAATTGATAGATTTATGCCCAGCTGATAAGGTCATATATAATTGACATTGGTGAATAAAGGTGGAAGGTTGTCAAAAAGAGAAAATCTTAGTTTTGAATCTCTCGTATAATATTATCTGTAATTTTTCTGAACTTTTTACTTTTTTCCTGTATGTTTACTGAGTAATGTTGGATTGTTCATGCACCAAAAGCAAACTTACTTTTAAATTGGAATTAATTAAAAGGACATAGGCATTCTGACATTTGTTTACAATGTAAATTAAGAATATATCCTGATAGGTAATCTATAGTTAGGTATGTATTCAGCTAAGCCATATTGTATACATATGTAGTAAATACCTGTGCAACATATTATGTGCAAAAATACAGCTAGTATATTTCTTCAATTTTATTATATATTTTTCACATGTTAACATTGGTAAAATTGGAATACATTTTACAATTGATATTACCTTAAATGAGATGAATTATGGCAATCATGCAGATGAGAAGACTGTGTGTATATGATGCTTTGGGCGAAGCTCAATTTAATTAGAGACAATTTTAATAATCTAATTTTAAATTATATTTTAAGAGATGCAAATGAATGGCCAAATGACAGAGAATATTGTATGTCACTTGGGTATAGTGAATGAAATAATGGAGATAGAGAGTATGTGTGGACATGAAAAGAGTTTCCCCAATTTTTAGCTGACCTGGGTGCTACCTATATTCTTCTAAGCATAATCCCTGCATAAATGCTGCCTATAGAAGTGCTGTACTGAGTACTAGGCTAATTATTAGAGGGAAAAAAAGCATATATTCTTGCCTGAAAGGACTGTAGAGACCACAGCCAAAGACTTGGACATACAATGTAATATTTAGATGATTCCTAAGGTTTGAATTTATTTTGATTTAGCTTGGTGGTTAATTAGGGGATACATATGAGCTAAAAGAATGCAAAATATAAGTTTAAAGATCTCAGACACTGAATTTTGACATTCAGTTACGTATAAGGTTTTCCGTGTTGAAGAAATTGCTTATATGCTGAGATAGAAAGATCAAATTCTGTTTTAAAGATATTATTTAAAAAATTAAATCCTCAAAAGCAAGACATCTCATTAACCTGTTTACTGAATGCCAACAATATGGAAGACATATCTGATAATTCATAGGTTTAATGTGTGAACCTTAATAGTATATTTTATTGGGAAACCAATGAATTTTCCATTTTTCAATTGTATAGCAGTCAGGCAGATAGTTAGCAGTATTGTGCTATGTCTTTTTCCTCTAGTCTCAACCATTCAGTCTGTTGCCAGGTTAATTTACTTTTTTTATGCTTGTTAATTAAAAAAAATTATTGAAGTATATCATTCCTACATGAACATACATAAACAGTAAGTGTATAGTAAAAGTAGTGAACTTGCAAAACAACTATACATAACATCATACAGGAATCCCATGCACCAACCCACCACCAACATCTTGCATTGTAGTGAAATATTTGTTACAAATTATGAAATAATACCATCAAAATCTTGCTACTAACTATAATCCCATATCCTACATTTGTTGTGTTTTTCCCCAATCCACCCTATCATTATTTTAAACATATTTTTATTGTAGAACTTGTGAACTTACAAAACAATCATGCACATGTGTAGAATTCCCATCCAACACCCCTTCACCAATGCACCACACTGTGGTGGAACATTTGTTAGCAATTGTAAGATACTATCATCAGACTATTACCACTAACCATGGTTCATAGCGTTCATTTGGCACACTTCTTCCATACTCTCTCATTATCAACACAATACATCTTGGCATAGATGCATGAATATTATAGTTTTGTTGTTAACCACAGTTCATAGGTCACACCAATTGTATTTTTTCCATGCTTCCCTACATTCCTACCATCCTGTAATAATGATGTACATCCACTGTAGCTTGTATCTGTACTATCAACCACAATTCTCAACCACCTCTGGATTCACTGTGTTATTCAGTCCCTAGGTTATTCTCTAGCTTTCTTTCAGTTGGCATTTACATCCCTAGACTACCCTTTCCAGCCACATTACCATTTATAAACCAGAGGCTACTTACTATAATGTGTTACCATCAACTCCATCCATTTCCACACTTCTACGTAAAGTTATTTAAAACTTCTATATACATTAAGCATCAGTACTCTTTCTCAGCCTTATTCTTTTCTACTAATAACCTATACTCTAGGTTCCAACTTCATGCATTTACTATTCTTCTTGAGTTCATATTAATCAGACCATGCAATATTTGTACTTTTAAATCTGGCTTACCTCATTTAGCATAACATCCTCAAGATTCATCCATGTTAACATGTGTGTCCCAATTTCATTTCTTCTTACTGCAGCATAGTATTCCATTGCATGCATATACCACATTTTGTGTATCCATTCATTGGTTTATGGACACTTGGGTTGTTTCCATCTTTTGGCAGCTGTGAATAATGCCATTATGAACATCAATGTGCAGAAATCTGTTCTTCTGGATGTATTCCTAATAGGGGAATTGCTGGATCATATGGCAGTTCAATATTTAGCTGAGGAATTGCCAAACTGTCTTCCACAGAAGCTGTACCATTTTACCTTTTTACAATCCCACCAACAGTGAAGGAATAGTCTTATTTGTCCATATATTCCTCAGTACTATTTTATAATGGCCATTTTATGTGGTATGAGATATCTCATTGTCATTTTGATTTTCATTTCCCTAATAGTTAGTGATATGGAATATTTTTCCATGTAATTTTTGGCCATTTGTATTTCCTCTTTGGAGAAATGCCTATTTAAACTTTGCACATTTTTAATTGCCTTGATGGCTCTTTTATTGTTGAATTGGATGATCTCTGTATAGAATGGAAATCAAACCTTTATAGGATATGTGGTTTCCAATATTTTCTCCTATTGATTTGCTACCTTTTCATGTTCTTGACATAATTATTTGAATCACGAAAGCACATAAGTTTATGTTTGAAGAGATCACATTTATCCATGTTTTCTTTCATGGCTTGTGCTTTTGGTATAAGGTTTAAGAATCCACCACCTACTACCAGGTCTTGAAGATGTTTTCCTACATTTTCTTCTAGGAACCTGCTTTTATATTTAGCTCTTTGATTCATTTTGAGTTAATTTTTTAAAAGATATTAGATAGGGGTCCTTTGCTTTCTTTTGGTTATGAATATCCAGTTCTCCCAGCATCATTTGTTGAATAGACAGCTCTGCCTGAACTGGGTGGGTTTAATAGGCTTGTCAAAAATCACTTGACTGTAGATAAGAGGTTCTGTTTCCGAACCATGAATTTGGTTCCATTCGTCTATGTGTCTGTCTTTACGCCAGTACCATGCTGTTTTTACCACTGTGACTAGGTATTATGATTTAAAGTCTGGAAGAGAGAGTCCTCTAAATTTGCTTTTCCTTTTAAAGATGATTCTGACTATTTTGGGACCCCTTACTCTTTCAAATAAATTTTATATTGTGTTTCCCATTTCTTTAAAAAATGCTGGTGGAATTTTTATCAGGATTGAATTGAATCTGTGTATTAATTTGGGTAGAATTGACATCTTAATGATATTTAGCCTTCCAGTCCATGAGCATGGAATGTTCTTCCAATTATTTAAGTCTTTTAAAATTTATTTTAACCATGCATTGTACTTTTCTGAATACAAGTGCTTTGCAATCCTGGTTAAGTTTATTCCTAAATATTTGATTCTTTTAGTTGCTATTGTAAATGTTTTTTTTTCCTGACTTCCTGACTGCTTATTACTAGTATATAGAAACATCACTGATTTTGCATATTGATCTTGCATTCTGACACTCTACTGAAAATGTTTATTAGCTCTAGCAACTTTGTTGTAGATGTTTCAGGACTTTCTAGGTATAAGATCATATCATCCGAGAAAAGCAAATATTTTACTTCTTTCTTTCCAATTTGGATGCCTTTTATTTTTTTTTCTTGCCTGATTTCTCTAGCTAGAACCTCTAACACTATATTGAAAAACAGTGGTGACAGTGGACCTCCTTGTCTTGTTTGTGATCTCAATAGGAAAACTTTCAGTCTTTCACCCTTAAGTACAATGTTAGCTGTGGGATTATCACATATACTCTTTATCATATTAAAAATTTCCTTCAATTCCTATGTTTTGTAGTATTTTTATCAAGAAAGGATGCCGTATTTTGTCAAATGCCTTTTCTGCATAAATTGACAGGATCACGTGGTTTTTCTTCTTTGATTTATTGATGTGGTGTATTAATCTGATTGATTTTCTTGTGTTGAACCCCCTTGCATGCCTGATATAAAACCCACCTGATCATGGTGAATAATCCTTTTCCTGCCTCTTTTTGGTTTTCAACTTTGTTCCATTATGATAAGAGAAAGTACTTTGTATAATTTTAATCTTGTTGAATTTATTGAGATGTCTTTTGTGACCCAACATACAGTCTATCCTGGAGAAAGATCCATGAGCACTTGACAAGAATCTACATACTGCTCTTTTGGAGTGTAATGTTCTGTAATGTCTATTATGCTTAGTCCATTTATCATATTCAAGCTCTCTATTTCTTTATTGTTCCTCTGCCAGATGTTCTATTCAATGCTGAGAGTGGTGTAAAGAGTTCTCCAACTATTACTGTGGAGATATCTATTTCTTCTTTCAGCTTTGTCAGTGTTTGCCTCATGTATTTTGGGGCATCTTGGTTAGGTGCATAAACATTTATGATTGTTATTTCTTCCTGGTGAAATGCCCTTTTTATTAATGTATAATGTCTCCCTTGCATTTACTAAAAGTTTTTCTTTTAAAGTATATTTCACCTGATATATGTAGAACTACTCCATCTTTTTTATTTTTATTTTTATTTTTTGGTTACTACATGCATGGAATATCTTTTTCCAGCTTTCACTTTCAATATTTTGGTGTCCTTGAGTCTAAGGGAGCTTTGTGTAGATAGCCTAAAATGGCTCATATTTTCTTATCCATTCCACCTCTGTGTCTTTTGATTGGGGAGTTTTAATCCATTAACATTCAATGTTATTACTATAAATGCATTCTTATTTCACACATTCTGATTTTTGGGTTTTATCTGTCATATTTTATTTTATCTTCCCTACTCTTTTGACCCTTTTAGTTACTTTTATGATATAATAATTTCTAGACTCACTTCCAAGCATCTCTTTCCTGTCTTTTTTTCCCCAGGCTGTAGCACTCTTTTTAGTATTTCCTGCAAAGCCAGACTTTTTGTTATAAACTATTTTAGTTTCTGTTTATCTATGAGTATTCTAAACTCACCCACATTCTTGAAAGTCAATCTTGCCGGTTATTAGATTCTTGATTGGAAGTTTTTCTCTTGCAGTATCATAAATATATCATACCACTGCCTTCTTGCCTCCATGGTTTCTGATGAGAAATTGGCACTTTATCTTATTGGATATCCCTTATGTGTTATGAATTGCTATTCTCTTTCTGCTTTCAGAATTCTTTCTGTCTTTGGCATTTGACATTCTGATTAGCAAGTGCCTCAGAGCTGGTCTATTCAGATTTATTTGGATATGAGTACATTGTACTTATTGGATAATGATACCTATGTCCTTCAATAGGGTTGGGAAATTTTCTGCTATTATTTCTTCAAATATTTCTTCTGCCCCTTTTCCTTATTTTCTCTTTCTAGGACACCTGTGACACATATGTTTGCCATCTCTTGCTCTCATTTAGTTCCCTGAGACCCTGTTCATTTTTTTCCATTCTTTTCTTCACCTGTTCTTTTGTATGTTTGCTTTCAAAGGCCATGCTCTCAAGCTTACTGATCCTTTCTTCTTCCTTCTTAAATTTGCTGTCATATGACTCCAGTGTATTTTTTATTTCATTTATTGCAATTTTCATTCTCATAAGATCTGCTATTTTTCTATGTATGCTTTCAAGTTCTTCTTTGTCCTCATCCACTGTCTTCTTAATATCCTTAATCTCTTTGGACATCTCATTGAATTTACTAAGATTAATTTCAACATATAGGATTAGATGTCTCAACTCCTTTATGTCATCTGGAGGCTTGTCTTGTTCCTTTAACTGGGTCATAACATCCTGTTTCTTGGTATGGATTATCGTTTTTTGTTGATGTCTTGGTTTCTGACTTACTAGATGTATTTATTCTGTGTACAGTTTCTCTCTTTAGAGATTTCTCGCCTTTCTCTCTTGCTGGTTATGTATTAGGAGCTTGATACTGTAAGCTGTGGAGGCTGAAACTGCCCAAATTAAACCAGGGACTGATGAAGCTTCTCCCGCTTTTCTCCTCTGCTAGGAGTAGGGACAGAGCCACCACTGTTTTAATAATCCAAGTAGTGCAGGCCAAGACTGTCTGCAGTTGTCCAGAGAGACTGATGAAGCTTCACACCCCTTCCTCCCCTGCCTGGGGGGGTTGGAGCTGCAGGTGTGGGCAGCAATCTATGCCTTGCAGGTCCAAAATGACCACATTTGCCCAGGTGGACTGATACAGCACTAACCCCCTTCCCTGCCAGGGGTGGGCATGGACCGTTTGGACTGCTCAACTATTTAATTCCTGTGGGCCATATACACCTGCAGTTTCCCAGAGAGACTGAGGAAATAGCTCCTCTTCTATTCTATTGGGGTGCAGGGATGGAGCCCCAGGTGTCCAACTATTCAGTGTGTGTTGGCAGAATGCTCCTGCAGTTACCCAAAGAGGCTAGTGCAGGCCCACTAGCTTCTTCCCTGACAGAGCTGGGGCTGGAACCTAGGCTAGGACTGCAGTCTGATTTCAGTGGAAAAAAAACAATCCATACCATCACTATGATTTTCAGTCAGTTCCACTTCCCCTCATGTTGGGGGCAGAATGAAAATAGTGGCTCTCTTTCTGAAGTTTGGACAGGTTCAAACTTTAGCTCTTCCTCAGGTTATCCTTTAGCCAGGCAAATTTACTAATCAGTGGCTGAAGTCTGTGCCCAACCATCTCTTCCTCAACTGTTTTTGGTAAATGGAGTTTCCAGCTCCAGCCACAGAATATGTCCCAGGTGGCTTGTGCCGTGGGAACTGGCTTACGTGGCATGGAATGCTCTACTCATGATCTTCTTGGCAGATGGGCAGTTTCCTCCTTCTGTTCTGTCAAGGATGTTGCAGGATGCTCCTCCATTCTACCATGGCCCCAAAACTGATGCTGTAGATAGCTCTGGGCAATCTGTAACTACCCTGTAGGATGCACTGACTCTTGAAGCTCCTTACTCTGTTGCCATCTTGCCCCTCCTCAGGTTAATTTCCTTTTATTATTATTTTCATTCATTGTAATAATTGATGATTTGCAAGCAGCACATTAAATATACAAAAAACACTAATAATAATCTTTCCAAATTTACCTTATAGACCTATATTTTAGCTTGCTAAATCCTGTCAAGGCAATATACCAGAAATGGGTTGACTTTTACAAGGGGGATTTATTAGTGTAAAAGTTTGCATTTCCAGGAAGCAGCTGTGGCTCAATTGATTGGGCTTCCATCTGCCATATGGGAGGCCCTGGGTTTGCATCCCAGGGCATCCTTGTGAAGGCAACTGCTGGCCCATCCCATGGAGAGCTGATGGCCTGTGCCCACACAGAGCTGGTGCAGCAAGATGACACAACAAAGGGAGACAAGCAGACACAAAGAACGCACAACAAGTGGACACAGAGAGCAGACAGCAAGCAAGCCACAAGTCAGGGGTGGAAATAAATAAATAAATAAATAAATAAATAAATTCTTACAAGATATTTTTAAAAAGTTAGCAGTTTCAAAGCTGAGAAAAAATACAAGTCAAGGCTGGATCAGGATATTCTTTTTTTTTTTTAACCTTTAATATAAAAAAAATTTTCTCTTCCCTCCCCCCACCCCCAGTTGTTTGTTCTCTGTGTCTGTTTGCTGCGTGTTCTTCTTTGTCAGCTTCTGTTGTTGTCAGTGGCACGGGAATCTGTTTCTTTTTGTTGCATCATCTTGCTGTGTCAGCTCTCCGTTATGTGCGGCACCATTCCTGGGCAGGCTGAACTTTCTTTTGCACCAGGTGACTCTCCTTACGGGATGCACTCCTTGCGCGTGGGGCTCCTCTACGCGGGGCTCCCCTATGCAGGGACACCTCTGTGTGGCATGGCACTCCTTGCGCGCATCAGCACTGCGCATGGGCCAGCTCCACACCAGTCAAGGAGGTCCAGGGTTTGAACCGTGGATTTCCCACGTGGTGGACAGATGCCCTAATCACTGGGCCAAGTCCACTTCCCGATCAGGATATTCTTTCTCCCCAAGCTGCAGTTGTGGGAGATCAGGCACATGGCAGGACACAATGGTGGCACCTGCCAGTCTCTGCCTTCTCTTCCAGACTCCATTGCTTTCAGCTTCTGGCTTCAGTGGCTTCCTCTCAGCTTCTATATTCTGTTAATTTCAGCTTCTAGCTCCCAAGGCCTTTTCTCTCAGATTCAAGGAGTTTTACTCTGAGTTTGTACATGTTTCTCCCACTTATAAAGGATTCCAGTAAGAGGATTAAGATCACCCTGGGTCATGCAGACTAATCAAAGGCCCTCAGCTGAAGTAATTTGATAAAAAGCTCCCACCTGCAATAGGTTTACAGCACAGGAATTGATTAGTTCTAAGTACATTATCTTCTGGGGCCCGTTCAATTTCAAACTGTCACAAATTAATTTTTTCTAAGGAAATTTGTTTTGAAATGCATAATATGCAATATGGCTGTGTTGAAAAGCAATGCAATATTTTAACATGCAAACATATCTTACATTCAGAAACTGTCACAAACTTTGTAATCAAATTTCCTGGTACAAATCCTGATCCTCTATTTATTAGCCATATGACTTTAGGCCAAAGCATAGACTCTCTCTGACTCATTTCATCCTCTGTAAATTGGAGATAGTGATAGTTTTATATGATGTGACAGTTTGAGATTATTTTATGAATCCCAAAGAAATATTATGTTTATAAATTTATCCATTCCTCTGGGTATGATACACTTTGATTATATTAAATTCAGTTGAGGAGCATTTCATTAGATTACCTGTTACGATTGCTTTGAGAGCTTTTTGATTCTACCACATCAGTAGGGTGTGACTCAGGCTGAGTCCTCAGCCCCTTGCTGCATTTGATATAAACCAACACTCACAGGGACAGACAGACACAAGAAGACACATGGAAGAGTTCTATCATTTTTGATCCTGCCATGTGACAGAAAGGAGAAGCTCAAACAGATGAAGCCCTGGGGAATGGTGAACCATTTTGTCTACTAGCTTACAGCTAAACTTGTAAAGAAAGGGGAACAGCCAAGACTAATAAAAGAAGGCCTAGAAAGAAATAAGCCCTATGTAAGGAGAAAGCCCAGAGGGAAGGCACAGACCAGGCAGAAATCAGCAGCCATTTTACTTCAGTATGTGGCAACTGACTTTGGTGAGAAAGCAACCTTGAGTTGGACTTTTTAAGGCCTTAAAGCTGTAAGCATTTACCCCAAATAAATACCTTTTATAAAATTCAACAAATTTCTGGTACTTTGCATCAGCAGTCCTTTGATGGACTAATAAATATGAGAAAATATTTTAAGTGCTTGTGCCAGGCTGTATTGGCAGAAACAAATGTAATTTTTAAAAATCCATAAAATAAACACTAATACACAAAAACATCTGAAATGGAAAAACATATTTCTGATTCAATGGTATTTAAGTGAAATAAAATTCAGTAATAATGCTTCAGTACTGATGTTCTATTTTTAACTTAATGCTTTGCCTGCATTAGGTAAAATAATTATGCATACGAACTAGTAGAAAAAAAGAGACAAAGGAATTAAGATTAGTCAGGGAAGGACTGATTAGTGGTCAGCATTAAAATTCAGGACTGGACTTTTCTTTCAATTTGTGGAAGAAAATTGAAAAATAGGTGGACATGAACCCATCAACTCTGATGTGGCTTGTGAGAGGTTCTGGAAGAGTCATGGAGAATTAGATATTAAAAGGTTTTAGAGTTTGTAACACATGCAGGTGAAAATCACATTATGGCTTGGGTCAGGTCCTTGTCCTTACTTTGATAATGTAAACTATAGAACGAGGACATCTTGATTTTCTAGATAATGCAATGGTGTTTACCTGCATAGTTACTCTAGCACTGGATACATTAAGGAAAGAAAATAGCACCTGAGACTTTTCAAATGCCAATTATTGCAAAAAGATCTGTGCACATTTTCAAACGTTGTGTCTTTTATCAAACAAAGCACCTCTACCTATATGAATCTCTTTATATCTTTTGGGAGAAAAATGTGCATGTATCTGTTTCAGTTTCTTTCCTATTACAGACACAGACTTTTATCCTTAAGATAATTAAGAAAGATCAATAGGCTTTTCTCAGACTTTGAAATAATCAGATTTTCTTTGTATTAAGCAAAAGGGAGAAAAAATGTTTTTAACAAAAGCAGCATGAATCTTAACAAACAGGAGTCCTCAAGATATAGATTTCCATTTCAAGAGTAGGATGCTGCTAAACCAAAGGACCCAGGTACATCTTTACAGAACAAAACCCCATAGATTAGATTGTTCTCATCTTTCCAACACTTGCTCAAGTGGACTGCTTAGCACTTGGGAGCAAGTTGGATTCTAGGTAAATTTGTTTGGCATTATGTGCATTATGGGAAGTCATCTATTTTACAGCTACATAAAACAGTACATGGATTTCATGATGCAGAAAAGCAGTAGTTTATTCCTCATTTTCCATCATGTATACTTTTACTGAATTCACTTGCATGGAAAGTAACTGGCCCTTTAAAACACAAATGAAAAATACCATCATCATGCACTTACCTCTTTCTAAGCTTTTCTTTTTCAGTAGCTATCACTTAAAGGAGAGAAGAACATTCTTTAAGGCAAAATTGCCAGGGAGCACTGAAGCTAATTTTAAATGCTGCAAGAATAAGGTTTATAACAGAATAGCAGAAGCAGGTGTGGTTTGAAAATATATTCTTTGTATTCGTAAAGGTATGAAGAGAGAAAAAATATTGCTCCACCCCATAAATTAAGAATCACACGTAAACAATGGTATGATTAGAGCATACTCAACCAATAAATTAGCATTATACTTTCTAATCAAAGTAAAACTTTACAAAAAAAATCAGAAAATTCTTTATTGGCAACAAATATAGATAATATACATTATGTGGAAAAATGTAAGGAAAGCCATTTGTCAAATATATTGATTGAAATGCTCATTTTATTTTTATTATGAACACTAATTTATGTTTGCAAACAATTCATTTTCTATCGCCAGACTCATTAATAGTAGTGTTTGAATGGATCTGAGTTTTGGAAGTATGTTAATATTTCATACATATTTTCTAACCGGATGAAATCTTCAGGACATCAAAATAATACTCTAAGTGGGACAATGTTAAAAGTGTTTGAAATATATTTATATATTGGAAGATGCATATTACACAAAAAAGTTTGACTTTCAGTACAACAGAGTATGTGATCTGTGCCAAATGATCCAACAAATATTGTATAGTTTCAGGATATAGGAGATATAATAATCTCAGTGGATTGATACTCACAAGAATAGCTTGGTAAATGGTTGAGCTGACTCTTGAAAAATAGATAAGATATAGAGTAAATGAGAATGGGACTTTCCAAGAAGAAAGTATGCTGGACAAATCATGGCAGAGTTTTCAACCCTGGTACTATTGACATTTGGGGTTTGATAATCCTTTATTGGGGGAGGCTGTCCTGTGTATTGTAGGATGTTACCAGCATCCCTGTCTTCTATTCACTAGATGCCAGTGATACTTTCCATCCCCTAGAGAGATAATCCAGATTGTCTCTAGGTGTTGTCAAATGTCCCATGGGGGTGAAATTATCCCCATGTGATAACCACTGAACAATGGGGTCATAGAGTTATATATGAGGTAAAGGATAAGGAGCCCAAAATGATTTACCAAGGTTAAGATAAAGTTGTAGACAGCCTAGAATATTTGGTTACGGAGTTGCTAATCTTCATTAAGCAATGAAGTTATACGTGACTTCAACAAAGTATGTCTAACAATCAGTTCTATGAACTTCTTCCTGTTTTCTCTACTTCCTGACTATCCATCTTCATATATTTTCTTAAAATTATGAACACAAGACATTAATTTTTCATTGTGTTTCAAAATACAAAACCATTATGTGCTGATTGAATTAATGAGATATGAAAATAAAGAAATAAAATGGGAATCTCAACATCTCCTTTTTCACAAACATCCCCACAACTTTGAAGATTTCTATGTTAAAATCTTAGTGGTAACCTTTCATATCATTCTCCCTGCCCATAAAATATAAATACATAAAATATAAACTTAAACACCAGCTTTTTCTTTGCTTTGACAAAAATGGGACCTAATTATAAATATAAATCAGTTTTCTTTTCCCATTGAAAACATCATTTGAGATAAATACAGATTTAAATCATTGTTTTCAATAATTACATCTATATTATCTAATATGTCTGAACCATGATGCATTCAATACTTTTTGAACCGAAGGACATTTAGGTTGTACAGTTTTTGCTTCTGTAAGTAATGTATTAGTCAGCCAAAGGGGTGCTGATGCAAAATACCAGAAATCTGTTGACTTTTTAAAATAAAGGGTATTTATTTGGGGTAGAAGCTTACTGTTATCAGGCCATAATACATAAGTTACTTCCCTCACCAAAGTCTGTTGTCACGTGTTGGAGAAAGATGGCTGCCATTCAGCCATCCTCTTCCTTTTAAGGCTCCATGGTTCCAGCTTCTTTCAGTATCAGCTGTAGTTTGGGATAAGTCACATCACTCCCGGGCTCTTTTCTCTCCAAGCTCAGCTGTTCTGTTATCTCCACAAACTCTGTTGTGGACTATCAGGCTCTGCAGGCTTTGTCTCTCTCCCTGGAGCTCAATACTCTCCTGTCTCAGCTGATCTGCTCTTTCCCCTGTGTTTACTTCCAGCTCAAAACTCACTCTTTTCTTTGTGGTGTAGTTTTCTCTGTGAGTCCCCACCCATCAAGAGGGCAGGGACTCAACATCCTACTGATGTGGCCCAATCAAAGCCTAATCATAATTTAATCATGCTCAGGGAAACAGACCAGATTATGAACATAATCCAATATCTATTTTTGGAATTCATGAACAATGCCAAACTACTACAAGTAGTAAACATTTTTATTCAACTTGTCTAATATACTAGTGATTTGGTTTCCAAAAGATAATGTCCCAAAGTAAAAAGTAAAATTCCAAGTAAAATATGTGTATTTTAAGATTTAATGAATATTGCTACACTGCTACTAGTATTTAATAAAAAGTGTCTATTTTACATCATCATTACTAATATTGGATGGTATTTGTTTGTTTTTAATGTTTCTGAATCTGAAAGATTCTTTAATTGTTGCTGTAATTTGCATTTCCCTGAACACCAATCAGGACAAGCACCATATAATAAGTTAATGGCCTTTTTTTCCTCTGTGAATTAGCTGTTCTTGCCCTTTGTCCACTAATTGTTCTTGTGTTAACCAGGAAATTATTTTTTTCTCAAATAATTTTCTTTGATCATTTTTTAAAAATCTCTTTTATACAGGTAGTTACAGGCCAATCCTACAACTGTATAATTATGCTGTTTCTTTTTTCCTTAATCAGGCTTCCTCAGAGTTGATATACTATGTTAGTTGTTTCTAAGAAAGAGTTTTTGTTTATTTTAGTATTTGTTTGGTTGCCACAATAGGATGGTACTATGCCTGGCAGTAAAATAGGCATAGTTAAGGAAGTAATGTTTCTTTAATGGCAAAAGAAATGGAAACCTAAGAGGATAATTACTTAAATAAGAGACAACACAGCATGCTCACACATAGAGTTACAAGCTTATCAGTTTTTTCAAAGTTCTCACATAGAGGCATATCACTGCTCAGGAGGGAGGACATAGTTTGAAAGACAAGCTCCATTTACTACACTGATGGAAGAGTTTATATCGTCTTAGCTCCTTGACCCTCAACTCAGGATACCAGACCCTTCTGGAGATTGGAGACTTCACCTGATAATCAGGTGCAACTCACATTTCAAGAATTTCCTGAGTCTTAATTACCTAACTGTACCACATTTCTCAATTTCCCCAGACTCATTATTGTTCGTATGTTACTTTTTTTCCTTTTCAACCCTGATTTCTGCTCTATTCCCCTTTCACGTTTAGGCAACCATTTGAAAATATTTGTAAATATATTTGTAGCAGTTAAAGGTATCTGTCTAATAGTCCACTTTCCCCTTTAATTAACAAAGCAATGCTCCCAAAGAGGTAATATTGTCTATACTTACCAACTATTTTGGCAGCAAGTTGTGGCCATATGACTAAGTTCATGCCAATTAAATATGGGTGGAAATAATGTGCACAACCATCATGTCATTTACTTTTGAAAAATCAAAATGTGCTGACACTTTATCTCCTCACTTTCCACCTATCCATGCAATGGTGCTCGCTGTTCAGCAATCATTTACAAAGACAACTCAGTCTCTACTAGAGGATGGCAAAGCCTTAACAAGATACAGAAATCTTGGTGGCTGTAACAGAACTACTTCATGACCCTGCCCTGACTATCTAACAGTATTTTAAAATGAAATATATATGTATACACATATATATGTATATACATGAACACACATGTATGCACACACACATACACTTCTAATTTTTTTGTAGCACTATTTTCATTGCAATTGTTTAGCCTAGGGGTTGATAAACTTTTTTCTGAAAAGGGCCATACACTAAATATATGGCCTTTGTGGGTTATACAGTTTCAGCCGCACCTATCAAATCTGCTCCAACTTTACCATGGTAGTGTGAAAGGAGAAATAGAAAATATGTAACCATTTTAAAGAGTTAAATTCAGTGGATTTTAGTATTTTCAGAATGTTAGGCAACCAAAAAGATCATCAAATTCCAGAACATTTTCATCACCTCATAAAAACTCCACACCCATTTGCAGATACTCCCCATTTCCCACTTACATCAGGCCCTGGAAAACTACTAATCAACTTTCTGTCTCTATTAAGGACTGCTACAATAAGCAATCTTTCCTTATTGACTTTTTCACTAACATAATGTTTCTGTGTATCAGTACTTCATTCTTTTATTTTGACTGAATAATACTTCACTGCATGGATAAAGCACATTTGTTTATCTATTTTTGAGTTGATCAGTATTTGAAGCATTTTTGCTTTTTGGCAGTTATGAATAATAATCAATTGAATTGCAGAACCTCAGTTTTGACATCTTGGTCTTGGTCCACATTTTGGTGGGTATGCACCCACTGTAAACGTGATCTCTTCAAAATGTTATTTCAATTGAGGTGTGGACCAACAGAATCAGGTTGTGCTTTAAACCAGATTGCTGAAGTCCTTTATAAGCAAAGTGAAAATCAGAGAGAAAAGAGCTAGGAGGAGCAAGCAGAAGCTGGAAGTGAACAGAACCGATAAGAGAAAAGAGGAGATGACACCATGTGCATTGTCATGTGACAAAAAAGCCAAAGGCCAAGCATCGCTGGCAGCCAACCCGAGAATGTCAGTCTTCAGCAAGAAAGCATTCTTACTGATGACTCAGTTTTGGACTTTGTCTAGCCTCAGAACATAAGCCAATAAATTCCTACTGTTTAAGTCACCCCATTGTATGATATTTATTATAGGATTTGGGAAGCTAAAGCATTTTTTTGTTACCAGAAAATAGAGTCTTGCTATTATAAATACCTAAAATTGTGGGAAAGGCTTTGAAATTGTGTAATGGGTAGAGACGAAGAATTGTGAGGTGCTTGATAGAAAAAACCTTTATAGCTCTGAAGAGGTCATTGGTAGAAATATGAACATTAAAGGTACTCTTTAGGGAGAAAGCAATGTCTTATTGATACCTAGATTTTGGAATATTAGTGTCCAAAGGTATGAGAGGATAAATTTATATTGTATTGTCATTTAATTTTTGGTACATTTTTTGCAGATTTAGGAAATTAATAGAGACTTCACTACTGTAAAGTGTGCTGCTGTAACAAATATTTAAAAACATGGAAGTGTATTTGAAATTGGTAATGAGTAGAGCCTGCTGCTGAGATGGCTCTTTCACTTGTTTGCTCATTGTTTTTGTTCTTTTTTTTTTTTCCCATTGTCTGATCATTGTCTGTTTGTTTTTTCTTTAGGCACAGAGAACCAAACCCAGGAACTTCCATGTGGGAGGCAGGCACTCAAATGCTTGAACCACGTCTGTTCCCTGCTCATTTGTTTTTCATATTGTCTGCTCATTGTTTGTTCATTGTCACACTCATATTTTGCTCATTGTGTGGTCGTTTTATGCTCATTATTTTTAGCTCATTGTCTGCTTATTGTATGCTTGTTGTTTGTCTTCCTTAGGAGGCACCAGGAATCCAAACTGGGACCTCCCATGTGGGACGCAGGCACTAAACTACTTGACCCACATCTGTTCCAATGGTTTTAAGAGATGAGGTTTATAGAATAGAATGAATTTGCCTGATATACATCTTTGGAAAATAATGTAACACTCTGGATTTGGTTCAAAATCCTCTTTTTGTTGAATACCATGCAACAACAGGGTAAACTGAACAGCAGTTTAATAGGTAGCAGTAAATATGTATGTTTTGGACAAAAATGATTTAACGGTGTATTTGCTATCTCCTTCTGCACAGAAGTAATCTTGGCTCAGCAATTGCTCAGTTCTCCATCTTCCCAATTTGTGCTTTGCCAGGAAGATATAAGGAAAGAATCTTCCCTAGGGACCACAAAGGGAACATGGTCCTGCTTACACCCTGGTTTTGCCTTTTTAGCCTTGAGGATTGTGAAAGAATACATTTCTTTTGTTTTAAGCCACCCATTTGTGGAACTTTTTATGGCAGCCTTAGTAGACTAATACAAATATTGCAGTGAAGTTTTGAGTCACAAGGTAACATTACGTTTCACTTTGGGTGGGGAGAACTGTTAAGCTGCTTTTAGAACACCAGCGTTATATCACATTACTCCTAGCAATATGCTATGATTCCATTCTCTCTACATGCTAACCATGCTTCAGATGGTATGTATTTTTGAGTTAGCCATCCTAATTAATGTGAACTGGTTTATTTGTGGTTTTTATTCCCCATTCTCTGATAATAATGAGCATATTTTTTGCATGTCCATATTGGTCATTTGTACATGTTCTATGGAGTATTGTCTATTCTAATCTTTTGGCCATTTTTAAGTTGGGTAAGTTGACCTTTTGGCATTTAGTGGTAAGAGTTCTTTATGTATTCTGGATATGAGTCCCTTATTAGATATAATATGTATAAATATTTCTCCTATTCTTTGGGTTATCTTTTTACTTCTAAATGGTGTTCTTAGTAGCAAAAGAATTTTAATATTAGACAAATGTAATTTTACTTATCCAAGATTAAAATTACATTTTAATTTTGTCAATATATTCCACTGAGTCAATCCTTATTCCAGTTTTACAGTGCTTTAATTTATGTAGATTTGTAGTGAATTTTGAAATTGGGAAGTGTTCTTTTTCAAGATTGTTTTGGCTATTCAGACTCCTTTGAATTTCCTTATGAATATTTAGATCAGGTTGTCAATTTCTTTAGAAAGGTAGGATCTTTGATGCTGACTACATTGAATCTGTAGATCAATATGAGGTATTTTGTTACATCTTAACAATATTAAGTTTTCCAACTGATGAACATTAATTTGATCCTTTTTAATATCTTTAATATTTTATAGATTCCATTGTAAAAGTCTCAAACATTTTTTGTTGAATTTATTCCTAAGCATTTGAAATTTTGCTATTTTTGCAAGTGGAATTGTTTTCTTAATTTAATTTTTGGATTATCATTTCCTAGTATATAACAATAAATTGATTTTATATATTGATCTTTATCTTCAACCTTGCTGAAATCCTTTCTTAGTTCAAATGACTATTTTGTTTGTGTGTTTGCAGTTTTTGGAAAATCCTTAGGATTTCTAT
This sequence comes from Dasypus novemcinctus, assembly GCF_030445035.2. Lineage (NCBI taxonomy): Eukaryota > Metazoa > Chordata > Mammalia > Cingulata > Dasypodidae > Dasypus > Dasypus novemcinctus. The sequence continues at coordinate 111,789,951 of NC_080673.1, read as the reverse complement.
ACACAAGCTCTTGTCATCTGTGAATAGAGGTAGTTTGCATCTTCATTTCCAATTTTGTTGTCTTTTATTTATTTTGTTTGTCTAATTGTCCTGGCTAGTACCACCAGTACAATGTTAAATACAAGTGGTGAGAGTAGATATCCTTGTTTTGTTCTTTTTCTTAGAAAGGAAACATTCAGTCTTTCATTATTGTTTATTTTATTAGTATGTTGTATGAAATGATAGGTTTTCAAATGTTAAACCTATCTTGTACTTCTAGAATAAATCCCATTTGGTGGTATATAATGCTTTTGAATATTGCTCAATTTGATTTGCTGGTAATTTACTAAGGATTTTTGCATCTATTTTTTTCTTCTTTTTGTCAACTATTTTTTCTTTATTTTTATATAAGCTTTAGATTATATAATAAGTGTTATATAAAAAATATAGGGAACTCCATATACCTCACCCACTTCCTCTCCCATGCTTTCCTCCATTAACAATATTTCATTCATGGGTTACATTTCTTACAATTGGTAAACATATATTGAAGCATTGCTACTAACCATGGTATATAGTTTACATTATGGTGTACACTTTTCACTGCACAATTTTACAGGTTTTCACAAAATGCATAATGGTTTGTATCTGTCATTGCAATATCATGCAGAGCAATTCCAATGTCACTAAAATTTCCCACTTTTACCCATTCTTCCCCCTCCCTCCCCTGCAGAATCTCTAATGATATCAACATTATAGATTCTTCCATTAGAATAATAAATCTACTTTAGTCCATAGTTGCATTCCTCCCTTATATTTGTTCATTCCTCAGACTTGAGGATTTAGGGATGGTGATGCTCACTCTGCTTTTGATCAATAGGGGGCTATGAACCCATGGGGCTGATGGATGGAACTGTATTGCTTGAAGTTGTTTGTACTTTCTTTTTGGGAGATGGGCATTGTCCATAATTATCCTTTTCTAGTTGTCCTGGGTGAGTCCAGAAAAATGAAGAGTAAGTATTGGCTGCAACTCTGCTGAGATTCAGGACTCAATTGGCATATGAGCAGCCAGAAGATTTGTCTCTAGAGCACATATTTAATATGTATAGTGCTAATTGTACTTTCAATAAATGGGGCAGAATAACCATGTATAGGAAAATTGTAAATGAGTCTAACTCTGATACTTTGGGGAGATGGGTTATCATATATTCTAAGGCAAGGCCTGCCAATGGGGTGCTGATTTCTTGAGTTGTCTACCCTTCCTGTAGTGTCTGGATGTCTCTAGAGCCCTCAGAAGCATCCCTGCTTGAGGCACTGTCCCTTGTGGCAGTCAGTGAGATCCTGCTGAGCCATATATAAGGGTAACCTCTGAAATGGCCTCCTGACTTACTTTGAAATCTGTTAGCCATAAAAACCCATTTGTATTTAACATTTCCCCCTTTTAGTCTAGGTTTTTTCCAAATGCATCACTAGTGGATGATTTTTAATAGTTCCTCGGTGCCAGGGAGGCTCATCCCCAGGAGTAATGTTTCATACTGGGGAGAAGGTAGTCAATCTACATGCTGAGTTTGGCTTAGAGAGAGGCCACATTTGAGTAACAAGGAGGACTTCAGGAGGTAACTCATAGCAACATGTATTACTAGGCTAAGTTTCAATTTCACAAAATTAAGGTTCATAAGGTTGATATTGAAGTACAAGCATCAATATCAAAGTCCTCACATGTTGGTCTGTTCTCCTTTGCTAGACATCACCCATGCACTCTAGAGATCCTTGCCACTCTATGGTTGAATAAAGCTGAACTCCCCAGGATGTGAATATAATATTCCTTTGGTTATTCTGTGTGTCTGTGCCACTTGACACAACACCCCATGACCATGTAAACACATTCAACCTCCATAAATGTATGTCCCAGGTGCACCCTTCCTTACATAAAAACCCCACAATGTTTATCTTCCCTGCCACAGCCACAATCTCTCTGCAATTCAAAACCTCCCCAAAAACAAAGCCAATAAAAAATAACAGTAATAATAAAATAAAATAAATATTTAAAAAATGAAATAAATTAAAAAAAACGTTTGCATTGTGCCTTTCATCATCATAAGATCTATTATATTTTATTTATATTGACAGTTTCTTCTGAATATTCAACCAGTGTCTTATTTTTTTTTTTTCACTTTAATTTCCAAACCCTTTAGGTTATAGAAGTTAGGGGATTCCCATATACCCCATCCCTTACCCTCCAATGATATCCTGCCAATGATATCCTGCATAATTGTGGTATAATACATCTGTAACAATCAATGAACAAATATTGAAGCATTGCCACTAACCATAGTCAATGGTTCGAACCACAGTTACTTTTTGCACCATAAATTTCAGAGGTTCTGACAAACTGTATAATGCATACATCTGTCATTGCAAGATCATGCAGAACAATTCCAATGCCCTAAAAATGTCCTGTGTTCCACTCATTCTTCCTTCCTCCTCCTCTTAGAATCCATGATGACCACTAAGTTTCAATTTTTAAAGAATTAGGTTCATACTTACATGCATTAATATGAGGGCTTGTATACCAATCTGTTTTCTTTCTTTTTTTTTTTTAAGGACTGTAAACGTCTCAATTCTTTAAAATTTTATTTAAAAGTTTAAACAAGTTAATTTTATTGATACATATTAATAAAGCATAAATCCATCCAAAGTATACTATCAGTAATATCTGGTGTAATCACCTATGTGTGCATTCATCACTTCAATCATTTTTAGGACACTTTTATTATTTCAATAATAAATTTTTATTTATTTATTATTTCAAGAACAATAATAATAGTAATGGTAATAAAGAAAAGGAAACAAGCAAAAAAACAAAATTCATTACCTCTCAATCTTTCTATGCTTCTCCTGCTGTACCTATCTACTATTCTTTTTCCTTCTCTCTAGTATGTTCGTATTTGTAATTATATTTTGTAAAAACAGTCTTATATATGCAATATCACCAATATTTGTGTTTTAGATAAAGTTTCACTTTCTTATACAGTCCTGTTAAAGTTTTTAGATTTCCATCTAGTAATATACATGACCTTAGACTTTCCCTTTCAACCACTGTCATAAACATATAATAGCTCTGCTAGTTACAAACATAATTATGTGCTTTCATCATTTCTATTCATTTCCAACATTTACAAACAATCTTTTCTTGAGGATTATGCATCTATTTTTATAAAGGATAATGACCTAGTGTTTTCTTTTCTTGTCTAGTGTTGGTAACAAGTTAGTATTGGCCTCAGAGTTGAGAAGAGTTGGGAAGTATTTCTTCCTCTTTAATTTTTGGGAGAGTTTGTGAAGGACTGGTATTAAATTTCTTTAAAAGTTTGGTAGAATTGACAAGTGAACCTATCTGGGGATGGGCTTTTCTTTGTGGGAAACAACTATTAGTTGTTATTGATCTGTTCAGATTTTCTGATTCTTGAGTCAATATTTTCTTATTTCCACAATTTTTTAATTTCTCAAATTTCCTTTTATTGATTTCTAATTTAATTCTATTATAATTGAAAAACATATTTAGTATGATTTAAATCCTTTTACATTTATTGAGGCTTGTTCTATGACCTAACATATGGTATATTTTGAAGGATGTCCATGTACACTTGAAAAGAATATATATTTTCCTGTTGTTGTATGGAGTGAGTGCTCTTAGATGTCTATTAGGTGTAGTTATATTATAGAGTTGATCAAGTGTTTTTCTACCTTTTGCCTGGTTGTTCTATCTGCTACTGGAAGTGGGGTAGTGAAGTTCCATCTATTATTATTGAATTCTCTCTCTTTTTTCAGCCTTGTAAGTTTTGGCTTCATGTAGTTTGGGTCTGTTTTTGGGTACAAATATGTTTATAATTGTCATGTCCTCCTGCTGAATTGAACTTTTATCATTATAAAATGTCTTCTTTATCCCTAGAAACACTTTAGTTTGATAATAATATGATTTCTACTGCTATCCTTTGGTTACTGATGGAAAGTTTTTCCATTGTTTTAGTTTTACTATTTGTGTCTTTGAATCTAAATTGTGTCTCTGTAAGCAGCATATAGTTTGATCATTTTTAAATCCATTCTTCCAATCTCAGCCTTTTGATTGTAATTTATAATCCATTTACAATTAATGCTATTTCTGATAAGGAAGGATTTACATTTGTCATTTTGTTATGTCTTGTTCATTGGCTTTTGTGTTTTTGGCTTCTCTATTCCTCCAATACTGCCTTCATTTTGTCTTAGTTAAACATTTTCCTGTGTATAATTTAAATCCCTTGTTATTTTAAAAATATGCTTAAAAATTTTTCTCTTGGTGCATATAGGGGAGATTCCAATTTACTTAATTTAAAACAACCAATTTCAGATTGATACCAACTTAATTTCATTATGATATTAAAGCTTTGCACCTATGTTGCATCTCCTATACCTCTGTATGCCATTATTCTAATACAAATTACATCTTATATACTAACTACACTGACATAAATTTCATCAACCTATTTTTAAAAAATAATTATTGCTATATGCAATTATCTTTTAAAGCATATAGGAGAAGAAAAGCATTAGCATGCCATATTCATACTGAAATCTACATCTAACTATGCATTTGTCTCTGGTAGTGCTTTTAATTTCTTTATGTGAATGGAAGCTGCCTCTACAATCCTTTTATTTTCTGTTTAAGGACTCCATTTATTATTTCTTGTGAGGTATTTTTCTTTGTGACAAATTCTTTCAGTTTTTGTTTCCTATGAATATATTAACTTCACTTTCTTGTTCGAAGGTTAGTTTGCTGCATCACTTTCCTGTTTGAAGGTTAGTTTGCTGCATATAGAATTGCTAACTTTTGTATTTTTCTTTTTTCTTTTTTCTTTTTAACTCTGCCATTCCACTTCCTTCTTGCCTCATGAGAAGTTAGCTGTTAATCATAATAAGGATCCCTTTTATGAACTTTTCTCTTATTGTTTCCAAGTATTTTCCTTTGTCTTTTGCTGTCAACAGTTTATTTCTAGGTGTGTATTCCTTTGAGTTTATACTCTCCTTGGAGGTTTTCAAAACTTCTTGGTTGTATAAAATATGCTTTTAATTAAATTTGGAAATTTTCAACCAATGTATTTTTAAATATTCCATCTGCCATGTTTTTTCCTCTTCATTTTCTGATACCCTCACTATGCATATTATGGTATGTTTTTATGATAAATCACAGGTTTTTGAGGGTCTGTTGATTTTTCTTCATTCCTCTTTCCATGTTTCTCACACTGGATAATCTCATTTTTTATTCCTTGATTACTTATTCTTTCAACTAAAATCTGTAGGTAAGTACTTCTAGCAAGCTTTTAATTTCAATATTATGCTTTTGAACTTCATAATTTCTATTTAGTTTTTAAAAAACAGTGAGTTCTATTTTTTAATTGATATTCTCTATTAGGTGAGACATAAGCCACATACTTCCTTTTAATACTTTAGAAAGAGTTCTTTTAGAGAAATCTAAGATGATGGAATAGGGAGAAGTATGTTGCACTCCTCCAGAAGCTGGTAGGCTGGTTTACCTGGCAGAAGGAAAGCTGCGGGACCATGGTAATCAGAGAGGTCAACTAGAGAGAGGGAACCCAGTTGGCTGGGGTAGATGGCAGCCATAGGAGATAGGGTAGGCAAGCCAGTACTCAGCTGGCTCAGAGGGAGGGGGAAGCTGGGAAAGGGATTTGGCTGTAAGACCAGCATTCAGCTGACTCTGAGAGTGAGGAAAGCCACTGGGTGACCAAGGATGCATCCTGGTGCCCAGCAGACTCTTGAGGTAGAGGAGCTATGGGGCTGGGTGCAGGTGTGAGGACCAGCACCCAGCCAGCTCAGGGGGAGAGAAGTGTAAAGGGGAAGGGCGAATAGAGTAGTCAAACTTGATCTCAGCTTGTTCCCAGGAAAAGGAAAGACAAAAGCTGGTACTGAAGCAGCTCCAGGGAGAGAGAAGTGGGGACCTCATCAGATCATCCAGTGGGCTGTGGCACCCATCCACCTGGGAGAGAGAGAGGAATTGGATCTGTGAGGGGCTGGACTGACAGGCTCCCAACAACCCCCATGAAAGGATAGTGTGGTGAGGCAGCCTGTGAGTTGTCAGACACTCAACTGACCTGGAAGAGAAGGTAAACAGAGAGCTATCCAGGGGATTGTCAGGCACCCAGCCAACTCCCTGGGGGAGGGAAAGCTGTGAGACAAGCAACCTTGCAACAGGGAACTTAGACTTTTTTTTTAGTTACATTATTGTTTTTGTTTTTGTTTTCTCTACATCTGTTACCTTACCTGCAGAGGGCAGGCCATGGGGTGATTGATTAATGAGCACTTAGGTAGACTGAGACAGTTGCTAGTGGTCTGAGAGGAGGCCTGTTTTTCTTTTCTCTCCTTATTTTCTTTCTTTCTTTTCTTTCTTTCATTTTTCCCACTTCCTTTTCTTTTTCTTTCATCCCATCTTCTCTTGTTTGGTTCCCATTTTCTTACTTCTCATCTATCTGGACTTTTTTATTTTATTTTTTCCTGTTTATATTTTTGTTTTTACCTCCACCTTTTTTATTCTTATTCCTTTTTACTTTTTATGATTTTTTAATCTCATTATTCATTTTTTCCTGACTCTCTTATTGTTCCTTTCCCATCCTTTTAAAAAAATCATTTCTTCTTCTTCTCTCTTTCTTTTTAAAAGGACTTAATATTTTTGGGGGGGACCACAGATATAGAATAAATGGAATGAATTTTCAAAGAGGACCCTTAAAGCAAAGCAAACTAAAGAAAATCCCTAAACTAGAAAGAGAAGCTAACCAACTGAGTAAGCCCAGTCAGATTAATGGTGCCTAGACAACAGCAAAAAATTACAAACCATAATAAGAAACAAGAAAACATGGCTCAGTATAATAAGTAAAATACTTTCCTTTAGATCTTTGAACATATGTATACTTGCTGATTTTAGGTGTTTTTCTAATCAAGTCCAAATTATTGGCTATCTCAGGGACAATTTCCATTGACTACTTTTTTCCTTATCTATGGGCCATATGTACCTGTGTTTTACATGTCTCCTATTTTTTTGTTGTTGAAAATTAAACATTTTAATATAATGTGGCAATTCTAGAAATCAGATTCTCCCATTCACAGGTTTTGTTTTTAAACATTAATATTCTATTGCTTTTTTAATTTAAATTTCTTTATTCTAGTAATATATATATAGACAACCTAAAGTATCCCCCTTTTTATCTGTATTCAAATATATAATTTAGGGGTTTTAGTCACATTCATGAGTTGTGCTACCAGCACCACTATCTATTAACAAAACTTTTCCATCAACACAAGCAGAAACTCTCTACCAATTAAGCATTAAATCCCCATTCCCTACCTCCACTCTAGCCCATGGCATTTCATGTATTACAGTTTCTGAAATTATGAATTTGCTTATTCTAATTATTTCACATTAGCGAGATCATACAATATTTATCCTTTAGTGACTGACTTATTTCACCCAACATGATGTGTACAAGGTTTATCTATGTTGTTGCATATATCAGAACATCATTCCATTTTATGTCTGAATAGTATTCCAAGGTATGTATATATCACATTTTGTTTATCTACTCATCTGTTGATGGACACTTGGGTTACTTCTAATTTTTTGGCAATTGTGAATAATGCTGCTATGAACATTGATGTGCAAATATCTGCTTGAGTCCCTGTTTTCACTTTTTGGTATATTCCTAGAAGTGAGATTTCCAAGTCTTAAAAGTCTATCTTTAACTTTCTCAGGAACTGCCAAAAATTTCCACACCATCTGCACCATTTTGTAATCCCTCTAATAATGAATAAATGTTCCTTTATCTCATTGTTATTGAAAACTAGAAATTTTAAAGAAAATAATGTGGCAACTCTAGAAATTATACTTTCCCTTCCCCAAGATAGATAGCTTTTGCTGGTTTTATTGTTATTACAGTTTTTTTTTAAAGATTACTTTATAATAACCCTGTAAAGTCTATATAATTTTTGACATGCAAGGCCACTGACATATCCACTTAGTTAGTTTTCTAAATCAGTTAATGATATGCTAGAGATTTCCTTAAAAACCTTGGCCAATCATTTTCCCCCTCTGCCCAGGGGCTTTGTGCATATATTTCAGTCGTGAATGCATCTACACATTACAAATCTCTATTTTCTCTTACTTCCTGATTTTGAGACACTTACATTCAGTCAGAGATGAGAAAGTAAAGACTTAGTTTTGTGTTTTCTCCTTGACATATGCACACACGTGAACATGTGCATTGTCTTCTAAATATCCAAGACTATGTTGAAATTTTTCAAAGCATTCTGTGGACATCTCATGCATCAAATTTTTCTTTTAAGTTTTTGGGCAGTTTCTCATTTGCCTCAACTGGTATGACTGTCTCAGGCAGCTGCAGTATTAAACAATTTTCTGATTTTTTAAAAATTAAAATAAAAAAAAAATCACCCTGTGGATAAGGCTTTTTTCCACTGAGTGAGCTCTGAGTTGTGGCAAAGATAAGCCTTGTGAAAAGAGCTATATTAGGCATCTTCCATACAGATCAAATAATCCAGAAATAAATCTCTAGAAATGGGGCTGTGAGGAGAGCTTCAAACATTTTTACTACAATGGCTGCTAAGCTGCTTTTTCTTTTTTTTATTTGTTTGTTTTTTAAGGCAACCATAGATCTGTAGGAGGGATGGGTAAAGGGCAAGTTAAAATGCCACAAAACTTTCTGTTCTTACCAAGATGAGCAATTTTCTTGAATATTTACTTGGATTTTTTGCAAGCATTTGGTTAATTTCCAGCACTCTGAAAAAGGTGATTTTGGCAATTTTTTCCATTGCTCTTTTTGCTTTCGTGTAGAGGTGAATTTTCAGACACCCTGATGTCACCATCTCTGTAAGTTCTGTTCTAAAAATGATTTTCCAGAACTAAACTAACCTTGCTTAACTGGAGTATACTGTATTTAATATGATGCATTACCTTTTAGTATTTTATTTATATAATATTTTTATACTTATATTTATAAATAATTTCATCTGGTGATTTCTTTTATATGATTTTCCTATTTTATATCAAGATAACACTTGCCTAATCAAATAAGTAGGAAAGTATTTCACTCTCTTCTATATTCTGTATTCTGTAAGATTTTATAAATTTTTGTATTATTTCTTGCTAAATGTCAAAATTCACCAGTGTGGCCATGTGAATTTGATTTTTCTTATGTAAATGTTTTTTTTTAATGCCCCCCTTGTGGCTTTCTTTTTTTGCTTGCTGTCTGCTCTCTGTGTCCATTCCTGTGTGTTCTTCTATGTCTGTATTTGTTTTTATTTCCCTCCACCTCTTGCAGCTTGCTTGTTGTCTGTTCTCTGTGTCCATTTCCTGCATGCTCTTCTGTGTTTTTGCTTGTCTCCCTTTTTTTTGGTTGCGTCACCTTGCTGATTTGGGACTTCACAGCACTAGTGGGTCAGCTGGCACTCCGCAGCGCTTGTGGGACGGGCAGCATTCCATGGCGCTTGGGCCGGTGGCTTTCTGCAGTGTGCAGGTGAGCCTGCCTTCACAAGGAAGCCACGGGATGCGAACCCAGGGCCTCCCATATGGTAGACGGGAGGCCAACTGATGAAGCCACAGTTACTTCCCTATGTAAATGGTTTTAATCATAAATCTAATGTATTAAATTTTAAAGGTATATGCAAACTATTTAGATTTTTTTTTGGATGTTTATATTTAATTTTCTTTCTCATTATTAGAAAAAATAGCAAATTAAATCCAAAAAAGAAGAAAAGGAATATTAAAGTTAAGAAAGGAATATGCTGATGTAGAAAAATAAGTAAGCATCAATGAAATAAGACACTTGACCTATGAAAAATCAATAAAATTAATTAATTTCTAGCAGCTATTATCAACAAAAAAATGAGAGAAGACATAAATGGTCAACATATTGCACACTTCTCCAAATTTTACAGACATTAAAAGGATAATGGGGAAATAACGTGAACAATTTTATGCTTATAATTTTGACAACCTGAATGGAATGGACAAATCCCTGACCAATACAAACTACTGAAAAAGTAGCATTGAAATAATCAATTCCACTTAGGAATTTATCATTTCAGTACTGTTATTTTTCCCTCATGGATTTTGAAGTTGAGTATATAAGTGTATATATATTTAGGATTATTCTGTTCCCTGAAGCTCTTGATTATTGGGAATTTTCCTTGTTCTGAAATTTAATTTACCTTATAATTATATAGCTATTCCATATTCCTTCTGATTAGTATTTGCATAGAAAAATTTCCCACATATTTTATCTTTAACCTATTTGAATATTTTATATTGATTATAGGCTAAAATAATATTTTGCTTATGTGGTATAATAAAATTAATTTTATCCATTTCTTTTACTTTCAGTGTGGTTAATAGAAAATTTAAAGTGACTTGCATTATATTTCTCTGGGGAGCGGTCTTCTGGGATGTTCTAGAAATGGTTACTCCAAAATGACTGGAGCTATTTTAGACAAGAGTTTGCTTGCCTCATTTGCTTTTCTGTGCATTTATTTTTCTCATCCTTTTCTTCATCCTAACTCCTTATAGCATTCAGTTTTTGTTTCATGTATGCAGTAACTCTCTTATCTCTTTGAGAATATTATTGCTTATGTGGTTGTGCTTTACAATTTTTCTTTCTCCATTGTCTTTTCCTTTAAGTGGTATTTCTATTATTTGTTTGATTTGGCCTCCATTTTCATATTTAGTTTCCTCAAATTTTATATATTAGTGTGATGATTATGTTCCTCTGTCACCTTAGCTAGGTAATGATGCCCAATTGATGGGTTAAGCAAGTACTGGGCTGATTATTACTGTGAGGATATTTGGTGGCCTTAAATCATCAGTATGTTAATTGCATTCATGGATGATTAGATCTACAATTACCTGAGGAGATTGCCTTCAACAATGAGAGAAGTCTTATCCAAGCAGTTGAAGGCTTTAAAAGGAGAAGTGATGATTTCAGAAGTCAGGAGAGAGAATTTCCATCTCTTTAGCCAGCCACATTCTCCTGTAGAAATCATCAGATCTTTCAACAGTGTTCCCAGCTTGCAGCCTGCCCTGTGGAATTTGGACTTGTACAGTTCCAAAGTCACATGAGACAATTTTATAAAAGCTCATAATATTTAAAGATATCTCCAGTTGGTTCTGTTTCTCTAGTGAACTCTGATTAATACCATTAGCCTGACCATTCATTTTGAAGTTGGTACACAAAATAACTGAATAGAAGAAGCCCTGGGTAGATCAGTATTCTACAATCTGACTGGACACCTTTTCGAAGTGAACCCACTATGTAAGCAACTTTAACTCTTTTCCCCATGGCTGGTCAGATTCTCCATAGAAAATTCTTCTAACCTCTTGCCTGGGGTTTATAAACCTGCTATTAGAGTACTTGGAACTGGATGGAAATAAAAGTTGGAAGGGCTCAAAATTCAGTATCAAGAAGTTCACTTCTTCTCTTTAGCATAATACCTCTGATTTCAACCACATCTGATGTGACCAAATACAAAAAGCTCCTGTTCATTCTCTTGCAAGAATAAATTTTCAGACTTCTAAAAAGGTAAGAGAAGAACATTTATATGGCTGTTCAGGGTGGATAATGACTCTGTCACTTATAAAATTGTGTTTTTATTGGTTAAATTTTTTTTTGTCCTTGTGAATTTATGACTTTAAAGCATATCTTTAGTTATTTTAGCAGGGTTTCAGGAAATACCAGGGGTTAATGCATGAGTTCAGCCCAAAATATTTAACTAGAATTTCTGTAATTTTGCAAATTACTTAACCTTTGGTATCTTACTTTCCTCAATTACACAATAGGGGTAATAATAGAATCTGCTTCATAAGGTAATTGTGATGAATGAGTTTATGTATGCTCAATTCTCCTTTTCAGGCACATAATGCTCTATATATTTCTATTAGCATCATTAAACAATGCTTGTGTATGTGTATATATTTGATTATATTAGCTCCTTGAGAAAAGAAACTTCTTTATATTAGATAAGTATATTCTTTGATTTTTAGACTTTAAGCTTTCAAACATAGCTTTAATATCTAGTTAATAAGAGTGTAGCAGCTCCCTGTAAATACCTGCTTTCATAGTTGTTTCTGTGGTAGTCTTTTTGAACTACTGAAGGATAGGGCATTCATACCTCTTTCTGTAGAATATGGTATAATTCAATCTTATAGTTAGGCTTTCAGAAATAATTGTGTAGATTTACATGTAGATTGTGTAAACCATAGTTCCTAGCTGCTATGGAGAATTACTCTAATTACTCTGTCACTCTGGATAGACTAGGCTATGTAACCCCAAATTTCAGTAGCTTGTACACCAAACATTCACTTCTCATGCACTCAACATGTCTATGTTAGACTGTGGCTCTGCTCTGCAAGCCATCTTCACTCTGGGACTAGGCAAACAGCTTCTGTCTGGAACATTGTTAGTCTCAAGAAAAGGTAGAAGATAAACCAACGCATCCACTTTCCCAAGTTTCCTATAAGGAGTTGAGAATATGTTACTTCCACCAACATTTCTGTCTTCAAGACAAGTAAAACCTACAGGGAGCAGAAGAGAAATATGTGAACAGGAACACAATATATCATTTCCTCCTAAATCCTGCCTTAAAAAATAGTCTTTACTGGAAACTAAATATACTTTCTATTGCCTTTAGGCATACTAAACTGCATTAGACCTAATGCTTTTCTAAGGTTGTACATCACTTTATGTCTTAGGTATATCTTTTTGAAATTTCAAGTGGGCATAATAATACTAGTTCTATTACTCTTCAATTTGATAGCTAACAATAATCCCTGCAAAGTTTTACTCTTTTAGTTTGTCCCTATTGAAAAGCCTACGTATTTACTTATAATTTTAGTTGTGCTTTTTAAAACTTTTTCTAGCTCTAATACTTTGCCAGAGCTACAGCATGAGAATTGCACAACCATTGCAGACACAAATAAATATTTTTGCCCCAGGGTAAAAGAGGTTTATATTAGCATCGCTGATAACCCCTACCATTTTACAAGGTCTGTTGGTCACATAATGACAAAATATTTCCTCTTGGAACAGAATTCAGAGATTCTCATATCCTTATCTGAATTCCCATAAGATAGCACAAGGGAAAATTACCTATAAATTAAATCATTAGGAAGAAAATTAAAACCTCTCTAATAAAGCACCATTCATTTTCCTATTAGTCATCTTTTTTTTTAAATTCTGTGACCCAGCTACACCCTTTCTCTTTCATTCCCTACATAACACAATACATTTTCATCTCTCTAAGCTACTTTCCTTGAGTGGCTGTCATATGGAACTAATAATCACTATCTAAACAGCATCTAAAGTTCTGCATCATGTTCTACTTAGGTCTGTTAGATCTAGTACAGTTTTTATACTATTTAAGCTCTGTTTCCTTATAGATCCTCTGTCCAGATGCTCTATCCAAAGATGAGGTTGGTTTGTTGAAGTCTTGAGCTATTAATATAGAGATGTATATTTCTCCCTTCAGTTTTACCAGTTTTGCCTCAAGTATTTTGGTGCATCCAGGTTAGGTGCATAAATATTTATTGTAGTTATTTCTTTTTGGTGAATTGCACCTTTTATTAGTATATAATGACCTTCTTCATCTATTATTCAGTTTTACATTAAAATCTACTTTGTCCAATATTAATGTATGTATTCCAGCTCTTTTTTGGTTATATTGTGTAATATCTTTTTACAGTCTTTCACTTTCAGCTTATTTGTGTCCTTCCATCTAAGGTGAATCTCTTGTAGATAGCATATAAATGGCTCATATATATATATATATATATATATATATATATATATATATATATTTTTTTTTTTTTTAATTCATTCTACCAGTCTATGTCTTTTCATTGGGGAGTTCAATTTATTAACATTCAATATTAGTACTGCAAAGGAATTACTTACTTCATCCGTTTTATCCTTTGCTTTCCATCTTCATATTTTACTATTGTCTTATCATTTTACCTTTTTAGTTACCCTTCATTTTTACTCTCTTCTCCATGCCTTTCCTTGCTTTTCCTTTCACACAGCAATACTCCTTTAGTGTCTCTTATAAATCTTGTCTCTGGTGACATACTCTCTCAGTTTTTGTTTATCTGTGAAGACTTTAATCCTCATTTTTGAAGGACAGTTTTGCCAGATATAAAATTCCTGGCTGGCGGTTTTTCTCTTTCAGTACCTTGAATGTATTATACCACTACTTTTTCACCTCCATGGTTTCTGATGAGAAATCATCATTTAGTCTTTCGGCACATCCCTTTTATGTGATGAACGCCTTTCTCTTCCTGGTTTCAGAAATCTGTCATCTCTAGCATTTGTCAATCTGTATAATAAGTGTCTCAGAGTAGGTCTATTTGGGTTTAATCTGTTTGGGGTGCATTGTTCTTCTTGGATATTGATGTCTTTCATAAGGGTTGGGAAATTTTCAGGCATTATTTCCTTAAATATTCTTTCTGCCCCTTTTCCATTCTTTTATCATTCTGGGACATCCATAACATGTATGTTTGTGCATTTCATGCTGTTATTCAATTCTTTTTCATTCTTTTCTCTTTCTATTCTGTTTTTAAAAATTCAGATGCTCTGTCTTCCAATTCACTTACTTTTTCCTTGGCCTATTCAAATATGCTGTTATATGCCTTTAATGTATTTTTTTTTAATTAAAAAAAAAACTCTCCCCCTTGAGGCTTTTTTTTTTTTGCTTGCTGTCTGTTCTCTGTGTCCATTCACTGTGTCTGTATTTATTTTTATGTATTCCCCTCCTTACAGCTTGCTTGTTGTATGCTGTGTCCACTTGCTGCACACTCTTCTGTGTTTTTGCTTTGTCTCCCATTTTGTAGCATCACCTTTGTGAGCCAGCTATCTATGGTGCTTGCAGGCCGAGCCGCTCTCTGTGGCGCTTGTGGGCCGGGAGTTTCTCCATGATGCTTATGGGCCAGATGGCACTCTGTGGTGCTTGCGGGCAAGCCTGCTTTCACAAGAAGGCCCTGGGACACAAACCCAGGGCCTCCCATATAGTAGAAGGGAGCCCAAATGATTGAGCCACAGCTACTTCCCTTTCTAATGTATTTTTTAAATCTCATCCATTGTGTTTTTCATTCCCATAAACTTTGTTACTTTCCTTTGCAAGCATTCAAATTCTTCTTTATGCTCACCCAGTGTCTCAGTATCTTTTTTCTATCTAGCCATATTTTCCTTCAACTCTTTGATTTGATTTAGGGAATTTGTGTGAACATCATTGACTAGTTGTTTTAAATCCTGTGTTTCATCAGAACTCTTAATTTCTTCCTTGGGATGAGCCATATCTTCCTGTTTCTTAGTAGGGCTTATAAGTTTTTGGAATTTTTTGTTGATGTCTAAGCATCTGATTATGTTAGTGAGTTTACTCTGATGATGAAATTCTCTTCCTTTCCTAGTGGTTTTGTTTCATGGCTCTTTTTTTGATTTTTCATTTGACTTATTCTAAAATTTTAAAAAATACCCTATTTAAATCATAAAGTAAGGCCAGGGACCCTCTAATGGGGCATAGACCAGATCCAAGGGGCTTGGGGATAGGGACAAGAAAGATTCCAAGAAGTCTTCTTTTCCTTCACTTTCCTGGCCTGCCAGCAGAGGGTGGTCCTTAACAAACCTTTCCAAAGAGAAGATTCTTTCAACCTTTTCTGGCTTATTTCTGAGATGATTAGAACCACACTTCAGAGTAGGCTCTGCTGCTTAAACTCACCAAAGAGAATCTACACTCATTCCCCACCACACTCTTTATCTTCCCAGGGATGAATATGCCTGTTCCCCTCTCAGTTGGCCACAATTAGCCACTCATTTTATCAGGCCATTTTCTTCAAGGGGCATGTGTGCCACTCCAGCCATGTGTGTAACTCACAGTTTCCTTTCCGGCTTCTTCATCTTTCTGTCCCATCTGAATCAGAATGAGTCTTAATCCTATTACTGAGGACCTTGTAGAGAATTCCACAGAAAAAAGCCATGAGAAGAGCTGGAAGCTGGAAGTCAGGGGATGCTAAAAGAGAAAGGAGAAGATATAGATATATGCATTACTATATGACAGAAAACCCAAGGACCCACAAATTGCCTGCAGCCATCCCCAGAATGCCACAGTCTTCAGGGAGAAAGCAAGAGATTGCTGACACCTGGTTTTGTTTTTCTCCCACCTTCAAAACCATGATTCCCTTAGTTTAAGCTAATCCATTGTATGATATTTGTTTTAGCAGTTGGGAAACTAAGACTTGCGATGACACATAAAGTTTAAATAAACTTTTAATTTTTGAATAGTTTATATTTACAGAAAAAAATGGGAAGATACTACAGAGGCCCTATAATCATGACTGTTTCCCATACTTTCCTCGATTTTGATAAACTTGATATTTTGGAGAAGTACTTCTTATGTATTTTTAAGAATGCCCTTCAACAGAGATTTCTCTAGTGATTTTCTCATGATTAGCCTGGGTTTATATATTTTTTGAAGGAAGAATACAAAGTGCAATTCTTATCATATCAATCAAGGTGTATATATTGTCAACATAACATCACCATTGATGTTAAACTTGATCACCTAAATAGGTAGTTATTTGAGGTTTTTTTCATTGTAAAATTACTCTTTATTCTTCCTTTCCCTACTTTATCTTTGAAAGGAAGTTAATATGCCCAGCCCACACTTAGGGGATGATGAATTGTTCTCCACCTTCTTTGAAACAGAGTACCTACATAAATTATTTGGAATTTTTCTGTCTGTGAGGGGTTTGTGTCTTCCCCCCTGTTTATTTATTTTTTTAATCTTTTTTTGTGTCAGTATGGGCTAGTGGATATTTATTTTACACACTGGTCTTGAGGATTGAATCACGTTTCCCTTTAATACATACTCAAGTCCTAAATTTCAGGTCCATGGATGTGAACCCATTTGTAAATATGCTAATAGTTAAGGTGAGTCAGGATGTGGATATAAGCCAATTATAAATAGAATCTTTGGATGATGTTATTAGTTAAGATGAGTTCAAACTAAAAGTGGGGAGGGAGAACTTTAACCAAATTTGGTGAAGTCCTTATAAGCAAAGAGAAATTTGACACAGAAGCAGGAACTGGAGAAAGAAAGAGGAAGGGACAGTTCATCCTGTGATGGAGGACTGCTGGAAAGCCATCACCAGAACGCTACAGACTTTGGAGAAAGTGTGGCCAGGCTGACACCTTGATTTTGTATGTATAGATTCCAAAACTATGAGGCAATAATTACCTTTTATTTAAGCCAACAAGTATGTGATATCTGTCATAGCAAACTAGAGAGTTGAGTTATAAGTCAGGTTTTTTTCCAAGTTAATTCTATTGATTCCAGCTTTGGCCATAGGTGCCCTTTCAGTTGGCTTCTATTCCTTTTGCATACTCCCATCATTGTAGTTTTTAGTTTTATTATTTTATTTTGTTTTGAGTACTTTATTTTCTGGCATTACAAGATGCTCCAGGCATAACTTGCATATCACCAGTCACAGTTGTAGAATCACCCATCTCTAAGGAGCCCTGGTTCCTTTCACTGGAGAGTGTTATTAGAAATTAAGACCTAAGATCTATGTTCTAAGTGTGCTCATTTCTCCTGGGTGTCATTGCTCCTAAGCCATTCCAGCTGATGGAGCAAGGAAATATATGTGTATACACTTGTCTATAAATATTTCCATCTGCAACCATCAATATTAATATTAAGCCAAACATATGTTTATACCAATATCTCCAACTCCAACCCATTACCACATGTATGATGCTACCTTTCTCCCCTTCATTATCTTTAACCTCTCACTCCAACAGTCTCACACCCTCTATCAACTATTTACTTAATTTATCAATTGCAAAGTACATGTATTTTGGTTTCAGAATTGTTATCCTTTTCCACCGTGTTAAACAATTTTATCAACTAGAATACTGTGCTATCTACAATTTTATCAATGCCTTGAATGTTATAATATCTATTCATTTCCAAAGTTACCTAGTTCTACATTTTTTTCTCCATTTACTTTTCAGTGATGTTGTTTCATGTAATTTTTTTAATAGATTATATTTTCATAATCTATATTCCTCTCTGGGATTCTCCAACATCCTAAGTGATTTTTTAAATTGCATATATTAACTATCACGCCTTGTGCTATAAAGTTCTATGGGTTTTGACAAAAGCATAGTGTCATCTTCATGACATCATACAGAATAACTTTATTGCCCTAGAAAATACTTATTTTCATTTATTCATCCCCACAAAATTCCTGATAACCACTTATCCATTTACTATTCCTGTAATTTTGCCTTGTAACAGTCATTTCCAATTAGCCCAATTAAAAAATAAGTAAAGGACTTAACCAGACATTTTTTTCAAAGAGGATATGCAAATGACCAATAAACATATGAAACGATGCTCAAAATCCTTAGCCATGAAGGAAATGCAAATCTAAACTGTAATAAGATATCCCTTTACACCCACAGAAATTACTATTATTTTAAAAATAAAAACTAAAAAGTGTTGGAGGTAATGTGGAGAAATTGGAACTCTAGTACATTGTTAGAAGAAATATAAAATGGGGTAGTCACTGTGGAAAGCAATATGATAGTTCCTCAAAAAGTAAAATATAGAACTACTATGTGATGTGACTCTTGTTATATACCTAAAGAAAGTAAAAACATAGACTTTAACAGATATTTGTAGATCAATGTTCATAAAAGCTTTAGTCACAATAACTAAAAGATGGAATCCAAATGCCCATCAAAATACCAAAGAAAAACAAAATGTGCTACAAATATAAAATAAAATATTATTTGGACATAAGAAGGTATAAATGAAGTTCTGAAATATGTTGCAACATGAATGAACCTTGAAAACATTTTGCTGAGTGAAATCAGCAAGGCACATAGTGACAAATATTGTACGATACCACTATGTGAGTTATCTAGAAATAGTGACTTTGCAGAGACAGAAAGTAGATTAGAGATTATCAGGGTATGAAAGGGAAGGGAAGGAGGGAGAATTTTTTTTTTGGTGGATGTGTTTGCACATAATTTTTTAAAAAGCATACTACCGGAATCATATTTTGTAGTCTTTCCAGAATGACTTCTTTCATTTAGCAATATGCATTTAAGTTTCCTCCACAACTTTTCCTGACTTGATAGCTCACTTTTTCCCACAACTGGATAGAAAAATAAAACTGTCCCCTCTGAATGGAAGTAGCTGTACAGGTAGGCATCTTGGCAGGCTGTCAGCATCCTTGCACACATTATACGAAGGCGCCACTTCAGGGCCAGAGCAGCCCTACTTCAGACAACAGATGTGAACAGAGATCAGCTGGGTTTTCTGCCCATATCAGCTTTCTTGGCCAGGTATACTCGTACAGTCAATAACATGCTTAAATGAATGAAGTGGTGGATCTTCCTAAGGCAAAGATGCCCATGCCACTCTTAAATATGGCAAGAATTATTTACTCCTTAAAGGAGAGTGAAAGATAATTTAAGCATACTTAGGAAACAAACATATATAAGGGAGAGAAGGAAAAAGGCTAGTACATATAACTTCTGAGATCTTTCCTCGGAGACACTCAATTCCCTGTAGTCTTCTCAAAAGACTGAGGGTTTCCCTGGGGTGCATACATCTCCAGGAGCTCTTGTATTAAAATTAAGCACAGTTCACCACACCCAAAATTTCAGTTTATGCAAGCATTCTTATTCCCCATTATCCTTTTTAATTATCCTCAGAAGAATGGGATAGGACTTATGGTTTTTGCTAAATCTTTATTTTTCCTTAAAAGTTCCTTTCATGTAATGAAATTATTGTAAGGACAAACTGAGTATTTCATCATATATTGGCAAAATATAACTCTCCTTCCATTTTTATTGTTTATTAGTTTTCCAATTTCATACTCCATTACCAATATCATTCTGATCTTCTCCCATTCAAACTCCATTTATGTTTAACCCTGAAAAATATACCTTGCTATTTTTATGCTATAAATCCTATCTTACTCTTCCACTCAACATAGTATTTTTGAGCTCAATTAATGTGACTATATATAAATCTAGTCCATTATTTTAAACTAGTGCAAAGACTTCTAGCATTTGTACTTTTACTTAACTGTTCTCCAGTGTTGGACTTTCTATGTATTTCTACCCTACTGAGTATACTCATTCCCTGAGGTTTTCATCTCTTTTAGTGCTTCCTCTCTTGGGATGGCCCTTCTTAGCATGGTTAGTTTTCCCACTCTGGAGACATCCCTTTCCAAACTGAGAAATTGCATCTACACAAGAGATCTCTTGGGGATGCATGCATGAGAAAGGGAGAAAGCACATGCATTCCATAATAAATCACTCCCACCAAAGATTCCTTCCCTCAGGAGCCATATTTTAACGTACTTTTAAATTTTTCAGAACTGAATATTGAATCCTCAACATAGACCGTTAGCTCCTTTACCTAGAATTGTTCACTCCTAGTACTTTTAGTAGTACTGCCCAAAATAACCCTCATGTAGCTGGAATCTGCTCCATTTTATCTTGTTATATTTTTCCTTGAGAGACTGGGTGAACTTTTGTTTTATATCCATTGCTCTCCTTGATATTCTATGGCAACATTTCATCAGCTTACCACTACACAAAATTAATATCAATTTTTTTATGCCTTTGCTAATACAGCCATCCTGCCTGAAAAATCAATCATATTTTTTTAGTATATTGTGCTTAAGATCAGGCAGTGGGAATCATTACTGGCTGCTGTCCCAGATCCTCCCACTCTGGGCATCTAGTTTTGAAGGAAGGTACATTGCAATTGTGTTACCTCTGCAGCTGGCACATTTCAGGGTATATTAGGCCCTCAGTCTGTGCATCCCTCAAATTTGACAATTGTGTAATGATAATGAAATGATGGACTCAAGTCATTGAAAAATAATGTATTATAATATAAAATGCATTTTGAAATAATAAAATTCCCTCTGTACTCCTAACTTTAGAAACCACAAGGCAATATTCTTCATTTAAAGGAAGAAGAGAATATAAAATCCTACATGCTCAGTTTCTCACTTAAGCATCAGAATAGGAGGACAGAAGATAAAGCATATACAGAATCAACAAGTAATTTAGCTCCTTTACCAGTTTCCATAGCAACTCTACTATAAAAAACTAAGAAGAAAGTGCATTAAAAAAATTCAGGCTTTGCCTTGGCCTTGATCATTGACACTTTCAATATTCGTTTCCTCAACATACTGTGTAAAGCAACCAAATACACATACTAGATAGAATTTGGACATTGTACATAAAGAACTTTAAAAACTTAATGTGGGACTGATAGCTCATAACAAATGGGGAAAAATAAAGCATTTCCTTTTTAAAAATCGACTCAAAAAATTATAAACTCGTGCCTATTTGACAATGACTGAAATCGACTAGACCATAACTTCCCAGTTAGAACGGCTTTTACACAGGCTGTGTCTGTCCCATCTGCTCTTCAGATAAAATGCCTTTCATGCCATTACCCTGGAAATTCTTTGCTGACCTTAAATCACTGAAGATGAATGCGTTACCCAGGTTGTCTCAACAGAGTCAATAGCAGCCTTAAAAGCCTTCAGAATGAATCCTATGGGACTCAGCCCTGAAAATGAAGATGCACTTTGAAGTGTGGAGTCCTTGTGGTTCTGAAAGAGGAAAGGTAATGCTGTGACACTTGGTGCTTTATTTTCCCACTGCAGAGTTCTAATGCACATACACAGATATAGGCTTCTGATTCCTTTGTCACAGCAATGCCTGTAGTTCTAGAACATACACTTTTCTGGGGCTGGTATCTTTACATGGGATTTTTTTACTATTATTTCTTGCTATATTATTAGCAATAAATTTTTAAATGGTTTTTTACATCCTAGTCCAGACCATTGATAAGGTGGGAAATGTTCAAATGGGCATTCATTGTCTTTCTATAAAAAATGACTTCTTAAAAGTGTTTACTCTGTTCTCACACATTCATGTTTCTCACATTAGATTTGTATTTATCTCTCCAATTAAATTCATTCTCAATATTTTTTAATCATCTAAATAAAATTTGGCTGAAACCCTATTTATTGCCAGGCCTTAAAACAGAATTGTAGATAAGATGGGGTCTCTGCCAGTGATAGATTTGTGTAGAGGATTCTGGAGAAAAACACAATTTACAACAAGTGATGTCAGAAAAGGTTTCTAGGAACTGTTAACCCTGAGCTAACTTTTTTTTCCAGGGAAGGAAGATTTACCAACTTAAAGAATCGGGGTGTGAATATTTTTGGCAAAAGGAATCTCAGGTGTGAGAGAATGGAGGTGTGAAAGAGATTGACAGATGTAGGGAGCTGCAGAGATCAACTATTTAACATGTGGCAAGCATGAGACCAGTGGGAAATGAAACTAAAAATATGGGAAGTAATAAAAACCAAGGGGTGCTGTTGTAAGATTTTATGCAAATATTTTTATGATTATCTCTTCATACAATACAGTGTCCTTATATTGGGAGGATGAAACAGAGGTTAGGAAAGAGCAAAGTAAGAGACCTGGAGGCCAGGTGAGTCATTTTTGATAATTTATGTAAGAATTGATTTAGTGTCTCAATGCGTTTCGTAGGAGTAGGAATAAAGAGTAGAGGCCAGTTCAAATGTGTATTATATAGGTTGTTTCTATAGCGTTTTCAAAATTTTTTAGTTTGAAATAATTTTAGACTTATGACAGAAATGCAAAGGTAGTAGAGTTTCCAAATACCCTCCATTCAGCTTTCCCCCAGTGATAACATTTTACATAATATCTTACATAACTGATTACTTAAAATTATGAAAACTTAGATATTCCCATTGGTACAACATCCTTATTAACTAAGTTATGGACTTTATCAAATTTCTTCATTTTTTTCATTAATATCCTTTTTTTTAAGGATCCAATCCAGGATCCCACATTCCATTTAGTTGTCGTAAACCTTTAGTCATCACCAATCTGCGATATATCTTAAAACTTCCTCTATTTTTTATGACAATAACACTTTCAAGACTACTTGTCAGGTGTCTTGTAGAATGCTGCTCAATATGTGTTTGTCTATTTTTTTCTCATAATTGGACTGATGTTGTGGATTTGGAGGAAGAATAATAGAGAGGTGAAGTGCCCTTCTCAAATAATCATATCAGTAGATGAATGATATCATTACATCTTATTAATGATAATGTTAATTGTATTAATGATAATGTTAAGGTGGTAACTACTAGTTTTTATACCGGAAAGCTACTTTTCTTTACTTTTCAACACTCAATTTGTAAAAAGGAAGTCACTAAATCTAAGCCTCACACAAGAGGAAGGGAATTAAAGCTCCAAATCTGGAATCTGTGGATATATATTAAAATCATTAAAATAATTAAATATTTTAGAGGCTGATATTTGAGATAATGCAAATTTCATCAATTTTAATATTCATTAGTGTAGCTAGCCTATAGCAATACTACTATCATGTTTTCAAGGCGATTTCCTTGATTCCATTTCTTTTATTCCAGCTACATTAAAAAAAAATTTTTTTTTAAATTATTTTTAAAAATTTTTAAAGTAGGTTTAGATTACATACACGTTACATAAAAATATAAGGGATTCCTATATATCCTACTCCTTCCACCTCCCACACTTTCCCACATCAAAAACATCCCTCATTAGTTTGGTACATTTGTTAAAATTAATGAACACACATTGAAGCATTGCTACTAACCATGTATTACAGTTTATGTTATAGTTTATAATACTCTGTCCTGCACAATTTTGTAAGTTATGACAAAATATACAATGACTTGCATCTGTCACTGCAATGGCACATGACAACTCCAATGTTCCAAAAATGCCCCCACATTATACCAATTCTTCCCTGTCTGATCCCTCAGAACCTCTAATGGCCACTGCCTTTATATCAATGATAAGAGTTCTCCATTGCTAGAATAATAATAAGTCTACAGTAAAATAATAATAAGCCTACTTTAGCCCATTGTTCATTCTCAATCTTGAGGATTTGGGGATGGTGATGCCCACTCTGCTTCTAATTGAGAGGAAGGGAGCTTAGATCCCATGAGACATATGGATGGAAGTCTCTTGCTTGCAGTTGCAGACACTCTCTGTTCCTTGGGATGGGTGTTATCCATCATCGTCTCCTTGTTAGCTGTCCTGGGTGAGTCAAATGAGTAGGTATTGCAACTCTACTGAAATTCAAAGCACAATTGGCACATGGATGGATCAAAGATTTAAGTCTCTGGGACATATATTTACCAAATATAGGACTAAATATAGGTTCAAATAACACGGGCAGAAGAACCATTTGTCCAGATCCTGTAAATGAGTTTAACTCTGTCACACTGGGGAGCATAAATTCCAGAGTGAGGCCCACTAACAAAGTGCCGAATTCCTAGCTGTCTGCCCTGCTCTTGGTTTCTGGATGTCTCTAGAGCCCTCAGGATCCCTGCTATTTGAGCTACTGTTTACCGTGGCAGTCAATGAGACCTTGCTAGATGCACATAAACATAACCTCTGGAATGATCTCCGGACTCACTTTGAAATCTCTTAGCCATAAAAACTCATTTTTATTTACCATTTTCCTCTTTTGGTCAAGGTCTTTTTCCAGATGCACTGCTAGTTGACACTTAGTAATAATCCCTCAGTACCAAGGAGGCCCATCCCCTTTTTTTACTTGCAAGTATTTTGTAAGAGAGTGTTGTCCCTTTTACATTTATGTATGCATTTATCTATATAATTATTGATTTATACCAGATAGGCTTATGCATACTTATTTTATTCTTTGGGGTATAATCTCATGCTGTGTTACTTATTTGTTACTCCAATTATTCTTACTTTGGCCATTGGAAGCTCTTTCATGTTGGCTTCTTTGTCCTTTTTGCATGCCTGCATTCATTTTATTTTAAAGCGCTTTCTTACTTTGGGCACCAAAAAATATTCAAGACTCATCTATCTTTCCCCTGTCTGCATTTTAGAATTAGCCTAGGAGTTCTACTTCCTTTTGTTTGAGAATGGAAACAGAACAAAAAGAGCTGGGTGCTAAGTGTGCTTGTTGCTACTCTGGTATCCCTTCTTTAAGGTCCTTTCAATGCACAGAGCAAGGAAATGTATGTTTATTTAGCTAACCCACATATAAACACGTATCTATTTTTCCATCTCGTTATCTGTATTATGTGTGTACATATATATATGTGTGTGTGTACTGTTAAAATATATTAAACAAGACATTAATTATGCAAGTTTATTTGAATAGGTTTTGATTCATGAATTGGACAACATTGAAACTATGCACGGAAAAGCACTCCACAGAGGGAATGAAAATGAGGAGGTTACACAGTGCAAACACAAAAGCAAGTGAGGAAATGTTCTAATCAACTGATGTTAAGTTTCAATTTTACATAAGGGTGTTTTACAATATAAGCAGCAGATACACATTGAGGAGTATGATATTAGTATGGTATGAGTATTTTATCAGTAACAGTGATAAACATTCTGGCAGTAATTTGGGCCTTGTTTTTCACTTTGAAATAATGCATACTTAAGGAGCATGCTTTTCAAATTGTCAGTGCAATTTTTTTTATTCCTGTAGAAAAAGTGCAATAATTCAAATTGGAGAAATGTCATAGGCACACTGTTTTCAGCTTTGTTTCTTTATACCCTTTTTTTTTTTTTTTTTGCACACACACCCAAGCAACTACATTTTAGGTAACAAAGCAGATTTTTCACCAATGAAGTCACAGCCTCAGTGAATCTAGAATTTTGCACTCTGCAATGTGTGGAAGTGAAGGAATCAACTTTAGATAAAATTCTACATATGGCCAAAGTCTATTTTCTGATTTTTCAACTGCTCTTCAATTATATTTTATCAGCAAAATCCCCAAGACAGAAAATTCTGATATGGGTGACAAGGAACTGAGAAAAAGCTATTCTGGAATGTAAGGACTCTAAATTGGAAGATGCAGGATATATATGCATATATATAAATTTATATATGATTAAACCCCAATAGCAATGTATGTTATGCATGAAATTCTATGCAAGAATCTCTTTGTTGATATGCCTGTTCTGACATAGAATGAAGATGATACTAGTCAGTTGTATACATGCAATTCTGCAAACTCTCTTCCACATAAGTAGAAATAATGGTTCTGCCACTTAAGAATGTGATCTTAAGGCAAATTACTTAACTTATCTAATCTTGCTATTATTCTGTATAAAGCCTCTACAATGGTGCCTAGCATACAGTAATTATTCAGGATAAATAAGTTTGGTTATGCATGTACTTCTCAGCTACATGTTACTGCACTTGTTCATTTGGTATCAAAGTTGGGTCACAAGGCTGAATACCATGACTCTAAAACTTTCTTGATAAACATATTTCTCCCTGGTCCCATTATGTAACAGTAGCTCTACTTCTTCTTGATGATCTGGACCAATTATGGTATGACCTTCTTCCAAAACTGCATGCACTGGAAATTGCCAAAATCCCACACATCTTTTCCCTCCATTGATAATCTTTACCTGCCATAGTGCTCTTTTTTGAGTCCAAGATCCTTTCAAAGCTGGAAGCCTTTTATGTCACACAGTATGCCATTTGGAGCAGTATTCCCAGTAGTGGAATGTGCTGCCTCAAAACCCCAAAACTGTTCCAGGTTTTAGGCTTCCTTCTTTATGATGGAAGTGCAAGATGTAAAAATGTGTTCTTTGCTTCAGATGAAATGTCCAAGCAGTACCCTTATCACTGGACTTCTGAATATTTTGCAGAGGTTGCTGTCACTAGATGTATGTTACAGATATATCGAACATGTTAACCATTTATTGCTCATATGGAACAATTAGTATGACACAATGATATGTGATATTCTGGATGTTCTGAAGGCCAGATCTATTCAGACTATATTGGGTCACTGGATGGAAGAGATAGCCCTAAGGAAAAACTGCAATTTTATCTGTTTCCAGTTCCATGTGAATTTAAACTGTTTCTGATCCTCTTTTCTGTAAGGGATGGAAACTAATGCATTTTCAAAATCAGTGGCCACATTCCAGGAACCAGAGACTGTGTTCATCTGCTGAAACTGTAGCTGCAATTAGGGCTCTGAGAGAGTTGAGCTTGAGGTAGCGTAGTGTCATTCTCTGGAATATGTTACATTTGTGCAGAGGCAGACTTGTAAATTTAATGGCAAAATGATGGAGACTACCACCCATGCATCCTTTAAATGTTTATAAAATAGAACTAATTTCTACCACACTTCTCAACATGTTAATTTTTTTTTCTTGTTTGTTTGACTCTCTTGGATTGGTGGCAGTGGGCAGTTTCTGAGGCTTCCACTTAGTTTTTCTCACTATGGTAGTTCTTACTCCACAGGTCAAGAATCCAATGTGGGGTTTGTACTAACAACCATTCATGTCTATTCCAATTTTGTATTAGGGGACAAGAGTAATTACCATCATGGGGATGAGAGGCACAGCCCCATGAACTTACTATAAGCCAGATCTTGGCCAGGAATCCATTGTATTATCTGGCCCTCATGTGTCACTAGTCTAAGAGGAGGACAGGAGAATGCTTTGGTTTCTGGGTATCAATGTCAACTTGAATTCTGTTTTCAATAATCCTAACAAAGTTTGTGTATCTCTTTTTTCAAGTGTACAGTTATCAAACTAAATGCCATAGGTCTCACTGAAGGAGGATTCTGCACTGTGTGGATTCTGAACTGGCTCAAATACAGAAACTGGGAAAGGGATTGTGATTTTTATTAACCATGTGGTATCTAAATTAGGAAGTGGCTGTGTATGTGCATGCATCTATGAAGGTACGTATGCATGTCCCTGAATGTGTGTGTATAACCATCATGAACAAACTGATGGTTATGAAATAAAAGCAGTAAAGTGATACTCCTGCTCCAATTAATTACTTAATTGCTTCTGTCTTTAAAATGAACTTAACTTTCGAATTATACCAGAAATAATTTCAAATGGCTGTACAGACATTCCAAAGTCATTTAACGGTGATTCTCCTCATAGTCCAACATACGTAACAAGAATTATTTTGAACCACAAGAATTATTTTCAGTAGTAAAATTTTAAACCCTTTACATTAACAGGTCATACAATAAAATAACGCAAATATTGAACCTATTTTTGGATTAAATGTTCTTTGATGAAAGAGCAGAGACCTTTATTTCTTTTGTTCATTCCTTTACTAAAAAAATGCAATGAATTCTACTCCTTTTTATAGAGTATTCTAGAATGAAATGATAAATGTTGTTGTAGTCAGTCTCCTTTTAGGCTTGCACAAAGGTGAAGTGTTGATCTTTAACACCTATTTCATAAAGAGAATACTATCTATACATATGCAGGTAAAAACTGAGTTGATTCCATTCTTCTTCAATAAATGATTTAATAAGCCTCAAGCCTTACTCTCTGGGAACTTTGAGAAAAGCTTCAATTTTAAGAATCAGTTTTACTTAATATCGGCATATAAGAAATTCAGAATAAGCAGCACTGCTTTTAAAATTCCACACAATTGAGAGGAACAAAAGTTATTACTAAATTGGGTATATTAATGAAAAACTCAACTGTGAACTAAACATTTTCACCTTAATTGGAGACTTTCTATTCCTATTTAGAAAATAATTTAACAATCATCACAACAGTTTTATTATACCCCTACTCTGTGACTAGGTAGATATTAGGTACTGGGAAGAATAGTAAGAAAATGTGAAGCTTTGTCATCAAATATCATATAAATGCCAAGTGATTCAGGCTTATTTATAAATGGATTGGTGTTTCGACTTTTTTCATAGTGAAGTAGCCTACTCTTTTTACCTTCCTCTCTGAAGCTGATCCATCTCAGTTTATTTCAGAAATCAGCAATGCCACTTTTAGCTCTCTTGTGTTGTGACTATCTCCTTTAACTTACCATGTAGAACTTAGGAAGGATTCTGAAATAAATTCATATTACATGGCTAGTCCTAATAAATCGAAAATTCATGTTTGATGTCACTTTCCCCTAAAAGTTTAAGGCTTATTTTGACACAAGAAATAAAGTTTGCTGGAAGAGTGAATGATTATAAATCCAGAGAATCCTATTTTCCATTCTGTATCTAAGATATATGGCATCTTGGACAAGTTAAGTCATTTGTACTTGTACTGAGAGTGAGACATTTGAACCAGATTAGTACCTCTTGAACTTTAATGTATACTTGAATCACCTGGGGAATCTTGTTAAATTAAAATTATCCCATAATTCTGGGATAAGGATCTAGATTTTATATTTCTAACAGCCTTCGAGGTGATGCTAAGGTAGCTAGTTTGACAACCTCCCTTTGAGTAACCAAGGACTAGATTATTTTTTAAGTTCCTTCCAATGTTTTAATTTTTTTTTAACATGCTCTGAGGATATCATTAATTTATAAGCCTAGCAAAAAAAAAAACAGTTTACTAAAATCATTCTATGATATCCTGTCATAATTTTAGCAGTCTTATTATCAACACTTACTAAAACTCGTATTTGAGGGTATTTAGAACTTCAGAGAGTATTTCTTATGCCTGTGTAACTAATAGCTGGATATTTGAGCACCGAGGTGTTCTTTGAAGCAAATGTTAGACAAACTGACCCTCTTATACCATATGAACTCTGCAGAACAAAGCCACATTTACATCAAACTACTGTTCTGCCAAAAAACATCTTGACTCTTTATATGAATTGATAATTCCTATCTATTGATGCAACAATTGAAATCACAAGATAACATAAGTGACAGCTTTTTTCTCTGAACTGACAATGAAGGTAAGAATTGCTTGGAATATAAATTCAGAAATGATGTTGTTCTTTTGTAAACAAATTGTTAATCTGTTGAGATGTGGTGATTCTAAAAAATGACCTATAATCTATTTTGTATTCTTTTTTGTGTTGTTTCAGGGACACAACAATTAGAGAAAAATCATTCTTACAAGACTTTCACAAGGATTTGAATTTTGCCTCATTTTGTTGATAAGATGATATGGGTAAGACACAATCATTTTTCCATGGACTAGAAAGTTTATCCAAACACAGGATTCTAGGATTCAGTTATCTTAACTCACATGGAATCATTTAAGAGAAACCTAACTCCTGATGAATCTGGGATTCTGAAAATACCCCTCATATATTTATTTCTGATCAATCCAGAACACCAATAAAAATGTTGGTAACACACAGACACATATAATTAAATAATTTTATGCTATGATTTCAAATGTTGCATCAATGGACAGGAATTAGAAATTTATATGAAGACAGCTGACATATTTCTTTGGCAGATTAGTAATTGAATAGAGATATAGCAGTGTTTTGCAGACTAAATTCATGAGGTCTAATTGGGTCAATTTGTCTAACATTTGTTCCTTAGAACATCTTCACTAACCAAATACACACATATATACACAATTTCAGTAAACAGTATATACAATACAAGACAGGATTCATAGATGGCACCAGCGATTCCTGCTCACAGATGTATATACCCTGTATAATCTCCTCTCATTGCAGGAGCTGTAAAATAGGATGGACATCACTCCTCTAACTATATTACGTTACATGGCAGAAGAAAATTTACAGGTGTATTTAAGATCCCCAATCAATTTACTTTGAGTTCATCAAAAGGAGATTATTATGGATCAGTCTGACTTAATTAAGTGAGCTCTTATGATACCAGAAGATTAGATTTGAAACATGAGAAATTCTGTTATCTTTGAAGCATCAAATAACCACGTTGTCAACTTCCTATGGAAAGTCCATGTGGAAAGGATCCAAGGATGGCTTTCTAGGAGCTGAGAGAATAATAGCAAGTGAGAATGCAGAGACTTTAGTCCTGCAAGCACAAAGTACTAAATTTTGCTCACAACCAGTTAGCTTAGAAGATCCAATCCTCATGTGAGCTTGCAGCCTCAGCCAACACATTGATTTCAGCCAGGTGAGACCCAGAGAAGAAGCCTACCTAACTCATGCCCAGACTCTTGCTCCACAGACACTGTGAGATAATAAATTCTATTGTTTTAAACTGCTAAGTTAGTGGCCAATTGTTCTGGAGCAAGATAAATATCTATGAGGTATGAGGGAAATGGGAGAGGAAATAATAGTGGATGAGAGATATCAGCAAGATTTGGGGAGACTAAAATAATCCAAAGAATAGATACAAAATACATTCTATGTATTTTCCAAACACAGGATTCTAGGATTCAGTTATCTTAACTCACATGGAATCATTTCCATGTGAATCATAGAAATAAATTCTATGTACCAACAGAAATAAGTAATGATTAAAAACAAATATGTTCACCTCTCAGAGTACTGGAAAGGACAGCAAGGGACTTAGAGTGTATAGTGCATATAACATCTCTTACCTGATTGGGGATTAGCCTAGCCCCTGCTGCCCCCAGTCATCCCTCCTCTAATTCCCTAGGAACACACTGAGATTTGGCTGCCATAACCTTAAACACTGCCTCCCCAAGTACATCTTATTTTGAGAAAAGAGCACAGACCCAGATGTTTTCCCAAAACTTACAGGCAAGCACCTGTCATTTAGTCATCTTTGTCCCCCAACTTTATACAATCTGAAAAGCAGTTGTCATAGATGTGAACATACTTAAGTGAATTTCTTGCCACCTCACTGTACTTCATGAGGTAGCTGCAACTCTCTCTAAATGAGTAGCGCTAAAAAGTACTTAAGGACTAATCACTGAGGCATTTAGTGCCTCTTTCTTGGTAATCACAAAAGGCTCCGTTGTGGGGTGATTTGGGACAATCCATTTTTAAAAAGTAATAAACTGAATTAAAGGCTCTGTTTTCTTCCTTACTATTTCTGCAGGAGACTAGAAGTATATGTCTTGGAGAAATTTAAGCAGACAGTCCCTATACCTAGAAAACGGGACATAGGAGAAGGTAGAGATAAATTTCTGGCTTTCCTCTGCAACAGAGGTATACTTCAAAGATAAGAGACTGCAGGACTATGTTTTTAGAGAGAAGATTCTAAGTTCCAAAGAAAGGATCTTTTTGTTTGTTTGTTTGTTTTTATTCTTTATTTTCTTTTAAATGTTACATTAAAAAAATATGAGGTCCCCATATACACCCCCTAGCCCTCCCACATCAACAACCTTTTCCATCATTGCGGCACATCAACTGTACCTGGAGAATACATTCTGGAGCACTGCTGCACCACATGGACAGTGGTCCACATTGTAGTTCACACTGTCCTGCAGTGGACCACAACAGGACAAAGAAAGGATCTTGAGGGACTGGCATTGGGGGTTATGGTAGATCGAATTATGTACCCCAACAAAAGGCATGGTCTTCATCTTAATCTGTGTTCCTCTGGGTGTGACTCTATTTTAAAATAAGATCCTTCAAAGATGTATTATCAGTAAAGGCGGGGACACATTTCATATAGGATCTTTGAAGATCTATTTAGATATGGCCAAACTGAATGAAGGAAGGCCTTAATCTATATTACTGGGTCTTATTAAGGGCCCTATTAAAGAGGAATTTCAGGCACCATGAGAGGAGCTAGAAGCCAGATGTCAGCAAAAACCAGAAAAGACACAAGGAGTGATAGATTGTCATGTGATAGAAGGCAGATATGCAAGCCAAGAAACCCAAGGATTGTGCAACTCAGCACCAGACTCTACAGACTATGGAAAGAAAGCAAGGTCATGTTCATGCTTTGATTTTAGACATCTAGCCTCTGAAACTATCAAATAATTATCTCTCTTTTAAAAAGTCAACTAATTCTGTGGTATTTGTCATAGCAATATGTCAAACAAAGAGAGAAGTCTTCTAAAGAAATAACAGATTTCCTATTTATCTGTCAGTGTAGCCCATCTAGCTATTCTTGAAGTCTATCTCTGGATTTTTAAGTTGTATGAGCCATTTAGAGTGGATTTCTATCACTTGTAATCAAATGGGCCTTGATCAACTCAACTTGAGCAGCTGAAAATATTACTCTTTACCTTCCAACATGAATGCTATCTTGACTAAGCATTGATTTCTTAGGTTATAATAATTTTCTTTCCAATTTTTAGATATTCTACTATATTCTAACATACCCAAACACAATTGAGAAATTCATGGACAATATAATTCTCTCTCTCTTTTTTGTTCTTTTGTAGTTATTAATTTTTGTGTGTGTGGGATGTTTTAGTTCCCTAGCTTCTCCAAGCAAATATTTAGAAATAATTTGGCTTAAAGTAAGTGAATTTATTAGCTTACAGTTTTAAGGTCATGAAAATGCCCAGTTCAAGGCATCATTAAGGCAATGCTTTCTTCTTGAAGACTGGCTGCTGGAGATGTTTGGTTTCTCTGTCACATGGGAAGGCATATGTGTTCCCTTCCTTCTCTTCTGGACTTTGTTGATTTCAGCTTCTTACTTGTGTGACTTTCTCTCTCTTTTTCTCTCTGTATTCATTTCACTTATAAAGTGGATTCCACTTTATACTCTAGTAATAGGATTAAGACCCATCCTAGTTGAGATGGAATTCACCTTAACTGAAGTATCCTCATCAAAAGTTCCTAACTTAGAATGGGTTTACATTCACAGGAATGGATTAGACAATGTGCCCACACCCACCAGACTGTGCACCAAGACTAAGATCATGTCCAAACTGGGGTACACAGCTCAATCCACCACAATAGCTTTGCTGGATATAGGATTCTTGATTGGCAGTTTCTTTATTTGAATACTTTGAATATTTTATCCCATTTCCTTCAGGTCCTCATTGTTTGTGCTAAGAAGATATTTGTTAATCTTATTGGGATTTCTTTGTAAATGATGCATCATTTTCTGTTGCTGATTTCAAGACTGTTTCTTTGAATTTCAGCATTTCTACTCTGATGTGTGGTAGGGATTAAATCATGTACCCCCAAAAGACAAGTCCAAGTCCTAACTTCTGGTCCACAGGACGTGAATCTCTATATAAATGAAAGCTTTTAAGATGTTATTATTATTTAAGTTGTGAACTCATCTGTGAATAGGACCTTCAAAAATCCTGTTTAGATGAAGTCAGATTGAATCAGATGGGAAGAAGAAATCCAGAGAGAGACAAAGATGATTGGCCAAAGAAATAGAAGGAAGAAGTCAATAGAAGACAAAGAAGAAGTCAGATTACCATGTGAGAGAGGCAGCAATGCAAGCCAAGGGACTGCAAGGATTGTGGTAAGCCAGTACCAGAATGCTACAGACTTGTGAGAAAGCATGGTTGTTTGAAACTGGATTTTGTACTTCTAGCCTCCAAAACTGTGAGACAATAAATTTCTGTATGGTCTTTGTCATAGCAGGCCTGTCAGACTAATATAGTTTTTGTTACTGGAAAGTTGGGTGCTGCTCTGGTAAATATCTTAAAATGTAAAGGATTTGGAATTTGGTAATGGGGAGAGGTTAAACAATTTAGAAATGCTTGGTAAAAAATCCTAACTTTCCTTGAGGAGATTGTTGGTAGAAATATGGACATTAAAGTTCTTTTGATGAGGTCTTAGAAGGAAATGAATGTGTTATTGGAAATTGAAGGAAAAGTGTTCCTTGTTATAAAGTAACAAAGAACTTGGCTGAATTTTGTCTTAGCATTTGAAAGAAGGAAGAACTTGTATGCAATGAACTTGAGTATTTAGCTGAAAAAAATTCCCAAGCAAAGTGCAGAAGATGCTGCCTTACTTTTCCTTGCTGCTTATAGTAAAATGAAAAAGCAAAGGGATAAACTGAAGACTGAGCAACTAAGCCAAAAGTACCCACACTTTATGGTTAGTTTGGAAAATTCTCAGCTTCTTCAGATAGCATGCTTTGAGAGTCTAGCCAGAATTCACATTATCAGAGCCCTCCCTACCCCTGCTCCTCCCAAGAGGGTGAGTTTCCGGAGAACAGGGCTCTGTGGGAGAGTATGGCTGAACAGCCCAATGCTAAAGAGGGTATGGCTGAATAGCTATTTGCTAGGGAGATTAGGCAGATGATTTGTAGATCCAATCAGCCATCTCAGAGTAAGTCTGGAATAGAAATACAATTATTCATGGAGGATTAGTTAAATATCCTATTTTGTAATTTCTCAGCTCCCTTGAATTACACATAAAGCCAAAAAGGGTTTTTGACAATTCTATATGACTAGAAGTACAGCCAATTTGGATTGAAAGTGGCAGAGATGGGATGAAATGAAGAAAGAAGGCCTTCAAGGGTAGGACCATGGAAAGAGAGACCTGAGCATAAAAGATCTCCTTAGGCCAAGAGACAGGGGCTATGCCCCAACTTTAAATAGGGCAGGTTTTGCACCTGGCATTTAGAAATACTGGACACACTAGTGCTTAGAAATAGCAGATTTACCATAGAATTGCAAGTCAGGGTGACTGGCACCCCAGTGCTCAGAGAGGGTAGGAAGAGTGTAGCCTCAATCCCAGTGCTTGGAAAGGGTGGAACTGCTGCTCCACCAGGTCTATAACATAAAGCATTGATCCACAGGTGATTCTCAGACTTTGGAATCTAATGGAGTTGTTCTGATGGATCTCAGCCTTGTTTGTGACCTATGATCCCTGTTTTCCTTCTAACAATTGCTTCCTGCAATGGGAATGTCTATCCTATGCTTGCCTTACCATTATATTTTGGAAGTAGATATCCTGTTTTCTAGGTTTCAGAGAGCCACAGATGGAGAGAAATTTTATCTCAGGACAGATTACATCCATAACTGATTTTATTGAGACTTTGGATTTTGAGTTGTTACTGAAATGACTTAAGATTTTTTGGGATATTTAGATAGGGTGAATATATTTTGCATATGGAAAGAACATATCTTATAAGAAGTTTATAAGGAGATCAGTCATATTGGATTAACCTCCACCCTGATTCAATTTGACCTCATGCAAATGGGATCTTTAAAAGTCCTGTTTATATATGGGTTGCACTCCCAGGCCTGGGGATTAGGACTTGATTGTGTCTTTTTGGAGAACATGATTCAATCAACCACAGTTAAATATACTTTTTAACTCAAGAATTTCCATTTGTTTTTTTTTAATAATTTTTCTCTCATCATTGATATTCTCTATTTGAGTGATGTTGCCATCATACTTCCATTTACTTCTTTTTTTTTCTTTTGTAATTTACTTATATATTTCGAGATTGTATAAAATTCTGTTTTCTTTCTCTATTTTTGTTCTTTTTTTTACCATAACTTCAAGACTGTATTGACATAACAAAAGACAAAGCTTAGAACTGGATCGCTTGGCCCCTTCTCTTCTTGACTGCTCCCAGTTCAAACCCTCTTCATCTCTTAAGAGCCACCATCCTCTTAGCTCTGCAATTGGCTGCACGCATTGAAGCCTCAGCTCAATTGTCTTTGTAGTTACAGCCTTCTTCCGGAAAACTGGCTTCCCCTGCCCACCGCAGCCACTCTGCCTCCTGGCATGACTTCCGTTGTCCCTGGGCATGTAGAGAGCCCTTGCCCTTCTTGTACTGTCGCTTTATGGGCTGGGTGCCTGCTGCCCTTCTCACAGCTGAAGTCCAGCTGGTTTGAGGAACGTTCACCATGTCCTGCGTGAGCACTGTCAGCACGAAAAGCTGTATAAAGTCTTGAAAACTTCTAAAGTTCTCACTGTAGTCTGTACTAATACTGAGCTGCACGCTGATATCGTTGGTTATAGTTGTAGTTATTCTTAGAAAAATGCCATATCATGAAGACAACAAAAATCTCTTGTCTGTTACCCTGTTCTGCTCTGATGTGTCACTAAAGGAGCATGCAGTCAGTTCATCTTCAACAAAAAGGGGCTCGGGGTCACGCCCCTACCCGGGACACGGAGACAAAATCCACGGGGTGAGGGCCGCCTGCGCACAGGCCTCCCGCCGCGCCCGGATGTTAAAGGCCCATTTACTTCTTTTAAGCACGCTTTTGTTTAGTCCTATGAACACATTTATTATAGATATTTTGAAATCTTTTTCTTTTAAACCTATTATCTGGTGGATCTCACAGGTGTTTTCTGTGAAATTCCCATAGTTTTTTTGAACACTGGACGTTTTAGATAATATATTTTTTTAACACTCTGGACATTGCTTACCCCCCTTGAGCTTATTATTATTACTTATTTGTTTGGTGACTGGCAGAATTATTTTAGTAAATTATATTTATTCCCCACAGTCACCCTGAGATGACTGATGCTGGTAGGGCTCCTTTCACTCCTTCCATGACCACATCAAGTTACGAAATGCCGCTACTTGCTGGGAGATTAAACAATTGTTTTCAACAATGCCATAGGGCATAAACTCCTCTACAAACTAAGCTAATCAATTTGTGCAAGGGAATATTTTTTAAAGTCAATGTTTGATTCTTATTCGGACTCCAGAAGGAGACCTCCTAACTCTCTTGCTCCTGTTTCTCTTCTGCAAACTAGTAGGTTTGCAAACTAGGCAGTGCCTTCTTTAGATCTGTGAATAGTCTCTTTATTGCCTTTCATCCTAATTTCCACTGTTCTTGAGGGCATACTCAGGTTTAAAATTCTCCGTGCTGTGTTGCAAATTGAGTCATTATTTAGGAAGAGATTAGGATTTAATATTTAATGACCTGCTTCTTCCACCAAACAAAACCTCTAAACCAGGTTTCTGTTTGTGGGGGTGGGGAGCAGAGGTAAGCTTCTCTCTGAGTGATACTCATGTTCTTGGAGCTAAAGGTTTGGGGTGGAGTGGTTTGGGGTCCTCTTGGTTTGCCTCTCCTGGAATGGAACCACTGCCTCAGAGGTCAGTGGAAGAGTTACTGAGGGCCCATTATTCTCAGCACACCATGCTGAAGGTAGAGCCTGATTTCGAAAAATGGGGGTTGAATAGAAGAGAGGTCACTTCTCAATCACTTGTCCTGGATTTATCCTCAGCAACAGGTAGCTGGAGGCTGGATGGAAGATGCTGAAGTCCTGCTTCTCCCAGGAAAAAGCGCTCTGGCTGGGAGATGGGAGACGGAATCCTGTGTTCTTGGCTGCAAAGTCTATAGGGAGTCTCCACCTCACTGAACTTTAGGGGAGGGAGGGAGCAGTCTTGGTTTAAATACCACAGACTCTCTCCGGTCTTATGAAATTTTCATAGATTTTCTTGAGTAGATGTTTTCTCATTTGCTGATAGCCTTTAAGACCATTTTCAATGGCTTAGAATGTTTTGTTTATTTGTTTTTAATAATCTTACCAGTTTCACTGGGGAGCGAGTCTGCAGAACACCTCATACTGTCAGGCCAGAAGTCAATCTCACAGAGAATCTTAAAAGCAATATGAGATATAGTGCTTCAGTCCTGGTTATTCATGTGAGGCTTAGAATAGTCAGACACTGAAGAAACCTCAAGAGGAGCAGAAGACCAAAGCAAACAGGAAAAAATAATAAAAATCAGGAACTAGAACTCTTTGGAAAAAAATGAAATTTTAGTCGCTGAAATAGAAGATATTGCATCTACTAGAACAATTTTTTAAAAAATCAAGATCATCTATTAATTGCTTAGGACTGTTGTAACAAATTACTACAAACTTTTTGGCGTAAAACAACAGAAATAGTTTTAGAGGTTAGAGTCTGAAATCAAGGTTTTGAGCAGGATTATGCACTCTCCAGTGGCTTTAGGGAGGAATCAAGGTGTTGGCAGGGTTGGTTTCTCCTACAAGCTTTAAGAAGGAATCCATTCCTTGGCCTTCCCCATGCTTCTGATGGATGCTTCTGATGGATGCTTCTGATGGCTGCCAGTGGGCCTTGGTGTTCCTTGGTTTGTAAACAGATCATTCCAATCTTTGCCTCAGTCTTTACACCTCCTGCTCTGTGTATCTCTGTCTTCATCTTTTCTCTCTCTTTTAACAGTATGTATCATTGCATGTAGGGCTCACCTCAATAATTCAAGATGATTTCATCTCATAATATTTACCTTAGTTACATCTACAAAGACTTTTTTCCTAATAATATCACAAAGTTCTAGGTGGACATGTCTTTTGGTGGACCACATTCAACCTTCCATAGTGCTTATAACTTTTTCTCTATAGGGTCGTCAATCTTGATAGGCAATGCCATCATTTGAGTTTCTAGTATGCTAACTGAGTTTCTGGTATGAGTATTATTTAAGAATGGGAGTTAGTATAATTTCCCCATAAAATATAAGAACAAGTACTATCTTTGACAACAAGTAAACTTGGAGTATATATGTTACTTCAGAGTACAAGAAAGTTCATGCCATTGTCAAAGAGACAGTCTACTTTGATTTGGGAAAGCACTGATACAGAAGAAAAAAAAAAGTGTTATTTACAATTCCCTGCTGAGGGTGAATCCTAGAAATCCAAAGGTCCTTTGATGAATGGGAAGCTGTGTTTGAATATGTGCTTTTGGGAGAAATTAGAGAGTCAAATTAGTTTGCTTTAAAATGACAGGGAGATCCAGCAAGAGGCACAGAGAAAATAAAGGCTGAAAAAGCAAGACTGGTTCTAAATGTTCAGAGGCAGGCAGGGAATGCCATAATTGTGGGCTGTTAAAGAGATGCTTGGGCTGGAGAAGTTTAAGGAAATGTTATGCCATGGAAGAAGTGGTGTAAACCCTCATACATTTCCTCTTAAAAATTTCTAGTCACTGTTTTAATTACTATTGCTTTGTATGGTGAGTTACTTAAAGAGATTCTATGAAGAAAATAGAGATTGCCCATGGGGTATAGACTACATTTAGTATTATAGTTTATATCTCCTATGGATCAGTAGATGGATTTAATCAGTTAAATACATCTAGGATCTGGTTTTGTTAGCAATTAAAGAGGGATATTAAAGATCCTACCCACACTCTTAAGAGGACTAAAATGGAGGGAGAGAAAAATCAAAAGAATCAGTTATCTCATGATATAACTGGATAATTTTGTGCAGAAACATCATTCTTGGCAGGTATTTCTTGTTAAAGTGTGAAACCATCATATTATGTATTGCACCATTCACTCTCTCCCATTCAAATTCCTTTCTACTATCAGGATTATTGTGTAATCAGTGATTAAATAACAGGCATAGTAAGGGTACTGTCTATCTCTTGAACTTATAATATTATGTGCATACCAGTCCTCATGGAGTACTAAAATTATAACTTTTGATTAAAATAAACCATAAGGGAAATCTATAAGCTCTAAGAAATGTATATTGAGCATATTATGAGACTCTTGGAAATTCTGAGTCTTTGATTTACAAAAGCATTTTCTTCTTTCCTCTGTCTCTAAACTAATATAAAAATATTTGCTAAGAATCTACAACAAAGACGGTTTTTGGCTATTGATAAGAACATGTTAGTTTGATAGCTACAAAGAAGAGAGCAGTTAGGAATAGTATTTTCCAAGTTGGGACTCCTGGAATGTTTTATGGTTAAAACTTTGTCGCTTTAAAGTAGCCAGCCCGTGATTGGGTTGGGAGTGACTTATTTTTGGTTAGTCACAATGGCAAACTTTCATTTCCGTGGATTTCATATGGACCCCATTACTTAGTATATCTCTTGACAGGTTATTTAAGGCCTCTGGGTCTCAGTTTTCTTGTCTACATAATAGGAGTAATTATACCAATTACACAGGCTATTTCTAAGGAATAGATTAGAACTCATGTGAAGACAATGAATTTGCCCTAGTAAGAGTTACAAATATATAGTCATTAATAATAGAGTGTGTGGATTTTTCTGGAATAAGACTTATGGATACTATAAAACCCTATAAAAGAGCTTTCCAATCCAGACTCAGGGTTTGTTTAAGAGTACCAGAATTGATTTAAGATCTGAAAATTAAGCTGATGTCTTAGAAAACCAAGTAGCTGGGTGAAGGGGTTTGGAAGTAGAAGAGTAGTTCATATAGAATAATTAGATGTAGGGTATTTCTGAGACAAGATAGAATAAAATACTGATTATGATATTGATTCTTTATATTTCTCCTACATTGTGAGTTAGTAATTTAAAATCTGCATTCCTTGTACTGTGATGGGAATGAGTAAATATTTATGGAATATTGGACAATTAAACTCTATTTCATTGCTGTTCAATGTCTCATTCTGTAGTATATATTTTAGTAAAAATGAATGTAATCTATTTTGATTACCTTCATTACATATGAAGTTAGAGACAGAGTACGGTTTAAGGTGAAAGTAAGGCTTCAATTTTCAGTGTCCTTTTTCTTTCCAGTCACCCTTCCCCTTTCCTCTAGGAATGAAATATGACATTCTATCTACACCCACATTCATGAAAGAATAATTGAGCTTGATGTCCAATTCAAAAAAACTTCTCCAAGAGGTGTTATATATTTAACAATAAACAAAAATTATATATTTTAATCTAAAATATCAGATATAAGTATATTTCTTGATAAGATTGCATTCCTTTGTTTATTATTGAAATTAATATCCTATTGATTTATTTAATAAAAATCTTAAGTTTTATTTAACATACTTTTGAGTGATATATTTTTTCAGATGTACTACATTTCTCTTTTGGAAATTAACATATTTCAGAATTGCTCAGAAGTCTTATGGAAGGTTAATCATTAGACCATCAGATGCCTTTATTGCTTCTTGTACTTGCTGGCTTGATTAACCCCAGTGAGATGATATATTTATTGCTCTGTGTGCATGTGTGCATGTATGAATGAATATCACTACAAATCCTACAGATAAAATATTAGAAACATTTCCACACAAAAAAAATGTATCCATTTAAATGAAATAGACTAATTCCATGAAAAATACATCTTACCAAACTGACCCAAGAAGAAATAGAAAATATAATTAGATCCTTTTCTTTTAAAGTAATTGAATATGTTATCAAATTTTTTTTTACCAAGAAATAAGAGATCCTGATGGCATGCATCACTTGTAATTTTCTGAAGTATTTAAAGATGAAATGATACATCTTACAAAGTTTTGAGTAAAATCAAAGAAAAAAACGTTCTTAACTTGTTTTGCAAGAACAGAATGACATTGGTATCAAAACCTGGAAATGGAATTACAGGAAAAGAAAATTACAGAACATTGACAAAATTTCTTCAGAAAATCAGAGTGTACAATATATAAAAAGAATAATCCATTATGACAAAATGGAAATGCATGAATATCTTGGTAAGATTTGCAAATCAGTATAATTTATGACATAAATAATTTAAAAGAAAAAAGCAGCCATGCAGCTAAAATTAAATTTCATACATGTTTTAAAAAGTATGATACCATTCAAATCAAAAGTAGATAAAAATAATGGCATTACAAATTAGGACAACGATTGCTTTAAGGGACTGGAAATTGACTGGAGAGGTACAATGAACCTTTTTTGTGAAATGAAACTATTTTATATCTCGATGGATGTGGTAGTTACATGAGAATATTTACTTATTAAAGCTAATCAAATGGTACTCTTAGGATGTACATTTGACTGTATATAAATTTCACCTTAATTAAAAATTATAAAATGAATGACTAAACAATTAAAAACACAAATATCTCTTCATATTGGATTACTCTTCTTTTGAATGCTGATTTTTTACATTGTCATAATGTCAATAATATTTATGAAGGTTCTTTGTAATTACAACAAAACATATTCAAAATTATTTAGTATTTTACCTATTTCCACGTTTTATCAAGGTAATAAAATTGTTTGAAGGATTTTCAGCTTGTGTAAATATTTGCCTTCCTGATACATTTGACACATAATCTCCAGCTTATTGCCTGTCTATGACTGAATCATGAAAATTTTTCATGTTTTTCAAGTATACAATAACTTTTGGAACATAACTTCAAAAGTTTTATAGATATGAGTAAAAATTCCACAAATCTTAATTTCTTAGACGAATGTTAGCTACTTTAAACCTGATAATTATTTTCAAAATACATTATTGTATGGCTTACCTAAAATTGAAAGTTTTTGTTACTTTGATTTGGAATTATGTAAGCATTATAATAAAAATATTTTTGGAACTTTCCTAAAATTCATGAGCCAAGATCAATTAAGCCTATCCAGATTAGCAGAATTTCCCAACCTATCTGTACTTCATGAGTGATTAAAAGTGATGCTTATTTTAAACCACCAATTTTTCTAATAGTTTATTATGCAACAGTGGTTGCTATATTGTATTTTATAGATACTAAATGATAATTGCTCTATTTCAGAGAAAAATTGAGCCATATAAAATCACCTAATAAATTAAAACAGATGATTAGTCCAAGAGGCAAATACATTTCTAGAAAGCATTCATGTACTAGATGTATCAAATTGTATGTCCTCCCATGGCCCACTGGGTGGACTGTGGGAGAGTGTGGGCTATGGTGTGGACCATTGACCATGAGGTGCAGTGGTGCTCAGAGATGTACTCACCAAATGCAATGAATGTCTCATGATCATGGAGGAGGTTGTTGTTATGGGCGGAGGAGTGGGTTGATGCGGGTGTGGGGTATATGGGGGCCTCATTTTTTTAATGTAACATTAAAAAATAAAGAGAAAAAATAAATTACATATCAATAATAATAATAGGGA
Organism: Dasypus novemcinctus; assembly: GCF_030445035.2. Classification (NCBI taxonomy): domain Eukaryota; kingdom Metazoa; phylum Chordata; class Mammalia; order Cingulata; family Dasypodidae; genus Dasypus; species Dasypus novemcinctus. The sequence continues at coordinate 111,746,381 of NC_080673.1, read as the reverse complement.
GGGTTGGGGGAAAATACTTTGGTTAGTAGTAATATTTTGACCATGCTCTTTAATCATTAGTTAAAAAAGTTTAACAACAATGTAAGGTGTTGGTGGTAGGGTGAGTCATGAGAGTCCTGTATGATGTTATATATGTTTGTTTTGTAAGTTCACAACTATTACTATACATTTATTGTTTATGTATGTTTGTGTGTGGATGATATATTTCAATAAATTAATTATTTTTAAAACTTCACCATATTAATTATTTAATTAGAAATTTTTGTTATAGATTTATTTAAGATTATAGATAGGAATACCAAGTCTATTTTTTGAGTAGGTTAACTGACTAATTATTTTTATCTAGCATCTAATCAATGTATGCACACAAAATGTTCTTATGACCACAATGTCTGGAGACAGATAACCTGATTGTTAATCTGGGCTCCAAGACTTGCTAATTGTAGCTTTGGATAAGTGGCTTAAACCACAAAAGCTTCAGTTTCTCTGTATTTCAGTAGGGGTATTATACAAAGGGTTGTTATAAACCAGAAATGTGATAATTCTCATGCCATTTAACATGGCCCTAATGCATAGTGAAGTAGTACATGTGACTATTTTATTATGTATTATATATATATTATTTTTATTAATATTTGTATTGTACTAATTATAGACTTATAAAGTCCTACTTGAAAAAAAAAGCAATTTTTAAAAATTCATTAATTCATTCTGCAAAAACACAAGAGGCACAGGAGCTTATAAAATGAATTCTTTGTGGTTTAGCCATCACGGGGCTTTCAGGCCACAAGGGACACAGAAAAGAAAGTTTTATGATGCAGTACTTCATGAGAGAAGTATATTATGAATGCAGTGGTGTTTTAGTTGCTAAAGACTACCAAGGCAATATAACCAGAAATGGGCTGGCTTTTACAACAGGAATTTATTAACCTATAAGTTTCAGTTCTGAAGCTGTGCAAGTGTCCAAAATCAAGACTGATCAGGAGATGCTTTCTCCCCAAGCTGCAGCTGTGAGAAATCAGGTACATGGGACATCTGCCAGTCTCTGTTTTCTTCTCCAGGCTCCATTGCTTTCAGCTTCTGACTTCTGTCCCAGGTTCTGTTGATTTCAACTTCTTGCTCTCATGGCTTTTCTCTCATCTTCTGTAGGTTCCTTTTTGCCTCTGTGGCCTTCTTTCTCTGTAGATTTATCTCATTTATAAAGGACTCCAGTGAGAGGATTAAGACCCAGCCTGGATCATGCCCTATTGAAGTGATCTAATCAAAAGAAAGACCCCTCCCATAACAGGTTTGTATCCACAGAAATGAATTAGCTTAAGAACATAATTTTCTGGGGTCCACAAAAGACTCAAACTATCACAAATGGGATAAGAAATAAAGAAATGGTGAGTTCAATAAAGGGTATGGAGCATGAGCAGTAGATAATGGCTCTGTATTAGAAGTAATCCTTAAACTGAATTTGATAGGCAAAAATATAAAATTAAATGCTATGACATTGTAGATATTCAACCGTTTTGAATCACAAACACAGAAACTCATGAATGAAAGTTAGCTAGATAGATTGGAGGCCAGGAAAAGACCAGGGGCTATCAATGTAGGAAGAAAATAGGAGCAGTTTTGGGAGCCCACAGGAAGTTTCTGGACATCGACCTGGAGAGAGTGCAACAAAGGGAGTGCTTTCTCGAGGTAAAACCACGGGTTTCTGACACCAGAGTTAGAAACTGTGGAAAGACTAAAGCCTTCCCCTAGGGCTGATAGCCACAGCATTCCCTGAACACCACCGGTCACACAACGGCACTACCGAGCCCATTATTCCCCAAACGTGTGATCCCCGAACCCATGTTCCCTGAACATTGCGTTCCCCGAAACTTACATTCCCTGAACCGTACATTCCCTGCAAACCACGTTCCCCAAACCCATGTTCCCCTAACCCACATTCCCCCAAGCCCACATTCCATGAACCCAGCACTCCCCAAACTCTAGCATTCCTCTAGCCCTCCAATCTCGGACAAATTCTGATAGTGGGAGGGTCTTGGTGAGGGGTACAGAGGGGCCCTAGGAATGCAGGTTCAATCGTCTGGTCTCCCCTTTTTTCAGGCTTGGAGAAGCATGGCAGCTGGCTTGGGGAAGGGCTAGGAAGAGAGGAAAAGTGAATCTTCTGAGTCGATTTACCTAAATGCCCTGGGAAGGGAAACTTGATCTGGGAGAAGGTGGAGTCAGAAAATTAACTAGTCCTGCAAAGCACACTTAAGGGAGGGGACAGGATGTGCTTGGTAGACTTCCAATAGCATATTTAGGGTTCCTGTCAAGGTGTGGGTGCGCTCTCTCAAAGAAACTAAGAGTCATTTTTTTCTGTGTTAAACTGTTTCACCAGGGCCCCATGTGAATCTCAGAGGGGAGGTCTCACTCAGCCTTCCTGCTGCCCTGGTAGAGAGGCAAGTGAGGAAGGGAAAAGGGGAAGGATAGACTCCTAAGCAGTTATTCAATTGCAAAGAGGTCACTTTGCTTGAGGCCTTGTTTGGTCTTTTGTTTGTTTTCTGGTCTTTCCTTTCTATTTATCCCCCCACGTCCCTTTTATTTTTTTTTATCCCCCCCTCTTTTTTCTTTTTTTCTATTAGGTGCTGCAGGCAGTGTTTCTTATTTGCTGTGATTCCTCATCCTTGATTTCCTCTTATCTGTGTGTACTGATATTGGCTACCAACTCTATTCCCTTTCCTTTACATCTTTCTCTCTTCCATCATCTATTGTTTCTCTTACATTCCACCTCTCTTTGTTTAGTTCCCAATTTTTCTGACTTTTTATTTCTAACACCTCTATTCTGTTTTCTATCTTTTAGTCACTCTTTATGTTATTGTCCTTTCTTTCTCTTTTCCTCTCTCCTGGACACACTGGCCCTTTAATTCATACTGTATTCTTCTCCATATTCAGTTTACCATTCATTGTAGGTACTCCACTTTTACTGTTATAACTCCACACAGCTTACATGAGTTTATTATCCATTCTCCTAGGTCTCACTTGATTCTTCTGCTAAAATTTACTATCAATATTACTATTATACTTTTTCTTTTCTTACCTCTTCTGCTTTCCTTGGCCCTAATATTTTCCTTCAAGGGAACTTAGACAAAAACAAGGAAATAGAATAAGAACAAGGTGTCAAAGAGAAGACTTAACACACACAAAAAAGCAGCTAAATAAATTCTGAGGATAGATGGAAAAGCTAATCAACTGAACAAACCCATCAAGATAAAATGATTACCAGATAGCAACAAAAAGTTAGAAACCATACCAATAACCATGAAAACATGGCCCAATCCAATGAACAAACTAAAACCCAGGAAGAAGAGCAGACATTGAACAACAAATCAAAGCTCTCAAAACATATCTCATGGACCAATTTAATGAAGCGAAGGAAGAGATTAAGGATATTGAGAAAAATCTTACATACAGAAGCATACAGAAGAAATTGTAAACATACTCAAAAAGATAACAGATAGGATAGTGATGAAAGGCACAATCCAGGAAATCAAAAATACACACTCAGCAAATAACAGGAGATTTGAAGAGGCAGAGGAAAGTATTAGTGATGTGGAAGACAGTACATCTGAAATCGAACAGATAGTAGAATTGATCAAAAAGGAGACAGAAAAAATCTGTCAGGGATTTAGGGATCTGAATGACAACACAAAATGCACAAACATACATATTATAAGCATCCCAGAATGAGAAGAGAAGGAAAAGGGGACAGAACAGGTGTTGGAGGAAATAATGGCTGAAAATTTTCCCAAACCTATTGAAGGAAATGGATGTACATGCCTAGGAAGCACAACACACCCCAAACGGCATAAACCCCAACAGGCCCCAAGACATATACTTGTCAAGTTATCCAATGCTCATGACAAAGAGAAAATACTGAAAGCAGCAAGAGAAAAGATAACCATCACATACAAAAGAAGCTCAATAAGATTAAGTGCTGATTTCTCATCTGAAATCATGGAGGCAAGAAGGGACTGGTATGACATAGTCAAGGACCTTAAAGAAAAACATTTCAAGCCAAGAATACTCTATCCAGCAAAGTGGCATTCAAAAATGATGGAGAGTTCAAAATATTCACAGATAAACAGAAACTAAGAGAGTATGTGAACAAGAAACCTGCTCTTCAGGAAATACTAGAGGGAGTTCTGCAGGAGGAAAGAAAAAAACAGAAAGACAGTGTTGGAGGAGAGTGTAAAAACAATTAAAAGACAAAAAGAATAAAACAACAAAAATAACATATGCAAATCCAAAGAAAATGTGACTAATGTAAGCACTTCCTTGAGAGTAGTAACACTGAATGTTAATGGATTAAACTCACCTATCAAGAGACAGATTGGAAGAATGGATAAGGATATTTGAGCAATTTATATACTGTCTATAAGAAATACAACTTAGACCCAGGGATTCAAGAAGATTGAAAGTGAGTGGCTGGAAAACAATTTTACAGGCAAACATAACCAAACAAGGGCAGGAGTAGCTATATTAATAGCAGAAAAAATAGTCTTTAAATGCAAAACTATTGTGAGAGAAAAAGATGGGCACTATATATTAGTAAAAGGGATAATCTTTCAAGAATAAAGAACAATCATAAACATTTATTCTTCTAACCAGGGAGCCTCCAAATACATGAGGCAAACACTGGAAAAAGTAAGTGAAAGAATAGATGCCTCTTTAATTATAGTGATAGAGTTTAATACACCACTCTCGCCCTTGGACAGAACATCTCAACATAATGTCAATAAAGAAATAAAGACTTTGAACAATGTATTAGAGGAGCTGGATCTAATAGACATATACAGAACATTACACCCAAACACACCAGAATATCCATTCTTCTCAAGCACACATGGATCATTCTCTAAGATAGACCACATGCCAGGCCACAGAGGAATCTAAATGAATTCATAAAGATTAAAATCATACAAAACAATTTCTCTGACCACAGTGGAATTAGCCTGTAAATCTGAAAGTGCCAGACACCCAGATTAGGCACCAAGATATGGAAGTTAAGCAACACACTCTTAGACAAATAGCGGGTCAGGAAGGAAATCTCAAAAGAAATCATTAACTACCTAGAAACCAATGAAAATGACAACACAATGTATCAAAACTTGTGGGATGCAGCAAAAGCTATACTGAGAGGGAAATTCATAACCTTAAATTCATACATCAAAAAAGAAGAAAGAGCTAAAATTGAAAACCTAACTGCACACTTGGAGGAATTAGTAAAAAATAATAATAATAATAATCCCAAAGGAAGAAGAAAGAAAGAAAGAACAAAGATCAGAGCAGAACTAAATGAAATAGAAAATAAGATATCACCACCTACCCCACACAAATAAAGAATATTGTAAGAGGATACTTTGAAAAACAATATGCCAACAATAAGGAAAATATAGACAGAGTGGACAAATTCTGAAAACACATAAGCAGCCTAAATTGATGAGAGAAAAAATTGATGATCTCAATAAACCAATCATAAGTAAAGAGACATAATAAATCATTAAAAACCTCCCAACTAAAAAGAGCCCTAGGCCAGACAGCTTCACCTGTGAATTCTATCAAACATTCCAGAAAGAAATAACACCAATCTTGTTTAAACTCTTTCAAAAAACCAAAATAGAAGGAATATTACCTAACTCATTCTATGATGCCAACATTACCCTAATACCAAAGCCAAACTAAGACACCACAAGAAAGGAAAATTACACACCAATCTCTCTAATGAACCTAGATGTGAACATCCTCAACAAAATACTTCCTAATTGTATTCACCAACACTTTAAATGAATTATACACCATGACAAATTGGGTTTAATTCCTGGTATGCAAGGATGATTCAACATAAGAAAATTAATTAATGTAATGCACCACTTAAACAGATGGAAGGGGAAGAAAATCACATGATCATATCTATAGATGCAGAAAATGCATTGGACAAAATACAGCACTCCTTCTTGATAAAAAATACCCCAAAAGATAGGAATAGAAGGAAACTTTCTGAACATGATAAAGGGTATATATGAAAAAACCACAGCTAACATCATTTACAATGGTGAAATCCGAAAATCTTTCCCTCTAAGATCAGGCACCAGACAAGGATGCTCACTATCACCCTTATTATTTAAACTTAGAAGTACTTGCCTTGATCACTGAGTCAAGAACAATATAAGAGGTATCCAAATTGAAAAGGAAGAAGTCAAAATTTCACTATTTGCAGATGACATGATCCTATACATAGGAAGCCCTGAGAAATCTACAACAAAGCTTCTAGAACTTATAAATGAGTTCAGTAAAGTTTCAGGTTATAATAGCAATACACAAAAATCAGTAGCATTTCTGTACACCAATAATGAGCAATCTGAGGAGGAAATCAAGAAACAAATACCATCTACAATAGTAAATTTAAAAATAAAAAACCCAGGAATAAATTTAACTAAAGATGTAAAAGACTTATACACAGAAAACTATACTACACTGTTCAAGGAAGTCAAGAAGACTTAAATAAATGGAAGATTAAATATCATTAAGATATCTATCATATCCAAACTGATCAACATATTCAATGCAATCCTAATAAAAATCAGTACAGCATTTTTTAATGAACTAGAAAAACTAATTATGAAATTTATCTGGAAAGAAAGAGGCCCTGAATATCTAAAGACATATTGAAAAAGAAAAAAGAAATGAAATTGGAGGAATCACACTACCTGACTTCAAAACATACTACAGAGTTTCAGTGGTGAAAATGGCATGGTATTGGCACAAGGATAGACATATTTACCAATGGAACCAATTGAGAGTTCTGATATAGATCCTCACATATACAGTCATCTGATATTCAACAAGGCCACCAAGCCCACTCAACTGGGAGAAAATGACCTCTTCAACAATTGGTGCTAGGAGAACTGGATATCCATATGCAAAAGAATGAAAGAGGATTACCATCTCACACCTTATTAACTCAAGATGGAGCAAAGACCTACATATAAGAGTCAAGACCATAAAGTCCTTGGGAAATAATGTAGGGAAGCATCTACAGGACCTTGTAATAAGAAATGGCTTCATGAACTTCACACTCAAAGCTCGAGCAGCAAAAGAACAAATAGATAAATGGGACCTCCTTAAAATCAAAGCCTTTTGCACCTCAAAGGAGGTTGTCAAGAAAGTGAAAAGACAGCCTACCCAATGGGAGAAAACATTTGGTAGCCATATATCTGATAGGAGACTAATACTCTGCATATATAAAGAACTCCTATATCTCAAAAATATAAAGACAAACAACCCATTCAAAAATGGGCAAGAGATTTGAACAGACACTTCTCCAAAGAAGAAATACAAATGGCTAGAAAGCATATGAAAAGATACTCAATGTCACTAGCTATTAGGGAAATGCAAATCAAAACTACAATGAGATACCATCTTACTCCCATAAGACTGGTGGCTATTAAAAAAAAAAATAGACTACAAGTGTTGGAGAGGATGTGGAGGAATGGGAACACTCATCCACTGCTGGTGGAAATACAGAAGGATCCAGCCATTCTGGAAGACAGTTTGGTGGTTTCTCAAAAAGGTAGCTATAGGTTTGCCATTTGACCCAGCAATTCCACTGCTTGGCATATATCCAGAAGAACTGAAAACAAGGTCACAAAGCAATATATGCACACCAACGTTCATAGTGGCATTATTCATTACTGCCAAAAGTTTGAGTCATCCCAAATGCCCATCAGCAGATGAATGGATAAACAATTGTGGTATATACATACAATGGAATACTACTCAGCTATAAGAAGGAATACAGTACAAACACATGGGATAACATGGATGAACCCTGAGGATGTTATATTGAGTGAAGCAAGCCAGGCATTGAAGGACAAATACTACATGACCTCTCTCATATGAAATAAGCAAACCAACTGTCTCAGAGAGCTAGAAACTAGATGATAGGCTTACAGGAAATTGGTGGGGGAGAGGAAGGTTGTGAGCTGATTCCTACATGGGTGAAATCTACGATAAAGTGGAAGTAAGTAATTGTATAGGGAAGGGATAAGACAAGGGCATAGGGATACTATTGAGTGGAACTTTGCAGGTTTGAGGGGGCTAGGGTAGGGAGAATAGGTCAGATGGCCCAAAGAATTGGGAGGAGGTTTGCGGGAACAGATGAACATTGGAGATGGTCAGGTATGTGGTTGAAAGTATAATGCTGAGTTGACTCTTTAGAAAATATAATAAGTAAGGGTTACATGTTTAGGGTGATTAATGGGGTCATCTGGCACAGGGGCAGGCTTGTTTAGGGTGATTAATGGGGTCATCTGGCACAGGGGCAGGTTTCTAGGGAGTGTGTGAGGACTTATCTTGTCATAGTGTGTTGTATCATTGGGTAGAGACACATACCATGAGTGGGAAGGTGTATACCCCAATCCTGGGGAGGCCTGATATTCTCAAACATAGGGAATTGTGTCTCTAGAGAGAATTGGTGGCTCCCAATTGGGGGGGGGCAGTCTAGTGTGTCAAGCCCTCAGCATTGTTGCAAGTATCTGTGAATCTGGTCCTTCGAGCAGTGAAGTTTTGTTGTTACTGTGGACCTTGAATGGAGGGGGGAGAGAGGAATAGAATAGATGGAAGCTGGGTAACTCAGGGGCCATGGAAGTGTTCCACAAGATCATGTAATTATGGTAATAAGACATGTTATATTTCACCAAAAATGTATAAAAGTCTATAGCGTAGGGAAGCAGACTTGGCCCAATGGATAAGGCATCCACCTACCATATGGGAGGTCCAAGGTTCAAAGTTGGGGCCTCCTTGGCCCATGTGTAATTGACCCACGTGCAGTGCTGATGTGCACAAGGAGTGCCGTGCCACGCAGGGGTGTCCACCGTGTAGGGAAGCCCCATGCATGAGGAGTGCGCCCCATAAGGAGAGCCACCCAGCGTGAAAGAAAGTGCAGCCTGCCCAAGAACGGCACTGCACACACGGAGAGATGATGCAGCAAGATGATGCAACAAAAAGAAACACAGATTCCCGGTGCCACTCATAAGGATAGAAGCGGTCACAGAGGAATACACAGCGAATGGACACAGAGAGCAGACGACTGGGGGTGGGGAGAGAAATAAAAAATAACATCTTTAAAAAAAGTCTATAGGGTAAAATGTAAACCATAATGTAAGCCCTAACATAAGTAAAAATTTAGAAATTGTGCAGTCTAAAATATAAACCATAATGCAAAACAAAATGGAACCATGATCGGTAGCTGTGTTTCAATATCTGTCCATCAGCTAAAGCTAATATAACATGAACATATAAAAAGATCATTGCTGGGGAAGGGTGAAAAGGGTTTGATGTTTGATATATGGAAGTCCCCTACATTGTATATATGACTTTACAATGATCTAAAACTTTTGAAGACAGAATTAAAAATTAAAAAGTAAAGGGGATGTAGATACTGAGAAAGGAATGAAAGAAATTGCCTTCCCACTGTACATACAGGGCAACACCTATTACAGTGATGAAAGGCAAAAACGTCAAAAACAAAGTTTTATGATATTTTTCATTTTTAATACCCCAATTTATTTTTCACTTAATCTTAGTTTTTCTAAATTAGTACGTATTCTATTTCTAATCTTTAAACCTATCATTACTTTTTCATTTTCCTAATTGAATTTGGCAATATATTAGGCATTATTTTTTAAGGAGTTTTGGACCACAAAGAGGTTTGAGTACATCAGGGGAGGAACACTAGTATTGGGTGTTATTGTTGGGGGACACATGGTTGGGAGGGAATCCTCCAGGGCATGTATATAGGATATATAAAAATGTTCAGATATTCGTTGGGTATTTTCATAGTAGTTAGAGTTACAAACGACAATTGAGGGAGTGCTGAGTGCCTAGCCAGGGGAACTCTATCACATTCTGCAATGGAACAGCTACAATCCCCCAAGTGCAAGGGCAAAGACCAGTGAAGAAGGATGGTTTAATGATGAGCTCTTGATACTGATGACTATGCTTACGAGCCTGTGTGCCTGAAATATGATCTAGCCCTAGAGCTGCAAGGAATCTCAGAGTTACCTCTTGAGAGCCTCCGTGTTGCTCAAAAGTGGCCACTCTCAAAGCCAAACTCAGCATGTAAATGCATTATCTCCTGTGTGGGACATGACTCCCTGGGATGAGCCTCCCTGTGCCGAGGGATTACTACCAATCACTAACTGGTGATGCAATTAGAAAGACACCTTGAATAAAAAGGGGAAATAGTAAAGACAAATGAGTTTATATGGCTAAGAGTCTTCAAAAAAGAGTCTGAAGGCCATCAGAGGGTTGCGCTTACACACACCTCAGCAGGATCCCAGAGTTAACCAAAGTAGATTCAACCCCAGGTACTGGTGCACCTAAAGGCTATGGGGATGCACAGGCTCCACAGTCATGGCAGATGGCTCTGGAGTTCAGCTCCTAATTAGTGGGCCCTACTTTGGAATTTGTCCTCCTAAGTGTGATGGAGTTGGACTCAGATGTGATGTTTCTACACATGCCTCTTCTGTCACTTTTACTGAATCTGTGGTTGGTATTGGGGGTTGGTGTATACTCAGGAGACTTGAGTCTCTAGACTGGATATATCCCAGATGGGCCCTGAGCCTCAGCAGAGTTGCAGCCCCTCTCTCTGGTTTGTTGGACTTACCCAGATCAGCTAACAGGGAGGTGAAGATGGTCAACCACCACACCAGGGAACTGAGAGTGCCTTCAACTGCAAGCAGGAGAATCACATCCATCAACCATGTGGGATCTAAGCCCCCTCTTGATATAGAAGTGGAATCGACATCACCATTCCAGGGTCCACAGGATGGAGGAATAAAATATGGATTAAAGTGGATTTACTGGTGTTCTCCTATAGAGCTATTGTGACTAGTTACAGAAGGAATTGTAGCATTGATGTGGAGAAAGTGGACACAGTAGTTGCTGAGGGCAGGGAGACGGAAGAAGAGATGTGATGTGGGGTATTTTTGGGACTTGGAGTTGTCCTAAATGATATTGCAGGGACAGATGCTGGACATTATATATCCTACCATAACCCCCTGAATGTGCTAGGGAAGAGTGTAAACTACAATGTGAACTATAATCCAAGGAATGTAGCAGTGCTCTAAAATGTATTCACCAAATGCAATGACTGTGCCACAATGATGAAAGAGGTTGTTGATGTGGGAGGAGTGAGGTGGGGTGGGGTGTGGGGCATATGGGAACCTTATATTTTTTAATGTAACACTTTTTGTAATTTACGCATCTTCAAAAAATACAATTTAAAAAATAATTTTAAAATGTAGGAAGAAAATAGCAGGTATGACACATTTATGTCATGGGTCTTAGGAAATAGTTCAGTATGTCAGAGCATAAAGAGGGTAGTTTATGGGATGTGGTGGAAGAAAACTGGGAAAAAAGGATGGAAACAATCTGCTTCATTGGTATATATATGAGCAAACTTTCTCTAGTGTCACATTGTGTGTAGTTTTATATTGTTTTGAAGTATAGTAGGGTAAGTTCTCAAACTTTTCTCAAATTATTTTAGCTATACTAGGCTCTTTGCATTTCCACATAGATTTTAGGGTTAGCTGGTCAATTTCTACAAAAAGCTCTGCTGGAATTTTGATAAGTATTTAACTGAATCTACGGATTAATTTAGGGAGAAATATGAATTTAACAAAATTAAGTCTTAAAATCCATGAACATGGGTATCTTTCCATTAGATATTTTAATTTCTTATACCAAATCAGTACATATTTTTCACTTTTTTGTTCTTGTTTTATTATTAATAGCAATTTTCTTTATTTAAATTTTACAGTGTACTTTGCTAATATATGAATTTCAACTGATTTTATATATTGAAATTGTACCCTGCAATATATATTTTCTTAGTGGTTCCTCTAAAGATTTTATTAGGTATCTTAATTTAAAATCCACTTCAGATTAACACTAATTTAATTCTGATAAAACATAGAAACTTTGTTCTAGTATAACGCCACCATCCCATGCTATTTTTGGCATATATATGTATTTTTCCATCTGTATATGTAATAAACCCATCAATACCGTGCTATAATTATTACTTTATACAGTCTTATGTCCTTTAAAGAGCTTAAGATAAAAATTATTTGTGTAGTCTTTTATATTTACACTTTCAAAAATATTTCTATTGTCTTTATTTCTTCCTGTGAATTTGTTTACTATCTAGTGTTACTTCCTTTCAGCCTGGAGGGGTTCCTTTAATATTTTGCAAAGTATGTCTGTTGACACTCAGTTCTCTCAGTCTTTTTCTCGGAAACTTCTTTATTTACTCTAAGTTTTAAAGGCTAGTTTACCGGATATAAAATTCTTGGTTGGCAGATTTTGTTTTTCTTTCAGCATATTGATTATGTCATTTTGCTGCCTCTAACTTCTACTGTTTCTGATGAGAAGTGAGCTATTAATTGTCCTGTTATTCCCCTTTATGTGATGAGTTGTTTTTCTCTTTTGGCCTTGTCTGATAGATTTATATGTGGGCTGGGGAGTATATTCAAATTTTAGGCCGTGCTCGTATGTACCCTGTCTTTTACTTTCTGCTGTGCCATCTTGGATCATGTCTACATGTACAAAGAATAGTCCAACTATGGATCTTTCATTTCCAGGGTCTTAATTTTAAGTTTTAGTTCATTTTCTCCTCCGTTGCTCACCCCACCTGGACAAAAGATTCAGATTAGCATAGCCAGTGCCTCTCCTCATTTTTTTCCCAGCTAGATCTCTACACTTCAGTGGGTTTTCAACCATCCATTCCAAATCACTTCTTCCTCTGACAGAGAAGATACTGGTTTTCATGACCAGCCCTGCCCTGGTCAAATTACTACACCCCTAAAGCAAAGGGTATATATGTGCAATCTCAACCAAGATTGCCACAGAACCCCTCTATTCTTACACAAAGATCAGTGATATTTCATGAATAAATATTTCTCTATTTATTTTATAATTTTGATTAAGTTTCAGATCCCCTAAGGTGGCTCTTCCTGACAAATTTGTCCTATTTTATTTATTTTTTTTTGTGGGAAGAACTTATGTCAACCTCTTTACCATAAAACCCCTTTACCAGAAGTCTACCTCTCACCATTAGATGTTTACTTTGATTTGTCTATTCCTGTGATATCCATATCTTTGGCACCTATTCTAAATAATTAGACTTTGTTTTGTTTTTAGTTTTTAAGAAGAGAACATTAATTTCGATTTTTCATGCTTCAAGAGAATCCCTGCCACTTCAAAAAATTAAGGACTCTGCTCTCAGTTCTTCTGGGGATACACCTAGTAGGGGTATTGTTGGATTATTCAACTTCAAGATCTTGTGGTAGGAGGTAGTTTCTTAAACCTTACACCCAAAACATGAGCAATAAAAGATAAAATAGATATATGGGACTGCCTCAAAATTAAACACTTTTGCACCTCAAAGTCAAAAGGGTGAAAAGGCAGCCGACTCAATGGGAGAAAATACCCTACAAGGGTTAAATATCCATGGTATATAAAGAGATACTACAATTCAATAATAAAAAGACCAGCTACCCAATTTAAAAATGGGCAAAAGACTTAATAGACAATTGTCCAAAGAAGAAATATAAATGGTGAAATAACACATGATAGAATGTTCAACATTACTAGCAATTAGGAAAATGTAAATCATAACTACAATGAGATATTATTTCACACCTATTAGACTGGCCAATATTAAAGGTTGGAAAACTACAAGCGTTGGGGAGGATGTTAAGAGATGGGTATACTTATTCACTGTTGGTGGACGTATAAAATGTTACAGCCACTGCGGAGGACTGTTTGGCAGTTCCAGCGCCTGGTACTGATCTTGTGGCCTGAAATGCTCTTACCAAATTTGTTTTTTTCTTCATTTGTACTAGGGGTGTTTAAGTAGTCAACAAGGTCCATCAAGGTCCTTCAAAACCTGGACAACTCCACTGTTGCCTCTTCATGACCTCACATTACCTCAAGAAGACTTCTGTTCTCAAGGAACCTTGGTTCCTTCCAGCAGTGTTCATTACATCTCTTCAGGAATAGCCCTATCTTTCCCAAGGCCTGTATTTATCCTTAACTCTCACAGATCTAAACAAAGATTGTTGTATTTATTTATATTCCACTGACACTTATTTTTTAGGAAATTCGTATCCTGCTGCAAGTACTAAAAAGCTGGGGAAGCTCTCAGCATATCTTCTCATTTTGGTCCAGATTTCCTATTTAACAAATCATTTTTACTCAGCAGTTTGATTTTTTCCCTCTCTTTCATTAATTTATTCTTCTTTATTGGTTTCTATGGTTTTACAGTGCTGGCAGATAGACATAAAATTGGGTTTGCTCCACATTTTTAACAGAAATAGGATAAAACATCAGATTTGTTTTCTGCAAACAAAACTAGTGAAAACAAACAGTTTTTACCATTAGTTATGAGGACATAGTCAAAGAGTGAACATTTATAGACACAATCTACAGAGGAAGTCATATTTACACAACTTAATATAGTAGATAATGGCAAATTCTAAATTCAAGAAACTAGATCCTAGTTTTATTCTGTATCCTTAAGCTAAATAATTATGAAAAAGTCACTTCCATCTTGCAACTCTCATTTCCTAAATTTGAAAAATGATGAAAAGGCAATAGATGATGTCCTCTTTGCATCTAGCATGCTCTGATTGTATTTTACTTCAGTACCAAGGAGGAAACACATCATCTATGTGCAATCTTTTAGAAAGCATATTTAAATATCAGTATACATGAGGAGAGGCTGGCTCCCTGTGAAAGCACTGGTCTTTTTCCTTCCTAATATAGAGTGGAAAAAGTTGAAGCATGCACAAGAATATGTGGGCATTGCATTCTATTTGACCCTACCCACACAGAAACTAGATCCTTGAAGGAAATGTAATTATGATTAACTTAAAAGACTGGCAAACAACTGAAGATTTTGTATTATTCTCTCCCTTTGAACTAAATCTTGACAAAGAGTGTATTGGCGAGAAATAGAAGTGTAGAGAAGGAAAGAGGGATATCACTATATTTTTCCTATTGAGAAACATTTAATTGGCAATATCTGAAATTGAAGACAAGGATGAAGGTCGTTATTGCATATATAGGCTTAGGAATATTGGATTTGGAAACCTGGATTAAAGTCCCAAACAATTCACTGGTTGGAAAAAAGCGTGCCCTTCTTATATTCAAAATTATATAAAGATTAGATAATGAACATTCCTTTATCAAAGAGCTTGAGAACAAAACGTGAATTCAGCTGAAGCCCCTTGCATTGCCCTCCTTTGATATTATTCATTTTTATATTTTATATACCATAGGAAATTATATTCTAAGTTTTGAATTTTTCTTTGATATGCTCATTTGTACTTTTACCATGCACCTATGATTCACTAAACCAACATACAGCATTTTGTTTTAGTCTTTATATAAAAAGTACTGAGGTATATTCCATGTATATTGTGAATATTTTGTACATGCATTTCATTTTCTTGTGAAATGCACCCACAATTGATACATACAAACTAAGTCAATTCCCTCTCGATGCTAAATAGTATTCCCCTGGATGACTACATCAATATATCCTTCTGGTGTTGATGGATATTTACAACATTTAAAATTTTGCTATTACAAACAATACTGCTAACTTGTTTACATGTTTCTTCTTTTATTTATCTACAGGGGTTTCTCTAGAACAGGGGTCGGCACACTGAAGCCTATGAGCAAAATCCAGTCTACTCCCTATTTTTGTAAATAAGATTTCATTGGAATACAACCATGCCCATTTGTTTATGTTGTGTCTATGCCTGATTTTGAGCTAAAATGTTAGAATTCAGTAATTTTGACAGAGACTATATTTCCTATAAAGCCAAAAATATTTACTTTCGGGCCTTTGACAGAAAAAAATTGCTGGTTCCTGTTCTATAGCAGTAAATCTCAATGTGTGAGCCTTAGAGCAGCAGAATGAGAATCACCTGGGTACTTGTTAACAACGCAAATTCTGGTTCCTAACCAGAGCTACTGAATAAGACATTCTGGGGGTGAGGCTCAGCAATCTACATTTTAACAAGCCCTACTGGTGACTTTGGTGCACACTAAAGTTTAAGAACTACTGCTGCTGTGTGCTTAGCAGTAAAAATACTGAATCATAAGATATGCTGCCCTTCGGCCTTAGAAGATATTACCAGTTTGTTCTCCAATTTTAATTAGCATTAACAATGTATAAAATTTCCTTGCTATCCTCCATGACCAATACTTTGTATTGCCAAATGTGTTAGTGAGTGAATCTAATTGGCAGAATTTAATTCACATCCAAAACTCCAGCTACAGGGGAGTCTGGAAAATGTAGATTTTAACTTTCTAACCTCTCAAAATAGAATAGATGAATAATGTTTGCAACCATCCTTAAAACTTTCACTATTGAGTCAAAGGAAGAATTGAAGTAGTCTGAAGTATGAATCAGTTTCTTAACGTAAGTATAATTAACTGTCCTAACATCATTAAGTTTAGTCCACTATTTTCCCTACTGATCTGCATGACCTGCATTATCTTTCTCTCTTATAAATCAAGTTCTCACATATTTATGAGTGTTTGTCTGGACTTTATTTTGTTTTCCATTAGCCTGTTTATCTATCCCAATGCCAGATCACACTTTTTAAAATACTATAGGTTTTGCATATGTTGATATCTGGTAGGGAAATTTCTTCAGGATTAATTCTTTTTCTTTAAAAGTATCATGGCTATACTAAGTCTTGTACTCTTCCCATAAATCTTGTAATCATATTATTGAGTTAGTGAAAGACCCCATTGAGATTTTAATTAGAAAATGCATTGAAAACATAAATTAATATTGGCAGAATAACATCTTGATGTTGTTGAATATTTCTATCAAGGAAATTGTGATACATTTCCATTTATTTAAGTCGTGTTTCATGTCTGCAAATTAAATTTTAAAATTTATTCTGGAAAAGGAAAGCACACTTTTAGTTTGAATAATTTCAAGATTCTATATATTTTTATTGGTGTGGAATGAGTTGCTACACAATGTGTCATGGGAACACAAGCTCAGGCACAACAGAGATTCTCAACTAATGACCATTTTGTTATTTAAGTACATAACAGAAAGAGCAATGGAAGAGATCCCTTTGTGGCTGAGGAAGCCAACTGCTCAGGGTGGTGTCTGTAGATGGTTAGGGAGACTGGGGACACTGTTGCCCAAGGGCTGTGCAGTTACACAACAAGGGTGAGGGTTTATTTCTACTTTATTTACTTTATTCTACTTTCTTTGAGGTTCTGTATGATGTAATTATGATCATTTTAGTTCTGCATTTTACCTTTTCATTCTGTTTTTATCTTCCCCTTCGCCTACCCTGCCGTTTTTGCTGTTTGTGTCCGATTGCTGTGTCATCTTCTGTACCTCTCTTCTTGTCTTCTCTTCTCATTTTTTTCTCCTCTAGAATTCACCAGAGTTCGATCCTGGGGACCTCCAATGCGAAGAGACGTTCCCTGTCCCCTGTACCATTTCAGTTCCTGGTTTCTGTTGCATCTCGCCTTGACTCTCTTTTTGTTGCATCATCATCTTGCTGCATGGCTTGCCATGCAAACACTTGGTTCACCACACGGATACTGGCTTGCCACGTGGCCACACCTTTACCAGAAGGTCCCTGTGATTGAAGTTGGGTCCTTCCCTATGGTAGACAGAAGCCCAATCACTTAACCCAAATCCGCTTCCCTTTTACTTTTCTAACATACCTTTTAATACCTTTTAAGAACAACTTAAGCTGTTTCCCACAAGTTTTGACATACAATTTTTGTTACAGATAATTTTAAAGTTTTTAAAATATACATAATTATTTTTGTTTTTAATTTCCAAATGTATTGGTCTTTTATTGTTTCTATTGATTTATAACTTAATTGTGTGACAATTAGATAATGTGGCCTATAACTGCCTCTTGAAATATATCAGATCTAACTTTTTATCTTTTCTTGAACTTTGTATCTTAATATGTAGTTACTTTTCATGAAATTCCATGTGTGCTAGAGAAAAATAAATATTCTCCTAGATCTGGGAAAAGCAAATCCAGATTGTCAATGTGTGGATGGAATATTTCATAATTTTAATCTTTTTCATTGTCTGCTTCATCCATTAATAAAATGGAATAATCTGAACTCTTTCATTGAGATTTTGGATGGTAAATTAGTATCTATCTTTCATCAATTTAATATATTTTAATTTTGAGGTAATAGTAGGAACATTATTTTGCTTTTTGTATGTTGTATTTTGTATAATTTATTTTGCATATATATATACATATATATGAAGAGAAAGTTTTTTTATTCTTGATCATTCTTTTTGCTTTTTGCCTGACCCTGATATTATTATAGCAACATTAATTTTAGTTTTCCTTTTATGTTTTTGTACTTTCCTTATATAAGGTATAATCTTTTCACTTTCACAATTTCTATTTTATTGTTTGTTTAAATTCAGCATCCTTGCAAAATTGTGGAAGTGAAAAGACAAAATTTCCATTAGACAAATTTGCATCATTTAAAACTTGATATCTCTTCTAATAATGATATTTGAAATCACTTCCATCATCTTATATTGTTTTCTATTTATTATTTTCATGATTTTTACTTATAATTTTCTGCTTTTCATTGATTAAAATTTTAATTCCCTTTTCCATCATTGGTTTAAAAATTATAAAATCTCTTTCACATCTTTTAGTGATCACTTAAATTTTTATGGAAATAATTAAAGTCTAAAATAAATGATATTTTATGCATAATACAAAAGAAAGGAATACACTTTAAATCTAGTAATTTCACTTCCCATTCAATATATATTTGTTTAATATTTAATCATTTTTTATTCTTCTAACCTTGTAGCCACTAGAGCTGTGATGAATATAGTCAATATTCAGTCAAATTTAATCATTTTTCCCTCTTCATTCTGTATTACAACTCAGTTGTTTGGGAGATGGTTTTTCCATATTCCTGAATTATTTCCTTTACAAATTCCTTCAGTATAGTTTTGGCAGTGGAAAATTTTCTCATATTTTCCCCTGAAAAATGTTTATTTTGGTTTAACCTGCCTTTTTTTAAACTTTTTAATTTTTATTTATTTATTTATTTTTAAATTTTCCTTCCCCTCCCCTCCCTGCTGTTTTTGCTGAGTCCATTTGCTGTGTGATCTTCAGTGTCTATTTCCCTTTTTGTCTTCTCATCTTTCTCCTCCAGGATTCACCAGGTTTCAGTCCTGGGTACCTCTGATGTGGAGAGAGGTTCCATGTCAATTGCACCACCTCAGTTCCTGGTCTCTGCTGTGCTTCAGCTCGACTCTCCCTTTCATCTCTTTTTTGTTGCGCCATCATCTTGCTGCATGACTCACTTGCACTGGCTCACTGCATGAGCACGCGATGTGGTGCACAGGCACTCGGCTCACCACATGGTCAGTGTCACCACATGACACTGACTTGCCATGCGGGCACTGACTCATCATGCGGACACTCATGCGGGCACTCAGCTCGCCATGCGGGCACTTGCACAGGCACTCTGCTCACTGTGCATGCTCTCGGCTCACCATGCAGGCACCTGCATGGGCACTTGGCTTGCTGCACGGGCACTCGGCTCACTGTGTGGGCACTTGGTGATCCCAGGAGGCCCCAGGGATTGAACCCAGCTCCTCCCATTTGGGAGGTGGAGGCCTTATCACTTGAGCCATATCCGCTACCCTTAATTTTTATTTTTAAAGAAGCTTTAGATTACATAATTGCTACATCAAAAATATACAGTATTCCCATATACCCTGCCCCCGACCCCTCCCTCACTGTCCCGCAACAACAGCATCTTTCATTAGTGTGGTACATTTATTACAATTGATAAACACATATTGAAACATTGCTACTATCGATGGCCTATAGTTAACATTACAGTTTACACTTTGCAACACAAATTTTATAGGTTTTGACAAAATGTATAATGGCCTGTATCAATCATTGCAATGTCATGCAGAACAATTCCATAGTCCCCAAAATGCCCCCATGTTACATCTGTTCTTTCTTCTACGTCCCCTATTATGTCTTTTTTTATGACTGACAATTTAATTTTGTCTTCAGTACTAAATTGACAATTATTGTTCCTCTGAAACTAATACTTGCTATTTAACAAATCATGGTAATTGTTGATAATTCTGTTTTCATTTTGATTCAAGTTTCATTTCAGATGTTTTCCTGTTTCTTTTAAGATTTCCTCTTTAATTTTTATATCTTGAGGATTCACAATAATGTGTCTAACTATAGACTCTTTTGAGCTTATTCTGTTTGAAATTCTTCTGCTTCCTGAATCTGAGGATTCATATTTTTTATTAATCTTCACTAATTGTCAGCAATTACTTCTTGGCATTTCTTCTACTCTATCATTCTTTTCATCTAACCTCTGATGAGATGTCTGATATTCATATTACCTTTTATGTCTAGTAACATGACTATTTGTTTCCTCTTAGGCATATTGAGTTATAGTTTAATATCTAGCTCCTGTTTACTAACTTTCTATAAAATTTGCAAGCTTGCACTTCCATTGAATTTTACATTTCCATGGTTACAATTTGTAATCCAGAAACTTTTACCTGGTTACTTTTTTAGAGTTGATACTTAATTTTTAAAGTTTTCTGTTTTTATACATATTTGATTCAATAAGTCTTTTTCTTTACTCATCCTGAGTTAATAATAATTATTGTTAATAATTATGAATATTTAATAACTTTTTTGTTAATCCTCATATTTGAATACTGTTTGTTGTTTCTGTTTATTTTTGGAAATAATAGCTTTTTTCCCTTAGGTGTTTTCGTGGGCTTTTGTTTAGCTAACCATAATTTGGGAAGGTCCTGAAGTTTCTCATTTAATGACCTCATTTTCTTGGGAGGCTAAGGTTTTTTTTTAAGAAAGGTATCAGATGATATTCCTGGTAACTCTACTTCACTTTAAAATTTGGGTTGAGATTAAGAAGACTGTTGATATAGATTAAATTAAAAGATTGAATCATTTTTATAAGTATGTTTATTTGCTTATTTATAAGTATGTTTATTATGGGGAGCATCGTTAATTAATCAATCACTTAATAAATTAATTTTAAACCATATTTTAAAGAGAAAGGTGGAAGGATTTTTCAGAATGTAAGGTCCTGTGCATAGGTGAACATCTGTTTAAATTTGAAGATTTTCATTTTTCTAATATGTAGTATCTTGCTATTTTTAAAAAAATTAATCTTTTTTTAAATTGAAGTTTATCATTTGTGCATTCTATTAGCCAACCAATGGAGTGCTGATGAAAAATACCAGAAATCTGTTGGCTTTTATAAAGAGTATTTATTTGGAGTAGAAGCCCACAGTTACCAGTCCATAAAGCTTGATTTACTTCCCTCACCAAAGTCTTTTGCCATGTGTTGGAGCAAGATGACTGCTGACATCTGCTGGGTTCAGGCTTCCAGGGTTCTTCTCTGCCCAGGGCTTGCTTGTCTCTGGGCTCAGCCTTCCTCTCTTTACAGGGCTTGCTTCTCTTTCCTCACAACCAAGTTCCTCTGTGTGCTTACTTCCTGAGGCTCCTGTTCAAGACTCCAACCTCCCTTCTTTGCAGTGCTGTTTCTCTATGAGCCCCTGCCCACTAAAGTGGTAGGTATGCAACATCTTACTGATGTGGCCCAATCTAACCCTTATTTATTATTTAATCAAGTAAAAATAAGACCTCTGAATCTAATACACTGTAATATACTCGGAGAAAAAGACCAATTTATAAACATAATTCAATATTTCTTTTTGGAATTCATTAATAATATCAAACTACTTCATTCCACCCTCTGAATTCCAAAAAGACATTATGATATTTAAAAGAAAAAAACAACTTACATCAGTAACAATGCAAGTACTAAATTATATCACAATTTAAAGAAATACAGTTTGTCTTGGGGCAAAGTTCCATCTGCTATAGACCTCTGAAATTAAAAAACAAAACAAAACAATTTATCTGCTTCCAGTACACAAATGGATAGAAAAAGGATAAATATTTTCATTAAAATAAGGAGAAATTAGGAGGGAAACATCAGTTATGGGTTCATAACTGTTCAGTAAACCTACAGGCATCCCCCATTAGATTCCACCTTCATTAAGCATCTGGGTGTTGGCCAAGCTCTAGACCTCATCCCCTGAGAGCATTGGGGTGATTGCCACACCCCACCCAATCTTTGAGTTAGAGACTTAACCTCCCTGGTATAGTAAGGTGAAGGCAATATCCACCCTAAACTTTGGCATAACCTTTGGTTTTGGCATAACCTTTGGTTTATGCTCAACATTCTCAGAGCAACAAGTTGGCCACCTGGCCTCCCCTAATTCATGGGGGATAGGTCCACCCCTCTCAGACCTATGGGATGCTGACCTTAACCACCCTAAATCTTTAGGAATGTGCTTTATTCTCTTTCTACCAAGGGGGCAGCAAAACTCTCCCCAAACATTAGGGTGGAAACATCCACCCTCTTCCACTGCTGGGGCTGACTCACCATTTTTGTACACATGGGTGAGGTTCTCCTCTTGGCCCAAGACAGTGTCTTAATTCCAGATCTCAGCTTCCATGGTTTCCTCTTAAAGCTGTTTCCCTTCAATCTCTCCTTTCCATGTCTCTTTTAGTCCAGGCTCACAGTGGTTTTGTTCACACAGCTCTCTCAAAACGTTTGTTGGTTTGGCATGCAGGAAGCAAGGCTACAAGCCATCGAACTATAAGACTTTCCACAAATCTTTCCTAGACAACTGCATCTTCAATCCTGATTTACAAGTTCCAAGTTTGTTTACATCCTCAGATGGGGCACTGTCTTCTAGGGACTTGATTTCCAGATGCTTGGAATTTCCAGAATCAGTTTTTGGTTTCTTTTGCCCAATAATTCAGGCCTCAGCTTATCTTTCTCCTCTAACATTTTGCAATAAGCTGCAAGGAGAAATTGGATTCTCCAAGTTTACTTTGGAGAGTTCTTCAGCTTAATGCTCAAGCTTACCATTTTCAAATTATGCCTTCCATGAAACATCAGAAGTTAATGTTGCTAAGTTCTCTACAACCTTAAAACTGGAACACCTTTCCTCCAGTTTTCAATAGTAATTTTATCACTTACTTCTAAAGCATCATATAAAGTCTTTTAGTATCCCTGTTGCTATAAACACATTCTTCAAAATGATCTAGGCCTTTTCCATCAAGCATTTCAAAATTTCTCAAAAAAAAAAAAAATACCCCTTAACCTTTTATAAAACCATTCCAGCATTTTGGTAATTGCAAAAGCACTTTCCCACTCCTCAGTACCAAATTCGGTATTAGTCAGCCAAAGGGGTGCTGAGGAAAAATAACAGAAATCTGCTGGCTTTCATAAAGGGTATTTATTTGGGGTAGAAGCCCATAATTACCAGGCCATAAAGCATGATTTACTCCCCTCACCAAAGTTTTTGCCATGTGTAGGAGCAAGATGGCTGCTGACATCTGCGAGAGTTCAGGCTTCTAGTGTTCCTTTCTTCCCAAGGCTTGTTTCTCTTTCTTCACAACCAAGCTCCTCTGTATGCTTATTTCCCAGGGCTCCTGCTCAATACTCCAGTCTCCCTGCTCTGCAGTGCAGTTTCTTTGTAAGTCCCTGCCCACCAAGGAGGCAGAAATGCAACATCCTCTTGATGTGGCCTAATTAAACCCTTAATCATTATTTAATCAAGTAAAAGTAAAACCTCTGAATCCAATACATTCTAATATGCCCAAAGGAAAAGACCAGTTTGCAAACATAATCCAATATTTCTATTTAGAATTCATCAATATCAAACTGACACATATATGAACATCCATAAACAGTAAGTGTATAGTAAAAGTTGTGAACTTATAAACCAAACATGCACATCACAAACACCTTGCATTGATGTGTAGCAATTGTTACAAACTATGAAAGAGCATCATCAAAACATTACTTGTAACTATAGGTAATATCTTACATCTGGTGTATTTTTTCCCCTCAACTCACCCAGTTATTAACATGCTCTATTAGTATTATATGCTAATTATAGTTCATGAGATAATGTTCTCATATTTATTCTGTTAACCACAGTCCATCTTCTACCACAAGATTCATTGTGTTATACAGTCCTGTGCTTTGTACAATCCATTTATAGTGTATAATCAGAGGCTCTCATATTCATATTCATATTCAGCACAGAGTTGTGCTGTCATGATCTCAGTCAATTTTAGCACTTTTTCATTACTCCAAAAGGAAAAATCCCATCCACCTTGTAACCTCCCACATTCTTGTCCCTTAGAATTGATATACCTTCTCTGCCATTGATGCAAAAATATTACAATATTACTGCTAACAGTTATCCATAAGTTATATTTGTTGTGATTTTCTGGAGTGTCACTATATTCTTAACACTTTGTAAAAGGAATGTTCTTATACTATTAATCCCAATCTTCATCTACCACTGAAATCACTATGTTATACAGTCCCTAGATTATTCTTAAGCTTCCATTCAATAGAAATAGTACATCCACAGACTATCCCTTTGTGGGCGTGCCCCTGGGGCCGTTAGCTAGACGGCTGGCCAGGACATTAGCTAGACGGCTTTTGCCTCGGTGAGGTGAACTTCTCGAACGGGTTGTGAGTGACACGCGGCCCCGTTATCACACAGCCAGGTTAAACACACAGTAACCACCCGGAGACGCAGGCTCGTGGCGCAGGCCTGGTTTACTGGGGAAGTGGTACAGCTTATATAGGCAGGGGTGGGGGCTTGAGGTGACGTGTCAATTACAGATGGGCTAAGGGGATTGGGATAATATGAAGCAGCTACTTGATGGGATGAGATAGTTTTGAAGTTGGCGCGCGCGGGCTTCTCTGGCGGGAAGCTGGCTAGGAAGAAGGGAGGTGCCTTTTGTGATATCCATTGTGTGTGCTTAGTGGCCATTCTGGCTACATGTTGTTTGCCAGCAAGCTCACCAACATCCCTTTCACCCATAATCACATTTATAGATGGGCAGCGTTAGTCATACTCACCATAATATATTAATATCAACTCTATTCATCTTCATGCATTTACAACACACCTTATTAAAAAGTCCACATACATTAGGCATCAGCTCCCATTCTCCAGGTATTATTTTTATCTTATCTCACAAAATAAAATACCAAATTAAGCAAGTCACATACAGTGATTTAAAATAAAGCATAATAGTTTTTTGGAAAACATTGGTAACACTTGTTTCATGTAGCAATACTCTGGTTAATTATTTACGCTACTATTCCATATCTTACATAAACTCATTGAAATGTATTGTGATGAAATGTTCAGGGTATAAACCTACTAATGGAAATTAAGTTCACTTCAGTTTTTATCAATTTTTAAAAATTCTATTTTTACTTGTTTAGAGGAAAATTTTGGAAGAGTCTCAAATCTTCAATCACCATCTTTCTATTTATTCTTTATGTAGTCTTCTGTGTTTATATTCCACATGTTAGAAGCTTTTTGTGTTTGTTTTATGAATTTATTTTCTAGCTCATGTCTTGGTTTAATGAAAGTCATTTTATTCCTATCTTATGAGTTAATTCCATTCATGTTTAGAAAAGTTTCTTCTCATTGATTAGTTAAAAATTACAAAAAATATAATTTTTACTGCTTAATCTTTATATAATTGAAGCCCTATTATGTATGTCTTTTGTAGTGGGGTAAGATTTTGTTTTATTACCCAAAACATTTTAATCAAATAGATAAAGAAGTTTAATGTTTTTTTTTAAAGATTTATTTATTAGTCCCCCCCGCCCCGCCCGCCCCGTCTGCTCTCTGTGTCCATTCACTGTGTGCTCTTCTGTGTCTGCTTGTATTCTCATTAGGTGGCTCTGGGAACTGGTCCTGGGACCTTCTGGAGTGCGAGAGAGGCAATCATTCTCTTGTACAACCTCAGCTCCCTGATCTGCTGCATCTCTTATTATCTCTCCTCTGTGTCTCTTTTTGTTGCATCATCGTGCTACACCAGGTCTCAGAGTGGGCCGGCACTCCTGCACAGGGCAGCACTCTGCATGGGCCAGCTCACCACATGGGCCAGTTTGCCTTCACCAGGAGGCCCTGGGCATTGAATCCTGGACCTCCTATGTGGTAGACAGGAGTCCAATTGCTTGAATAACATCTGCTAGCAGGAAGTTTAACGTTTAAACTAATTAATTTGCCCATTATCCATTAGTTTGGCTGATTTTGGTGAATTAAAAAAGGCTTTTGAAAACATTCTCATTATTTACAAGCTAATTTTTTTTTTAATCTTTGCTTCATTTCTTTTTCTGCAAGTATGTATAATGTCTACATTAAGTTTTTATTAAAATATTTTTAGGTATAAAACAGACTCTTGATTTTAACTGAATGGCTTCTCATAAGAGATTTATACTTATTTAGTGTACACACTTGCTAGTACCTTATGTAGAAAATTGACCTATACAATGATTCTTGAATACTTTACTGTAGGTAACCCTTATTATGAGAGGGTTGAGGGAAGTGATATTAACTTCCTACTCTTTACATGAACATATCTGCATTTTTTTTTTTTTTTTACTTTGTCTCTGTAAAACACAGGGTATTTGAATTCTCATTTTTTCAGTTCAGAGAAGCTGCAGCTCAGAGCCAATCTTATTTTTATCTCTTACATTACACTTTTGGGAAAATTGGGGCACCAATTCACCTATCAAGTTATTCTTCACTGCAGGAGATAAGAAGTGAAAAGGACTAATCTGACATTGCAGAGGACTAGTGACTTGCCATTGTCTCCTTTGATTATCACTCTTTATCTCAGTTCATCTTTTAGATATCCCTGGGGTCTGTGCACTTGAAGTTATTGAAAATCTCTTTTGTCATAATGCTTTTGAGATAATAGGATGCATGTGGCTCAATCACAATGGACTTTCTTGTTCACTTTATTCTTTTATAGCCTTATCTGAAATAGCGTTAATTTATTTCTATAACAACTCACAAGACAATGTTTGTATTTATAACTTTTTTCTTTAAACATATTTCATATATTCTTGTCCTCACTCAGAACCTTAGATGAACTGGATTCCTTTTCTGAAGGGCTGACCTAAACTGTATTTCTGATGTTTCTGAATCCAGGGTGATATGCTTATATTCTTTTGATATAGTCTTTATCGGTTTTAACGTTAAGCATAGAAAAAGTAGCAATTCTCCCTTCATGTTTCCAAAGTGTAGCAGAAACCCTACTTCACTGTAATTGCCTAGATAAATCTCCCATATGAACTCGTTTGTTTTCCTGTTGCTCTATTGGCATCAGATAGTCCATTGGTATCTCCATGCTACAGTTGCTGTATCAGTGGCCAACATTGATTTGAGCTGGTAGTTGGGAGATTGAACAATCAGTTTGGGTAAGTCTTTAGATCACATTTGATAAAAAAGAAGATACTATAAGGTCCATATATAAATCTCAACTACTGCCACTATTTCCTCTTTTTGCATGAGCTCATTGAGTAGGAATGGAAGCTAGAGAAAGAAGAGGACTCTGTCACAGAGCAGATCCTTTCATTCACCTAGTGAGTGCTCCTTGTTGTGAGCATAGAGCCATGATGCAGGTCTTCACACTATGGGCCCATTCTAAAAGATCCATAGGCACAGCTTCTCCTCATCGCCAGTCCCACAATCGTATTTCCTACAAGTATCTGTTCATAAAACCAAAATATGTACTTAGGCTCACAAACCAGTGAAGATCAATACTTCCAGCAACTAATCTTTCCAGGCAAAGTGAATAACTGCATGTTCTGCTTAAAGTTGTATCCTCTGAGAAGAGTCCCTCTCCCAATCTCCTTCAGAGTCAACTTGAATGGGTTTACAATACTACTTATTTCCTGTCTTACCTGTGCCAACCTACTTGAATATTTTCTTTCTCAGTCTCTCAATCTGAAATCTTATCCCTAATCCTTCACTGCTTCCTGAATCCATACCCATTATCATGTTATTTTTCAATTCCTTCCACTAAGGGAGCAAAGTATGATTCCCTATTCCTTTATTCTGCAAAGACCATGTAACTTTGTCCATTAGAAATTAAGCCAAACTGGGAAGTGGATGTGGCTCAAAAATTGGGCTCCCATCTACTATATAGAAGGTCCAGGTTTCGATACCCAGGGCCTCCTAGTGAAGGCACACTGGCCCATGGCAAGCAGGTCTATACAGTATGCTGGCCTGCATGGAGTGCTGACCCACACAGGAGTGCTGGCCCATGCGAGAGGGCTGACCCATGTTGAGAGCTGGCACAGCAAGATGACACAACAAAAAGAGAAACAGAGGAGAGATAGTAAGAGATGCAGCAGATCAGGGAGTGGAGGTGACACAAGAGAATGATCACCTCTCCCACTCCAGAAGGTCCCAGGATCAGTTTCCAGAGCAACCTAATGAGAATACAAGCAAACACAGAAGAACACATAGTGAATGGACACAGAGAGCAGACAACAGTGGAGGTGGGGGGAGAAATAAATAAATAATTTCTTTTAAAAAAAGAAATTAAGCCAAAGTGGCAGCACACGATTTCTGATCTGCGGCCTTGTATATTTCCACTTACCCTATTGAATCTTTATCATCATTACAGGAAGGACATGATTTGGATCAACTTTTGTTCCTAGGAGTATAAGAGACACATTGGTAGAGCTCCCTAGAAAATGTAGCTTGAAGATAAAGTGTTCCACCTGACTTGTAGTGCGAGAAGCAGGTCCATCTACTTAGTCTGGACTAAATCAGCTGAATCTCACCTGACCTGCAGATTTGTGTGTAATAATACATTTTATTTTTTTAATCTACTGAATCTTGGAGATTTGATGCACATCATTATTGTGGCAATAGCTAGCCCATGTACTTATTGACAAAGCCCTAGTTAAGTCCTTATGAAACTATAATCATAGGTTAAATAAGAGATGCTACTGAAGCAGAAATAAGTAAAATGAGACTGGGAGCTACCTGTAAAAAACTTCCTTGTGCCTTTAGAACCTACTTAAAATCAATATACCTTACACTTGGTTGATGGAGTGATGCAAGATGTCATGGCTTTATGAATCAGGTAATATTTAGTACAGAGTGGCCATCCCATGTTGAATGGTATCTCAGAGTAAAGCACTAATTTTCTACTAGGGTCAAATAAAAAGCCAGGAACTTCTTAAGGAAGAATTATTTACTGAGAATAAACTGGTTAGATTACAAAATCCCAGTGGCCTTTTACATAATTTTCCAGGGAGCAGCAGATTGAGAATCTATTATTTCCTATTTCCAGGTGGATGCCCAAGGGAAAGAAAGACACTAACTCAGTCAAATCTCCTTATAAACAAGCTAATGAAAAATCTTCTGGGAGAGTCCTTATATGTGTAAGGGATGTCCAATAAAATTTTGGTTATGATGGAAATGTTCTATATCTCTGCTATCATATATTGAAGTTACAATCCCCGTGTGGTTACTGAGCACGTGAACTATGGCTACAGAAACTAAGGAAATGAATCTTCTAATACTATTTCACTTAAATTTTAATACTATTTCAATTTCAATTCAAATAGCTATATGTGGCTAATGCAGCAGAGGAACTGATTTTTTATTTCATTTTAATTATTTAAATTTAATAGTTACACAAGACTAGTGTCTATGGTATTAAACAATCCAGATTTTACAGAACTGTTTCAGCAAGACATGCTTTTTTAAAAAATTTACCTTGGTAAGAAAATCTGTGGTCTATAGATTTATAGAGAATTACTCCCTGGCAAATGCCATATAAATTATGTAACTTATTCTAAAATGGAAATTCATGATAAAAATCACCCTATTCTGTGTAAATATTGTAGCTTTCTTATCACTTAGAGAAGATCTAGAGAACTATGTTGTCAATTAGAAACTCTTCAAGCTCTGTCTATGCCCTACATAGCCATCTTTTAAATTATTAGTAAAGCTTTAAACTGAATAAGATATCTAATTTATGTGAATCTGATTTGACAATACAATACTTTATTATTTCAATTTTTTGTGACCTTAGATTGTGTGATGGTTAGGTTAATGTGTCAACTTAGCCAGGTAATGTGCCCAATTGTTTGGTCAAACAAGCACTGGGCTAAATGTAATGCAAGGGCAATTCATGCAATAGTTGCATCTATGACTACATCTACAATCAACTGAGGAGATTTTTGTCAGCAATGAGTGATGACTCATCCAGTCAGTTGAAGGCCTTAAAAGGAAAAATGATTTCAGAATTCAGGGTGTGAGAATTTCTATTGAGACAGGCAGTGCTACCTGGGGAGCCCATCAAGGACCTTCATCAGAGTCCCTGGCTTGCAACCTACCTTATGGAATTGGACTTGTACATCCCCACTTTGCATGAGATACTTTCATAAAATCTCATACTATTTACAGATTTCTTCTGTAGGTTGGTTCCCTAAAGAACCCTGACTAATGGAGAATGGCTTATATAATAATGGTTAAGTGGCTTTTTTACAAGAATAAAAAAGGAAGGTATCCTTACTTGTGAAGAAACTCAAGACCATTAATCATTTGAAAATTATATAGTCAATTTAAGGTCAAATCTGGAGGATTACTGAATATAAAGGTTATTCTGATTTTTAAAAAATTAGGAAATTTTACAGAAAATACCTGCAGAATGACGGAATCTTCGCATTAACTATTAAGAGCATATGTATTTATTTAAGATACTTTAGTTAATGCTGAAATGAAGAGATTATTTGGGCCACTGACTGATCCTGAAATAACTGCAAAATTTGTAAGCAGGACTTTCCAGATGGCAGAACAACTAGTCTGCTAGAGTGAGTGAAAGCAGAAATTTGGCAGAAAAGTCTAACTGTTATAACAACTTCTCATAATCATGACTGGAATACTCTTGAAATAATTCCATGCTGGTTTTATTATGACCAGATACAGTGTAAGGTAAATGATATATGACTGTGCATGGTCCTATTTGGGAAAACCAAGAGAATATTTGGAAGGCAGTAACTGACCTGTTAATTCAATAACCACAAATGAGACTGCACAATGAAGAAAATATCCATGTCATCAAAAACAAAGTGGAAGGGAATTTCCAGGTTCAATATTGGCATTTAAAGAGTTTAGTAGCCATTACTCCTATACTCAAAACAAGAAAAAAACTGAATAATTTTGAAATCAATGATTTTTCTTGGACTCATGAGTGAACTGAGGAGACAGGGGAAGCTACCATCCAGAAATCGGTAGAGGCAGGTGAGATCTGCTTACCTAAAACAGAAGCTTCCAGAGCCACAAACATTTAAATTTTAACTGTGATGAATTGTCGGAGGCTGAAGGTAGACTAGTGTAAGAGGGAGAAGCTTCTGTGAGAAGCTGTTTTAGTTGGAGACCCACATTTCTGTTGTTTTATTCTCCACCAGATTATCACTGTGAAGATCCAAGAAATATCCCCTCCTGGCTCTGCCAGAGGGAGGGGTAGAGTAATCATTGTAAAATTAGACTAGAGCATTCTCCATAATTAAGTCCTACTCTAGGGAAAAAGACCTTAGCAGAACCTTATCCTACTTTTGAGAAGGACATGCATCCCACTTCAGCAATCTAGGTTTCCTGTCTCACCTAAAGGGAGTAAAAAAAAAAAAAAAAAAAGCTGTGCCCCTAGAGAAACACCTGTGAAGATCACAGGCCTACTAAAACCCTCAGAAATATTCATAAGATTGTGAATATGCTCCATCTCTTATAATTTATCACATCAACAGGGCTCTGGTGTAATAGCAGTGGGTTATAGCTGAAAGAGTGATAAGTCAAGAATTCTATATAAGAAAGATATCTGAAGGAAAACCAAAAACATCAGGGGAGAAAAAACCCAGGATATAACAGGAATTTGAAGATTTTGGAATCTACACCTACAGCAAGGATTTAACACAGTATATTTCCTATCAAGATTGACATAAATCATTATGCTAAAAACACATTTAGCAAAATATGCATTTACCAATTCAAAATGCCTATCTTTTCTTAAAACATTAGAAGGTGGGAAGCGGACTTGGCCCAGTGGTTAGGGCATCTGCCTACCACATGGGAGGTCTGAGGTTCAAACCCCGGGCCTCCTTGCCCCATATGCAGCTGGCCCACAGGCAGTGCTGATACACACAAGGAGTGCCCTGTCATTCAGGGGTGCCCCCCACCTAGGGGTGCCTCCTGTGTAGGGGAGCCCCATGTGCAAGGAGTGCGCCCCATAAGGAGAGCTGCCCAGCACAAAGGAAAGTTCAGCCTGCCCAAGAATGGTGCCACACACACAGAGAGCTGACACAACAAAAAGAAACACAGATTCCCATGCTGCTGACAACAGAAGCAGACAAAGAAGAGCATACAGCAAATAGACACAGAGAACAGACAACTGGGGCAGGGGGTGAAGGGGAGAGAAATAAATAAATAAATAAATCTTAAAAAAACAAAACAAAACATTAGAAGGTATGCCAAAAGTCAAGAAACAGAACAACCATGAGAAACAGATATGACACAGATTTTGGAATTCTGGAGAATGGAATTCTCCATTCAGAGAAGGAACAGAAAATAGCTATGATTAAAATAGTCAGGACTCTAATGGGAAAAGTAGACAATGGGCAAGAACAGAGTGATAATGAAATGAAATAGGTAGAAACTTGAGAATCAGAAAGAATATCTGGAAATCAAAAATATTGTAACACACATGGAGACCAACTTTTCATGGGCTTGACAGTGAATTGACCCTGCCAAGGAAAGAATCAATGAGTTTGAATATAGGTTAATAGAAATTCCCAAAACTGAAATATAAGCAGAAAAAGAATGAAGAAAAATAAACAACAGAATATTCCAGAACAGTGGGACTATCACAAAAGGTATAACATATTTGTCATTTTAATAATAGAAAAAAGAGAGAATAGAGCAGAAGAAATATTTGAAACAATAGTGTCTGAAAATACTCCAATATTAATAACGTAAACAAGACCACACATATAGGAATTTCAGAGAATACCAAATAGGATAAATAGCAAAAATAGTCTACACTGAAGCATAGCATATACAATATATAGAAAACAAAAACTGTGAGAAAATTTGAAAGACTCCAGAAGGAAAATACACCTTATCTTGAGAGAACAAAAACAAAATTAATGCAAGCTTCTAGTCATCAACCAGTCACACAAGAAGAGATGGAGTAAAATATTTCAAGAATTGAAGAAATAAAATGTCAACGACCTAGAATTCTATATTGGCTGAAATTATTCTTCAAAAATCAATGAGAAATGGGTAGATTGTGGAGTAGGAAACTCTAGGACTCAGTCCTTTTTACCAGAAAATCTATTAAACAAGCAGAAACTTTCTAAACCAACTATTTTGAAACTCCAGAGGCCAGAGGAGCAACGTAAATCATTCAGGGAAGAATGGGAGGAAGAGACTGATAATTTACAGTATATTACAGTAAATAGCTCTCTCTAAGGTAGTTACCATCACCCATCCACCAATCTCATGACAGGCCACCTGGGATTCAGACCCTGGCTAGTTTGCTGGTGACAGTAAGGGACATAAAAATCCTCTTCCCACATGGAGCAAGTGTAGCTCAGTGGTTGAGCACCTGCTTTGCATATACAAGATCCCAAGTATAATACCCAGTGCCTCCTAAAAAAAGCTTCTTCCCTACTAGTCATGACATTTGATTAGTGAATTTGGATTGCTAAGTGTCTAAGGGAGCCATTGTTTTCAACCTGCTGCAGACAAAGGAAGCAGCACCCCTCACCAGAGAGCCCTCACCAGACAGGGTAGTAGCAGTGGAGACGTAAAGACTCTGTGCTTCCTCAGGGCTGTGGGGGGCTATTAACTGAAGGTTTGTATTTGCTGGACAAGGCAGGAAATCTCAGCTTTGGAGAACCAATTGAGAAGCTCTTGGCAACTTTCTGACCCTCTTGCAAGTAGCCAGTCTAAGCCTCTTCTCAGGTTCCTCATCCTATTTTCGCAGAGAAAGACCAATCTGGGAAAGTCCTCTCTGTCAGAATTTGCTCTCCAGGAAAAAATCAGCTTGAGTCTATGAAAGGAAGGGAAAAAACGATACAGGTGGACAGTAAGGGCAAAGTCTTACTGGCTTCAAACTCCCGGGAGAGGGAGACCTGTCTCCTGGGAAACAGAGTGAGCAACCAAACTCCTGTAATCAGGGGAAATCCAAAACGACTAACAAGCAAATACCAAGGACTAGACAGAGGCCTAGAAAGATAGCTAAAACCCTGTACACTGCATTGGCATTGGGCAGACATTAGAGATAGGAAGGCTGAAGCTCAAGAGAATCTTTGTCTTATAATCAGGTAATTACAAAACCGAAAAACAAACTACTCAAAGAATAAACCCCAGAATTAACATTTAAAATAATAAAACACACAGTGTGCAACAAGAGTATAAGTCAAACAAAGAAACAGGAAATTATGGCCCATCCAAAGTAAGAGGATAAAAACACAGAATACACCAATTAAGAAGACCAGAATTGGCATTTAAAAAATTATTTTAAAAAATGGTTAAGGA
This sequence comes from Dasypus novemcinctus, assembly GCF_030445035.2. NCBI lineage: Eukaryota > Metazoa > Chordata > Mammalia > Cingulata > Dasypodidae > Dasypus > Dasypus novemcinctus. The sequence continues at coordinate 111,711,760 of NC_080673.1, read as the reverse complement.
GATGAAGGACAATACAGACAAAGAATTAAAAGATGTTAGGAAAACAATGCACAAGCTTTATGAAATTCTAAGTAGAAATAAAAATTTGAAAAAAGAATCAGAAAGAACTTCTGGAGCCGAAGACCACAATAACTGACATGAAATTGCTCAGGAGGATTTTCAAAAACAGAATGAAGCAGACATTTCAGTTAGGGTGAGGAGCAGAAAGAAATAAGAAATATTAAATGGCAAACTAGCATAAGACAGTTATGGGACACCATCAAGTGCACCAAAATAGGCATTATGGAAGTTCCAGAAGGAAAAGGAAAAGAGAAAGGAGCAGGTGGAATGCTTAAAGAAATAATGAGAGATTTTCCTGAACTTAGCAAAAGACATGAATATGCACATTCAACAAGTGCAAAGACCACCAAACAGGATAAACATGAAGAAAAATATATCCCATCACATACTGATCATGCTATTAAGTACAAAAAATAAGGAAAAAATACTGAAAGCCACAAGAGAAAAGCCACACTAGGAAATCACACTTATATTGAATGCTGATTTCTTACAGAAAACCATGGAGGCAAGAAGACAGTGCATAGAAATACTTAAAATGCTGAAAATATAAACAACAATCAACCAAGAATTTTATATCCAGTGAGACTCCTTCTAAAATTAGGGTTAGATTAAGACATCTCAGATAAAAGATGAGGTAGTTCCATAGACCAGCATAAGAAACTATGCCAAAGGAAGTTCCTCAGACTTAAAGAAATGGACACTAGCCAGTGGTTCAAAATGGCATAAAGAAATAAGACATGTTAAAGGCAACCATTTGGGTAATTATAAATGCCAATATTATTGTATTGTATTGTTTGCTTCTTATTTCCTGTAGGTCATAAAATGTAAATGCATAAAAAGTAATGATAAATCTATGGTTAGGGACACAATGCACAAAGATATAAGTGAATCTAGGACAAGAAAGGTGTGGGGACTGATGGGTATAGGAAAAGAATATTTGCATGCTATTGAAGTTAAATATAATTGTTATATATTTAGAATGTTAAATTTAACCCCATGTTAACCACAAGGAAGATAGATGAAAAATATATTCAGATAAAAATTAGAAGTCATTCAAAATGGTAGAACAAAAAAATCAAATGAATATAATAGTAAGCATTAATGGAAGTGAGGGGGAAAGGTTTAAAGCTATAAAGGCTTAATATCAAAATGGAAAAAGAAAGTTCAGGATTATCAGTAGTGAGTTTAAATGTAAATGGAAAGACAGAGGTTGACAAACCAGCATGACCCAACTATATGCTATTTGCAAGAGAATTAACTTCAAGTCAAGGATACAAGTAGGATCAAAGTGAAAGGTGGAAAAACATTATAGCATGGAAATAGTAACCAAAAGAGAGATGTGGTATCAATATTAATACTAGATGAAATATACAATAGTAAAAAATATTTACAAGGGACAAAACCGGTCATTATATACTATTAAAAAGGACAATTCAATAAGATCATGTAGCAATTATAAACATACATGCACATAACAAAAGAGCCCAAAGTATATGAACCAAATACTGACAGATTAGAAGGGAGAAATTGATAATTATTTATTAATAATAGCAGACTTTATTGCTGAAAGTCTTTGAAGCACCAATCTCAATAATGGATAGAATGTCTACTCAGAAGATCAACAGGAAAATACAAGACTTGAATGATACTCTGTACCAAAATAAAAAATAAAGAACTCTTTACCAAACAAAAACAGAATACACATTCTTCTGAAATACACATGGATCATTCTCAAGAATAGTCCATTTGTTAGGTCATGAAACATCTCAATAAATTAAAGGCATTGATATCATCCAATGTATATTTTATGACCACAATGGAATGAAGCTAGAAATCAGTAGCAGAGGGAGAAATGGAAAATTAATATATATGTGGAAATTAAACTACATACTTTTAAACAACCAATAGGTAGGTAGAAAATCATAAAATAATGAAGCATCTTGAGGCAAATGAAAATGAAAATACAGCATGACAAAACTTATGGTATACAGTGAAGGCAGTACTGAGGGGGAAATTTATAGCTCTAAATGTATACATTAAAAAAGGAAAAAGACTGCAAATCAGAGACCAAACCTCAAAACTGGAAGAACTAAAAAAATAAGAGCACACTAAACCCAAAGCAATTAGAGGCAAGAAAATGACAAACATTAGAGTGGAGATAAATGAAATAGAAAACAAAAACCAATAGAATGAATCAAGAAAACCAAAAGTTGGTTCTTTGAAAGATAAAAAAATTGACAAAATTTTAGCTAGGCTGTCAAATAAAAAACAGAGAGAATACAAATAATTAAAATCAAAAATTAAAAGGGAACACTACTATCAATCCTGCTGATTGAAAAAGAACTATAAGAGGAGACCATGAACAAATATATGTCAATAAATTAGATAACTGAGATTAAATGGACAAATTCTTAGAAACACACTAACTACATTTACTCAATAAGAAATAGAAGGTTTTGAAAATCCAATAGCTTGTAAAGAGATTGAATTAGAAATAAAAAACCTCCCAAAGAGAAAAGCCCAGGACAAGATGGTGCCACAAGAAATTCTACAAAACATTCCAAGAAGACTTAACTCCAATTCTGCCCAAACTCTTCCAAAAAATTGAAGAGGAGGGAAAACTCCCTAATTCATTATACAAGGCCAACATGACCCTCATACCAAAGCCAGATAAATATCACAGTCAAAGAAAACTATAGAACAATATTTCTTATGAATAAAGATGCAAAACTTCCCCACAAAATATTACCAAACCAAACCCAACAGTATATTAAAAGAATTATATGTCATGATCAAGTAGGCTTTATCTCTGCTCTGAAAGGTTGGTTCAACATAAGAAAATCATCCAGTGAAATATATCATATTAACAGAATGAAGAAAATACTCATATGACCATCTGAATTGGGAAGAGGTATTTGGCAAAATCTAACACACCTTCTTGATATAAACACATACAACACTAGGAATGTAAGGAACCATCCTTAGCATCATGAAGGGCAATGTATCAGTTTGATATTATTTATGAATTCCAAAAAGAGATATGGATTATGTTATAAACTGGTCTGCTCTTCTGGGCATGATAACCTTTGATTGTATTAAATACAAAGGCTTTATGTTTACTTGATTAAATCAAGATTAGGGCTTTCATTCAACAACATCAGTATGGGCATGATTTGCCCATTGACTCACCCCCTTGGTGAGCTGAGAGAAACAGACACTCACTCAAGAAGACACACAGAAGAAGTTATGGAAGAGGAGAGAACATGGTCATTTCAGTCCTGCCATGTAACAGGAGAAAGCTGAAACAGCTAAAGCCCCTGGAAGAGAGAGGAGCCCTATGCCAGCCTACAGCTGATATCTTAAGAACCATGAGATGAAGAAGGAAGGAAAGAAGTTGCATGTCATCTTGCTTCATCACTTTGACAACAGATTTTGGTGAGGAAGTAACCTTGATTTGGACATTTTAGGACCTTGTAATTGTAAGCTTCTACCCAAAATAAATTCTACATAAAATAAATTCTATAAAAGCTAACAGATTTCTGGTTCTATGTATCAGTACCCCTCTTAGTTGACTAATACAGGCAGATGTGAAAAATCCACTGCTAACTCCTACTTAATGGTCAAAGACTGAAATCTTTACCTGTAAGATCAAGAGCAAGAAAGGGAAGTCCAATATCACCACTCTTATTGGAAATTGTACTGGAACTTCTTGCCTGAGAATTGTGGCAAGAAAAAGAAACAAACGGGATCCATAATGGAAAGGGAGAAGTAAACCTTTCCTTATTTGTGCATGATATGATCCTATATATATAAAATCCTGATAAATTCACAGCAAGGCTCCTAGAGCTAATGCATGAATTTAGCAAAATGACAAGTACAAGATTAAGACCCCAAAATCAGTACTGTTTCTATGCAAAAGTGTGGTAGTTTGAGATAATTTATGAATTCCAGAAAAAAGAGATATTGGTTATATTTGTAAACTGATCTGTTTCTCTGGGCATGATACCCTTTCATTGTATTAAATTGAAATGTTTTACATTTACTTGATTAAATAAAGTGAGGGCTTTGATTCAACCACAACACTAGGGTCCCTACCCACTTGGTGTGCTATTTAAACAGACACTCACACAGAAGACGATATACACAGGAATACAGAGAGCTCCATATACACATTGGAGAGGAGAGAAATTTGATGCTGGAGGTCCAGAGAGAGCTGGTCTTTCACCTGGTAGTTTAATCTGAAGAGGACAGAGCAGCTGAGCCCTATGCCAGCCTACAGCTGAGATCAGAAGAAGCTGGGCTCAGAGAGCCTTAAGAAGAACGAGGAAGGCTGAACCCTTGCAGATGTTGCCTGGCCTCCTGCTTCAAAACAGGGCAACTTTGGGGGAGGAAGTAGCTCTTACAGTACCTTGAGTTGGACTCTTTAGGGCCTTGTAACTATAAGCTCTTAACCCTAATAAATGATCTTTATAAAAACCAGCAGATTTCTGGTACTTTTCATCAGCACCCATTTGACTGACTAATATAACAAGAAATAAACAATCAGAAGAAGAAATTTTTAAAAATCCACTCACAATAGAAACTAAAAATCAAAAGATAGGAATAAATCTCACCAAGTATATAAAGGTCTTATACACCAAAACTAGAAAAAATTGCTAAAAGAAATCAAAGAAAACCTAAATAAATGAAAAGATAGTCATGCTCATGGATCAGAACATCAGAAGGCTAAATATTGTTAATACTTCAGTCCTATCCAAAGCAATTTATAGATCCAATGCAGTCCTAATTAAATTCCAACAACCTTCTTCACAGAAATGGAAAAGTCAATTGTCAAACTTATGTGGAAGTGGAAGTAGACCAGAAAAGTTTATGACAGGTTGAAAAGAAGAATGAGGTTGGAGGATTCACACTTCCTATCTTAAAATTTATTACAGGTGATCCAAGATGGGGAAATAGGGAATGGCAGACTGCATTCTTCCTCTAGAAACTGTGGAAGGTAAGTAGGCTTGTAGGGTCGTAATGGAAACCAGGGTGACTTGTGGGTGATAGGAGAAGGTGTCTAAAGAGGGAAGGATCCCAGCTGGGCACCATGGAAAAGAGGAGTTGCTCAGTCAGCTCTGGAGAAGAGAGTATGCCAGATGGATCACAAAGAGAGGAAAACTGCCCAGCTGATCATGAACATGGGGAGTCATGCAGCCAGCTCTGCAGAAGACAGGAGGTGCTGAGGAATAATCCCACAGGTGGGCTTGTGCCCAGCCTGCTTAGGATAGTGGAGAGTTGGGTAAGCCATAGGGATAGCAGAGGGAACTTAGCTGGAAGTTTTTTTGCCGCCCCCTCCCCCCCCTTTTATTCTTCATCTGGTATTGGCTGAGAGGTGGAGTGTAGGATGACTGATTGGCAGGTACAACAGCTAGAGAGGAGTAGACTAGTGAGTCACTTGTGACTTGAGAGGGAATCCTGGTTTTTTGTCTGTTTGTTTGTTTCTTGGTGGGGTGATTGATTGTTCAAAATAGTCTGAGAGGAGCAGCCTACCTGGTTCTGGGCATCTGAGAGGGAGATGCAGATTTTTGTTTCCTTTTGTTTTATTTTACCTGTTTGTTTTTCCTTCTCTTCCTTATTTTAATTCCTTCTTCTACTGTTTTTCTCTTTTCTTTCTTCTCTTCACATTACATTTCTCTTGCCATTTATTTTTACCCCTTTTCTTTCCTTTTTATCTTTTATTTATTATTACTTTACTCTCCTTTTTCTTTTTCTTTCCTTCTTCTTTTTATGCTTTATTTCATTTTCCCTCTTCTTTTCTTCTTTCCTTTCTGTATTTTCCTGTTTTGACTTTCTTTCTTCTCACATATCTGACCTTTTATTTTATTTTATGATTCTTATTTCTTTTTTTACTTTTTAAAATTTTATTCCTGTCTACTCTTTATTCCCCTCATTAATTAAATTTTTTCCTTCTTATTCTTTTTCTTCCTTCATTTTTCTTGTTCTTCTTACACTTTTTCCTTTTTTCATTTTTTTATGGGTCTAATACTTTTCCATTGAACATAGGCAACTATGGGGGTATAGAACAGGGATTCTTAGTCTTTTTTGTTCCATGGGTCCCTTTGTCAATCAGGCAAAACCACAGACCCCTTCTCATAATGTAATGGCAGGTAGTTTTATCACTCTCAGATAACATTGGGTCTAACTACTAAAGTAATTTTGAAGTATGAGTTAGCATAAGTAATTTTTTAAGATATGCAACAACTGTAACGTGATATGAAATAATACTACTGTAATTTATCGCATACATTCATAAGTGAAGGAAATGCTAGATTTCAGTTAGAGGTCAAAGAAAATAAAGATATAAGTTAATTTTTTTCAAGTCAGTTTCATGGACCCCCTGAAATTTTTCCATCAACCCCTTGGGAGTCTGTGGGCCCCCAATTAAGAACTGCTGGTGTAAAATAAGTGGAACCAAGTGGTAAATAGGACTCTTAGCACAAAACCAAAGAAAAATAAAACCCTAGACTAGAAAAAGAAGCTAAACAACTGAACAAGCCTATAATATAAACAAATGCCTAAATATCAGCAAGAAATTACAAATCATACTAAGAAACAGGAATTCATATCCCAGTCTAATGAACAAACTAAAAAGCAGAAAGAGATCCTTAATCAACTCAAAGAAATGAAGGATGATATAAAGGATATCAAGAAGAGACTGGGGGAACATACAGAAGAAATTGTAAATATATGTAAAAATATAACAGATACAACAGATCTTATAATGATGAAAAACACAATGCAAAAAATGAAAAATACACTAGAAGTACATAACAGTAGATTTTAAATGGCATAGGAAAGAATTAGTGAGATTAAAGTCAGGACATCTGAAATTGCACAGATAGTAGGAAATTTCCTTCACATGATAAAAGGTATATCTGAAAAACCCATAGCTAATATCAAATTCAATGGTTAAGGTTTACAGGCTTTCCCTCTAAGGTCTGGAACAAGACAAGAATGCCCACTGTCACCACTTATATAATAGTGTGTTAGAAGTACTTGCTTGAGAACTTAGGCAAATAAATAAATAAATAAATAAATAAATAAATAAATAAATAAATGGCATCCAAATTGGAAAGGAAGAAGTAAAGCTTTCTCTTTTTGCAGATGATATCCTATACATATGAAGTTCTGAAAAGAAGCTACAATAAAGCTTGTAGAACTGATAAATGAATTCAGTAAAGTTGTAGGATAAAAGATAATCAGGCAAGAATCAGTAGCCATCCTATACACTAATACTGAGCAATCTGAGGAGGAAATCAAGAAAAAAATTCCATTTATAATAGCAACAAATGAATCAGATATCTAGGAATAAACTTAACTAAGAATGTAAAGGACTTGTACACAGAAAACTAAACTATACAACATCGCTAAAGAAAACCAAAGAAGAAATGGAAAAATATTCCATATTCATGGATTGGAAGACTAAATATAATTAAGATGTCCATCCTACCCAAATTGATTTACAGATTCAATTAATCCCTATAAAATTTCCAATAGCATTTTTTACTGAACTGGAAAAGTCAATTATCAAATTTATTTGGAAGGGTAAGGAGCTCTGAATAGCCAAAAACATATTGAAAAAGAAAAACAAAATTGGAGGTTTCATGCCACTATATTTTAAAGCATATACAAAACTACAATGTTCAAAACTGCAGGGTATTGACACAATGTGGTCAATGGAAGCAAATTGAGAGTTCAGATATGGATTTGTGCATACGAACAACTGTTAATTGACAAGGTTGCCAAGCACACTAAATTGGGACAGAATAATCTCTTTATTTAATGTTGTTTGGAGAATTGGATATCTGTATCCAAAAGAATGAAAGAGGATCACCATCTTATGGCCTCTACTAAAATTAACTGATGATGGATCAAAGAGCTAAATATAAGAACTATGACCATAAAACTCCTACAAGAAAATCTTGTATCTCAAAGGTCTTTTAGTAGGCAGTAGTTTCTTAGAATTTACATCCAAAACATGAGCAATGAGAAAATAAAAATGATAAATGGGACCTCCTCAAAATTAAATACTTTTGTGCTTCTAAGGACTTTGCCATGAAAGTGAAAAGGCAATCCACTCAATGGGAGAAAATATATGGAAACTATGTATCTGATAAGATTTAGTATCCAGAATATATGAAGAAATCCTACAGTTCAACAATGAAAAGTAAAAAAACCCAATTAAGAAATGATCAAAAGTTTTGAATAGACAACTTTCCAAACAGGAAGCACAAATGGCTTATAAGCAATAAAAGATGCTCAATATCACTTGCATTAGGGAAATGCAAATCAAAACCACACTGAGATATCATTTCACACCTACTAGGATGGACATTATTTTTTTAAAAAAACAGGAAATCACAAGTGTTGGAGAGAATGTGGATAAATAGGATCACTTATTCACTGCTGGTGAGAATGTAGAATGATAAAGCTGCTGTGGAAGTCAGTTTGTCAGTTCCTTAGGAGGCTAAGTATCGACTTGCCATATGATTCACAACCCCACTACTAGGTACCTTCTCAGAAGAAACTAGTGCAAGGACACAAGGAGACATATGCCCACCAATGTGTAAAGAGGCATTATTCACAATTGCCAAAGGATGGAAACAACCCAAGTGTCCATCATCCAATGAATATGGTATATATGTGCAATGGAATATCATTCAGTTATAAGAAGGAATGAAGCATGCCACAACATAGATGAACCTTCAGGATTCTATGGATTTACTAACCTATGCTTAGTGAAAGAAGTCAGACTCAAAAGGAGAAATATTGTATGGTCTCACTAATATGAACTAAATACAATGAGTAAATTCATGGAGTTAAAGTCCAGAATATAGGTTATAAAGAGATAGAATGAGGGAGGAGCATGAGGAGCTATGCTTAATGTGTGTAGAATTTCCAGTAAGCTTGATTATTAATGTTTGGGAATGAATGGCAATGATGGTAGCATATTATCGTGAGTGCACTTGACAGCAATGATATATGGGTGTGCATGTGGTTGAAAAGGGAAGTTTAGGGTTGCGTAAGTCAACAGAAGGAGTACCAGAAGATAAACACGGGGATATATAGCATAGTGAACCATGTTGTGGATAACATCTGTGGTTAATAGTACAAATATAAAAATATTCTTTCATGCACTATAACAAATGTACATCTTATAACAAGATGTTAATAATAAAGTGCTGTACAGGAAAAATAAAATTAATGTAAATTCTTTACAATAGTTTACAGTAATGTTGCAATATTTTCATCAATTGTATCAAAGGTACTATATCAATGCTAAGGATCAATAATTGGGGATCTAAGGGGTAGGAGTTTTTCTTTTTGGAGTATGAAAATGTTCTAAAATCAATTGTGGCTGTGAATGCACAACTCTGTAAACATATTGAGGGCCATTGATTGTACACTTTGGAGGGATAATATGGTGTGAATAAAACTGTTTTTTAAAAATCCGTGCATGCAATTTTTGACAATTTAGAAATGCAGAAAACCACAAGTTAAGAGACTACAAATCACCCATAATATAACTACCCAGACATAGAACTATTAACAGCTTACCATATTCTTAAATGTGTATTTTATATCCAGACTATTTTAAAAGTGTATATACTCAAAAAGGAGAGTGCAAAAATAATTGAGACAAAAAACTGATAGAACTAAGAGAAGAAATAGACAAAACCAGTATTATAGTTTATCCACTATCAACAAATCAGGCATGCAGAAAATCAGTAAGTAAGTAGTTGACCTGAACATCATTGTCAATCAACTTGTTCTAATCGACATTTATAGAATACTCCACCCAACAATATATTTCATATTCTTCTCAATCTCACAGTCACATTCGACTAAAAAAGATGACATTCTGGGTCTTAAAATTAACTTAACATATTTAAATAATAGAAATTATATAAAGTTTCTTCTAAGACAGCAATCAGATTAAAGTAGATTTCAATACAGAAAGATAGCTGCAAAAACTCCTAAATATTTGGTTATTAAACACAATTCTAAATAAAGTATAGGTCAAAAAGGAAGTCTAAAGAAAAATTAATAAATATTTTGACCTAAATGAAAACAAAAATATAACTTAGTCAAAATTGTAGGCTGCATTCAAACAATTCTTAAAGGAAAACTTAGCATTAAATGCATCTATTAGTAAATAAGAAAATTCTAGAGTAAATTAAATAAGTTACACATAACGTACTACAGAAAGAATGAAAAGACATAAAAATTAGAGCATAATTCAATGCAACTGAAAACAGGAAAATAATAGAGAAAATTAACAAAACCAAAAGCCAGTTCTTTGAAAAGTTAAAAATAATTTACAAATCTCTACCTGGGCTGTGGTGTTTTGGAGCTATGTACTCCATCCAGAAGGGAAAAAAAAAAAAAAGTTCTTAAATGTAATGCATTTCTATGGGATTGAACCATTGTAAATAAGACATTTTTGATGAGGTTACTTCAGATGAGTTGTGGCTCAGCCTATTACTGAAGGCCTACAAGGAAGGTCACAAAGAAAGAAAAAAGACAGAAGGAACTTCCAGAAGCTGAAAATTAATGCAACTTAAAAGAAAAAAAGAGGCCAGGAGAGGTCACCATATGCATTGCCATGTGACAGAGAAGTCCAGGACCAAGGATCACTGGCAGCCAGAACACCCATTTTTAAGAACAAAATATTACTCTTATGACACCTTGATTTGAACTTTTCGCAGCCTCAAAACCATGAACCAATAAATCCCATTGCTTAAGCTAAGTCATTACATGGAATTTGCTTTAACAAATTGGAAATGGAAACATGGGCCATCTGAGAGAAAGGGGAGAGGGTCAGGGGAGAAAAAGAAATTGAAAACACAAAAATGACCAGTTTCATAAATAAAATCAGCACTACTACTACAGATTCCTTGGATATTTAAAAAATAGTAGAAGAATTCTATGAAGAACTCAATGCCAACAAATTTGATAACTTAGAAGAAATAGACAAATTTCTTGAAAGCCAAAAAAAAAAAAACCAAAACAAAACAAGGACAAATAGATTATATCAATAGACCTATAGCTATTAAATTAATTGACTCAAAATATAATAACTAACCTTTCTAAAAAGACATTACCAGATCTGGATGGTTTCACTGGTGACTTCTACCACATGTATAAGGAAGAAATGATACCAATTTTCAACAATTTCTTCAAGAAACTATACAGAATTTAGAAGCACAGGGAACACTAAATAATTCCATGGGGCAAGCATTAATTAGAAAAATACATTACAAAGAAAGCAAAACTACAGAAAAATAGTTTTTAAGGACATAGTTGCAAAACTTCAAAAATTTAAGAAATTAAATCCCACAATGTACAAAAAAAGAATTATACATAATGAACAACTGGTATTTATTCACAGTATTCAATTCTTGTTCCAAAATTTGAAAAGCAATCAATGGAAACAAATATATTAACAGGCCAAAAGAAAAAAAAATCAGATGATCATATTAATAAATGCAGAAAAAGCTTTTGATAAAATCCACCACCAATTCATGATAAAAACTCCAGGCAAATATGTAAGTGTTCATCTTGTCATAATGTGTTATCTCATTGGGTGAAGACTCACACAATAAACAAGAAAATATTATACTCCCATCCTGGGGAGTTCTGCTGTGTTCTCAATTAGATGGACAAGTATCCCTCAGGAATATAGTCAGTGCCTAATAAAAGAAAACAGACCAATATGCCAAGCCCTCAATATTATTACAAGTAACTGTGAATTTTATTCTTCAAAAATTCTGAGGGCAGGGGGAGGGAAGAATAGAATAGACTGAACATAGGACATTTTTAGGGCATTAGAATTGCTCTGCGTATTCTTGCAATAAAAAAATACAAGTCATTTTGAATAGTATCAAAATCTATAAAATTGTAAGTTTCAAAATATAAACCATATGTTAACCATTGATCATGATTAGTAGCAATGCTTCAATATTAATTCAATTGTAACAAGTGTACCATAGGTATGTATAATGCTATTAATAAGGGAGAGTGGGAAAGGGGGAAGGTGTTGGGTATATGGGAATCCTCTATATTTTACATGACTTTTCTGTAACCTAAAGTTTCTTTGAAGATAAAATGGAAAAAATAAGGTACTGGGGAATACACAGAAGAAATTGTAACTGTACATACAAGACAACAAATCTTGCAGTGATGAAAGGCACAATGTCTAAATTTTTAAAAATTTATTTTTAAAACTATTATTTCATTTCATATTAATTTTATTTGGTTATTTTGTTGGCTTCATTTTTGGAGAGGCTTTGAATACTGAAGGGTCACAACTGTGGCAGGGAAAGATCACTGGTGCATGGTGTTGGTGATAGGGGAATGTGTAGAAAGGGGTGCACCTGGGGCATGACTCTAAAGCATATAAATATGTTCAAGTGTTCATGCGACCTTGTCTTGTTGGGTGGAGACCCACACAAATAATCAAAAGAACATTTAATTTCCATCCTGGGGAGTCCTACTACATTCTCTATTAGGACGAGAATCCCCCAAGTACTAGGGCAGTGCTTAGTAGAGAAAGACAACCATTACTCCTGCCCCTTGATATGGATGATTTTACTTTTTTTGTGTGTGAAATTGAAACTTTTGCCTAGTATTATATATTGCCTAAGAATAACCTCCTGAAATCCTCCTTGATGCTCATGTGTGGCCTTTTTCTAAGCTACAATCACTATATAAACACACTACATCTGCCTTGGCATGGGATATAACTCCTGGGGATGGGCCTCCCTGGCACTGAGGGATTACCAAGCATCAACTAGCAATGCATCCAGAAAGAGACCTTGACCAAAAGGCGGAAATATTAAATACAAGTGAATTTTTATGCCTAAGAGATTTCAATTTGAGTTGGGAGGTCATTCTAGAGCTTATGCTTATGCACATCTCAGCATGATCTTATTTTTTTTTTTTTTTTTTTTTTTTTTTGATGTTTTCTTTTTTTTTTTTTTTTTTTTTTTTTTTTTTTTTTTTTTTTTTTATTTTTTATTGACTTTGTAATAATATTACATTAAAAATATATATGTGAGGTCCCATTCAACCCCACCCCCCCACCCCCCCTCTCCCCCCTCCCCCAACAACACTCGTTCCCATCATCATGACACATCCATTGGATTTGGTAAGTACATCTTTGGGCACCTCTGCACCTCATATACATTGGTTCACATCATGGCCCATACTCTCCTCTATTCCATCATGTAGGCCCTGTGAGGATTTACAATGTCCGGTGATTACCTCTGAAGCACCATCCAGGGCAGCTCCATGTCCCGAAGACGCCTCCACCTCTCATCTCTTCCTGCCTTTCCCCATACCCCTTGTCCATTATGTCCACTTTTCCCAATCCAATGCCACCTCTTCTATGTGGACACTGGATTGGTTGTGTCCATTGCACCTTTATGTCAAGAGGAGGCTCAGATTCCACCTGGATGCTGGATGCAATCCTCCCATTATCAGTTGTAATCACTCTAGGCTCCATGGTGTGGTGGTTGTCCTTCACCTCCATCTTAGCTGAGTGTGGTAAGTCCAATAAATCAGATTGTAGGTGCTGGAGTCTGTTGAGGCTCAGGATCTGGCTATCACATTGTCAGTCCAGAGATTCAAATCCCCTAAATATATCTTAAACCCCAACATTAACTGCACCTCCAGCACATTAGCATGAAAGTCTTATGAAGGGAGATCCCATCTGAGTCCAGATTCATCACACATAAACTCCATTTCCAAAGAGGGGCCATCTGCCCTGGTAGTTAACCCCATCGGCCATGACCATAACTCCCATGGGTCTCTTTAGCCCTCAAAGGAACCAATATCTGGGGGTTGTATCTGCTTTATCTGTCTCTCTGACTCTGCTCAGTTGTGCATGAGGGCAAACCTTCTGCCAGCCTCCAGACTCTTTTTTAGAAACTCGTAGCCATATAAACTCATTTCTCTTTTCCATTTCCCCCTTACTTTAGGTCAAACAGCATTTTATTGATTGCTACAGTAAACATTGCCTCAAACAGCAGGGCTCCTGAGGGCTCTAGAGACATCCAGACACTATAAGCAGGGCAGACAAGCTCAGGAATTCAGCACCCTGTCAGTGGGCCTTACTTTGGAATTTATTCTCTCCAATGGGACAGAGTTAGACTCGTTTATAGTTTCCAAACACATGGCTCTTCTGCTCCTTTTATTTGAACATATAATTAGCACTATACTTATTAAATATATATCACAAAGACTTAAATCTTTGATCTATTCATAGGCCAGTTGCACCCTGAATCCAGCAGAATTGCAACATCTACTGTCCTGTTCATTGGACTCACCCAAGACAACTAACAAGGAGATGATGATGGACAATGCCAGTCCCAAGGAACAGAAAGTGTCTGCAACTGCAAGCAAGATCGTTCCTATCCATCTGCCCCATAGTATCTAAGTCCCCTCTCGGTTAGAAACAGAATGGACTTCACCATCCCCAAATCCTCAAGATTCAGGAATGAACTATGGACTAAAGTTAACATTATTATTCTAGCAAAGGAAGAAATTTTATCATTAATATAAATGCAGTGGCCACCGGAGGCTATGAGGGGAGGGAGAGGGAAGAATAGGTGTAATATGGGGTCAGTGGAATTGTCCTGAACGACATTGCAATGATGGACACAGGCCATTATATTGAGCAGGACAGAGTGTAAACTATAAAGTAAACTATAATCCATGATAAGTAGAAATGCTTCAACATCTATTCATCAGTTGCAACAAATGCATACTAATGAAAGATGTTATTAATGTTGGAAAGTGTGGGAAGGGGAGGGTGTGGAGCATATGTGTATCCCTTATATTTTTATGTAGAATTTATGTAATCTAATCAAATCTTTTTAAAAATTAAAAAAAAAATACTCCAGGCAAACTAGGAATAAAATGGAACTTCTTTGATATAATAAAGAACTCTTACAAAAATATACAAGGCACATCATACATAATAGCAAGAAAATGGACATTTTTCCCAATGATAGTTAAAAAGAGAAGGGTGCCTTATTCTTCCTTCCTATTCCTTATTATACTGAAAATCCTAGCTAGTATAAGACAAGAAAATAAAAGGGAAATGGATTTGAAATGAAGAAATAAATTTGTCTCTATTCCTCAATGACATAAGTGTATAAAATTCCAAAGATAAGGGTGAAAACCTCCTGAAAATAAGTGATTATAGCAAAGACACAGAATAGAAGGCTAATATAAAAATGTCAAGTGCTTTCCTATATGCCAGCAGAGAATAGTTCATTTTGAAATACTAAAAAATATCATTTAAAATACCACCAATATTAATTTCTTAGGTATAAATATAAGAACATATGTACAGTGTTGATATGTGAAGAATGTCAAAACAAAAATTAAATCAAAGAGCTAAGTAAATGGAGAGAAAGAAATCCCATGATTATAGATTAGAAGACTCAATAGTGTTAAGATGTTAATTTTTCCCAAGTTGAGCTGTATATTCAATACGATCCTAGAAGAAATATCAAGCTATTTTAAGATATCAGCAAGCTGGTTTTACAGTTTTTATGGATAGCCAAAAAAAAACCTGGGATGGTAACACAATATGAAAAAGGATCAAAGTTGGAGGAATAATATTGCCAAATTTTAAATTAAAAGTACAGTTATTAAGACAGAGTGGTATTTGTGAAAGAATAGATACATAGATCAATGAAATTGTTTAGAGACCCCAGATAAATCCACCCAATTATAGTCAATGGATATTTTACAAAAGTTTAAAGGAAATTCAATGGAAAAAAAACGTTTTTCTGCAAATGAAGATTGAACAATTAGACATTCATAGGCAAAAAAAAAAAAAAAGAAAAAAGAACCTAGACAAAGACCTCTTAAACCTTTCAAAAGTATTAAGTCAAAATGGATCATAGGTTTATGCAAGCTGCAAAACAATAAATTTCTCAAAGAATATATACAAATAATCTAAAGAAAACTGGGTTTGATGATAAATTATTATATCTAACACTGAAATAACAATCCATTAAAGAAAAATGGATATGTTGCACTTTATTCAATTTAAAACATGAGCTCAGAAAAGACAAAATTAAGAAAATGAAAAGACAAGCCATAGAGTGGGAAAAATATATGTGAAACACATACCTGATGAAACGTACATCTTATACATAAAAACAATTATTAAACTTAACCATATTTTGACATGGGAGGGGTGGGAGAGGTGGAGTGGGAGGTATGTGGGGACCTCATATTTTTCTTAATGTAAAATTTAAAAGAAAATAAAGAAGAAAAAACAAAGTTAAAAAAAATACTTAACCATAAAAATATATACAGAAGACAATGAGAAGGGATTCAAAATGTTACACTACAAAAAATAAAATAAATATGAAAGCCATTAAGCAAAGAGTCAAAGGACAAAAATGTATACAACATAAAAGGTATAACATTAAAATGGCAGAAAATAGATTATCAGTTATTTTAAATGTGAATGGAGGATGGGTATTTATAAGACGGCCTTTGAATAGGCAGGCAGGACTCAACTCTGTCACAAAAACAATGGAGAAATAGCCAAAAGCTGTCAAAGACACTTGCTTTGGGGGTCACCAGTGTAGAAATAAAGATTATTAGGAAGAGTAAATTGAAGGGTAAAAAGATAGACAATAGTAAGATATGACAACAGAAAGTCAAAGGATAAAATTTGTGTGGAATATCTTTTACCAACATTTTACTTTCAACCTGGTCGTGTCCATATTTCTGAGATGAGTCTCTTGTAGAAAGCATATAGATGGTTCATATTTTAATCCATTCTATCAGTCTATGTCTTTTTATTGGGAATTCTAGCCATTAACATTCAATGTTATTACTGTAAAGGTATTACTTACTTCATCTATCTTGCTATTGCCTCTTTTTTACCCTTTAATTTACCATTCCTAATAATCTTTATTTCTATAAATAGTAAACAAAAAAGTGCTAAAGTAGCAATACTAATATAGACAAAATAGATTTTAAATGAAAAACTCTTTAAGTGATGTAGAAGCTCGTTATATATTAATAAAAGGAAAATTCACCAAGAAGAAATAACTATAATAAATATTTATGACCTAACCTAGGTGTGCCAAGATACATAAGACACACACTGGCAAAACTAAAAGGAGAAACTGATGAAGTAAAACTTTGACTATTTGCTATATTATGATCCTATATCTAGAAAATCCTGAAAAATATACAACAAAGCTGCTAGAACTAAATAGAGTAGTTCAGCAAAATGGTGGAATACAAGATTAATATGCAAAAATCAATAGCATTTCTATACACCACAGATGAACAATCTGAGGAGAAAATCAGAAAAAAATTCCATTTACAATAATAACTAAAAGAATCAAATATTTAGGAATAAACTTTACTAATGACATAAAGGACCTGTATTCAGAAAACTACAAAACATTGTTAAAAGAAATCAAAGAAGACAGATAAATGGAAGGACATTCCATGTTCATGGACTGGAAGACTAAATATAATTAAGATGTCATTTCTACTGAAACTTATTTACAGATTCAGGATTCAATGCAATCCAACAAAATCCTAAGAGCCCTTTTTGCAGAAATGGAAAAGCCAATTATTCAAATGTATTTGGAAGGGTAAGAGGCCCTGAATACCCAACAATGTCTTTAAAAAAAGGAACAAAGTTGGAGGACTCTCACTTTCTCACTTTAAAGCATATTACTTAGCTACAGTGGTAACAAAACAAAACAAAACAAAACAAAACCCAGCAAAACAAACAAACAAAAATAAACTCAGCATGGTACTGGCATAAAGACAGATGATTGTCCAATGGAACTGAATCAAGAATTCAGTAAAAGACCCTTACTATGGTCAAGTGATTGATTTTTCACAAGGCTGTCAAGCCCTGCCAGCTAGACCAGAACAATCTATTTAACAAATGGTACTGGGAGAGCTGGATATCTATATCTAAAACAAAGAAAGAGGACCCCTATCACATGCATTATACAAAAGTTAACTCAAAATGGATCAAAGACCTAAATATAAAACTAAAAACCATAAAATTCCTAAAAGAAAATACAGGAAAACATCTTCACAAAAAGACACAAAGGAAACTTAAATGCATATTGCTAAGTGAAATAAATCAATCTGAAAATAATACGTTTTGAATGATTAAAATTATATGATATTTTGTATAAAGCAAAACTATAGAAATGGCAAATGTTTGTGGTTGCCAAAGTTTGGAAGCAAGAGGAGTATTGAATAGGTGAAACAGTGGTTAAGTAATTCTACATGAAACCAAAATGCTGAATATATACAATAGACATTCATCAAAATCCATAAAACTTTACCATACATGGAATATATTAACATAATAATATGTTAATGAACATATATTTGAAAATGAATTATAAGTTGCAAGATTCTGGATGGAATGCAGATTGTAACAAAACAACCTAACTGTTTCACAGTGAGGGTGATGGGAAATGGTGCTGACCTATGTTACCTTGGAAAAGGCAGAGTCTGTAAGATTAAAGGCAGAGAAAATGGAAAGAAGAACTGAACTCCAGTGATAAGATTGTTTCCCTTAAATGTGGGCTGGACATCGTAACTTTCTTCCAAAGAGTATGCATGGAAAAGGTAAAGAAGTATAATTTATCATAGAGACAGACAGCACAGCGTGAGCCAGTTGATCAAGATTAATTTCAATAACAATGTCATAGTGAATTGTATGTAAATTTGAAATGGTTTGATGAATAACTCTGTACTCATATGGTCTTCCTCCCCAAAATATATAACCCTAGACTAATCATGAGAAAAGAATCAGAGAAATTCTAATTGGAAAACATTACAAAATACCTATCCAACAGTTATGAAAATTGTCAAGGTTATCAAAAACAAGCAAAGTCTGAGAAACTGCCATAGGCAAGAGAATGTTCTGGAGCCAGGGCTACTAAATGTAGTATTTGGGATTGGATCTTAGAACAGATAAGGGGATATTAGGGGAAAATTAAGAAAACCTTGATGAACTATGAATTTTTATTAGTCATAATGTATTAATACTTGTTTATTAATTGTTATAATTGCACCATACTAATGTAAGAAGATACAAGCAGAGTCTAATTTGGTGTTAATGAGGGCTCTGTTATATTTTCAGAATTTTTCTGTATTTCTAAAACTGTTCTAAAAATGAAAATTTATTTGGAAAAGGGAAAGGGATGGTTTTCTTACTTATTCTTTGTTTCTCATTCTTTGTCTCATTCTGTCTCTTTGTTTCTCTTTCTTCTTCTGATAGGTTGCTCTGAGTCTCTGGGAAGGCAACTTTCATATCCAAGGGGACTCTCAGGCAGATAAAGGAAGAACTATTATGAATGGTTGATAGAGAATAGATTTGATTGACAACTGGAAACCAGTATCTGTAAAATCCTTTACTATTATATATATCTGGATGTACTTTTGCCCACAAACCAAATTCTTTCTAGATTACTAATTACAGAGGCACTGGAAACTTGTGGCACAGAGACAGTTTCATTTATGTAGGGAAGTAATAGAGAATGATACTATAATTTTAACTAACATATAAACGAACATTATTTTAATCTAGATACCATAGTTTTATAGAGAAAATAAGGGTCCATTAGGTTTTTTAAAATAATAAATTAAAAATACACTCATGATGTAGACAACAATCCCCAGAATGAGAATATATTTTGAAAGGTATATTTGAAGTCCCCAGTTGAAATTGATATAATGCCTATTGAAATCAATTGGCTGGGAAAGAAAATAAAGTTGGACTTACAAAAATTATATATTAAAAAAATAGTGGGTGTAGCTGAGTGGTTGAGCCCCTGCTTTGCATGTATAAGATCCAGATTCAATCACTGGTAACTTCAAAAAGAAAAAAAAAGTGTGCATTAAATTTAATTATTCCATCCAAAAATTAAAAAATGTTTCAAATAACTGCACAATTCCTGAAAACCAGTAAGGAAACTGACAAGAAAATAAGAAAAGATACTGAGCTGATAAGATAATGATTAAAATGCTTCATGAATG
Source organism: Dasypus novemcinctus (assembly GCF_030445035.2). Classification (NCBI taxonomy): domain Eukaryota; kingdom Metazoa; phylum Chordata; class Mammalia; order Cingulata; family Dasypodidae; genus Dasypus; species Dasypus novemcinctus. The sequence goes on along the minus strand of NC_080673.1, from coordinate 111,691,600 downwards.
ATATTCTTACTTCCCATTGAATAGTTTAAATTTGGAGGGTCATAAGGTTATTAGTAGTAAATAATAATGTGAATTGTAAAGATACCTGTAGTCAGGTAATATTAACTAGGTTAGACAGTGGGAAGCACATGGGTATCAGGTTTTCAATTTATTCCTTCCTGCTAAACAGGACAAAAAGAAGCGCTCAGGAGAGAAAGAAAAGCTATCCAATCAAACCTCCTTGTAAATGTACTAACAATAGATCTGGAAACCACACTAATGATTTTCATTACTAGGAATACTCTTATCTATGGAATAGTTTAACAGGATGTACTTGGTTGTCGAGTAATTTGTATTAATCTGGGTTCTCCACAGAAATAGAGGAGAATCTATTTCTATAAATCAATTATATTCCTGTAAATCAATTATAGGAATTGATTTATGCTTACTAGACAATGAGGTCTGGCAAGTCTGAATTCCATAGGTCATGCCCCAAGTTGGGACTTCAATGGTGAAGATGAATTTCCCAGGAGGAGATGGGAAAGAAGATAGAATTTTTATTTCTGGCTTCCAACTAATTGGTTAAAGAGACTTCCTGAAGACAATTTCCTTTTATGATTATAAATATAATCAATCATAGGTGCAAATGAATTGACTAATGTTTTAAATCCATGAAATATTCTCACAGGACAAATCAGTCCAGTGTTTACTGGACCAAAGAACTGGAAACCATAACCTAGCCAAGTTGACACATGGCATTAACCCTTACAGTAATATAGAGACTTCATAGGCTAATCTGAAGAAGAAATGACCTGAGGAACTGCCTTGAAAATCCTGAAATTCTGCCGGCATATCTGATCTTATTTTGTATTTTCTTCTTTTAATAGATACTGCACATTCTCCATAGGGCGGTAAATTATCTTCAGAATCTTCAAAGACTGTAGGATCTTCTCAATCACCTGGAAAAAATAGACAAACTTTCATGTAGCCTTTACCAGTGGGAGAACCTTCTGTTTCCTGGAGCCTATTCAAATTAAACTGATGTCTTTGTAATTTTCTATGAATGCATTTTAGAAGAGAATACCCAGAAGTGGTAGACAAAACCAAAGAGTCTCATTAATTTGTTGTGTTGTGTTTTTTTTTAGTTGAAGTGTATGGAAGTGTAATAAGACATTTTTTTACCCTGTGTGGCCTCAAAGAATGGATACTTAGAAACATACTGAATTGTCAGATACCTGATATATAATGAGATTTATCTCCAACATCATGAAATACATTTATCAAGAGACATCTGGGGAGCCCACTATTGCTTGCCCATGAATTCATTTCAGTATGATATCCTCAACGCCCTGAATTAATATTATGCCCATTGGAATAGTAAGATGAACAAGATTTTTGTAGATAAAATTGTGGCATAGATATAAGGAGAGTCATGAGATAAGAAAATAAGAGCACATGTCTACCCCTGTCAGGATTGAATAATTTAATTACTATATTATCTTTTTACTGGTTACAGAGAAATATTTGCTACATCAATAACTGCATTACAGTACCAAAAGCTATGTGTTTTGCTCCATTAAGAATAAAATGCACTTCTGAAACAGTAACTGTAAGCGGAGTTCCCACTTGACTATACTTATGATAATTCACTGTCATTTGCATCCTTGCTATATAGGTAAAATAGGTTAGTTAAATGGAGATGTAATAGAAAATACCATCCCTGCATATTTAAAACCTTGATGATGACAGGAATTTCAGTAAATTTCCATACGTGTATTTATGTGTGTGTGTGTTTGGACCACTATTTTGTTAAGAAGGAGATAATTTCAGACAGAGTCTTCTGTCTGACCCTTTTGACCATAATAACAGTTATGGTCAGGAAAACAAATAGAAAATTTTACTATTTGCTAAGTTTCTCTATTCTTAACCATATATTGAAAAACTAAGGAAATAAATACAACATGTATCTAAACAAACATCAGGCCCACGAGGAGACACTCAGGGCCCAAAGTTCGTTTATTACTTGGCAACATATGTCTGTTCTAGTAAGAGGACCAAAATGACATCTGGATCACCAGGATTTGGCATTATAGCCTACAAAAAAATTTCCTGAATATTTGTGTATTTTCCTTTACCAGTGCATAATTACCATGATAGCTCCAAGACCCTTTGAGAAGGTGAACAGTAAAACAGACAGTAATTATTTGAGTTATTATGACAAAACTTTCCTATAAAGTACCTAGTCTTATTTGCATAAGAATGAATTGGAATTCTGTGAGTTTCCAATCTATTTTAGCACTATTGCTATGATTAATCACTCACTATCAAAGATTTCTAAAATCAATTTTTTCTAATTGTCATTCTGGTTGAGCTGCTCTTTATAGTAACAACGTCTAACTTGTTTCTAGCTATTGAATGTAGCTACTTGATTCATGGCACCAGGATCCCATCATCCTACTGAAATGAAGAAAACTATGTTAATGACAAGATCCTCCACCTTTATCCCCAACTTCAAAAAGAAAGCCATGTAGTACTTTTCAAAGAAGGTAGCACTCCCTTCACCATTGTGCTTCTTAATGCTGAGATAAGTAAATCTAGCCAGTCTTATACATGAGATTCATTCTAACTTCCTTATCTCCAAAAGTCTTTTGACTTTTTTTTTTCATTGTACAGAATATTTTGGCAGCTGAACTTTACATGGTCTAAGCCATTGTTGAATCAGAGGTTTTAGTCATCCAGCTAACCAAATATTCAAAACCACTTCTAGCTAATCAACCCATGAAAATGCCAACGGATAAAACCTGAACTAAATAGCACCTTCAGAATCAACTTAATATATGTAACCTAGGTTGTAGGTATAGATAGATATAAATTAAAAAGAAAAAATGCCTTGTAAATCATTTGATGTAAAAGCTTTTTTATTTCAGTTTTGCCTTTGTTATTGGCTTATTTGGGCACTTTAGATCTTATTTTAGTTATAGAAGCAATAATCAGTGTGTATTATTCAGGGTTCTCTAGGGAAACAGAACTGACAGGAGATATCTGTAAATATTATGAGATTTTATAAAATTATCTCATGCAACTGTAGAAATATACAAGTGCAAATTCTATAGCACAGACTGCAAGTTAGGAACTCCAATGACAGTCCCCAATGAGTTACCCATGAGAAGCTGTCTATCTGAAGTAGAGATAGGAGTTCACTCTTCTGACTGTTGAAATCACTTCTCCTTTTAAGGCCTTCAACTGATTGTGATGAGATGTCTATCATTGCTGAAGGCAATTTCTGTAGTTTACTGTAGATGTAATAAACCATAGATACAATCAGCTCACTGATGGTTTAAGTCTATGAAATGTTCTTCAGTACAATTTGGCCAGTGCTTGCTGCACCATTACCTGACCAAGTTGACACATTGATCTGGCCATTAAAGAGTGGTTAAGATTGGACCAAAATAAATAGTTACCTCCTTCCATGGCTGGTTATGAAAACATTACCCAAAAGGCAGGAACAATTTAATCCAATAAGGAATAATGGGTATTTCTGCTATCTATGCTGCTTCAGTGGCATTTGGAATTTTGAGATATTAGTTTAGCAGTTTGATATTTTTGATGAATTCCAAAATGATATATTGGATTATGTTTGTGAACTGTTCTTTTCATCTGGTCATATTAGAATGCATTGGATTCAGAGGTTTACTTTTACTTGATTAAATAATGATTAAGGCTTTGACTGGGCCATGGTCAGTAGGATATTGCACCTCCAACCCCTTGGTAGGTGGGAACTTACAAAGAAACCACACCACAGAGAAGAGAGGTTGGACTTTTGAGCTGGAGCCCAGGAAGTAAACACACAGAGCAGCAGAGCAGCTGAACCCAGAGAGAACTGAGTCCTGGAGAAAGTGACAGAGTTAGTTGCCTGATAGTCTACAGCAGGCCTGTGGAGAGAGCAGGGAAGCTGAGACCTGAGGCAAACAAGCCCTGGGAAGAGAGGAACCCAGGAAACCTGAACTCTAGGCAGATGTTGGCAGCCATCTTGATCCAACATATGGCAATAGACTTTGCTGAGGGAAGTAACTTATGCTTTATGGCCTGGTAACTGTAAACTTCTACTCACACTAAATGCCATTTATAAAGGCCAACAGATTTCTGGTATTTTGCATCAGCATCCCTTTGACTGACTAATACAGAATTTGGTATCAAGGAGTGGGGAAGTGCTTTTGCAATTACCAAAATGCCGGAATGGTTCTATAAATGGGTAAGGGATATTATTTGGAGGAATTGTGAGATGCTTGATAGAAAGGCCAAGATTGTAGAGACTGTTGGTAAGGATATGGATACTAAAGAGACTTTTTATGATGCCTTAGAAGTAAATGATGAAACTATTACTGGAAACTGGAGGAAAGGTGATTCATGTTTTAAAGTTGCAGAGAACTTAAGAAGATTAACTCCTGGTGTTTTATGGAGGGCAGAATTTGAAAATGGTGAGCCTGGGCATTTAGCTAAAGAGATTTCCAAAGTAAACTCAGAGAATGCGGCTATAGCAATATGCTAGATGAGAAAGATAAGCTGAGAACTGACCTGTTGGGTACAAAGAAAACAGAATCTGATTCCAGAACTTCCAGTTCTCTGGAAATCAAGCTCCCAGATGATAGTACCGCATTTGAGGACTTAACTAAATGTGAAATTTGTAAATAGGTTTGCAGATACAGTTATCTAGAAAGACTTGTGGAAAGTCTTACTGTCTGATGGCTTGGACCCTTGCTTCCTGCATGCTAAACATACAAGGTTTTTGAGAGAGCTGTATGAACAAAATCACTTCAGCTTGGACTAAAAGGAACATGGAAAGGAGAGACTGAAGGAGAAACAGCTTTGTAGCAGCTTGATATGTTTATGTATTCCAAAAATAGATGTTGGATTATGTTTGTAATCTGGTCTGTACCTGGGCATCATTAAGTTATGATTAGGACTTTGATTGGGCCACATCATTAGGACTTTAAGTCCCCTTCCCTTGGTGGGTGGGGACTCACAGTTAAAAGGCACAGCAAAGGACAGAGTAGGGGGGTTTTGATGTTGGAGTTTTGAAGTTGGAGTTGATGCTGAAGCCTTAAACTGGAGCCCCGGGAAGTAAGCTCACAGAGGAAAAAGAAGCAAGCCCCAGGAAGAAGCAAGCCCTGGGAAGAGAGGAACCCTGAACCCAGAGAGAAGCAAGACCCTGGAAGGGAAGAACCCAGGAAGCCTGAACCCTCACAGATGTCAGCAGCCATCTTGCTCCAATACGTCAAAATAGACTTTGGTGAGGGAAGTAACTTATGCTTTATGGCCTGGTATCTATAAGCTCTTACCTCAAATAAATACACTTTATGAAAACCAACCAATCTGGTATTTTATATCAGCATGCCTTTGACTAATACAAACTTTAAAAGGAAAACCATAGAACCCAAAATCTGGATTTAAGACATCACTTTGGATCAAGAGAAAATCCCACCCATGTGTACAAAGAGGGTGAATTTGCCCCAGCAGTTGAAGAGGGTGGATATTCCCACTGATGTTTGGGGAAGGTTTTGCCACCCCAAGGTACAAAAAGAATGGAGCACATTCCCCAAGGATTAAGGAGGTTGAGGTCACCACTCCATATGTCTGAGATGGGTGGACCTGCCCCCCATGGATTATGGAAGGGCATATGGTTGACTCACTGCTCTGAGGGGGTTGAGCCTGTATGCCAATGGTTAGGGAGGATGTTGTCTTTACTTCATTACACTAGGGGAATTAAGACTCTAACTCAAAGATTGGGTAAAGTGTGGCAATCACCCCAATTCTCTTGGATGGCAAGGTCTAAAGCTTGGTTGACACCCAGATGCTTGATGAAGGTAGAACCTAGTAAATGGCTACTGGGAAAGCCTATGGAAAGGATGGGTCCACATGTGGCCCCAGGGAGAAGAAACCATCATCTTAAGAATGACTCTCAGACTTTGAAATCAAATGAAGGATGCCCTTCAGGTTTATTGAACTGTGGAGGACCGGATTTTTCCCTCCCAAATTCTCCTTATGTCTGTCCATTTGTGTATTAGAAGCAGATAAATTGTTTTATAAATTTCAGAGGTGTAAAGTCAGGCATGACTTTGTACCAAGAAAAACTGCATTTCTTTAAACTGATTGTGATGTGTTTTTGTGCTCAGCATTGCAAAGATTTAAGGTTTTTTTAAAAAAATATTGTAAATCTCTTTGTAATTCATAGGGTGGAATGTAGCAGTTTGATATTATTGATGAATTCCAAAAAGAAATATTGAATTATGTTTGTAAACTGGTCTTTTCCTCTGGGCATATTAGAGTGTATTGGATTCAGAGATTTTACTTTTACTTGACTAAATAATGATTAAGACTTTGTTGGGTCACATCAATAGGATGTTGAAATCACATCACAGAGAAGGAAGATTGGAGTTTTGAGCTGGAGCCCAGGAAGTAAGTACACAGAGGAGCAGAGCAGCTGAGCCCAGAGACAATCGAGCCCTGGGGAAAGAGACAGAGTTAGTTTCCTGATAGTCTACAGCAGGTCTTGTGTAGTGAGCAGGGTAGCTAAGACTAGAGAGAAACAAGCCCCGGGAAGAGAAGAACCCAGGAAGCCAGTTAAACTCTTGGCAGACTTTGGCAGCCATCTTGTTCCAACACGTGGCAACAGACTTTGGTGAGGGATGTAACTTATGCTTCATGGCCTGGTAACTGTAAGCTTCTACCCCCACTAAATACCATTTATAAAAGCCAACAGATTTATGGTATTTTGCATCAGAACCCCTTTGGCTGGCTAATATAATAGGTGTCATCTGCATCTTCCCAAATGTCATCATTTAAATTATCAATGTGTCATATACTCCCAATCAATTTTCTAACTTTAACATAAGAAACTTGGTGAGACTTTGAATCCAATTTACAACGTATAGACATTAAGACATAAGATTATATCTTATGCCTGATATTCAGCCTCATCAGCATTATAAAAGATTCTTATTGAAGATCATATATTATTTTACAGAAGTCATAGAAAATTTTTGATTCTTGATAACTTCATGGTCAGACAAAATATATACAGGATAGAAAGTTTTTCAATATTCTCTCAGAATATGGTTTTACGGAATGTTGAATAAACTGTCCAGTGTGAAGATAAAAGTGTACAAGTTTCAATGAAATGAAAGAATATCAAGCCTGAGAATTTAAAGAAAACTATTTTAAAATATGCCAAAAGATATTTTTGTTGCTGATATTTGGTAACAAAAGCTCTATTAGTAACTATAACTTGTGAGAAGGAGGCCATGTAATTCTGATAACAGCTAATGGGAAACACTGCTATCCAGCTTTGGAATCTGCTGATACCAAGAAATATTTGAAGCTAAACTGTCAAAGCTTTGTCTTGTCATGGTTTTCCAAAGAAGACTTAAGGTTCATGAGCAACTTATATTAAGTAATCTTGTGTAGTTTTAGTAAAAATAACACTAAGAAGTTCATCATATATTTTCTCATTCTTATTATCCCAAATTAGGGTTTTCCTATATGATACTTAGCAATATAGTAAAGTTTTGAAATTTTATCTTTATGAGCTTGTTCCTAGTATGGCAAAACCTGAAACTTCCATAAACTTTATTGTGGATTTTAAAATGAGTTTTGATAAAAAAATTAAGAGATATTTTTGAGTAGTCATAGAAAATTCTCTGATTTTCTGAACTTGTCTTGATCTGAGGACTGAAACATAAAATTTTAATTTTTTATGCTCTCTAGGAGAGTTATAAGAAGATGTCATGCACGCACAGTACATTGCTTATGTTACCTTTTTCCTATTTGGCAGTCACTTGGTCCATCAAAACCCTGACATCAATAGACATTTCATTATCAGACTCCAACAACCAACAGTTGTTAATTACAGAAATTGTTTCATTAGTCTATGGCATGAAGTCATGTGCTAGTCATGTCTATCTGCCAGTGTTAACTTGATCACTAGCGTCAAAGCCAATCAGATCAGATAGGCAATCATAAATTCTCATTTCTTCGAAGTGAATACTTCATGTTCCCCTATATGGTTGTGATTAAGCAAAAAGTTTTAGAGGGGCTATTAGAGGGCTAGAGAAGCAGGATTTAGAGTGAATACCCTGGAGCTAAGCTCATGTCCCAAGTCCTTTCACATTTGGGACAGCTGCTGCTGCAGCTTCCACTGCAGGAATTACTTATGCAAGAGGCTGTGATATTACCATTGATGACCAGAACTGTAATACAGAAAAATGGTGTCATTGCTGCAGTGAGATGTAGAATTAAAGTTGCTGGATTCAAATTATTTCACCACTGTGATAATCAACTCCAGTAAAAGAAATAACCTGTACATTACTTTCTCCTCACCTGACTAAGAAACAGTTACAGAACCCAAACTTTAAGGAGGTTGGAAAGATGTTGAACAAGTCAGTCCATATTATTTACCACATAGGTAAACAAACATTTTGTATTTGTTGAACACTCTTTAACAAAATACAAGACTGACTGAATTTGAAAAAAAGAACTACTGACTCACAGATTGAGACTGACTTTTCATGCTTCATTAGACTTACATTTGAAATTGAAGGTTAATAGAGAGTTTAGGATATTATATATAATGAAAAGCTGTTTAACAGGCTGTACAAAATTTCCTTGGTAGCATGTAAGTTGTTTCTTTATTTAACCTGGCAAATCCTCCTTGAATGATCATAGCCATTTGAAAATACTGAATTCCATCTCAGGAATGCATCTCAAAACAAAATTTGAACACTATTCTATAATTAAATTTCTAAGTCTTCATTATCTTTGGAGTACTGTCTACATTTTAAATGTATCCTCTGTAAATACCTAATGCTGTTCATGGAAAAGATTTATGAAAGTCTAAACCCAAATGGATTATCCTTATTTTTTATTAATATGCCTTCTTACCTATAAGGCCAAAAAGTTCTGATCTGCACACTGCTTTATTTTATTTTTTTTTAATTAATTTTTTTTTATTGACTTTGTAATAATGTTACATTAAAAATATATATGTGAGGTCCCATTCATCCCCACCCCCCCCTGCACACTGCTTTAGTTTCACAATTTTGCTACAACAGCCTTTCTGTCATGCAGTCTAAATCAATCATAGTCATTTTGAGTATCATTAGCTTAAAATGAAACTGGGGTAATATGAATAGGTATAATATTTTCTTACATAGGTATAAGAACCACTAAAATTCAATGTTGTCTAGAAAAACAAATGTCTTAAGCTTCATTAATATACTAGATGTAGTTCTTTTATGACTTCTGTAGAAGTATTTTAAATATATAATGAAGAAATAATGTCATTTTGTATATTTGATGTACATATGTTTTAGAGTGAAAATGTTTCATATTTCAAAGTTGAATGAAAATCAATCAAGTACATTTTTAGAACACCTAAGGCCTATGGCCCTCTTTCTACATAAGGTTTAGAAACCTTGATGAATTAATATCATCATTAAGTTTTATATCATCACAAATTGAATATTTGGTCAGTGCTTTAGTTATTGAACTATATCTGCATTTTCAAGAAATAGAGTTACAGTTTTATTTTATCATTTTAAGCTTTCAACCAGGAATGATGAAACTATGCAAAAAATGAAAGCCCTTTTTATGGTGTTCATGCCATTGAAATGTCAATTGCAATATAGCTTTGGCATTTATTTTAATATATTTTCCTGCAAGGTGGCTCAAAGGGTATTCTGATAATATTATAATGCACCCATGTTTCTTTCCCTGAATTTTACGTATTAAAAATATACTTTAAACTCAGTGAATGTGAGAAAAGAGAAGAGAGGGTAAGAATTAAGAGAAACAGAAAAAAGATACAATACTAAATCAAAGAATTTTCAAGCAAAGTTACAATAATGTGGGAAATGAAAATGACAGTGATGTTCAAATGTAATTGCAAATACAAATAATATACATGTGAAAATATTTATGATTTCTTTGTTTCTACAGGCTCCAAGGAAACCTTACAGATGATTAAATGAGAAAAGCATTGTCTTTTTCAATACACTGAATATTTTTCACATTTTGAACTGTCCCATTTACTTATTCAATCTTCTTACAAAGTAATATTCTAAGTGTAATATTTGTCATATTATATCCATGTTTTTAAAGAGAAAATATTTCTGTTTGATGCAGCAAGCAGGACGCATGGGGAAGTATTGATTTTCTGGCCATTATTTTTATTGTTTTTGTGTTTCTTTTGGACAAAAATGTCTTGGGCAACACAGGACTCATGGCTCTGTGGGTTTAACTGAAAGTTCACTCCTGTGCCACTAGCCAGGATAGAGGTACTAACTCATAGCAGGGGGACATAGGACATGCTGTATCCATCTTTTGGGGAAAGGACAATGATAAATTGGATTGTGAGCATTCCCCATGAGTAAAGGGTGGTAGCTAGCTGGTGCTGAGATAAATCGGGTTGGAGTTTTAAGCTCCTGGTGTGCACTCTCCTTGCTCATGGTCTCATATTTGTTCCTAGTCTGGATTGAGGCATGCCTGAACTCAGGTCACCCAGACTGATCTTGAGGTTAGTGTGAGGTTGTTCATTTTTCTGAAGAGTATTAGTGCTGAAAGTGGGGACCCAGAGGTTAAAGTGAAAAGATGGGCTTTTATAGAGAAGACATGGAATATGAAAAATAGGTATGGACATAAGTCTGGAAAGGATTGCCTCTTATGACTGTCCTGATTTTAGGATGAGGATACCACTACCACCCTGATCAAAAAGACTGAATGGAAAAGTTTTGACCACCTCACCTCCAACTCCATCTTCCAACAAACTTTTAGTAAGAGTTAGGGGAGGAGGAGACAGGGGTGGGGAAGGAACATCTGATGGTGTAGTGCTTCCTGCTCTCCAGCAACAGTCTCTATTTGACTTCAGAGAGTCAGAAGAGCATATCTCACTCTGAGTGGCCTCCCCTAAATTCCATCTAAGGCTAGGAGTGATGAGGGAGTAGCCTTGGTCATGCTTTGAAAACTGGGTGCTGGCAGGTATCTACTCTACTTTTTCTGGAGGAATTTAACCCCTCACCAGATATTATTTCATGGATGTACATTGATGATTTTATTGCTGTGAATGAGGCAACAAGTTGTAGGTTTTCCTCTTCACCCCAGGGCTTCCTCTGAGAGACACAACTGAGCAGGTTTATCATACCCAACATAATTGGGGCAAGAGCTCATTTATTAGGAGGGTGGCTAACATGGTAACTGACTAAGGAGCTAAACCAGTGGGTGATAAGCACCTACCTGTTAACCCAGCAAACCCTAAAACCTGCAAGATGTGTGAGCACTCATCCCTTCCTCTTGGGGTCCACATTTGCCAAACTATGTTCTTGTGGCTATTAGAGCAAGGGGTCATAAAGAACACCATACATGGGATCTCCAAGAAAGAACTTTGCAAAAAATCTAGACTAGAAAAAAGACCATGATCTCTAGAGGGACAATTAACTGCTGCCCAATCCCTCCCCACAATCCCAGATATGGCCAGTAGAAGAGGAGAAGGATTCTGAAGACATATGGCCTTCACCATAGGGCCCAACTAAAGAGTCTGGGCCCAGGAGGGACCTCTTTACCTAGGCTCAATTAAATTAAAAATGGCATAGGGGTGGAGCCAAGGGTCCCATCAAACTCCAGAAACTGAAGGCCATATGCCTCAGTATGTGTACAATTTGAGGGAAGTGAACAAACCTTTCTGATACTTTTGGGTACAGTCGTCACCTCCTTTGTAGGAAAAAGAATATTCCTGAACACATAAGGGATTGTCTATCTTTGAGTGTCCTCTACTCCACCATCTCTGCCTATAATAGCCCAGGTGTGGCCAGTGAAAAAGGAGAACAGAGCATAGTGGTTAACTATAGACCCTCAGCACATGAATACAGAAATGCTATCTTTGGAGCCTGCATAGAATTTCATGGAAGCAATTATGACCACCACCAATGTTTGGTACGTGATGTATGACCCGTCAAATGTTTTTTCTCCATTCACTCTGAGAGGAGACCCAGGATTCATTTGCTTTCATGTGACAAAGCCTACTGTATACCTTCACTGTACTATTTCACATACACATACACTCATGTACATACACACTATCTGCACCAATGGATGAGACAGGTTGAGTAAGCAGTCTTTGTCAGAGGATTCCATGTTTTGCACTATATTGATGACTTCATTTTGGTGCAGAGCACATAGCAAATACATGTGTTGCTAACTGGGCTTCAACACATCATGACAAGAAAAAGACCCTCCCTAATCTTAAGAGAATATTATGAACAGCTGTATGCCAACAAACTGAACAATGTAGATGAAATGGAAAAATTCCTAGTAATGGACAAACAGCCTACACCATCTCTAAAAGAAATAGAAGACATCAACAAACCAATCACAAGTAAAGAAATTGAAACAGTCATCAAACAACTCTCCAGAATGAAAGCCCCAGGGCCAGAGGTTTCACAAGTGAGTTCTACCAAGGATTCAAAGAAGATTTAAGGAATATCTGAACATTTTTATATATTCTATATACATGCCCTGGAGAACTCCCTCCCAACCATGTGTCCATCATCAATAATACCCCACACCAGTGTTCTTTCCCTCACCAGAGACCCCTCTGTGGTCCAAAACTTCTTAAGAAATAAAGCCTAATATATTGCCAAATTCAATTAGAAGGAAAATGAAATACTAATGATAGGTTTAAATATTAGAATAGAATACATATTAATTTAGAAAAACTAAAATAAAGTAAAAAAGGAATTGGGGTATTAGAAAATGAAAAATCATAAAACTTTGCTTTTTGACATTTTGCCTTTTATCACTGTAATAGGTATTGCCCTGTATGTACAGTGGCAAGACAGGCAAAGACCAGTGAAGAAGGACCATCCAATGATGAGCCCTTGATTCTGATGTCTATGCTTATGAGCCTGTGTGCCTGAAATTTCATCTAGGCCTAGAGCTGCAGGGTGCCTAAAAGTTACCTCCTAAGAGACTCTATGTTGCTCAAATGTGGCCACTCTCTAAGCCAAACTCAGCATGTTAAATGCATTATCTTCCCCCCAGCATGGGATAAGCTTCCCTGGTGCCAAGGAATCACTACCAATCACTGGTGATACAACTAGAAAAAGACCTTGAATAAAAGGGAGAAATGGTAAAAATGAGTGAGTTTATATGGCTAAGAGTTTTCAAAAAAGAGTTGAAAGGTCATTAGAGGGGTTGTGCTTATGCACACCTCAGCAGCATCCCAGAGACAGCCAAAGTAGATACAACCCCAGGTACTGGTGCTCCTGAGGGCTACAGAGACACACAGGTTCTGCGGTCATGGCAGATGGCCCTGGAGTTCAGTGCCTTGTCAGTGGACCCTACCTTGGAATTTGTGTTCCTGAGTGTGATGGAGTTGGACTCAGATATGACCTTCCTACACACACCTATTATCTAATTGCTCTGCCTAGAACTTTCTGTGTAATGTTGAAGAACAGTGGTAAGAGTAGACATCATTTTCTCATTCCTTATCTTAGAGGGGAAGCTTACACTGGTCTTTGATCATTGAGGATGAGGTTAACTGTTGACTTCATATATGAACTTTATCATGTTGATGAAGTTTCCTTCAATTCTTTCTTTCCTAAGTGTTTATATCAAGAAGCAATGCTGCTTTTTGTGAAGTGCCTTTTCTGCATTAGTTGAGATAATCATGTGCTTTTATCTTATTCATTCTATGAATGTGATGTATCACATTGATTGATCTTCTTATGTCAAATCCCCCTTGCATAACTTGATCATGGTGCATAATCCTTGGAATATGCTGCTGAATTTGGTTTCCTACATGAAGCTAGAAAAAATTCACCAAATACATGCTGTGAGAATCTTGTATTTGGGCCAGGATGACATTGGGACATTGGGTATACATATAGACATACACATACACACACATATATATATGCATATGGTTGATTTGATTTATATCTTTATTTTTCATTGTTTGCTTTGATAACATTTTAAATCTATAGAAAATTTATAAACAGTAAGAAATTGTAAAAAGTTATAAATTCAAGACTCATGTACACACTTTACTAAGATTCACCAATTATTTAGTTTATTTATTTGTATTTATGTTTTCTTTATCTTTGACTATGTAAAATAAAACAATATTTTACATAACCCTAACTTTATGGCAATGAATGTTTACACTGATACCAATAACTCTAATCCTACATCATAGTAGGGTCCATTCTAGTCTTTACCTTTTCCATCTAACATTTTCTGTAGCAGTGAGATAACTAGCTCCCATTATTGGCAATGCATTTATTCATGTTTTCAATCATGTAATGCACAAAAAGTAGCTTCAAATTTGTTAATCCATACTACTTAGAATAAAAAATCAACTCTATTTTTCAATAATTATTTATAATTCCTTGTAGACAAAATATTCAGACAATGAACTGTATAAATCACCTAAATTTGTTGAAATTTAACAAATCTATACATCTGTGTATCTAGCATCTTTACCAAAATATAGAACATTTCCAATACCTCAGAATATTACTTTGTGTTTCTCCTTTTTCAATCCCACTTTCTTGCAAGATAAATTCATTTCTGATTATGTTTTCCACTGCAGATTTCAAATATATCATAAAACATGTAGTCTTTGGATTTCCAATTTCTTTCATTCAGTGTAATGTTTTTGAAGTTCACTCATGCTTTGTTTTGATATTGTTTGGTTGTTTGGGTATTCTTTTGTTTTTGCTTTTGTTTTTTTTTTGCCAAGCAGTAATTTTTTTGGATGAATGTACACTTGTTTATTCAATCCACTGTTTATGTACACTTGGATTTTTTTTTAGTTCTTGAGTAATGTGAACAAGCCTCCATAAACATTATTATATAAATCTTTTGTTTGTATGTTTCATTTATGTTGGGTAGATAACTAGAAGAGGAATACTTTACCATAGTGTAGGTATGTGCTTAACGATATAAAAATATCAAACTCTTTTGAAAGTGGTTGTACTACTTTACTCTCCCATCAGAAATGTATGAGAGTTCCAGTTGCTCTACAACAGTATCAAAACTTGTTTCAGGTCTTTAATTTTAGTCAGTAAGAAGCAGTATCTCATTGTGATTTAAATTTTCATTTCCCTGATGACTAACAGTTTTGGGCATCTTTAATGTACTTATTAGCTAGTTGTAAATTTTGTTTTGCAAAGTACTTATTCAAAGGCCCTGCCAATTTTAATATAATTGTTTATCTTTTTTTGTGATATAATTATAGAAATTCTTTATATATGCTGGAATCAAGCCCATTTCCAGATACATGCGTTTATAATATTTTCTTCCATGGTTTGTCTTTCCCTTTCCATTTCTTAAATATAACTTTTGGTGAGCAAAAAATTACTTTTTGATGAACTCTAATGTGCCATTTTTAATGGCTTTAGCTTTGTGGAGTAAGTTGCTATATAGTTTGTAGTAGGAACACATGCTCAGGCACAAAAGAAACTTTCAGCAAATAACTGTTTTATCATCAAAAAGGATCCAAAATGCAGAGAATGAGATGCTGTCATGGTCATTGCCCCTGGGAGACCAACTGCTTGGGTCAGATTTGGTAGCTTAAATGCTCCACTTCATGTAAGAGATGTGCTGTCCAGGTGGTTGGGTTTCTGTACACCGCAAGGGAAGGGGCCCCACCAATGAGCAACAAACATTCACTAAACAACCCTTGTGTCCTGGGAAGCAGCTGGGCCTGGGTAAGATTTAACATCTCTGTCAAACTGCCTGAGGTCTTTTGCAAAATAGAAACACTTCAAATGTCTGCATACAAACTAGCAAAAATGGAAGCACTCAGAACATCTGCATGTAAATAAGCAAGAGGGGAAAAGAAGAGAGGTAGGCAAGTGCTGGGTGGTTGTCATTGAGTGTGTTTTGTGACATTTCCAGTAAGATTTCTGTGTTCTATCTAAGAAATTATTACCCTGGTTCAAATGAAAACAAATCCAAACTTAAATAAGGAGGAGAAACTTTATTTAGGAAGTCTGGTGCAATAGGGAGAAACATCCAACCATAAGATCTATAAGCATTTCAAAGGGCTGGCAAAAGTTCTTTCTCAAGAGTTGGAAGAACTGGTGGTGGGATATTGGTATGAGTAGGTGGTGGGGATGTGTTTGAGCAACTGAACAGAGATGTTTTATTTGGGTTGAGTTGATACTTGCAAAGAACCCTTAAAAAGTGCTCCATGTTCCAATGCTTACATAAGGTTATGGGGGAGTCAAGGTCTAGGGACCTATGGAGGGAAGAACCTTGACTAAAGTTTGGTAAAGTAAAATTAGTGGGTATTTTTTTCTTGTATATGCACTGTGTTTTTCAAAGAATTCACCATTTCATCTAAGTTATACAATTTACTGGCATAGAGTTAGTCATAGGAATTCTTAATTATTACTTTAATGTTTGCAAAGATGTAACAATATGCCTAATTTTATTTCCGATATTGGTAATTAGTATTTTCTCACTTTTTAAAACTTAGTTTTTTGAAAGTTTATCTGTTTCTTTTAAAAAATCATTTTAAGGACTAGATTTGGATTTGTTGCATTTCCTATTTCATTAATTTCTACTGTTATTTCTATGATTGTCTTCCTTCTTTCTTTGGATTTTTTTTTCTAGTTTTTTACCTAACATAAGGTGGAAAGATAAATCACTGATTTCAGACATGTTTCTTTATATAATAGAAGATTTAATGCTCTAAATTTCTCTCTAAACACTACTTTAGCTGTATCACACACATTTCCTTATGTTGAATTTTTATTTTCTTTCATTTCCAAATATTTGATAAATTTCCTTGGAATTACTTCTTTTGCTGTGGATTATTTAGAAGTGTGATTTTCAAATTTCCAATTATTCGATTAATGTTATTTATTTCTAATATAAATCCATTGTGGTAGAAAACAAACTTGTACAATTTCAATCTTTTTACTTTATTGAAACTGCTTTTACGCCCGAGAGATATGGTTTGTCTTGGTGAGCAGTTCAGTGCACTTAAAAAATGTTTATTACACCATTTTGGGTTTTAATGTCTAATGAAAATTTATAAATTTGTTCATATCTTCTATGTCCTCATTAATTTTTTGTCTAGTTCTATCAATTACAGCGATAAAGTTGTTAACACTTCCCCATAATTTTGTGGCTATGTCTCCTTTCAAATTTTTCAGTTTTTGCTTGATGTATTTTCAAGTTCTATAATTAAGTTCATACACATTTATCATTGATATGCCTTCCTGATGAATTGACATATTCATTATTGTGAAATATTTCTCTGTCTTTGTCTTGAGATCTATTTGGTCTATTACTATTATTGCCATTCAAGCTTTCTTTTGTTTACTATCTATATAATATATCTTTCTCCATTTTTTACTATCAAATTATCTATGTCTTTGTACTTAAAGTGCATCTCTTATAGAATGCATATTGTCAGTGTTTGTTTTTCTCATTTTTTTTTATTTTTATTTTTATTGACTTTGTAATAATATTACATTAAAAATATATATGTGAGGTCCCATTCAACCCCACCCCCCCAACCCCCCTCTCCCCCCCCAACAACACTCGTTCCCATCATCATGACACATCCACTGGATTTGGTAAGTACATCTTTGGGCACCTCTGCACCTCATAGACAATGGTCCACATCATGGCCCATACTCTCCTCCATTCCATCCAGTGGGCCCTGTGAGGATCCACGATGTCCGGTGATCACCCCTGAGGCGCCATCCAGGGCAGCTCCACATCCCAAATACGCCCCCACCTCTCATCTCTTCCTGCCCTTCCCCATACCCATCGTCCACCATGTCCACTTTTCCCAATCCAATGCCACCTCTTCTATGTGGACATTGGATTGGTTGTGTCCATTGCACCTCTATGTCAAGAGGAGGCTCAGATTCCACATGGATGCTGGTTGCCATCCTCCCATTTTCAGTTGTAATCACTCTAGGCTCCATGGTGTGGTGATTGTCCTTCTTCAACTCCATCTTAGCTGAGTGTGGTAAGTCCAATAAATCAGATTGTAGGTGCTGGAGTCTGTTGAGGCTCAGGACCTGGCTATCACATTATCAGTCCAGAGATTCAAATCCCCTAACTATATCTTAAACCCCAACGTTAACTGCACCTCCAGCAGATTAGTATGAGAGTTTCATGAAGGGAGATCCCATCTGAGTCCAGATTCATCAAACATAAACACCATTTCCAGAGAGGGGCCATCTGCCCTGGTAGTAAACCCCATCGGCCATGACCATAACTCTCATGGGTCTCTTTAGCCTTCATAGGAACCAATATCTGGGGGTTGTATCTGCTTTATTTGTCTCTCTGACTCTGCTCAGTTGTGCATGAGGGCAATCCTTCTGCCAGCCTCCAGACTCTTTTTTAGAAACTCGTAGCCATATAAACTCATTTCTCCTTTCCATTTCCCCCTTACTTTAGTTCAAACAGCATTTTAAAGTCATGTTATTTTATGTAGACATGGATATTCTGCTGATCCGCATTGAACCTTCCATATAAGGTCCTTTTCCAGTTGCATCATTAGTTGGTATTTGATAGTGGTCCCTCGTTGCCAGGGAGGCTCATCCCCGGGTGTCATGTCCCACGCTGGAGGGAAGGCATTGCATTTACATGCTGAGTTTGGCTTCGAGACTGGCCACATTTGAGTAACATGAAGGCTGACAGGAGGAAATTCCCAGGCACAATGTTGCTCTAGGCCTTGTTCTTATTTTAGGTTTATCAGCTCACCAGCATAGTCATTAGCATCAGGGGCTCACTGTTGAACCCTCACTCCCTCCCGGTCCCCACCGCTGTACCTGGGAGACTATCGCTGCTCCCCTAGGGACCACGACAGAGCACCACTGGCCAGGAACCCAGTACCCCCCCTGCTGGGTTTTTAATTGTTGCCACTATGAGTATATCCAATCATTACCATGCACCCTGGACATATGTTCTGTACAGCTCCCTGACAGCCATATATCACCTGTCATTGGTATCCCATACCAGTATCCCTCCATTGCCATTGTTGAAACACTCTGTGATCCAGAACTCCCCGAAATTTGAAGCCCAATATAATGTCATGGTCCCTTACTAGGGAATGGCATATAGCGATGGGTTTAAAGGATAGCTAAAGAACTTGGATAAAGTTAGATAAAGAACTTAGATAAAGAATGTTGACTTGAAAAAATTCCACATCCTATCCTTTCCCCCCCCCCCCCAATTATTCAGCGTTTCTTCGTAGGAATCCTAGACCACAGCAATGCATATATATAATATACAGCACTCCCATACATCCACCACAACACCTTTTTCCTTCCACAGCGATACTCTTACACCCTATTCACATCATATTTACTTAAGGTGATGTACAGAGTCTGAGATATTAGCTTTCTAACATGGTAATATCTGTGCTTACATTATGGTGCATACTTTAGGATACACAGTTCTTTACATTTTTAGTTCTCCTATGTTTTACATTATGGTTTACATTATCAGTCTGTCATCTCCTATATGTTATGGTGTAATATTACATATTTTATATCCATCCTTGTGTACTCTCAAGAAACTCCTCCCTTGCCCCCCATTTACTTTGGTTCCACACATTTAACGTCCATTTTCCCTTCCACCTTGGTGCCCACAGTGACAGTCAACCTCCGTTTCCTGAGGAGCCACTTCCAGAGATAGATGGAATAGTGTTTAGGGAGTAACTTGCTCATCTGCCCCAATGCCCTGGGAGCCACCCTTTCTCTCGAGGGATAGAGTTCCCTCTATTTGGTGGCATTAGTCCTCCCCAGGACGTGGGTCCACCCCCACTCTCACTACTTGGGATTCTACCCCATGGTGTCACCCACTCTGGCAGAATGAGCATTTAGACATTCCCCAGGAGCCCGTCCTGCATCAGACCCTCCCCTCCGAGCATTCTAAACAGGTAACCCTCTTTATTATATTTTGATATTATTTTCTCGGCATTTTACTCTCCACCACCTCCTAACCCTCTCCTGTGTTCGTATGCTATCCCTCCCTCCCCCTACTTTTGGGCAACATTACCCAACCGTCCCTCCCCAGCCACCCTCAAACCCGTAAAGCCCCAACCAAAGGCAACCCCTTGCCCCCATTTTATCTCTTCTTTGTGTTCATACTTACCACCATCTCGTCTTAAGTTCCACCCCTGCAGACATCGGCTCATATCCTTCCTCCACCCTCCGATTTCCTGTAAGCCTATCGTTCAGTCTCTTGCTATCTAGGGCAGCTTGTTTATTTCATATCATTGAGGTCATGTAGTATTTGTCCTTCAATGTCTGGGTTGCTTCACTCAACATAAGGTTCTCAAGATTCATTCATGTTATCACATGTGTTTGTAGTGTGTTTGTTCTTACAGCCGAGTAGTATTCCATTGTGTGTATATACCACATTTTATTGATCCACTCATCTGTTGATGGGCATTTGGGTTGATTCCAACTTTTGGCAATAGTGAACAATGCTGCTATGAACATTGGTGTACATATATCGGTTTGCGTCCTTGTTTTCAGTTCTGCTGGGTATATACCCAGCAGTGGTATTGCTGGGTCATATGGCAAATCTATGGCTAGTTTTTTGAGAAACCGCCATACTGTCCTCCAGAATGGTTGGATCCTTCTGCATTCCCACCAGCAGTGGATGAGTGTTCCCCTTCCTTCACATCCTCTCCAGCACTTGTATTCTTCTGTTTTTTTCATAGCTGCCAATCTTATGGGTGTAAGATGGTATCTCATTGTAGTTTTGATTTGCATTTCCCTGATAGCTAGAGATTTGGAACATTTTTTCATGTGCTTTCTTGCCATTTGTATTTCTTCTTCGGAGAAGTGTCTGTTTAAGTCTTTTTCCCATTTTTTAAATGGGTTGTTTATCTTTTTATTTTCAAGATATAGGAGTTCTTTATATATGCAAGTTATAAGTTTCTTATCAGATATATGATTGCCAAATATTTTCTCCCACTGTGTGGGCTCCCTTTTTACTTTCTTGACAAACTCCTTTGAGGTGCAGAAGGCTTTAATTTTGAGGAAGTCCCATTTATCTATTAGTTCTTTTGCTGCTCGTGCTTTTGGTGAGATATTCATAAATCCATTTCCTATTACAAGGTCCTGTAGATTTTTCCCTACACTGCTTTCTAAGGTTTTTATGGTCTTGGCTCTTATATTTAGGTCTTTGATCCATCTTGAGTTGATCTTTGTATAAGGTGTGAGATGGTAATCCTCTTTCATTTTTCTACATATGGCTATCCAGTTCTCCAGACACCATTTGTTGAATAGGCCACTGTCTCCCAATTGAGAGGGTTTGGTGGCTTTATCAAATATTATGTGGCTATATATGTGAGGTTCTATATCAGAGCTTTCAATTCGATTCCATTGGTCTATGTGTCTTTCCTTATGCCAATACCATGCTGTTTTCACCACTGTAGCTTTATAGTATGTTTTGAAGTCAGGTAGTGTGATTCCTCCAATTTCGTTTTTCTTTTTCAGTATGTCTTTGGCTATTCGGGGTCTCTTTCCTTTCCAAATAAATTTCATAGTTAGTTTTTCTAGTTCCTTAAAGAAGGCTGCGTTGATTTTTATTGGGATTGCATTGAATGTGTAGATCAATTTTGGTAGGATAGACATCTTAATAATGTTCAGTCTTCCTATCCATGAACAAGGAATAGTCTTCCATTTATTTAGGTCTTCTTTGATTTCCTTGAACAATCTTGTATAATTCTCGTTGTATAAGTTCTTTACCTCTTTAGTTAAATTTATTCCTAAGTATTTGATTTTTTAATTTACTATTGTGAATGGTATTTGTTTCTTGATTTCCTCCTGATCTTGCTCATTATTGGTGTACAGAAATGCTACTGATTTTTGCGCATTGATCTTATAACCTGCGACTTTACTAAACTCATTTATGTGTTCTAGAATCTTCGTTGTAGATCTCTCAGGGTTTTCTATGTATAGGATCATGTCATCTGCAAATAATGAAATTTTGACTTCTTCCTTTCCAATTTGAATGCCTTTTATTTCTGGTTCTTGCCTCAGTGCTCGTGCAAGTACTTCTAAGACAATGTTAAATAGGAGTGGAGACAGTGGGCATCCTTGTCTTGTTCCTGAGTTTAGAGGGAAGGAGTCTAGGATTTCTCCATTGTAAACAATATTGGCTTTAGGTTTTTCATATATACTCTTTATCATGTTCAAAAAATTCCCTTGTATTCCAATCTTTTGGAGTGTTTTTATCAAGAAAGGGTGCTGTATTTTGTCAAATACTTTTTCTGCATCAATAGATATAATCATGTGATTTTTTTCCTTCAATCTGTTTATATGGTGTATTACGTTGATTGATTTTCTTATGTTGAACCATCCTTGCATACCTGGGATGAATCCCACTTGGTCGTGGTGTATAATACGTTTAATGTATTGTTGAATACGATTAGCAAGTATTTTGTTAAGTATTTTTGCGTCTAGGTTTATCAGAGAAATTGGTCTGTAATTTTCCTTTCTTGTGATGTCTTTGTTTGGCTTTGGTACTAGGGTAATGTTGGCATCATAGAAGGAGTTGGGTAATGTTCTTTCCGTTTCGATGTTTTGGAATAGTTTCAGCAGGATTGGTTTCAGTTCTTTCCGGAATGTTTTGTAGAATTCACCTGTGAAGCCATCTGGCCCTGGGCTCTTCTTAGTTGGGAGATTTTTGATAACTGATTCTATCTCTCTGCTTGTGATTGGTTTGTTAAGATCATCAATTTCTTCTTTCGTCAATATGGGCTGCTTATGTGTTTCTAGGAATTTGTCCATTTCCTCTAGATTGTCATTTTTGTTGGAATATAGTTTTTCAAAATATCCTCTTATGATAGTCTTTATTTCTTTTGGGTCAGTGGTGATATCGCCTTTCTCATTTCTTATTTTGTGTATTTGCATCTTCTCTCTTTTTTTCTTTGTTAGTGTTGCTAAAGGTTTGTCAATTTTGTTAATCTTCTCAAAAAACCAGCTCTTGGTCTTGTTTATCTGTTCAAGTGCTTTCTTATTTTCTATTTCATTTAGTTCTGCTCTTATCTTTGTTATTTCCTTCCTTCTTCTTCCTGTTGGGTTACTTTGTTGTTGTTTTTCTAATTCCTTCAAATGTGCAGTTAGTTCTTCGATTTTTGCTCTTTCTTCTTTTTTGATATATGAATTTATGGCTATAAACTTCCCTCTCAGTACTGCTTTTGCTGCATCCCATAAATTTTGGTATGTTGTGTTATCATTATCATTTGTTTCAAGGTAGTCATTGATTTCTTTTGAGATTTCCTCTTTGACCCACTGTTTTTCTAAGAGTGTGCTGTTTAATTTCCAAATCGTGGTGTGAAATCTGGGCTTCTGTCCCTTGCAAATCTCCAGCTTGACTCCACTGTGGTCAGAGATAATGTTTTGTATGATTTCAATCTTTCTGAATTCGTTCAGCCTTTCTTTGTGGCCTAGCATGTGATCTATCTTGGAGAATGATCCATGTGCGCTTGAGAAAAATGTATATCCTGCTGTGTTTGGGTGTAGCGATCTATATATGTCTATTAGATCGAGCTCCTCTAATATACTATTCAGATGTTTTGTTTCTTTGGTGATTCTCTTTTGAGATGTTCTGTCCAGAGTTGATAGTGGTGTATTAAAATCCCCCACTATAATTGTAGATGTATCTATTCTTTCACTTAGTTTTTCCAGCGTTTGCCTGACGTATTTAGAGGCACCCTTGTTAGGGGCATAGATATTTATGATTGTTCGATCTTCTTGACATATTTTCCCTTTCACTAAAATGTAGTATCCTTCTTTGTCTCTCACAATTGTTTCACATTTAAAGTCTATTTTGTCTGATATTAATATAGCTACTCCTGCCTTTTTTTGGTTATTGTTAGCTTGTATGATTGTTTTCCAGCCATTCACTTTCAATCTCCATGCGTCTCTGGGTCTAAGATGTGTCTCTTGAAGACAGCATATGGATGGGTTATATTTCCTTATCCAATGTCCCAGTCTGAATCTTTTGATAGGTGAGTTTAATCCGTTGACATTCAGTGTTATTACTATCAAGGAATTATTTGTGTTAGCCATATTTTGATTGGATTTGTGTTTGTCATATTTTGTTTGTATATTTTTTTGGTCTTTTTTGTTGTTGTTGTTGGTCTTATACTCTCCTCCAACTTTGCCTTTCCTGTTTTTTCCTTTCTTCCTGCAGAACTCCCTTTAGAATTTCTTGAAGGGGAGGTTTCTTGTTGGTATACTCTTTCAGTTTCTGTTTGTCTGTGAATATTTTGAACTCTCCATCATGTTTGAATGCTAGTTTAGCTGGATAGAGTATTCTTGGTTGGAAGTTTTTTTCCTTTATTACCTTGACTATATCATACCACTGTCTTCTTGCCTCCATGGTTTCAGAAGAGAAATCAGCACTTAATCTAATTGAGCTTCCCTTGTATGTGATGGTTTTCTTTTCTCTTGCTGCTTTTAGGATTTTCTCTTTGTCTTGAGCCTTGGATAATTTGATAAGTATATGTCTTGGGGTGGGCCTGTTGGGGTTTATGACTTGTGGAGTGCGCTGTGCTTCTTGGATATGTACATCTGTCTCTTTCAGTAGATTTGGGAAGTTTTCAGCCATTATTTCCTGCAACACTCCTTTTGACCCCTTTCCCTTCTCTTCACCTTCTGGAATGCCTATAATACGTATGTTTGAGCGTTTTGCATTGTCATTCAGGTCCCTAAATCCTAATTGGATTTTTTTCTATCTTCTTATTGACCCCTTCTACTATCTGTTTGATTTCTGAGGTACTGTCTTCCACATCACTAATTCTCTGCTCTGTCTCTTCTAGTCTGCTGATATTTGCTGCAAGTGTATTTTTGATTTCTTGAACTGTGGTGTTCATTCCCATCATATCTGTTATGTTTTTGCGTATGTCTGCAATTTCCCCTCCAAGTGATGTCTTCATGTTGTTAACCTCTTTCATTACTGCATCAAATTTGTCGGTGATGAATGTTCTGAGTTCTTTCATTGCTTGTGCCAAGTTTTGCTCCCCTTCGTGATTATTGGTTTGTTGATTGGATTCAGTCATGTTTTCCTGATTATTGGTTTGGTTTGTAGATTTTTGTTGCTTTCTGGTCATCTCTTTATTTTGACGAATTTAATCAGTTCCTTAGCTTCTTTGTCTGCTTTTGGAGGTTAATTAGTTGTTATTTTTGCATAGGTGTTATATCTTCTCTTTGTCACTTTTTTCTTCTTACTCAAGTTACTTGTTGTTGGTTAAGTTCACTTTAGAAGAAAGTATTAGTGTTGGGAAAAGGCAATTGTGTCAGCAAGGGTAAAGTGTAAAGTGGTACTGGTAATGTATGTTAACAAAGCAAGAATATGAGATCTGGGAGGATGGAGGTTAGATTCATGTAGATTGTATAGAGTTATAGCTGTAGGTAGAGTATCTTTTATGAAGTAGATGACTGAATATAGGCGGAATATGGTATGAACTACAAAGCTATTGTTTTCATGAGAGAAGGAAAAAGAAAAGAAAGGTAATAGTTTCAAGAGTGGATAACAGACAGAAAACAGAACAAAGGTATTAGAAATTAAGAGTTAGACACTTTGTGGATC
This sequence comes from Dasypus novemcinctus, assembly GCF_030445035.2. Taxonomy (NCBI): domain Eukaryota; kingdom Metazoa; phylum Chordata; class Mammalia; order Cingulata; family Dasypodidae; genus Dasypus; species Dasypus novemcinctus. The sequence goes on along the minus strand of NC_080673.1, from coordinate 111,665,986 downwards.
AAAGAATGGGAGGTGGGGGGTGGAATATAGGAATATAGGAGAGACAGTAGATGATAGTGGTTATCAAGATGCAGGGGAAGAGGGATAATGTAGGTAGCCTAAATCAGTTCACACAGAAATGAGGCAGTGGAGAATGGGAAAACCCAGCAAATGTGAGGTGTTCCCTGTAGCACGTATTGTGTACTTGAATTAAAATAAAATAAGTGGAAAATGAGGGACAAGAGGGAAAGAGAGAACCGAAAAAAAAAAACACTAATTATAATAAAGAGAAAAAGAAAGACAAGAAGAAAGGAAGAAAGAAAAAGAGGATAGGCAAGCGGTGGGGAACAGATGGGGGGAGAGAGATACAGGTATACACGTGTCACAATTGCAACACTATCTAAAACAACAACCAAAAAAAACCCTAAATATCTGTATAAAAAAAAAAAAGGACTTTGGGGGAGACGCTAGGAGAAAAGACTAGGGGATATTGCAATATTAGCAATCAGGGCGTCAAAAAGAGTAAAAAATAAGATAAAGTGAAAATAAAAACAAAACAATATGAACCATTAAAGATAAAACGCAAACGTTGAGGTCCAGGGCACTCAAGGACCCCAGGTAGACCCCAGAGCGTGATGGATTCAGGGGTGGAAAGTCTGAGACACTGAAGACTCAAGAGGTGTGAGTCTGGGGTGTGGACTGCCAGAGTTCAGGGGACCCAGACCTGGCAAGCTCAAATCTGGTCCACAGAAAGCTTAGGAGCCCCGCAGTGCAACACAGCCCTCAGGGATCCCCGTAGCTGGGTACCAGCCCTGTGGGGGAAGCCAGATCCGCGAATTTTATATTGAATTTCTGATCCCTGAAATTCACCTAACTCCTCAGGGTATCAGCCTTTGGACAGCTCCCTCCCTGTGCTCCCTCGCAACGGCCACTTGAGGGCGCCTCTACACCATGGCCAGTTCAATGACCCAGATCCCAAGCCCCGCCGGGTGGGGTGGGCTTCAGCTGGAAACGCCGAAAACAGACTCTAAGATCCGAAATCCCAAACTTCGCAAAATATCCTCCAATCAGCTTCCAGATGTGTCCTCCTCCCTCACTGCACCCTACAACAGTCTCCCAATTGTGTCCCCTTATTGTCCAAAATCCAATTCCGTTGCAGATCGGCAGCCGGACCTGTGGGGATGGGGCTCCAGGCGGAAGCACTGCCCCCCCTGTCCGGCGACCAAAAACGTCCCCCGCTTCACAAGAAAACACCGTCTGTCTCCCCAAATCAATCTGCAAAGAAGTCTTGTCCCAACAATCCCTCGCCAGCCAGCCCAGTATCCGCGAATTTCTCAGCACCGCAAAGCCTCTAGTAAAAGGAAAAAAAAAAAAAAAAAAACCCTGGCCGCCGGGGCTCCGGAGCTTCAGGAGCACCCGCTACCGCGGCTCCGCCCACCCAAGGAGGGAACTTCCCGAGCTCAGCTGGGACCTCCGTTTTTATATTATAGATGTATCCTCTCTGTTACCTTCCCACCGAATTGACGTCCAGACACCTTCCAACCAGCAAAAATCCCCGAAACAGCGTGGTCTCAAAGAGCCTTCAACGCTGCCCAGCCGCCCCCTGCAGAGACACTACCAGGCAAGCTCACGCAGCCACCATCTTGCCGAAAAGCCCCTGTTTATCTCATTTTTTAATTTGCTCTGTTTACTTCATTTTTAGATAATGCAATTATTGATATGGTTGCATCAAATATTTGTGCTAACTTGTCTTATTTTTTTTTTCTATTTAGCCTATCTTTTCTGGCAACCCCAATCTCTATCCACTAACTCACCAAATCAGTAATATTTGGCTTTTTTCTTCAATTCTGGCAATCCCGTCATAAGGACTAGAAGGCCCTCAGGCAAAAATCCTTATCAATGCAAATTCACTGGGTTCAAATTTCCTCTTCTAAAATTTGGCTCACCTTCAGTGCTGCCTCAATATTTCCTCTCCAATGCCTTCAAATGTTTTTTCTTTAAAACATATTAAAACAGATTTTATAATTGTTATCTATGTAAAGTTTGTTCCAACATAATTTACTCAGCCATTACTGTAAACATGAATTATAGGTTTTTACTAGGAGGTAACCATAATCAGTTACAGAATTTATAGTGTCCTTATAAAGTAAAAAAAAAAAAAAAAAAAAAGGGGAAAACATAATTGCTTATTCTAAGAGCTATATAATCATTAAATATTGCTATTCAAACACACACACAGTACAAAAACCTTCTACGAGTTATCTCCTCAAATGATCTTTCTTTTTTTAAGTTACTTAAATTTTACCAATGTCACATGAAAAATATAGGAAATTTCCATATGCCTCACTCCCCACACCTTCCACATTTTCCCAAATTAACAACATCCTTCATTAGTGAGGTACATTCATTGCAATTGATGAGCACATTTTGGAGCATTGCCACTAAGCATGGATTAAACTTTACATTATAGTCTATTCTCTCTCCACCTAATTCTCTAGGTTATGGCAAGATATATAATGACATGCATCTGTTGTTGCAATGTCATTCAGGACAATTCCCAAGTCCCCAAAATGCCCCGTATTACACCTGTTTTTCCTCTCCCTGCCCTCAAAACCTCAAATGATCTTAATATCCCTGGAAATTTCAGGTTGGCACACATGAGGCATTCAGTAGATAGTTGATATAGATATGAGAAAACATTTTCAGCAAACATAATTTTCCTTCTTAGGGATGTATTTCTTATAGCCTCCAAAGATTTTATATATCATGAGAAATTTCATTTTTAACACTGTGATAAGAATCTAAGGAGATAAAAGATCAGGATAGGGTGTTAAATTATATTGGTAAAATATGCACTCTCAATTCCTTAACATGGCATGCAAAACCTTCTCTAATCTGGCCAATCTCCTATTTCTAACCTCAAATTTAACCTTGTACTTTTCACTCCAGCCATGCAGATGAGGTTCTATTGTACATTCCCAAATTATTTAAGCTCCTCCACCTACATGCAATTCCCTCTGCTGCTCCACAGGAAAGGTATAAGAAATAAGTGTAATTACTCTTTATGTCACTTATCTAACTTAGACTGTTTTACAGGATTTTCCTGAAGTTCCATATTTTATGAAAATCTGTCCTCATACACTATAATAATATCCATGTCCTCATATTATCCTCTAATATGGATTGAATTGTGCCCCTCAAAGAGCCATGTTCAAGTATTAACCTCTGGGTCTGTGAATTTGAATGTATTTGTAAATAGGACCTATAAAGATGCTATTAGTTAAAATGAAGCTACACAGTATTAGGGTTGGCCTTAATCCAATACGGCTGGTGTTCTTGTAAGGAGAGGAAAATCGTACATAGCAAGAAAGACAGAGTCAGAGAGAGATGACCATGTGACAGAAGAAACAATTGAGTCATGCCACAAGCAGAAGAATACCATCATCAATTGCTGACCACACACTAGAAGCCAGGGGAGAGGCAGGGAATGGATTGTCCTCCCCAAGAGGAAGCATGGACTGTCAAAACCTTGATTTTGGACTTCTAGTCTCTAGAAACATGAGACAATAAATTCCTGTTGCTTATGACAACTATTCCATGGTCCTGTGGTAAAACAGCTTCAGCAAATTAAGACAAAAGAACTTTGGGTTCTGAGATGCAGATGGAATTCTGCCTCAAGACTACATGCTCCAATGCTTGCTGAATTTCCAGCTTAAAGATATTGTATTCAAGAACTCAACATCATACAGGAATTTCAAGCCTCCAGCCTGCCCTAAAAATTCAGACTTGCTAGCCCCAATAATGTAAGCCAACTTCTTAGAACAAATCTCTCTATACACAAACAGACAATCTTTCTCTGGAGAAATGAATATTTCCTGTTTAATCTCTCAAACTCAGCAATCTATACAAGTGCTCAATAGATGGATAGATGAATGAATGAATTATATTTTATATCTCTCCCCCCAAAAAAATTCCTCCAGAAAGAAGGATTGTGTGGAAATATGTAAGGATTATCAAGCATATCTCAAATCATGTTGTATAGGTAGGCATTTCCTTAACTTATCCATAAATTTTAATCTTGTTGGAAAGAAAGTATTTTTTAAGCAATGATTATTCAGTGGGATATACTGACTCAAATTGTCTCTTCTGGATTCAGAAATTTATAATAATGATTTTTTAAATGTGATATGTATTTCTCTGAAGTTTCTGGGCTATTTATTAATTCTCTAAATATTAAATATGAAAACAAAGGATAAGGGAATTTTGAAGAAAATGAAAGGGATTCAAAATAACTTACTACTTACTGCAAAGAAATAGGTGATTTCTTTCAAATTAAAATTCTCTTCAATGTACTTAACTAAAATTTGAGCTGATTTTCAAATGAGTACAATGAGAGCGCACAAAGATAATATAAGAATTTTATTAATACCTAGTGAACAGTGAATTCTGGTGTGTGTGGCTTTGTAACTAATTTATTCATGAAAGATTAGAGAAAATATCCACAATGCACAGTAAGGCTTTCCATATAAAATTCCATTTAATACCAGAATAAAAATGAAAATCATAATTAAAGTTGATTTTATAAGGAATATTTGGTATAATTTCTATGAACTTAGAGATAGCAGAGAAGCAAGGATTGGCAAAAATCAAAATTTGATTTTTTTTAAGCAAAGGTGTTTCCTTTTAACTTTTAATTAAAGTGAAAATGTTTTGTATTTACCACTCATAGTCAGTGGTTACTTTTATATTTGACTAGCCTACCTTATCATTTTTCAAGGTCTATATAAACTGAAATATCCTAAATATCCATAATGATTAATATTGTCTAATGTGACAGGATATAGAAAGATTTTATTAAATTAATTCTAAGGGAAATTAATAAAGGTTCTAATATTTTGGATAATTATATTGTCATTGTAATAATTACTAAGAATGAATTAAAGAGTCCACTAGGAATATCTCTGCTTTAGCTTTTAGCTATTGCTACATAAAATAAACAAACAAGCAAATAAGTAAATTCAGTGGCTTAAAATAACACCCATTTATTATCTCACAGTTCTGGAAGGTAGAAATCTGGGGACGTTGTGAACGCTCAATTGAGTTATTTTCTACTGGTCTCACAAGGCTGAAAAAAGGTGTTAGCCAGAGGGGTTCTCTTCTAGAAGCTCTGGGGAAGAATCCTCTTTCATGTCCATTCAAGTTGTGAGAGAAATTAGTTTCATGGTCCCTGTTTCCTTGTGGACTGTCAATTGAGAACACCTCTAAGCCGCTAGAGGCCCCTCTCCAGCCCTTGCACTTTCAGTGCCTCTGAATTTCCCTTCTCCTACTAGTCTAAGAAACCTCTCTGCATTTGCAGGACTCATGTGATTAGATTTGATCACCCAATAATTCAAAATACTATAATCTCCAAATTTTAAGGTCAATTATTCAGTAACCATATTACATCTGCAAACTCCCTTTTGCCATTTAATGTAACATATTCAAAAGCACGGTATATCATCTTATTCAGAGGTCCAATTTTAGAGTGGGAAATCTTGAGGAGCTACTTTTAAAGTTCTTTGTCACAACCATTTAGATAAAACTAGGTGTGACAATGTTTTGAACACAATAACATAGTTTTGCAGACTTAAAAGGTGCAATTATATTGGCTGGCTGTTCCTAAGTATGCTGCCTCCAGTTACAAAAGAAAAAGATGAGTTGATGACTTCAAATTTGTCACTTAAACACTCATGAACTATGTAAAAGTTTCTATGTGTGCCATGAAAGAAAATCTAGTTTCATCCAGTTGCAGACTTGAGATCTCTGAAAACCAGACTGAGAGTCTTATTGTGTAAGTAGCAGAATTACAATGGAAACTAAAATCAAAACTTGAAGGGTGTCTGCTCTTAAAGTGAGGGCATTTATTGGAAAGGAGTGGTATTCTGAGGATTGGAACAAGACATATGAGTAGCTGATAACAGCAGTGGGGAAACTGAAACCCTAGATTCAGCCCTAAGGAGACAACCACCCAACCTCCAACCTGATCCAAGGAGTCAGTCACTGTAGTTACAGTCTGGCGCATGGAGTTCCAACATCCTCCCTTCCCTGAGGAGAAGACCACTGAACTTCCCTCATGCTCTGAGGAGACAAAGACCCAACCTCCAGCTTAAACAAAGTAGACTGCGATTCAACCTCCATCTAAAGACATCAATTGTGCCTCATCAGATGAAACTGCAACAGAATAACCTATAGTAAAAGGCTTGCAAGACACTTCTAATGCTCTTCCTTACCCACCCTCAACATTTCTCTTTTCTTCCAGAAATATAACTAAAGTCCCATCAAGCTGCAAGGTTGAAGCACAAAGTGCGACCCATGAGGAAATACACTATACTCCAAAAGAACCTCATGAGTTTTTCCAGTTATATAGAAAGAAATTAGGGGAATATTTATGGGAATGGATATTAAAAGTGTGTGATAATGGTGGAAGGAATATAAAGTTGAGTCAGGCTGAATTTATTGGCATAGACCTACTAAGCAGAGATTCTTAGTTGTTGTAGCTTGAGGGATTAGGGATCTAAGAATTTGTCTAGATGGCTGGCTAAAACATGGACCAAAGGATGGCTGACATTGCCTGAGATCGAGATGGCAGAATTTCCCTGGTATACTATAGATGAGGGGGTCCCAAGACTTAGAGAGATTTTGGATGTTAGGATGAATTTACCACCTAAGACCTACCTTCCCAACTAGGAATGACCAGAGGACACTCTTTTCAGGAGGGCTGTGAGGAATAAATTTGTGAGCCTAAATGCGTATTTCCTGTGAGTTGCTTTTCTCTGTATGTCAGATATCATGGGAACTGCTTTCATGGAACTAGGATCCTTAAACCCTAAGGGGGTGATCAGATCCTAGGCTAGCAGAAGACAAGTGGCATCACTTAATTACCAAAGACAAGGTGGACAAGGCTAACACAATGAAAAGCAGACTTAAAAGAGCAGTCAAATAGCTGAGTTGCATAGACATATGGCATTAGCTAATAGATCATGGAATACCTAGAGGTAAAATAGATTGTCAGTCTACTACATTCCTACTTGATCTTTACAAGCAGAGGAGTTATTGATCTAGGGAACAAAAGCCTAAACTGAATTCCAAAAACAGAGAGTCAAAGCCCTTAATCAATTCCCAAACTTGAGACAGTTTACAGTCTGAGCCTTTTGAATGAGGGAAAGGCTATTTACTCTTGTGGAAGCATCCTAGTATACTGCCAAAATTGTATACTGTTAATCTTTTTCCCAGCCTTTTACCAGGGTAACTGCATTGGAGAAAAGGAAGTGATCAGACATTTTGAGGATAATTAGACACCAGCTCAGGGCTCAGAAGTGACCTTAATTTCAGGAGACCCAAAATGTAAAGGCAGTACACCAGCCAGAGTAGAGCTTATGAGGTCAGGTGATTGATGGATTTTTATTTCAGGCCTGACTCACAGTGGGTCCAGTGTGTTCTTGGACCTGTTCTGTGGTTATTTCTCCAGTTCCAAAATGCATAATTTGAATAGGAATACTCAGCAACTGGCAGAATCTCCACATCGGTTCCCTGACTTTTGGAGTGAGGAGTGAAGGCTATTATCTTAGGAAAGGCCAATGGAAGCCACTAGAACTGCCCCTACTCAGCAAAATATTAAATAAAAGGCAATACTGGGTTCATGGAGGGATGAAAGAGATTTGTGTCATCATCAAGGACTTGAAGGATACAGGGATGGTGATTCCCACCACATCCCCAATCATCATTCTGATTTGGCCTATACAGAAAACAGAAGGATCTTGGAGGATGACAGTAGATTATTGCAAACATAATCAAATAGTGACTCCAATTACAGTTGCTCTTCTAGAAGTGATATAATTCCTTGAACAAATAAACACCATTCCTGGTACATGGTATGCAACTTTTGATCTGCAAATCATTTTTTCACAATTGACATAAGTAAGTACCACAAGAAACAGTTTGCAATCAGCTGGAAAGGTTAGCAGTACACTTTCACTGCCCAAATTCAGGAGTATATCAACTCTCCAGCCCTATATCATAATATTGTCCACAGGGAACTTGATCATATCTCTCTCACACAAAACATCACACTGGTCCATTATACTGATTGGACCTCTGAACAAGATGTAGCAACAATTCTACATTTTTTGGTAAGGCATTTGCATGAGACAGGAAAGGAGATAAATCCAAATCAAATAAAGGGACCCTCAATCTCAGTGAAATTTCTAGGTCTCCAGTGGTGTAAGGTATGTTGAGATATTCTTTCTAAAGTGAAGGATAACCTGTTACATCTAGCCCATTCTATGATTAAAAAAGTGTCATGATACTTAGTTGGCCTTTTCTGATTTGGAGACATTTTCCTTATTTGGGTGTGCTACTGTGACTCATTTACCAAATGACCAAAAAAAAAAGCTGCTAGTTTTGAGTGGAGACAAGAACTAGAGGAGGAGATGCAACAGGTCCTTATTGCTATGCAAGTTGCACTGCCACTTTGATGGCATAAGATCCAGCAGATCCAATGGTGCTGGAAGTATTAGTAGGAAATACAGATGCTGTCTAGAGCCTTTGGCAGACCCCTATAGGGGAATTCCAACATATACCCTTAGGATTTTAGAGCAAAGCCTTGCCATTCTCTGCAGGTAACTACTCTCATTTTGAGAAACAGTTTTTGGCCTGCGCTGGGGCTTTGGAAAGACTGAGTGCTTAACCATGGGGTGCCAAGTTTCCATTAGACTTGAGTTGCCTATCATGATCTGGATATTTTCTGACCCATCAAAACATAAAGTAGGGCTTGCAAAGCAGCACTCCATCATAACATGGAAGTGGAATATATAAAATAGGTCTCAGGTGGGTCCTAACGGGACAACTAAATTACATGAGGAAGTGGCCCAAATGACAATGGCCACCACTTCTGCTACATTACCTTCTCTTTTCCAGCCCACAGTATAGTTTCTTGGGGATTTCCTTATAATCAGTAGACTGAGGATGAGAAAACTTGGGTCTGGTTTACAGATGACTCTATATGATATGCAGGTATGACCCAGAAGTGGACAACAGTGACACTGCAGCCCCTTTCTGGAACATCTGAAGGACAGTGGGTAGGGACAATTCTTCCAGAGGGCAGAACGTCAGGCAGTGTAATTGGTTATCCATTTCTTGGAAGGAGAAATGACCGGAAGTACATTTGTACACTGATTCATGGGCTATGGTAAATGATTTGGATGGACGGTTAGGAATTTAAAAGGAATATGATTGAAAAATTAGTGATAAAGAGGTCTGGGGAGGAGGTATGTGGATAGACCTTTCTGAGTGGGAAAAATCATGAAAATATTTGTGTCCCACATGAATATTCACTAGAAGGTGATTTCAGCAAAGGAAAATTTTAATAATCAAGTGGATACGATGGCCTGTTCTGTGATTAGCACTCAGTTTCTTTCCCCAGCCACTCCAGGGGCTGTCATTGCCCAATGGGCTCATGAACAAACTGGCCATGGTGGTAGAGATGGAGGTTATCATGGTCTCAGCAATATGGACTTCCCCTCATCAAGACTGATCTGGCAACAGCCACTGCTGAGTACCCAATCTGCCAGCAGCAGAGTCTCCCAAACATCCCTTATATGGCACCAATCCCCAAGGTGATCAGTCTGCTTCCTGGTGGCAGGTTGATTACATTGGACCACTGCTATCAAGAACGGGGCATTGATTAATCGTTGATTAATTCTATCTAGAATAGACACATGCTCTGGGTTTACTTTCTCTGCAAGCAACGCTTCTTCCAAAACTACTATCAGTGGTCTTATTGAATGTCTTATCCACTGGCATATTTTACATAGCATTGCTTCTGATCAAAGAACCCACTTAAGAACAAATTATGTGCAGGAATCTGCACAAGCCCAAATAATTCATTGGTTTTCCCATGTTTCCCATCATCCTGAAGCAGTGAATTGATAGAATGTTGAAATGGTATTTTGAAGATTCAATTATGGTACTAATTAGGTGGCAATATCTTTCCAGGGGACTGTGCATGCTCTAAATTGGCATGGTGATTTTTCTCCCATAGTCAGGATTCATGGGTCCAAGAATCAACTGGTGGAAGTGGGAGTGATACCACTTACTACTACCCCTGGTGATCCATTAGGAAAAAGTTTTTCATGTCCCTGCAACCATGAGCTTTGCTGGCCTACAGGCCTTTGTTCCAAAAAGAGGAATATTTCCACCAAGAGACACAACAGTGATTCCATTGAACTGGAAGTTAAGACTGCCACCTGGCCACTGAGGACTCCTCATGCCTCAGAATCAGCAGGCAAAGAAGGGAATTACTGTACTAGCTAGGGTTATTTATCCTGACTATCAAGGGGAAATAAGACTGCAACCACACAGTGGAGGTAAATAAGATTTTGCTTAGGATACAGGAGATTCCCAGGTTGTCTCTTACTAATACCATACTCTGTAATTAAAGTTAATGGAAAACTGCAACAACCCAGTCCAAGCATGACAAACAATGGCCCAGAAACTTTAGGAATGAAGGTTTGGATCACCCCACCAGGCAAAGAACCACAGCCAGCTGAAGTGCTTGCTGAGGGTAAACACTACATGGAATGGGTAGCTGAAGAAGGTAATGGTAAATATGAACTTTGGCCATGTGACCAGTTACGGAAATGAAGACTGTAATGGTCATGAATATTTCCTCCTTGTTTTGTTAAAAGTATGTTTGTTTATGTCATATTTCAAAAGTTGCATTAGTTTAATGTCATATTTAAGGATGCCATGTTTAAGAATGAATATTGCCCTAGGACTTTACCCAATTCTGTATGGATTTAGTGCATTTCCAACTGTACACAGATAGTTGTGTATTTTTAGGTAAATACACACACATATATATGTTATTATTTTTATTTAGAGATTAAGTATGGTTTAAGGTGAAGTGTGTGACTGCCAAGTTGACACTGGATAGATTGTAATGATTAGGCTTATATATCTATTTTGCCAGGTAATGGTGCCAGTTGTTTGGTCAAGCAAGCACTGGGCTAATTGTAACACAAGGGCATTACATGGACCTTAGTCATCAGTGAATTAATTACATAGATGACTAATTACATCTACCGTCAAATGAGGAGATAGCTGTCACCAATGCATGATGTCTCATCCAATCAGATGAAGGCCTTAAAAGGAGATATGATTATAACACTCAGAGAATTTCATCTCTACTTCAGACAGCCAACATCTCCTGGGGAATTCATCAAGGACCCTCATGGGAGTCCCTGGCTTGCAGTCTGCCCTACAGAATTTGGACCTGTTCATCTCCATTGTTGCATGAGACAATTTTTATAAAGTCTCCTACTATTTACAGATATCTCCTGTAGGTTCAGTTTCCCTAGAGAGCCCTGACTAATACCTGAGCCGAATTTTCAGATTTATATCTTAAAATCCAAGAAATATTTTCTTTTGGTTCAATTGACACTTTTAAAGAATGAATTTTCTGAGTGTTTTTCCTTCTAAGAAATTCAAAAGGATATTCAGGCAAATTAATAGCTAATGAATTTGAAGTTTCTTACATAAAGATAATAATAGGAAAGAAATAGTGAGCAACTCATTGAGTCATGAAAATCAGATAACTATATCCCCATAATTGAGAAAACATCCTCCAAAACACAAAATACAGTATGTTTCTATGCATCAGAGAAATCAAGGGAACCACAGAGCTTTGTTGAGCAAAACGTTTTCTGACTGATTGTATCTTTGGCTGTGTATTTGCTTATGTTCCAGAAACTCAATTGTAAGCAAATACTTAATACATCACTAAAAGAGGGAAGCAGTGTCTTCTTTCTAATATTTAGATATTTTATCAACCTGGAACAAATTATCTAAGAAAACCTCAGATTTAATATGGTTGAAATACTGGCTGTAATAAGTCCTCATAACTGAGGGATAGCTTCTTTGGTTGTAAACTGCTAAGGTTAGACAGAACTCTCTATAATATGAAATCCATCATTTAAACTAATATGTATTTTATGGTGTCAGTGTTCTTAAAAGAAGAATAGGCAAGTCCTAATACCTTGTGAATCAAAAATTTTAGTACCTTTATATACACAGTTAACATTATTGTCTAATTTTCAATTTTTCAGTGTAACTCAGTGTTAACATTCTATATCCTATTGAATTCACCTTGTTACAAAAAAATAAGAATAAAAAAGTAAAAAGCAGTAGAGGCCCTCAGCCAAGGAGAGTTGTGCTAAAACAATGCCTGTTGCATGCAGCAGCATTGTCACAGTTTCCTTCTCGGTGTCACCACCATGATTTCCTCGTCTGAAGGAGATCTTTTAGAACAAACTGAGGTGGAAGGCTGTGTCTTTGATCCACGAGATCTCTGAAGCAGAATCAGAAGGCAGCACTACCTCCAAGAGGAAATGGAGATTTTTCAGGGATCAGATGACCAAAGAATATAAAGCCAGAGGTATTAAGATTTATCCCTGCCTAACATATTTCTAAGAGACAGAGAAAGGAACATAAACCTCACTGAATTTCACACAGAGCTCATAAAAATGCAAGGCAAATAAAAGAAATTCAATGAATTGTAGGTGTTGATTGATTGAGATTCAGTTCATGTTTTTAACATGAAAAACTTAGGCAGGCATTATTATCACACTCTCCATATTCAATGAAATGTAAATCATTAGTGAGGTGCATACTGAGGTATCATGTGTAAAACTATTTGTAAGGAATGAGAAAAATTAAGCTCATTTACTTGAAATTACTATTAAAAAATCAAAAATTGAATATCTGACTAGAATGTAGAGAAGCAAATGCTAAATATGAATGTAAAATTTTTTATCATTGTGAACTGTGGGATTATTTATTAAAAGTGAAAATTGCCTTGCCTTGTTATGTAATGCATTTTTTTTCTTGAAGTTTATGATATTAAAATGTATTAAGTTGTTTTAAGTAGTTGTATGATTAAAGTAAATACAGAGTAATTTGCCTGTTTTAAGTTTGTCAACCCAAATCATTTTTAATGTGTTCATTCTAATATAGGCACTTAGGTCAAATATGGCAACATTTTTCTTGGAAGGTTTAACCAATAACAGGCTGAAAGTATCAATAAAATGCAACCTTCCTTTTAGGGCTAAGAGACTTCAAAGTGATTAAGGAGGAATTTTCAGAGGTTATGGTTATGCAGGTCTCAGGCAGATCCCATTAAATGCCACAGTAAAAAAAGTCTCAAACAAATGTTCTCCCAAGAGCTCTAGAGACACTATACGCAAGACACACAGCACCCCGCCAGCAGGCCTTATTTTGCAATATATGATAATTTATTTCCCCAATATAACAGAGTTAGAATCATTTATAAACTCCCTACACATGATTCTTCTACTCCTTTTATTTGAACCTATAATTAGCACTATACCCATTAAATATATGTCTCAGAGACTTAAATCTTCAGGTTGTTCATATGCTGGTTGAACCATGAATCTTAGCAGAGTTGTGGCCAACACCTATTCTCCAGTTCTCTGAAATTGAAATCATCCAGGAAAATTTAAAAAATGATGATAATGGGTGAGATCCTTCCCCCAAAACAAAGTGTCTACAACTGCAGGCAAAATAGTTCCTTCCATCTGCCCCATAATATCTATCAATCAGAAGAAGAGTAGCAATCACCCCAAATTTCTCAAGATTCAGGAATTAACAAACATAAGAGAAGAGTGCAACCATGGGCCAAAGTAAAATGCTTATTATTATAGTTATTTGAGTATGATAATGGAATAATTTGTAACACTTATATATATATAGTGATTTCCAGAGGTTCTGAAGAGAGGGAGAGGAAGAACAGGTGGAACACTAGGCATTTTTAGGGCATTGTAATAACTGATCTGTATGGTGTTGCAATGATGGATACAGGCCACTATACATTTGTCAATACCTATAAAATTGTATAGCGCAAAGTACAAACAGTAATGTAAACTATAGACTCTGGTTAGTAGCAAAGCTTCAGTATTGGTTCATCAATTGTAACAAATGTACCACACCAATTAAGATGTTATTAATAGAGGAAAAGGTGGGTGGGGAGGGATGGGTTACATGGGAATCCCCTATACTTTTTTTGATCTTTATTTATTTATTTAATGTTACATTAAAAAAATATGAGGTCCCCATATACCTCCATCTCCTCCCCCCACTCGGTCCCCATAATAACAACCTCCTCCATCATCATGAGACATTCATTGCATTTGGTGAATACGTCTCTGAGCACGCCAGCACCTCATGGTCAATGGTCCACACCATAGCCCACACTCTCCCACATTCCACCCAGTGGGCCATGGGAGGACATACAATGTAGTAACTGTCCCTGCAGCACCACCCAGGACAACTCCAACCCCCGAAAATGCCCCCACATCACATCTCTTCCTCCCACTCCCTACACCCAGCAGAACTTTTCTGTAATCTAAAACTTCTTTAAAAATAGAAGTTTATTATTATAAAAAAATTAAATTTCCTAATACAGCTATGTCTATTGCTTCTGAGATATTGAAAGCATGTGCAGTTTTAGGCCTGCTAAGAAGCAGACTGCTAAAAGGGATTATAAACGGTTGATTGTGGTAATTCCTTATATTAGTTTCCATTTGTTAGACTCCTTGTTTTCCATAAATATTTTTAATGGCTTATATATCAAATTAGTGCTGATTACTTAAAACATTTTAAGGGAACTGCTTGACCTCTGTCACAAAGGAACAGTTCCATCCCTAAATTTTCTTTGTATGATAAAGTTATATTTTGTTTTCGACTAGCCAACCCAGTTAGCATTTAGGTTATTTGATTTTTTTTAATGGACAATTTCTTTAAGCAATAAAATATTTTGATTATTTGAAACATTTTTCAGAGGCCAAAGCTACTTTCTGTATGGAAAAACTGTTCCTGGTATGATGTTGGTCATTGGAAAGAATCTGTTTGATTCTTGATGCCAAATCTGTTTGCTTACTAGAGTTATCTGTAGTGAGGGGAAGAAAGGCAATAGAACAGACCAACAGGTCAAATTGCCAGGCTCCAAGAGAAATTGCTGGGGAGAAACTACTTAGCTATTCAACTTTGGGTCACTTTGTAATGAATCTTTATCTCTATATTTATTCATATATTTATTTAAAAATGTGTAAGGCCATGGGGTAGGCACTGAGGATACAGGAGGAATGAACCTGCTTTTACCTTCTGAAAGGTATTGTGGCATTGTGAAAGTGGAGAGACAAATCAAGTGGGAACTCACCTCTTTCTAGCAAGAGTGAATGGTTCAGCAAAATTCTTTCCGAGGAGATATTATTTAAGCTGAAATTTGAAGGATGAAAAGTCAGTTAGGGGAAGAGAGGATGAGAACAGTGCATATGTAAAGACTCTAAAGCATTTAAGAAAATTTTGCTTTGCTTTTAAGGAAGTGCAAGATCAGTGGAGCTGAAACTTCTCCAGAAATGAGGCAGCCCAGAATGAATAGATGAAGTAGGGCTTGGGGACTGCTCAAGGAGTTTGGATGTTATTCTAAATGCAATAGGAAGCTATTGACAAATTTTACCCTTTGTATTTCCATTTGAAATGACCACTCTGGTATCTGAGTGCAGACAGAATTGAATGGAAGAAAAGTAGTATGAAGTAGTATTAAGAGACTGTTGCATAGACCAGGGAAGGAATACTGATGGCTTGAAATTGTAATGAGGAATGAGGAATCAGAGATTGGCAAATGTGGATCAATTTGTCATATGATTTGAAAGTTGAATCAACAGGATTTGCCAATAAATTGGTTGTGGAGGATAAGGAGTAAGCAGAAATAATGAGTGGGTCAGATTTCAGGCTTGTGCAACTGAATGGATGATGAGGCATTTAATGAGATTGGGAAAAATGCTGTGATACTGGAAATACTTAGGGTTTCAAATTCTATGCTATTGAGGTTGACATAGTGAAGCTCTCAATTACAAATCATAGTGAATACTATCATGAAGAAAATAATTTTTATTATAACTATTTCATTATTTATATTGTCACAAATAGTATGATATACATTGTTTAATATACACATTTATTTTTCATTTCCCAGCTTTATGAAACGTATTTCTTTTGAAATATGAAAAAAGTCTAATAAAAGTATAATATATGTGTGAGCACTCAATGGGTAATTTCGTACCTGCCTCATATCTATTTATCAGTTATTCTATTTTGTCTCCAAGTGTGAACAAAACTTCCTTTATATTCATTGTGTCATGATTGGTGTAAAATTATTGGAACAGTTTGCATATCTTAGTAATATTAAGAATCACAGTGCTAAAAACCATGAGAAATAGGATACATTGACAAGAAATTGTAATTAAAAACCTAAGAAAAGCATTAGTAATTGGTGCCAAAATTTAATTCAACAATTAACTTACATTTCTATATCTGTAGTAGCCAGCCTCCAACATGATCCCAATGATCCTGTTCTAATATTCACACACTTGTATAGTCATGTTGAATCAAGTTTGGTCTGTATGATGAATAGAATATGAGGGCATAGTACTTGTAAGAGTAGATCATTAAAGGAATTTTGACTTCTGCCTCTTTCTTGCATCACAAGCTCTGGGGAAAGTTAAATTCCACACAGTAAGGAGAGGCCCACATGGTGAGGAACTGAGGTTACTAGAGAAAAGATAATGAACAACTAAGAGATCTTTTGAACAGCCATGGGTCTAATCTACCTTAGAAGTAGAGTTTCTACTCTTAGTCAAACCTTCAGATGACTGTGGCCCTGGCCAACATCTGAACATCAGCCTCATGTGAAATCTTAGGCCAGAATCACCTGCCTAAGTTGATTCCAAATTCCTTAATTACAGAAACTGTGAGAGAACAAATATTTGTTGTTTTAAGCCACTAAAAGATTTGGGGTAATTTGTTACACAACAATAGAAATCTAATGCACCATCCTTTCTAAAGAACAGAGGAAATAAACTTCCCAAACCTGTAAGGATTTATCTTGAACTATTCAGGAAAAATATTGATATGTTTTTGCGATTCAAGTCTTTTAAAAGTAGGTTAAAAATGACCTAACTTTTTTTTCAGAAGCTTCCTGTTAATTCCTGATTTTGCTGTGGTCTATGTTGATAAGAAGATAAGGGAACCATGAATTAGTGCTCACTGATGAAAATTCACCTTTGAGGAAGGTCCTATAGAAAGGTTGCCTGGGAAGATGTATTAAGACTTTCTACAGGATGTCTTTAGTTACACTTATGAAAATATGAAAGAAAAAAGAGGGTGCTACTTTTAACTCAAGAGCCACAGTCCTAAATGTCTTATTAAAGAAATTGAAGAATAAGGGATGGAAAGAGATGACATGAGGTGAAGAGCAAAAAGTATAGGGCAGCATTGAAAATAGTGTTCTGCTAAACACCAGATATGTGAGATACTCAATGAGCAAAAAATGTGAGTGAGCAATTTGAAAAATATAAGGGAAAATCCCATTAAAAATCTATAATGAATATTTGCAAGTAAAAAAAGCAACTACTTCAATCCACTTTTCCCCAAATTATTTGACTATGATAACTTTATGATAACTGACTATGATTAAAGCAAATCCCTAAATATCTACGAATTCAACATATTAGTTCCCAAAGTACCCGATTGCTAGGGAAACAAAGGAATTATAACACTGAAATATTCCTTAATAAACTGGTATCTTAAAAATTGTATCAACTAAGTCTGCCATGTTTAACATTAAAATTTATCCTTCCCCATCGCAATCAACATTTCTGTTCCTATATCAGGGAGGACAAAATAAAAACAAACAAGCAAACAACAAGTTAAAAAAAAAAAAAAACAGCCTCCAGAAATCACTGCTCATTTCAAACAGGCAGAATTTCATTCAGAGAATAGCTTCCAAAGCTGAAAGTACTACAGGAATAAGAAACCAAAGGAGAGATCACTGGAGGAGCAAAAATTAAGGAAAGGTAATAGTGAGAAGCTACTACCCTTCCTGGTGGGAACCCACAAGACTGCAACTGCTCCTGTTTTTGAAGACTTTGTTGTATTTGGTTTGGGATCTACCAAAAAAAGGACAGTGGCAACCAAAGCTAAAATAAACATGCTGCCTTTGCTGATATCCAAAATGATATTATGCCTGTTGTCTCAAGGCAACCTCCAGCAACTTTCATACTGTCAGAGACTGGAGTTTCTCTCATCTTTCTGTCTTGCAGTTTCCAACCACTCTCCTTTTGAAAGTGTGTAGAGGAAACCCCATAACAAGGGAGCTGGGAAATATAATTTGAGACTCCTAGCCCAGCAGTTTGAGGTGGAGAGGGAAGAGGCTAATAACTAGTACACTAGTGGCACAGTCTTGGGCTAATTAGATGGTATGGTTAAGCAAACAAATAGCAGCAAAATCACTGCAAAGTAAAATGGAAAATTACAAGTGATACAATGAATGACTTGAAAATTAAAAGTTTGAGAGACCCCTAAGAAAATTGAATTAGTTTTCAAGTATTTTTGCACAAATAACATTACTCAGAATTTTTCATAAAATTCAAGTATGAGGTTCAGGATACAATTCATACCATTTGATGGTATTGGTAAAAAAGCTATGCAAAATATAAAAGTGTTATAACATTTTCTAAAATTCGTACAGTGCAATGCTAACCTAAATTTTGTAAATTGATAATGATCTTAATTGATTTCCATTATTTTTCATTTTTGTATGATCCACTGCAAATAAAAATATTAAAATTATTCTGCAATTAAATTCCCTTTCTAGGACAGAAGCTAAACATTATGTATCCTGCCATACCCATTGAACGGACTGGAGAAGAGTGTTAACTACAATGTAAACTATAATCCATGTGGTGCAGCAGTGCTCCAAAACATATTCACCAAATGCAATGAATGTGCCACAATGATGAAAGAGGTTGCTGATGTGGAAGGAGTGGGGGGGGTGGCATGGGATGGGGTATATGGGAACCTCTTACATTTTTTAATGTAACATTTTTTGTGATCTATGTATCTTTTTTAAAAAAAGACAAGAAAATAAAATTTAAAATTAAAAAAAATAAAAAATAGGAAATTCCCTTTCTAAATAGATTCAATTAAATTGAATATTTTCTGCTGACAATTTTATATCCAGATGAAGAGGGCCTTCTGTAGTACCTATCAACATGCTTCAAATGATATTTTAGGGACCACTGGTATAGGGATTAAGAGTTAGATGTGGCCATAGTGACTCTGCTTTTACATAAGCTGGGGAAATTTGGTTTGCTTTATGACAGATACAAATTTTCAGTGTAGTGGTTCAGAGGGAAATGACTAGGGACAGTAAAATACAACCTAAAGAATTTTGTGTTCCTTTTCTAGCCAACAATTCTGATTTATATGCCATGGGCTTTGGTTCTATATTACTATGTTTTGTTGCTTATGAGTTCCTATAGTCTTTACTCCCATGATTTAGAGAAAGTTTAGCCTAGAGTATATTTTTGCAGAAATAAAATACTTTGGTGAAAGTCTGTTCTTAGCTTGTGTATTTGGCTGGTATCACCATGATTTCTTTTTTTTTTTTTCTATATTATTGCAGGAGGTAGGAAGACAGACAAATGCTTCAAGCATGTTAAAATTAAAACTGGCTTTTTTATTACTTTGACAGATGCTGCCATTGATTTATCACAATGTAATTCTAGGAAAGATGATTTTAGATGTTTCATTTTTTATACAAAGTTCAGCTTCAAGTATAAAAAAATTATTATTATTATATAAAAATGTATTTGTGTAACAGAATAGCTGGTAACTATAAATGAGCCTTAATTTTTCAAAATCATTATTTTAAATTATGAAAACATTTTGTTATAATTCAGCATCTTAAGATATAAATTCTTTCATAAACTTAGAAATGTTATCCACTGTATAAGATTTAGTGAAAATCATGTTGAACCAGATTTCTGAGCTGTGACCTTTCTAGTACCCCAATATAAGTATAATATCTTAGAGGTTTCTTTCTTAATACTATGACTAAGCCATGTTTGGTTGTGCCAAGTCACTCATTAATCATAGAAAGAATATTTGCTATGCATGTGGTGATCCATCTGGGCAAGTGACTTAGGAAAAAAGAAATTTATTCATCTCCACAGTACCTGCTTTGGATGTAGGCTGTTTTATCTCTGCCTTTTCAAATTCGCTCCTTGCGAGGACAAAATAGACAACCCCAGTATTCTCCAGTGTGTTAAGACCACTATTTTTCCATTTTTCCAGTACCAACATTTTCATTACTTCCAGGCAATTCTTTTTCAAGCTTGCATCTTTGTTCATTCCAAACCTTAAATGGATATTATTTCTACCAATAATTTAAGAGTTTCAATCCCACTTAATTTAATATCTTTCTCAGCTATTACACTCTCTTTCTTGAATGTGTTGTATCTTGTTTCAGAGTAGTAACATTCTGAATACATTTTATAACTTTTATTGAGATGTAGACTTGTGTGAAGAGTTTTCTATTATCTGGTGAACTGTTCTCTTCCAAGCTTTCATTTCAAGATCTTTAGAGTTCATGTTTCCAAAATAAACTTACTTTCCACACTTGAAAAGTATAGGCAGTTCTCCCTCATATTCTCTTCTATTTACACATTTTGATTCAAGAAATGAGTGCACTTACACTAGGAATGAATTACCCTAAGAAAAGGAGAAAGGAAAACACAAATCCCTCACATTCAACCCCCATACCACTCATAAATATACAGCCTTTACTTCTAAAATTCATTTGAATATACCATAAATGAGTCAAAGAATTATGATTGCCTCATAAAACAAAAGTAAAAATAAACTATTGCTTAATTCAACCTTTCATATATATTTTTCCTTTTTATAAAATTACAAGAAAATCATTGAAGTACATTAACAATGATCAGTTTATTATAAACAGTCATATTGGCAATTCTATTAAATGATTTAGAAATTATTTAAGTTCATGAAACAGATCATTTTCCACGTGTTATACAAAAGTTTTTGCACATAATACTCATGGATAACAAAATGAGTTTGGTGACCAATTCCCTTTTCTGCTACCAGACTGGAAAATTTCCCATAAATTTCATTTGTGCACCTCATTTGTTACAAGCATCTGCTAAGACTTTATACAGTTTTTAAAATTGACAGAAATATCTACTATAATTAAGTAGCACAGAAAATTCAGGAGTGGACAGTTGTTAGTAACATTACTATTGCATCCAGCATATTCATTATAACAGTGTCTTGAACAGAAATGGTTTAATAATGAGAGGGTTTCAATATAATGAAACAGAGTATTGAAGATTTGTAAATATTTATTTTATCCAGGGAAAAGGTTAGCAGTTTAAAGTTTAATAATATAAAGCATTTCTCCTGAATTGAGGAAAACAAAGTTAAACACACTTACGTTCTTCTTCCCTTGTATAGGCATAGCATTCTGAAATAATACTATCCTTAATAACAAACACTGTGCTACACAAGTCTTTTGTATCAAAGGTTTTAAGAATCTCAATAGATTGTAGTTCGAGTTCATAGTCACATATACACACACAAAATTCTCAACTTACCAGTTTGTTATTACAGGAGAGGAAAATAGCAAGGAAATGGCAAACTGTGACACACTGATAACATGTTATGTCAAATTATTTGAAAACAGAACAATTACTCTATACAGTTCATTAGAACACATTGAAGTCAAAATTGAAATTGATTGTGATTGTCATCAAAATATAACTTATTTCAGTCTTTTCTAATGACCTCAATATATGTGTTTATAAGGAAAGACATCCAAATAAGAATGGCACCATTTTTAAGAGAGATTCCTTGTTTATACCCACACAAGATTTGTTATTTCAGTATAGATGTCACCTGCTTTCAGATAGTTCAAATATTTCTGTCAGCTATCATGAAGTTGGAAATGATCAGTACATTACTGTAATAGGACATAAAAACTCACCCCTTATAATGATTGATAGAAACTTCTCTGAAATAAACACTTAAAACCACATTTTTATATACAAGGGAATGTCACTTATAGATTGTGTTGTGTGAAATGATATTGTGTAATTGATAGTTTATTTTAATGTTATGGTCACAAAATAATAATTGGATCAGAACACTAAGCTTAAGTTTTGCTTTATGAATGTATATATATGTAAGTATATGTCCAAGAATTTGAGCTTTTAAAGACAAGTTTTAGATTGTTTTTGACCATTATCTGCATTAACTGGAAGAATTGTGTGATAGATTTTTCCTCTCTTCAATCTGAAATTGGTCATGTGCATTTTATTAACTGAAATTTTTTTGTTTTTGATAGGGGTAGGTCCATCATAATACTAAATATTTTTCTTAGCCATAGCAATATTAAAAATAGCACACACTTCCATTTCTGGCAGTTCAGTAGATCAACTGTCCTGATCACCCACTGAAATCAATTAAAAAAATAAAGCAAATATTTGAATATTGAAAACTTGTAGAAATGCACCAATGACCCAATAAGTTAATTAGTGAAATAGGAACATAGCATGATATGTAAACTTATGACACCTGCTTTTGGCTTAAGGATAATCAACAAACCATGTAAATTTAAGCTGATTGCAAAAGTTCCAAAAAACTTTACTTTCAATAGAGCAACAGACTTACAGTTGGCTTTTCAAAGGAAATAATATAAGTCATAAGAAAGAAGAATGATATTTTTGCATCATGCTGTGAGAAAATTACTGCCTACATGCCATTGTATTCTTGACAAACACATTTTTTAAGGGTGAGGTGAAAAAATACCTCCTCAAACAATTTTCAAAATACCAGGATTTTAATATCAACCAAATGTTACCAAAGGAAATTTTTAAGTATGTAGTGCAGAGTGAAGAAATATTACCAAAGGAAAATTTCGAGATACAAAAAGAAACAAAGAACAAAGAAAGTAAACCTAAAGAAGTGTTGACTGTAAAAACAGCAATAATAGTCTTCTTTGTACTTCAAAAGGAAAGAAATGATAAACATGATAAAACCAGCATCTAAATGTCAAGCGGGATATTTAAGGCTAAAATACTTTCAGGTCATTGCTTTGGGGGAGAGTTGTAAAGATCTTGACTAATTTTACACTTCAATGGCTGTTTCAGTTTGCTAAAGGGCTGCTGATGCAAAGTACCAGAAATTTGCTGGCTTTTATAAAGAGGATTTATTTAGAGTAAAAGCTTCCAGTTCCAGGACCAGGAAAAGTCCAACCCAAGGCACCATCTGAGATGTTTTCTCACCGAAGTCAGCTACCATTGATCCAGGTGTGTTGGCACTTGGTGAAGCAAGATGGGTGCTGATCTCTGCCCAGGTTTCAGCCTTCCCCTCTGGCACCCTTTCCTACTCCAGGGCCCAGCCTCTTAGGGCTTCATGCCTAAGCGATCCTGTGGTCTTCTCTCTCCCAGCATAGGGCTTGTGGAGCTGTTAGGGTTTGGAAGAAACTTGTGGGCTAGAGATGCATATTAGGCAGTTGTCTGCATATAGATAATATTTCGAGCCATGAAACTTGCTAAAACACTAAGGGAATGAGTTTAAATAGAAGAAAAGAGAACCAAGACTATGTCTCAGAGATCCCCAACTTTAAGATATCATGACAAAGAATCAGCAAAGGAGATATGAATGTGAAAGTAGGAAAACCATGCAAGTGTATTGTTCTGATAGTCAGGTGTACAATATATCACAGAAGAGTGATTAATCAACCATGTCAAAGGCTGCTAATAGTTCAAGTAAGATTATAGATTAAAATGATGACTAGGTAGCAATTAGGATGAGTACAAATATAAATAGGCATTTCTTGTTTTGTCAATAAAGCTGGCATTACTAAAAAAGGTTAAAAATAATCAACCCAGGACCATTAAAGATACAGAGAGGAAATGACCCCAGAACAACCTCAGCTGCTGATTTGGACTCTTCTGTTCCAAAAAGACTGACCACTATTTTCCCCACATTTCTGCTGTAGCAGTGCCCTCACAGTTTTAAATTCAACCCCATTCCACAGGATGCCTATGGATAGGGTTGCTAGTTTGTTCCAAATGAGTTTGCCGCATCACTTAAAACTACCTATCTATAATGCATGGAGCCAGCCCTTCTAACAAGCCATTCTTTCTAATCTTAGTCTTTCCAAATTTAATTTCTTTCTCTTCTTATGGGTTGCTTATGAGATTTCAAACTTCATTTTATAGGAAAAGAAGGATATATTTCTTGATTTCTACATGCCAACAGTCATGCTATCTACCTGCTCCCATTGGCACAGCCACATTTTCAAGTTCATGTACACATACATACACACATATATATGGATGTATTCAGGAAAATGCTCACTATATTGGTGTATTTTGTTTTGGCCAAAATTATTAAATACTTCTATCCCTAGCCAAATAAGATAGACTTTAAGTCTTGATTGTTCCTTATGCTCCTTATATTCAAGGTCTAGACTGAAGGAAGACATAAGTTTTCTGTTCCATGACTCCTTTTCCTTGCTTCTTAACTTGATTCCCATCTGGCCTTACAGGGAAATGGCGATTCCAAGCATAAAAGGACATCTGGGTCTCATCTTACAAACCACATGAGATTGTAAAAAAGAGAAAGAGTGAGACCTTAAGTCACAGGAAGAGAATGTAATAGCCTTGTACAGTTCTTATTATAATAACTTTTCTCTTTCCTATTAAATGTCCACTCCATATTAGGGTAGAACAATTAGGGATTGGTACCATATTAAACTTTCATTAATATTAATGATTTTTATCTTAAGTGGTAGAGTACAGAGAGTAGTGGTAGTTTTGTAACCACCCTAAGAGTTTAAGTGTATGATCAAATAACTTTTCTTCATAGCACCAATTGAAAGTATGTCCAAACCTTGAAAATAACAAGTCTATTTAGATATTGACAAAATTGAAATTTCTATCCAATCTAGAATATGATGTACAAACTCTATCATCTCTATATACATTATGAATAAATAAAAAAGAGAATAGATTTAACAATTCAAAAAACTTGTGTGACTAGTGATGCAAAACACTACATATTAAGAAGCCAATGTCAGGTATTTAAAAACAAAAGTGCAAATATATTTTTATACCATGAATTTTCCCCTTTCTTTCCTAAAATTGGTTTGCAATAATTCTGAAATTCAAAGCATAATTGATGGAATTTAGGACCATGAAAATATCTTTCTTAAACTGATAGTAGTACTCATGGTCATTTCATTGAATGTTGTGAATAGGCCGGAGAAATAAGGAAAAAAGAGGAAAAGCATAAGTTGGAGACGTCTCTAATAGAACTCAGTCAATTACATTAGCTATAAAGTGAAGACATTGGGCTAGGTATTTTCCATAGTTTCTGTAAGATCTAAAGTTCCATGAGTTGTTTTCATTTTTAATTTGTTTCTGAGTGGATCTTGCATGGCATAGAAAAAAAAAATCTTTTCATACAGCGTCATCTATGAATAATAGACTTAGAGGCTGCCAAGAAGGAAATGCTTTATCAAATATCTCTACAAAATGGGACATTAAACCAACATAATCAACTCTGATTTTGCTGATTATTTCATCCTTAATGGCATTTTACCACATTCCTAGAAAAAGTCACAATTAAATCTTTTATCTTCTTTACTTAGTGTTAACTTTTGTAAATTCATAACCAACCAATAACCAAACAGGAAAGCCTGTGATTCATATATTAGCCAGCATTCCTACAATTTCTTTGAGAAATTATAAGTGTCTCAGAAATCATTTTCAGGTAGTATAATTTTAGTGAATAAATAGATTACATCTATTTCCTTCTCTTGCTGAAAAGAATTGTTAGCAGACTGCAATTAATGAAAATCATTACTTTAATCTCTGGGATTATTAATACAGATCCTAGGAAAGTAGAAAATTTCTGGACAGTACATACAAATTTAAGGAGATTTAAATTTCTTGTTGCTGGTGAAATCTTATCCTATGTTTTCTGTAATCTCTAGTCTATAACCAACAGGTCTGAAATATCATAAGAAGAAAAATCCAACACTTTCCTTCAGCACTTCTGTCATGTAAGAAATTTTTTCTCCACAAGTATTCAGTCATTCCCAAAATGAAGTAGGTTTTTCTTCACGAGAATGATAAGCAATAGGCTCTAAATTCTAACTGCATACCATTGCTGTTCAAATGTCAAATAATTTCAAAATAGAAGATGCTCTTAGTGATTACATATTTACTGTAATATTGGATAAAAATATTGTTGAGTTCAGCAATTACTTTGTTGATTTAAATCCCATTTTTAGATAAAAATCAAAGCATTATAAGTATTTTTTAACATTTATAATTCATATACTTCAATTTATTTTCTTTTCTCTGAGTGACTAAGTGACTAAGAAAGTGATTAAGAAAAAGAAGATTTATTTTTATGGAATCATTATGTGTGCTTTAGTTTCCTAGATTGCTCAAAGCACATTACCATGAAACAATTTGGCTTAAACAATGGGAATTTATTTGTTCAAAGTTAGAATCCAGGAAAATATCCAAATCAATAGTTCATCCAGGGAATGCGTTCTTCATG
The DNA here is from genome assembly GCF_030445035.2 of Dasypus novemcinctus. Lineage (NCBI taxonomy): Eukaryota > Metazoa > Chordata > Mammalia > Cingulata > Dasypodidae > Dasypus > Dasypus novemcinctus. The sequence goes on along the minus strand of NC_080673.1, from coordinate 111,639,454 downwards.
AAGACTAGTTGCCAGTGACCCTTGGTTTCTTTGTCATATGGCAAGGCATATGATGGCATCTGATGGTCTCTCCCTTCTCTTCCAAGTTTCTATGTTTTCACCTTATTGAATATGTGGCTTTCTCTCTGTGTGTATTCATCCCATATACAAAATACTCTAGTAATAGGATTAAGACCCATCCTGTATGACGGAGGTCATACTTAAACTGAAGTAGACTGATCAAAAGTTCCTACTTAACAAAGGGTTTCCAACCATAAGAATGGATTTGATTTAAGAACATGTTTTACTGGGGTATATACAGCTTCAAACCACCAAACTCCACCCTCTGGACCCTAAAATACATGTCTTTCTATATACAAAATACATTCATTTCAACATAATATCCCCAAACCTTAAGTCATTTCATTAAGAAGACTAAGTACAAAATCTCATCACAATCAGTTAAAGGTGTGGTCTGTCTTGGGACAAAATTCCTCTGTCTTTAGACCTGTGAGTCTTCAAGTACACTTATCATATTTCAAAATTCAGTGGAAGGACAGGCATAGGGTAAACATTTCCATTCTCAGAGAAAGATGCTGGAAGGAAAGTAGGGGTCACATGTTCCAAATAATTCTGAATCCTTCAGGGAATACTTTATTAGATTTCAATATTTGAGAGTCATCTTTGAGACAATGTTTTGTCCTCTGGGCCTGAGGAGTGGCAGCCCCACACTTATCAAGTGTTTGCACAGCAGCCATACTCTCCCTAACACAGGGTTAATGGTCCACCCTCTCCAAGCATTGTGATGGCCTGAAATCCCAAAATTCACAAGGAATAGTCTACACCCTCTGAGAAAACTTTGGTGGTAACAATCTTCCTGAACAATGAGAGTGGAAGTCTTACTCTCTCCAAACCCTGGGGCATATTCACCCTTTCCACACACAATGGTGGGCCTTCTGTCTTGGTCCAGAAGAATATTTTTGGTTGAGACCTCAACTCCCATGGTTCTGACCGTAAAGTGATTTTTAATTCAAACTATCCCTTTTCTGTCCTTTTGAGTCCAGACTGGCAGAGGTTTCATTCATACAGATCTTGCAAAAAACTCATCAATTTTGCATGTAGTACAGAGGTGTCCATACCATCAAACAGTAGGACTTTATACAAATTCTTCCTAGATAACTGTATTTGCAATCTTGATTTCCACAGAAATTGCTGACTAGCTTGATGCTCAATTAAACCCTTAAATGGAGCACTGCTCTATGGGGACTTTCTTTCTGGAGGCTCAGAATTTTTAAAACCATCAATTTCTGTTTATTTTTGTTTTTGTGCCCAGGAATTTATCTCAGCTTATCACTTTCTTTTCATATTTTATTATAGGTTGCACTGAGAAATCAGGTCTAACTTTCCACATTTTGTTTGAAAATCTGCCCAGGTAAATGTCTTGTGCCCATTGCTTTCAAGTTTTGCTTTCCGTCTGACATCAGAACTCAATTTTGTCAAGGTCTCTGCATGTTAAACAAAGATTGCCTTTTCTTCAGTTTCCAATAACACATTAATCCTTTGCATCCAATGCCTCATCTGAAATACCTTTTGCATACATAGTTCTACAAACAGTCTCAATCTTAGCCCTTTCAATCAAATAGCTCACAATTCTTCCAGCCTCCACCCATTACCCAATTCAAAAGCCATTTCTGCATTTTTGCTATTTGCAATAGTGGCACCTCACTCCCGGTATGAAAAAGTGGTTTAGTTTCCGAGGCTCATGAAATGGTTTTGCTTAAATTACAGAAATTTATTCACTCACAATTAAGAGTCTGGGAAAATGTTCAAATAAAAAGTCATCAAGGTGATACTTTCTTCCCAAGGACTGGTACTAGTGAACTGTGGCTCCTCTGCCACATGGCAAGAAACATGTCAGTGTGTGCTAGTCTCCCCCTTCAGTTCAGGGTTTTGTTGCTTTTAGCTTCTAGCTTCCATGGCTTTCTTTCTCTCTGACTGAATTTCATTCTCTTAGAAAGGGCTCCAGTAATAGGATTAAGACCCATCTTGAATGAGGTGGGTCACACTTTAACAGAAGTAGCCTCATTGAAAAGTCCTACTTATAATGGGTTTACATCCACAGGAATAAATTACCTTTAAGAACATGTTTTTCTGTGATACATGCAAATTCGAACCACCATGATGTGAGAATATTGACGTGTTTAAAAGACTGGATAACACAGATTACTATGATTTGGCAGTGGTAGTTTTCTCCACGAGATGGCCTTAAGGAAGTATTTTACTTTTATTTTTATATATAATTGTCTATGATTTTTATGTAACTTTTTAATTAATATCAAGGTTTATGTTTCTTAATGTTTAGAACTGAATTATTTACTTCAATCTTTATATTTTTGCACTAATCAATTTCCCCTTTCCTCTCCTAACTGTTGGAATGACATGTTTGAATATCAAGAGTAAGGAATGGAATGGGGGTCACCATGTTCCTGAACAGTAGAGCAAAAATTCTCAGGTTTCAGTTCTAAAATTTGAAATGACTGAGTGTATGATGAAAAAATGGTTATTGTTTATTAGGGGAAGATGCAAATTTCTGAAGAAGATAATGAGGACTTGCAGAAAGTGTTAAGCTGTATTTGTTTTACAAGATCAAAATAAACATGAAAACCATATAATATGCTAAAAAAGCCACTGATTATATACTTTGGGTAGATCATATGGTATGTGAATATATTTCAATAAAACTGCTTAATAAACAAATAATCGTGTAAAAATAGCCAGAAATAACAGATATGTACAGTAGGGGAAACAGAGATGGGGAGGTGAGAAATTTTCTTGTTTGTTTGTTTGTCTGGTTTTTTGTTTATTATTATTGAAATAACAAAAATGCTTGAAGTGGTGAACCCACAACTATGTTATTATACCAAACACCATTGATTGTATACTTTGGATAAACTGTATGCTTTATTAATATATATCAATAAAAATTGTTTTAAAAATTATAATATGAACAACCATGCCTAAAGGGAGACCATTTAAAAGATGATAATAGTGAAACTAGGCCTGATTTAACAAGGAAAAGGTAAATGAAAATTATTGGCTTAACCAAGCCACCATATAAATCATTACTGAAATATACATTGAAGAGATGTTTTGATCTTGGTCTGAGTCCTTGTTAACACAAAGAGATAGCTGAAAGATTTCACTCTTTTTTAGGTTATTTCTATAGGTCTGAACATAGATGTGATATTCTACTATTAATTGGGATGACATAACTGTGACAATTAAGGCAGTGATACATTTCTAAATTCCTTTGCAATTCCATTAATTAAACAGGAAAATGTCAATTCTTAAGTGTCTATATCTAAAAACCAATAATCACTTTGCTTTTGGCCATGATGGACTAACAGGAACTAGATTTGCCTTGCTGTCTTAAGCAAGTAAGTCATTGGAACTAAATAGAGAGAATAATGGTTTTTAAATTTTGGACACAGGCAGCATCAAAAAACATTATTCCTGGGAGAATGGAAACAAATGAGGGGAGCCATAAATTGCTGCTTAGAGTTTCCAGGTAAAAATGCAAGGGTGGGGTGAATCCAGATAGACTTCAGTGTTCTCCCTAAGTGGAGAAAAAGTGTTCAGAGTTTGGGAAGGCCAAGTCAGTTAAAATTTTCAGGTCAGTTGTGGTAAGGAGGGAGCTATACAGAGAGGGTTTCTCTCAAGTCTTTAGCTAACTACTGATTAATAAGTTCATGTGGCTATTAAACCTGGTGAAATAACCACTAAAAGGTAATAGGTTGAGCAAACTTATCTATAACAAAGATGATATAATATGCACATAAAGAACCAGGAATAGTTTGTGCTCTCATAAGTCAGAGTAGAAGGACCTTTTAGCACAAAGGAATCAAGTAAAGTTCTTGGAAAGATATTGCCTCAACTGTGAGGTAAAAGGAGCCCTAGATTGGATAATACTTTGGAACAACCTCATAAAATATCAAGGCAAATCTTAAAAGTATCAAATTGTTTGCAAATAAATTTACAACTCAACATCAAGATTAAAGTAAAAACTAATCAAAGAAATCCAAAAAAAACCATTTCTTTAAAGTTTATACAGAACAAGTTAAAAGTAACAATGTTGAGGGTGGGGCAAGATGGCGTCTGAGTGAGTGTACCTTATAATCTCTCCTGCAAAGAAGTGGCTGAGTAGGATTGGAGTCCTGCTGGACCGGGCTGTTTAGGGTGTTTGCAGAGCAGGAGGTGTCTGTACATCGATTTGGTGGGAAAGTGACAGAGGAGATTCTTGTAAGAGGTAGAATTTTGGGTCTCTTTCACAGAGGTTGGGGTTGTGCATGGGACCCTTCCTCCTGGGGCTGGCAGCCTGGTGGTGGCAATTCCTGGAGGCTTTGCTGTGCTGGGGAGTTCCCAAGCCCTGAGTGGGCTATTTTGGGGGCTTGCAAGGCGGGAAGTGTCTGGAAGTCAATTTGGTGAGACAGTGACAGAGGAGATTCTTGCAAGAGGTGGAATTTGGGGTTTCTGACTTAGAGGTCAAAGGTTCTAGCTGAAGCCCCTCCCCCTAGGGCTGGCAGCCAGGCCACGGTGATCCCTGGGATCTTGTTGAGTGGGGTGTTCCCAAACCCTGAGTGGGCTGTTTGGGGGCTTGCAGGGCAGGAGGTGTCTGGATGTCGATTTGGTGAGACAGTGACAGAAGAGATTCTTGCAAGAGGTGGAACTTTCGGCTTCTCACTCAGAGGTCAGAAGTTCTAGGAGGAACCCTTCCACCTAAGGCTGGCAACCCATCCGTGGCAGTCCCTGAACTCTTTGTAGTGCAGCGGCGCCCCCAGCAGGCTGTTTCAGGGGCTTGCAGGGCAGGAAGTGTCTGGATGTCGATTTGGTGAGACAGTGACAGAAGAGATTCTTGTGAGAGTTGGAATTTTGGATTTCTGACACGGAGGTCAGAGTTTTCAGGCAGGACCCCTCCCCCTAGGGCTGGCACCCAGTTGCAGGGATCCCTGAAGGCTGTGTTGCCCTACGGTGCTCCCTGGCCCCCTGTTAACCAGATGTGTGCTTCCCAGGTCTGTGGACCCTAAACCTTGGTGGCCCACACTCCAGAGACTCACACACCTTGAATCTGCAATATCATAGACTTCCCATCCATGAATCCACCGCATCCTGAAGTCCATCTGAGGTCCTTGATTATCCTAGCTATCGACATTTGTGTGTTTTTTTTCTTTTTTCTTTTTTTCTTTTTGTCTTGGTTGCTAATATTGCATTATCTCCTGGTCTTTTGTCCCATTTTATCCCCCAAGGTCCTTTTTCATATATTTAGTTTTTTTTCTCCTTTTCTTTTTCTTGCTTGTTTCCCTCCCTTTTCTTTGCCCACCCCCTTTTTTCTTTTTTTTTTTCTTTTCTCTCTTTTTCTTCTTATTTTATTTTATTTTATTTTATTTTATTTTATTTTATTTTATTTTATTTATATAATAGGTGCTGCAGGGAGCACTTCACATTTGCTGTGTTTCCTCATCCTCCATTTCCTCTTTTCTGTGTGAATTGATTTTGGCTACCTACACTATCCCCTTTCCCCCACATCTTGCTATCCTCCATCATCTACTGTCTCTCTTACATTCCACCACTCTTTCTTTGGCCCCCAAATTGTCTGGCTTTTAATTTCTAATACCTTTGTTCTGTTTTATGTCTTTTATCCACTCTTGATATTATTCTTTCTTTTCTCTTTCCCTCTCTCATGAAAACACTGGCTTTTTAATTCATACTATATTCTTCCCCATATTCAGTTGACTCTCTCATTGTAGGTACTCTACTTACTGCTATAACTCTACACAACTTACATGAGTCTAATATCCATTCTCCCAGATCTCACATTGTTGCTCTGTTAACATTTATTACCAATACTACTTTACACATTTTCTTTTCTTACTCATTTTCCTTTCCCTGGCCCTAATATTTTCCTTCAAAGTGAACTTAGCCAGCAACAAGAAAATAGAGTAAGAAGAACAAAGTGACAAAGAGAAGACATAACACTTATGCAAGAACAACTAATTAATCCCCAAGACTAGACAAAGAAGCTAAGGAACGGATTAAACCCATCAAGATAAAATGATGACCAGACAGCAACAAAAAACTACAAACCAAACCAATAATCAGGAAAACATGGCTGAATCCAATGAACAAACTAAAAACCAGGAAGGGAAGCAGAACATCAGACAAGTAATTAAAGATCTCAGAACATATATTAGACACCAACTTAATGAAGTAAAGGAAGAGATTACACTATGAAGAAAACACTTGGAGAGGAAATTGCAGACATATGCAAAAAGGTAACAGATATGATGTTGATGAACACCACAGTTCAAGAAATAAAAAATACACCCTCAGCAAATAACAGCAGATTAGAAGAGGCAGAGGAGAGAATTAACAATGTCGAAGACAGTACATCTGAAATCAAACAGATAGTAGAACTGATAGATAAAAAGATAGAAAAAATCCAGCTAGGACTTAGGGACCTAAATGGCAATGCAAAATGCACAAACATATGTATTATAGGGATCCCAGAAGGAGAAGAGAAGGGAAAGTGGACAGAAGGGGTGTTGGAGGAAATAATGGCTGAAAACTTCCCAAATCTACTGAGAGAGATGGATGTATATGTCCAGGAGGCACAACACACACCAAACACCATAAATTCCAACGGGCCCACCCCAAGACATATACTTGCCAAATTATCCAGTGGTCAAGACAAAGAGAAAATTCTAAAAGCAGCAAGAGAAAAGAAAACCATCACATACAAGGGAGGCTCCATAAGATTAAGTGCTGATTTCTCAATTGAAACCATGGAGGCAAGAAGGCAATGGTATGATATAGTCAAGGTACTAAAAGAAAAGGATTTCCAACCAGGAATACACTACCCAGCTAAACTAGTATTCAAAAATGATGGAGAGTTCAAAATATTCACAAGTAAACAGAAATTGAAAGAGTTTGCCAACAAGAAACCTGCCCTTCAAGAAATACTAAAGGGAGTTCTGCAGGAAGAAAGGAAAAAAAGCAACAAAAAGGACAAAAAGAGAACGAAAAAAAACAAAAAAAAATTGACAAACACAAGTCCAAACTAAATATGGCTACCATAAATAATTCCTTGAAAGTAGTAGCACTGAATGTCAATGAATTAAACTCACCTATCAAAAGATTCAGACTGGGAGATTGGATAAGGAAATATGACCCATCTATATGCTGTCTACAAGAAACACATCTTAGACCCAGGGATTCATGGAGGTTGAAAGTGAGTGGTTGGAAAACAATCTTACAAGCAAACAATAACCATAAAAAGGCAGGAGTAGCTATATTGATATCAGACAAAATAGACTTTAAATGCAAAACAATTGTGAGAGACAAAGAAGGATACTACATATTAGTGAAAGGTACAATCTCTCAAGAAGAATGAACAATCATAAATATTTATGTTCCTAACAAGGGCACCTCCAAATATGTGAGGCAAACACTGGAAAAACTAAGTGAAAGAATAGATGCCTCTACAATTATAGTGGGAGATTTTAATACACCACTATCAACTTTGGACAGAACATCTCAAAAGAGAATCACTAAAGAAACAAAAACTTTGAACAGTATATTAGAGGAGCTGGATCTAATAGACATATACAAATCATTACACCTGAATACAGCAGAATATACATTTTTCTCACATGCACATGGATCATTCTCCAAGATAGACCATATGCTAGGCCACAAAGAAAGATCAAAATCATGCAAAATAATATCTCTGACCACAGTGGAGTGAAGCTGGAATCTGCAAGGGACAGAGGGCCAGATTTCACACCAAGATATGGAAATTAAACAGCACACTCTTAGAAAAACTGTGGGTCAAAGAGGAAATCTCAAAAGAAATAAATAACTACCTTGAAACTAATGATAATGATAACACAACATACCAAAACTTATGGGATGCAGCAAAAGCAGTACTGAAAGGGAAATTTATAGCCATAAATTCATACATCAAAAAAGAAGAAAGAGCAAAAACTGAAGAACTAACTGCACATTTGGAGGAATTAGTAAAAAAACAACAAAGTAATCCCACAGGAAGAAGAAAGAAAGAAATAACAAAGATAAGAGGAGAACTAAATGAAATAGAAAATAAGAAAGCACTTGAGAAGATAAACAAAACCAAGAGCTTGTTCTTTGAGAAGATCAATAAAATTGACAAACCCTTAGTTAGACTAACAAAGAAAAAAAGAGAGAAGATGCAAATACACAACATAAGAAATGAGAAAGGAGATATCACCACTGACCCCACAGAAATAAAGACTATCATAAGAGGATACTTTGAAAAACTGTATTCCAACAAAAACGACAATTCATAGGAAATGGACAAATTCCTAGAAACACATAAGCAGCCTATATTGATGAAAGAAGAAATTGAGGATCTCAACAAACCAATCACAAGTAAAGAGATAGAATCAGTCATTAAAAACCTCCCAACAAAGAAGAGACCAGGGCCAGATGGCTTCACAGGTGAATTCTACAAAACATTCCAGAAAGAACTAACACCAATCCTGCTGAAACTCTTCCAAAAAATCGAAACAAAAGGAACATTGCCAACTCATTCTATGATGCCAACATTACCCTAGTACCAAAGCCAAAGAAAGACACCACAAGAAAGGAAAATTACAGACCAATTTCGCTAATGAACCTAGACCCAAATATCCTCAACAAAGTACTTGCTAACCATATTCAACAACATGTTAAACGAATTATACACCATGACCAATTGGGATTCATTCCGGGTATGCAAGGATGGTTCAACATAAGAAAATCAATCAATATAATACACCATAGAAACAGATTGAAGGAAAAAAATCACATGATTATATCTATAGATGCAGAAAAAGCATTTGACAAAATACAGCACCCTTTCTTGATAAAAACACTGCAAGAGATTGGAATACAAGGAAATTTTTTGAACATGATAAAGAGTATATATGAAAAACCCAGAGTCAACATCATTTACAATGGTGAAATCCTAAAATCCTTCCCTCTAAGATCAGGAACAAGACAAGGATGCCCACTCTCACCCCTTCTATTTAACATTGTCTTAAAAGTACTTGCTTGAGCACTGAGGCAAGAACCAGATATAAAAGGCATTCAATTGGAAAGGAAGAAGTCAAAATTTCATTATTTGCAGATGACATGATCCTATACATAGAAAACCTTGAGAGGTCTACAACAAAGCTTCTGGAACTCATAAATGAGTTTAGTAAAGGCATAGGTTATAAGATCAATGTGCAAAAATCAGTAGCACTTCTGTACACCAATAATGAGCAAGCTCAGGAGGAAATCAAGAAACAAATACCATTTATAATAGTAAATAAAAAAATCAAATACTGAGGAATAAATTTAACTAAAGATGTAAAAAAAATTATACATAGAACTACACAAGACTCTTCAAGGAAATCAGAGAAGACCTAAATTAATAGAAGAATATTCCCTGTTCATGGATGGGACGACTAAATATTATTAAGATGTCTATCCTACCAAAACTGATCTATACATTCAATGCAATCCCAATAAAAATCAACACAGCATTCTTTAAGGAACTAGAAAAACTAGCTGTGAAATTTATTTGAAAGGAAAGAGGCCCTGAATAGCCAAAGACATACTGAAATAAAAACGAAATTGGAGGAATCACACTACCTGACTTCAAGACATACTACAAAGCTACAGTAGTGAAAACACAAGGTATTGGCACAAGGAGAGACACACAGACCAATGGAACCGAATTGAGAGTTCTGGTATAGATCCTCATATATATAGTCATATAATATTCGATAAAGCCACCAAACCCTCTCAACTGGGAGAGAATGGCCTATTCAACAAATGGTGCCTGGAGAACTGGATATCCATATGTAAAAGAATGAAAGAGGATTACCATCTCACACCTTATATAAAAATCAACTCAAAATGGATCAGAGACCTACATATAAGCACCAAGACCATAAAGACTTTGGAAAGCAGTGTAGGGAAGTGTATATAAGACCTTGTAATAGGAAATGGCATCATGAACTTCACACCCAAAGCACGAACAGCAAAAGAACAAATAGATAAATGGGACCTCCTCAAAATTAAAGCCTTCTGCACCTCAAAGGAGTTTGTCAAGAAAGTGAAAAGAAAGCCTACACAATGGGAGAAAATATTTGGTATCCATATATCAGATACGAGACTTATAACATGCATTTATAAAGAATTCCTATATTTTGAAAATAAAAAGATTAACAACCCATTTAAAAAATGGGAAAAAGATTTAAGCAGACACTTCTCCAAAGGAGAAATAGAAATGGCTAAAAAGCACATGAAAAAATGCTCCAAATATCTAGCTATCAGGGAAATGCAAATCAAAACTACAATGAGATACCATCTTACTCCCATAAGATTGGTGACTATGAAAAAAACAGAAGAATACCAATGCTGGAGAGGATGTGGAGGAATGGGAACACTCATTCACTGCTGGTAGGAATGCAGAAGGATCCAACCATTGTGGAGGAGGGTTTGGCGGTTTCTCAAAAAATTAGCCATAGATTTGCCATATGACCCAGCAATTCCACTGCTGGGTATATACCCAATAGAACTGAAAACAAGGACACAAACCGATATATGCATACCAATGCTCATAGCCGCATTGTTCACTATTGCCAAAAGTTGGAATCAATCCAAATGCCTATCAACAGATGAATGGATGAATAAAATGTGGTATATACATACAATGAAATACTACTTGGCTTTAAGAACAAATACATTACAAACACACATGATAACATGGATGAATCTTGAGAACCTTATGTTGAGCGAAGCAACCCAGGCATTGAAGGACAAATACTACATGAACTCAATGATATGAAATAAGTAAACCAAGCTGCCTCAGAGAGCTAGAGACTAGATGATAGGCTTACTGGAAATTGGGGAGTAGAGGAAGGATGTAAGCTGACCCCTACATGGGTGAAATCTATGATAAGCTGGAGGTATTTGTACAAGGAATACTTTATAATAGTAAATTATGAGGAAGGGATAAAATGGGAGCATAGGGTGCTCCTTTGGGTGTGGCTTTGTGGGCTTGAAGGGGGCTAGGGAAAGGAGGATGGGTAATATTGCCCATGAAATTGGGGGGAGGGTGGTGCAACATATGAACATAGGAGATTGTCAGGTACTTGGTTGAAAGTATAATGCTGAGAAAACCTTTCAAAAATATAATAAGGAACGTTACCTGTTTAAGAAGCTTAAAGGGGATAATCTGATGCAGGACAGCCTCCTAGGGAATATGTGAATGCTCATTTTGCCATAGTGGGTTATATCATTGGATAGAGACCCATATAATGAGAGTAAAGGTATACCCACATCCTGGGGAGGACTGATACTCTCAAATAGAGGGAACTGTATCTCTCAAGAGAAATGGTGGCTCCCAGCTTAAGGCAGTTGAGTGTGTCAAGCCCTCAACACTGTTCCAAGTATCTCTGAACATGGCCCTTCAATCAATGAAGATTGACTGTCACTGTGGGCCTTAAGGGGAGGGGGAAAGAGGTATTGAATAGATGGAACCAATGTAACTGTGTGGGCAATAGAAGTGTTTGACAAGAGTACGCAAGGATGGATATAAGACATGTAAAATTACACCCAAAATATATAGGGGCTGATAGGCTAAAATGTAAATCATAATGTAAAACATAAGACAACTAAAAATTTAGAAAATTGTATAGTCTAAAATATAAACCACAATGTAAACACAAATGTTACCTTGTTTGAAAGCTATTGTCTCAATATCTGTACATCAGTTTCAGTAAATATAGTATGAATATGTAAAAAGATTATTGCTGTGGAAGGGAAAAGGTTTTATGTGGGATATGTGGGAGTACTGTATATTGTATATATGAATTACTGTGATCTAAAACTCTTGTGAAGGTAAGCTTAATAATTAGAAAAAAGAAAAGAAAAAAATAGGATGTAGACACTGAGGAAAAGACAGAAGTAGTTGCCTTGCCAATTTGCACACAGGGCAATACTTATTGCAGTGATGGAAGGCAAAACATCAAAAACAAAGCTTTTGCATTTCTTAATTTTTTGATACCCCAATTTATTTTTACTGTAATTTTTCCAAATTAGTATATATTCTATATCACTATATTCCATTTTACTATTAAGGGAACCTGGCAATATATTGGGCTTCACTTTTCAGGAAGTTTTGGATCACAGAGAGGTTCAACAATGGCAGCGGAGGAATACTGGTGTGGGATGTTATTGACAGGGGACACATAGTTGGCAGGGAGTTCTCCAGGGCATATATCCAGGGTACTTAAAAATGTTTGGGTATTTTCATAGTGGTTACAATTAAAAACAACAACTGAGGGGGTGCCTAGTTCCTAGCCAGGAGAGCTCTATCACAGTCCCTAAAGGAACAGCAACAATCCCCCAAGTGCAACGGCAAAGACCAAAAAAGAAGGAAGGTCCAACAATCAGCCCTTTATACTAATGACTATGCTTGTAAACCTGTGCACCTGAAATAAGAACAAGGCCTAGAGCTGCAGGGTGCCTACAAGTTACCTCCTGAGAGCCTCTGTGTTGTTCAAATGTGGCCAGTCTCAAAGCCAAACTTAGCATGTAAATGCGTTCCCTTCCCCCCAGCGTGGGACATGAATCCCTGCGATGAGCCTCCCTGGCACCAAGGGATTACTACCAAGTACCAGCTGATGATGTAACTAGAAAATGACCTTGAATAAAAGGGTCAACTCAGACCAGCAGAATATCTCAGTCTACATATAATACCAGGAGTTAAAAATGCTTTTTGACCTGAATCAAGGGGGAAATGGAAAGGACAAATGATTTTATATGGCTATGAGTCTCCAAAAAAGAGCTGGGAGGTCATCAGAGGGGTTGCCCTTATGCACACCTCAGGAGAGTCCCAGAGACAAATAAAGTAGATACAACCCCAGGTATTGGTTCTTCTGAGGGCTACAAAGACCCACAGGTTCTATGGTCATGGCAGATGGAGTTCAGTACCATGTCAGTTGGCTCTTCTTTGGAGTTTGTGTTTCTGTGTGATGGAGCTGGGCTCAGATGTAATCTTTTTTCACAAGCCTCTCCTGTTACTTTTACCAGAACTGTAGTTGGTGTTGGGGTTTAATATATACCCAGGGGATCTGAATCTCTGGACTGACCATATGATAACCAGGTCTTGAGCCTCAACAGACTTCAGCTCCTACACTTTGGTTTATTGGACTTACCCCACTCAGCTAACAATGAGTTGAAGAAGGTCAACCACCACACCATGGAGCCAACAGTGCCTACAACTGAAAGCAGGAGCATTGCATCCAGCATCCATGTGGAATCTAAGCCCCTTCTTGATATAGATGTGGAGTGGACACAACTATTCCAAGGTCCACAGGATGGAGGAATAGAATATGGATTAGAGTGGACTTACTGATATTCTATTCATGAACTATTGTGATTAGTAATAGAAGAAAATGTGGCATTGGTGTGGAGAAAGTGCCCATGGTGGCTGCTGGGCATGGGGAATGGGAGGAAGAGATGAGATGTGGTGGTGTTTTCGGGACTTGGAGTTGTCCTAGGTGATGCTGCAGGGACAGTTACTGGACATTGTATGTCCTCCCATGGCCCACTGGATGGAATGTGGAAGAGTGTGGGCTATGATGTGGACCATTGACTATGAGGTGCAGCAGTGCTGAGAGATGTATTCACCAAATGCAATGAATGTCTCATGATGATGGAGGAGATTGTGCTATGGGGGGAGGACTGGGGTGAGGGAGTTGGGGTGTATGGGGACCTCATTTTTTTAAATTTAATATTAAAAAAATAAAGAAAAAAAAATTTAACAATATCTAGCTTCCAATAAAAAATTATCAAGCCTGTAATGTATCATGAAAGTAGATCCAAAATGAAGTTAAAACTTGATACATAAAAATGGAATTGGAAATAAAACATACAATAGAATTGTTAAACAAAGAACTTAAAAGAGATTTATAACCATATCCCACATATTTGAGAAGATAAATCTAAGCATTGAATGATAAGAGCAATTCAAGCACATAAAGACCCAAACTGAACTTAAAAGTCTTTAACTACAGGTTGTACAGTATAGATAACAAAGTTTACTAAATTTAATGGCATAACCATGGAAACTATCCAAGACAAACACAGGGGGAAAAAATGAGAGGGAAGGAAGTGAGAACTTCAGTAACATATGGGAAATCATGAAGGATCCCTATAAGAAAAGTGGATATATGTGTAAATGGATTAGAAAAGGTTATTTGAAAAAAGAATGGGTAACACTGCCAAATTTTATGAAAACTGTGCATTCAGAGATCCAAGAACAATAAACTTGAACTCAAAAAATCTGGAGAAAACTGCACATGGACATATCAAGATCAAATTACTTAACACTGGTTATATAGTAAATACCTTAAAAGCATCCAGAAATAAAAGATAACTTACATACCAAGGAACAAAAATAAGAATTAGTAGACTTCTCATAAGAAACAATGCAAACCAGAAAACAGTGGAATGACATTCCACATTTAAAGTTCTGAAAGAACGAAATCCTGTCAATCTAAAGTCCAGTGAAAATATGTCTCAAAAGCAAAGCATAATAAATATTTTGTCAGACATAAAAATAATGAAATAAATTCATCAACACTGCAAGAAATCATTAGTGAAATGCTTCAATTAAATGAAACACAATACCAGAAAGAAATTTGGGTTTAGAAAAAGAATGAAGAAGATAAAAAATGGTAAATACGTGGATAAATATCAAAGACAATTTTCATGTTTTTAAATGTCTTAAAGCAGTTGTCTATTTTGAACTAAAATAGTAATAATACCATAAATGTTCTAAAAAAGAACTGGAAGTATATCTATACTTCTGCAGGGTGTTTATACTGTATGTAAACTGGTATAAAATGAGTTATAACTAATTAGCTATTTTGGAGACCTACTTGCCGTGTTATGGGAATAAGGAGCCTGGTGTGAGCAGAAAGATGAGTAGTAGGATTTGTGTGTAAGAGGAATATGAGACTTAAAGAGAGAAGCTAGGGTTTAGTACATATAAACCTCTGTTGAAGAATTTGGCTATTTATAGAATAACAGATGCAATTTGCATTCAAGAAATATCTGGTCCTAAGTGCTACTAGAAAATAGGTTAGCATTAGAGCACAACAAATGTATAAATGGAGTAATGAGAAGATGTGACTCCTGAGACTGCTCTTCTTGCATTTTAACTACCTCCATAGTTTCAGAATTTATGCTTCAGATTGGTTGATGGCTGAAAATATCACTAACAAAATGATATGGCTTCAATTTTCTGATTTAATAATAAGAATGATAATCTTTAACAAAAGGTGATACCTGAAATTCCAAAGGGCATATATTAATTATCAGAACTAGTGATTTAGGCTCTTGATGACAAATGACAACACAGGCAGATTGGAAGATGTATTCTGTGTAAGAGGCTTCAAGCAATAGGTCAAGTTGACTTAATGTCCTCATTAATAATTGTTACAGAGTTCTTAAAGCAATGAGTATTGAATGATTTGTTTGCTAAAAGGAACACAGGCAAAAAAAATTTGAGAATGAAATAGAGGTACATGTGTATTAAGAAAAGGAACTCACAAATTCCCCAAAACTGTTGTCTTAAGGAGTGTTTGTTACTATGTATGTTGAAATAGTGGATGGCTTAATGAATTCTTTTTTTAATGGCATTTATGGTTACTTGTAAATTTGCTCATTTATTTCTAGGGTGATTAATCATTCCCACGTTTCCAGAACTGTCCAGATTTAGCACTGAAATTTCAGTGTCAGGAACTCTTCAGTCCTTAATGAAGTATGGTGGTCGCCCTATTTCTTAAGCATTTTGAAAGTGAGTGTGTTATAGATGGTTATGAATGAACTTTTTCACTTTTATTCAGAAGTATTTTAAATTACAAAATAATATATAAACTATGGGTAGATTATAATGAATAAACACTGGTATACCCACTATCCAATTAAAAATGTGAAATTGATGTTCTCTTCAAAGCTCCCTGTAAGCCTCCTTCTCTTTTCCCATCCTACTGTTTCCCTCAGAAGTTATCACTTTGATGAAATTTGTGATTTCTACTTTTATACTTTTCTTTTTCTTTGTACTATTTACACCACAAATTGAAGCCAAACATTATATTGTTTTAATTGTCATTGGTTTAGAATTTCACATAAATGACACCATACTGTACATATTTTTCTGACACATATATAGTTCAACTTTATGTTAAAGAATTGCATTGATTTTACCATGTCAACATCCATTAAACATGCTCATTCATTTTCATCATTACACAAAAATAATAATAAAATAATAACTAGAACTTATAGTGCTTATGTTCCAGAAACTATTCTAAGTTCTTTTCATACATAAACTCTTTTTTCCTGAGAAGAACCATAAGTGGTAGAGTGTCATCTTCTCTATTTAATGTATGAGCAAGTGAAATATATATAGAAAAATTAGTGGTAGATGTGGGATTAAAAGTCATTAAGTCTGACTCTAGAGGTCTCATTCTTAGTCACGAAGACAAGGCATAAAATTTTACCATATAATAAGTGATAGATAGATACATTATCCTGCCTATGGATATTTGGGAGGTTTAAAATGTTCTCTTCTATTACAAACAATACATATATAAACATTCTTGGAATAATTCTTATATAGATGAACAAGATTACCTGTAGAATATATAAAAAGATTTATAAAGTATGCATGTGTTTAGTTTGACTGGATGTTTTTCAATGTGGACATATAAATTCAGATTTCTACCATCATCATCAAGTAAAAGTACTCTTGTCCCATATACTTATAAAGGTACTGTGTGTCACCCTTTTTTAATTCTTGCCAATGTTGTGAGTAATAATTATAACTCTTGGTGTTTTAACTTGCATTTTCAGATTAATAATGGTATTTATCATATATTCACATCATTGGCCATTTGTGTATAAGCTTCTATAAAACTCTTATGTGCATCCTTAGCTATTTTTTTATTTATTGCTTCCATTTTGCTTTTCCTTTTGTTGGCTCCATTTAGGTGTGTTTTATTTTTTTAATTAAAAAAACCTTAAAATGGCATATAAATTTCTTATATTTCTGTAGCATGTGAATAGGTTACATGTTTTATATTGGTGTGCCATTTATTTATTTATTTATTTATTTGTTTGTTTGTTTGTTTCTCTCCCCTTTCCCCCACCCCCATTGTCTGTTCTCTGTGTCTATTTGTTGCATCCTCTTTGTCCACTTCTGTTGTTGTCAGCAGCACGGGAATCTGTGTTTCTTTTGGTTGCATCATCTTGTTGTGTCAGGTCTCCGTGTGTGCGGCACCATTCCTGGGCAGGCTGCACTTTCTTTCACACTAGGTGACTCTCCTTACGGGGCACCATCCTTGCGCGTGGGGCTCCCCTACGTGAGGGACACCCCTGTGTGGCATGGCACTCCTTGCATGCATCAGCACTGCACATGGGCCAACTCCACATGGGTCAAGGAGGCCCAGGGTTTGAACCATGGACCTCCTGTGTGGTAGATGGACACCCTAACCACTGGGCCAAGTCTGCCGCTTATATATTTTCTTTTACATGTGCTATATCTATTTTCTCTTACAAGGGTTACTTATGACATATAAATATCTTACATGTGATCATTTACCTTTCCTCAATTTTTAAAGAGTCTTCTCAACTTTTCAAATTTATGATACTTTAATCAATTAATATGTTCAATATCATTTGTCTTTTTAAAATCCTATCTAGGAAGTCATTTCCCATGCAGTTCTGGTTTGAATCTTCTGTGAACCCCAGAAAATTGTGTTCTTAAGCTAAACCATGCCTGTGCATGTAAACCTACTCTATGTGGGGCCTTTTGATTGGATTGAGTTAAGGGATCTTTTGATCAGATATTCTTTGATTAGATCACTTCAGTGCAATGCCTTTGATTAGATTGTGGGGCCCAGGGTGGATCTTAATCCTTTTTTGGAGTTCTATATAAACAGAGGACAGAGTAGAGGAAGAGCTTCCACTTTTATCCTGCCATGGATCACAGACAACCCCAGAAAGACAGACAAACCCTACAAGGCTGAGAGAGAGGCCAGGGGCTGGAATCAGTGCAGCAGCCTGAAGCAGAAGCAGTGAGTCACAGAGGAGAGGCAGGAGATGAGCCACATGTCTGATGACACACAGCTGAGCTTGAGGAGAAAGTGGCTGGAGGACAAGGCAGAGACCAGCTGACATTTTGCCTCACCATATGGCAGAATTCCAGAATCACCAGTGCCTGACCTTTGGTGAGACAGCATCTCTGATGATGCCATGATTTGGACATTTTCCCAGCCGCAGAACTGTAAACTATTTTTTTGGTTTATATTGGCAGGGTCTAGCAAATTAATGCACATGCTAAAGTTAAATTTAAACTTTAATCATCCTTGAATGAGTTGTATTTATGGAATGAGTAGGAAATCAAATTTACTTTTCTCTATGGGTAACCATTTTTTTAAGACAATTATGGACCACTGTTGTCTTCTCTGTCTGTATAATTCTGTAAATGTTGATTCTTTCCTAGTTCTACAATCAGACTAATGGGTCTATTTAGACTCCAATACTAATAACTTTTGCTATAGTTTATGAAATAGGGCAAGACCCTAATTTAATATTCTTTATAATTGTCCTGGCTAGCCTCCTGCATTAGTGAAACTCATATAGGTAGAAATGTCACCATCAGAACAAGAAGGCAAGGCAGCAGCAATGGAAGGAGAGAGGTGGGGAGACAATGGGGGAGAATGTGTCAACTGACTCAGAAGCTATAGAGTAGACTAACGATGATAAATAGTGGCAAGGTATGACCTGAAAAATTAAAGGAGGTGCTAAGCACAATGAAATGGTACCAGGCATGTAAGGAAAGAAATGAGCCTTCAACTATATTGTACTATTTTAGAGTGTAGAAATGCTGTTTTCTTATATATTTATTATTAATTGTGATGATGCTTAATTTTCAAAATACATTTATTCTGGAAGCTGTGAACTCAAGGTTGTATTTCTTATAACTCTTAAAATACCATGTGTTTTATTCCTTTGCATTTGAATCTTGCTACTGATTTGATGTGTGTGACAGGTTGAAGCAGGGTCTATCCCAGAAAGTCATGTCCTTACAGCTAATCCATTCCTGTGGGTATAAAACTTCTTGTAGATGGGATCTTTTGATCAGATTCAGCTAAGGGACCTTCCTTTTGATTATATCACTTCAGTAGGGCATGACCTAGCATGGGTCTTAATCATCTTACTGGAGTCTTTTATGAAGAAAGGACTGAGAAACTACAGATGCAGAACAAATCTGCAGCAACAGAGAAGAAACCAGAAGCTGGAATCAGTGGAGCACAGAGATTGAGAGAAAGCCACTTTAGCCCTAAGCTGAAAGAGATGAAGCCCAGAGGAGAAAGGAGGGATGAGCCACATGCATGATTGGCCAAAGCTGTGCATCTTCTTAAACAATGCCATGAGCCCAATCATCCATAGCTGGCAGCTTGGTGAGACAGCATCTCTGATGATGCCTACATTTGGACATGTACACACCCTCAGAACTGTAAACTTTTAACCTTATAAATTTCCATGATAAAAGCCCACACATTTCTGGTACATTGGTCCTAGCAGCTTTTAGCAAATGAAAATAGTGTGTCTTTTATGATAATTTATGAAAATTACAAACCTTGTATCAAAAGAACTATGTTTGATTATTTTAACCAGTTATGTTTTAACTATTAAGTATACTTTTTAAAATTTTAATTTATACCTATTATTATTTGGTAAAAAGAAGTAATGGTATCTTCTTCCCACTTTGATTTATTTATATCATTTTGTGACTCAAATAAAAATTTGCATCCTGACATATCATTGGTCATCATCATTTCTCAATATTTCATCAGACTTCACTGGTGGACATTTCTAACTAGTCCAGCTTGTTTGTGTTCTTATTACAATTATATGTGATCAGTGGATATAAATGTAGTATTGTTGATGATAATAACAATAGCCATTAATTTAGCAATATTTTATATTTTTAGGAATTTACACTTTATGAAACACTGTCATTCATATTACCTCTATTGATTCTCAGAATAAATTTGTGGAAAAGACAAAGTAAGTGTACTATCTTGGTTTTTTTCCAATAAAAACTAAAGCTGATAATTCTTATGTTAGTTCACCTGATATTCTGTAATCTTTAGGTTTATTACTAAGGACTTAGTGCTTTACCTAATACATTTCACAATGGTAGAATTCTGTAGTAAACCAAATAATGAGTTCTGAAAAATTGCTGATATATTCTAACTCATATTGGATGCAATATCAAAATTCTTGTAATATTGTTTTACTTGGCCAAAGGGGTTGCTGATGCAAAATACCTGAAATCTGTTGGTTTTTATAAAGGGTATTTATTTGGGCTGGACACTTACATTTATCAGGCCATAAAGCATAAGTTACTTCCCTCACCAAAATCTATTACTTCCCTCACCAATAAGATGGCTGCCAAAATCTGCAAGGGTTCAGGCTTCCTGGGTTCCTCTCTTTCTGGGCCTCTTTTCTCACTGGGCTCAGTTACTCTGCTATGTTGACCAGGCCAGCTGTAGACTATCAGGCAAATGACTTGTCTCTCTTCTTGGGGCCTCTGCCATGTTTAATTGAGCCTTCTATCTGCTCTTCTGTGTTCTTACTTCAGGCTCCAGCTCTACACTCCAAAGTCCCTTCTTTGTGGGGCAGTTTCACTTTGAGTTCCACCCACCAAGGGGGCAGGGAAGCAACTTCTACTGATGTGGCCCAATCAAAACCTTAATCTTTATTTAATCAAGTAAAAGTGAAACCTCTGAATCCGTTTACAAACATAATCCAATATCTATTTTTGGAATTCATAAACAATATCAGACTGCCACAAATATCTTTCTCTGACACTCACATTATGAGGAGGAAAAAGTGAAGTCCCAAATATAAAAATGATGATTTGCTATTGTTTTATTTTAATGCAAATGAATATAAAGAATTATAAAATATAAGATCACATAAAATGAAATTTGTATTTTTAAAATAAGTTACAGTTTTTATAAATTATGTGTTCCTAAGTTTCAGATGAAGCAGAAAGGGAACCTACAATTCCTAGAAGCTTAAAGTTCTTGTCCTTCAATCATTTTAAAGTGACTCTGTTTCCAACTTACCATGAAAATATTCTTGTATTAACTGAAAAAGAACAAACTGAAAAAGAACAAATAGTATTTAGTGGTTAACCCTTAAATATTGTTTCACTTTAATGAAAACATTCAATTTCATAATTTTAAATCTTCTTACTCATCTACTTATCATCAAAAGTATACACCACCCACAATAAATTGTTTTAAGGTGATTACAAAGGCAAAATTCCTGCACAAGATATGGAATAACTAAGGTGATATTGAAATAAAGAAATTTAAAATAGCTGAAATCACATTTGCTTGAATTGTTCATATCTTTATTGTTTTGGGTATGGGTTTTTCTAAAATGGTTAATAAGATGTACCTATTTTTCATCTTTAAAATTTACTTTAGTAGATATGAACTTTAAATATTTAAAGTATCTCCCTTTAGGAAAAATGTCTTACTGTGTTGTGCAAATTAACAAAGTTCAATACTGTTCATCCATTAAACAAGCAAGCACAAAGCCTTCTCCATTGGCTGAAATATACTCAAACTTGATTATTTACCAAATGACAATTTGGCACCTTTAAGACTGAATGATTGTCCAATTCTCTTCTTACAAAGTCCTTCTTGAATCTATGTTGATGATGATGATAATGATGGTGGTAATAATGATAATGAAAAGAGCTTCACCATTTTTTGGGCACCTACATAACAGGCAGATTCTAGGTGTCTTGTTTACCATTCCTATTTAACTCTTAAAATAATCTTACCCAAAATAATCTCTGAAACTTGCATCTAAGGGTTATGGCTGATTTAAATGAGATAATATAATGAAAGTCTATATACTTTCAAATTTTTTCCAGTACTTATTCCCTCTTTAGGATACCAATGCCTGTACTTTACTGAGCAACTACCTGCTACCACATGATATACATTAGCAGTACCATTTTAGAAACAAAATGTGAGATTTAGTAAAGTATATTAGTAGTTGATTAGTTACACATCTCGGAAGTAGCCTTGGCAAGATTCAAACAAGGATCAGCCTGTCTTTAAACTCACCAAATAATTCACATTAGAATTAAAGTTTCAAAAATACTGTTTTGAAAATTTAAGAGGAAAAAAGGCCTAAATCAGGTATCGAAATTTTGTTGTATTTTATTTTCTATCACTGTGTTTTAATTTTCATTTTCAATAAAAGCTCTTTCATCTAATTATTCATGGGACAAATATTTACTACGAATCTATAACAAGGTAGGCAGTGCTCTAAAAAACTAAGCACAAAGTGCTCAGTTGTGTCAAACATTGATGAATGATTTAGTAAAATGAGACAGAGATAAATTTGTTGGAAGAGCGGGGTCATTTGAAGCTGTATGTATCCAAGAAATGCATATTCTTAAATCTAATCCCTTCCTGTTTGTGTAAATCCATTGTAAGTAGGACATTTGATGAGGCGACTTTAGTTACAGGTGTGTTCCACCTCAATTAGGATTCCTATTACTTTAGTCCTTTGTGGACAGGGTGAATATGGTGGCGGGGCAGGGCGGGGCGGGGGGGAGGGGAGCACATCAATAAGAAGATGAAATCATCGACCTGGAAGAGAAAGAAGAGTACAGAAGATGTTGCCCAGTGCCTTGCCTTGTGACAGAGGAATGAAAGATTCCTAGCAGCCAGGCTTCAGGAAGAAGGAATTGCTTTAATGATGCCTTGATTTGAACATTTGCCTAATCTCAAAACTGAGCAAATAAATGTCTAATGTTTAACCCTACCCATTTCATGATATACACTTAAAGCAGCCTAGGAAACTAAAATAAAAGTGTTTCTACTCATTTAATATGAAAACTGAAAACTTGCCTTTTTAAAAAATAGAATGGATTTCTTCCTTTAAATGGGGAAATTTGGTCCTTGCCCTCAAAACAGTTTATTTGGGAAGATGATCATTAAATAAATCAAACATATATAAGCATAACATTACAACAAAACGTTATAAGTCCTATGAAGCAACAACCAGGAGAGTATAGTGCCAGTGAAATTGTTTGTAAAAATAAGTGCTACTTAAGAGGTGACCTGAAGTACAACAAACTTATGAAATACAAGCTAAGCACAAGGAAACTATATAAGACAAAAAGATGTTTGGTGACTTTAGTGACATAAAAATTACACAATGAGCTAGGGAAAATTATTTCTGGAAAGAGAGACAGAGTATAAAATTTAAGAAGAAATAGAGGTCATATCTTGCATATTTTCATACGATCTGTTATTAAACTTGTATTTAATCCTAAGTATAATGGGAAGCTATTAATGATTTTTAAGTAATCGAGTAACTGATCCATATTAAAATACATTTTAGAGTATGTAAGGATGATAAGTGAAGAGATTTAGGAAGCTGTTGCAATAATCCAGTCATGAGGCAATGGTGGTTTGAATTAGTATGGCAGCATTAAGAATGGAGAGATATAAATACAATAAAGTCATATTTTGAATTCAGACTCACAGTGATTGTGTTTAGAGAAAAAGAAGAGAAAGGATTTCAGATTTCAGATTTTGGCACAATGAATTTCAGATGCCTGTGTGATATCTGCATAGAAATGGTATATATGCAGTTGGGTATGAGAATCTAGAAAAGTAACTGTGGTTAAATGAAAACTTTAAAACTTTTCTAGCATACAAATTAAAGCCATAGCAATAGAAAAGGTCATCAACCATAGATTTGTGGAAGGAAAAAAGAAAGATGGTCCAGAACACAACTCTTAGGCAATTTAATATAGCTAAGGAGAAGGGAATTGGGAATATCTGCCTGAAAGTTAAAAAGAAAATCAGAAGATTGGGGTGTGTCCCTAAGAAACAACAACAACAAGAAAGCTAAGTTAAGGCAGGGAATAAATTAATGAAGTTAAAGAGGGGAAGAACCTGAAGCAGTCAGGTACAAGATGTATAAATAACTCTAGTGAAGTAGTAGAACATCGAGGAAACAAAGGAAATCTGAAAATATCAGCAGATTGAAGAAAATCTGTCTCAATTTAAAGGGGAAACTGATGTATCTATTATTATTGTGATTTCTGCTTCCCAGTTTAGATATAGTAATCACAGAAAGGACTTGTTCATCATGGAAAGAGGCTCACTGTGAAGATGGTGTTAGAGTAAGTGAAACCACATCATCTCTTCTACAAAAAACAAAATGGCTGAATGGTGACAAAATGCTGCCTGAGTGAGCTGTTTTGGGAACCCACAAAGTAGGACATTGATCTAGAGAGAGCACAACCAAAAGAGAGATTGATCAAGTTAAAACTGGAACTTAGACAACAACAAAAAATAGAATAAGAAGAATAAAGTGTCAAAGACAAAACTTGGCACATAGGCAAAAACAGTAAATAAATAAACCTGAGACCAGAGGGTGAAGCTAATCAACTGAACAAATCCATCAAGATAAAATGATGACAAGGCAGCAACAAAAGATTACAAACCAAACCAATAGTCAGGAAGACATGACCCAGTCCAATCGAAAAACTAAAAACTAGGAAGAGGAGTAGAACATTGAGCAACTAATCAAAGCTGTCCAAAGAAATATCATGGGCAAACTTAATGAAGTGAAGGAATAGATTAAGGATATTAAGAAAACTCTTGGAAAACATACTGAAGAAATTGTAAACATACACAAAAAGATAATGGATATGATTGTGATGAAGGGCACAATCCAAGAAATCAAAAATACACTCTCAGCAAATTACAGCAGATATGATCAGGCAGAGGAAAGAATAAGTGATATGGAAGAAAGTACATCTGAAATTGTGGAATTGATAGATAAAAAGATAGAAAACATCCAGCAGGGACTTTGGGATTTGAATGACAACACAAAACACACCAACATATGCATTGTAGGCATCCAAGAAGGAGAAGAGAAGGAAAAGGGGGCAGAAGGTGTGTTAGAGAAATAATAGCTGAAATATTCCCAAACCTACTGAGGTGGATGGATGAACATGTCTAGGAAGAACAGTGCACCCCAAACAGTATAAATCCCAACAGGCTTACTCCTACACATATACTTGTCAAATTATCCAATGTTCAAGACAAAGAGAAAATAGTGAAGGCAACAAGAGAAAAGAGAACCAACACATACAAGAGAAGCTCAATAAGATTAAGTGCTGATTTCTCATCTGAAACCATGAAGGGAAAAAAGCAGTGGTATGACATAGTAAGGTACTAAAAGGAAAAAAAAAAATCCAGCCAAGAATACTCTATCTAGCAAAGCTGCCATTCAAAAATGATGGAGAGTTCAAAATATTCACAGATAAACAGAAACTAAGAGAGTATGCCAACAAGAAACCTGCCCTTCCAGAAATACTAATGGGAGCTCTGCAAGATGAAAGAAAAAACTCAGAAAAGTCAGAGTTGGAGGGGAGTGTAAGAACAAAAAGATGAAAAGAGAAATAAAAACAACATATGACATACACAAAATCAAAGAAAATGTGGCTAACGTAAGTAATTCTTGTGAGTAATAACACTGAATGTTAATGGATTAAACTCACCTGTCAAGAGAGGTAGATTGGCAGAATGGATAAGGAAATATGACCCATCTATATGCTGTCCACCTTACACACAGGAATTCAAGGAGGTTGAAAGTGAATGGCTGGAAAAAAGCTTACAAGGAAACAATAACCAAAAAAAAAAAAAGCAGGAGTAGCTATACTAATATTGGACTACAATGTAAACCATTATCCATGTGGTGCACCAGTGCTCCAAAATATATTCTCCAAATGCAATGAATGTCCCACAAGGATGAAAGAGGTTGTTGATGTGGGAGGAGTTGGGGGGGTGGGGTATATGGGGACCTCTTATATTTTTTGAATGTAATATTTTAAAAAAATAAAGAGAGGAAAAAATAGACTTTAAGTGCAAAACTATTGTGATAGACAAAGATGGAAACTACCTATTAATGAAAGTGGTATTCTTTCAAGATGAAAGAGGAATCATAAATATTTATACACCTAACCAGGGTACCTCAGAATACATGAGGCAAACACTGGGAAAACTAAGTGGAGCAATAGATGCCTCTACAATTATAGTGGGGGACTTTAATACACCATTATCACTATTAGACAGAACATCTCAACAGAGAATCAATAAAGAAATAAAGACTTTGAATAATATATAAGAGGATCTGGACTTAATAGACTTATACAAAGCACTACACCCAGATACAGCAGGATATACATTCTTCTCAAGTGCACATTCATCATTCTTCAAATAGACCACATGATAAGCCATAGAGAAAGAATCAATGAGTTCAGAAAGATTGATAGAATATAAAATAATTTTTCTGACCACAGTGGAATGAAACTGGAAATCTGCAAGGGCCAGAGAACCAGATTAGGCACAAAGATATGCAAGTTAAACAACACACTCTTAGACAATCATTGGTTAAAGGAGGAAATATCAAAAGAAATCAGTAACTACCTTGAAATTATGATAATGACAACACAACATATCAAAACTTATGGGATGTAGCAAATGCTGTAGTGAGATGGAAATTCATAGCCATAAATTCATATATCAAAAAAGAAGAGATAAACTGAAGATGTAACTGCAAACTTGGAGGAATTAGTAAAAAAAAACAACAAAATAACCTGAAAGGAAAAAGAAAAAAAGAAAAGATCATAAAAGAACTAAATGAAATAGAAAATAAGAAAGCACTAGAAAAAAATGAACAAAATCAAGAACTGGTTCTTTGAGAAGAACAATAAAATTGACAAATCCTTAGCCACACTAACAAAGAAAAAAGCATGAGGATGCAAATAAAATAAGAAATGAGAAAAGGGATATCACCACTGATCCCACAGAAATAAAGACTATCATAAGAGGATTCTTTGAAAAACTATATGCCAAAAAAAGGACAGTTTAGAGGGATTGGACAAACTCCTAGAAACACATAAGCAGAATACCTTGATGAAAGAAGAAATTGATGACCTTAACAAACCAATTACAAGGAAAGTGATAGAATCAGTCATTAAAAACCTCCCAACTAAGAAGAGCTAAGGGTCAGACAACTTCATAGGTTAATTCTACCAAACATTCTAAGAAGAACAAACACCAATCTTGCTTAAACTCTTCCAAAAAATTGCAATAGAAGGAACATTGCCTAATTCATTCTATGATGCCAACATTACCCTAATACCAAAGCCAAACAAAGACACAAAAAGAAAGGAAAATTACAGACCAATCTCTCTAATGAACCTAGATGCTAAAATCCTTAACAAAGTACTTGCTCTAGATTTGCCATATGATCTAGCAATTCCACTGCTGGGTATACACCCAGAAGAACTGAAAACAAATACATGAACTGATATGTGGACAACAATGTTTATAGTAGCATTATCACTATTGCCAAAAGTTGGAATCTACCCATATGCCCAGCAACAGATGAATGGGTAAACAAAATGTGGTGTATTCATACAGTGGAATACTATTCAGCTGTAAGAAGTAATACAGTAACAACACATGTGATATCATTTGAATCATGAGGGCCTTATGTTGAGTGAAGCAAGCCAGGCATTCAAGGACAAATGCTACATGATCTTTCTGATATGAATTAAGCAAACCAAGCAGTCTCAGAGAACTAGAGACTGGAAGATAGGCTACAGGATATAGGAGGGAGAGGAAGGTTGTGAGCTAATACTCACATGGGCAAAATCTATGATAAAGTGGAGGTAAGTAGTTGTGCAAGGAAGGGATAAGGTGAGGGCATAGTGGTACTATTGGGTTGGGCTTTGCAGGCTTGTGGGAGGCTAGGGTTGGGACAATGGGTCAGATGGTCTAAGAATTGGAGGGAGGGTTGAGGGGGAGCAGATGAACACAGGGGATTGTTGGGTATGTGGTTGAAGCTACAATGTTGAGAAAAACTCTTTAGAGAATAAGGAAGGGTTACTGGTTTAAGATGTTTGATGAGGGGCATCTGGCACAGAGTGCACCTGGGGAAGGCTTCTAGGGAGTGTGTGAGTGCTCATTATTTCATAGTAGGTTATATCAGTAGGTGGAGACCCATAGAATGAGAAGGAATGTGTTATACCCCCATCCTGGGGAGGCCTGATGTTCTCAAATAGAGGGGAGGGATTCTTTCAAGAGCACGGATGACTCCCAATGAGGGAGGACAGACTAGTGTGTCAGGCCCTTGGCAATGTTGCAGGTATCTATGAATCTTATCCTTTTAGCCGTGAAGCTTGGTTGTCACTGTGGCCCCCAAGGGGAGGGTGCATGAGGAAGAATAGATGGAAGTGTTCTGCATGATTGTACAATGATGGATACATGCCATGTTAAATTTCACCAAAAATTTATAAAAGTGTACAGTCTGAAATGTTAACCATAATGTGCACCACAATGGAACCATGGTTAGTAATTATGTTTCAATAACTTTACATCTGTTTCAGCAAATGTATCATCTACATGTAAAAAGGTCATTGCTGAGGAAGGGGGGAAAAGGTTTGAGCTTGGGTATGTTGGAGTCCACTATATTCTAAATTGCCTTTACTGTGAACTAAGACTTTTTTGAAGACATAATTTTTTAAAAAGGAGGTAGATGCTTTGGAAGAAATGGAAACATTTGCCTTGCCATTGTACATACAGGGCAACACCTATTACAAAGAGGAAAGGCAAAATGTCAAAAAATATTTTTATGACACTTTTCATTTATTTAGTACCCCAATATTTTTTTACTTTATTTTAGTTTTTCTAAACTATTATGTATTCTATTTCTAATCTTTAAATCTATCATTACTATTTCATTTTCCTAGTAATTGAATTTGGCAATATATTAGGCTTCATTTTCTAAGAAATTTTGGACCACAGAGGGATTCAACTATGGCAGAGGAGGAGTACTGATGAGTGTCATTGAAAGGGGATGGATGGATGAGAGGGAGTTCTCCAGGGCATGCATATAGTTTATATAGATATATTCAGATGTTCGTTGGGTATTGGCATAGTGTGTAAGGTTCACAGGACAAGTTAAGGATTGTTGAGTTCCCAACCTGGGGACCTCTGTCACATTATCCAATGGAACAGCAACAATCTCCCAAGAGCAAAGGCAATGACCGGTGAAGAAGGATGATCTCACGATGGGCCCTTGATATTGATGACTATGCTAATTAGACTATCCACTTGAAATTTCAACTTGGTCTGGAGCTGCTGGGTGCCTAAACTTACCTCCTGAGAGCCTCCATGTTGCTCAAATGTGTCCACTCTCTAAACCAAACTCAGCATGTAAATGCATTACCTTCCCCCCAGCTTGGGACATGACTCCTGGGGATGAGCCTCTCTGGCACTGAGGGATTACTATGAAGCACCAGCTGGTGATGCAACTAGAAAAGACCTTGAGTAAAAGGTAGAAATGTTAAATGCAAATGGGTTTATATGCCTAAGAGACATCAAAATGAGTCAGGAGGTCATCAGAGGAGTCACACTTATACACGTCTCAGCAGGATCCCAGAGACAGCAAAAAGATACAACCCCAGGTAGTGGTGTTCCTGAGGGCTATGGAGAGACCCAGTTCCTATGGTCATGACAGATGACTCTGGAGTTCAGTGCCTTGACAGTGGGCCCTACTTTAGAATTTGTGTTCCTGAGTGTGATGGAGTTAAACTCAGATGTGACCTCTCTACACATGATTCTTCTGTCACTTTTACTAAACCTGTGGTTGGCGTTGTGGTTGGTTTATGCTCAGGAGACTTTAATCTCTAGACTGTCCATGTGCCAGTTGGGCCCTAAGCCTCAGCGGTGTTGCAGCACCTACTCTCTGGTTCATTGGACTTACCCAGATCAACTAACAGGAAGGTGAGAATGGTCCACCACCACACCAGGGAACAGAGAAATGCTACAACTACAAGCAAGAGAATCCCATCCATCAGCCATGTAGGATCTAAGCCCCCTCTCAATTTAGAGGTGGAGTGGACATTGCCAACCAGGGTCCTCAGGATGGAGGAATAAAAGATGGATTAGAGTGGACTTACTGGTATTCTACTATAGAATTATTGTGACTTTAGCAATGGAAGAAACTGCATTATTGATGTGGAGACAGCAGTCACGGGAGTTGCTGAGAACAGGGAGAGGGAAGAAGTGGTATGATATATGGGCACTTTCAGGTCTTGGAGATGTCCTGAATTATATTGCAGGGACAGATGGAAGACATTATATATTCTGCCACAACCCACTGAATGGACTGGGAGAGAGTGTAAACTGCAATGCAAACTATAATCCATGCTGTATAGCAGTCCTCCAAAATGTATTGATCAAATGCAATGAATGTGTCACCCTGATGAAAAAGTTTGTTGATGTGGGAAGAGAGGGGGTGGGGTCACAAATGGGGTATATGGGAAAATCTTATATTTTTAATGTAGCATTTTGTGTGGGCTATGTATCTTTAAAAAGAAGGTAATAAAATATTTTAAAAAGCACAAAAAAGGAGAATAAATTTACTAAAAGTCATAAATGCAGACATGTAAAAAATAAGCAGAATGAGCTTCCAAAAAAAAAAAAAAAAAAAGAGGCTCTTGCTACATAGGATGAGAGTTTAGCGGATTATAGTATACCTACACAGCTACCCCATGCAGCAAATCAAAGGAGTAGCAAAGACTAAGAGACTTGGTGATCATTAGAGTTTCCTTTTTTTTCCCCTAGGCTGAATTAAGTAACACACCATGGGATCACAGAACTACCTGTTTTGCAACCAATGGGAGCATTTATCAAAACACATTGTAACCATTTGCTATTATCTTAGTCTTCTTCATTGTACTATATACAAATTTAGGAAAGGTGTTTCTTTTTTTAAAATGTATATCCCCAGTACCTAACTCAATGTAGTACATAGCAGCATTCAATAAATGTTTGTTAAATGAATGCATGAAAACACAATTGGAAACATAAGCACAATTGAACTGGTCAAGAAATAATGAATGTAAAACATAACAATATTTATTTTGGTTCTAGAGAAGACAGAAATTTCAAATATTTAGAATCAGTGGAAAAGAAATGATCTATTTTAATGAATTTATTTGAGAGAGTTTGATGATGACTTGGAGGGATGATATCTAAGAACTGAATATCTGATAACCTTCTAGGTTGATGACTATCTTACTACATTGATTTCTCTCCTAAAATTATATGATATAGTTTTTGGTCTTCAAGGAATTAGTGATGCTTGAGAAGAAGAAAAATATTAGTTTTTGTAAAAAGCACTAAGATGGTGAAAAATTTGAGAATGAAAAAGAATTGTGTGTGAATTAGATGATGTCTTATTAGGCACTATTTGTTTTAAATAGTGATTAAATATACCCATTATTAATTGCTAAAATTAAATTATTTAAAAAATTTAATCTTTGTCTCTCTCTCAATTTCTCTTACTCCGTCTCTTGCTCTCTCTCTCAAAGTAAAAGGTTTAATAGCAGATATAATAACTGATCAGGGAATCTCAAATTCTGTAATTTGCAAGGGAAATTCTATGCCACTTCCCTAAATAAATAATTTTTAAAAAATTTTGTGTTGTGTCAGTATGTCATCAGAAAACCAATTTATCATAAATAATTAGAGTAAAAATTGAAACTCGAGTTTCTAAATCAGGGAGGAGCAAAAAATTAATGGAGATTAGAAAAAAGTCATTTAAAATAAATTCCATTTTGACTCAAATTCAGAAAATACAATGGTCAAAGGACTCATTATGACATGTATGAGGATAAAATATTACTTTAGATATGATTGGTTAGACTAGCTTATTTCTATATTAAAAAGTTATTACTTTGTCAATGCTTTTTTTCCAAATATACATAATTCTTCCTGTATATAATGTGAAACAACAAAATGTCACTAACCAATTCTTTTATCAATTTAGCAGTTTTAATAGGTCAAGATATTAGACCATTTAAGTATATATACTGGCTATTAAGTATATATTTATACAGGAAGTGGACTTGGCTCAATGGATAGAGCATCTGCCTACCATATGGGAGGTCTAGGGTTAAAACCCAGGGCCTACTGACCCATGTGATGAACTGGCCCATGTGCAGTGCCAATACGTGCAAGGAGTGCTGTGCCATGCAGGGGAGTTCCCTGCATAGGGGAGCCCCATGCACAAGGAATGTGCCCCATAATTTAGAGCCACCCTGAGTCAAAGGAAGTTCAGCCTGCCCAGGAATGGTTCCACACACACACAGAGCTGACGCAACAAGATGATGACACAACAAAAAGAGACACTTAATCCTGATGCCACTGACGAGAATACAAGTGGACACAGAAGAGCATACAGCAAATGGACACAGAGAGCAGACAACTGGGAGGGGAAGCGAAGGGGAGAGAAATAAATAAAAATAAATCTTTTTTAAAAAGTATATATTTATGATAGTATCAACCCAGCTTGACTGTCATAATATTTCCTTTATTGAAATATGAAATAATTCAGTCTTCATTTGTTGTCACTGATTGATTTTCAATCACTTTATTAAAAGTGTCCAACACCTTGACAGATATTATGATTGTAAAATCTTTGGATTACCTATTTGAGAAAGAATTTATGCCTAGTGAATATTTATACTTATTTTGTATGTATCTAAAATTTTTTATATAAACAAAGTGAAAGCAGTTAAAGTGCAGCTTCATAGGCCATGAAAGCCACATGATATTTGGCTTTTACAAAGAGTAAAATTGGAACGTTTGGATTTTGAACAGAGTAGTTTTGATAGATTGAGAATATATGTACCTTAGAGAAGGTCATGTCCTTAGAACTAATTCATTTCTGTGCTTGTGAACCTTTTGTAGGTGGGGGCCTGTTGATTAAATTACTTCAGTTAGGGGATTTTGAATAGAATACTTACTAAGGCATGACCACAGGGTTGGTCTTAATCCTTTTACTGGAGTACTTTATAAATACTGAGAGACACACAGAGAAAGGGCCACAGGAGTTCAGAAAGGAAACCACAGATGTAGAGAGATAAAGCAGTGAGAACAAGAATCTGAAATCAACAGAACCTGTAAGAGAGGCAGAGGAAGCCAGAAGCTGAAAGCAAGGCAACAGAGAGGAGATGGGAGAGGCAGCAGACTCTGTCATTGTACCCAGTCCTATGAAAGGATTCCAGGATCCCAGCAGATAATCTTCAGGGAGAAAAGCATCATCTGATGATACCTTCATTTGGATACTTTCTCAGCCTCAGAACTATATGTAAGCTTGTAAGTTAATACATACCCATTGTAAAAGCCAACCCATTTGTTTTATATTGCATTGGTAGCCTTTAGCGAACTAAAACAATAGTATTAAAATCAGAATTACATTTTTGCAGGATCATTTAGTTTACTATGTTGAGAATAAAAAAGACTGGACAAGGGGCATTGTGGGAAGATGGCACTGCACTAAAAGGAGGGTTCAATGCTCTCACAAAAACAATGGAGAAAGAGCCAAAAGAATCTGAGGGACCTGCTTTGGGGGTCAGGAATCCAGGACAGAGCTATACAACTCCCAGGAGGTTGAGAGACAGAGAAATCAAGAAGCTGAAAAAACAAACTGCTTCCCCAGGGGCAGCAGAGAAGGACTCCCCACCCCCATCCCTGGCAGCTGACTGAATGGGGAACAGACATCTTCTTCCCTGTCAGCTGTGTCAAAGGAAAAAGCGATGGGGATTCAGGGGGCTTTTCTTCAGAGAATTCAGTAAGCAGAGCCTACTTTGAATCTTGGCTCTGGAGATTCAGCACAGGACACAAGAAAATCCAGACTGAAACACTTCTGTGGAAAGGTGCACTGAGAAGTGCCATCTGCTGGCTGATCTGGAAATTGCATGGAGAAAAAAATTGTTCTCTATCTGTAACCTAACCCCTAGGAAAGAATCTGCACCTCACTGGTGAGAACCTGGCCCAATTTTGATAACCCAAGCTGAGCAATTTTAAAAACTTAGAATAAATTGAATCAAATATCAAAAAAGAGCTGTGAAAAAAATAAGCAAAAGAGAAAGATTGACCATCAGAGTTAATTCACCAACATTTTCAGATGCCTAGACAACAGCAAAAAATTACAAGCCATACTAGGAAATAGGAAGAGATGGCCCAACCAAAAAACTAACCAAATATCCTGAAGAGATACAGAATTTAAGATAATTATAAGTGATAATCACACAACTCTTCTAAATCACCTCAAAGAATTTAAAGAAAATATGATAAAGAAACAGGATATTAAAAAGACATTGGGTGTGCATAAGGAAAAATTTGAAAGCCTACAAAGAAAAGTAACAGACTTATGGGAATGAAAGACACAATGGATGAGATTAAAATTATGTTAGAGGCACATCAGAACAGATTTGAAATGCCCAAAGACAGAATGAGTGATTTTTTAAGACAGAGCATCTAAACTGGGAAAGACAGGAGAACAGAAAGAGAACAGAATGGAAAAAAATGGAACAGAGTCTCAGGAATTGAATGACATTGCAAAATGCACAAATATTTGCATGATCAGTGTGCTAGAAGGAGAGGAGAATGCAAGAAAGTGAGAAAGCATATTTGAGGAAATAATGGCCAAAACTTCCCAAAACTCATCTATTAGTCAGCAAAAGGGGTGCTGATACAAAATACCAGAAATTGGCTGGTTTTTATAAAGAGTATTTATTTGGGGTAGGAGCTGACAGATAACAGGCTATAAAGCATAAGTTACTTCCTTCACCAAAGTCTATTTTTATGTGTTGGAGCAAGATGGATGTTGATAGCTGTGAGGGTTGAGGCTTTATAGGTTCCTCCCTTCCAGGCTCTTGCTTCTCTCTGGGTTCAAGGTTTCTTTCTTCCTGGGGCTTGCTTCTTCCTGGGCTCAGCATTCCTCTTTTCCTTGGGCTGGCTTCTCTTTCCTCTGTGGGCTTAATTCCCAGGGCTCCAGCTTAAGACTCCAGCATCAAACTCCAACATCAAAAGCCCTCAACTCTGTCCTTTGTCATGCCTTTTATCTCTGAGACCTCATCCACAAAAGGTGTGGACTCAATGCCCTATAGATGTGGCCCAATCAAAGCTCTAATCATAACTTAATCGTGACCAGGTACAGACCAGATTAAAAACATAATCCAGTATCTATTTTTGGAATTAATAACCATATCAAACTACTACAACTCATGAAAGACATAAATATCAACATCCAAGAAGAACAATGCACCAAAAAATGAAGTAAATCCCAATCGATCTCTCCAGAGACACCTACTCTTCACAATGTCAAATATCAGAGATAAAAAGAGTATTTTGAAAGCAGCATGTGAAAAGCAAAACATCACATGCAAGGGAACCTCCATAAGATTAAGTGCTGACCTCTCATCAGAAACAATGGAGGCAAGAAGTGGTACGATTTATTTAAGGTACTGAAAGACTGTAAGCTGAGATCAGGAACAAGGAAAGGATACCCACTGTCACCACTGTTATTCAATATTCTGCTAGAGGTTCAAGTTAGATCAATTAGACTAGACAAGGTACCTAAATAGGAAAAGAAGAAGTAAAACTTTCACTGTTTGCTGATAATATGATCCTATATCCAGAATCTCCTGAAAAATCCACAACAAACCTTTTGGAACTAACAGATGAATTTAGCAAAGTGGTGGGATTCATGATTAACATGCAAAGATCAATAGCATTTCTATGCATTACTGATGTCACATCTGAGGAGGAAATCAGAAAAAAATTCCAATAATAATAACAACTGAAACAATCAGATATTTAGGAATAAACTTAACCAAGGACGTAAAGGACCTGTTTTCATAAAACTGCAAAACAGTGCTAAAAGAAACTGAAGAAGACCTAAATAAATGGAGGGGCATTCTGTGTGCATGTATTGGAAGATAAAATATCACTAAGATGTCAATTCTACCCAAATTGATTTATAGACTTAACACAATCCCAATAAAAATCCCAACAATCTTTTTTGCAGAAGGGGCAAAACCAATTCTCAAATGTATTTGGAAGGCTACTGGACCCTGAATAGCCAAAAAGTTCTTAAAAAAGAAAAACAAACTTGGAAGACTCTGTTCTCTGGACTTTAAAGCATATTACTTAGACGCAGTGGTAAAAAACATCATGGTCCTGGCATAAAGACAGACACATTGACAAACAGAACTAAACCAAGAACACAGAAAATAGACCCTCACATCTTCAGTGAAGTGATTTTTGGCAAGATTGTCAGGACCTCCCAGCTGGGCCAGAACAGTCTATTCAACAAATGGTGCTGGGGGAAATGGATATCAATATCTGAAAGAAAGAAAAAAAACCTTTATTTCACACCAGATAAAAATTTAAAAATGGGTCAAGGTCCTAAATATAAAAAAAGACAACCATGAATCTCCTAGAACAAAATGTAGAAAACATCTTCAAGGTCTTGTGGTAGGCAGTAGTTTCTTAAACCTTACACCTAAAGCACAAACAACAACAACAAAAAAATAGATAAATGGGACCTCCTCAAAACTAAACATTTTTTCTCCTCAAAGGACTTTGTCAAAAGGGCGAGAAGGCAGCTGACTCAAAAGGAGAAATTATTTGGCCGTCACATATCCATGATACGCAAAGAGATAATACAACTCAACAAAAAAAAAAGACAAACAACCCCATTTAAAAATGGGCAAAAGTCTTGAAAAGACAATTGTCCAAGGAAGAAATACAAATGCAAAGAAAGACATGAAAAACATGCTCAACATCACTAGCAATTAGGGAAATGCAAGTCAAAACTATAACGCGATATGCATTTCACACCGATTACAAAGTCAGAAAACTGTAAATGTTGGAGAGGATGTTGAGAGATAGGAATGTTATTCACTGTTGGTGGG
The DNA here is from genome assembly GCF_030445035.2 of Dasypus novemcinctus. Taxonomy (NCBI): domain Eukaryota; kingdom Metazoa; phylum Chordata; class Mammalia; order Cingulata; family Dasypodidae; genus Dasypus; species Dasypus novemcinctus. The sequence continues at coordinate 111,602,433 of NC_080673.1, read as the reverse complement.
ATTGTAGAATAGTACAGACACTTTGGAGGACTGTTTTGAAGTTCCTGAGGAAGTTGAATATAGACTTGCCATGTGACCTTGCAATACCATTCCTAGGTATATACCCAGAAGAACTGAGGCAGAGACATGAACAGACATCTGCACTCCATTGTTCAGAGCAGCATTATCCATGATTGCCAAAAGTTGGAAACAATCCAGGTGTCCATCAACTGATGAATGGATAAACAAATTGTGGTGTATACATATGATAGAATATTATGCAACAGAAAGAAGAAATGAATTCATGAAGTATATGACAACATGGATGGACTGGGAAGACATTATGTTGAGTGAAGCAAACCAGACACAAAAGGACAAATACTGTGAGATTGCCTTACTAAATACCAAATGTACTGTGTAAAATCATGGAGTTAATAATTAGACAAATGGTCACCAAAAATAGAAAGAGGGTAGAGAACAGAAAGCTGAGGTCTAATCTGTATAGAATTGGTAAAAGTGTTCTTTGTAAATCTTTGTAAATGAGTAGAAATATTGACAGCTTATCATGGTGTTTGTAACTAGCAGTGCTATTGTATGGGTATGATCATTAACATCAAAAACAAAGCTTTTGCATTTTTAAATTTTTTGATACCCCAATTTATTTTACATTAATTTTTCTAAATTAATATGTATTCCATATCTAACCTTTAAACTCATCACTATATTCCATTTTACTATTAATGGAACCTGGCAATATATTGGGCTTCATTTTTGAAGAAGTTTTGGATCACAGAGAGGTTCAACAATGGCAGCAGAGGAATACTGGTGTGGGATGTTATTAACAGGGGACACATGGTTGGCAGGGAGTTCTCCAGGGCATATATCCAGGGTACTTAAAAATGTTTGGGTATTTTCATAGTGGTTACAATTAAAAACAACAACTGAGGGAGTGCCTAGTTCCTAGCCAGGAGAGCTCAATCACAGTCCCTAAAGGAGCAGCAACAATCCCCCAAGTGCAACGGCAAAGACCAAAAAAGAAGGAAGGTCCAACAATCAGCCCTTTATACTAATGACTATGCTTGTAAACCTGTGCACCTGAAATAAGAACAAGGCCTAGAGCTGCAGGGTGCCTACAAGTTACCTCCTGAGAGCCTCCGTGTTGATCAAATGTGGCCAGTCTCAAAGCCAAACTCAGCATGTAAATGTGTTGCCTAGCCCCCCAGTGTGGGACATGACCCCTGGGGATGAGCCTCCCTGGCACCAAGGGGTTGCTACCAAGTACCAGCTGACGATGTAACTAGAAAATGACTTTGAATAAAAGGGTCAACTCTGACCAGCAGGATATCTCAGTCTACATATAATACCAGGAGTTAAAAATGCTTTTTGACCTGAATAAAAGGGGGAAGTGGAAAGGACAAGTGAGTTTATATGGCTATGAGTCTCTAAAAAGAGCCGTGAGATTATCAGAGGGATTGCCCTTATGCACACCTGAGCAGAGTCCCAGAGACAGAAAAAAGTAGATGCAACCCCAGGTATTGGTTCTTCTGAGGACTGCAGAGACCCACAGATTCCACGGTCATGGCAGATGGAGTTCAGTACCATGTCAGTTTGCCCTACTGTGGAGTGTGTGTTTCTGTGTAATGGAGCTAGACTCAGATGTGATCTTTGTCCACAAGCCTCTCCTGTTACTTTTACTGGAACTGCAGTTGGTGCTGGGGTTTAATATATACCCAGGTGACCTGAATCTCTGGACTGACCATGTGATAGCCAGGCCCTGAGCCTCAACAGACTTGCAACTCCTACACTCTGGTTTATTGGACTTACCCCAGCCAGCTAACATGGAGATGAAGAAGGCCAACCACCACACCATGGAGCCAAGAGTGCCTACAACTGAAAGCAGAAGAATTGCATCCAGCATCCATCTGGAATCTAAGTCCCCTCTTGATATAGATGTGGAGTGGATATGGCCATTCTAGGGTCCACAGGATGGAGGAATAGAGAATGGGTTAGAGTGGACTTACTGATATTCTATTCATGAACTCCTGTGATTAGTAATAGAAGAAAATGTGGCACTGGTGTGGAGAAAGTGACCATGGTGGTTGCTGGGGTTAGGGAGTGGGAGGAAGAGATGTGATGTGGGGGGATTTTCGGGGCTTGGAGTTGTCCTGGGTGGTGCTGCAGGGACAGTTACCAGACATTGTATGTCCTCCCATGGCCCACTGGGTGGACTGGGGGAGAGTGTGGGCTATGATGTGGACCATTGACCATGAGGTGCAGCGGTGCTCAGAGATGTATTCACCAAGTGCAATGAATGTCTCATGATGATGGAGGAGGTTGTTGTTATGGTCAGAGGAGTGGGCTGAGGGGGATAAGGGGTGTATGGGGACCTTAATGTAACATTAAAAAAATAAATAAAGAGAAAAAAAATTTTAAAAAGAATGAAAGCTAAAAACTGTAATGTGGTACTTTATATCAAAGTAAAACCTCATGTAAACATGAATATGGGCAATATTGTACATATAAGACTGTTTCACAAAATATAAATATAAATAAATACACTAGAAAGGAAAATGATTAGCAGCTATGTATGGCAGGAGAAGCATAGAGAGATTGTGAGGTGATGAATTTTACTTGTTTGTTTTTCATTTATTATTATTATTGGAATAATATAAGTACTCTAAGATGATTGAAGTGATGAATGTACAAATATGTGATTACACTAAATACCATTGGTTTTACACTTTGGATGGATTTATGCTTTATTAATATGTACCAATAAAATTGATTTGTTTAAAAAATCAGTTATAAGAATACAATTTGTCTTGGGTCAAAATTACCCTCTTGCTGTAGACCTGTGAAACTTACGAAACAGGTTATCTGTTTCCAGTAGATAAAGTATATAAAGGAGGCACTGACATAGGCTAAACATTTGTAATACTATAAGAATTTGAGAGGGAAAGATGAGTCGTAGGTCCCAACAGTTGTGAAAAGCTGTAGGACTTATTCCATTAGACTTCAAAGTCCGAGAGTCATCCTTAAAATGATGGTGGTTTCTTCTTCTCCTCAGGGCCTCATGGGGGCCCACCCTTTCTACAGGCTTGCCCAAAAGCCATTTTCTCAGCTTCACCCTCATCAAATGTCTCTATGGCAACAAAGTTCCAGACCTTACCCTCCAAGAATATTTGGGTGATGGCCACACTTTCCCAATCTCTGGGGCACAGTATCAACCCCCATAGTACAGTGAGGTGGAAGCAACATTCTTCCTCATCTTTGGGGTACAGACCCGGAGGTAAATAGTGGGGTGGCAACCTGGCTCTCCCTAAAATGTGGGGATTATGCCCAAACCCCTCAGAGCAGTGGAGGGGTGAGCTAACTCTCCTAACCTATGGGAAGAAGCTTACCCCTCTCAGAGAAGTGGGGTGGTGATCTAAACACTGGGGAATGCACTCCACCCTCTGTGTAGCCTGAGGTGGCCAAACTCCCCCTAACCAGTGGGCTGGAACATCACCCTTTTCAAATGCTGTGGTAAAAGCACTCTCTCCATACAAATGGGTGGGGCCCCTCTCTTGTCCAGAGGAAATGTCTTAACTCCAGACCTCTGTTTCCATGATTTTATTCCTAAAGCTGTTTGCTCTTCAGTCTTTCCCTTCCTTGTCCCTTTTAGTTCAGGCTTACAGTAGTTTTGTTCGTATCTATCTCACAAAAACTTGTTGAGCAGGAAGCAGGGGGTCAAGTCATCAGACAGTAAGACTTTCCACAAGTCCTTCCAGGATAACTGCATTTTCAATCCTGACTTAAAAGTCCCAACTTTAGTTAACTCCTCAAATGGGGCAGTATCAATTAGGGGTTTGATTTCCAGAAGCTTTGTATTTCTGAAATCAATCTCTGGTTTCTTTGTGCCCCACAATTCAGTTCTCAGCTTATCTCTTTCCTCTCAAATTTTGCTATAAGTTGCAAAAAGCCAGACTGCATTTTTCACATTTATTTTCAAAATCTTCTCGGTTAAATGTCCAAGCTCATCATTTTCAAATTCCATCTAACATCAGGAGTTAATCTTGCCAAGTTATCTGCAACAACAAAACAAGGATTGTCCTTCCTCCAGTTTCCAATGATAGTATCATCATTTCCTTCTTAGGCTTCATCAAAATAATCTGCGTCCATATTTTTACCAAAGTCTCTCCAAAGTAATCTAGGCCTTTTCCATCAATCATCTCATAATTCCTCAAAAAAATACCTCTTACCCATTTATAAAACTCTTCTAACACTTTTGGTAATTACAAGCAGCACAATCTCGCTCTCCTGGTACCAATATGTGTATTAGTCTTGCAAAAGGTTGCTGATGCAAAGTACCAGAAATCTGTTAGATCTTATAAATGTCATTTAATTGGGGGTAAAAGCTTGCAGTTCTCAGACTGTGAAAATGCCCAACTCCAGGCACCATAAAAGATACCTTCTCACCAAAGTCAAGTACAACAAATTGAAGGAAGGTAATGGGTGATCTCTGCCTGGTGTCTCCTTCCCTTTCAGGCTTCCTCTTCCCCTTGAGCTCCATGGGCTCAGCCTCTTGGGGCTTCATGCTTAAGTGATCCTGTAACCCTCTCTCTCCTGGCCTAGGGCTTGTTTCTTTCCAGGCTATCTATATCAGCCTCAGTTCTTCTGGGCTCAGTTCATTAGACAAAATAGCTCATCTCTCCCCAGGGCCTCAGCTGTTTGAGCCTACTCAATTCTGTCACATGGCAGGATAAAAAATGACAGCGCTCTCTTTTCCTGTATCTGTCAGAGTGTCCATTTATATCAGACACTGCAAGGGGGTGGGACTCAACCTGAGTCACACTCACTGATGTAGTTGAATCAAAGGACCAAAGGATCTTATCAGGTAATGTAATCAAAGGCCCCTTACCTTAATTTAATGCAATTAAAGGGTATCATATCCAGAGGAGTAGGTTAATTTACAAACATAATCTTTCTCTTTTTGGGTCATAAAATAATCTCAAACTGACACACCAATTATCCTTGTCTAGGACTGTTTTAATTGTTCTCTCCTAGATCCACCATTCCCATTAAATTCTCATTTCTATGCAATGGCAATGACATGGAGGATGCAGAGTTAAGAGTTCCATGATTCTGTAGAAGAGGAGAATGTTTTATTTCTATGTCTTAATGTCCTATGGATGGTGCCCAGCATATTACTAACTAGCATGTTCGGTGATGACAACTAGGCTGTTCAGTCAATAAGTCAACCTGTAGATACTTAACAAGCATTCACTATGTTCCATTTATATTCTAGGTGCTGGAGACATATGAGCAAACAAGAAGGACCATGTCTGTGGTCTTAAAGGAGATTATTTCTATTGGGTGGGTTTTCAAGAATACAAATAATAGACATGCAAATAAACAGATAAGACAATTTTACATATTGCTAAAAGAAAATTAGACTATAAAAATTGGGAAATAAGATAAAGACTGAATATAGGATGGCAAGAAGATATTATTTCAATTCTAAGGGACAACAATTGGGAATTTAAGCAGGTATGGGATTTTTCCTTTTGGAATAACGAAAGTGTTCTAAAATTGACTGAAGTAATGATTGTATAATTCTGTGATGAAAATGAGAGCTACTGAGTGTACACTTTGAATGGATTGTACAAAGCATGGGACTGTAGAGCACAATAATTCCTGTACTGGAAGATGGGCTGTGGTTAACAGGACAAATATGAAAATGTTCTCTCATGAATGATAACAAATGTATAATACTAATACAAGGTGTTAATAATTGGGTGGGTTGGGGGAAAATATACCAAAAGTAAGATATAGGCTATAGTTAGTAGTAATATTTTGAAGATGCTCTTTCATAGTTTGTAATGAATGTTTCCCAAGAATGCAAGGTATTGGTGGTGGATGATATATGGGAGCCCATATGATGATATGCATGTTTATTTTGTAAATTCACAACTTTTACTATGTATGTTCATGTATGAATGATATATTTCAATAATAATTTAATTAAAAAGGAAAACTGGAACAAGGGACGGTGGAAAGGATGAATGAGATCCAACATTCTACTCCATTTATTTCCATTTTATGTCCGATAATCATTGCTAAAATTTTCTCACTCTGCAAGCCATTTTATTTCCTCTTTTAGATGATTTAAGGCCCAGGCTATATTTTTCTTTTACCTCATTATATCCTGCCATTATTGATAATTCCAACATCTGTTCTTATCATCAATTATATATCTAACATATGTGGCAGTTTGAGATTATGAATTCCCAAAATAGAGATTGTTTGTAAACTAGTCTATTCCTCTGAGCACGATAAATCTTTGATTGTATTAGATTCTGCTGAGAAGTCTGATTAAATTATGTTAAGATTAGGGCTTTGATTCAGCCATGTCATTGGAATGCAATTAGCACTGAGGCATAGCCCCCTTGGTGGGCTGATACTCTCACAAGAAAGTTGATACACAAGCTCATTAGACATGGCAGAAGTCTTGCAAAGAGAGATGAGCCTGACAGTCTTTGGTGATCATTGGCTAATACAATATCCAAGTCTTTTACTCTTTAACTCCATTGATAATTATATCACATTATATTATGGCCATATTCTAAATACTGGCAACACAAAGTATATCTCACCTCTAAGATATTGAATTTGGTCAAACACCTCTTTTATTAAAATTTCTTATGTCACCTTCCAATATTAATATAACTTTTAGGATGTAATATCAGAACTGACTTTAAGTGACTTTCCCTAATTTCACCAAGATTTTCAAGTTTACCCAGAATCATGAATCATGACTATTACATGTTTTCTGTTCTAATGAAGTTTTTCCAGTTAATCTAGGCCTCTTTCTTTCTTTATTAATAAAATTGTTTAATCAACATATATTTAATGAGTACCACAAGGTATCTGGCATATACAAAATTTGGGGGAGTCAGGCTTTCAGTTCTGAAGAATACAGTATTACAAACTAAAGCTCAGAAGGGAAATGACATAATAAAATGATAGCATATATCCAAGGAATCTGACCTAGTCTGGGAAGGTTCAGGAAGCTGACTAATGACTGGAGATAGAGGATAAATTGGAGTTATTTAGGCAAATGGGGTTGGAGAAGTAAAGCACAATCTTAAATGAGTTTAATCATCACTATGTCCACCATACATCAGGCATTTGCTTAGATTCAAATGATTATTTTTATTGTTTGTATGCCCCTGTCTTTGTTTTATGTCTCTTTTTTATTGTTTTTCTCTCCCAAAGACTTCTTTATGCTAAATTCTTGTGTTTTGATGCTCATGCTTCACCACCAATCCCACAATAATTTAAAGACTGTTAGGTACAGGTGGAGTACTCAATAAATAATTTTAAAATCATATTAAGACATTTGCCTTTTATATATTTATGCAGTCTTTAATCAAAAGTGTTTTCCTCCTTGGACTTATATACAGTTCAGATAAAAATACACTGAAGTTAATTGAAGCGTATAGTGAGATAATGGGATTGGCTTAAGGTAGAGTTTTGCATTTTTAATTTATTGTTCCACTTCTACTTTTGTATTCTTATTACTAAAATCAACATTTTATTTCCAGAATGTTTTGTACCCTGAGGACAATAATACAAGAGAAGTATAAGAACATGTACATTATGAATTTCACTGCAGAAACAAACTAAATGTGGAACAGTAGGGATATAGTAATTATTTTATATCTCAACCTGATGGACTATTATACAGCCACTAAAATGAACTGTTATAAAACCCTCTACATTATTTTATATAGTGATTTTTGATGAAGAAAACAAAATGTTTAAGTTATGTCTCTTCAGTGATTACTATTGTATAAGAAGCATGTATGCATGTGGCCAAGAATTGGAATGATTATAGAAAATAGAATTGATTTGCTAGAGTGGTCAGTTGGTTGATGAATTATTTCCACCACTTTTCTTTTCATAATTGAATATCAGTATTCAAGAACAATAAGAAAATACCTTAAACTTAAATAGTTACATGCAGTGGCTTACATTTATGTACTCCAGAAAAAGATGTTCTTAATTTTAATGCATTCCTGTGGTGTTAATCCACTGCAGCCAACTGTGAAATGACAGTCTTTGGAGAGAAGACATCACCTTACTCACCCATCCATTTTGGACTTCCAGCCTCAAAACCATGATCCAATAAATTCTTGTGGTTTAAGCCAACCCATTTTATGGCATTTGTTTTAACAGCTGGGGAACTAAAACAGAACTGTGAGGATGCAGTAATTATGTTATATTATATAGTAATTATATTATGTTACATCATATTATATAACCACTAAAATTAATAGTTATAAAACACTCTGCATCATCTTGAAAAGTGCTACTGATAAAGAAAAACTAAATGCTTAAGATATCTCTTCAATAACTGCTAACATGTAAGAGTATGTATGCTTGAAGTAAAAAACTGAATGATTATGGAAAATAGAATCTTGACTTGTTAAAGTGTTCAGTTTATTAGTGGATTTTTTCTATCATTCTTCTTTTTATAACTGGGTAACAATATTTAAGAACCATAAGAAAATGTCTGAAGCTTAAATAGCTATGCAAGATTGCTTAATCAAGGAAAGAATATGCATATTTGAATATGTAGAACAGAATAAGCCTACCATGTGCATCTTCCTGATCATTAATAATCTTTAGAATTTTAACCTCTCATATTTAGCATAAATCTGAATCCCATCATCAAGGTTTTCTTTAGCTTCAGTTATAAGAGATACTTTTATCTCTGGTCTATCTTTTGCATTTCAATTATACATAGCCTGCAAGTCAGCTTTGGCTTCTTTCCCAAGTGATATACAGGTTTTACAAAATGTTTTACACATTATCAGTAAGTCCATTCTTTTTGATACTTTTGCCAGGTGTGAAATAATTAGAAATCTATTTTCCCTTTCACTGATTAAAATCACTATTATTTTTGTCAATTTTGTATACTTTTAGAATCAACAGTACTAGATTTTGTTTATAGAGTATTTATGAAGATTAGTACAAAAATCCCCATGCCAGCTGCAATATATTGTTGAGCTCTTCAAAGAACACTTCCCATTATTTTTTTCACTGTGTCTTTGTTTTTCATTTTCCCTTTGGTTTTACATCAGACCACCCTGTTTTCTGGAGGGGAAATGATGATCATATCTGATGTAATTCTGAAGTTTCTTTAAATGAAAGAGGATTTATAACTCTTATATTATCTACAACTACTTTTGTTTAGAACAAAATTGCATGCATATTGTTAGATTAGCATTGAAAAATGGTTTTAAAAATCTTTTTGTTTGTCTAAAAATATTTCTTTTGTCTAAAAAAACATCTTCTAATAAAGATTTGTAGGAAATAATCTTTTCTAAATTTAACTGGAACATATTTCTGTACTCTTCCTCATCCTTAGTATTTCATCCCTGCTAAAGGTTTCGAAACTTAGCTCTTTATTAACATCTAATACAATTATGATATACATACATTTAGTTAATCTAAATTTTTTTATATTGGTGCAAAAGCCTCAACACAAAATAATCCTGCATAATATTTTATATCTTTTTATGGACATGTAGATTTGTTAGGTTAGATATTTTTAATGATATCTCAATACCCAACATGTAAAATATAAAATTTTAATTAAATCACTTAAATGAAATTATTGAATTTTAATATAGAAGAAGCTCAAAAATAAATATATGATTTCTATCTAACAATATTTAGAAACAGTAAGAAAATATCTTCTTTTAATTGACCCATTAAATACTGGCATTACAAAATGAGAATAAAAAATTTATCTTTCAAAGATACATATCTTCTAAAAATGTTTCTGATTTTCTAGCATGTGTAAAATTACTAAATTTTATCTACAATGTACCTGAATTCTCTGGAAGAATAATTTAATATTTGAGACTGTTTGGGAAAATTATTAGCACCTTCAAAACTACTGAATGTCAAGTCAGATAAAATACATTGTGTAGTCTAAGTTATGAAACTGAATTGAGTAAGACAAAATTTGAACTGCTTTCCCGATCTTCATCCCAAGACTAAAGCTCCCTTTAGGATCTTCCAATCTATAGCTCCAGCCATTTCATTATGTACTTGTAGTCATGCTGCCTAACACATGACTTTGCTACTGTGACCACAGCCAATTGAGTTAAGGGAGAGCATTAGTCTCAAAAGAAGATGTTCCATATGTTCCATATGTTTGACAGGGAAAAGGTGACTGAACCTGCATGATTCTTTCTTTGGGGGATTTGAAATATTATGTTATGAAAGTCAAGGTTTAGTAGCAATAGCTGAAGGTGAAAAGTACAGGGAAAAATGTATCAGAGGCTGCATGGGAGGAAGAAATAATAAAAATAATATAATAATGACAGTAAAATGAAAATGCTTTTGTTTAGGTCTGTAGAAGAAGCAGGGAAATCATTGTAAATAATGTGATGCTAAAATGAAGAAGGGATTCTTACAGCTCATTCCTTAGAAAGATAATCTCGGGAGATTTCCAGGATGATGAAGGATTAGAGACACACAAGACTCACTTCCAGAAAAATAGCTAGAGGGCAGGCAGTAACTGCCTAGAAAACTATTCTAGGGCTTAGAACACTTAGAAGGATAGGCACCACCCAGAAGAGAGAGGGGCAAAGGAAAAAAGAGATTTGACAGGAAACTTCTGTGAGCAAAAGCTGCAGCTGTGGCTGTAACTACTGGAGTCTGTGCCCCCACCCTCCACCCTAGGCACAGACAGCAATGAGTCTACCAGCCCTTGGCCAGTGGCTACCGATAGAGGTGTTACAAGGGTCCACTTTCCCAGAAAAGGGGAGTATGACAGTTGGATATTGTTCATGAATTCCAAAGATAGATATTGGATTGTGTTTGTAAACTGGTACGTTATTCTGCACATATTAGATTGTATTCGAGTCAGAGGATTCATTTTACTTTATTAAATTAAGATTACGGTTTTTATTTGACCATGTCATTAGGGCAACTCAGTCTGAGTCCCTGCCTACAACTTACCTACAGATGTGTGCTATATAAATGGATGCTCAATCAGAGACAGGGGAATAAACACACAGAGAAGGAGAACACAGAGAGTTGAATTTTGATGCTGTAACCCTGGGGAGAGAATCAAGCCATTCATCTGATAGTTTATAGCTGGTCTTGTGGAGAGAGCAAAGCAGCTGAGCCCAGAAAGAGACAATCCCTGGGAAGAAAGACAAACCTTAGGCCAAAAGCTGGGACCATGGAGACTTAAGAGGAAGAGGAAAGCTGAACCCCCACAGAGACTGGCAGCCATCTTGCTCTAACACATGGCAACAGATTTTGATGAGGGAAATAACTTACACTTTATGACCTTGTGACTGTAAGCTTCTACCCCAAATAAATACCCTTTATAAAAGCCAACAGATTACTGTTACTTTGCATCAGCTCCCCTTTGCCTTGTTAGTAATGGGAGAGAGAGGGACATAGCCTGAGGCCAATTCAGTTTTTGACAAACAATTTGATCTGCTGTGTCCGATAAGTCATGCCCTTCCAGGCTAAGTGGGGCTCTGGCATTTTTGCCCTTGAGACCAGCAGAGGACTAACGAAAACTTAGTTCTCAGACACCCTCTCTACTGACCTGGAAGAGTTGAAGATGATGCAGAGGAGAGTGGAATTATTTCCTTCTTTGGAAAAGGGAGGGGACAGCCAGTTGGGGAGAAGATCTGCTTCAGAGAAAGTTTGATTTTCAAGGCTTAGTTCTGAATACCCCACCCGGAGGAAGAATACTCCATCACATTGTTTCCACACTGCATGCACAGCCTGAGTAACAGTGAACACATTCCAACCAGGGTTTCAGTAGAGAGGTTTACCAAAGAGTGCCATCTGCCAGTAGATGAAAAAGTGCATGCAAGGAAGATAAAATTAAATAATTAAATTGGCTTTTTTTTTTTTTTCAGGCCTTTACAGCCTCCCTCCCCAAGGTCCTTGGAAATGGTTTGAAACCCATTACTTGGTCCATGGCTCTGATTTGAACTAAAGAGGGACAACACTAAGGACCTTGAACAAGTTAAAACAATAATCATAGAACCACACACAGCCACTTACCAATAAATCCCTACACAAGAGAGAGAAACCGAGCATGAGAGTAAATGCACCATCATAATCAGATGCCTAGACAAGAGCAAAAAATTACAAGCCATACTAAGTAAAAGGAAGATATGCCTTAGTAAAAGGAAGAAAAGGCCCAGGATTAGAGACAATTAGTCAATGATATTCATGCAAATTTCATAAATCAAATCAAGGAGTTGAAGGACAATAAGGCTAAATAGATAGAGGGCATCAAGAAGACCCTGGGCAAGCACAAAGAAGCATTTGAAAACTTGAATAGAAAAATAACAAAGCTTTTGGGAATTAGAGACACAATAGGTGAGATTAAAATCACATTAGAGTGGACTTACTGGTATTCTATTATAGAACTACGTGACTCTAGCAATGGAAGAAATTGTATCATTGATATGGAGACAATGGCCACAGGAGTTGCTGAGGGCAGGGAGAGGGAAGAAGAGATGTGATATGGGGGCATTTTGGGGACTTGGAGTTGTCCTGAATGATATTGCAGGGATAGATAGATGCTGGACATTATATATCCTGCCATAATCCACTGAATGGACTGGAGGAAAGTATAAACTATAATGTAAACTATAATCCATGCAGTGTAGCAGTGCTCCAAATGTATTCATCAAATGCAATGAATGTGCCACACTGATAAAAGAGGTTGTTTATGTGAGCGGAATCAGGGGGCTGGGGAGTGGGTATTGGGGAACCTCTTAAATGTTTAAAGTAACATTTTGTGTGATCTATGTATTTTTAAAAAGACAAAAATAAAATAAAAAAAAACACATTAGAGGTATACAACAGCAGACTCAAAATATAAAATAAAGAATCTGTGATGCAGAAGGCAAAACAATTGAAATCAAAGAGTGAGAACAGAGAGAGAAGAATGAAAAATAATTGAGCAGGGGCTCTGGACGTTGACTAATAGCATCAAGTAAAACTATATATGTGTCATGGGAGTTGCAGAAGAAGAAGAGAATAGAAAGGAAGAAGAAAGAGTATTTGAGAAATAAATGACTGAAAATTTCCCAACTCTGATAAATGATATGAATTTATATGTCCAACAAGTACAGCATACTCCAATCAGAATAAATCTGAATAGACCTACTCCAAGACGCATACTACTCAGAAAATAAAATGCCAAAGATAAAGAGAAAATTCTGAAAGCAATTAGGGAGAAGCAAATGATCACATAAAAGGGATGCCCATGAAGACTTAGTGCAGATTTCAGAAGCCAGGGAGGCAAGAAGACAGAGGTATGATATAATTTAGGTACTTTAAAATTGCCATCTGAAGATTCTTTATCCAGAAATACTGTCCTTCAAATATGAAGGTGAGTTTAAAATATTCACATGTAAATGAAACTAAGAGAGTTCTTAAATAAGAATTCAGCACTGCAAGAAGAACTAAAGGGAGTTCTGTTGCCTTAAAGGAAAAGACAGGAAAGAGAGACTAGCAAGTGAATGTAAAAATAAATACTATAAGAAAGGATAACCAAAAGGGTAAAAGGACAGACAAAATAAGATATGGCATATGAAAGTCAAATAGTAAAATGGGGTAATTAAATAAAAAATATATTTACAGAAAAAACACTGGAAGTAATGGATTAAACTCCCTAGTCAAAAGACATAAGCTGGCAGAATGGTCAAAAATCTTGAATCATCCATATGCTGTCTATAAGAGAATCATCTTAGGGAAGCAGAGTTGGCCCAGTGGTTAGGGCATCCATCTACCACATGGGAGGTCTGCGGTTCAAACCCCAAGCCTCCTTGACCTGTGTGGAGCTGGCCCTCGCAGTGCTGATGTGCGCAAGTAGTGCCATGCCATGCAATGCAGGGGTGTCCCTGCATAGGAGAGCCCCACATGCAAGGAGTGCACCCCATAAGGAGAGCCACCCAGCATGAAAGAAAGTGCAGCCTGCCCAGGAATGGCACTGCACACACAGAGAGCTGACACAGCAAGATGATGCAACAAAAAGGAAACAGAGTCCCATGACACTGATAACAACAGAAGCAGACAAAGAAGAACACACAGCAAATAGACACAGACAACAGACAACTGGGGTGGGTGGGGAAGGGGAGAGAAATAAATAAATAAATAAATAAATAAATAAATAAATAAATAAATAAAAAGAGAATCATTTTAGTCCCAGGGATACAAATAGGCTGAAAGTATATGGTTGGAAAAATATATTTCACACAAACAATAACCATAAAAGAGCAGGGGTAGCTATACTAGTTTTGCACAAAACAGACTTAAAATGCAAAATGTTATAAGACACAGGCCATTATATATTAATAAAAGGGCAATGCACAAAGAACTTGAACAATATAATAATTGAGCTAGACCATAACAGACATATATAGAACATTGCACTCCACTTTAACAGGTTATTCATTCTTCTTAAATGCTCATGGTTCATTCTCTGGAATAGACCACATGTTGAGTCACAAAGCAGATCCCAATAAATATAAAAAAGATTGAATTTATACAAAGTACCTTCTCAAATCATAATGGAATGAAGCTGGATTTAAATAATAGCTGGAAAGAGGGAAATTTGCAAATGTGTGGAGGTTGAACAACACATTCCTAAACAACTAGTGGGTCAAAAAAGAGATTGTAAAAGAAATTGTGAATATCTCAAGATGAATGAAAACAAGAACACAATTTATCAAACTTATGGGATACAGCAAAGGCAGTGCTGATAGGGATAGTTATAGCCCTAAATGCCTATATTAAAAGAAGATCCAAAATCAAAGTCTTAAATGAAAACATTGACGAGCTAGAATAAGAACAGACAGTCAATCCCAAAGCATGCAGAAGGAAAGGAATAATAAAGATTAGAACAGAAATAAATTAAACTGAGGGAAAAAATACAATAGAAAAAATCATCAAAACCAAAAGCTGGTTCTTTGAAAAGATCAGTAAAATTGAAAGATACTTTGCTAGACTAACAAGGAAAAAAAAGAGAAGAAGCAAATAAAATCAGAAATGGAAAGGGTATCATTATGACTGACACCACACAAATAAAAAGAATAATAAGAGAATATTATGGGAAAGTATATGCCAACAAATTAGACAACCTAGATGAAATAGGCAAATTCCTAGATATGCACAAATGGCCAACATTGACTCCACAAGAAATACAGGAACTCAACAAACAAATCACATTTAAAGAAATTGAATCAGTCATCAAAAACCTCCCAACAAAGAAAAGTCCAAGACCAGATGCTTTCACAGGTGAATTCTTGATGAATTATCACAAGTCCTGTTTAAACTCTTCCAAAAAATTGAAGAGAAGGACAAATTATCCAACACATTTTATGAAGTAACTATCACCCTTCTACCAAAGCCAGATAAATAAAAGAAAAGGAAATTAGAGACCAATATCACTAAGGAAAATAGAGGCAAAAATTCTCAGCAAAATACTTGCGAATAAAATCCAACAACATATTAAAATAATTATACATCACAGTCAAGAGTGATTTATACCTTGTAAGGAAGTGTGGTTCAACACATGAAAATCAATTAACGTTATACACCACATTTAGAAATTGAAAGAAAAAACTGACATGATCACCTTGATCTACACAGAAAAGGCAGAATCCTTTCTAGATAAAAATCAGCATCATTTCTTGATAAAAATAAAAATAACACTTTAAAAGATAGGAATAAATAGGACTACAAGGAAAGTTCCTCAACATGATAAAGGGCACATATGAAAAACCCACAGCCAACATCGTATTCAATGGGGAATGGATGAAAGTTTTCCCTCTAAGACTGGGAACAAATCGAGTATGCCCACTGTCACCTCTCTTATTTAACAATGCACTAGAACTTCTACCTAGAACAATTGGGCTAGAAAAAGAAATAAAAGGAATTCAAATTGTAAAAAAAGAACTGAAGCTCTCATTATTTGTACATGATGTGATCCTATATTTAAAAATTTCCAAAATATCTAAAACAAAGTTGCTAGAACTAATAAATAAGTCCAGCAAAGTGACAGGATACAAGATCAACATGCAAAAATCAGTAATGTTTCTATACATTAGTACTGAACATCTGAGGAAATCAGGGAAAAAATTCCATTACCAATAGCAACAAAAAGACTCAGGTACCTAGAAAATAATTTAAAAGAGATGTAAAGACCTTTAGTCAGAAAACTACAAACACTGCTAAAAGAAATCAAAGATTAAACAAAGGAAAGACATTCTGTTTTCAAGTATTGGAAGACTAAGTATTGTGAAGATGTCAAGTCTAAACAAACTGATTTATATATTTAATGCAATCAACATTTTAACTGCCTACTTTACAGAAATTAAAAAGAAGAGCAAAGCAGGAGGACTCATACCTGATCTTGAAACAATGCTTCAATATGAGTTCATCAATTGTACAAATGTACCACACTAATGAAAGATGTTGTTGATGGGGAAAATTGTAGAAAGGGGAAGTTGTGGGATATATGACAAACCCCTATATTTTTTATGTAACATTTATGTATTCAAAAGTTTCTTTGGAAATAAAATTAAACTAAATTAAAAAAAAACAAAACAAAAAACACCAGCATGGTATTGGCATAAAGATAGACAAATTGATCAATGGAATAGAACTGAGAATCCAGAAATAGACCCTCACCTCTACAGTTAACTGGTTTTTGACAAGCCTACCAGGTTTGGTTTACTGGGACAAAACAGTCTTTCAACAAATGGTGCTCGCAGAACTCGATATCCATAACCAAAAGAATGAGATATGGGTCTCATTAAATCTCATTAAAGAGATTGAATCGGTCATCATATCTCACTCCCTATTGAAGAATCAACTCAAAATGGATCAAAAACTTAATATATAAAAGCCAGCACCATAAAACTTCTAGAAGATAATGTAGGGAAACATCTTCAAGAATGGATGGTGGTGGTGAACTTGGCCCAGTGGTTAGGGTGTCTGTCTACCACATGGCAGGTCTGTGGTTCAAACCCCAGACCTCCTTGACCCGTGTGGAGCTGGCCCATGCATAGTGCTGATGTGTGCAAGGAGTGCCCAGCCACTCAGGGGTGTCCCCACATAGGGGAGCCCCATGCACAAGGAGTGCACCCCATAAGGAGAGCCATCCAGCATGAAAGAAAGTGCAGCCTGCCCAGGAATGGTGCCGTACACACGGAGAGCTGACACAACATGATGACGCAACAAAAAGAAACACAGATTACCGTGTCGCTGACAACAACAGAAGCAGACAAAGAAGAAGATGCAGCAAAAAGACACAGAGAAGAGACAACTGGGGTAGGGGGAAGAAAGAGAGAGAAATAAATACATAAATTAAATAAACGGTAGTTGGGTTCTCTTAAATCTTACTCCCAAAGCATAGGCAATGAAAGAAAAATATAGGACCTCTTCAAAATTAAACACTTCTGCACCTTAATGGAATTTGTCAATAGGATGACAAGGCAGATGACTCAATGAGAGAAAACATTTGGAAATCACACGTCTAATATTGGTTTAACATACATAATACATAAAGAGTCCCTACAAAGTAGCAATAAAAAGACAAATGACTCAATTAAAAAATTGACAAAAGGCTTGAATAGATATATGTCTAAAGAAGAAATAAAAATAGCAAAAATATATGTGAAAAAATATTCAACATCACTCATGTTTAGGGAATGAAAATAAAATCTACACTAGGATATCATTTCACACCTATCAGAATTACCACTATTAAAAAGACAAAAAATTAAAAGTGTTGGAATGAATGTGGAGGGATTGGAACACTTATTCACTATGGGACCATAGAATGGTACAACTCTGTGAAAGATTGGCAGTTCATATAGATTTGCCATTTGACCTTGCAATACCACCACTAGGTATATACCTAGAAGAACTGAGAGTAGTGACATGAACAGATATCCATACACTTATGTTCATAGTGGCATTATTCACAATTACCAAAAGATGGAAACAACCCAGGCACCCATCAACGAATGAATGGATAAACACATTGTGGTATATACATATGATGAAATATTATTCAGCTGCATGAAGGAATGAAGTTGTGGAGCATATGATAATATGAATGAACCCAGTGGACATTATTATGAGTGAAGCAAATAAGACACAACAGGACAAATATTGTATGGTTTTGCTATTATGAAATATACAGATTGAGCAAATTCATGGAGTTAATAACCAGAATATAGGTCACCAAAAAATAGAATGAGGTTGGAGAATGGAAAACTGAGGTTTAATCTGTTGCATATTGGTTAAATGACTGTTCATAAATCTTTGAAAATGAATAGAAATATTGAAAGTGCATCATGCTGTTTGTAACTAGCAGTGCTAATATATGAGTACGATAGTGGTTGAAAGGGAAAGTTCCCATTTATTATTAGAAGGAAAGCTAAAAAAATGAAACATGGGGCTATTTAGCATAGTGAATCTTCATGTGAAAAATAAATATGGGTAATATACATAAAAGACTGTTCTTCTTTGAAACAGAACAAATGTACTTTAACGTTACAAGATACTAATATTAGGGTGATATTTGGGCAAAAATACAACCAAAGCAAACTATGGACAGTATTTCAAATTATATTAATAATCTTCCATTAGTGGTATAACAAGGAATATGGTAAGTAAAAGAAACTAGGCAATAAGCACAACATATTGTTTGACTCCATCTATAGAAAATATAAATGCAAATAAATTAGAGAGCCAGAAATAGAATAGCAGTCATGCATGGAAGGGAAAAAATAGAGAAATTGAGAGTTGACTACTTAGGGGTAGAGTTTTTGTTGGTTTTTATTTATCATTATTATTATTATTGGAGTAATGAAAATGCTCTAATTTTGATGGAAATAATGCACAACTCTGTGCTTATACAAAATAGCATTAATTGTGTGCTTCGAAAGGATTATATGTTTTATGAATACATTTCAATAAAATTGATTTGAAAAAAAGATGATCTTATAACAAGGTAACATCTAGACAAATCTTAGACCTTGAATGACCTCCTAGTTTCCATCAGCGTAGTTTACAAGAAGCATGACCATAATTGCAGTTCTGATTGTATTTGTGTTGGCTGGTCTATCCACTATTCCTATATTAACATGAAGCCTGGTGTCTTAGTTTTCTGAATGCTATGGCAAATATCACACAGTGGGTTGGCATAATAACAGAAATTTATTGTGTTACAGTTTCAGAGACTAGAAAAATTGCATCCTCTTTGGGGTCATTAGAATTCTGATAAGCTGGCAATCCTCAAATTCTTTGGATTTCCCAGCAGTGGCGATATCCTCTCTTTTCTCTTCTGGTTCATTGACTTCCAGCATCTAGCTCCTCTATGTGGCTTCTCTTCATAAAGCCTTCAGTAATAGGATAAAGGCCCAATCTCATTCAGTTGGATCACATCTTACCTAGAAATAACACTTTCTTCAAAAAGTCCTATTTACAGTGGGTTTATACTCACAGGTATGGATTAAGGTAGGAATTTTCAATCTGCCACATCTGCCTAAAACAATAAGATTTACTTTTCCTTAATTACTTGTATATTTTTCTACCATATCCCTTTTTTCAAACTAAATAAGTTGATACATAAAGGAGTTAACACAGAATTCTGTTAATCTGAGAGAGAGTTAGCATGTGCTTACATGCTCTTTGGTCCTTTGCCAAAAAAATTATGACCCCAAATTTATTTCAGCTAGAAGTGAAAATAAATCACCATGAGCATAGCTGCAAAGTGAAATACAGTGCACTATGCATATACGAATATTTCCATCACAACTATTATCTCAATAAATCAACCTTGTGTAAGTCAATTCTTCAATAACCAAGTGCTAGTACATACATATACACCAAATTCTCCCTACTGTGGAAAAAGGGAGCACTTATAAATAAGCACTTTTATAATAATTCAAAAACATATTTGATATCACTTTGGAAGTAATATCATGACAGAAAACTCTATATTAATGAAATTGTTTGGTATCAGCAATTGCCACCAGTAGTGTAATGAGTTACAGCAACAAAAGATCAAGGAAACTTATGGTAGATTAGTATCTTTATAGTCATATTACAATTAATCTTCATGTCTGTATTACTCATCAGAAACAACATTTAATCTATATTTTCAAAGTGGCTTCTTTTTCTAATAAACATTCATATTCAGCTTTTCTCTTAAAAGTCTATGTTCATTTGGAAAATCAGTTGGAAATTAACAGTAATTCTTTATATGATATTGATAAGATAAAGCAACATAACTCAGTTATTTGAAAATGAATTTAAATAATAATATAAAATGAAAAGCAACTATAGATAAAATACTTGAATGGTAATAGAAAATGTAGGATAAAATTAATCTTCATATTGGAATTCTGATTTGAAATGTAAGGAAATGAGATAAAGAATAGAACAGAAATAAAAAGTAGGATATTAGGGATTTAAGGATAACGATAAGAATTAAAAAGCAAAAATATAGAATGAATATACCAAGAAATAAATATGAGTGACTATACTAAAGCATGTATTGAAGGAGGGTTTTCTTTAAAAATGTACAAAGTTTAGATTGTGTTACTTTGATTTATGCTGTTAACTTTAAACACAAAACCATAGTCATTCAAATTGTTAAAATTTAACTGAAAGCCTACTATATAAAGTATTATTTGGACTTTTTTTATGTGAATCACTTTACCGCATCCTCAAGATTTGAAAAGTATTTAATTATTTCATTTAGTCTGTTAAATCATCTCACTTGTGGAGCCATTTGTCCCTGCTCCCATATGTACTCCTTTTAATTTGGGCCTACTGTACATTTATCATTCTAGAATGATAATACGTATCTCCCAGGTTCAATTAACTCTTACATCTCACATTTTTCCTCTATATTTTATTTACTCCTATATTTTCATTGGATGTCCCCTTAGACAATTTCTAATGCTTCTAAGTTTTTGCTATTCTGAAAATACCTGATTTGAGCTTTCACACTTGACTGACAGTTTGGGAATGGAATTTTTAAAAAATTCTCTCACACCACCTTAAAGGCCTTACTTCATTGTATTCTATATCCTCTATTTCTCTTGAGAAATCTCATTCTAGTCAGCTCAAGATCTTTTGTTAAGGACTCTTTCCCCATTTCTCTCACTCTCTTATATCTTGTGAAATTTCAGAGTAATACGCTGTGTTCATTTATGCTTCTGGGACCTTGATAGTATTTCCAAATCTTTCGGCTCAGGAAAATTCCTTTGTATGAATTTGATTATGTTTTCCTTTATATTTTCTCTAATTATTTCATTTGGAATTCCAGTAGATGGATGGTGAGCCTCTGAAAATGGTCTTTTATGGTTTTTGTATTTTTTGGTCATTTTTCATCTCTACTTTTTTGTTCTGTTTTCTGTGATATTTCCTTACTTTCCAGTAATTTTGTTTGCTTGCCTATTAATTTCAACAATCATATTTTTAATTTGTAAATGTTAATAATACTTAAAATGTACATTTTATAGTACCCTTATTCTTATTTAGTGAATAATAACTTTTGAAAACTCCATGAAAGATACTAATTACAAGTCTGTTTATTTTTAGTTGGTCCTCCATGAATTATTTTGGTTTCTTACAGGGTCACAGTTTTCTTTTTATTTCAGATATTCAGGCCTTGGTCAAGCAGGGTTTTAATGTTGTAACAGAGTTGGATGACTGTGAACCTTCCAAGTTTTTAGGTGCTCACTGTAGAGCAGCAGGTGCTCAAATACAAGAGTTGAAGACAGTGATGGCTTCTGATTTGTTGGTCAAAGTGCAAGCTCCCATGATTAATCCAATATTAGGTGTTTCATGAAGCTGACCTTTTGAAAGCTTTAGGAACACTGATTAGTTTTACTTATTTAACCCCAAAATCCAGACTTATAGTACAAACTTTCTAAAAGAAAAGCTACAGGTCTGGCAATGAACCAGGTTCCAAGAGTCACAATTGCCAGGGATTTGATGCCTTAAGCTCCATGGTCAACATTGTTGGTTATAAGGCTTTTGCACTAGCAGCAAATCATTTTGGACAGTTTTTCACTGGTCAGATCACAGCTGCTGGAAAATTTCCTTAGCTATGATTCTCATAGTTGGTGATTGATGTGCTGAGCTTGCTTTTGCAGCTGTAGCAAAGCTGATGGGTGCAATTATTCAAGGATTTGGTACTGGAACTGCAGCTTTAGAGCAGTTCAAGTCTCTTGGTACTGAGCCCTTGAAGGTGGGCTTGAAAGAATCTGGAGAGTGATAAGGAAGAAATGCAAAAGAGATATCCCAAGAGCTCACTGGAGCAGAAATGAAACTGCTCAACAGTGCAAGGAGGTAGACATCCTTATTTCAGCACAGCACTTATTCCAGATAAAAAAGCTCCAGTTTTATTTGGTAAAGAAGTGATTGAATCAAAGAAGGAAGATTCAGTTGCTGTGGATTTAGCTGCTGAAGCTGGCAAAAACTTCGAAAACAGTAAGTCAGGAGAATTTTATGCTCATAAGGAAATGACTCGCATAGGCTTCACAGACCTTCCCAGCTGAATGGCCACCCATGCCAGCACCCTATGTTCCAACAACATCACCAAACTCCTGAAGGTCATTAGCCCTGACAAAGATCATTTCTGTTTTGAAGTGAAAGTTGCCTTTGTCTCTGGTACAATGGGATCATATCATTAGAGGAACTGTAGTGATGAAGAATGGTCGTGTGGTATTCCAGCTCCTACACCAAAAACTATTCTTCAAGGTGCCCCTGTAAAACAGAAACATTGGCTAAGCTGGACGCTGAAAAAGAATCTGCTGTTATACGTTCGGGAAGACAATGACAAAAGACTTCTGTATACACAGCAAGTCTGATTTGTGTGCTGTGTTTGAAACTTGTGTTTCTTGATTCAGCCTTTGCTCAGCTGATGACTAATTTTTGCCTGGCTGGCAATGTAGGCTACCACCCTGCCTGGAGATTCACCCCAGCTCTTCACTCTCCACTGATATCTGTGACTAATGCAATCTCAGGGTTGACTGCAGTTGGTTGGTTGGTACTGATGGGGGAACCCTTGCATCCTTCCACAGCTTCTCAGGGACTTATAGCTCTTACTGCATTCATATTGAAAGAAACCAAAAACAGTCATAGGATATATGGTACACTACAGTTTTAAATTTTGGATTGAGCTAATAAATGATATTTTTATTTTAACTGTGTAATCTCATTCTCGTAACTCATAACAATATAGCTGTGCATTTGTTACTTAATACCAAGAAACTGTCTTTTGTCTCTTTTCCTTTCCCTTGCCTGCATGTAGCAAATACCCAGTTTCTACTCCTTCCTCTTTGTCTGAACCTGGCAAGATTGAGGAATTTACAAACAGAATGGAAACAAATATCCACGGTCTCTAAAGTATTAATTTTTAAAAGTAATTAGAGACAAATATCTTAAATTATTTCTTTGATTCTAAATACCAGTGTTCAGGTTTATTGTGTTGATGCCCTGACAGATCATTCTACCTGGGAACAGTACTTTGTTAGGAATAAGATCTTTTAATAGCACTTCATTTTCTGAATATATATTCTTGTCTGAGACCCATATTGATCAGGGAAATAAATTGCCTTAATGGAAGGTGCCCCTGTAAATATTATTTTAGTGATAATTCATCATGGCACAATTCTCATTCAAGTACAAACATTTTAAAACATTGAGTAAACACATCAACTGAGTCAGAAGACTGGACTAAGAAAAGAAAAAGAAAACCTCGGATTTGGTTCTTACTTTCCTTTACTGTTTCTGTAAGCTGATGATAGAATGGGAGATTGGAATACTCATGTTTGTCCTTTATACATTCTCACCCTTTGTTTTGCTGGGCATAAATAACAGCAGAAGATCTTGCTTTATAGACCTGTCAAGAACTTAAAAAACACTTGCACCAGTAGAAAAAATATTGTTTTAATCTTATTCATTGACATGCTGGTGCTGATTGTTAAGTTTACAGGAATTTTGCAAGCTGTTTTTTAAACACAGTGATTATTAAAAATTAAATAATAGACATGTAAAATTAAATAAATTATATTAAAAACAAAGGTAATGCTAAAAACTCACCATCTCTAATTAATTTGCTAGATTTTTTCCATGCTCTTGAGGTTATTTACTACAATTGTATCTGTGTGGTAGAAATCTTATATAATTATGGGCTACTGCATATCTCTTCTCAAATTGCCCTTCATGCCATCACATTGGTAACTCAAAATTGGCCATGATAGAAGTAGTTACACCATTTAAATCAACAAATGCTATAAAGCCGGGCTTGATTTATTGTTTTGTTGCTTGTTCCTAAGAAAGTAATGGAGAAAGATAATGATGCAACTTTAATTTAAATGTGTATTGTGTCAATAGCTGTTACATTGTGAATAGCATGGAAATTGAACAAATATTGTGGAATTTGAAAACTATTATCAGGTTCAGCAAAATGTCCCTCACATCCTTGACAAAAGAGTGACATTCTTACATACATCTTTGATGTTTCATGTTGTCTTATTTGTTAATGTAGACAAAAATACCAACCAGTGTTCATCAGATAAAACAGAGGTTTGCTATGGATACAAGAGTTTGACAAAAATCAACAAAACATTCTATAAAAATAAGTTGGTGATATGGAATTTACAAGGAAAAGTATTATAAATTTTAATTACAAATTGTGTGCTACACACCTTTATATCAGTCAAAACTCATGTATTAATTTATACACACTCATTAAAAATATTTCAGATACCATGCCAATGGGAATAAATTGCAATAAGCAATGAATGCTTACTATAATTCAACTTAAGGAAAGAAAAGATGGATAGATGATAGACAGACAGACAGATAAATAGATACTTTCAAATGTGAAAAATCTGATCTTGGCTTTAATACATTCCTATATATATCTTCTTATTTTACTGTATTTGTATATCTCCTGAAGCAATAATATTTTTAATATACTTATTATTTTTCATAAATGCTGTATATTTTCCCTGTTTTTATCTGCATCTTGCTTTTATCACTCAATATTATGTGTTCAAGAAGTTTTAATTAACTTGTAAAAGTGTGGAAATGGATAGAGTTGATGATAACACACTATAGTGAGTATCAGCTGGTTTATAAATGGGATTGTGACTGAAAGCAGTAGTCTAGGGGATGTAATGTCAATTGAAAGACAGCTAAAGAATAATCTAGGGACTAAATAACACAGTGAACCCAGAGACAAATAAGAATTGTAGTTGATGGTACAAATGCAAAAGTATCGTTTGTGAGCTAGAACAGATGTACTACATTATTGCAGGGTGGTAGAAATGTGGAGAAGCATGAGAAAAATACAATTGGTATGATGTATGGACTATGGTTAATGTAGCAATACTGTAATATTCTTTCCATCAATACCAAAGATGTACTGTGTTGATATTGGGGGGAAGGGGGTTAATGGAGAAATTATGCCAAATGTACATGGACCATGGTTGGTGGTAATACTATGATGATATCTCATAATCTGTAACAAATGTTCCACCATGGTGTGTTGTACTGGTGAAAGAGTGTTGTATTGGAATTCTACACATGTGCATGATTGTTTATTAAGTTTACAATCTCTGTAATAAAAATATATTAAAAATAGTAGGGGGAAGTAGCTGTGGCTCAATCAGTTGGGCTCCCGTCTACATACGGGAGGCCCTGGGTTCGCGTTCCCGGGGCCTCCTTGTGAAGGCAGGCTCACCCACATGCTGCGGAGATCCATCGGCTCAGGTGCCACAGAGTGCTGCTGTCCTGCAAGTGCCACAGAGAACCAACTCAGCAAGGTGATGCAACAAAAAGGGAGACAAGCAAAAAAACCACAGAAGAGCGCATAGCGAATGGATACAGAGAGCAGACAGCAAGCAAAAAGCTGCAAGGGGGAAGGGGGATAAAAGAAATAGTAGGGTAGGTTGGGGGCAAAATATAAGATGTGGACTATAGTTAGCAATAATATTTTGCATAGTTTTTAACAAATGTTTCACAACAATGAAAGGTGTTGGTCATGGGGTAATGTAGGGGACCCTTGTATAACACTATGCATGTTTATTTTGTAAGCCCACAACTTTTACTATAGACTTATTGTTTATGTGTGTTCGTGTATGAATGATATACTTCAATAAAATTTGTAAAATGTAAAAAAAAAAGAATTTTGTATGTAGATATTGATAACTGGTTAATTCATGTCTCCTACTGGAATTAACCATGTTTCCAAAACATTTTCCTGGACCAAGATTATTCTTTATCTTGACTAAGCTGCCAGTCTTGTTCGTCAGGCACCCTTACCTGCTCCCTCCCCCTTCCTGACTACCTTTAAACTAATCTTACAACTATAAGACTGTAAAAAAAATACCTCAGACTGCAGGAGAAAAAAGGAAAGAAAGACAAGCTCAGATACTAGGTATTCCAAGTTATCAACCAAGTTCCTGATCTTCCTCTACCCTCTTTTGCCACATGGCCTACTGGTATATTCCTATTACCCGTGCCTTGACTGTAAAACTGAACCATCCCCTGCCTATCTCAGAGTTGAATTCTACTTTCTCTCTTAATAAACCACTACCATGAATATTTTGGTGTATGGCCCTGTGTGACTATGTGGAATAATTTCTATAAGTACTTAGGTATGGAAATGCTGAATCAAGGTTATGCACCTTTCAACTTAGATATTACTCTCTTAAGTGGTTGTATCAAGTTATATTCCTCCTCCATTCCCAGCAGTATACAAAAGTTTCCATCTTCTGTATCATTCTTATTTTTAGACTCAGTCATTTGTTAATCAAAGAGATGTGACTTTAATTTGCATTCTCTTGACTATTAGAGAAACTGAGCATCTTTGTGTTTATTATTCATCTATATTTCTTCTTCTGTGAGTTGGCTTTCTTATTCAGTTGGTTTTGTTTATTTGTCAGAATACCTTTTTCAATTGAGGACCACTTTAATTTAGTTTTTAAATTTGAGATTTCCTGGAACATACTGTAAGTAAAACTTTGAGCCTCATACCTGTGGTTCAGACCTATGGTTATAAGTGTGTAGTACAGGTCTCTTTTTTCCTATCCAGAGTCCAGACTAAGACAGGTAAGGTTGGTTGTATTGTTTGTAATTTATGCCTGCTTGGAAGATTGACTTGTCTCAGCTCACCTTAGGAAATTTTGAGGGTCCTAGCATGCTGCAAGTCATCAAAGTTCCAACTATTCGAATTGTGTGGTGCAAGGACTCTTTTGCCCCACCGGACTGTTAAAGCAATAATCTTTAGATCACAGGGTGAGACAATGGCTAAAGACTCCTTTAACTTCAGGATCAGCTTACTATTATGATGTGTTTCATGCCTGCTTATGTAAGAATTATTTTTTAAAAAAGTAAAAGAATTTGGAGGAGGAGGAAGAAATGGATGAGAAGAGGAAAGGAGAAAGAGGAGGAGAAAGAAAAAACAGAGGAGAGGAAGGAGAAGAAAAGGGAAAAAACAAGAAGAAAGAAAAGTAAAAACAAAAATTAATTGGAATCCGTGATTATGTGAAGTAGCCAAACAGTAAACCAACTACAGAAACTCCTTTTGTCAGAATGAGGAAGTCTTTGTTCTTTGGGTTTAATACCCACAGTGTGCTTCTTAGATGTCTCTAGAAAGTTCTATTGAGAAAAACTGCCCATAACTTTACTGGGGCATAAAAAGCCTGCCTTCTGGGTATTCTTTTTTTTTTTTTTAAAGATTTATTTATTTATTTAATTCCCCACCCCCACCCCTGGTTGTCTGTTCTTGGTGTCTATTTGCTGCGTCTTGTTTCTTTGTCCGCTTCTGTGCTTCTGTTGTCGTCAGCGGCACGGGAAGTGTGGGCGGCGCCATTCCTGGGCAGGCTGCACTTTCTTTTCACGCTGGGCGGCTTTCCTCACGGGCGCAAGGAGTGGGGCTCCCCCACGCGGGGGACACCCCTGCGTGGCAGGGCACTCCTTGCGCGCATCAGCACTGCGCATGGCCAGCTCCACAAGGGTCAAGGAGGCCCGGGGTTTGAACCACGGACCTCCCATATGGTAGATGGACGCCCTAACCACTGGGCCAAAGTCCGTTTCCCTCTGGGTATTCTGAACATGGGATGAGAATGGTATTACCTACATTTCCAAGCGCAGATGTGTAATGATGTCTTTGTTGTCGCAATCAGATTTAATCTTACACATTTTAGCTGGCATTTTTTAAAAAACCCTAGTGTCAATGATTATGCATGGAACTCTGATTCCTCTCTGGCTGTAGCCCCTTCATGTCCTCTGTATCTGCTACTTTTCTCTAACAGTTACCATTTCCCTAATAGTCTCTAGTTTTTCAGAAATTTCTTGAAAGAGCCTTTATACTGATACTTTCCTGTCTCTTCATATTTGTGGGGTTTCATGTCATTTTACTTTTTAAAAACTTTACTATCAAATAAATGGTGTTTTTGGAGGGAGAAAGCGCATAAACTCATATATTATGTGTTATGGCCAGACTCTTAAACAAGAAATTTCTGGTCTAGTTTTCCAGACATCTTAATATTTTCTTACAAGAAAAAGGTAAAGTTAAAAAAGCAGGGATTGAGGTGTGGACTTTGTAAACTAGAAAGTTAATTCCTCTTTTAGTTGGATAATAAATTTTTAGATTCCTGCAGGAATGCAGACCTCATATTATCAGATTTCATGGATTTCTAAATATATATAAGTATGAGAACTTTTACATCAAATTTCTTACTTTCTAAATGATGGCACATAATTCAACTATTTTTTAAAATACTATATGTGCTAAACAAAACATGTCTGAAAGCAGTATCCAGAGTATATGGTATTAGTTATGCTATGATTGTTATTTTTAACTATGTAATTTTATTTCTCAAAAAAATCCTAAGACCTGGTATTGTTCTTCACATTTTAAAGATGAGTAAACTGAAGTGGGTTAAGCAGGCTAAATAATTCCCAGATACTACAGAGAGGACTTAAACTCTAAGTCTTAGTTGTCTGACACCAAAACTCATAGTATGACAGAGTGCATTTTTGTTAAGTAAATGATGAATATAATAATCTTATAGTAAAATTATTAAATGTTTATATTATCCTATATTTCTTTGGAAAATTACTAGGTATATTTTTTAAATAGTTGTTGATTTGGGAGAATTTGAAGATTATTTCATTGCCTTCATTGTCAAATAATTTGAAAGAGGAACTGATTCTAATTACCTTCACTTTTAACCTCTCACTCTTTTTCAGGGTCTTGCAATATGATTTTTGGCACCAACCACTTCACTCAAAAGAAGACAAAGGCAGTATCTTAAGGGCCATTTTATTTTTACATGCAGCGTATGGGAATTATTTCTCAATAGACATTTCATAGATGTTTTTAACAATGAATGTACTGTTCAGCAAGAAATTGTGTTAGTGGACATATAGTGTATTCTAATATGTGGAATTTTAATGAGTTACACTCAACAAACCAAAACAATTTGTAATGATTATGGCAAATATTCTGTATTCCTCCCAAGAGATATCAATTGTTAGCAAAATTTTTACTACTAAGGGTCTGTGATTTAATTTTTTGTTTTATGTTTTTGTAAATATAAAAACAAGTTTCCTAGTTTTTTTAAGTTGAATTTGAATTCTCTATGAATAAATAATGCATTTCAATTTATGCATTTAATATATTTCAATTATTTCAAATACTTTTTGACAAAATAATTAGAAATTAATTTATTAATTTAAGGTAAAATATATCAATATATGTATTTTATATATATGTTAAAATATATGCATATATAACTAAATATGTCATAGAAAATAAATCTATGAGGTAGTTAGCTGACTCAATGGACTGTATCTACTAATTATTACCTACACTAGTTATGCCATAGTCTAAACCTCCAAGACTTGTCCAGGACTACTAACAAGGGCTCCTAACTAATCTCTCTACTTGATTATTACCATCTTATATTCATTTTCCAAGTAATAGAGTGTTTAAAAGACATAAATCACATCTTGTCACTCCTTTGTTTACAATCTTCCGAAAGCTTCCCCCCTAGGTTAATATAAAAATTCAAAGACTTTACACTGGTCTAACTAGCCCTCCATGATCTTGCTCTTACTTCCTTCTGAGCCTACCTTTTAGCATTCTTTCTTTCCACATGACATTCCAGCCACACTTGCCTGATTGTCATCACTCCAAAAACCAACCTTAGGGCCTTAACCCTTGATTTTTTCTCTAATTGAATTTATTCTGCCATAGATTTTAGCTATAAGACTTTGATACCTTTCCAACCAAAGTAGTCTTTTTTATTTTTATTTTACTATATTATTGAAATTTTTTGGTTGTAATATGTTATAATGCTTTATCTTCTTTAAAAAACCAGAACTATACCCTGTTACAGAAAAGCACATAAATTGTAGCGAGTAGCTCAGCCAATTCACAAAGTGCACACACCCATCAAACTACCAACTGAATCAAGAGAGAGCACACCACCAGAACTTCCCCTGGTTCTGCCTCCAGTCACATCCCCCTAAGCAAGAGCATTCTGACTCTTACCTCTGTTGATTAGATTTCCCCATTTTAATCTCCAATTAATGAATTATATATTACAAATTATTTTGTGCCTGGATTTTTTTGTGTTTTTTGAGCAATAAATTTTTCTTTTTTAATACTGTGTTGTGTGAAAATATACTACAATTTATTTATCCCTTAATGGATATGTACATTGTTTCAAGTTTTAGGTTCTTATGAGTGATGCTGCTATGAAGAATTTTTTATATTTGTCTTTTGATTCATTCAAATATTCATTTCAATTGGGTGTTTACTTGGGAATTGGATGACTGGATCATAGGATACACATATGCTCAGTTTTGGTAAATAATCCTAAAGAAATTGTTAAAGTAGTTTAATAAGTGTATGCTTTCATCCACAATATATGAGAATTTCCTTATATCAGAGTCAACACTTAATGTTATTAATTTTTAGCTTTTAAAATACAAATATATTTTAATAATTTTAAATAGCCATGTAGTTTTATTTCTCTGGAATTTTAAAGTCATTTATGTCCCTTATGACATAATGACTAATGAAGTTAAGGAGTTACTCACCTTTGTGTATGCTTTCTGGCCATATGGTTATCTTCTTTTGTGAAATAACAAACACATATGTTCAAGTATTTTGCTCATTGTCTATTGGTTTATCTGTCTGTTCTTAATTTGTACATATTCCTTCTATATTCTGGATATGAAGTCTTGGAACCAAATGTCACTACAGAGTTGGACCACCTTAATTTAGTTTCAGCAATTAAAATGATTTAATGCTAATGCTGGGTTACAGGCTCTAATAGTCAATTAGAGGAGTAATAGAATCAATCAAAGGGAACCCAGAAAGCAGAAAATTCAGAAAAATTTAAGGTAGTACCATGTATAAAAGTATATTTCAAAATAGGTGAAAAATTCAAATGATATAAAGAGCTTATCTTTTTATACATCTTAATTTGTCTATAATCAAATTTGTTTTCATATTTATATTAATTAGTTTTATTAGTTTCTTATGATCTTCCCTTTTATTAATATGAATGCAACCTTTTGAAAAGTACATACTTTAGTGCTTTGCCTATAATCCTTTGTTAATTACCCTATTTTATTTACAGCACCATAACATGATAATAAACACACTAAATATTTTAATCCATTTTCTTGATATAATTCTACACTGAATTATCCATGAGACATATTTCCATCAGTTTAAATCTATATCCTACTGTGAACACCATTGTGAACTATGAAAATACAAACCTGCTTTTCATGTTCCATGCATGAAGAGGTTAAATGGGTGGTCCTGTCTTAACAGCCTTAAGTCATTTCTTATCTTCCATGTCTTCGAATATTTCATCCATGCAAAAATATTGAGTAAAGTACTATTTTTGCTAATTTTCTCTGCTCCATGGGCAATCCAAAGTACTAAATGCTAATTTAGGAGAAATTGATAATGAGAGAGAAATTTAGATAAGATTTATTTTAAGCACATAGAACAGTGTTTTCAATGATCTGTCTGCTAGTGGAGCGCTCTTTAACCCCAAGATGTACTTATTAATTAAAAATTAAGTAGGATTAATTTGCAAACATAGGGTGAATGTAAAAGGATCGGGATGATTTTTTTCCCCAGGATTTTCCCCCCAGAGGATAAACATGCCAGTGTTATGTTC
Organism: Dasypus novemcinctus; assembly: GCF_030445035.2. Classification (NCBI taxonomy): domain Eukaryota; kingdom Metazoa; phylum Chordata; class Mammalia; order Cingulata; family Dasypodidae; genus Dasypus; species Dasypus novemcinctus. The sequence continues at coordinate 111,570,160 of NC_080673.1, read as the reverse complement.
ATAAAATTCTTGTTAACTATGTTGTTGAGCTAATTGACTTCCATCAGGGAGCAAGACTTATGTGTAAAGCATAAGTCTGATTCTATTAACAATATGGGACTTAAATGTAAAGAGTCAGCTCCCCTGATAAATCATTTATATAGAGGAAATATAGTATGTCCTTTAATAGAACTGTACATAGAAACTGGTGAACCAGAACCTTAGGTCTGCCTGCAAATATTAATATCCCTGTAGTCAGAATTGGGGATTAGAAATAAGAAACCAGAAAATTCAAATTATATTATTTTCCATCCATTATCTTAGAAACAAATATGAATAGATTGCTGCATTGTTTGGTTATCTAAATATAAAAATAAGATGAAATGCTGTTCCAAATCCATTTTATAAACATGTGATTCTTGTACGATAATAATAATTTCTTAGCTTTCATTCTGCAACTGTGACATTGCCTCAACTCTAATTATACTCTGGGCTATTACTTGGTCACTCTTCCATCAAATGATACATTATCAACATTATTGTATGTACAGCACATTATGTTCCACAGTCATTGCCTACAATTTAATATAGTTTCCAGAATTCAGGAATAGAATCAGAATAAGCACTCTTACCTTTGGTTGTAATGTTTCTAAATAACACCATGCAGCCCCTTACCATTTTTGAAGTAATTTCTTTGCTCCCTTAAGCAGATGGTGGAAATGCTTGCCAATTAGCTTACTTTAAATTTAAGATTTATTCAATATTCAACTACCATAAGACAAACAAAATGGTAATTATGATGTGATATTTTTTATGGTTTACTTGACTTTCGCTTCGATGACTGGCTTTCATTTAGGTGATACTTCTTTAGCTTTGTACTGAATACAGACTTTACTTTGATTAGGTAGCATATATGAAATGGTTATGTTTTCATATATGACCTTAGTATTAATCTCAGAACAACAAAATGTGGAGCCAGAGAGTATGACAAAATATATGTGAATTTGGTATTGTTTTGTTTTTCCTTGGTAGAATCCTAAGACTTACTCTTACACGATGGAACTATGTACGAATGTTAATTTTTAAATAAGAAGTTTAATATTATTGAGTGCTTGTACAGTGTGCTTTATCCTTTAAAATGATTACTTAATTAAATCTACCCCATAAGTTTTTGAACAAGTATGTTTATTCTATGTATTTTACAGAAGAGGCGATTGACACTCAGATATGTGAAGTATCATGTCTCAGAACATATACCTAATAAATGCTGGAACCAGAATTTAAACTCAGATGACTTCAGAGTCCAAGTTCTAAAACATAAACTTAATCACCTTATATTTTGGATATCATCAAAGAATAAATTCTGATTTTGGATATTAATTCCCCAGGCAAAGATCTGTTTTATAGTTTAATGCTACATATATAAAATGGTTGTAGGTATTAATTATAAACATTCACATACACACATACAACTTGTCATTTCTTGATGAGACTTTTCTGAAATAAAGTATTTAAAATGTATACCAGATTTACAAAAAAAAGAGTTATATTGAGTATGTTTTAATTGGGTCATATGAAATTATATATAAAAATCTTCATATAGTAAAGGGGAATTTTATTCTTGGAGAAAACTAAAAGTGAGTAGTCCTCAAATAGAAACTCTTGTAGTTTTGATGATGCCATAATATTAACCTCTGTATTTCAGTAATAATAGACATGACTTGATTATTTCTTCCAATATTTAATGAAATCAAGTAAGATTGTTTCAATCTCTTTGTACAAAGTGAAATGATATACTGGTAAAAGCAGTCTTAAAATTTTTTGAAAGATATGGACAACCCAAGAATATTTGGATTTTGAGTCACTAAATTTGCAAACTGTTTGTATTTTCAGTGTTCCACTATCTGAAGAGAGAAGGAAAATTCCTAGAGATGTGTATTTATGCATGAGTCAGAATTTGTGTGCCCACATTTGATTAAATGCTTGCCTGTAATTATCTAGAAGAAGAAAAGAAAGGTTAAGGGAAGGGAATTATTCCATGAGAAAAAATGAAAACGCACTTTTTGAAAAATCATGTATATCCAAAAAGCTGGAATAGAAGAGATAAGTTTCAGAAGGAAGAAATTCATGGTCTTGTTTATGATTGCTAGAGCTAAGGATAGTGTGGAAGTGTTAAGAGGTTTAGCTTGATCAAGAGAGACACTTCTCTTCCCCTGGTATTTGTGGTTCACATAGAGAACTATGGATACCATGACTGATTATGAGAGATGAACACAGACAATAGAATGCCCAGCAAAAGAAAAGCCTCATAGAAAATGTTAAGCATCGAAAATGCTGAAAGACTATATATTGAACTCTAATGAGACATGAAAGAAAATTAATATAGAATGTTAAAAGATTCTAGTATATGGGGGAGCTTGTGGTGGTTTGGAACTTTAAGGACCACAGGAAAAAATGTTCTTAAATCTAATCATTCCTGTGTGTGTAACATCCATTGTAACTAGGATGGTTTGATAAGGTTACTTCACTTAAGGTGTATGGCAGTTTGAAATTATTTTATGAATTCCATGAAGAGAAAGACTATGTTTGTGAATTAATTCATACCTGTGGGTGTGAGACTCTTTCAAATTATACTATGTCAGTGAGACATGACTCAGGTTGAGTTTCTGCCTCTTGCTGGGTCTGATATAAATGGTTACACTCAGGAAAGGAAAGGTCCACCATATTTGATCCTGCTGTGTGACAAAAAGTAGAGACTCAAATTGCTGCAGCCCAGGGAGAGATCAGCCATACATCTGATAGCTTGCAGCTGAACTCAAGAAAAAAGTAGAGTAGCTGAGCAGAGATGAGGGCCAGTAAGAGAACAGCCCTATGCCTGATTACCAAGAGATGAGCTCTAGGAGATGGTACAGCCCAGAGGGGAAGACAGAAACCTAGGCAGAATTTACCCACCATCTTGCTTCATCACATGGTGGCTGACAGTGATGAGAAAGCCACTCTTAACAGTACCTTGAGTTGGACTTTTCACAGCCTTGGAACTGTAGCTTTTACCCCAAATAAACCCTCTTTATAAAGTCAAGCCGTTTCTGGTACTTTGCATTGGCAGTTCCTTGGCAAACTATTGCAACATGTGATCCACCTCATTCAGGATGGGTCATAATCCTACTACTGGTGTATTAGTTGGGGTTCTCTAGGGAAACAAGAATTGACAGGAGATATTCATAAATAGTATGAGATTTTATAAAATACTTTCACATGACTGGGTATGCACAAATTCAAATTCCTCAGGCAGGCTGCCAACCAGGGTCTCTGATGAAGATCCTAGGTGAGTTCCCAGAAGACACTAACCAAAGCTGAGCTGGAAAGTTCTTTCTGAGGGCTGAATTCAATTCCCATTTTAAGGCATTCAACTGATTGGATAAAAACAGTCATTGCTGACAGCAATCTCCTTTGTTGTTTGTAGATGTAATTAGCCATCTATGCAATCAACTTGCTGATGATTAAAGTTCATAAATATCCTTGTATTATAATTAGCCCTGTGCTTGTTTAAATTAACCAAACAACAGGGCACAATTACCTTGCCCAGTTAACACATTAACCTAACCATCACAACTAGTGTCCTTTATAAATGGATTGAATACAGAGTGAAAGTCATGAAGCAAGAAGTTGAAATCAATGAAACCTGGAGGAGAAGGGAGAGATCAGTATGTCCTCCATGTGCTTTGCCTTGTGGCAGAGGAGTCAAGGATCACAAGCAGCCAGTCTTCAGGAAGAAAACATCACCTTGATGATTCCTTGGTTTGGATATTTTCTCAGCTTCAAAACTGTAAGATAATAATTTCCCATTATTCCAGCTGAACAATTTCATAGTATTTGTTAAGCAGCCCAGGAAGCTAAAACAGAGCTTTAGTTTCATAGTTCAGCTATAATTCTGGCATTTATATTTTGCCAGAAATTTACAATTTCTATGAGATTTATGTGCCTGCTTCATTTAGGGTTTTGTACCGATTATGAGATTACATGGTCATTGTGATCAGGAATCTTTGCCAAGGTTCTTCATGTTACCAGCATGTTTGTGTTTTTAATATATTGAATCAAATCCTTTTAAAGGATACATTTGGAATAACAGAAATATGTTGTTGAAAATAACCTTTATAACTGTAAAGTTAAACCTCATTAATATTATGTACCATGTAAAAAACATAAGTTCTTAGCCTAATGACATGAAAATCTTTTATTATTCTACAATTGTTTCTTCATTTATAAAATGAGAGGGTGTGAGCTAAATAATTATCATGGTTTAGAGTTATGTCCTCCAGAAAAACATATTCTTAATCTTAATCCATTTTTATGGGTTGCAAACCATTGTAAAATAGGACCTTAGTATTAAGACCTGTAAATGGGGTCTTAATACTATTTCTGGAGGCCTTATAGAGAAAACCACAGAGAAAGAAGGGATAGGAAGCAGCCAGATGCTGGAGGTTAACAGAACCTGGAAGAAAAAGGATATGATACCACCAATTGCATTGCCATGTGTTGTAATTATCATGGAACCCTAATTGTTGTTGGCCAGCCAGAAGATACTGATCTCAGGAAGAAGCAAGCCTTCTAGCTTCTGAATCCATGAGCCATTCAATTCCTATTGTTAGGCTAACCCATTGTATGGTATTTGTCTCAGCAGCTAGGAAACAAAAACATTAGTACAATTAAAACATAATGTTTCACACAAGTTAAAAGTACTTCACAATTTAATAAACATTTTGGTAAGGCAAAATACATTCAGTTGAAAATTCTTAATGTATCCCTTACCATTATCCATATTCATCTTGTCAATGTTAGATCAGTAACTTAAGATATCACATTTTACTCTATATTTAAAAAGTGAGTCTGTATCACTAATTTGTTCTTAACATTTCATTTATTCTATAGTATATTCTGCATTTGAAGGAAGCTTTTGCTAAACATATTGTCTACTATGTAATTTTTCATATACTCTTTGTCATAGTTAAGAAAAACAGTAACAGCAATTCCTTCATTATCTTTCTCACGACTTTAAAACAAACTTTATTGTCTGGAACTATCAAATGCATTTTGAAGTCATTGGTTTTCCTGATTCATAGGTTCAGTGGATTTTCTTTTCTTTCTCTGCCTCACATGAATTATTCTGCTTGTAATTTGTCATTTTTCTCATTCATTTCAAGCTGTGATTTTTAAAAAATGGGTTTCTCCTTTTTAAGTTTATGAAGTTTCATGTTTTCCTTGTGACTTAATTTACTTTCTATATGCTGAAATCCATTATTTATCTCTCTTTCTCAGTTGATTTCTTCATAATAATTGCATTTATTTTCATAGTCTCATTTGGCCTTTAAAATGTTCATATCTACCTCTAATAATAGATCTAAATAAAGAAGAGTTCTCTCTTGTAAAATTAAAGGAAACAACTACAATCTAAAAAAGCTTAATCTGAGTTAACCATAAAAAGAATAATGGGTATAGGTCAATGAGAAGAATTTCATGATGGCATTGAAATCAGAATATTATGCTGCTTAAAGTATTTCACTTAAAAACACTTTTATATGAAACAGTGTTATTTTGCTTTGTTTTTACAGATATTTTCTGATATCGGATTAGTAGGGATGTTTGGAATTATTAGCATAAGCAAAAATCCAAAAGGTTGCATAAGATTATTTAAAATTTTTACGAGATTGGTAATATAAGGCAATAAGTTATTTTTTCTGAAAATATGTAATATATTTATAAATCAACTTGGACATTTTGTATTTATGAGAGATACGGTCTCTGATATATACTAGCTTATATGTTTCAAAAGTAGCACTCTAAAATTTGTATAAACTTCTCTTTCTAAAATCTTTTATAGTTGGAGTTAGAAAATATTCATTTCTAGAATTTGGCTTTCAATGCATATGGTGGTTTGAAGTTGTATGTACTCCAGAAAAACATATTATTAAAGTTAATCCATTCCTGTGGATATAAACCCATTGTGAGTAGGATCTTTTGATAAGGCTACTTCAGTTAAGGTGTAACCCACCTCATTCAGGATGGCTCTTAATCCTATTACTGGAGTCCTTTAAAATGGTATGAATGCAGAGAGAGAGAGAGAGAGAGAGAGATGATTTAGATATTTTAGATAGGACATGGCTCAGGGTTGATTCCCTGCCCTCTTGGTGGGCTGATATAAATGGACATACCCTGAGAAAGACATGTGAAAGAGGAAATAACTTGGTCATGTTGGTCCTGTCATGTGACAGAAAGGAGAACACTCAAACAACTAAAGCCTCAGGGAGATATCAGCCATTCACCTGATAGTTTGCAGCTGAAGAGAACAGAGCAGCTGAGCAGCTGATGAGGTCTGGAAATCTTCCAAATTTCTGCTAATGCAATAATTTTTAGAAGCCAAAAATGTCATAAAATAAGGACATTGTTATAATTTTGTTAGAAGCACCAAAATAACTGGTGATAGTTTAGTTTTCTCCAAGTAAACATGGACTGTCCTGGTTTGAAGTAAGTGCCATCCATTTTCACACTGCAGTCAGGCTGTTAAATAGCTATCAGGTTTTTTTTTTTTGGTCCATGGCCTCTAAAATTAGAAGGAAAATCTAGAAAATTTTCTGGGGATTTTTAAATAGTCAAATGCTTTTATCTTTTCATTAGTAGGCAGATAAATATTCAAGAGGAGTTCCAGAAGAGAATAATTAATGGATATCTAATAGCATATTGTTCCTGAATTCTTGTTATGGAGAATGTTAGAATTTAAACAGTGAACTCTAATTTCATTGTGATACATCTTGTGTAATAATATATATCTTTACTAAATTTATATTTAAATGAAAAATGTATAAAAATCTCATTTTCTCACTCATAAGCATGATTGAGAGTATTAACTGTAATCTAGGAATTGATATCTCCAAAGACTTTATGTTAACCTACCATAAACATGATTACATTAATTGAATAACATTATATGTTTGGTTAATGAATGGACCATGAGATAATTCTTAATGATTTATTTATAACTGAGATTTTCCCTAAATTAAATTCTCATTAAGAAAGTGATAGTCTCACAATCTTAGATGCAGTGCTGATAAAGCACTAGAAGAATAGACAAATGTTTATATTAGTCTTCAGATTTTCACATTAATGAAATTATTTTGTATTTCCCAAATGGTGAAAAATTAATCTGATGCATACTTTATCTATAAATCTATAAACTTCAGTTTAAACAATTACTAAAGGAATACAAATGCATATTTCTATGAATATAACAATATAAAATGTAAATATATAGAAGTAAAATCACAAAATGAATTATATAGAATTATACCACCTTGATTACAAAATAAGTCATGCGTCAAACCATGAGCTTAGACCATAAAAAATATTTTGATGCATAAATAACCAATGTTTTGAGAAAATATGGGTAGATAACTGACATTACTTCCATAACAGTATTTTTAATTTTGTTTCAGTAGGAAAAGGAAAGAGATTATTTCAATCAGATTCAGAAGTAAATTATGTATTAGAAAAATCCTCTCAAAATGGTTTAAATAACAAAGAATTTTTTTAATCTCAAGTAACTGGAAATCTAGACTCCACATACAATCCAATAGATCAGTGATGTCAGCTCTCTTATCTGTCTGCTCTTATTTTCACACTTTTCCTAAGTCTGAGAAATCTAGTAATTGCAATATATGTGTCTAAGAAGATTTTGTTTTGGTTTGCTTTTTTTCCTGTTTTCATGTAATAGGATTAATGGGGTGAATAGAGACAAGTCTTCCCTCCATAATGAGCTATGAATTATTCCCTTCAAGTTTATTTTATCTGCTTAACTCATATGGTCATTTAGAGAGTAATAAGAGTTACTAGGGAATGCTCCAAACTGATTTGTTTACATTTTTTAAACACCTTTCATTTAGGCATTTCCAACCCTAACTTGGAAATACCTAAGTATAAAAAACCACTTAAAGAGTGGTTTTTGGTGATGCTATTATCATATTAAAAATAAAGTATTTTAAAAGTCCAAATTTTGATTTGCCTAGGTGTTTCCATTTAATAGAATATACACTTCAGGAAGCATAGATAATCTAAATCTTTTTTGTCCTCCGTATAACATATAGAATCTGGTACAGTTCTAAGCCCAATGACTATCATTTTTTAGGCTTTTGCTGGCCAAATTTTCTGGTCCTATTGATCTAAATGAGCTTCTTCTCCTCAGCAGAGTTGCAATTCCTACTCTCTGGTTCATTAGACTTACCCTGATCAGCTAACAGGGGGGTGAAGATGGTCAACCACCACAATACGGAGCCAAGAGTGCCTACAACTCCAAGCAGGAGAATGACATCCATCAACCATGTAGGATCTAAGGTGTCTCCTGATATAGAGGTAGAGTGGACATCACCTTCCCAGGGTCCACAAGATGGAGGAATAAAATATGGATTAGAGTGAACCTACTGGTATTCTACTATAGAACTGTTGTGACTAGCAATGGAAGAAACTATAGCATTGATGTGGAGAAAGTGGCCACAGTAGTTGCTGAGAGCAGGGACAGGGAAGAAGATATGAGATGTGGGGCATTTTCGGGACTTGGAGTTGTCCTAAATGATATTGCAGAGACAGATGCTGGACATTATATATCCTACCATAACCCACTGAATATACTGGGGGAGAGCGTAAACTACAATGTGAACTATAATCCAAGGGGTGCAACAGTGCTCCAAGAGGGTATTCACCAAATGCAATGGATGTGTTGCAATGAAGAAAGAGGTTGATGATGTGGGAGGTGTGGGGGGTAGGGTGTGGAATAAGTGGGAACCTCTTTTATTTTCAGTGTAACATTTTTGTGATTGATGTATCTTCAAAAAAGTCAATAAAAATTTTTAAAAAATAAAAAATTTTTAAAAATTAAAAAAATTTTTCATCTCAAAAAATAAAGAATAAAAATAAATAAATAAATGGATGAGTTCTGTGTAACTGTTTGAATGCCACTAAATGTTTGTGTTCTTATTGTCTTCCTTTGACAACTTCTGTTAAAGAGTTGTATATTTTAAGAAGGTATTCTTATTTTTCTAAGTTATAAAAGTTTAAGAGTATAAACTGTGAAGTTAAACATTAGAATTCTAACTATAATTTTCTGTGTCTCAGGACTGTGGGATTTTTTTGTTTGTGTGTTTGCTGATATTTTTTGGTAATACAGGAAGAATATCTCATTTATATATGTGTAATGATTAAAAAAGAATATATATGTAATTCTGGCATATACAGGTTTATTAGTTCCTTCCTCCCCATTTCCTTGGTAGAAACATTGTTGGTTTTTTCTATATTCACCAATGGGTGACATATGCTAAAACTATTAATTTTTATTAAGTAATATAAACTTTTGAAGTTTGGTCTTTAGCTAATTCTGGAGTGTGTGTATGTGGTGTGTGTGTGTGTTTGTTTTAAAATACACTCTCCAAGTAGAGGTTGAAGATAGATTTAAAAGCCCAGTAGAAACCTTGTTCTCACTGAACCTCCTTTTGTACTTGATAGGCCAACCATTTCTTTACTCTTAAGTCGTTAAGGCTGAAAACAATTTTGCAAAGACTTATATTATCATTCAGCTAAAGAACATGTCAAATATCTTTTAGAATATTACAATATCTTGCTTTCCTGTTAATATTATAGAGTTGAGTCTTAGTCATCTCTCTATATACCAAAAGGAATATTTAAACATATTTTCTAGGCTTTTATATATGTATATTTCATTTCATTTTTATTATCATCTTTCTGAATTGTTTATGTCTAATGAAAATTATCTCAAAAATTTTGATGTTCTTTTTATGGGTCATTCCCATTCTGAGATACTTTTTACCCTAATTATACATGAATGAAGTGCTTTTAATTATTTATTAGAGAACTGGTGTGTTTAGAGAACAATGATGTAAAAAATACAGGATACCTATATACCACCCTATTATTAACAATTTGTATTGGTATGGTACATTTGTTACAACTGATGAAAGCACATTTTTATAATTGTACTATTAGTTCCTTGAATTAAAAAAAAAAAATCCTTTTTTTTTGAATCATATATACAACCTAACATTTCCCCTTTTAACCACATTCAAATTTAGTGCTGTTGGGTGAGCCTCCCTAGCAGTGAGGGATTACTATCAAATACCAACTAGCCATGCAACTGGAAAAAGACCTTGACCAAAAGTGGGGAAAAGGTAAAGACAAATGAGTTTATATGGCAGTGAGACTTCAAAGTGAATTGGGAGGTCATTCCATAGGTCACACTTATGCATGTCTCAGCAGGATTTCATTGACTGCCAAGGTAAATACTTTTTCAAACACTGGGGCTCCTGAATTTCTGGAAACATCTAGACACTAAAGTCAGGGTAGATAGCTTGGAAGTTTGATGCCTTGCCAGTGGGCCCTACTTTAATTTATGCTCCCCAGTGTGACAGAGTTGGACTCAGTTGTGGTTTCCTTAAACATGGTTCTTCTGACTCTTCTATTTGACCCTATAATTAGTACTAGGGTTAATAGGTATACACCCAAGAGTCTTAAATCTTTGGGGCATCCATGTGCCAGCTGGGCCCCAAATCCCAACATAGTTGCAACACCTACTCTCCAGTTCTTTGGACTTATCCAGAACAACTAACAAGGAGATGATGATGGGCAACAACCATCCCAAGGAATTGAGAGACCCATCCATCTGCCCCATGGATTGAAGACCCCTCTCAATTAGCAGTGAAATGGGCATCACCATCCCCAAATCCTCAGGATTGGGGAATTAACTATGGAGTAGAGTAGACTTATTGGTATCCCACTATAGACTTCTTGTGATTCTAGCAGATGGAAGAATCATTGATGTAGAGGGAGTGGTCACTGGAGGTTCTGAGGGCAGGGAGAAGGAAAAACAGGTGAAATATGGGGGAATTTTCAGGAACTGGGAATTGTCCTGAATAACATGACAATGACAGGTACAGGCTATTACATATCTTTCCAGGGCCTATAGAATTGTGCAGGAGAGAGTGTAAACTACAATGTAAACAATAATCCATGCTTACTGGCAATGCTCCAAAATGTTTTCATGAATTGTAATGAATATACCACCAAATGGAGAATGTTGTTAATTTGGGAAAATTTGGGAAGTATTTTTCATGTAACATTTATGTAATCTAAGTATCTTTTAAAAATTAAACATATGTTAAAAATTCAGTGCTGTTAATTATAATTGGCTTAAATTTACCAAGATCTCCTATCTCCTCCTGCAGAGCTAGAGATAGAGCAGATTTTAAAAATCAGTTTATACACACACCCCCCCAACACACACATATATATACTATGTGTACATACATAAACATATATATATATGTCTATATGATAGGCAACCAATATTATCTGCTAACATTGTTTGAGTTTCTCCTTAGTGATATTTTATACATATTCTCTTCTTAATCCACCAAAATTCTACCCCAATTATGTCAGATACTTGGAGCATTAATTATCAACTATTAACAAAGCAAAATATTTGAATGCACTTTATACAAATAGAGCTATAATTTATCAAATGTATTTGTTATTTTTATTTTACTTCCTTCTCACCAAGTCTTATAATTTCCATTGTATAACATGTCCTTGGTCTTTGGTTAACATATCCGTGTTAAATATTGGAGTCTTCTATATATTACTTATTTGGAAATTGTTACCATCTGCCTCTGACTTTGTTGTAGTTTAAAGTTTTGAGATCCTCATCTTCACCCTTTGGAAGCTATTTAACCTTTTTCTCACTCAGATTGCACTACTCCATTGAGTCTTGATAACACTAAATTTAATGTTAAAGAGGACAATTTTAAAAGAGCCCCAATTTAAATTGCCTGCTGGTCAAAATTGTAAAAGGTCATTTTTAACTATTGGTTAGACCTGTGAGTTGATTCTATCATCAGACCAAAACCCAGCAGGGCAAATTATATTTGATTTGAAGCCCTTGGAATAATCTGTGGCTTGATATATCTAGGCAGACTGGAGTAGGCCTCACCTTCTCTGAGCACCAGGATGGTGGCCAAACTCTCCCTAAATACTGGGTTGGAAGCCCCTTCATTTCTAAATACCATGGTAGACTTGCACTGTCCAACACTGGGATAAGCCTGCCCTCTCTAAATTCTGGTATAGTGGCCCCTCATTCTTGGTTCATGTACATCTCTTTACCTTACACATCTGATTCCATGGTTCTGCTCTATACCATTCTTTCTTTTTTTTTTTTTTAAAAGATTTATTTATTTATTTTAATTCCTCCCCTCCCCTGGTTGTCTGTTCTCTGTGTCTGTTTGCTGCATCTTGTTTCTTTGTCTGCTTCTGTTGTCATCAGGGGCACGGGAAGTGTGGGCGGTGCCATTCCTGGGCAGGCTGCACTTTCTTTCGCACTGGGCGGCTCTCCTTATGGGGCACACTCCTTGTGTGTGGGGCTCCCCTACGTGGGGGACACCCCTGCGTGGCTCAGCACTCCTTGCACGCATCAGCACTGCGCATGGGCCAGCTCCACACGGGTCAAGGAGGCCTGGCATTTGAACTTCGGACCTCCCATGTGGTAGACAGACGCCCTAACCACTGGGCCAAGTCCGTTTCCCAATATACCATTCTTTCTTCATTTCATCCTATCCCTATCCTTTTCTGTACAGACTAGCAGTTTTCCTGCTAATTTAAAATTCTCAAAACCTTTGTCAGTCTTCTACATATCAAAGAGATCCAAGCCATCAAAAAAATGATTTCCACAGATCTTTCCTGGATAATTTCTTTTCTGTTCCTGACTCTCTCTGAAATGTATGCTTGGATCCATGAGTCATATGTCTAATCTCTTTAGCAAGTAGTTGTTTAGCCACACCCTCACACACAACTCCAATTCCAAGGAACTCACCTCAGGAATTCAGGGATCCCCTTAGTAGAGCCACTTGTCAACCTAGTCTCACAGCATGCTTTCTGAATAGACTGAGGATTTTCCAAATCATTAATTTCTGGTTCCTTTTTACATGGTTAGTCCTCTGCTTATCTCTTTCCTCTCAAATTTTACCAAAGCAGCCTGGAGAAACCAGGCTGTTCCTTCCACATTTTGCTTGGAAATCTACTCAACTAATATCCAGGTTCAACACTAAAAATTTCTGTTTTCCACTTGACGTTAGAACACAATTTCGCCAAATTTTCTGTCACTTTAGGATAAAGATGGTCTTCCCTCCACTTTCCAATAACACAGGCATCATTTCCTTCTAAGTCCTCATCAGAATCACCTTTAGTTTCCATATTTCTACCAATGGACTCTTCAAAGCAATCCAGGATTTTATTATCAAGTACCTCAACATTTTCCACTCTCTACCTATTATACAATTCCAAAGCAACTTCTACATTTTTAATTTTTTGCTAAAGAAGCACTCTTCTACCTGGTACCAAAACCTCTCTTAATTTGCTTGATTTGGAGGACAAAAATGCTAAATCAAGGTTTAAGCAGGATCATGCTTTCTCTGAGTTCTATAGCATTCTGGTGGTAGGCTGCTGGCAATCCATATTTCAGTCTCCTACCTCTGTGCCTGTAGCCATTTCTCTCCTTCTATCTCCTACTCCTGACTCTGTTCCAGTTTCTTCTGCTTATAAGGACTTGAGTAATAGTGGTTTAAGGCCAACCCTGATTCAGTTTGGCTGCACCCTAACTAATGGAATCTTTGAAGATTTTATTTTTAAATGAATTCACATTCATAATACTATTATATAGAAATACAATAGATCTTTGTATATTGACCTTGTACCTTGCAAAATTTTTCAATTCATTTATTAGATCAAGTAACTTTGGAGAGTCCATAGGATGCCATACAGACTCTATCATGTCATGTGAAAATAATCAAAGATTTATTTCTGTCTTTCCAGATGGAATGCCTTTTCCCCCTGTCTTATTGAACTATCTGGAACACTCAGTACAATATTTAATAGAAATGATGAGATTCCACATACTGACTTTTTTGTGATCTTAGAAAGAAAGCATTCAGGCTTTTATCATTATGTAAAAAGTTAACTGTTGGTTTCTCATATACATCCAGTATAAGTGTGAGGAAGTTCCTTTCTTTTTGTAATTTACCAAAAGTTTTGATTAGGAAAGGATATTGGATTTGTCAGCTTTTTTTCTGAGTCTACTTAGATAATAATATGTCTTGTTTGTTTGTTCCCCATTTTTAATATGTTAATATGGCAAACTGTATTGATTGACTCTGCCATGTTAAACCAATCTTTCAACACTTGGATAAGTCCAATTTGGTCATAAAGTATTAATTTCTCCTTTTTGATTTTGTGGAAATGTTTATGTATGATTAGTATTATCTTTTTCCTGAGATGTCTGTAGAATTCAACAGTGAAGCCATCTTGGATTGGAATTTTCTTTTTAGGAAGGTTTTCAACTAAAAATTCAATTTCCTTAATATAGAGGGAATTATTCAATTTGTTTTTTATTGATAGTTTTGATAGTTTTTGTCTTTCTAGGAATGTTTTATTCCATTTGAATTTTGAAATTTACTGTGATAAACTTGATATGATATTCTTTCATTATCTTTTTAATATCTATAGAATCTTTAGGAATGTCCCTACTCTCATTCTTGATATTTATAATTTATATTTTCTTCTTTTTTACCCTGAGTAATCTGGCTATAGGTTTATCAAATTTATTAATCTCAAAGGAAATCTCAAAGGATCATATTTTTATTTCACTGATTTTTTTACTTTTGTTTTTTTTAATTTCCTACTTCATGGATTTCTTCTCTTCAATGTTTTTTGCTTCTAATAACTTTCGATCTAATTCCTATCCTTTGTCTGATATCCTAAGGAGATCATTGGTTTGAATCAATCTTTCTTTATCTCAAACATGGTACTTTAAAAGTATTGCTACTGATAAATTTGATTTTTTAAATTATTTATATCCATAATAGTTTGAAATATCTTCTAATTTTCCTTGAAATTTCTTGTTTGACACATGGGTTTTTATATGTATTTGTAATTTTCATTTGCAAGCATATGTATATTTTCAGATATCTTTCTCTTATTCATTTTTAAACAAATCAATTTTATTGATATATGTTAATGAAGCATAAACCCATCCAAAGTATACAATCAATGGTATTTGATAAAATCACATAATTGTAAATTCATTACGTCAGTCATTATTATAGCATTTTCATTATTTCAATAATAATAAATAAAAAACAAACAACCTCATCACCTCTCAATCCCTCTAAGCTTCCCCTACTGTACATAGATGCTATTCTGTTTCTACCTAGTTTTTTTGTATGTATATATTTTGTAAAAACAGTTTTACATATGCAAAATTTGTTTGTTCATTCATCCATTGATGGACCCCTGGGTTGCTTCCAACTTTTGGCAATGGTGAATAAGGCTACTGTGAACATTGGTGTGTAGATTTCTGTTTTAGTCTGTGCTCTCCTTCTTCTGGGTATATACCTGGTAATGATATTACCAGGTCACCTGGCAAGTCTATATTCAACTTCCCTTGGGACTGCCAAAGAGTCCCCACACTGGCTATACCATTCTACATCCCCACCAACTATGAATAAGTATTTCTAGCTTCCCAAATCCTCTCCAATACTTACAGGTTTCTGACTTCATACTAGTGGCCAGTCTAATAGATGTGAAATGATATCTTATTTTAGTTTTGATTTGATTTCCTTAATTATTAGTGATGTTGAACATTTTTTCATATTTTTCTTCATCATATGTATTTCTTCCTTGGACAACCATCTTTTCAAGTTTTTTTCTCCATTTTTAATTGGATAGTTTGTCTTTTTATTGTTGAGTTGTATGATCTCTTTATATATTATAGATAGTAAACCTTTATTGGATATATGATTGCAAAATATTTTCTCCCATTGAGTGAACTGCCTTCTTGCATTTTTGACAAAGTCCTTTGAGGTACAAAAGTGTTTAATTTTGAGGAGGTCCTGTTTTCTCTTTTGTTATTTGTGCTTTGCATGTAAGATTTAAGAAACTACCACCTACCTCAAGATCTTGAAATGTTTCCTACATTTTCTTCTAGGATTTTTATGGTTGTCTTTTTATGTTTAGACTCTTTATCCATTTTGAGTTAATTTTTGTATAAATTGTGAGATAGGGGTCCTCTTTCTTTTGGATATGGATATCCAGTTCTCCCAGCACCATTTGTTCAATTGACTGTTCTGGCCCAGCTAGGAGGCCTTAACAGCCTTGTGAAAAATCACTTTACTGTACATGTAAGGGTCCATTTCTTAGTTCTTTATTTGGTTGCATTGGTCAATCTATCTGCCGTTTTTACTACTAAGTAATTTGCTTTAAAGTCAGAAGTGAGAGTCCTCCAACTTCGTTCTTTTTCTATAAGACAGTTTTGACTAATAGCATCACTTACCCTTCCAAATAAATTGAATTTTGGTTTTTCATTTCTGCAAAGAAAGTTGTGGGGATTTTTATTGGATTGCATTGAGCCTGATAATCAGTTTGGGTAGAATTGACATCCTAATGATATTTAGTCTTCCAACCCATGAACTCATCATGTCCTTCCATTTGTTTTATTCTTCTTTGGTTTCTTTAGGAATATTTTATAGTTTTCTGAATACAGATTCTCTATGTCATCAGTTATGTTTATTCCTAAATATTTGATTGTTTTAGTTGCTATTATAAATGGATTTTTTTTATGATTTCCTCAGATTGCACATCAGTAGGGTATAGAAATGCTATTGATATTTGCATATTAATTTTGTATTCTGCCAATTTGTTTAATTTGTCTATTAATCTAGTAGCTTTTTGTGAATTTTTTTCAAGAGATTCTAGATATAGGATCATATCATCAATGAATAGTGGAAGTTTTACTTCTTCCTTTCCTATTTGGATGTCTTTTATTTTATTATCTAGCCTAATTGCTCTAGCTAGAACCTCTAGCACATTACTGAATAACAACAGTGACTGTGGACATCCTTTTCTTTTCCTGATTTCAGCAGGAGAGTTTTTGATCTTTTAGTCTTTCACCATTGAGTACAATTCTATCTCTAGGTCTTTCATGTATGCACTTTACCATATTGTGAAAGCTTCATTGTACTTCTATCTTTTGGACTATTTTTATTAAGAATGTATGCTATATTTTGTCAACTGACTTTTCTACATCAATCAACAGTATCATGTGATTTTTCTCTTTCATTTTTTCAGTGTGGTTTAACACATTAATTAATTTTCTTGTGTTGAACCACCCTTGCATAACTAAGATAAAACCCACTTGATTGTTGTGTATACTTCTTTTAATGTGCTTTTGAATTTGGTTTCCAAGTGTATGGTTGAGGATTTTTGCATCTATATTCATTAGGGATATTTGTTTGTAATTTTCATCTGATTTTGGTATACGGTGATGTTGGCTTTATGGAATGAGTTTGGTAGCATTCTTTCCTATTCAATTATTTGGAAGACCATGAGGAAGATCAGTATTAGATTGTCTTTGAAAGATTGGTAAAATTTACCTGTAAAGCTATCTGGTCCTGAACTTTTCATCATTGGGAGATTTTTGCTGACTGTTTACATCTCTTCACTTGTGATTGGTTCGTTGAGGTCTTCTATCTTCTAGGGTCAGTGTGGATAGTTCATTTTTTTCTAGGAATTTGTCTATCTCCCCTACATTGTCTAGCTATTTTGGTATACAGTTGTTTATATTATCTTTTTATGACCTCTCTTATTATTGCAGGGTCGTGGTAATGTTCCCCCCTCTTATTTCTGATTTTATCTATTTGTGTCCTCTCTCCTTTTTCTTTGTCAGTCTAGCTAAGTGTTTGTCAGTTTTGTTAATATCAAAGAAACAACTTTTTGTTTTATTGAGTTTCTACTCTTTCGTTTTTTGTTTTTCTTGATTTCATTTATTATTGCTCTAATTTTTAGTTTTTCTTTCCTTCAGCTTGGTTTAGGATTAGTTTGCTATTCTTTTTCTATTATCTCCAAGTATGCAATTAGATCTCCAACTTTAACTTTTTCTTCTTTTTTCATGTAAGCATTGAGAGCTATAAATTTCTCTCTCAGCACTGTCTTTGCTGTGTCCGATAGGTTTTAATATGTTGTGTTCTAACTTTCATTTGTCTCAAGATATTTGCTGAATTCTCTTGCAATTTATTCGTTGACCCACAGACTTTAATAGTGTGTTTACTCTCCATATATTTATGAATTTTCTTTTTCCATCCATTTTTTATTTCCAGCTTCATTCTGTTATGATCAGAGAAAGTGTTTTGTATAATTTAAAACTTTTTAAAATTAATTGAGACTTGTCTTGCGACCCAACATATGGTCTCTTTTGGAGAAGGATCCATGAGCAGTTGAAAAGAATGTATATATTATGGGTTTGGAATGAAATGTTTTATAGATCTCTATTAAATCTGGTTCATTTTTCATATTATTCAAGCCCTCTGTTTATTTGTCCTCTGTCCAAATGTTCTATACAATACTGAGAATGGTGTATTGAAGTCTCTCACTATTATTTTAGTTACATCTATTTCTCACTTCAGCTTTGCCAGTGTGTGCCTCATGTATCTTGGGACACTTGGTTTAGGCACATAAATATTTAATATAGTTATTTGTTCTTGGGAAATTGCCCCTTTTAATATATAATTTCTTTCTTCATCCATTATAACAGTTTTGCACTTAACATCTATTTTGTCAGATTATTAGTATAGCTACACTAGCTCTTTTTTTGGTTGTTATTTGCATGGAATATCTGTTTCTAGCCTCACACTTTTAACTTGGTTGTTTCCTTATGTCTGAGGTAAGTCTGTTATAGACAACTTATAGATTGGTCATATATATATATATTTATCCATTCTATCAGTCTATGTCTTTTGTTGGAAAGTTCAATCCATTAACATTCAATTTATATCTGTAATGGCTTAACTTACTTTTACTATTTTGTCCTTTGCTTTCTG
Organism: Dasypus novemcinctus; assembly: GCF_030445035.2. Lineage (NCBI taxonomy): Eukaryota > Metazoa > Chordata > Mammalia > Cingulata > Dasypodidae > Dasypus > Dasypus novemcinctus. Next base: position 111,551,207 of record NC_080673.1, on the reverse strand, counting down.
TTGTCATATCTTAACTATTGTCTATCATTTTACCTTTTAATTTCCCCTTCCTAACTGCCTTTATTTCTACATTGTCTCCAAGTTTCTTGCCCTTTTTTTTTTTTTAGATTCAATACTCCCTTTAATACATCTTATAATTTTGGTCATTGGGTAACATACTCTATCACTTTTTGTTTGTTGTGAAGACTTTGACCTCACCCTCATTTGTGAAGGACAGCTTTGCTGGATACAGAATTCTTGCCTGGTAATTTTCCTCTTTCAGTACCTTAAATACATTGTACTACTTTCTTCTCTCTTCCATGGTTTCTGATGAGAGGTTAACATTTAATATTATTGAGTTTCCATTGTTTGGGATGTTTGGCTTTTCTCTTGCTATTTTCAGAATTCTCTCTTTATCACTGATATTTGTCATTTTGAATACTAAGTGTCTATTTGGATTTATTCTGTTTGGTGGATTTATTCTGTTGGAGCTTCTTTGATATTGGTATTTATGTGTGTCATAAGATTTAGGAAGTTTTCAGTCATTATTTCCTCAAATATTATTTCTGCCCTTTTTCCATTCTCTTCTCTTTCTGGGACACCAATCAAGTGTGTGTATGTATGTTTCACATCGTCATTCAACTCCCTGAGTCCCTGTTCCATCTTTTTCCATTCTTTTCTCTTTCTGTTTTCCTGTTTTTTCCATTTCAGATGTTCTATCTTTGAAATCATGAGTTTTGTCTTTGAACATTTCAGATCTGCTCTTTTGTGCCTCTATTGTATTTTTAATCTCATCCATCATGTCTTTCATTCCCCTAAGGTCTGTTACTTCTCTTTGTAAGTTTTCAAATTGTTTTTATGCTCACACAGTGTCTTCTTACTATCCTTAATCTCTTTAGCTATACTTTCCTTAATTCTTTGAATTGATTTAGATTTGTATGACTATCATTGATTAGTTGTCTTAAATCCTGTATCTCCTTAGGATATTTGTTTTCTTCCTTTCACTATACCATCTTGTCCTGTTTCCTAGTATGGCTCGTAATATTTTGCTGATGTTAGGTGCATAAATATTTATTATAGTTGTTTCTTTTTGATTAATTGTCCCTTTTATTAGGATATATTTTATTAGGATGAGTTTCTTTATCCCTTGTAACAGTTCTGACTAAAGTCTATTTGTTCTGATATTAATTGTATCACTTCCACGATGATTTTTGGTGTGTAACATTTTTATCCAAACTTTCAAGCTGGTTGTGTCCTTACATCTGAGGTGTCTCTTGTAGACAGCATATAGATAGCTGTATTAGTCAGGGTTCTCCTGGGAAACAGAACAAACAAGGAAAGAATAGGGTGAAATTTTCTCACACAAGCATGGGGATGAAGAAATCCAAATTCCACAGGGCATACAGCAAACCAGGGGCCCTGATGAAGGTCCTTGAGGGGTTCTCAGTGGCTAATGGCTGCCTGAGGTAGAGATGGGAATTCTCTCTCTGAATGCTGAAATCACTTCCCCTTTTAAAGACTTCAACTGATTGGATGAGATGTCACTCATTGCTGATGGCAGTGTCCTTGGTTGATTGTAAATGCAATCAGCAATCTATGCAATCAATGTACTGATGATTAAAGTTCATAAAATTCCCTTGTGTTACAATTAGCCCAGTGCTTGCTTGACATGACAACTAGGTACTATTACCTGACCGAGTTGACAAATAGCCCTACCATCACAGTCCATCCCTTGTCAAATTGGCAGCCATACACATCACCTTAAACCATACTTAGTCTCTAAATAAAAACAATAGCAATATAGATGTGCATGTGCTTGTGTGTGTGTATATATTTGTGCCTAACAATATTCAACTGTCTTGTGTACAACTGGAAACACACTAATTCCCTCCAGAATAGGGTGCAAGTCCTTCGGTACTAATCAATCTTAAACTCGACACCCTTAAATACTATAACATGAAGCTGATACAACTTATGTCGTATGACAAGGGAAAAGATTAGGGAAGAAAGTAGATAATGCATTTTGTGTAAATATACAAATATGCTCATAACATAAAAGGAAGAAATATTCATGAAAATTACAGTCCTCATTTCTGTAACTGGTCACATGGTCCCTGTTTGTATTTATCACTACTTTCTTCCACTACCAAGTCCATGCCCTCCTTACCCTCAGCAAACAGCTCAGGTAACCATGGTTCTTTGCCTGGAGGGTGATCCAAACCTTAATTTCTAAAGATTCTTGGCCATTGTTAGTCCTGCTTGGATTGGATTGTTGCAATTTTCCATTGACTTTATTTATGGTCATACTAAGAGATGCCCTAGGGGATCTCCTATATTCTAGGCAAACTCTTCATTATTTCCATTGTGTAGGTGCTGTCTTATTTCCCCTTAATAGTCAGGGTCAATCACCCCAGCCAGTAGAGTAACTCCCTTCTTTGCCTGTTGTTTCAGAGGCATGAGGATCCCAAAGTGGCTATGTGTCAATCTTAACTTCCAGTTCAGTGGAATAATTGTTGTGTTCCCTGGTGGAAGCACTCCTCCTTTTGTAACTAAGACTTATAGACCATCAGAGCTTAAGGTCACACAGGCAGGAAGCAAAAATTTTTCTAGTATGTCACTAGGGGTAATAGTGAGTGGTGCCACTCCCATTTCAGCCCTGGATTCCTGGACCTATGAATCCTGGCTATGGGAGAAACAGCACCATAGAGTGGTATCTGATTTAGAGCATACACAGCCTCCTGGAGAACATTGCCCCAGCCCTGCAAAATGTTGCCACCTAGTTGGCACCATAACTGAGCCTTCAAATGGTCATTCCACCATTTTATCAATCCAGTTACTTCAGGATGATAGGGAATATGATAAACCCAATGAATTTCATCAACATATGCCTATTCCTGCACATCATTTGCTGTGAAGTGGATTCCTTGATCAGGAACAATGTTGTGTGGAATGTTGTGCAGTAGATAATATATTTGGTAAATCTATGGATGGTAGTTTTGAAAGAAGCTTTGCATTCAGGGAAGGCAAACCCATATCCAGAGGATGTGTCTATTCCAGTTAGAACAAGTCATTGTCCCTTCCATGATGAAAGTGGTCCAATGTAATCAACCTGCCACAGAGAGCAGGCTGATCACCTCAGGGAATGGTGCCATATAAGGGATGATTGATGGTCTCTGTTGCTTACAGATTGGGCACTTAGCAGTGGCTGAAGTTAAGTTGGCCTTTATGAGGAAGTCCATATATCTGAACCCATGCATTGCCTCCATCCCTACCATCATGGCCATTTCTGTCTGGGAATTGATTAAGGGGCCATGACTCTCTGTTTCTGTAATTCAAGTTAGAATTTTGTTCATTCACTCTAGAACCCTTCTGATTATATATATCCAGAAGGAATTTTGTACATTGCTCACATATTTTGCTTCTAGGTACCCCATGTTCTATTAGCTAATGTCGTAGCTCTATATGATCCATACCTTTTTAAATTGCTGCTTTGAGTCTGCTTTTTATCATGGTAGATATGGCCACATTGCTGCTATTTGGCTTCTGCCAGCCTGAAATCTGATCATCTCCATAGTGTTTAAGGATTCTAGTTCCATGAGAGCAGTTCCCACAGCAATGTCTGGCCTACGGAGAAAAGCAACCACCGAGCTCTCCAGGGAAGATGGAGTTAATCTTACAACTTATTCCTTACAGTCTTGCTGAAAGATGTGTCCTCTGGATCTTCCTGGGGTAAGGGAGCAGGTCATAAATGGTGAATCCATTCTAGCATTCCAATATTTCTTTTAGATCCCTTTATCTACATTATACCAAGATAAATCAGGCATCTCAACCTCAGGCATTCTATGCCATCTTTTGGTCCATGTTTCAGCCATCCACCCAAACAAACTGTTAGAGCCCTGTCTAACCCCTTGACCTACAACACTGAATCCAGAATCTCTGCTTAGTAGTAAATTCAGCCTGATCCTACTTTATATTATTTCCACCACTATCCCATAGTATAGTGTATTTCTTCGTGGGTCATATATTATAATTCACCTTTGGGGGTTTGTAATTATATAGTTAGTTTTGGTCTTGGAGAGAAGAGGGGTGGTATGGGTGGATAAGGAGAAGAATTAGAAATGTTTTCAGGCTACTGACCTCAGGGCAGTCCTTTGCATTTTTGTCTGGTGAGATAGGATTAATCCTTTCATGTTGGGGTTGGATGGCAGACTACTCAGGGCAGAGGGCATGTTAGTTATTGTAGGCTTTAGTTTTTTTCTGGTACCCACCTCAGAGCTGGGAGGAGGTCCCATTACACATTGTCACTCAAATTTCTGAGACCCTGTTGCATTTTTCCATTCTTTTCTCTTTCTGTTCTCTCTTTTATAGTATAGATATTCTGTCCTTGATATCACTAATTCTGTCTCCAAGGAAATAAACTCGGGTGTTATGTGCCTTTAATATATTTTTTCTTCTTTATTTTCTTTTAAATGTTACATTAAAAAAATATGAGGTCTCCATATATCCCCCACCCCACCCACTCCACCACTCCCACATCAATAAACTCTTCCATCATTGTGGCACATCCACTGCACACAGCAAATACATTCTAGAGAACAACTGCAGCACATGGACAGTGGTCCAAATTGTGGTCCACACTCTCTCTTAGTCCAGCCAGTGGGCCATGACAGGACACATAACATCCAGCATCCATCTCTGCAGCACCACCTAGGACAACTCCAAATCCTGAAGATGCCCCCACACCATATCTCTTCTTCCCTCTCCTAACCATCAGCAGCCACCGTGGCCACTCTCTCCATATCACTGCTACAATTTCTTCCCCATCACAATACTTCCCCAGCAGAACACCAATATGTCCACTCTAATCCATACTCTATTCCTCCATCTTGTGGACCTGGGATGGCTATGTCCAGTCCCCCTCTACATCAAGAGGGGGTTTAGATTCTACATGGATGATGGATGCAATTCTCCTGCTTGCAGCTGTAGGCATTCTTGTCTCCCTGGTGTGGTGACCCTCTTTACCTCCCTGTCAGCTGGCCAGGGTAAGTCCTACAAACCAGAGGGTAGGAGCTGCAAGTCTGCTGAAGCCCAGGACCTGGCCGTCACATGGACAGTTCAGAGATTCAGGTCTCCTGAGTACACACCAACCCAAATGCCAACCATAGGCCCAGTAAAAGTAACAGAAGAGGGAAGGAAGAAAGAGGTGCTGAATACATGGAATCAGGATAACTGTGGGACAATGGAAGTGTTCCACAGTATCATGCCATGATGGATATAGGTCATGTTAAATTACACCAAAAATGTATAAAAGCCTATAGTCTAAAATGTAAACCATAATGTAAAATGTAAGATAACTGAAAATTTAAAAAATTGTATAGTCTAAAATATAAACCATGATGTAAACCTAAATGGAACCATGTTTGAAAGCTATCATTTCAGTATCTGTACTTTAGCTACTGCAAATATAATATAAACATGTAACAAGATCACTGTTGGGGAAGGAACAAAGCGTTTGATGTTAGATATGTGGGAGTACCATATATTGTATATGTGAATTACTGTGACCTAAAACTTATGTCAAGAGAAACTTAATAGTCAGGAAAAAAGAAAAAGAAAAAAAAAAGAAAGGAGGTGGACACTGAGGAAGAAATGGAAGAAATTGCCTTGCCACTGTACATACATTTTATGTCTGGTTCTTGCCTCAGTGCTCAAGTAAGAACTTCTAAGACTATGTTAAATAGGAGGGGTGATAGTGGGCATCCTTGTCTTGTTCCTGATCTTAGAGGGAAAGATTTTAGGATTTCACCATTGTAAATGATGTTAGCTGTGGGTTTTTCATATATACTCTTTATCATGTTCAGAAAGTTTCCTTCTATTCCGATCTTGTGCAGTGTTTTTATCAAGAAAGAGTGCTGTATTTTGTCAAATGCTTTTTCTGCATCTATAGATATGATCATGTGATTTTTTCCTTCAATCTGTTTATGTGGTGTATTACATTAATTGATTTTCTTATGTTGAACCATCCTTGCATACCAGGATGAACCCCACTTGGTCATAGTGTATAATTTGTTTAATGTGTTGTTGAATATGATTAGCAAGTATTTTGTTGAGGATTTTCATGTCAAGGTTCATTAGAGAGATTGGTTTGTAATTTTCCTTTCTTGTGGTGTCTTTGTTTGGTTTTGATACTAGAGCAATGTTGGCATCATAGAATGAGTTAGGCAACGTTCCTTCTGTTTCAATTTTTTTGAAGAGTTTAAGCAAGAGTTTAAGCAAGAGTCCATCTTTGTCTCTCACAATTGTTTTACACTTAAAGTCTATTTTGTCTGATATTAATATAGTTACTCCTGCCCTTTTTTGGTTATTATTTGTTTGTAAGATGTTTTCCAGCCATTCACTTTCAACCTCCTTGAATCCCTGGGTCTAAGATGTGTTTCTTGCAGACAGCATATAGATGGGTCATATTTCTTATCCAATCTTCCAGTCTGAGTCTCTTGATAGGTGAGTTTAATCCATTGACATTCAGTGTTATTACTTTCAAGGAATTACTTATATTAGCCATATTTTCTTTGGATTTGTTTTTGTCATAGTCTGTTTGATTTTCTTTTTCTGCTTTTGTCTTTTAGTTGCTCTTACACTCTCCTCCAACTCTGTCTCTCTTATTTTTTTCTTTCTTCCTGCAGAACTCCCTTTAGTATTTCCTGAAAGGCAGGATTCTTGTTGGCATACTCTCTTAGTTTCTGTTTATCTGTGAATATTTTGAACTCTCCATCATTTTTGAATGCTAACTTTGCTGGATAGAGTATTCTCAATTGGAAGTTTTTTTTCTTTTTAGTACCTTGACTATGTTGTACCACAGTCTTCTTGCCTCCATGGTCCCTAATATATGTTTTGAGATCTTTAATTATCTGTTTGATGTTCTGCTCCTCTTCCTGGTTTTTAGTTTGGTCATTGGATTGGGGCATGTTTTCCTGATTCCTGATTATTGGTTTGGTTTGTAGTTTTTTGTTGCTGTCTGATCATCATTTTATCTTGATGGGTTTAGTCAGTTGCTTAGCTTCTTTGTCTAGCTTGGAGTTTGATTAGTTGTTGTTTTTGTGTGTGTGTTAAGTCTTCTCTTTGTCACTTTGTTCTCCTTATTCTATTTCCTTGTTGTTGGCTATGTTCACTTGAAGGAAAATATTAGAGTTAGAGAAAGCAAAAGGAGTAAGAAAAGAAAATGAATAATAGTGTTATTGATAGTAAATATTAACAGAGGACCATGTGAGATATAGAAGAATGGATATTAGACTCACGGAAAGTATGTAGAGTTATAACAGTAAGAAATGTAGAGTATGTAAAATTCTGAATATGGGGAGGAATAAAAGTGTGAATTAAAAGGCCTGTGTGTTCAGGAGAGAGGGAAAGAGAAAAGAGAGGAAAATAATATAAAGAGTGAATATAAGGCAGAAAACAGAACATAGGTATCAGTAATAAAAAGTAAAAAAATCGGGGGGCTAACAAAGAGAGGTGAAGAGAATGTAAGAGAAGCAATCAATGATGGAGGATAGAAAGATGTAGAGAGGAAAGGGAATAGTGTTGGTGGCCAAAATCAATACACATAGAAAAGAGTAGATGGAGGATGAGGAGATACAGCAAATGTGAAGCTCTCCCTGCAGCACCTAATGTAAGAAGAATAAGAAAGCAGAGAAAGAAAGAAAGAGAAAAAAAGGGACAAAAGGGAGTAGGGAAATAAGCAAGAAAAAAAAAAGAGAAAGAAAGAAAAAAAGAAGAAAAAAGGGCCTTGGGGGATAAAGAGGAAGGAAAAACAAGGAAAAACCAACCAAATACTAGGGAAAGTTTCAAGCAAGGAATGCTGTTTGTTGTTAAATAAAATGCTTAGGGATCTGACATTTCCCCTTTTCTCCCTTCCTCACTTCCCTCTCTCCCAAGCAGCAAGAAAGCTGCCTGAGAGGTCTGGTAGGAGATTCAAGTGGGTCCTTGTTGAATCAGCTCTGCACAGAAAACAAATGACTCTTAATTTCCAGAGAGAGCGCACCCACACCTCACCAGGAACCCCAAGTATGCTATTGGAGGCTGGGAAAGCAGCTCTTACAGTCCCTCTCCTCTGTGCTTGTAAGCCACAATTCTACTTTTAGCAAGCACCACCTCTGCCACTCTCTCTCCAATACATCCTCCACCCTGCAAGTTCCCAAGAAAGCCCATTCCAGCAAGATTCCAACCCCACTCGGCCTCCTCTTCACAGGAGAGACCGTAAGGTACACTCACTCAGATGCCATCTTGCCCCGCCCTCATTCTAATATATTTTTAATCTCATCCATTGTGTCTTTCGTTTCCATAAGGTCTGTTACTTTTCTTTTCAGACTTTCAAATTTTTTTTTATGTTCACCCAGTGTCTTCTTAATATCTATTATCTCTACAGTCATATTTTTCTTCAATTATTTGAATTGATTTAGGAGTTATGTGTGATTACCATTGATTATTTGTCTTAAAATCCTGTATCTCTTCAGGATGTTTGTTTTGTTCTATTGACTGGGCTATCTCTTCTGGTTTCCTAACATGACTTGTAATATTTTGCTGATGTCTAGGAATTGAATATGTTGGTGAATTTACTCTAATTGTCAATTTCTCTCTCTTGCTTAGTGGTTTTATTTTTAAGGGCTTTTCTTTTATTTTTGGTTTAACTTGTTCTGGGTCTTTAAAATTGCCCAGTTTATCAAAATATGGCCAGGGTTTCACTAATGGGACACAGATTTTTTCCAAAGTTTGGGACTAAAGAGAGACCTAAAAGCAGTGTTTTTTTCCTTTCCATTTCCTGGCTAGTCAGCAAATAATGCTTGTTGGTGAACCTTTCCACAGAGGTGTTTCTTTCCATCTCCACTTACCCTTATTTCTGGTCTGGCCAGAGCCAAGATTCAATGCAGGATCTGCTGACTGAATTCACTGAAGAGAAACCATTCTCCTTCTTCTGAGGCACCCTTGTAACAGAGGACAAGAAGAAAGATGTGTGTTCCTCTCTCAGTCAGTTGCAGTGACCCAGGGGTTTAATCTGGGTTTAGCATCTTGAGAGTGAGGGGTGGTTGCCTTCCTGTCCACCATGGGAGTTTACTAACTCATGTTTGTTGTTTTGGGTTCTTTTTCTCTCTTGATTTTTTCCCTCAGAAAGAAAAAATTGCACAGCACTTTTCTGGTCTGCTGGTTCCCAATGCAGGTCCCTTGGACAGATTTTGACGCTTTCTCTCTTGTTTTTGTGAGAGAGTTGAGCCCTGCCTACCTACTCTAATGCCAACTTCCCAGACCTATATTTATTCATTTTTTATTTGATATTATTATGTTTCAAAGTATATACTTAGTGATATTTGATTAATTCAAATATGATTTATAATCAGGAATATAAGCTTTTGATATAAATTTTCTCTGTGCTTTTTATGTTGTATATATTGAATAATTGTAGGGTGCAGTGTTGTGTAAATATCAAGTAATTCAAGCTGGTTATTCAAATCAAGTACACCTTTACTGATTATTCTCCATACATGTTTTATCAATTATTGAAAATGCTTAAATCTCTGACAGTAATTTGATTTGACTCTTTCATGTTTTTTTCCACGTTCTGATTCACCTTGAGACTCTTTTTTTAATGTATTTTCTATTTATTTTTAAAAGATACATAGACCACACAAAATGTTACATTAAAAAATATGAGGCTCCCATACCCCACTCCCCACACCTGCCCCTCCTCCCACATCAACAACTTCTTTCATTAGTGTGGTACATTCATTGCATTTGATGAATACATTTTGGAGCACTGCTACACAGCATGGATTATAGTTTACAGGGTAGTTTATTTACACTCTCCCCCAGTCCATTCAGTTGGTTATGGCAGATATATAATGTCATGCTTCTGAACCTGCAATATCATTCAGCACAACTCCAAGACCCAAAAATGCCCCTATATCACACCTCTTTTTCCCTCTCCATGCCTTCAAAAACTTCTGTGGCCATTATTTCCACCTCAATGGTATAATTTCTTCCATTGCTAGAATCATAATAATTCTATAGTAGAATATCATTAAGTACACCTAATCCAAATTTTATTTCTCAGTCCTGAAGGCCCTGGGATGGCAATGCCACTCCACCTCTAAATTGAGAGGGGGCTTCGACCCCACATGGCTGTTGGATGGGATTCTTCTGCTTGCAATTATAGACACTCTCAGTTCCTTGGTGTGGTGGTTGACCATACTTACCTCCTTTTTAGCTGACATAGGTAAGTCTAACAAACTGGAGAGTAGGTGTTGCAACTCTGCTGAGGTTCAGGACCCAACTGATGCATGGTCTGTCCAGAGATCCAAGTCTCCTTGTCATACACCAATGCCAGTGCCAACCACAGGCTCAGTAAAATGGACAGAAGAGGCATGTGGAGAGAAGTCACATCTGAGTCCCACTCCATCACACTCAGAAGCACAAATTCCAAAGTAGGGTCCACTGGCAAGGCACTGAACTCTGGAGACTTCTGCCATGACCGTAGGACTAGGCAGCCCTCAGGAGTACTACTACCTGGGGTTGTATCTTCTTTGGCTGTCTCTGCGATCCTGCTGAGATGTGCATAAGCGCAAGCTCTCTGATGACCTCTGACTCATTTTAAAGTCTCTTAGCCATATAAACTCATTTGTCTTTACCATTTCCTCCTTTCATTCAATGTCTTTTTCTAATTGCATCACCAGCTGGTGCTTGGTAGTAATCCCTAGGCACCAGGGAGGCTCATCCCCAGGAGTCAAATCCCACACTGGGGGGAAAGTAATGCATTTATATGCTGAATTTGGCCAGAGAGTGGCCACATTCGAGCAACATGGAGGCTCTCAAGAGGTAAATTTAAGCACCCTGCAGCTCTAGGCCAAGTTGAAATTTCAAGCGGATAGGCTCATAAGCATAGTCATTAGTAACAAGGGCCCATCATTGGACCCTCCTCCTTCACTGGTCGTTTCCCTTGCACTTGGAGGATTGTTGCTGTTCCACTGGAGAATGTGACAGAGTTCCCCAGGTTGGAAACTCAGCACTCCCTCAAGTGTCATGTGAAAATCTACCCACTATATCAATACCCAATGAACATCTGAACATATCTATATTCCCTATATTCATGCCCTGGTGAACTCCCTCCCATGCATCCCCCATCAATGAGATCCCACACCAGTGTTCCTCCCCTATCATAGTTGAACTCTTCTGTGATCCAAAACTTCAAAAGAGAAGTCTAACATATTGCCAAATTCAATTAATAGGAAAATGAAATAGTAATGATAGGTTTAAAGATTAGAATTAAAATATATAATCATTTAGAACAACTAAAATAAAGTAAATAAATTGGGGTATTAAAAAAATGAAAAATAGTATAATTTTTTTTAATGTTTTGACTCTCATCACTGTAATAGGTATTGTCCTGTAGTTACAGTGGCAAGGCAATCATTTCCATTTCTTCCTCAGTGTGCTGTATCTTTTTTGTGTGTGTTTTCAAAAAAAGTTTTAGGTTACAGTAAAGTCACATATAGAGTATAGGGGACTCCCATATACTCAACATCCTCTCCCATTTCCCCCTTGCCCAGCAATGATCTTTTTACATGTGGATGTTACATTTGCTACAACTGATGTACAAATATTGAAACATAGCTACTAACCATGGTTACATTATGCTTTATGTTATGGTTTACATTTTAGACTGTACATTGTGTAAATCTTTGGTTACATTATGGTTTACATTTTAGATTATACATTTTTATACAATTTTGGTGAAATTTAACATAGCCTGTTTCCATCATTGCATGACCATGATGAACACTTTCATTGTCCTCCAATTACCCTCTTTCCCATCTATTCTATTCCTTTCTCTCCATCCCCTCTGGGCCCACAGTGACAACCAAGCTTCACTGCTTGAAGGATAAAATTCATAGATACTTCCAAAAACGTTGAAGGCTTGAAATATTAATCTGTATTCTCCCATTGGGAGCCACCCATGCTCTAGAGAGACACTCTGCCCTCAGTATGAGAACATCAGTCCTCCCCCAAAAGGGAGTATAACACTTTCCTGTCATTGTATGGACCTCCACCCACTAATATAACACACTATGACAAGGTGAGAGCTCACACAGTCCCTGGAAGCCTGCTCCAGGTGCACCCTGTGCCAAATGATCCCATCAAATAACCTAAACCAGTATCCCTTCATTACAATATTTACTAAAGATTTTTATCAGCATTATGGCTTCAGTCACACTCCTGACAATCTCCCATGTTCACTTGCTTCTTCCCACCACTTCCCCCAGTTCCATGGACCCTCCAACCCATCCTTCCTTCCCTAGCCCCCATCAAACGTGCAAAGCCCAACCCAATAGTATCCCTATACCCCATCATATCCCTTCACCACACAGCTACTTACCTCCACTTATTCATAGATTTTGCCAGTGTGAGTGTTGGCTCACTACATTTCTCTCCCCCCTATTTCCTGTAAGCCTATCTCCCAGACTCTGGATCTCTGAGTCAGTGTGATTTGTTTAATTCATATCAGAGAGAACATGTAGCATTTGTCCTTGAATGCCTGCCTCACTCAACATAAGGCCCTCAAGATTCAAATGTTATCCCATATGCTAGTATTGTATTACTTCTTACAACTGAATAGTATTCCATTGTATGAATATATCACATTTTGTTTATCCACTCATCTGTTGCTTGGCATTTGGGTAGATTCCAACTTTTGGCAATAGTGAATAATGCTGCTATAAACATTGGTGTGCATGTATCCATTTGTGTCCTTGTTTTCAGTTCTTCTGGGTATATACCAAGCAGTGGAATTGCTGGGTCATGTTGAAAATCTATAGCTACTTTTTTGAGGAACTGCCAAACTGTTCTTCACAATGGCTAGATCCTTCTATCCCACCAGCAGTGGATGGGGGTTCCCATTCCTCCACATCCACTCCAATATTGTAGTCCTCTGTTTTTTTAATAGCCACCAGTCTAATGGGTGTAAGATAGTATCTCATTGTCATTTTGATTTACATTTCCCTAATAGCTAGTGATGTTGAACATCTTTTCATGTGTTTTTTAGCCATTTGTTTTCTTTTTTTGGAGAAGTATCTGTTCAAATCACTTGCCCATTTTTCAAATGGGTTGTTTGTCTTTTTATTCTCGATATATAGGTTATTTTATAGATGCTAGATATTAGTATCCTATCAGATATATGATTAAAACTATTTACTCCCATTGGGTAAGCTGTCCTTTCACTTTCCTGACTAACACCTTTGAGGTGTAAAAGGTTTTAATTTTAAGAGGGTCTCATTTATCTATTTTGTCTTTTGCTGCTGGTGTTTTGGGTATGAAATTCATTAAGCCATTTCCTATTACAAGGTCCTGTAGATGACTCCATATATTGTCTTTCAAGCTCTTTATGGTCTTGGCTCTTATATTAGATCTTTGATCCATCTTGAGTCAATTTTTGTGTAAGGTGTGAGTTGGTGACCCTCTCTCATTCTTTTGCATATGTATATCTAGTTCTCCAAGCACTATTTGTTGGGCACCATTCTCTCCCAGTTGAGTGGGCTTGGTGGCCTTGTTGAATATCAGATGACTGTATATGTAAGAATTTATATCAGAACTCTCAATTTTGTTCCATTGGTCAGTATGTCTATCCTTGTGCCAATACCATGTTGTTTTCACCACTGTAGCGCTGCAGTATGTTTTGAAGTCAGGTAGTGTGATTCCTCCAATTTAATTTTTCTTTTTCAATATGTATTTGGTTATTCAGGACCTGTTTTCTTTCCAAATAAATTTCATAGTTATTTTTTCTAGTTCATTAAAAAATGCTGTGCTGATTTTTATTGGGATTGCATTGAATCTGTACATCAGTTTGGGTATGATAGACATCTTAATGACATTTAATCTTCCTATCCATGAACAGATAATATTCTTTGATTTATTTTAAGTCTTCTTTGATTTCCTTGAACAGTGTTAAGTAGTTTTCTGTGTATGAGTCTTTTACATCTTTAGTTAAATTTATTCCTAAGTATTTGATTTTTTAATTTACTATTGTAAATGGTATTTGCTTCTTGATTTCCTCCTTATATAGTTCATTACTGGTGTACAGAAATGCTACTGATTTTTGCACATTGAGTTTATAATCTGCAACTTTATTGACTCATTTATAAGTCCCAGAGGTTTTGTTTTGGATTTCTAAGTCCCTTCTAGATTTTTTTCTATCTTTTTATCTATCAGTTCTACTATCTGTTTGATCTCAAATGTGCTGTCTTCCACATCACTAATTCTTTCCTCTGCCTCTTTCAAATCTGCTGTTATTTGCTGAGAGTGTGTTTTTGATTTCTTGAATTGTGCCATTCATCACCATCATATCCATTATTGTTTTTAGTATGTTTACAATTTCTTCAGGATGCTCTCCCAATTTTTTCTTAATATCTTTAATCTCTTTCTTCACTTCATTAATTTGGTCCATGATACTTGCTTGGATAACTTTGATTAATGGTTCAATATTCTGCTCTTCTTCCTGGTTTTTAGTTTGTTCATTGGACTGGGCCATGTCTTCCCATTTCTTGGTATGATTTGTAATTTTTTGTTGTTGTCTGGTCATCTTTTTATCTCAATGAGTTTGTTCAGTTGATTAGCTTCTCTTCCTATTCTAGTGTTTTATTTTAGTTGCTGCTTTTTGTGTGTGTTTTAAGTTTTCTCCTTGACACTTTGTTCTCCTTATTCTATTTCCTTGTTGTTGTCTAAGTTCCCTTGAAGGAAAACATTAGGGCCATGTAAAGCAAAAGAGGAAAGAAAAGAAAATGTATAATTGTAATATTGATATTGAAATTTACCAGAAGAACCATATGAGTCCTAGGAGAATGAATATTTAACTCATGTAAGCAGTGTAGAGTTATAGGAATAAAAAAGTGGAGAACCTACAAAGAAATGGGGAACTAAATATGGGGAAGAATATAGTATGAATTAAATGGTAAGTGATGAGTAGAGAGAAAGAGAAAAGACAGGACAAAAACAGAAAGAGGTAAGAAAAGATAGAAAACAGAATACAAGAGTTAGAAATAAAAAGCCAGAAAAATTGGGGGCTAAACAAAGAGAGGTGGAATGTAAGAGCAACAACAGAAAGTGGAAGATAGAAAGCTGTAGAAAGGAAAAGAGATAGCATTGGTAGCCAAAATGATACACACAGAAAAGAAAAAATTAAGGAAGAGGAAACACAGCAATCAAGAAACAAGGAGCAGCACCTAATTTTAAAAAAAGGAAGAAAAATAAGGGGGGAGGATAAAGAGGAAGGAAAGATAGGGGAAAAAAAAAAA
Organism: Dasypus novemcinctus; assembly: GCF_030445035.2. Classification (NCBI taxonomy): domain Eukaryota; kingdom Metazoa; phylum Chordata; class Mammalia; order Cingulata; family Dasypodidae; genus Dasypus; species Dasypus novemcinctus. Next base: position 111,535,896 of record NC_080673.1, on the reverse strand, counting down.
AAGAGAGAAACCCACAAGTAAGGAGTCAACCAAACACTAAGGAAAAACAGCCTCCTCTCTTAAGCCCCTGTGGAGCTTGTCAGGCTACCTCTATTTATCGATCAATTACCCTGCAGCTTTCCCACAGCAGATTTTGAAGTCAGTTTAACTTAAGTAAACTTATATTATATAACAAAAGTAACCTTTTTTTTTTTCAGGAAAAATAAGAGACCCAAGGGAAGCTAATACAAGGATAATGTCTATGTTTTCCCTGTCCTATAGTATCAGCTAGGTGTTTTATATCCCAGTGGATCATTAATCTAAGAGGAGCTGGGAATCAAACTGTGAGACCTTGTATATTCAAAGCAGAAACACCTCCATTGAGCTAAACTGTCTTGTTGGGTTAATTAGCTCTTCAGAAAGTGTCCTTTCACCTAGGGCAGGATTGAATCTTTGCAATTGGATAAACTGCTAATTAGGAATCTGTCCTTACCCCTCTTTATTCTAACAGCTTTCTTTCCCAGGGCAGCAGGAAACAATAGACTGTGTGAGAGTTCCCTTTTGAAATTCAAATGCAATGCTGGTGACTTAACTCACTACAGAAAAAAATGACTTTCAGGTTCTTTGAATAGAGAGCACCCACATCTTTCTGGGAACCCTTAATATGCTCTTAGAAGCTTATTAAGCACTTCCTACTGTCCCCCTCCCTTTGGTGAGTTGCACAGGTCTAGTTAATTTGCCTGACTCCACCTTCTCCCAGGCCATCTTTCCCTATCCCAGGGAAGTTAGGTAAATCAGGCTGCCTCAGCAGATTTGCCTCACCCTTTTTCCTGGTTTTCCACAAACTATATAGTATGCTCCTCAAAGCTAAAAAAAAGGGATCCAGACAATTGAACTGCACTTGAGAGAACCCTCTCCACCCTTTCAGAACCCTCCCACTCTCAGAATTTGTCTCCTGTGGCTGGGTGACCAGCATGCGTCAGGGATTGCCATGGTTTCCTGCCCTGAAGGAGGGTTTTAGCAGTCCCAGAGTTCCAGCCTCAAGCACCAGAAACTCATGGTTTTACCTTGAGTAATCACTCTTTTTTCATGCTTATTCCAGATGGATGCCCTGAAGCCTCTTGCTTTGTGGGTTTCCAAAACAGTTCACTCAGGCAGGATTTTAACCCCAGTCAACATTTCTTGTAGAAGAGATGATGTGGATGCACTTAATTCGATGCCATCCTGCCCTTTCCCCTTGAAACTCTTTTATTAAATCCATTAACATTTAGAATTGTTTTATCTTTTTTCTAAATTGTCCCTTTTATCATCAGTTATTGACTCTTTTCATCCTTAGTAATATTCTTAGCTCTGAAATATTCTTTATCTGATATTAGTATAGCTACTTTAACTTTTCTTTTATTAGTATTACTGTAGTGTATTTCTAAGTCTGCCTAGTTGACTTCTGTATCCAAACTTAGACATGTTCTTGGTCTTAAACCACTTCCCTCTGTTCGTGAATCATTGTAAATAGGACCTCTTGAAGATGTTATTTTTGGTTAAGGTGTGGCCCAATTGAATGAGAGTGGGCCTTGATTAAGGTGACTGGAGTTCTTTAGAAGCAGAAGGAATTCAGACATGAATAGTAGGAGAGAAAGCACAGGGAGGATCCAGAAACAGAAGTTAATGGACTCCAGAAGAGAAAGGAGAAGACACTGTCATGTGGTGGGAAAGCCAATGTACTCATGACCTTCCAGTCAGCCATAATATTACCAACCTCAGAGAGAAGAAAGCCTTCTATCCAACTCCTTGATTTGAACTACTGTCCTCTGAAACCATGAGCAAATAGATTCCCACTGATTAAAACAAACTATCATGTGGTGTATGTAACTGCAGCTGAGAAACTAAGATGGACTTTTCCCTTTTTTCTATCAGTTCATATCTTGTGTATTCTTTGTAGCCCTGTGTATACAAGTAGCTGGATTTTGCTTTTAGATCCAGTCTTCAACTTTTAAGAAGTATCCTTAAATATTTGCATTTAAGTGTGTGTTAAAAGTCAACCAATTGATGTTTTTTTAAATGTGCCCTTTCTGTTTATTTCTACCTTCTCCTCTTTTTTCCATTTCATTTTATCTCTGTTGTTAGCTCATTAACGACCTTTATTTTAATTTTTGGCGGTTTATAGTTTGTAAAATACATATTTATCAGTCTACTTTTTACACAACTTAATACATACTACAAGAACATTATGATTTATTTACATTTTCCTCTCCACGGCCTTTGTCCTTTTGTCTATTGTGTATTTAATTCTAATATATTGTAAATCACAAAATGCATTTTTATTTTTTTGCCTTAAAATTCAATTACCTTTATTCTTCTGTATTGATAAATAATTCATATACTCTAAAATTCATCATTTTAAAGTGCATAATACTTCAGTGTATTTTTAATATATTCACGAGATTGTGCAACCATTTCCACTATCAATTTCCAGAATATTTTATCACCCCAAAGAAAAACTCCATATCCATTAACGTATTCTCCCATTAAGCCATTGAGTAACCAATGTCAACCAATAATCAAGTCTTAATGTATTTCTCTATTCTGGATATTTCATATAATTAAAATTGTGCAGTATGTGGCACCCTTTGGCTATTCTTTCACATATATTATTGTTTTCAAGATTCATCCATGTTGTAGTTCATTCTTTTATGGCTAAATATGATTCCGTTTCATGGATATGCCACATTTTGTTTATTGTTTCATTAGAATATTGACATTTGGGTTGTTTCCACTTTTTGGCTAATACAAGTAATGTAGCTATGAACATTCATGTGCAGGTTTTTGCATGAGCAATACTTTTGTGTCTTTCAATGATACACCTAGGTTTGGAATTGCTGGATTATTCAGGAAATCTATATTTAAATTTTGAAGAGTTGCCCAAATTTTCAAAACAGCTGCATTACTTTACATTCCCATTAATAATACATGAGAGTTCCAATTTCTCCACATTCTTGCCAACACTTGTTATTTTCCTTTTTCCCTTTTTATTTTAATAACAGTTCTACTCAGTGCAAAATGATATTTCAGTCTTTTTCATAGTATTCCTAATGACTTATGGTGTTGTGTATCTTTTCATGTGATTAATGACCATATACATATATTCTTTGAAGAAATATCTATTCAAATCTTTCCATTATTAATTGGTTATTTCTCTTATTATTGTTGAGTTTCAAGTGGTCTTTATACACTCTGGATAGTAGACCCTTATTAGATATTTTATCTGAAAATATTTTATATAAGTTTTATTTGTTTGGTGGAGCTTTTAATGTCATCTAAGAAATCTTTGACTAACCCAGGTTTGTTTGAAGAATTATTTTACTTTTCATGCTTATATTTAGTACTTTGACCATTTTGAGTTAATTTTTGTATGGGATATAAGGAAGGATTCCAAATTTATTCTTGTGCATGTACTATCCAATTATCCCAACAACATTTGTTTAAAAAGACTATTCTTTCCATCATTAAATGGTCTTGCGACCCTTCTCAACAATTAATTGGCCATAAATATATGGGTTTATGTTTGTTATTTAATTTGATCTATATGTCTACCCTTATGTCAATACCATGCAATCTTTTTTAATGTAATAAATGTTATTTTTAAAGATATTTTAGATTACAGAGAAGTTACATAGAAAGTATAAAGGATCCCCTTATAGCCCAAACTTCCCTCTTCTACATCTTCTCCTATTAATAGCATCCTGCAATTGTATGATTTGTAAGATCACAATTGTAACAACTGATGAAATGATGAATAAATATTAAAGCATTTCTACTAACCAAGGTCTGCAGTTTACATTGTGGTTTACACTTAATTCCAATGCCCTAAAAATGCCCTATGTTACAACTAGTTTTCCCTCTCCCTCCTATCAGAAACTCTGATAACCACTACCTTTATACCAATTTAATATTTTCTTCCATTACTAAAATATTAATAAGTTTACTTCACCCATTGCTGCATTTCCCCCTTAAGTTTGTTTATTCCACAACTTCTATGGTTTGGCTATGGTGATGCCCATTCTTCCTCCGATTGAGAGGGAGCTTAGTTCATCTGAGGTAGATGGAAAGAACTGTTTTGCTTGCATTTGTACTCTTTGTTTTTTGGGATGGGGATTGTCCATCATCATCATTTTGTTAGTTGTCCTGGGTGACTCTCATGAACCACAGTAGGTATTGGCCACAGCTCTTCTGAGATTAGAGCTCAATCGGCATATGAACAAACTGAAGATTTAAATCTCTGAGACATATATTGAAAGAGTATTTTGCTAATTACAGGCTCAAATAAAAGGGGTAGAAAAATCATGTGTAGTGAAATTATAAATGAGTCTAGCTCTGTTACATTGGGGAAATAGGTTGTCACATTTTCCAAAGTAAAGTCAACCAATGAGATGCTGTTTTCTGGGGAGGATTGTGTGCATTGCTTATAGTGTCTGGATGGCTCTAGAGCCCTCACTAGCACCCATATTTGGGGTTTTGCTCACAGTAGCAGTTAGTGAGCTCTACATGAAATAAGCATAAGTGTAACCTCTCAACTCATTTTGAAATCTCTTAGCCATAAAAACTCTTGTATTTGATGTTTGCCTCTTTTGGTTTGGTCTTTTCCCAAATGCATCACCGGTTGGTGCTTGGTATTAATCCCTCAGTGCCAGAGAGATTCATCTCTGGGAGTCACATCTCCTGCTGTGGGTAAGGTAGTGTGTTTATTAGCTAGGATCAACATTTAAACAGCCCACATTTGAGTAACAAGGAGGCTTTCAGGAGGTAACCTGAAATAGTTACTATTAGACTAAGTTTCAATTTTGTAAGAATATGGTTCCTAATTACATGCATTAATATAGAGGGCTTAACATATTGGTCTATTTTCTCTTATTGGGCATTACCTATGTACTTGCAAGATTCTTGCTCCTTTTTTTGAGAATGTAGCAGGACACCCCAGTATGGGAGTTTAGCATTTTCTTGTTTATTGTGTGGGTCTCCACCAACTGAGATAAAACTCTATGACAAGATAAAGACATTCATATTCCACACAAGCATATTCCACACAATCTCTTTCCCACACATTCCCCACCACCAACACCCTGCCTCAGTGATCTTACCCTGCTGTATTTGCCAAAAGAACATTCCCACAATTGTATTTTCAACCACAGACCTCCATCTTCCTAGAGTTCATCTGTTCCTTCTTCTATCTTCCACCCCAGTTCCATGGATAATCCAACCTACTCCCCAACCCTGCTTATATCACATTCCAGCACTGTCCCTGCTTTCAATTCTTCTGGGTATATACCTAGCAGAGGGATTTCCAGCTCATATGGTAATTCTATAGTTAGCTTCCTGAGGTTAGGAAAATGTGTCAATATTTCATCATCAATTGCAACAAATGCACCATACTCATGTAGGTTGCTACTGATAGGGGACAATGTGGGCATGGGGGAGGTTGGTATATAGGAATCCCCAATATTTTTATGTGACTTTTCTGTAACCTAAAGTTTCTTGGAAAATAAAATGAAAAAAAAAGTCACTTGGTGAACATATAGAAGAAATTATCAATATTAATAAAGGATAGATCTAACGGTGAAGAAAATTATTTTATTTTTATTTTATTATATTTTTGCCTTATTTGGGGGGAGGTTTGTGATTGCAGAAGGGTTGCAACTTTATCTGGGGGGGATTACTGGTGCAGGGTGTTGGTGGTGGGGGGATGTGTGGGGAGTGGTACACCTGGGCATTCCTTTATGGAATATGAATGTGTTCATATCATCAGAGGGTGTTGTCTCCATGAATGGAGACCCACATAATAACTGACAGAAAACTGAATTCCTTCCCTGGGGAGTCCTGTTACACTTTCTAATAGAGTGGTAAGAATCTCTAGATTATATGGACAATGCCTAACAAAGGAGGACAGATCAATTCGCCAGGCCCTTGACATTGATGTTTGTACTTAAGAGCCTTCTTCATGTGAAATCGAAACTTACCCTAGTAGTTTCGATTTTCTTAGTGCCTAAGAGTTACCTCCTGAAAACTTTGTTATTCAAATGTGGCCTCTCTCTAAGCCAAATGCAGCATATAAACTTATACCTTTTCTCTGGTATAGGACATGGCTCCCAGGGATGGACCTCCCTGGTACCAAGGAGTTATTACCAAGTGCCAACTTGTGATGCATCTGGAAAAAGAACTAGACCCAAAGAGAGGTAATATTAAATACAAATGAGTTTTTATGGCTACAAAATTTCAAAGTGAGTTGGGAGGTCATTCTAGAGGTTGTGCTTATGCACATCTCAGAAGTATCTCACTGACTGCCACGGTAAACAGTGTCTCAAGCAGGGGTGCTGCTCAGGGCTCTAGAGATATCTCAACATGATAGGCAGGGCAAACAACACCAGGAAATTGGTATTCTATTGGTGGGCCTTACCTTGGAATACATGATAACATCTCTCCAATGTATCAGGTTTAAACTCATTTATATTTTTCCTAACATGTTTCTTCTGCCCCTTCTATTTGACCCTATAATTAACACAATACCCATTAAATATATGTCCCAGAGATTTAAATCTTCTGTTTGTTCATATGCCAGTTGAGCCCTAAATCTCAGCAGAGTTGCAGCCAATACCTACTCTCCAGTTCATCAGACTCACTCAGGACAATGAACAAAAAGAATGATGATGGGCAATGCCCATTCCAAAATAAAAAACAAAAAAAAAAAACAGACAATATCTACAATTGCAAGTAAGATAATACCATCCATCTGAGCCATGGTACTTAAGAAATGGAGAGGCACCCCCCCCTCCAAATCATCAAGAATGAACAGCAAAAAAACAGAAAGTAGGAATACAACCATGGACTAAACTAGACATTATTATTCTAGTAAAGGAAGAACTTGTAATGTTAATATAAAGACAGTGGTCACTAGAAGTTCTGAGGGCAGGGAGAGGGAAGAATAGGTGTAACATAGGACAATTTTGAGACATTGAAATTGTTCTGCATAATATTGCAATGACAGATACAAGATTTTACACAATTTGTCAAAATCTAAATACTATAATACTGCGCAAAGCAAAGTTTAAAATTGTGATGTAAACTATATACCATGCTTAGTAGCAATGTTTCAATATGTGTTTATCAAATGCAACAAATATACCACACTAATAAAAGACGATGTTAATAGGGGAAAGTATGAAGGGGAGGTGGTGGGGTATATGGGAATCCCCTATATTTTCGATGTAACATTTATGTAATCTAAAGCTTCTCTAAAAATAAAGAAAAAAGAGAAATAAATATTTTCACAATTATATTGTTCTGCTGGAGAGTGTTTCTACAAAGCTCCTCACATTGCCAATATAAATTTAGATCTTTCTTTACATTCTTGAACATATAGAATAAAGTTACAACAGCTGTCTTGATAACCTATTAGCTGTGTCACTTGGATCATTTTCTATTGATTGATATTCTTCCCCTATTTTCCCTGCTTCTTTGAATGACTGGTAGTTTTTTACTGGATGCCAGCTATTGTAAATGTTACCCCTTTGGTGGTGAATATATTTGCCTTTCCCAAAATGCTCTTGACCTGGATTTTGGAAGGCAGTTAAGTTTCTTGGAAATAATTTGATCCCTTAAGCCTTGCTTTTAAGTTTCACACTAGAAAGAATTAAATCAATCCTTATGCTAGGGATAATTTCCCCACCCCCCACCACCAGGGGAATTCCCTTGTGAGACATCTACTTAATACCCTATACATTTATTCTTTGGCAGGTGGGAGCACAAACTATTCCATTCCTTCTGTCAGCTCATGGAATTTTCCCCTCTATTAATTTGTATCATCTCACCCCTCTTTGGCTAGTTTTCTCTGAAACAGGTGCTTATAGTACTCAGCTCAAGAATTCACGGGGACTTTATAAAGATCTCCAGAGTTCTTTATCATGCTCTCTTCTCCAGTGTTTCCCTACAAATTATAGCTGCCTTTCTTTCCCAAACTCCCTTCCATTTCATCCATTCATGGAAACCACCCAAATACTTCTGAGTTTTTCCCTCCCTGTGCTGTTTCCTTTGAAAATTCTATCCAACTGTAAGAAAGGAAATAATAAGATTCTCTTTGTTTCCACTCTGTGGTAGGCTGAATAATTTACCCCAAAGATGTCCACCTCCTAATTCCTGTAACCTATGTATGTTACCTCACATGGTAAAAGGACCATGCAGATGTGATTAAGTTAGGGATCTCAAGTTGGGGAAATTAGGATGAATTATCTAGTTATAGCCAATGTAACTACGATAGTTCTTGTAAGAGGGAAGCATAAGGATCAGTGTCAGAGAAAGAAGTCAATGTGATGACAGAAGTAGAGGGATAAAAGGTCAGAGGATGGAGCCCTGAGCCACAGAATATTATTCCCAGTCCTCAAAACCTAATGGAGCTTGCACAATTGGATCTTAAAATTGCTTGGGACTAGTAATGCCTTTTTACTTTTTGTTTTCTCCCCTAGAGACTCCAGAAGGAACCAGTCCTGCTGAAACCTTGATTTTAGCCCAGTGAAGCTGATTGCAGACTTCTGACCTCCAGAATTGTACAATAATAAATTAGTGTTGTTTTAAGGCACTGAATTTGTTGTAATTTATTACAGCAGCAACAGAAATCTAATCTACTCTCCCTCAGGGATCACTGTCTTGTGATGCCTGATGTCTAATATTTGAAAACTATTGCTTCATATATTTTCTTCAGTTTTTTCATTGGTACAGATAGGAGAGTAAATCCTCTTATTACTCCATTTTGGATAGAGCAGAAATAAATTACTGCATTATTTTTTAAGTGTTGTAAGCATATTCCTCTGATGAATTTATTCTCGTGTTATTTCAACAGTGGTGCTGTTGGTATTTTAAATGAGAATACTTTTATTGCATAAAAGCTATTCATTCCAGAACAGTCAATGTCCTCTTCTCACCAATCTTTGTGATGACACAGAACCACTCTCCCAATTTCAAAGATCCATCTTGGGTGAACAGGGATAATCTAGTTGAGAACAATTGACTAGACCTCTAATTTTTTGAAATATCTACACAATATCTTTTCTTCTCAACCTCCATATCTTTACTCTACCTGTGCCTTTCTTCAGCATTTTCTATGAATCTCATGACTACATTTAAAAAATCTCCTTAATTTACCTTTTTTTACCAACATATTCCCCTTAATGTACACAGGTATAAGTGCTATAATTTATTAAACTGACTGTCTAAATTGAAAATAGGAAAATTGCTCGTTGTTTTTGGGTTTTTCTGACATCCCAGATTTTTAGTGATTTTTGTTATTTCCATGATAGCACTGCAATGGAAATGTTTAGTCATTTACCAAAACTGTAATTTTGGGGACATGTGGTCATCCCATTTTCAGAACATTTGCACAATAGTTGAGCCTTCCTTTGAGACTGTGTCACAGTTTGATTTTTTCCTCTGCATAATCCTGCATCCTTCCCTTCTTTTCTATAGGTGTTAATCCCCAGAACAATACTATTAAATCTCCATTAATCTTTGCTTCCTGAAAAACTCACTCTGCAATGTGGCTGTTGCATACATTTTTGAAAAACATGAAGTCATAGAGAATAATGTAAAATTAATAAATAATTCATCATTTATATAATCAATAGGTAGATAGACATTACATATACACTTAATTTTTCTAAGATTTTTTTTAGTTACCTATATGACAAAGTATATTATGAGTGTCTTCCCAAACTTCAACTAATTTGTACTCCTATCAGCTGATACTGAAAGTGTTTCATTTCCTATAACAGCATCAACACTGCATTATAAGTAAAATTATTTCCCAATTGTAAAACTAAAATGGTATTTATTATATTTGTAATATTTTAATAGGTTTACTAAAAAATGACCATGATTTATTTTCAAACTTTTCTTGGTTATTACTTTGTGTTTGATGAAGAATGTGAATGTTTATGTTCAAGTAATTATCTCAGTTTGAATTCCTATTAATATTGTCCATGTGATTCAATACAGATGATTAGTCTGTTTATGGTAAGCATGATTTGCATCATTAAAAATCATATTAGTAATTTGCAAAAAAATAGTCCATAGCAATATTGATTGACTGTGCATTTGACAAAATACAACATCTGTTCTGACCTTCCTCAAACTGATAGAGAAGTTAGTTAAAACCTTTTATAGCTAACATCATTTTTAATTTGAAGAAGGGAATTGTTTCTCTTAGTTCAAGAACAAGGGGAGGATGACTGCTCTCAACATTTCCAATCAACATTGTACTTGAAGAAGTACAATAAGCAAGAGAAATAAATAAAAACATCAATTTTAGAAAAGAAAAATCTGTTTTCAGATGATATAATTGTCAATGAGAAAATTCTATGGAATCTACCAAAAAACTATTAGAAATACTAGTTGTTTTAGCAAAACTGCAGAACACACTATCAACATACAAAAAAGCAAAAGTGTTTCTATACGCTAGCAAAATAAAATAAAAATGAAAGACAATAGCATTTAAATTTGGACCTTTAATTAGTATTAGATTTGGTATGTGTATGTCCAAGTGACTTAAATCTATGGGCTGTCCATGTGTCAGCTGGGCCTTGAATCTCAACGGAGTTGCAACACCTTCCCTTCAGTTCATTGGTTTCACTGCAGGACAACTAACAAAGAGATGATGATGGACAAATACCATACTGAGAGAGTCTACCACTACAAGCAAGAGAGTCCCATCCATTAGCCCCATGGGATCGCAGCCCATTCTCAATTAAAGGTAGAGTGGACATCACCATCTCAGAGTCCTCAGGCCTGGGGAATGAACTACAGACTAAAGTAGACTTATTAATGTTCTACTGTTGTAGAATTTGAGAGAGGTTCAATTATTTGTGTATGGAGAGGCCAGGACTCAGGAATGATTTTGAGAAGGAAAAATGGTTTATTTACGGCCGGCCAGACTCGGGAGCTTTCTGTTTGAATCCCGAGCCCGGAACAAGATTTTCAAATGTCTTTTATACAGAGAGGAAAGGCCAAATGGTCCCTTTGTTTTAGTTCTCAATAGGCTTGGATTAGCATATCTGTCTTCCACAACTTAGGTAAGCTTTTAGCATGGACTCCAGACATTCTAGATAAGCTTTTAACATATTTTGTTTGCATTTCCCCTAAATACTTAAAGTTTATAGACCTTGCATTCTTAAACTGTTTCCTGGAACTGGAGTCATTGCCATTGTCACTAAGGGCAGGACTGCAGCCTTTTACTGTTCTACACCCACAAGTCAAACAGCTTAGGTTATCTCTGAAGAGACAAAGACTCTCCCACCCATAGCCCACATCACTACTATAGACTTAACTGTGATTCTAGCAATGGAAGAAGTTATTAGGTTGGTGCAAAAGTAATTGTGGTTTGGCACTGTTGAAATTTGCCATTTGATATTGGAATACATTCCTTTTTTTTCCTTTTTTTTATTTAGATTATTTTTTATTTCTCTCCCCTTTGCCCACTTCCCCTGCCCCCAGTTGTCTGCTCTCTGTGTCCATTCACTGTGTGTTCTTCTGTGACTACTTCTATCCTTATCAGTGGCACCAGAAATCTGTGTTTCTTTTTGTTGCGTCATCTTGTTATGTCAGCTCTCTGCGTGTGCAGCGCCATTCTTGGGCAGGCTGTAATTTTTTCGTGCTGGGCAGCTCTCCTTACAGGGTGCACTCCTTATGCATGGGGCTCCCCTATGCGGGGTACACCCCTGCATGGCATGGCACTCCTTGCATGCATCAGCACTGTGCATGGACCAGCTCCACATGGGTCAAGGAGTCCCAGGGTTTGTACCATGGACTTCCCATGTGGTAGGCGGATGCCTTATCCATTGGGCCAAGTTCACTTCCCTGAAATATATTCTTAAATAAATGTGGTTATGTTATACATCATTTATCACTTTATGTTTTTTTTTACTGACTTATTACTTGCTGTTTATATTTATTTTAAACTATGGAAATGATGTTAGATGAAAGCAAATTCAAGCGATTTTTTTATTTGAGTACAAAACGGGTTGTAAAGCAGTAGAGACAACTCGCAACATCAACAATGCATTTGACCAGGAACTGCTAATGAGCATCTAGTGCAGTGGTGGTTCAAGAAGTTTTGCAAAGGAGACAAGAGCCTTGAAGATGAGAAGAATATTGGCCAGCCATCAGAAGTTGAAAACAACAAATTGAGAGCAATCAGAGAAGCTGATCTTCTTACAACTACATTAGAAATTGCTGAAGAACTCAATTTTGACCATTCTGTGGTCATTCAGCATTTGAAGCAAATTGGAAATTTGAAAAAGCTCAATAAGTAGGTGCCTCATAAGCTGACCAAAAATTAAAAAAAATTGTCATTTTGAACTGTTGTCTTTTCTTATTGACACAACAGCAAAGAACTTTTTCTCCATCGGATTGTGATGTGTGATGAAAAGTGTATTTATGCAACTGGTGACAACTAGCTCAGTGGATGGACCAAGAGAAAGCTCCAAAACACTTCCCCAAACCAAACTTGCACCAAAAAAAAAAGGTCATGGTCACTGTAGGTGGTCTCCTGCAAGTCTGATCCACTACAGATTTCTGAATCCTAGTGAAACCATTACATCTGAGAAATATGCTCAGTAAATCACTGAGATGCAGAAAGAGGATGTTTTCAAATTCCTTGCAGCAGAAACCCACTTGGGCAGCACCAACCTTGACTTCCAAATAGAGCAGTATACCTACAAAAGGAAAACTGCTGGCATCCATATCATAAATCTGAACAGGACCTATAAGAAGTGTGTGTTGGAAGCTCATAACATTGTTTGCATTGAAAACACAGCTGATGTCACTGTAGTATCCTTCAGGATACTGGCCAATGGGCTGTGCTATTTGATGCTGCCAAGGGAGCTACTCTATTGCCTGGCACTTCACTCCATGAACCTTCACTCATCAGATTCAAGCTGCCTTCCAGAAACTGTCTTATAGTAGTTGTGGATCCCAGGACTGAACACCAACCTCTCTCTCACTGAGGTGTCTTATGTTAACTCATCAACCATTGCTCTCTGTAACACAGATTCTACTCTGTGCCATGTGGATATTGCCACCCCATTTAACAATAAGAGGGCTGACTCAGTGGGTCTGCTGTAATGAATGCTGTCCTACAAAGTTCAGTACATGCATGGTACCATCTCCGATGAACACCCAAAGGAGGTTATGCCTGATCCTAAAGAGGTTGACAAGGAAGAACAGACCATTGCTGAAAAGCCTGTGACCACGGAGGAAATTTCAGGATGAATGGATTGCTATAGATCCTGAATTTGCTGCTACTCAACCCAAAGGTGAAGACTGGTCTGAAGGTATCAGGTGCCCTCTGTGACTCTTCAGCAGTTCTCTCAGTCTACGACTGAAAATAGGTTATGGCTCCCACTGCCTAGGCCACTAAGTCTTAAGCTGTTATTCTACAATCTTTAAACAGAAAACAGAAATAAGGTCCATGGAAAAATAAACATCAGTTCCTATTTTTAAAATTAACTCAAAATGGATCAAGGATTTATGTGTGAAATCTAAATCATAAAATTTCTAGGAAAAAATAGGAGAAAATGTTGGGACTACAAGTTGTATAAATGTAATTTTTAGACACCAAAAGTATACTCCCTGAAATAAAATATATAAATAGAACTTTTTAAAATTAAGAACTTTTCCTTTTGGAAAGACCACATTAGAATGAAGAAATCTGACACTGGTCAACCAACTGAAAATGGACAAAACACAGAAATATACTTCAAGAAAGAAAATACATGGAATGGAAACAAGCACAAAAAAATTGTTCAACATCGTTAGTCTTTAAGTAAGTGTCACTTAAAACCACAGTGAATTACCACTAACATTCCTGTTAGAGTTAGAATGGGTAAAATTTAGAGAATGATGATGGCCAGAAAATCATGTTTTTAAATCTAATCCATTCCTGTCAGTGTAAACCTATTGTATGTAGGATCTTTTGATGAGGTTACTTTAATTAACGCATGGCCCAGGGTGGCTATTAATTGTCTTACTGGAGTCCTTTTTAAGGGGGGGAGAGAGAGAGAGAGAGAGAGAGAGAGAGAGAGAGAGAGAGAGAGAGAGAGAGAAAGAGAGAGAGAGAGAGAAAAGAGAAGCTGAAATCAATGAAACCTGGAAGAGAAGGGAAAGACCAGCAGATACCACCACATGCCTTGCCCTGGAACAGTAGAAGCAAGAATCACTGCCAGCTGGGCTTCAGGAAAAAAGCATCATCCTGATTATGGCTTGATTTGTACATTTTTACTGACTCAAAACTGTAAGCTTCTTAACTAATATAATAAATTCCTGTTGTTAAAAGCCAAAACATTTCATTTTATCTGCTATAAGCAGCCTAGGAAACTTAAAACAAATGCATTTGCATAAATCTTATAATACTCAAACAAATCTACAGTGACAGAAAAGAGGTCAGTGGTTGTCTGGCAATGGGTTTGGGTTGTGGGACAATGGAGGGAGGGATATAATATAATGGATATGTTCATTACCTTAAATGTGATGGTTTTAAGGACTACACACATATCAAAACCTATCAAATTGTATGATTAAATATATAAGGTGTTTTATACATCAATTATATCTAGAATTTTATTTTAAATTTACATAATATAATCTATGAATTAAATATTGCTTACCTTATTTGCATAGAAGAGTTTTTAAAAATATAGATTCTATATTTAATATTATATGGCAAAGAAAATCTGTATAAATGAAGCATGAACCATTAATTATCTCTGTTGCATAGCATAATGAAACAGTAGGAAAAAATTAAGCAATTTTGATTGACAGAAATTGAAGCAATTGAGAAACAGCATGCTGTTTTGATACAGTTTTGAAAAACATGTAAAGTACTAATATTTATTAGTGGAATGTTGGAATATATATGTAAATATATGTATATTACTGTGTGCTGCTACATTATTAAAATATCTAGTGTATTTTAACTATTTATGTTATTTGAGGCCACCAACTAAGGTCAGGAATATATTATATTAGAAAACAATATTCCATATATTTATGTGATATTCTGAGTATATATTAAATAACCCTAGAAAAGACTGTGGCCTATGATATTCCATCAGTAAATATATGTTGAATAGATATATATTGAAGTCTTTAAAAATCAGTTTGAAACATGTAATTAATTCCTAACATGTGATATTTTAATCCCAACTAGAATGAAGATTTTTGCATAGTCTAACTATTTAAAAGCTGCATCTTGGGTTACCTATAATAGATTATCTCTTCCATGCCTAAAAATATATGCTTTCTTATATTATCATTCAGAACTTGTCTCTTTAATTTTCCCTTGAGTCGGAATAGTGTTTAGTGATGGTATCTTGACTGTCTCCCTGGGTACCCTATTAGATTGCCTCATTGACCCCATGACTAAGAATTTCTTCATCTTATCTAGCTTAAGCATTCCCTCTTCATGTTTCAGGCCATTACTTCTTGTCTTACCATCTTTAACTATCTTGAGTAATTCATCCCCTCAGGAATTTTAGCTACCCATAAATATGAAAAGAAAAAGGCATATCTCATTTCCTGACAGTTTGTGAAAATTGAGACAACTATATTCTAAAGATAGGAGTACTCTAGGGCATGAAAATAGAATTTCAGTGAAGGAAAAATTCACTGGTTTGCTGACCTGAGGCTGGGTCACTAAAATTTTATGTGCATAGTACCCTGAAGCGATTGTTCATTTAACAAAAGGATAATGTTTTAATTTGTGATCCTGGCTCTTATTTCATGTACTTTCTCCTTTGAACTATGTTCATACATAGTGCTGTATCTTTTTCAATGATGATAAGGAAACAAAGAGAGGATGAGGGATGTCAGAAAAAACTTTCCATAAATTACCAAAATCTTACCATTTTGTGGCACTTTTCTCTCTTTCCCAACTTTCTAGTTTTCAAAAACTTACTTCTTCTCTCTATTCCTTTTTTTCTTTATTTCTTCCATTCTTTCCTTCTGTATTTTAGTAAATTCACCATTCCTTATGATTTTAAATAAATGACCCACAGTAAAATATTTTAGCCTGGGGCATTTTATGATTATTTTGAGGGTTTTGATAGAGTCCAAATACTTTGAGACATTTCTAATGATCAAAGATTAAGAATATTATGAGTATTTTATGAGAACGGAACTTAAGATAATTTCCTTTCCTGGTCCTGGAAAATAAAACTTTGAAGCATCTAAATCATTAAGATTGTCTTCAAGGCCCGCACCACATAGTGCACATAAATCTAAATCTATTGTGTCAAAGATTCTGTCCAATTGTAACCAGTGTTTGACTTTCAGACCCACTTTCAATTCATCCACCCCAGGCCATGGAACTAGATAAATACTTCTTCCTAATTTATTTATTTTTTAAAACTCTACAAGACTGTCAAGTTGGCATTGGGCCTACTGCATCATGACTAGTAAACATTGTTTTGCTGGATAAATAAGTTTTCTCGTGGTCTTTTAGGGTATTTACCTGTGAAATTTAGATACCACGGAATTCATCCAGTCATCAATCTGATTTTTAGAAAACAAACTAATGTTAAATATTTTGTTATTAATTATTCCCAGGTTGAAAAGAAGATGCTATATTCTTTTTACTGCAATGGCTTTTCGATGCTCACAATCTAATTTTGTGTACCATGCAGCAACTTTTATTTTAGAGATTGTCTCACTGGAAATAATACATTCTAAATGAAGATTTAGAGGGAAGAGTATAACATAGGGGACACAGTCACTTTTCCCTTTCTTCTGATTTCTTTCAGAGAATAGGAAAGACACAAATATTGCACCATCCACTGGTGACCATTCTAGTGAATTGGTACTGTCATTAGTCATCCTGTTCACTATCAGAAGAGGATATTCTTTGGGTTAGGAAAAATAACTAAATTTGATTTTTTATTAATATAAGCAATATTTATTAGTGCTTTGGTTTATTATTTATATTAAAACAAAATGGAAATATATAAAACTTAAGAATATGTTTGGATATTAAAAATATTATTTTTACTTACAAAACACAGATACTATACTTTTCAATGTGAACAATGTTTTACTATTATAAATTCACACCAAATAAAAACCTAAACTGTGATCATCACAACAAATCCTATAGATACTAAAAGGACATCAAAAAGAATATTATGAAGAACTCTATACCCCCAAATTTGATATTTTAAATGAATTAGGCCAATTCCTTGAAAGACACAAGCTACCAAAATTCACAAAAAAAGAAACATAATTTGAACAAGCCTATAGCTATTAAATAAAATGAATCAATAATTAGTCTTCCACAAAAGGAAGTGCCAGGCACAGATAGTTTCACTGATGAATTCTACAAACACTTAAGGAATAAATGAATCAAGTTACTTACAATCTCTCCCATAAAGTAAGATAATTTGCTCACTTATTTGATGAAGCAAGCACTTCCCTAATATCAAAATGAAGTAGTGACATTACAAGAAAGACAAGAAAGGAAATCTACAGACCAATAGTTCTCATGAACATAGATATAAAATTCCTCAAGAAAATATTAGCAAATTTAACCTAATCATGTATAATAATTATATACCATGACTAAATGGGATTTATTCCTTGCATGCAAGGCTGGGTCCAACATACAAAAATCAATTAATTTAATTTATCACATTAAGAGATAAAGAATAAAAACATATCATATCAATATCAGTCATATCAAATCATATCATTAGATGCAAAAAGAGTATTTGGAAAAGAGTATTTCATTATACTCAGCAAACTAGGAACAGAAAGAAATATGTCTGATTTTATAAAGAGCATGGAGACTACAAGAAGACTACAGTATACATCATACTTAGTGGTAATAAACTGGACATATACCCCCAAAGAAGACAAGGAGACTTCTGGTTTATCACCTGTAAGACACTCCAGGATATAATATCCCCCTATAGAATCTTTGAACAACTAGCGAAGTCTGGCCAAGTCACCTTTCTCAAAATTCTTGGAAACACTTAGCCCCCTCTCAATTAGAGTAAGAGTGGGCATCACCATCCCCAAATCCTCAGTACTGGGGAATGGACTAGAGTAGACTTATTCTTTTTCTACTGTAGACTTATTGTGATTTTAGCAATGGGAGAACATTTATCACTGGTATGGAGGCGGTGACCAACAGAAGTTCTGAGCAGAGGGAGGGGGAAGGCAGTGGCCAACAGAAGTTCTGAGGAGAGGGAGGGGGGAAAAATAGGTATAATATGGGGGTATATGGGGGACATTGGAATTGTTCTGAATGATGTTGCAATAACAGATACAGGCCATTATATATCTTGTCATAACTTACAGAACTGTGCAGAAGAGTTTAAACTATAAAGTAAACTATAATCTACACTTAGTGGCAATGTTCCAATATGTGTTCCTTCAATTGTAACAAATGTACCACACTAATGAAGGATGTTGTTAATGTGGGAAAGTATGGGAGAAGTAGGGAATGGGGAATATGGGAATCCCCTACATTTTAAAAGTAATGTTTATATAATCTAAGTATCTTCAAACAAATTTAAAAATTTAAAAAATTTTGAAGTGTATAGTTGGTCATTTATAGTTGTGAATTCCCATAAAACTTCATACTTAATAATTGGGGTTTTAAGAGGGAAGAGTGTTTTTACAGTAATGGTTTCTTTAAAATGATGATGATGATAATGATGATGATGATGATGATGATTTATGTGGTACTTATTTAATCCACTTGACTTTATGTAGAGTCTATAAAGTTTCTTTACCTTTCTCTCCCTAAAACTCATTCACCCACATTATTTCATTTATACCCCCAAAGAAACCATTAGATTTAAAAAATTCTGAAACAAGGGGGAAAAAAGTTTATTAGGCAAGTGCTGAATCAAGAAAATGCAGGTGTAAAACTGAGAAGAAATTCATGGTGCCCTTGCTAGTCCCAAAATCTTTCTGGTGTATTGTGGAATGGCCTGTGCTACCATTCTGGGTCCCTGGCCCTGTACTAGGAGAAATTATATAATCCATGTGGGCACACAGCTGTGTCTGTGTGTCCATGACAATCTATTGGGTGGCAGCTTGAAACTGTATTACTAAATTAATCTCTAACTCATTTTTTAAGAACCTGCTATGCAGGCAGAAGCAGCATGTAGCTAGCTAAAACAGAGTAAGACACAAGTATAAGTGGTCTGGGGCAAAGGATTATAGCTTTAAGACATAAAATTGAATATATGTGGGGGGAGTTTATATGATAGGGAGTAGAGGGGACATTGGAGTTCCAGTAAACAGGGAACTCCTGAAGCAACACAAGCCTATTATAAGACACCAGCTCAGAAAATTCAGGGAGGATCCTGCAGTTCACCTTTGATTTGAACTGATCTACCTGGTAAGTGGGCTAATTTTGAAAGAGCAATAGCGAATGCAGAGCCAATTTACAAAGACTATGAATGATGTTTTTTTTTAAAATTTTGTTTGTTTATTTTTGTTAACTCCTGGCACTCAAGAAAATACTTTTCATATCCCTAGCTGCATACAATGTTTAGGAGTTGGTAGTTCAGTAACTCTCTTAAGAGTTAACTCATTAAAAATATGCGTGTGTATCAAAAGACTGAAAGACAAAGAAACAGGAAATTATGGCCCATTCTAAGGAAAAAGATAAAAATTCAGAAACCTCAATAAAGATCAGACTTTGAACATACCAGACAAAGACACTTAAAAAGATCTTCAGTATGCTCAAGGAGATCATAGAAAATATTCCTTTATCTTTATTCCATCATAGAAAGACCTAATGAATATTAGGGAAATGATGGACAGTATGAGTAACTCACTTAAGAGATAGAAATTTTAAAAGGAGCAACAGGAAAACTGGAATTGTGACCATAATAACTGAAATGGAAAACTCCCTAGAAAATTTCAGCAGCAGACTGGAGCAGGCAGAAGAAAGAAGAAGTGAACTCAAAGACATGGCCATTGAAATGATCAGGCTGAAAAGCAGGAAGAAAAAGAATGAAAAAAGATAACAGAGGTACAAGACCCATGGGATACGATCAGTAATAACAATATGTGCATTATGGGAAATGCCAGAAGTGGAAGAAAGAGAGAAAGGAGAAAAACAAATATTAAAAGAAACAATGGCAGAACTTCTCAAATTTACTGAAAGGCATGAATATATATACTCAAGAATCCCAACAAACCACAAACAGGATAAATCAAAGAGAACCACGTTCAGAGCACAGCAGTCAACTGTCAAATGCCTTTTACAAGGAGAGAGTTCAACATGTTATGTCCAAGGGAACCCCACTAAGAATAATTGCTGATTTCTTATCAGAAACCATGGAGGCAGTAAGGTAGTGGAGCAAACATATAAAGTGCTGAAAGAAAACAATTGCTAACCTAGAATTTTATATTAATATCTGGCAAAACTGAGGAAGCAATGCACACTTACCCAGATAACAAAAGCTGAAAGAGTTTGTCACCACTAAACATGTCCTACAAGCAATGCTAGAGAGAATTCTTCATACTGAAAGAAAATTACTCCAGACAATGGATTGAAGCGGCATAAAGAAATAAAGATCTCCAATAAAGGTAACCATATGTATTAAAATAATTATAAATGTCAGTAATACATTGCATTTTTTGGTCTGTAACTCCACATATTAGTTCTTACAAATTCTAAGATTCAAAGCATAAAACATAATGATTTCTATGGGTTTGGCCATACAATATAAAACATATTTTTTTTCTTTTCTTTTTAACAAATAAATTTTATTGATATATAGTAATAAAGCATAAGTCAATCCAAAGTGTACAATCAATGGTATTTGGTGTAATCACATATTTGTGCATTTATCACTTCAAACATTTTTACAGTACTTTCATTGTTCTAATAAAATAATAAAAAACGAACAACAAAGCTCATCAACTCTCAATTTCTCTGTGCTTCCCTTACTGTATATAATTGCTATTCTTTGTATATATATTTTGTATATATATTTTGTAAAAACAGTTTTATATGCAATCTCACCCATATATGCATTTTATATGAAGTTTTACTATCTTATAGAGTAATATGTTAGTTTTTAACTTTCCTTCTAGTAATAATACATGACCTTTGACTTTTCCTTTCGATGATTTTCATACCCATACAATAGTACTGCTAGTTACAAACACCCTGATATGCTTTATTAATTTCTATTCATTTCCAAAGATTTATATACAATCTTTTTACCAATTCTGTGCAGATTAACCCTTAGCTTTCCTTTCTCTACCCTCCTTATAATTTTTGGTTTCTTTGTCATTTGTATTTGTTCTTTGAACAATTTTCTTTTGAAGTCTTTGGAACATTTTTTAATTGGGTAGTTTGTCTTTTAATTGTTGAGTGGTATGAGCTCTTTGTGTATCATGGATTTTGAATGCTTATTAGATATGTGATTGCCAAATATTTTCTCCCATTGAATTGGTTGCCTTTTCACTCGTTTGACAAAGTCCTTTGAGGTGTAAAATTGTGTTTAATTTTGAGGCAGTCCCATTTATCTATTTTTTTCTTTTGTTGTTCATACTTCAGGTTTAAGGTTTAGGAATTTACTGCCTACCATGAGATCTTAAAGCTGTTTTCCTACATTTTCTTCTAGGAGTTTATTACTGTTGCTTTTATATTTTATATTGATCCATTTTGAGTTAATTTTTATATAAGGTGTTAGACAGAGGTCTTCTTTCTTTTTTTTGGGTATGGACGTCCGTTCTCCCAGCACCATTTGTTGACTAGGCTGTTCTGGTGCAGCTGGGAGGCTTGACAGCCTTGTCAAAAATCACTTGACCAGATGGGAGGGTCTATTTCTGAGTTCTTGATTCAGTTCCATTGGTCATTATGTTTGTCTTTATGTCAGTACCATGCTGGTTTTACCACTGTAGCTAAGTAATATGCTTTAAAGTCAAGAAGTGAGAGTACTCCAACTTTGTTCTTTTTAAAGATCTTTTGACTATTTTGGGCATCGATTTGGATATCGATTTCTTCTTTCAGTTTTGCCAGTGTGTGCCTCATGTATCTTGGGGCACTCAGGTTATGTGCATAAATATTTATTCTAGTTATTTCTTCTTGGTGAATTGCCCCTTTTATTAATATTATTATTAATTTATTAAAGACCTTCATCTTCCCTAATAACAGCTTTGTATTCGAAATCTTTTTGTCTGAAGTTAGTATCATTATTCCAGCTCTTTTTTGGTTGCTATTTGCATGGAATACTTCTTTCCAACCTTTCACTTTTAACCTGTTTGTGTCTCTTGAAGACAATATAGAGATGGCTCATATTTTTTCATCCACTCTATCAGTCTATGTCTTTTGATTGTGGAGTGTAATCTATTAACATTCAATGTTATTACTGTAAAGGCATTACTTATTTCATCCATTTTGTCTTTCCACTCTTTGTTGTCATAATTTTCTGTTATCTGTCTTCTCACCCTTTAGTTTACCCTTCTTAATAATTTTCATTTCTAATCTTCTCCAAATGTCTTGCCCTTGTTTTTTTTTTCCTTTCATGTTGCAGTACTCCCTTAAGTATTACTTGTAATTCTGGTCTTTTGGTCACATATTTTATCAGGATTTTTTTTGCATGTGAAGACTTTGAACTTACCCTCAATTTTGAAGGACAGTTTTGTTGGATAAATAACTCTTGACTGGCAATTTTTCTCTTTCAGTACCTTAAATAAATCATAACACTTTCTTCTCACCTCCATGGTTTCTGATAAGAAGTCAGTGCTTAATCTTTTCAATTTTCCCTTGTATGTGATGCTTTGGTTTTCTCTTGCTGCTTTCAGAATCCTCTCTCTTTTTTTTTTAAGATTTATTTTTTTAATTTATTTCTTTCCTCTTCCCCACCCCCCACCCCAGTTGTCTGTTCTCTGTGTCCATTTGCTGCATGTTCTTGTTTTTGTCCGCTTCTGCTGTTGTCAGCGGTACAGGAACCTGTTTCTTTTTGTTGCGTCATCTTGCTGCATCAGGTCTTCCTGTGCACAGCGCCATTCTTGGGCAGGCTGCACTTCCTTTCACGCTGGGTGGCTCTCTTTATGGGGCACACTCCTTGTGCATGGGGCTCCGCTACATGGTGGGCACCCCTGCATGGCAGGACACTCCTTGTGTGCATCAGCACTGCACATGGGCCAGCTCCACACGGGTCAAGGAGGCCCGGGGTTTGAACCGCGGACCTTCCATGTGGTAGACGGATGCCCTATCCACTGGACCAAGTCCATTTCCCCAGAATCCTCTCTTTATCTATGATATTTATCATTCTGAATAGTAGGTGTCTTGGGGTAAGTGTATTTTGATTTTTTCTGTTGTGGGTGCATTGTCCTTCTTGGATATTGATATTTATTCCTTTCAAAATGGTGGGAAGTTTTCATTCATTATTCCTCAAATATTCTTTCTGTCCCTTTTTCATTCTCTTTTCTTCTAGGACACTGATAACAGGTATGTTTGTGCATTTCATATTGTCATTCAGTTCCCTGAGACTGTTCCATTTTTTCCATTCTCTTCTCTTCCTGTTCTCCTGTCTTTTCCAGGTCAGGTGTTCTGTTTTCAGAATCACTACTTCTGTCTTTGAGCAATTCAAATATGCTCTTACATGTCTCTAGTGTATTTTTAATCTCATCCATTGTGTCTTTCATTCCCATAAGGTCTATTACTTTTCTCTGCAGGCTTTCAAATTGTTCTTTATACTCACCCAGTGTCTTCTTAATATCCTTTATTTCTTTGGTCATATTTTCTTCATATTCTTTGAAGTGGTATAGGAGAATTGTGTGATTATTATTGATTAATTGTCTTAAATCCTGTAACTCTTCAAGATATTTGTTTAGTTCCTTCAGCTCAAGGAACTGAATTAATGAATTTACTCTGATGGCCAATTTCTCTCTCTTACTTTTTTTCCCCAAAGCTCTTCCTTTATATTTGATTCAACTTGTTCGGTCCTTAAAATTGCCTGGCTTACATTTTCAGAATTGGCCAGGGACACAATATTGGGGTGTAGATTTTTTCCCAAAGGTAGGATGCTGAGAGTACCATAACTAGTTTCTGTCCATGCTATATCAAGACCCGCCAGCAGATGGGGCTCATCAACACACCTTTCCATGGAGGGTTTTCAGTCTGGGCTTTCCTATGTTCCTGTGTTGAATCTCTAGAGCAGAGATTCAAAGCAGGCTCTGCTACTCAAATTCACTGAAGAAAACCCCACAGACTTCCCCTACCTTTTCCCTTAAAATAGCTGAAGAGAAAGGTGTTCATTCTCCT
The DNA here is from genome assembly GCF_030445035.2 of Dasypus novemcinctus. NCBI lineage: Eukaryota > Metazoa > Chordata > Mammalia > Cingulata > Dasypodidae > Dasypus > Dasypus novemcinctus. Next base: position 111,511,589 of record NC_080673.1, on the reverse strand, counting down.
TTTAAGTCTGCTGAAGTATAGATCCATGGGTTATTCCCCAGCATAATATCTTGGGGATGGGGGGTGGGAGCCCTTCCTGGCAACTGTGGGAGCTTGGTAGTTCATGATTGTCATTTTGCCTTCTTCATCTCTCTGCCCTTCACCCTCCTGAATGTAAGTGATTAATTCTTCTAGTCAAAATCCAGAGGTCTGCACAATGAATAAAAAAACATGAAACTACTATATGATGTATATAAGAAACTAACCTAAATTCAAAGGCACAGATTTCAGTACCAGTGGAATGGGGTGCTATTATTGCAAATACAAAAAGTGTGGAAATAACTTTGGATATGGGTAATAGGGAAGGGCTGGAAAACTTGTGAGGTACTTGATAGAAAAATCATAGATTGCTTTGAAGAGACTGTTGTTAGAAATATGGATGCTAATGGTACTTCTGATGAAACCTTAGAAGAAAATGCTATATGTGTTATTGGAAAACTGGAGAAAAGGTGATTCTTGTTTTACACTGGCAAAGAACATGGCAAAATTTAGTTTAGCTTTTTTTTTGACAAAATTGAGTTCTGATGTCGAATGGAAGGCAGAAATTGAAAGCAACAAGGTGGCAAGTTTGATTATTTAGTTGAGATTTCCAAGCTAAGTGCAGAAAGTGAAGCCTGATTTCTCCTTGCTGTTTATACTAAAATGGAAGAGGAAAGGGATAAGTTGAGGAGTGAACTCTTAGGCACAAAGAAACCAGAAATTGATGGTTTGGAAAATGTTGAGCTTCTGGGAAGCAAGTCCCCAGAGAATAGTGCTCCACGTGAGGAGCACTAAACGAACATGGATCCAGGAGGCTACTACAGTGCAGGTCAGGATTGGAGGGACAGTTACCCAGGAAGGATCTGTAGAAAGTACTACTGTCTGATGGTTTGGAATCCTGTATAGTACTTGCAAAATCATGTGTTTTGTATAATCTGTATGAATGAAACAATAGTCGGCCTGGACTAAAAGGGCAGACCAGGGACAAACTGATGACTCAAGGACAGTACCATGGAAAATGAGGTCTGGTCTGAAGATATCTTTTTGGTCCAAGAAAGTGGGCTCATTTGTGTATGGAGAGGGTGACACAGCCCTGTGTTTGGAGAGGATGGACCTTCAGTTCCACTGCTCAGGAAGAGTGCTGCCACCCTGCGGTTCTGATAGGGTAGAGTCTGTGGTCTGGCTTTCACAGAAAGTCTGGCCAACATCTTGATGGTTGGAGAGGGTGAAGCTCTTTTACCCCAATGGTCCAGGAGAGCAAGGATGTTGGTCAAGCAGCTGGAAAAGGTAGGGTTGCTGCTCTATTGTGTGCAGAAAATGAAACAATGTACTGTAGATGAATCTCAGACTTTGAAATCTAATGCGGTATGCTCTGCTGAAGTTCAGAATTGTTTGGGATCTCTGAATCCTGTTTTCCTTCCAATTTTTTCCTATGGGAGTGGGAATGTTTATCTTATGCCAGTCCCTTCATTGTATATTGGAAACATATAACTTGCTCTCCAGGTTTCATAGGTCCATTGCCAGCAATGATTTTTCCCCATGTCAGATCATACCCATAATCAATTTTGATGAGACTTTGTACTAAGAAATGTTCCTGAAATGACATAAGGCTTTTGGAATGTTGTGATGGAATGAAAGTATTTTACATGTAGAAAGAACATGTATTTTTAATGTCCAGAGGGTGAGTGTGGTATTTTGAAGCTGAATGTACCCTAGAAAAATGTGGTAAATTTAATCAATTCCTCTTGGTATGAACCCATTATTAGAAGGACCTTTTTTATTGCAAAAAAAATTTATTTTTTGTAACTTTTTAAACAAAGGAAACAACACACTTCTTGGGGAAAGATGAGGGATTAAGAAGGAAGACCCAGAGTAAAAATTATTACAACAACACCTGGAATTGATAGGCCCGAGTAGGTGAGAAATGCAAGTACTGTCACACAACCACTGGTAATACATCCCCACCTACAGCCAAAAGCGCAAGCCAGCTCAAAAGTGACAAACTCTTCTCCATCATTGTTGAATGTGCTGTTCTCTCTTTCCTCAATGACCTCCCAGAATTGGTTCCTTCATTGGACCCAGTTTTCTCATGGTATTCCCACTTCCTTTCTCTGTGGCTCCTCTGTATAACCAACAGGTTGCACATGTTTGTAAAAATATCTCCCTCCAAATGGGCAGTTCCAACATCTTTCATTAAAATACTTGCATGCCTTTTTGCTCATTGCCTACTTCTATTTCTGAATGTGTTTCTGTTTCTCTTATTTCTCCTTCACCCAGTACTCACTTAGAATGACAAAGTTAGATGTGATCCAGAATTCTGGGAAGGATTTTAGGCTCTTTCTATCAAATTGCTTAGCACTCCTCCACTTGTGAATATACTTGGGACTGTACGTATGGTTGTAGTTGGAGAGAATTCAAAAGCAGCGCTCACTAGAGTTGGCTCTCTCATAGACCACCACCATATAGATTCCACAAATCATGTCCTTACAGCAAACGAGAACTTCATGTCTCTCTCATGGGACTCAATGCAAGATTTTATATGTAGTGATCTCTGGGCAGCCTCCATTGGATGGAGGACCTGCAGCTCAAACATGTCACATGAATCTCCATGGAGCACACAGTTCTCCCATATCAACACTCTTCCACTGCAGCATAGGGGCAAAGGTGTTTCTTTGTTTCCATAGTGGTTTGCTTTTTCTCTGATTCTTTCTTGGTCCCTGAACTTTGCAGGGGTACTTCAGTGCAAGAAGGGGCAGTATGGCCACAGTAAGTTTGACCAGGAACAAACACTAAGGCATTCACCCAATCTTCTGTGTCTGCTCCTACAGATGCAAAGTTTGAATTTCTTGACTCAGGTTTCTCCCACATTCATTTAAAAAATTAGTCCAACTACTGCTGAGGAAGCAGCAAGGGATGATTTTGCAGTTAAATTTGCAGCAGTTGCTTCTTCCTGTTTCAATGGCTTTCAATGTTCACATCTTCAGCAGTGTCTAAATACAGTATTTTCACTGCGAATACTTGAACACTATACTATATGGACTGTCAGAGAGGTTATGTGAGTAGTTACAGTTATAGCCTAGAAACCCTATGCATAAAATACCTTCAGGTGACCTGTTTAGCCCAGGTACCTCTACTGTTAAGTAGGACCTTTGGATGAGGATACTTCAACTAAGGGAGGCCCAATATGGGTCTTAATCTTATTACTGGAATCCTTTATAAGAGAATGAAATTCAGAAAGAGAAAGCCAAGGAAGCAAGAAGCTGAAATTAATAAAACCCCAAAGAGAAGGAAAAGATCAGCTGTTACTACCATGTGTCTTGCTCTTGGACAGAGAAACCAAAGATCACTGGCAACTGATCTTAAGGAAAAAAAGTATCACCTTGATGATGCCTTGATTTGGACATTTTCCCAACCTCAAAACCATGAGCAAATAAATTTCCATTGTTTTAGCTAACTCATTTCTACTGATGAGTCTAGGAAATTAAAACAAAGAAGAATGCCGGACATTGTGTGTCCTCCCATGGCCCACTGGATGGAACGTGGGAGAGTGTGGGCTATAGTATTGACCATATGCCATGGGGTGCAGCGATGCCCAGAGATGTACTCACCAGATGCAATGGATGTGTCATGATGATGGGGAAGAGTGTTATTGTAGGGCGAGTGGTGGGGTGGGGAGGTGGGGGTGAATGGGGACCTCATATTTTTTTAATGTAATATTTTTTTTTAAAATGAATAAATAAAATAAAATTTTAAAAAAATTAAAAAAACAAAGAAGGTCATTATATTGATGACAAAGTCTTTTCAACAAGAAAGCTTATAATTATAAATATATATGCAAATAATGGCTGAGGCTTAAAATGTATGAAGGAAATATAGACAGGTTTGAACAGAGAAATCTACAAATCTTCACATTAAAAGTTTGAATCTTCAACATACTATTTTCAATAATGAATAAGAACCAGCCTCTTTGTTTTGTTAATTTTTTCAAGTGCTTTCTTATTTTCTGTTTCATTTAGTTCTGCCCTGATATTTGTTATTTCTTTCTTTCTTTTTTCTTTGGGGTTAGTTTGTTGTTGTTGTTGTTGTTGTGGTTTTTTTTTTACTAATTCCTCCAATTGTGCAGTTAGTTCTTCAATTTTAGCTCTTTCTGCTATTTTGATGTATGAATTTATGGCTATGAATTTCCTTCCCAGTACAGCTTTTGCTGCATCCCATAAATTTTCATATGTTGCATTATCATTTTCATTAATTTCAAGGTAGTTATTGATTTCTGTTGAGATTTCTTCCTTGACCCACTATTTTTCTAAGAATGGGTTGTTTAATTTCCATATTTTGGTGCCAAATCTGGGTCTCTGGCCCTTGCAGATTTCCAGCTTCATTCTACTGTGGTCAGATAAATTATTTTGTATGATTTCAATCTTTCTGAGTTCATTGAGACTTTCTTTATGGCCTAGCATGTGGTCTATCTTGGAGAATGATCCATGTGCACTTGAGAAAAATTTATATCCTGCTGTATTTGGGTATAATGTTCTATATATGTCTATTAGGTTCAGATCCTCCAATATATTGTTCAAAATATTTGTTTCTTTATTGATTCTTTTTTGAGATGTTCTGACAAATGGTGATAGTGGTGTGTTAAAGTCCCCCACTATAACTGCAGAGCCATCTATTCCTTCACTTAGTTTCTCCAGTGTTTGCCTCACATATTTGGAGGCACCCTTGTTAGGGGCATAAATGTTTATGATTGTTCTTTCTTCTTGAAAGATTATCCCTTTCACTAATATGTAGTGTCCATCTTTGTCTTTCACAATAGTTTTGAATTTAAAGTCTATTTTGTCCAATATTAATATAGCTACACCTACTCTTTTTTGGTTATTGTTTGCCTGTATGATTATTTTCCAGCCATTCACTTTTAATCTCCTGGAATCCCTGGGTCTAAGATGTGTTTCTTGTAGATAGTGTATAGATGGGTCATATTTCCTTATCCAGTCTTCCAATCTGTGTCTCTTAACAGGTGAGTTTAATCCATTGACATTCAGTGTTATTATTTTCAAGGAATTACTTATATTAGCCATATTTTCTTTAGATTTGTGTTTGTCATATGTTGTTTGATTTTTTTTCTTTTTATCATTTTAGCTGATCTTACATTCTCCTCCAACTCTGTCCCTCCTGTTTTTTTTCTTTCTTCCTGAAGAACTCCCTTTACTATTTCCTGAAGGGCAGGTTTTTTGTTGGCATACTCTCTTAGTTTCTGTTTATCTGTGAATATTTTGAACTCTCCATAATTTTTGAAGGCCATCTTTGCTGGATAGAGTATTCTTGGTTGGAAATTCTTCTCTTTTAGTACCTTGGCTATGTCATAGCACTGCCTTCTTGACTCCTTGGTTTCAGATGAGAAATCAGCACTTAATCTTATGGAGCCTCCTTTGTATGTGATAGTTATTTTTTATCTTGCTGCTTTCAGTATTTTCTTTTTGTCTTGCACATTGGATAATTTGATACAACCCTAGGTACTGGTTCTCCTGAAGGCTATGGAGATCCACAGGGTATATGGTATACGGACATGGCAGATGGATTTGGAGTTCTGTGCCATGTCAGAAGGCCCTATTTTGAAATTTTTTCTCCTGAGTGTGATGGAGCTGGACTCAAATGTGACCTTCCAACACATGCATCTTCTGTCACTTTTTCTGAACCTGTGGTTGGTGCTCAGGATAGTGCATACTCTAGGTACTTGACTCTCTGGACTTCCCATGTGCCAGTTGGGCCCTGAGCCTCAGCAGAGTTGCGACTCTATCTCTCTGGTTCATTGGTCTTATCCAGGTCAGCTAACAGGGAGGTGAAGATGGTCAAACACCACACCAGGGAATCAAGATTGCTAACAACTGCAAGCAGAGGAATTGTATCCATCATCCATGTGGAATCCAAGCCCCCTCTTGATCTAGAGGACATCACCATCCCAGGGTCCACACAATGGAGGAATAAAATATGGACTAGAGTGAATTTACTGATATTCTACTATAAAACTGTTGTGATGAGTAATAGAAGAAATTGTAACATTGAGGTGGAGAAAGTGGCCACATAGTTGCTGAGGGCAGGGAGGGGGTAGAAGAGATGTGATGTGGGGGCATTTTTGGGACTTTGAGTTGTACTAAATGATATTGCAAGGTCAGATGCTGGACTTTATATATCCTGCCATAACCCACTGAATGTACTAGGGGAAAGTGTGAACTACAGGGTAAATTATTATCTATGTGGTGCATCAATGCTCCTACAGGTGTTCACCGAGTTCAAAGAGTATGCTACAATGATGGAGGAGATTGTTGGTGTGGGAGGAGTGGGGTTGAGGGGTGGGGGGTATACGAAACCTCTTATATTATTTAATGTAACATTTTTTTGTGATGTGTATATCTATAAAAAAATGCAACCTACAAAAATGATGGGGTGGCAACGTGGGGAGTGGGGTATATGGGAACTTCATTTTTTAATGTTTTTCTGTGTGTTTTTTAATGTACCGTTCATTGTGATCTATTAACCTTAATTTTAAAAGTGTAAAAAAATAAAATAAAATGTAGTTGAGGATATTGGGGGGAAATAATGAATAAAACATCTAGAGAGAAGATCAAAAAGGCAATAGAAGACTTGAAAAATATGCTGACCTAACTAGACCTAAGAGACATTTTTGAACACTTCACCCAACAACAGCAAAATACAAATTTTTCTTTAGTACCCATGAGTTAATCTCCAGATACATATATGTTAGGTCACAAAACAAGGTTCAATTAATTTTAAAATACTGTAATTAAACAATATATCTTCTCCAACCACAATGGAAAGAAGCTAGGCATCAATAAAGTAGCAATAACTGCAAAATACACAAATATATGGGAATTCAATAATGCACTCCAAATGAATGGGTAAAAGAATAAAATACAAAGGAAATTAGGAAATATATTGAGGTAAATTAAAACAAAAGCTCAATATATGAAAACTTATGGGATGCAGAAAAGGCAGTGTTGAGAGGGAAATTTATAGTTCTAAATGTTTGCATTTGAAAAGAAGAAAGATATCAAATCAGGAATCTAGCCTAACAACGAGGATCTAGGAAAAAAAGAACAAATTAAACTCAAAGAGAGTAGAAGTAAGGACATAACAATGATTAGAGTAGTGATAAAAGAAATAAAGAATAAAAACACTAGTAAGAGTGAACTATACCAATAGTTGTTACTGTGAAAAGATCAACAAAACTATCAATGAGAGGACACAAATAACAAAATCAGAAATGAAAGGGGGCATTACTATCCCACAAAAATAAAAGGGATTAAGAGGGATAACATGAATAACTATATCAACAAATTAGATAACCTAATCTGAAGTTGACAGAATCATAAAAACACAAACCAGCTATACTGACTCAAGAAGAAATAGAAGATCTCAACAGACTAATGACAAGTAAAGAGATTGACTCAGTAATCAAAAACCTCCTAAAGAAAAACCCAAGACCAGACAGCTTCAAATATAAATTTTACCAAACACTGCAAAAAGAAAATTAACATCAATACTTCTCAAACTTTTCCAAAAATTTGAACAGAAGGGACCAGTTTCTAACTCATTCTAGGAGGCAAATATTTCCCTATTAAAGCCAGATGAAGATAAGACAAGAACACAAAAAAACAGCTCAACATCCCTTGTGAATATAGATGCCAAATCTCTCAACAAAATACTTGCAAACCAAACCTAACAACACATTAAAAGATTTATAAACTATGATCAAGTTAGATTTATCACAGTTACATAAGAGTACCTGAACATAAAATCAATTAGTGTAATACATCTGTAATACAATTTCATAATAAGAGACAAAGGGCATAAAACCATGATCATCTCAATTGATGCAGAAAAGGAATTTGACAAAATCCAACACCACTTCTTGATAAAAACACTGAATAAAACTAAGAATATAAGGTCACTTCTATAATAGCATTAAGGGCATATATGAAACACCCTCTATTAATATCACACTCAATAGTGAAAGACTGAATGAAGTTTTTTTCCTCCATCAGAAACAAGAAAAGGATAGTCATTGTCAATGCAATTATTCAACATAAATTCCAACAGCCTTCTTTGCAGAAATAGAAGAGCCTATCATTAAACTTGCTTGGAAGGGTAAAGAACCCTAAACCATCTTTAAAAGAATAATGAAGTACAAGGACTCACACTTTCCAATTTAAAACTTATTACAAAGCCATGATAATAAAAACAGCATCATATTGACACAAGGGCATATATATATATTTCAATGTAATTGAATTGAGAGGGCAAAAATAAACCCTCACATCTATAGCCAATTGATTTTAACAATGGTGCTAAATCAACTCAATAGGGAGAGAAGAGTCTTTTCAACAAATGGTGCTGGAAAACTCTATACCTATATACAAATAAATGAAAAGGAACTTGTCATTCACACCATATAAAAAAGTTAACTCAAAATGGATTAAAGACTTAAATATAAGAATGAAAACCATTAAACTCTTAGAGGAAAACATATCAGACATCTTGAATAACTTTCTGGTAAGCAATGGTTTCTAAGAATTTACACCAAAAGGATTTGATGATGTGAGACTTCATCAAAATAAGAAAGGTTTGTACATCAAAGGACTTTATCATGAAAGTAAAAAGACAATATACCTGATGGGGAAAAATATTTAAATACCACATATCCAATAATAGCTTAATATCCAGAAAATATAAATAAATCCTACAACTCAACAACAGAAGGACAAATGATCCAATTAAAATATGGAGAAAAGACTTGAAAAGACATTTCTCCAAAGCAGTTATACCAAAAGCCAATAAGTACATGAAAATATGTTCAACATACTTGGCCATTAGGGGGAAGTGGACTTGGCCCAGTGGTTAGGGTGTCCGCCTACCACATGGGAGGTCCGTGGTTTAAACCCGGGGCCTCCTTGACCCGTGTGCAGCTGGCCCATGCACAGTGCTGATGCGCGCAAGGAGTGCCATGCCACGCAGGGGTGTCTCCCGCGTAAGGGAGCCCCACGCGCAAGGAGTGTGCCCCGTAAGGAGAGCCGCCCAGCGCGAAAGAAAGTGCAGCCTGCCCAGGAATGGTGCCATACACAGGAGAGTTGACGAAGCAAGATGTTGCAACAAAAAGAGACACAGATTCCCGTGCCGCTGACAACAACAGAAGCGGACAAAGAAGAACACACAGCAAATAGACACAGAGAACAAACAACTAGAGTGGGGGAAAGGAGAGAGAAATAAATAAATTAATTAAAATAAATAAATAATTGGCCATTAGGGATATAAATGCAAATCAAAACCACAATGAGATATCTTTTCACACCCACTAAAATGGCTACTACAAAAATATGGAAAATAACAAGGATTGGAAAGAATGTGGCTAAATAATGATGGGAATGTAAAATGATACAGCCACATGAAAATAAATTTAGCAGTCCCTTATAAATTTAACCATAGCATTATCATAAGACTTGGTCGTGTCACTTCTAGATATATATACTCAAAAAGAAATGAAAGCAGGGTCTGGAACATATATTTGCACACCCATGATTATAGCAGCTTTATCTACAATTGCCAAAAGATGGAAGCAACCCAAGTGTCCATCCATAGATGAATGAATAAACAAATATGGTATATACTTACAATGGAATATTTATTCAACAACAAAAAAAGGAATGAAATTTTGACACATGTTGACAACAAGAGTGAAAATTTGAAGAAAACATGTTGACTGCAATAAGCTAGATGCAAAAAGACAAATATTGTATGGTTTTACTGATATGAAACAATGAGAATATGCAAATTCGTAGAGTCACAACCTAGAAAACAAGTTTCCAGGGGCTGCGGTGAGGTTAGAGAATGGGTAATTAATGATTAATTGATTCAGAGGTTCTGTTTGGGTAATGGAAACATTTTGGTAATGGACTGTGTAGCACAGCATTGTGAATATAATTAATACTACTGAACTGTTTATTTAAATGTGGTCAAATGGGGAAATTTTTATTTTACTGAAAAAACATTTAAAACACCACAGGACTATACAACACAAACATTGAATCCTAATGTAAATTATGAATTATCATCAATAATATAATTATACTAATATTAGTTCATCAATTTTAGCAAAGGTTGTAAAATACTGATAATAGCAAAACTGCATTCATGAGGTTGAATACATGGGAATGCTGTATTTACTGCATGATTTTTCCATAAACCTAAAACTTCTCTAATCCAAAATTTTTTTAAAAATTTAAAATAGAAGACAGTGATGTCCTCTCTCTCCATTCCTATTCAAGTTCATACTGGAAGTTCTACCTAGCTTAATAAAATAAGAAAATAAAATGAAAGATACTCAGATTAGGAAGGGAGAACTGAAACTGACCTTGTTCACAGAAAATGTAATTGTCTAAGTAGAAAATCCAAAAATATCAACCCAAGAAACTAGGAACTATTAATTGATTATAACAAGTCGCAGGATGCAAGGTTAATATTCAAAATCAATTGCTTTCTAGCAATGAAAAATTTGAATTTCAATTAAAAGCACAATACTATTTAACACCACAAAAGAGAAATCAAACAAAATATGTACAAGTTCTCTGTCAGAAAAACTAAAATACTCTGGTGAAAGAAATGAAAGATCTAAATAGAGATATTCTGTGTTTATGAATGGAAAGGCTTAATGTTGCTAGGATGTCAATACTTCTGAACTTGACTTACATATTCAATGCAATTCCAAGTAAAATTCCATTATGTTATTTTGTATATATTAGCAAACAGATCCTAAAGTTTATATGAAAGACAAAAGACAAAATAGCTAACAATATTGTAGAAGGACAAACTTGGAGGACTCTCAATACCCAATTTCAAGACTTTCTTTAAAGCTACAATATCAAGATGGCATGGGATTAGTGAAAGAACAGAGAAATAGGGGAATAGAGTATAATAGACCAGAAATAGACTCATGTTAATATAATCAACTGATCTTTGAGAAAGGAGCAAAGGCATTTCACAGGAGAAATAATAGTCATCAATAAATGTTACTGGAACCATTGGATACCCATAAGCCCCTTCTGCCCTGTAGATAGAGGTTTTATACACTTCACAAAAATAACCCAAAATGGATCATAGACCCTAATATAAATGCATGAAATTTTTTATACAAGATCCAAAGCACAATCCATGAAAGAAAATATTTAATTAGGTATTTATTAATATTTAACATTTCTACTGTGCAAAGACACTGTTAAGAAAATAAGAAGGGAAACCACATACTGAGAGCAAATAATTTCAAAATACACATACCTGATAAAAGTCCCTTATCCAAAATTTTAAAAGAATGCTTAAAACTCAACAATAATTAAACAACCCTATTAAAAATGGGCAAAGAACTGAAGTTAAGTCACCTAAGAAGATGTACAATGGCAAGTAATTATATAAAATGCTTAATATCATATGTTCCTAGATAATTGTAAATCCCTGAAAAACGATGAGATATCACTGCACAACTCATTTGAATGGCTTACATAATAAAAAATAGAACTAACAGTATAAAATACTTGAGAGTATGCCAAGCAAAAAGTACACTCATTTCACCGTTGGTAGGCAACAAAATGGCATCACCACTCTGGAAAATAGTTTGGAATTTCTTACAAAGTAAACACATTCTTACCAATTCTCCAGTAATGAATCCTCTCGTAGGTTTCCATCTGAGTTGAAAATATATGTCTACAGAATAAATTGCAGGCCAAAGTTTCCAGTGACTTTTTTCATATTTGCTTAAAATTGGAAACATCCAAAAAGTGCTTCAATAGGAAAATAGGTAAACAAACTGTGGTACATCGTACATGGGAAATTATTCAGTGATAAAAAGAAATGAGCTATCGAGTCCTCAAAAGGCATGCAGGAAACTTAAATGTTTATTTCTTGGTGAAAGCCAGGCTGAAAAAGTTGTATATTATATGATTCCAATTAGATGACATTCTTGAAAAGACAAAACTATAGGACAGTAAAAAAGTCATTGTTTTCCAAGGGTTGAGATACAGAGAAGAATGAATAGATGAAGCACAGAGCTTGTCTAGGGAGGTGAAAGTATTCTGTGTGTTATGTAATGGTAGAAATATGGCATCATACTTTTGTAAAAACCCGTAGAACCGTGCAACACAGCGAGTGAACTGTAATGTCAACTACAGACTTCAGGCAATAATAATCTATCAATATAGGTTCATTAATTTTGACAAATGTGCTACACTAATGCAAGGCATTTAATTGTAGAAATTGTGCAGCAGAAGGGAATATATGGGAATTATCTGTACTATTCACTCAATTTTTGGTAAATCTCAAATTTTTCCAAAAAATACATTTTATTGAATAATTACTGCCCAAATGGTTGCATAGAAAGATGAAGTTGAAATAACTAAATTTCTTTTCATCCTAATAATCATCACTTATTTTGAAATTACCACTTACACATAAGAATATATATGACCACTGGGTTTGGAGACACAAACTGATCCTAACATGACTATCAATTCCAAAACATTGTAAACTCAAAAAAAAAAAAAGAAAGAAAAAATAAGAAAAGAAAAGAAAAAAAATACACAAGGCAAGGTTGATGGATGAGTATGAGCAGGGTTATATAACTGAATCATCTGTGTTGTCTTTCATGCAGAACACAATGTTTATTAATAGACAAGTAATAACATGGTGCTAATTTGAAATATATACATACACTATATATAATATAGTGACATTATATGTATACGTATACATATATAAAACTCAACAATAAGTACAATGATTATTTTTATTAGAACTTAGACCACAAATAATTTTGTTGACTGAAAATGATTATCACTGAAAATATTTAAAATTGCTGTTGGTTATAAAAAGCAAACTGAGTTGTAGAAAGTTGTTCATTGTTTTAAAATTTTCTACAGGCTACATACCTCTTCTCCCTTGTTACATCCGTTTCTGCTAAATCTCAGTAACAACTGCAAACTGTTTGAGAGTGACCAAGAAAAATAAATGAAGGTATTAATTAATTTTAGCACTTTAAAGGAATCTCTTTAGACAGTCAAAAGAATTTTGACTAAGATTTCCCTCTCTGGCCCACCTTCCCCATTTTATTAACTGATTGGCTAGTAGCTAGAACTAACTGATAGATTTAGCAGTGTAAACTTCATAGCTAGAGGCAGCTCTCAGGGAATACATGACTGTGTAAATAGAGTACTTGATTAAGTTGTAGAGCCCCAGGGAGCAGCCTGGACTCTAGCTATGTAAATATAACAGATGGGTAAGCAAATGCTGTGCTGTACTAAGACAAGGTTTATTGTAGTACTCTATGTTTGTACAGATGACTTTTTGAAGTCAAACCAGGTACAGAAAAAATTATACTTTCATGAAAATTATTTTAGAATGGGTTGGAATTTTTTCAGGTTAACATCCTCTGGAGAAAACTGTGCTGTTTATTCACAATGTTTTTCCTATGTGCTATATGTTTTAAAAAGTATTATTTCCTGAAGAATGTTGTGAAATAATGAGTCAGACAACAGAGCTGGTAGATAATTCCTGTTAGCAAAACTATTTGGACAAACATTCTGAAGTTCAGACACCATGTATGCTCTTATTTAATCTTACTTAATTTTCACCTTAATGTTTAAGCTAGGTGCAGATATTTCCCCTTAAACTGAGGAAACTGATACTCATATAAAAAAAAGAAAAAAAAGATCAAAAGAAAAAATAAATCCTCAGAGCAACAGTGTGCACCAAAGATACACTGAAAGTGTCATAATAATGACTAGAGATGGTATATATTTAAATGCCCCATCCCAAAGATTTCAAGATTTGGTAAATAATCCTTGTTTTTTTTTCTCCTTCCTTGAATTGAGAAAAAAAATGTGGAAATGCGTAGGACAGAGATATTTTTTGGTGTGGCTTATTTGCTTTTAGAGATAGAGTATCATGTGGCAAGAAGTGATTAGAGGATGCTTGGAAACTGTAGCCTGGACTATACAAAGAAGAAGAGAGTCTCAATATACTCCATAGACTGATTAGATGTCTTTAAAAATGTACTAAAACTCACTCGTATCTACTGTAATTTTCAGATGCCTATCTATCATCAATGCTTAAGCAGGTGATTTTTATCCAAGCAGTACTAGTGTAGAAAAAAGGAAGTCAGCATCTTAATGTTGTTCATCCTAACACATAGTTATTGAACACTTACTGAGGTTAGATACTATATTGTGGACAAAGATCCCTGGATGTTTGAAGGCAAAGGTCAACTGCAATGTTCTATAAGTATGCCTGATAAGACATTACTTCTAGCGCCCTTGTTACAAATGGAGCTTGCTGAATCGTCTCCTGGTAAGTGTAATTCAATTTGGAAGAGGCTCAGGAAACCTTATTTTTAATAAGCACCTAAAGTGATTATTATCAGAAACATGTGGAAATCCTGGTCAAGTGGACTTCTAGTAGACTTGGCTTCAAGATAAAACCAAACATGATTGTTTTAACCAAAACATTTAAGATAAATTTCCTGAGAGAACGCATGGTAAAGCACACAGTTGTTATATATTTTCCTCTTATTTTAGTGCCTGTCGACAATAATATTGCTCCCTTTTAAAAATCAATTTAAGGATTTTGTAAATTATATTATTCTCCTTCTTATATACTAAAGATATGCCACTGAAACTATCAGGTAAAAAGATGGCTGTCTGGTGTTAATATCATAACCAAAGTCTCAAAATCCTACCCAAGAGTATTCTTAAGCGGCTATAGGACAGGGACCACTCATAAAAGTTCATATTCCTGCCAAGTTACACTATGTGTGTTTCCTTATTTAGGTAAATATCAAGACACACGTAAAATATTGATCCAGATCCATATGCTGTATAAGAAAAAGAGCAATCCCAACAGCTATGCTTTTTAAAACTGGTGGTATTATTAGTAGAGTTGAGATAGCAGAAACATGATACATTTTATACATGCAGAGAAATGCACAATGACAGACACATATGTACACTATATATATATACACACACATATATACACTCATATACATATACACATATACATACACTTGGCACAATTTGTTTTAAACTCTAGATATCTGTTCATGCTAACTATGATCATTTTTCACTGATAAATTGATAAATAACCTTTATTACACCACACAAAAATCCTGGTATTTGCTGAGATTTTTATTTTTCATGTAGGACCAAAAAGAGTGGGGGAAGAACTAGTGATATCTTTAACTACTGGCTAGTTGCCAGACAGGTTTATAAGAGACATTTGTCATTTTCCTATGAAGGAAAATGCCTAGTGAAATAAATCATGTCTAATTTTATACTGCATGGTCGGCAGCTAATACAGATATTTGGAAATAATTCTTTTAACAGATGAGATTTGTAACTCACAAAGAGTCTTATAACTAGACTTACAGAAATTAGGACTTCAGCATTTTATTATGAGGTTTATCATTGTAGTTCAAAAATCTGTTAAGTTTCTTTTGGGAAGATATGCTAAATAATATTTTTATGTGACCTAATTAACCAAAAGTTGTTCTATCATTGGGAGTTAATTGAAAATAAACCAGTTTATCTCTTTTGGGTAAAATGATGTACCAGCAAACTTTTACATTTTATGTAATTGTCCATAAGTAGGTGAGTCTCCAAATTCCTTGTCAATATTTATAAAAGAGGGTAAAATATTCTATTAGTCAGCCAAAGGGGTGCTGATGCAAACTACCAGAAATAAGTTGGTTTTTATAAAGGGTATTTATTTGGGGTAAAAGCTTACAGTCACCAGGCCATAAAGCATAAATTACTTCCCTTACCAAATCTTTTGCCAAATATTGGAGCAAGATGGCTCCTGATGTCTGCTAGAGTTCAGGCTTCCTGGGTTCCTCTCTTCCCTGGGCTTTCTTGTCTCTGGGCTCAGGGTTTCTCTCTTCCTGAGGCTTGCTTCTCCTTCCTCACAAACAAGTTCCTCTGTGTGCTTACTTCCTGAGGCTCCAGCTCAAGATTCCCATCTCCCTTCTCTGTGTTGCAATTTCTCTCTGAGTCTGCTCACCAAGGGGTCGGGGACTGAACATCCCACTAATGTGGCCTAATTAAAGCCTTAATTGTTATTTAATCAAGTAAAAGTACAACCTCTGAATCCAATACACTCTAATATGCCCAGAGGAAAAGACCAGTTTACAAACATAACCCAATATTTCTTTTTGGAATTCATCAGTAATATCAAATATATTTTGGAATTCATCAGT
Source organism: Dasypus novemcinctus (assembly GCF_030445035.2). Lineage (NCBI taxonomy): Eukaryota > Metazoa > Chordata > Mammalia > Cingulata > Dasypodidae > Dasypus > Dasypus novemcinctus. The sequence continues at coordinate 111,495,265 of NC_080673.1, read as the reverse complement.
AATATCAAATGTATTTTGAGAAAAGTCAATGTCAAAAGCTGTTGTTGTACTGCTGTGTAGAGGAATAGGGTACAAAGAAAGTCAATTTTCTACTTATGGCATAGAAATAAAAATGTTAAATTTGTTAGCTGAAAAGCTACAACCTAAATTTTAAAAAGAATTGAAAGTTTTCCTAGAAAGAAATAAAACTGAATTCATAATTGTAATTTTCCTGAATTTTCAAACATAGTGAGAATTAATAAGACTCAATATTTTAAGACCTGATAATCTATTTTTACCAAAATTTCTTGATTGTTGACGTTGTTATTGTTTTAGTTATAACGCCATCTGGAAAGTGGATTAAAACCAAGGATATGTCTAAATTTGGGGTATATAACTCAAATCATTACAGTTTGACTTCTGGACTCCCTAAAGATATATTCTTCCACATGCAAAATACACTTACCCATCCCAGTATCTCCAAAGTCTTGAGTTAATTTAGAAGAAATCTAATTCCAAAATTTCATCAAAATCAATTGTGGGTATGGTCTGTCCTGGTGCAAACTTGTCTTCTGTCTGATTGTCCCCTGAAACCTAGAAAACAAGTTAACTGATTCCAGACTACAATGATGGAACAGACATAAGATAGGCATTCCCATTCCAAAAGGGAGTAAACTGGGTGACAGGTCCCAAAAATTCCAAAACCCAGCAGGGCAAACTTCATTAGATTTCAAGGAATGTCATCTGTGGATGAAGGATTTGTTCTTTGGGCATGCTGGAGGGGCAGCCCCACCTTTTCCAAATTCTTGTGCAATAGTCAATTATTCCCTGAATACTGAATACTGGATGCTGGCACCAGTCTTACTGAACACTGTAGTGATAGTTTTGCTCTGCCTGAAAACAGGGGGTGTAGGGATAAGTCCCAAACTCTTTGAACATTGATGTAGTGGCCAAATTCTCCCCCTGCAAGCACAAGGATGAATTTGTTCTTTCCACATTCATAGTTGAGCTTGCTTTATTTGTCTGAGATCTTCTTGGTCCAGACCTTTGCTTCTATGGTTCTGCACTTGAAGTCTTTCTTGCTTTCATTTGCCCATTCTCTGTCCTTTTTTAAAAAAATTTATTCAAGTATATCACTCATACATAAACATACATAAACAATAAGTGTATAGTAACAGTTGTGAACGTATAAAACAAACATATATAACCATCATACAGGACTCTCATAACTCATTCTACCACTAATAACTTGCACTGTTGTAAAAACTTTTAAATTAATGATTAAAGAGCATTGTCAAAATATTACTACTAACCAAAGTATTTTCCCCTCTATCAACCCTATTATTATTATCTTTATATCATTTATATATGAACATACATAAACAAATAAGTGTATAGTAAAAGTTGTGAACTTACAAAGCAAACACGCATAACATCATACAGTGGTCTCATACATCAACCCTCCACAAACACCTTGCATTTTTGTGAGATGTTTGTTATAAATTATGAAAGAATATTTTCAAAATCTTGCTAATAATCATAGTCCTTATCTTACATTTGGTGTGTTTTTCCCCCAACCCACCCTATTATTATTTTTTAAATATATTTTTTGACAGAAGTTGTAAACTTATGAAACAGTCATGTACATGTGCAAAATTCCCAAACAACACCCCTCCATCAACACACCACACTGTGTTGGAACATTTGCTACATGTAAGATAATGTCATCTGGGAAGCAGACTTGGCCCAGTGGTTGGGGTATCCATTTACCACATGGGAGGTCCGTGATTCAAACCCTGGGCCTCCTTGACCCATGTGGAGCTGGCCCACGTGCAGTGCTGATGTGTGCAAGGAGTGCCGTGCCACACAGGGGTGCCCCAACACAGGGGAGCCCCACACACAAGGAGTGTGTCCCATAAGGAGAGCCGCCCAGTGCAAAAGAAAGTGCAGCCTGCCCAGGAATGGTGCTGCACACACGGAGAGCAGACACAACAAGATGACGCAACAAAAAGAAACACAGATTCCTGTGCCACTGACAACAACAGAAGCACACAAAGAACACGCAGCAAATAGACACAGAGAACAGACAACTGGGGCGGGGGGTGGGGGGAAGGGGAGAGAAATAAATAAGTAAATCTTTTAAAAAATGATGATATCATCTGGTTGTTACCATGTCCATAGTGTACATTTGGTTCACATCTTCCAAATTGTCTCACTATCAACACAGTGCATCTTTCGCAAGATGCAAGAATATTATATTACTCCTACTAGCCACAGTCCATAGTTCAATCCAGCTGTATTTTTCCCATGCTTCTCCACATTCCCGCCACCCTGCAGTAGTGATATACATTTGCTCTAGCTCACAAAGGATGCTCTTGCATCTGTACCATCAACCACAATTCTCATCTACCTCTTGGTTTACTGTGCTATTCACAGTTCCTAGATTACTCTCTAGCATTCTGTCAATTAGGATTTACATACCTAGACTAACTTTTTCAGTCATATCCCCATTTATAAACTAGCTATTACTCACTGTGTATTAACATCCACATTACATGTTTCCACACTTTTACAGTAAATCTAATTAAAACTTCTATATAAATTAAACATCAGTAGTCCACTCAGTCCTCCTCTTATTTCCTTTAAGAATCTACCACCTACTACAGGTCTTGAAGATGTTTTCCTACAATTTTTTCTAGAAGTTATATGGTTCTTCTTTTATTTTTAAGTTTTTGATCCACTATCACTTAATTTTTGGATAAGGTGTGAGATAGGGGTCCTCTTTCATTCTTTTGGCTATGGATATCCAAATTCTTTAAACACCATTTGTTGAATGGATTGTTCTGCCCGAGCTGTGTGGGTTTGACAGGCTAGTCAAAAATTTACCATACCTGTGAGGGTCTGTTTCTGAACCATAAATTTGGCTCTGTTGGTCTATTGTGTCTGTCTTTAGGCCAGTACCATGCTCTTTTTACCACTATAGCTAGATAAGATGATTTAAATTCTGGAGATGGGGGTTCATTTTCCTTTTTTGATATTTCTGGCTATTCAGGACTCCTTACCCTTCCAAATGAATTTGGTGATTGTGTTTTCAATTTTTTCTTTAATGCTGGTGCTACTTTTATCAGGGTTGCATTGAATCTTTATATCAATTTGAGTAGAATTGGCATCTTAATGATATTTAGTCTTCTAATCCATGAGCATGGAATGTTCTTCCAGTTATTTAGAACTTTCTAAATTTCTTTTAACACTGAGTTGCAGTTTTCTGAATACAAGTGCTTTACATCATTGGTTAAGTTTATTGCTGACTATTTGATTTTATCTGTCATATTTTATTTTCACCACTCTTTTGACACTTGTAGTTACTTTTATTGATGTAATCTTCATTTCTAGACTCTTTTCTCTTGTAATATCTTAAATATATCAGACCACTGTCTCTTGTCTCCATGGTTTCTGGTGAGAAATCAGCACCTAATCTTGTTGGATACCCCTTATATGTTATGCATTGCTTTCCTCTTGCTGTTCTTAATTCTCTCCTTGTCTTTGGCATTTGACATTCTGATGAGTATGTGTGTCAGAATTGCTCTATTCAGATTTTTTCAGGTGAGAATATATTGTGCTTCTTGGACATGGATATCTATGTCCTTCATTAGCGTTGGGAAATTTTCTACCATTATTTCTTCAAATATTCCTTCTGCCTCTTTTCCCTTCTCTTTTCCATCTGGGACACCCATGACATGTATGTTTGCATGCCTTTTGTTGTCATTTAGTTCCCTGAGACCTTGTTCAATTTTTTCCATTCCTTCATCTGTTCTTTTGTATGTTCACTTTCAGAGGTCATTTCTTCAAGCTCACCAATCCTTTCTTCTGCCTCCTCAAAACTGCTATTATATGATTCCAATGTTTTTTAAATTTTGTTTATTGCACCTTTCATTCCCATAACATCTGCTATTTTTCTATGTAAGTTTTCAAATTCTTTGTGCTCATCCAGTATCTTCTTAATATCCTTAATCTCTTTAGCCATCTCATTGAATTTATTAAGGAGATTTGTTTGAACATCTATGATTAGTTGTCTCTACTCCTTTATGTCATCTGAAGATTTATCTTGTTCCTTTAACTGGTCCATACCTTCCTGTTTCTTGGTGTGGATTGTAATTTTTTGTTGGTGTCTTGGCATCTGGCTTACTAGACTATTTATTCTGAGTGCTCTTTAGTTTAGGGCTTCATGCACTTTCTCCTTTGCTGGTTGTACAGTAGGAACCTAGCATGTAGTTGATGATGTAAGCTGTGGAGGCTCAAGCTGTCCTCATTGCTCTAGAGACCAGTGAAGCTTCTTCCAACTTTCTCCTTTGCCAGGGGTAGAGACAGAGTCACAGCTGTGTGGAATAGTTATGCAGGCCTAGACTGTAGTTGCCTAGAGATACTGATGAAGCCTCACACCCCTTTCTCCCCTGCCTGGGGTGGGGATGGGGCTGTAGGTGTATGTAGCAATCTATGCATTATGACTCCAAGATGACTGCAGTTGCCCATATAGACTTCTGATTTTCAAACTGTGCCATCCAAAGGCACCTGCAGTTACCAGGATAGGCCAATACAGGGCCTGCCAGCCTCCTCCCTGCTAGAGGCAGGGCTGAAGCCTAGGATAGGCCTGCAGGTCATTCTGGGTGAAAGAAATCATTTCCTATCATCACTGTGTATTTAATTCAGTTGAGCTTCCCCTCAGGCTGGGTGTGGAGTCAAAATGGCAGCCACTGGCCTTTTCTGACTTGGGGTGATTCACACCCCAGCTGTTCCCAGGGTTATATCTTAGCCAGCTGAGTCTACCAATCAGTAGCTGAAATCAGTAGCCAATCATCTCTTCCTCCCCTGTTTTTAGGAAATGGAACTCTAATTCCAGCCACACAATAGCTTCTGGGGCATCTCATGCTACCAGAGTAGGATAATCACTGGCCTCCATGGTTTAGCCAGTAATTTCCCAGAGAGCCTGGTGCTGGTCCTTGCAGCTTCTCCCTGCTGGAAGTGGCACTGGGGCCTAGGCTGGAGCTGCAATCTGACCTGGATCAAAAGAAGTCAGTCCCCACCAGCACTGTGATTTTCAATCCGCCCCACTTCCCCTTGTACCAGACATAGAGTTAAGATGGCAGCTACCAGCCTCTTTCTGGCTTGGACAGGCTCAAACTTTAGCTGTTCTCAGGATTATACTTTAGCCCACTGAATTTACTCATCAATAGCTGAAATTGTTGCCCAACTCTTCCTCTACCATTTTTGGGAGCTTTCAATTTCAGCCATGGAACAGCTCTTGAGGCAGCTTGTGCCTCCAATGGAGAATGGGCAGTGGCCTCCCGGTCATGGAGCACTCTACTTACTGCACATGGGCAGTCTCCTCCTTCCATTCCTTCAAGGATGTTGCAGGATGCTCTTCTGGCCTCTTGGAGCCCCCAACTATGTGCTTCAGCTAGCTTCAGAGATCTCTGGGTGTTTCCTAACTGCCCTGTAGCAGGAGCTGACTCTAGGAGGTCCTTACTCCACTGCCACCTTGCTGGTTCTCCTCTCTCTGTCCTTTTTAGTGCAGGTAGCGTGGTTCTGCTCACTAATGTTTCATAGAAAACTTGTCAACTTAGTACGCAGTTCAAGGGAATCCAAACCATCAGTCAAAATGATTTTCCCCAGATACTTACCGAGTACCTGCATTTCCATTCCTGACATCACTGAAATGGCTGTCTGGTTCCCTGTTCAGCCACACCATCTTTAGTAAAGAGTTGTTCAGTTAAACCTTCACATGGAGCACTATTCTCTCGGGACTCATTTCCTGAAAGATCAGGGAGGTTTATTATATAGTCTTCTGTCCCTAGTCTCAGAGAACACTATCTGGATAGGCTGATAATTTTCAAAATCATCAATTTCTTGTTCCAGTGTGCTTAAGAGTTTAATTCTCAGTTTATCCTTTTCCTTTCACCTTTTTTATGATAAGTATCAAGTAGAAATTAAACTGCACTTTCCATATAACTTGGAAAAATATCCAAGTTCATCACTTACAAGTTCAATTTTCTATCTAACCTTAAGCCATAATTCAACCAATCATGTTACCTTATAACAAGGATCACCTTTCCTTCAGTTTCTAATAACACTGTCATCATTTCCTTCTTGCCTAATTGAAGCTAACTTTAATGCCTGTATTTCTACCAACAGTCTCTTCAAGGCAATCTAGATTTTTTCTATCAAGCACTTCACAATTCTTCCCGTCTCTAACCATTACTCAATTCCAAAGTTGTTTCCACATTTTTATGTACTCCACTTCTAGTACCAAAAACTGTCTTAGTTTTCAGGCTGCTAATACTCTTAGAAAGAAAGTTGCACCTGTAAAAAACAAAAGCTCATTCAATTGTGGAGGAGAAAAGAATTTTACTAATGATTTTGCAAGAATGGGAGTTTGACCTGGATAAAATGGCTTTCGCACTAAACAGCAAGGAACACTGACATTTATACACTGTACCTAACACACGGGTCCAACCCCTGTTCCCCATTGATTGGGTATTTAAGGGGTTACAGCCTATCCTAATGTCTAAGTTCCGAGGTTCCCTCTATGAGTCCCTCCCATGCTCTCTACCCACCAGGCGGGCTGGGCAGGCTGGGCGCCACTTTCACTCCTGGCATGTTATTCAAATTTGGCGCCACTTTCATTATTGGCCCCGCCTCCAGCACTCACCATTGGCCCTTCTCACTTTCATCATGCACTCACTTCTCACCATTGGCCCTCCTGGCTTTGGCACCATTTTTCAAGTTCCTGGCACGCCAAAGCCCTTTCTCTCACTCCTGCAACAGGAGAGCCTGCTCTGGCTTCCCCTTTGTGAAAACTAAACTTAGCCTTTTCCCACAAATCCCACCTCTTTCTTTTAGAGTCTTTTAGTTTCACAATTTAGTTGATCAAATCTGCTAAGAGCCTCCTCACAATTCATCACAGAGATCTTCCTCTTTAAAGAGTACAGGTTGCTTTGCTTGTACTGTTTGGGCATCTGTTTGGTTAGGGCTGTTTCAATGAGTTTTTGAGCTAACCCTTGGGCACAAGGGATGATGCAACATCTAACTGCTGTGAGTACCCCAGTCACAATGATAAGGGATTTCAGGACAGACAGAGCCCCTCCTTTCTATTTTCCAAACCAGGTCTCTAACTATCCTGTGAGTGGGTTGTCAATGCCAGAATTTTCTGCTAACTCTTCAGATAACGCTGTTAAGACTTGCAAGACCTTGGTGATAGTCCTGTCTGGAGTGATATTATTAGGGATGGAGGTACAGCAACTACCTCCAATCATAATACAGATGCCTCCTTTTTCTGGTAGCATTATGTCTAGGGCTATCCTATTTTCCCATGCCATTCGGCTAGTAGCATTCGGCTAGTTCTGCTATTCCTTTAACTGCATCCCTAGTGTAATTGATAAATATATGTTGATTATAATATATATAATTAATCCAATCCACATTTTTATTAATGGTAATCCACCAGAACAAGAATGACTCAAATCCTACAGCTACTTGATTTCTAGCTTTAAATTCATTAAGGACTCACTGGGGAACTCCTATACTATCTAGATAAATTCGGTCATCAAAGGAACCAAGTAAACTTTTCATTCTCTTTCCCTGGTTTTGTGTTTCTTCTTCCTTTTCAAATGCCAGGGTAAATGGGATGGCCAATTGAACCAGAGCACAGGTTCCTCCCCACTTCTCAGGTAACACCAGTTGAAGGACACCCTTTCCACAGTACCAACAAAGGTCTGCTTGGGATATTGCCAAACTGGAGAAATTCCCAGTACTATCCTCACTCATGTTCCATACCTGTGAACACAAGGGCATGTGTCCAAGGTCCAGGAGCCCTTTTCCCCATCAAGAGAAACAGACTGAATGACTTTCTGGACCAAGGTGGGAAGCGGGTATGGTTTTAGTATTTCCCTTTTTGTCAGGAGGGAATAGAGAGAGAACAACGTACTACAATTTTCACTCTGGAAGAGGAGCACCATGTACTTAAACTCCCTTTCATGCTCTTCCATACCTAATGGAAAGGGCAGTATATGAGCTCTGGGTCAGCCTGTTACACAAGGGTAACAGTTGCTTTTGTTCAGACTCTAAACTTTATATTTGATGAATTCTACCCAGGCTTTTGTGTCCTGATATCCTGTTTCTATTTCTATGGTCTGCTTTAAATCCTCTGCCTTAAGTACCCTGACTGCTTTGGGATCATTCTGCATCAGGGTACTAGACTTTGGTGGGTTTTCCCTTGGTATTTCTGAAGGGTTAGCTGGAGGGGATATTGTTGACATCATATCCAAAGGGGGAAGAAGGACTCAAATATGGAAGCATCCCAGAGGATCTTTACCTGTAACGTCCAGCCTTATTCCATAGACTCTATTGACTACTTGGTCCCTGGGCTGCTCCGAGTTTCTAATTTGTCTGCCTTCTTAATAGTTACTACTACTGGATTGCACTGAAGACTTTTGCAGTTTGGCAAGGTATTACCTTTATAAAAGGTTATTTTTATCCTTTAATGGCTTTGAACTTGGTGAGACCTATCCCATATTCATGGTCCATCCTTTATACTGGGTAGCCCATCATACATAGTCCCAGGAGGGGCAAGGGAGGCTTGACTGTAACCATTCCCCACTGGCTCTGGGCATAGGTATTTATTTTCCCCACTCAGACCTTGCTGGTGCTCCAAATTCCCACAGTCTATTACTTGGCAGGCATCAAACTGCACTGTGTGGGACTCCAGACCTTTGGTTATATTTACTATCAATTTATCGGGGTTTGTTATGACCTGAATCTGAAACATCATAGTCAGTATAATTATTCTCATTTTCAGAAACTTTAAATCCTTTATCTGCTAGTCTCTTAAGGCACTAGACAAGGTGGATATAGATAACAACCTTTCCTCTAAGTGGAGGGATGTCTTCCCACAAATTTCACTGATATAGAGTCTGAGCAATACCTCCCTCTTTCTGCTATGCCCTCCCAACTATTTCTTCTCAGAGTGATACTTAAGGGATCTGAAATTGGAGTTATTTCCCAGGACTTGGATGGTGTTGTTGGGTACTTATCGTCCAGTTCAGGTACTGGTCCTTTTACTCGAGAATAGTAGGCCCAGTCTTTTTCTGCTGTCTGGACTGTAGTTTCAGTTGTCAGTAAAACTTGATAGAGTCCTTCCCAGGTAGGCTGAAATTTGAACTCTTTCCACCACTTGATTAGGACCTAACTGCAGGATTGGTGTTGATGGACAGTGAATTCAAGAGGCAGGTTCTGGGCCAACAAACCATGATGCCTGAGGGATGACAAACTAGAGGACAAAGCCAGTATATAATTCTTAAGGAAGAGATCCTTTAACTTTAAGGAAGGGAGGTCTCCAGTCTCTCTCTAAGGAAGGGAGTCCTCCTAGGAAAAGGCAAGGCAAAAAGCATTTCATAGGGGAGATTCCCAGTTCTTTCCTAGGGGCAATTCAATAGGGCTATGGGTAAGCACTTAATCCAGGGTAACTTTGTTTCTAAGACCTACCTAGATGCTTTTTTAAAGATTGATTCATTCTCTCCACTCTCCCTAAAGACAGCAGGTGCCAAGGTGTATGGAAGTGCCATGTGACACCCAGGCTTTGCATAATATTCTGGAGTACATAGGAGGTAAAATGACTACCATTGTCTAAGTCAATATTTTCCACTAACCCATAATGAGGAAAGATTTGTTTGAGGATAATTTTAGAAGTTCCTGATGCTGTAGCTGAGGCCAGAGACTATACCTCCACCCATCCTGTCAAATGATCTACAATAACCAAACATACTTTGGCCAACCCATTGGGGGCATTTCAGTGTAATCAACCTGAATTCTCTGGAATGGCCTGAGGCTCCACTCCCATCCCCCTTGTTCTTGCTTCCTTATGAGTCTCCAAAAAGAGCTGGGAGGTTATCAGAGGGGTTGCCCTTATGCACACCTCAGCAGAGTCCCAGAGACAGATAAAGTAGATATAACCCCAGGTATTGGTTCTTCTGAGGGCTACAGAGACCCACAGGTTCTATGGTCATGACAGATGGAGTTCAGTGCCATGTCAGTTGGCTCTACTTTGGAGTTTGTGTTTCTGTGTGATGGAGCTGGACTCAGATGTGATCTTTGTCCACAAGCCTCTCCTGTTACTTTTAACGGATCTGTACTTGGTGCTGGGGTTTATTATATACCCAGGGAACCTGAATCTCTGGACTGATCATGTGATAGCCAGGCCCTGAGCCTCAACAGACTTGCAAATCCTGCACTCTGGTTTATTGGACTTACCCCATTCAGCTAACATGGAGGTGAAGAAGGTCAACCACGACACCAGGGAGCAAAGAGTGCCTACAACTGAAAGCAGGAGAATCACATCCAGCATCTATGTGGAATCTAAGTCCCCTCTTGACATAGATGTGGGGCAGACACAACCATTCTAAGGTCTACAGGATAGAGGAATAGAGTATGGATTAGAGTGGACTTACTGATAATCTATTCATGAACTATTGTGATTAGTAATCGAAGAAAATGTAGCATTGGTGTGGAGAAAGTGGCCGTGGTGGCTGCTGGGGGTAGGGAATGGAAGGAAGAGATGTGATGTGCGGGCATTTTTGGGGGTTGCAGTTGTCCTGGGTGGTGCTGCATGGATAGTTACCAGACATTGTATGTCCCCCCATGGCCCACTGGGTGGACTGTGGGAGAGTGTGGGCTATGGTGTGGACCATTGACCATGAGGTGCAGTGGTGCTCAGAGATGTATTCACCAAGTGCAATGAATGTCTCATGATGATGGAGGAGGTTGTTGTTATGGGGGGAGGAGTGGGGTGAGGCGGTGGGGGGTATATTGGGACCTCATATTTTTTTTAATGTAACATTAAAAAATAAATAAGGACAAAAAAGAAAAAAACTGAAAAGAAAAGAAAATATATTCTAGCTTAAGGAAGGTAAGAATTTCTTAGAATATTCAAGTTTGCTACTTATCCTAAAAAAAAAAAAGAGTTTCCTGTTAATTTTACCTTTTGGCAAATTATTCATCATTTAGTTATTTGTTTAACTACAGTATAAAGGTGCATGCATCCAAAATACTTAAGAACAAGATCACACATAGCCTGTACCCTCAGCGACTCCCTTAGTGTAAGACTACTAATACCTCTCTCATCACTCATTTATTCAACATTTGCCTACCATCCAAGAGGAGCCACCTTCCTTGATCATTTAGGGTCACTCCCAACTGCTCCAGCTCTTTCATCTTCTTTTCAGAGAATGTGGGGATCCCAAACTCTTTGGGAATAGAGAGTATCAGGACTGTCAACTTCAAAGGGGAACTAAGGGAGGCTTCCCTAGCCTCTTCATCTGCTAACCTATTGCCCTTTGCCTCAAATGTATGACCTTTTTGGTGTCCATTTACATGCACCACTGATATTTTCCTGGGTTAAAGTAGATTGGCCAATACTTGTTTAATTAGTTCTTTTCTGTTAATCAATCCCCCCTTTTCCCAAATTTTCAAAAGTTGTGGACTACCCCAAAGGCATACTTAGAGTCTGTGTAGACTGTATTATCCTCTTCCTCTAATAATTTGAGGGTTTGATTTCATGCATACAATTCACAAGTTTGAGCTGACCAGTTTTTGGGCGATCAGCTCACCTCCCAAGTTAGTCCATTTACAATTGCATAGTCATTGTGCCTCCTTCCTTCCAGGACCCTAGAGTACCCATCTATGAATAATTTTTTCCCCCATATGCAGGGGAAGGTCCCCGAGGTCAGATTGGACTCGAGTCTGATACTCAATCAGGTCTAAACAATACATACACTCAGGAGCCTCCACTTGTTCAGACCCCTTCCAAAGGAAGGAGGCTGGGTTTAGGCTGTGGTCTGTTGTCAATACCAAGTTATTTTATCCATTAGGATAGCCTCATACTTTAGAATTTGAGAATCAGTCAGCCACCTTCCTCTTTCTGAGATAGAATAGTTCTGACCTGATGAGGGATGCTAACAACTAAGGTCCCCCCAAAAGTCAGCTTCCTGCTCTCTTCTACCAGGAGAGCAGTTCCCACCACAGCTTGAATGCATCGGTGCTATTCCCTGGAGACAGGACTCAAAATCTTGGAAAGAAAGGCAACAAGTCTCTTTTGACTTCCCCAGATTTGGGTCAGCACCCCCAAGGCTGTCTCTTTATCTACTGTAACAAACAGGTGGAAAGGTTTCTCAAGGGAAAGGATGGTTAGAACAGGGGCCTGCACCAGTGACCATTTGAGTCCCTCTAAAGCTTCTGTCTCCCCCTGAGAGCTTACACCTTCATTCTTAATGGGGTGCTGAAGGATAATTGTCACTCTTTTGTAACCTCTTCCTGATGGTTTGGGGCAATAGGCCTTACCTGATAAGGTGTTAAACCCTTCTGCTATTCTATCATGTTTGGAAGAAGATGACTATGACATTCTGGTGAAAATGGCTGAACTCCCTGTGTGGCTAACAAGATAGAAGAAATAAACTTAATTAGAATTTTGAGGCTATAGGGTTACTGGGCCACAAAAATAGAAAAGGTCAATAGAAAGGCTGCAACTTGTCAAAGTTGATGAGCTTTGTTTTGCAGGTTTTCATCAGAAACTTGTGTCCAGGTCCTGGGTGAGGAAAGGTTACTCATAGACTATCTTGAAGGGGTTGAGCTGAAGTGGATCCCAGCCACTCCATTTCCTGGTGGGAAAATGCATAGCCCTGGCAGGATGGCATGTGGGTTTGCCAGTTCTCCCAAGGATATGAGTGGGACAGGTTTTAGAATAAGGGCTAGGAGGGAGACTTGGACAAAGCATGTTCATTAACTACTTAGAAAATGACCTTTTACCATGTTCAATATCCCTCTGCATATGATCTAGAAACGCTATCACCATAATAATCAAGCATATATCTAGAATAGGAAAGATGTAGGCACAGTACTTAAATGCAGTAATGAATGCATAAATTTCTTTTTGAGTTGCAATTAATAGATCTAAGATCCACATTTGCAGCATCATACAAGTTGTCTCTACATGGGAGCAGGCAATAATGCCAATTATGTTTAAGTTCTACTCACAGCACTCTGGTAGTCACTGCTTCACTTAGCATGTCTTTCATGCAGCCAGCATGCTGCAGCACTATTAACCCTAGAGAGAAGCTATGAAGTTTGGTTCCAGTATTCCACTAGCCTGATGCATAGCGTCTTTCAGCACCATGGAGCTTTTTACTTTGACACATTGCCACGATGCCATTAATTAACAAGTATTTTACTTCAGCAATACAGATGCACAATGGAATCAAGATTATCTTCATTCTAACACCAATATGCAGATTAAGGTGGCCTCTGACAGGTTTTCCTGCTAGGAAGCTACTTTTTGGTTTTAAAATCAATTCAGCTTCTGTTTAATAATGACTTACTGGAATTAACCATTCAAATATTTCAGTTTAAACATTGCTTCTACAAACTTCTTCTAACTATCCACAACTACAGAGACAATAGTTGTTTCATCTCAAGACAAATTCTGCCTTCACAAAACACATTCCCTTACTTAATGCTACCTTCAACAATACCTTCTACAACTTGCCATATGCATTCAAGCTTTGTCCTACATACTTCCATCCTGATTTTATGAAAACCAGCTATCTAATCTTAGGAAAAAACACATTCTTTTAAACAAACATCAAATTTTAGTCAGCACTCCCATAAAACTTTTAAACCTCTTTATATCTACTTACGTCTCATATCCCTCATTTTGTTCTGTGAAAAAAATAATGAACTATTCTTCTCAATTTAGGCATTTCAAAGATTTCCATACTTTGTTTATTAATATAAGTTCTTTTTTTATTTTTAGCCATTTGAATAGAGCTCTTTTAAGAATTTTCATTGTCAATTTAATATTACAACCTGTAGGTATTAAAACATACACTGAACAAACAAAAACACAAAAAGAATTATGAAAGCAAGGTTGGCATGCAATCAATCCCATCTACCCCATATTTTGGCCAGAATACATTGGGCAGTCATTTCCTTTCCCTTGGTCTGATCATTATCCGTCCAGTGTTCCAACATCCTCCCTAATGGACTACCTGGAGGAATGTCCCCAGGGGATCTTATCCCCTCCCCGGTTGACCGACTGCCTCTATTCCCTATTCTAGGTCTTGTCTAGATTTCTTTCAAGTCCAAATTCATCAGAATTTCCCCACCACCAATCAATACTTAATAATCCTTTTTCTTACCTTAGCCTGTGCACAGGATTACGTGGTCACTGAGAAGCAGGTTTTCCCTTCCCCTTTTCTCGTCTATAATCAGCAAATCTAAGCATCTGATCTGGGGTCCTTCCAGCTGTCAGAGGTGGGCCCCCAGTGGCAAAGTCCATGACTGCTCAATCAGCAGGGCATGCCTTCCCTCATCCACCCCAGGGGTTCCTCTCTGAAGCTTTGGATCCCAGACCAGCCCCCAAGATTGTTAGAAAGAAAGCTGCACTTGTAAGAAACAAAAGCTCATCCGATTGTAGAGAAGAAAATAATTTTATTAATGATCTTGCGAGAATGGGTGCTCGACCTGGATAAAATGGCTGGCACGCTAAACAGCAAGGAACACTGACATTTATACCCTAAACCTAATACACAGGTCCCTCCTCTGTTCCCCATTAATTGGGTACTTCAGGGGTTACAGCCTATCTGAATGTCTAAGTTCTGAGGTTTCTGCTTTGAGTTCCCCCTCATGCTCTCTATACCCCGGTCAGCTGGACAGACCATGCACTGCTTTCACTATTGGCCCTGCCCCCAGCACTCACCATTGGCCCTTCTCACTTTGGTCATGCCCTCACTTCTCACCATTGGCCCTCCTCACTTTGGTGCCACTTTTCAAATTCCTGGCATGCCAAAGCCGCTAGAACCCCTTTCCCTCCCTCCTGCAACAGTAGGGCCAGCTCTGGCTTCCCCTTTGTGAAAACTAAACTTAACCCTTTCCCACAATACCACACAATGGGTTGGCTTAAGCCATCAGAAGTGATTGTCTCACAGGTTTAGGGGCTGGAAGTCTGGTTTCCTCCCAAGATTGGTCATATTCTAGCAGACTAGAAATAGTTGGGTTCCTTGGCTTTCACCTTACATAGATGTCCTCTCCTTTTTCTTCTAGTTCCATTGATTTCTGGCCTCAAGCTCCTCCCCTTGGTTTTCTTTCACTATTTCTGAATTTCTTCTGTTCATAAAGGACTCCAGTAATCTAGATTGAGCCAAACTCATTGAATTGGGCCACAACTTAACTAAAATGGCATCTTCAAGAGATCCTATTTACATTAGGTTTACACCCTCAGGAATGTAGATTAATATCAAGAACATGTCTAAATTTGAGACACATGACTCAAATCACCAAAGCTAATAAGAATACTATTTTCCATTCTCTTACAAATGTCTGAGTTTACATTTCTTTTCTAAATAGTTATCTTTCCTGACAAAAAATCTCAACTCTTTTACTTGAATTTTTTTTAGAAAAGAAGTTGCACCTAGTGAGTTTGCCAGATTGAATATTATTTAACTCTAATATATTTACTTTTATTTCTATTTTAGTTCATGGAAATTATACATCAAAAGATCAAAATAATTGAACATTTATTATTTTACACAATGATTATATATTTAGAAAGCAGTGTGCTGTGAGTAATAAAGGAAGAATGCCTAATCTATAACAGTGAGAGTTCAGTGTTACTGATACTAATATCAATTTTATACAAACAAAATATTTGTGGTCATTAAAATAGTAGAGTCATTAAGAGAATAAATTGATTACCTTTGCGAGGAAAGGGAAATCAAAATGTAAGACCATGAAGATAATTGAAATAATTAAAGATTCAGGAGGCAACACATGGTAATTGAGGTTAGAAGAAAAAGTGCTAAATTGTAGGATCATTGACTGAAAAATTTTAAGAACCTCTGAGTCTGTATTTCTCTCTTCTTTCTGCTTCCAAATGTACAGGCAGAATAATAAGTTAAATTTCTATCTAATTCTCCTTATATTTTGTAAAAAAATGTTGTCTTGATTATAATGTGAAATTACAGTGAAGAGAATATTTGCCTAGCTAAAATCAGTTGTGGTTACCTAGAAGAAGCAGAAAGTGTCCCATGCTTTTCTGTGACTTCTAAATAGGTTCTTACTAGAAAAGACTTTCAAGGAAGCCTGAAACACCAGAAATGCTAAAATTCTGAGAGAATTGCAGGACTGATTATTCAAGAATCTGTGGAAGTAAGATTTACTTAGATTGCAGTTATGTTTTAAAAGTTCAGGCTCAACTCCATTTGAGCAGGCCTAATGTATCAAGAAAGAATATCTCATAAGGACATTTAATGATGTTATTAAAATTTTTGAAAAAATGCCTAAATAAAACCCATAAAACTTTAAAATTTAAATTCCACAGTGTATATTCATTTATTATGAATTAACCCTGACATCTACATTGCAGAAGGAACTGACTTTGGAAGTGAATATTAGTGTCTTTTACAAATGGCTAAAAGAATACTTGCCTTCTCTGCAGTTCTGGACCTTAATCATATACTTAAGAGTCACCAAGATGTTGTCAAAACATACATGAATGCTATTCTCCAGACTATTTTTATTTTGGATTTCAATGACATAGAATTGCATTATATAGTCCTTAGTTGATTACATAATGTTATCCCAAATTCATGTGCAACAATCTCTGTGTGCACCATACTAATAATCACTCAGAATTCACCATTCCAATTCTTGTTACTAACATCCCTCTGCAAGGACCTGTTACTCTCTGCATAATAGTTTCTATAGTTTCAGCTGAATGCAGTCAAGACATTTGGCTCTAGAAACAGGGTCCTAAAAACTAGGCACATAGGATGGGCTTCAACCAAGACAGCATTGCAGTGAATGATTATAGGGGTTTGAAACTGTGTATACCTGAGAAAAACGTGTTCTTAAATTTAATTCATTCCTGTGGATGTGAATCCAGTGTAAGTAGTATCTTTACATGAGGCTACTTCAGTTGAGTTGTGACCCACCTCATGTAGCATGGGTCTTAATCTTATTACTGGAGTTCTTTATAAATGTAACACATGCAGGCATGAAGAAAAGAAAGTCACAGAAGCAAGAACCTGAAGTCAGTGGAATCCAAAAGAGAAGGGAGATGCCATCAGATGCTACCATATGACTTGCCATGTGATAGAGATGTCGAGGATTGCTGGTATCAGTCTTCAGGATGAAAGCATTGCCTTGATGATGCCTTGATTTGGACCAGGGGTTCATAACTTTTTTATTCCACAGACCCTGTTGGGTCAGGTGAAATAAATACTACTGTAATTTATTTATTGTATACATTAACCCCTGGTTACGAACTCCTACTTGGAAAATTTCCCATCTTCAAAACCATGCACAGATAAATTCTCATTGTTTAAGCCAAACTAATTCATGGTATTTGCTTTGTACAGCCTAGGAAACTAAAACATCTAGTTAGGTTGTAATAATCCCAGATAAACTGCAGCTTTCCAATTGCAAAATTTCTCACCTGTGTTGAACTGGTATAGGGCATGGGTAAAGAGGTATGCACTGGCTTATACAAATAGCTATAGCAATTAAATAAAAAGATGCAGACAATTGTACCTAGGAGGATTGAGTATGGGTTGGCTGTTGTTAACCACTATTGTGACCCTGCAGAAAGAAAATAGCAGGCTCAGTTCAGCTAACTATCAACTCAGAGCATAGTGTGAAAGCTAGAAAGCCTCCATGATAGCATGTAAGGAGACTCTTTCTCCTGAAATTGGAGAGAATACTGTGCCGAAAATCAGACACAATATCTGCTTCTAAGAGTTGTGAAGTTACAGATGAAAAAGTCTACTATGTAAAATTGCAGGCCCCGATAAGAAAGGCCTAGTATTCTGGGGCCAAGAATGGGACTTTATATTGTAAACAATTGATAATCTTATATCCCCAGATTTCCTACACCTTCTCAGCCAGAATAAAAGAAGTTTCCTTTCTCATACAAGAGAATAATCAGATTCATTGCCTGAAAACTATGAAATGGTATAAACAGAAGTTATTTCCCCACATGATCATGCTTGTTCTCCTTAAGAGAACTAAATTATTCATCTTACAGATCCTGAGCCTGACTAATATTGCATCCACAAGGAAACAGATGTGGAACTGAATATTGAGGCAATTTGCAACATTGGGGCAAAATTAATGGCTAGACAGGGGAATTTTATAACATTTTAATGGACTTTGTGACTCAGTATATAACATTTTGGCAAGGATGCCAAAGTTGTCCTAATATATTGTAAGAACAATCTATGAAAATTAGAATCATTGACTAACAGTAAATTAAATGGAGACAATGGAACTATCTAGGTAGTATTTTGAGTAAGAGGTCAAATAGTTCAGAAGTTTGGACATGCTAAAATGGATTTGTTATGTAAGACCAAATAATGCATCAGAATATTATGATCACTGGGAGGATCTAAGAGATCTTCCCTTCACTAAAGTGATTAGGAGTATGATAGTATGGGATTCTAGCATGCCTGTAAAGCACAGTGATGACTGTCTTTTAAAGGCCAAGGTTGATGTTAAGCAGTGCTTCTATCATACTGGGCTATCAATTGCAATTGATGGCATTATGAAATACCAGAGGCCAGGGCAGTATTTAACAATAAGAAGCAAAGTGGAGGTAATTACTGCATAGGCAGGAATGGTTGAATGGAAGGCATGTGAACTTATCCCCAGAGATTTGACATAGTAGCTAATATACCATGATGTTTCTGGAATAAAATATATGGACAGCCAATGAAAGTACTGCTTGACTCATGTAACTAACTAACAATACAAAGCAGGTGAGCAGAAAGCAGATGGCTGTCACCACTGAGAGAAAATAACTGTCCTCCAGAGGGTTTCCAGACTTGAGCATTGTCTTGGGCCCAGGGTTCATCAACAGATGGGGAGATAAAAACCATGGCAAGTATGTATAGCATCTATTCTCTAAATAACCAGAGTAGGATAACGCTAAAGCTCAGGTCATGCAAGAACCATTGAATATGTGCTTTATGTTTCACACAGATACCATAAGACATGCAAAACCATCATGGACTCCTAGTTACAGAGGGGACATATAGAGGTCAGGTGAAAATTGAAGTTCTGTATCAAGCCCATCTCACCTTTGTTCCAATAGGTCCAAGGAATCGTTGTTCAGTCATTTCCCAGTTTCCTGAGTAAATAATTACAATGACCATTCTTAATGTAAGTAGATCAAGAGCAAGAGGTCTACTTGCTCTAAACTAAGTAGAGCAAGTTGCTCTATAGTGCGTCAGAGGAAGACACGTTCAGACACAACAAAGGCTTTCAGCAAATTGATTGCTTTATTACTTACACAGCACAGAGTCCAACAAAGCAGGAGAAGAGATCTCACTGGGGCCAGTCCCCCAAGGAGGTCAGCTGCTCAGGTCAGGATCAGTGAATGGCAGCTCCACACACCCTTCTTCACTCAAAGGAGTGACACTTCTGTACTGCCTGACAGTAAGTATTTATACAACCTAATGGAGAGAAGACCCTGCCATTGACAGTAACTGCCCTTATAAGAGCTGGAACTCCTTGGTTTTGGGTATTGAGCTGTAAGGTATGATCAGGACATTCCATTAGACAGAACGTCACTCTACGTTATGGAATGGAAACATTGAAACATATACACTCAATAGGAAAGGAGGAGAGGAATAGGCAAGTTCTCCTAGACAGCCACTCGGTGTTATCTGTGATTTGCCCAACCAACTGACATAACTATCACATTGTTCCCATACTCTGTAGATTAAGAAACATTATGGTAGGAAAGACCAGATGGAGGTTCATAAATCTGCTCACCTCCCCAAACCTCTGGCCAAGATGGTAAATAAGAAATTAAGCATAATATGTAGACTGACAGAGACTGATATTACTTTCAAAAACCCAAATAATACAAAGCTAGTTATCTTTATCATAGTCCCATTTAACGAACTGGCCTAAGCAAACACCAGAAGTACCATTAAAATTTATGGTGTAGTTCTTTAATTTAATCAAGTGGTAACCAAATCATGACTATTTATTTAGTTAATATCATTTATTTTCATCCTGCATCAGGAAAAGAATCTAAAGCAGCTTGAATTTTTCTGGAAAGAACAGGAGTTCATTTTCATAATCTTGCACAGGGCTATGTTGATTTGGATTTGGTCTTAATGTAGCCCAAAGGCAACTTGATTGTTTGACATTCCAAATGATAACAACTATAATGATAATACTATATTAACTGGATCTGGTAAACATGTAGCAAGTACTCTGGATATACTGATTCTACCATGTCCAGCATTACAAAAGCTGCTGAACTGATTGACCCTTTCGATACCCTTTAACAGGTGTAGCTAATGTGACACTTGGGAATGACAAGTGTCATTTGAATCATCAATCTTTATATGATATTGTGTTTGTGACTACCTGAGACTGTGGAAGTTTTCACCATTATTACCAGTGAACCATTTTGGAAATTTGTGCATTTGGACTTTGCCATTTTGGGTTTTTCTAAATGGAAAGAACTGAACTGGTTCTCTGTGAGGAAGGATGTACCTCTACCAGAGAACACAATAAGGGTTCTGGACACTAAAACTAGGCTCTACGCCTGGTCACTTTGAGCTCCTCATGCTGGTATATTGGCAAGTAAAGGAAGACTTACTATATTGGCATTATTAATTGATCTGAAGACTAGGGTTACTGCTATATAAAGGAAAAAGCAAAGAGTATGCTTGGGACTTAGGGAATTGATTTAGGTTCTTTGCATATATATAAAGTTGTTTTTTTACAGAAAAGTCATGCAGAAAATAAAAATATTCCCTTCTCACATGCACAATTTTGCATTAACATGGTACTTTTATTGCAATAAATGAAACATTATTCTAATTACAATTATACTGTTAACTGTAATCCATAGTTTACATTAGGGTTCACTGTTTCTGTTGTGCAGAATATGGCTTTTGTAAAACATTTTTATTCTAATAACTTCAATAAAACCTATAATTTCCCATTTCCACATTCAAATACATAATTCAATGGTATTAAATATATTCACAATAGTTTGCTATCGTCATATTACCAAAACTTTTCCATTACCCCAAATAGAACCTTTGTACCAAATAAGCATTAATTCCCCATTCCCCAACCCCACCTCTTCCCTGGTAACCTGTATTCTACTTTTGGAATCTTTGAGTTTGCATATTCTAATTATTTCAGATAAGTAAGATCATACAATATTTGTCCTTTTATGTATGGCTTGTTTCATTTAACAATAGGTCTTCACTGTTCTTCCATGTTGTCACCTGTATCAGAACCTCATTCCCTTTTTAAATAACTGAATAATATTCCATTGTATGTGTGTATCACATTTTTTTTATCCATTACAATGTTGATGGGTACTTAGGTTGCTTTAGTCTTTTGGCTTTTATATACAAAGAAGCTATAAACATGGGTTAGTAAATATCTGTCCGAGTCCCTGTTTTCAATTATTTTTTATATATACCTAGAAGTGGTCATGCCAGGTCATATGGTAATTCTATACTTAACTTTCTGAGGAAATCCCAAGCTTTTTTCCATAGTGGCTGCACTATTATACATTCTTATCAACAAATAATGAGGGGTCCTATTACCCCACATCCTCACCAGAACTTGTTAATAAATAATTTCCAATTTTTAATAGGAACCCTAGTGGAAGTGAAATGGTATCTCATTGTGGCTTTGATTTGCATTTCCCTCATGACTGATGATGTTGGGTATCTTTTCATGTGCTTATTGGCCATTTTTATGTATCCTTTGGAGAAATGGAAGTTCTTTTGCCATTTTTTAAATTGGGCTGTTTGTCTTTCTGTTGTTGAGTTGTAAGCTTTCTTTATATATTCTGGATAATAAATCCTTGTTGGATATACGGTGCTCAAATATTTCCTCCGCATTTTTTGAGGAGGTACCAGGAATTGAAACGGGCCTTGTACATGTGAAGCACATGCTCAACCACTGCGCTACTTCTGCTCCACTTCCCCTATTTTTCACACTGTCCTTTTCCTTTCATAATGAAGTCCTTTGATGCACAAAAGTTTCTGATTTGATGAAGTCCCATTTACTAATTTTTCTTTTGTGTCATGCCTTTGATATAAAATCTAAGAAACTATTGTTTTATACAAGATCTTGAAGATGTATCTCTGTTTTTCCTTTATGAGTTT
This sequence comes from Dasypus novemcinctus, assembly GCF_030445035.2. Classification (NCBI taxonomy): domain Eukaryota; kingdom Metazoa; phylum Chordata; class Mammalia; order Cingulata; family Dasypodidae; genus Dasypus; species Dasypus novemcinctus. Next base: position 111,473,039 of record NC_080673.1, on the reverse strand, counting down.
TATACTTTGGGTTCTTATAGTTATATCTTCTTTTAACTTTGAGTTTAAATTTTGTATATGATGTGAGGTAGTGGTCTATCTTCGTTCTTTGTGTAAGGATATCCAATTTCCCCATCATCATTTTAGTTTAAAATACTATTATTTCCACACTAAGTGGACTTGGAACCCTTGTCAAAAATCAATTGGTGAAACCATCCTGCTGGCAGGGGAAAAGGGAAGTGTAGTTTTGTTCATTTCTGGGGCAATATGGGCAGTTTCAGGTTTCACAACTTGGAGTAACAACTATAGCATTGACTCCTTCCCCACCCCCAGAAGGGGGGAAAGGTGGGCACAGCTTCTTCAGTTTCTCAAGGCCAAGGCAACACAGGTATTTTTAGTCTACAGAGCTCAGCTTAAAGCCAGCACCCTTGAGTTCAAACCAGCCTGTGGAATAGAAGAAAGGGCAAGAATCAGATAAATAAGAGCTAAAAAATCTGATTAAACACAAGCTATTATAAAGTTCCAAAATAGGTTGAACCAAGTTTCAAAGAGGAGCATGAAGTGCAAAGCCAATCAATAAGATATCCCTAAGCTAAAGAGAGAAATTGAGCCCAGAATAAATCAAGAAAATAGATGTTGAAATACTAGCAAAATATTACAAGCTATACTAAGAAACAGGAAGATGTGGCCTAGTCAGAGGAAAAAATTAAAACTCCAGACAACATAAGGAATTTGAAAAAACTAATCACAGATGTTCAGATATCCTTAATAAATTCAATGAGATAGCTAAATAGATGAAGAGTTTTAAGAAGACTCTGGGTAGAGAGTACTGGGGAAATGGCATCAGAGTAGGTCAGGTGGGGAACAATGTTCTTATAAAAGAGAAAGAAGGACAAAAGTTGTCCAAGGGAGCTGCTTTGATGATCTGAAGATGAGGAGAGTGCCTTGTGCAGCATTCAAGATTGGTGATAGACAGACAAAGAGGCTGAAAGGCAAACCATGAGTTACTCATGCCCACAGCTGAGAAAGGTGCCCACCCCCTACCCTGAAGGCAAATAGTCTTGGTGAACAGCCAACATAGAGGGTGGTTGATGTATTCTCCCTGGGAAGAGGGAGGATGTGGTGGAGGAATGGGTGTGCTTTCTTTTCAGTGAGTTTAAGCAGGATAGTGTTACAAATCACAGGCTCAAAAACTCCAACCAGCAGAATTTAAAAGAACCACCTCCACGGAAAGTTTTGCCAAAGAGTGTTATTTTCAGGAGGTCCAGGAAATTGAAAGAAAACAAGGCATGTTTCACTTGTCCCTATTCCCAATCACCTATGGATCTGGTCTGCACCCCAGGAGTAGGTCCCTGGCCCTTTGATAACTTAATCAGGGTAATCTTAAAGTCTTAGTAAAAATGAGCCAAAATAAAAAAAGATACATGAAACAATGCCATTAGGAAAGAGAAAGAAACAGGATTTGAAGAAAAGAACAATTTGAAAGTCCACAAAGAAAAGTATCAGATGAGATTAAAAATTTATTAGAGGCATATAATAGCACATTTGAATTAGCTGAGCACAGAATAAGTGAATTAGAAGAAAGGGCAAATGAACATGAACAGAAATAGTAAAGAATGGAAAAAATTGAATGGGGTCTAAGGGAATTGAATGACAGTGTGAAACAAACAAACAAGTTTGTTATATGTGGCCCAGAAGAAGAAAACAGAATAGGTACACAGAGAATATTTGAGGAAATAATTATCAAAAATTTCCCAACCCTTAGGAAAGATATGAATATCAATATCCAAGAAAGCCAGTGCACCACAAACAGAATAAATCCAAACAGACCTACTCTGACAAACGTACTATTCACAATGTCAAATGTCAGAGATAAAGAAAAGATTCTGAAAGCAGCAAGAGAAAGCAATGCATTAAATACAAGGGAAGATCAATAAGACTAAGTACTGATCTCTCATCAGACACTGTGGAGGTAAGAGGGTAGTGGTATGATATATTTAAGGTACTGAAAGAGAAATACTGCCAACTAAGTCTTTATCTGGCAAAACTTTCCATCAAACTAAGGGTGTGTTTAAATTCTTTACATAGAAACAAAAACTGAGATGGTTTGTTACCAACAGATTGGAGTTTCAAGAAATACTAAAGGGAGAGCTGCAGACTGAAAGGACAAACAAGGGCAAGAGGTTTGGTGAAGAGTGTGGAAGTGAAAATTATACATAAGGATAGCTAAAGGGGTAAAAATAAAGACAATGGTAAGTCATGACAATGAAAGTCAAAGGATAAAATGGAAAAGAAAGTAATGCCTTTATAATAATAACATTAAATGTTGAACTCCCCAATCAAAATACATAGACTGACAGAATGGATTTTAAAAATGAACCATCTATATGTTGTCTACAAGAGATGCAACTCAGACTTAAGGACACAAACAGGCTATAAGTAAAAGCCTGTAAAAAGACATTGCATGCAAAATGTAAACAAAAAAGAGCTGAAGAAGCAATAGTAATATTGGATAGAACAGATTTTATTTTATTTTTTGGGGAGCTATGAAGGATTGAACCTGGGATCCTGTACATGGGCACTCGAACCACTGAGCTATACCACTCCCAAGATTTAAAATGCAAAACTATTATAAGAGTTGAGTGAGATGATTATATATCAATGAAAGGGGCAATTCAACAGAAAGAGATAATAATAAATATTTATACAACTAATCTGGATGCCACAAGATACATGAGTAACACACTGGAAACACCGACATCTCTATGGTTATAGTTGTAAACTTCAATATGCCACTTTCAGCATTGGGTAGAATATGTGGTCAGATGATAAATAAGGAAACAGAGAGATTGAATAATATGTGTATCAGTCAGCCAAAGGGATGCTGATTCATAGTACCAGAAATCTGCTGGCATTTATAAAATGTATTTATTTGGGTTAGAAGTTTACAGTTACAAGGCCATAAAGGATAAATTACTTCCCTCACCAAAGTCTGTTGCCATGTGTTGGAGCAAGATGGCTGCTGATCTCTGCAAGGGTTCAGCTTTCCTCTTCCTTCAAAGGATCCACGGTACCAGCACCTTCCTTTTTCAGCTGTAGGTTGGTATAAGACTTGTCTCTCTCTCCAGGGCTTGTTTCTCCCTGGGCTTAGCTGCTTTCCTCTCTCCAGTAGGTCAGCTATAAATTATCAGGCAAACACCATCTCTCTTCCCGGGGTTTCTGCTGTGTCTAATGGAGCCTCCTCTCTTTACTCACATATCTGCTTCCCTGTGTGTCTACTTCCCAGAGCTTCAGCAACAGAAAATGGAACTCTCTCCTCTCAAGCCTCCTTGTTGCTCACATGTGGTGCCTTTCTAAACCAAACTCGGTATATAAATGCATTACCTTCCCCCCAGCATGGGACAAGACTCCTGGGGATGAACCTCCCTGACACTGAGAGATTACTACCAAGAACTGACTAGTAATACAACTGGAAAAAGATCTTGACCAAAAGGGGAAAAGAATAAAGATGAATGAGTTTACATTGGATAAAAGACTTCAAAATGAGTTGGGAGGCCATTCTAGAGGTTACACTTATGTGCAACTCAGCAAGATCTCATTGACTGCCAAAGTAAATATTGCCTCAAATAGTGAGGCCCCTGAGGGCTCTGGAGACATCCAGACACTATAGGCAGGGTAGACAGCTCAGGAGTTTGGTGCCCTGCCATTGGGATCTGCTTTGGGATTTATGCTCCCAATTGTGACAGAGTTAGATTTATTTGTGGTTTCCCTATACAGGGCTTTTCTGCCCCTTCTATTGGAATCTATAGCTAGTACTAGATTTGACAGGTATATGTCCAAGAGACTCAAATCTATGGGCTGTCCATGTACCAGTTGGGACCTGAATCTCAACAGAGTTGCATCACCAATCTCCAGTTCATTGGACTCACCCAGGCAACTAATAAGGAGATGATGATGTACAATGACCATCTCAAGGAACAGAGAGAGTCTGCAACTGCAAGTGAGATAGTCCCATCCATGTACCCCATAAGATCTAAGCCCCCTCTCAATTAGAGGTGGAGGGGGCATCACCATCCCAGAATCCTCAGAATTGGGCAATGAGCAATGGACTACAGTAGGCTTTTATTCTACTATAGACTTATTGTGATTCTAGAATTGGAAGAACTTCTATCATTGATGTGGAGCAGTGGCCACTAGAGGTCCTGACAGGAGGGAAAGGGAAAAATAGGTGTAGCATGGGGTCATTTTGGGAACTTGGGATTTGACCTTAATGACACTACAATGACAGATACAGGCCAATATATATCTTGTCATAACTTAAAAAATGTTCAGGACAGAGTGGAAACTACAACGTAAGCTATAACCCACACCTAGTGGAAATGATCCAAAATATGTTCATCCATTGTAACAAATGTACCACACTAATGAAGGATGTTGTTACTCTAGGAAAATGTGGGAATGTTAGGGAGAGGGGTATATGGGAACCCCCTCTATTTTTTATGTAACATTTATGTAATTTAAGTATCATTTAGAAAAATAATAAAGTATATATTTTTTAAAAGTCTCTTCTCTGCTGTGTCATTTTCTCTGTGAGCCCTGCCCACCACATTGGGTCCACCAGAGGTCTCAAAGTCCTACTGATGTGACCAAATCAAAACCCCAGTCTAATTTAATCAAATAAAAGTGAAACCTCTGAATGTAATACAATCTGATATACCCAGAAGAACAGAGCAATTCACAAACATAATTGAATCTCTATTTTTGGAATTCATATACAATGCCAAACTGCTACAATATGATAAATTAATTAGACCTACTAGTCATTTATTGAACATTACAATCCAAAACAGCAGGATATACTTTCTTCTCAAATGCTCATGGATCACTCTACATGTTAGATCATATGTTAGATCCCAAGACAGTTCTCAATAAATTTAAAAAGATTGAAATTACACAACGCACTTTCTCTCATCAAAATGAAATGAAGCTGGAAATCAATAACAGGCAAAGGACTAGTAAATTTTCAAATATATGAAGGTTAAACACCATCTTAAAAAAAAACTGGGTCAAATAACAAATTATAAGAGAAATGTGTAAGTATATTAAGATAAGTGAAACACACCATATGCAAACTTTTGGTACGCAGCAAAGGCAGTTCTGAGAGGAAAATTTAAAGCACTAAAATACCTATATTAAAAATGAAGAAAGAGTTAAAATCAAAGCTCTAACTACACACCTGGGGGAGAGAAAAAAAGAACAGAAATCTCATCCCAAAGCAAGAAAAGGGCTAGAACTAATAAGGTCTAGTGCAGAAATAAATGAAATTGAGAAAAACAAAGAAAAAAACAATATAGAGAATCAATAAAACCAAAAGTTGTTTCTTTGAGAATTTCAACAAAATTGACAAACCCTTAGCAGTATAGACAAAACAGATATAAGATGAAAATAAATAAAATCAGACATGAAAAGGGGTGCCTTGCTACTGACCCCCAGAAAAAAAAAGAGGTCATAGGAAGATACCCTGACTAACTCTACATTGAGAAATTAGACAGTTGTACAAAATGGAAAAATTCTAGAAACATATGAACACCTATACTGACCCCAGAATAAATAGAAGACTTCAACAACAAGCCAAACTGAAGTAAGGAGATTGAACCATTCATCAAAAACCTCTGAAAAATGAAAGCCATAGGCCTAGGTGGTTTCATAGGTGAATTATACCAATCACTCAAAGAAAATTTAATACAAATATTGCTCAAACACTTTGAAAAAATTGAACAGTAGGGAACACTACCGAACTCATTCTATGACATCAACATCATCCTAATACCAAAGCCAAATAAAGGTGTTACAAAAAATGAAAATTATAGACCCATTTATCTAATGACTATAGATTCAAAAATTCTCAACAAATTACTTGCTAATCAAATACAACAGCGCATTACAGGAATTATACATTGGTAGCAGATGTGGCTCAAATAGTTGAGTGCCTGCTTCCCACATAGGAGGTCCCAAGTTTAGCTTCCAGTGGCTCCTAAAAAACAAACAAACAAGCAGACCAAAAAGTAAATAAATAAACCTCAGGGGAGAAAATATGGCTCTGTGGTTGAGTGCCACTTCCCACATACGAGGTCTCCAGTTCAAACCCCAGTCCTAGTACCTCAAAAAAGAAAAAACATGGCAGCAGACTTGGCCAAGTGGTTAGGGCATCCATCTACCACATGGGAGGTCCGCGGTTCAAACCCGGGGCCTCCTTGACCCGTGTGCGGCTGGCCCATGCGCAGTGCTGATGTGTGCAAGGAGTGCCCTGCCATGCAGGGGTGTTCCCTGCATAGGGGAGCCCCACGTGCAAGGACTGCGCCCCATAAGGAGAGCCGCCCAGCATGAAAGAAAGTGCAGCCTGCCCAGGAATGGTGCCACACACACAGAGAGCAGACACAGCAAGATGATGCAACAAAAAGAAACACAGAGTCCCATGCCACTGACAAAAAGAGAAGCAGACAAAGAAGAAGACACAGCAAATAGATACAGAGAACAGACAACCGGGGTGGGGGGGGGGGAAGGGGAGAGAAATAAGTAAGTAAGTAAATAAATAAATAAATAAGTAGATAGATAGATAAATAAATAAATAAATAAATCTTTAAAAATAAAAAAATATATAAAAAAAAAGAATTTACATCAAGGAAGAAAACCAATCAATGTAATATACAACATTATTAAATCACAGAAAAATAATGACATGAACATCCTGGTTAGTGCAGAAAAGGCATTTGACAAAATACAGCATCCTTTTTTGAAAAAACACTCTAAAAGATAGGAATAGAAGAAAACATTCTCAAAATGATAAAGGGCATCTTTGAAAAACCCAGAGTTAACCTTCTATTCAATAGTAAAAGATTGAGAGCTTTGCCACTGAGATTAGGAGCAAGACAAGAATGCCTACTGTCACCACTATTGTTGAATATTGTGCTGTAAGTTCTAGCTAGAGCAATAAGGCAAGAAAAATAAATACAAATTATATGAATTGGAAAGGAAGAAGTAGAACTTTCACTATTCATAGATGATATACTTTGGAATTTGTGCTCCTGAGTGTGACGGAGCTGGACTCAGATGAGACTTTACTACACATGCCTCTTCTGTCACTTTTACTGTAGCTGTGGTTGGTGCTAGGGATGGTCCATACTCAGGAGACTTGAATCTCTGGACTGCCCATGTGCCATCTGGGCCCTGAGCCTCAGCAGAGTGGCGACTCCTACTCTCTGGTTCATTGGTCTTACCTAGATCAGCTAACAGGGAGGTGAAGATGGTCAACCACCACACCAGGGAATCAAGAGTGCCTACAACTGTAAGCAGAGGAATTACATCCATCATCCATGTGGAATCCAAGCCCCCTCTTGATCTAGAAGTGGAAAGGACATCACCATCCCAGGGTCCACAGAATAGAGGAATAAAATATGGACTAGAGTGGATTTACTGATATTCTACTATAAAACTGTGATGAGTAATAGAAGAAATTTTAGCATCAAGGTGGAGAAAGTGGCCACAGGAGTTGCTGAGGGCAGGGAGAGGGTAGAAGAGTTGTGATGTAGGGGCATTTTTGGGATTTTGAGTTGTCCTTAATGATATTGTAGGGTCAGATGCTGGACCTCATAGATCCTGCCATAACCCACTGAATGTACTGGGGGAGAGTGCAAATTACAGGGCAAACTATTATCTGCATAGTACAGCAGTGCCCCAAAATGTGTTCACCAAGTGTGATGAGTGTGCCGCAATGATGAAGGAGGTTGTTGGTGTGGGAGGAATGGGGTGGGGCATGGGGAGTATACAGGAACCTCTTATATTTTTTAGGGTAACATTTTTTTGTGATATATATATCTTCAAAAAATACAACTTACAAAAATGATGTAGTGGGGGTGGGGAGTGAGTTATATGGGAACCTCTTATGTTTCTTGCTTTTTTATACTTTTTATGTAACATTCCTTGTAATCTATTAACTTTAATTTTTTAAAAAATGAAAAAAAGAAAATAACAGTAAAATCTCTATTGTTTTTTTTTTGTCTTTATTTTTTTAATGTTACATTCAATGTTGTTTTTTTTTTTTTCCTATACAATATAAGGAATAATATAGGAGGAAGTCAGGGTAAAATTCCATTTACAATAGTGACAAAAAGAATAAAATAATTTGGAATATATTTAACAAGGATGTGAAGAACCTATATTCAGAAAACTACAAACATTTCTAAAATAAATCAAAGATGGACTAAGTAAATAGAACGGCATGCTTTATTCATATATTGGAAGACTAAATATCATTAAGATATAATTTTTACCAACAAATTTACAGACCTGATGCAATCCCAATAAAAATTCCAGCAACCTTTTCACCAGAAATGAAAAAGCCAATTATGAAATTTGTTTGGAGGATAAGTGGCCCCAAGAAGTCACAAATATTTTTAAAAAGGAAAATGAAGTTGGGGGCTCTCATTTCCTGATTCAACTCATATTACTATCTACAGTGGTAAAACCAGCATAGTAATGGCATAAAGATAGACATACAGACCAATGGATCTGAATTGAGAGTTCAGAAATAGACCCTCACAACTATGATCAAATTATTTTTGAAAAGGCTGTCAAGTCCACTTAGATGGGTCACAACAGTCTTTTTAACAAATGGTGCTGGAAGGACTGGATAACCTTATCCTAAAGAAAGAAAGAAGACCTTTCCCTCACAACTTATACAAAAAATAACTCAAAATAGATCAAAGACCTAACTATAAATCGTAGAACCATAAAACTCCTAGAAGAATATATAGGGAAACATCTTCAAGATATTGCAGTAGGTGTAGGTGGTGGTTTCTTAAGCCTTACACCCAAAACATGAGCAACAAAAGAAAAAATAGATAAATGAGACCTTCTCAAAATTAAACACTTTTGCACCTCAAAGGACTTTGTGAAAATGGTGAAAAGCCAGCTGACTCAATGGGAGAAAATACTTGATTTGAATATATCACATAAGGGTTTGATTTCCATATTATAGAAAGAGCTCATACAACCCAATTACAAAAAGGGAACCCAATTAAAAAATGGGCAAAAGACTTGAATAGAAATTTTCACAAAGAGGAAATACAAATCATCAAAAAGCAAATGAAAATATGCTCAATATCACTAGCTATTAGGGATATTTAAATCAAAATTACAATGAGATGTCATTGCACACCTTACAAAATGATTATTAATTTAAAAAAACACAAAAAACTACAAGTGCTGGAGAGGATGTTGAGAAAAAGAAACACTCCTTCACTGTTGGTGGTACTGTAGAATGGGGTAGCCACTGTGGAAGACAGTTTGGCAGTTCTTCAGGAAGCAAATTATAGAACCACTGTATGATCCAGCAATCCCACTATTAGTAATACATTCAGAAGAACTGAAAGGGATGCAAACTGATATTTGCACACCAATTTCCATTATGGCATTATTCACAAATGCAAAAAGATGGAAAGGACTCATGTTCTATTAAAATAAATTCAAGTCAATTGGTGATAAATATGAGGGTTTATTTGTACACTCTCAATGTGTCTACTTTGGTCTATATGTCTGTCCTTGCAGTAGCACACTATTTTGATTACTTTAGCTTTTTAAGAAGTTTTAAAATCAGTAAGTGTGAGCCCTCCAACTTCATTCTTCTATTTCAAGATTTTTTTTTACTATCCAGGACCCTTAAACTTTCATATAAATTTGATGTTTGGCTCTTCCTTTTCTGCAAGAAGGCTGCTGGAATTTTGTTTCAGATTGCACTGAATCTGTAAATCACTTTGGATAAAACTGACCTCTTAATAATTAATCTTCCAATCTGCAAACACAGGGTATCCTGCCATTTATTTAAGTTTTCTTTGATTTTTTTCAGGAATGTTTTATAATTTTCCATGTACAAATCATGTACAACTTTTCTTAAATCTATTCTTAGATATTTCATTCTTTTAGTTGCTATTATAAATGGAATTTTAAAATTTCCTCCTCAAAGAAGAGTGGATTAAAAAACATAAGAATACAGGAAAGTACAGTAGGCAGGGGATGAGACTCCTTGAAAGGATCAGAGGAAAGAGGGTAGACCAGATGCCCCGGAAGAAATGTCTGCTATTAGGTACCATAGGGTTAAATACATCTTGGTGTGGGGACAGAACTGACTTAAGATCTCAAGCTATATCTTTCCTGATGTCAGAATTTTCACAGACATTGGGGTTGATTGTTTCATGGTGTTTGGATCAGCCAAAGAGCAACAACTCTGATGAGTGAGTAAGAGTCAAGGGGCCTCAGTGTAGTTGCCTCTTAAACATCTCCCCAACACGCTTAATTCCCCCAGTTGGGGACTGAATTTTGGCCCCAGCAAAAGGCATGTTCAGGTTCCAATCCACGGTCCTGTGTGTTTGAATCTATTTAATTAGGACTTTTTAAGATGTTATTATTTAAGTTGTGCCCGAACTGAATAAGGGTTGGCCTTTACCCAATATGGCTGGTTTTTATAAGCAAAGGGAACTGGATACAGAAAGATAGCCATGGGGAGTAGCCAGAAGCTAGAAGTTAACGGAACTGAAAAGGAAAAGAGAAGATGCCACCATGTGGATTGTCTTGTGACTTAAAAGTCAAGGACCAACGATTGCCAGCAGCCAGTTCCAGTATGCCACCGTTTTCTAGAAGAAAATGTTGCCTTGCTAATGCCTCATTTTGAACTTCTCTTAGCCTCAAAACTTTGAGCTAATAAATTCCTTTTGCTTAGAAAAATTTCCTTCTCAGATTGTTCATTGCTTGCATACACAAACACCTCTGATTGTTGTGTATTGATCTTGTTCCTAGCCCTTTCCTGAACTTTTAAAATTCATTCTAGTAATTGTGAACTTTTCAGATTTTCTATATATAGGTTCATGTTGTCTGCAGATAGGGAAGCTTTTACTTATTTTCCAATATGGATGCCTTAAAAAAATTTTTTTTTAATTTATTTTGCCTACATGATTTTGCTAGAACTTCTAGTATAATGCTAATAACAGAGGTGATGGTGGACATACCTGTCTTGTTCATAAGCTTTGGGGAAAAGCTTTCTGTCTTTCACCTTCTGAATTCGTAGGTGTTGTGGGTTTTTCATCAATGCTCTTTGTCATGTTGAGGAAATTTCCCTTTATTCCATGTTTCTGAGTACCATAGAAGGAGTGCTAAGGGTTTTCAAATGCCATTTCTGCATCAATTGTGATGATCATGTGTTTTCCCTTTGATTCTATGAATGTGGAATGTTACATTAATTTATTATATTATGTTGAAACAGCCTTGCACACCCAGGCTAAATCCTACTTGATCTTAGTTTATAATTTTTTTTTTTTTTTTTTGAGGTACTGGAGGCTAGGGATTGAATCTAGGATATCATCTGTGGGAAGCCAGCACTCAACGACTGAGGCACATCAGCTCTCCTCAGTTGTTTTTTTTCATTTGTTTTGCTTGTAGTTTGTTTTTGTTTTTTCTAGGAGGCACTGGGAACCCAACCTGGGACCTCCGATGTGGGATGCAGGTCTCAACTGCTTGAGCCACATCTGCTCCCTAATTCTTTTAATACATTGTCATGGGACAGGTATTTGACTATAAGTAGTAGCAGGAAAATCTTAAGATGGCTAAGCAAATGTGTTTTATTGATGCTCATAATCTACTTTAAAAGAATTTGCATTAATCCATACACATACCACATTATTTCAATATTTTAAAATTTATTTTCCATCATAAAGTATATATGTGCTAATGAAACAGAATTCCTAATTTGTAGACATTAAACTTATTTGTAATATTATACCTAGAATTTCTACCTTTGTCTGAACTTACTGAATAAAATCCTCGGTTTTGTTTACACAATATAGATATAATTTACATAACATTAAATGTGAATCTCACAGTTTTCCAACAACATAAAAATACTCTGATAATGAACATTCCTTAAGTAGAGAAAGAACTAAGTGGTTCACTTCCTTTTTATTTCTTTTTATTAAAATGTAATAACAATAATATTCTAATATATTTGAGCTATATGAAAATTTGGGGTGCAGTCCATAAACACTCAAAGATAAAGCAATGGATATGAAAGAACATTTATATCTTTCATTTTGCATCAATTCAGTGAATAGCAGAAATGAATTCTAACCTTCTCATTAGAAAAATCACAATCACAAAAATAAAATGGCTTGCCTAGAAATGAGCAAATAATTGTTTCATGGAATATAAGATCCATCTTATTAACCTTATCTGATCTCTAATCTTATATGGAACACCAGCAGATAATTAAATGAAATTATTTTAAATGGATTAAGAAATACATGCCTTATAATACTTTAAAAGTCCCCAGAGCTTAGATATGGAGTTGTAGTTGTTCAGGGAGTTTACATTGCCAGCATTCATTTCATCCCTGTAAGTTTACTTTGGAGTTTTGCAGCATATTTAATAAATTTCAGGTATTAATGTAGTGATTTAAAAACTCAAAATCTGATAACCATTTCACAGCTATGAAACTTGAGCTTAATTTTCTTGCCCAAGTGATAACGTAGGTTTAAGCTAGGCAATTTTGGTAAATGCAACACATTAAATTGCCTACTCCAAAACTTTCTAAAGTTGTTATGTATTCAAAATATCCAAATTTTTCTAAAAGCTAAAGGTATCCATTGTATTAGTATGGGTTCTCTTGGAAGTAGAACCAACAGGTGATATCTGTAAATACTACGAGATTTTATAAAATTGTCTCATACAATCATGGGGTTGCACAAGTCCAGATTCTGTTGAGTAGGTTGTAAGACAGGAGCTCCAATGAAGGAGCTCATTCAATTTGATGAGTTATCAAGGAGAAACAGGTCGGCTGAAGTAGAGATGGGGATGCTCTCTCCTGACTGCTGAAATCGCTTCTCCTTTTAAGACCTTCAATCTCTTCAGTTGATTATAGATGTCATCAGTGATAGATGCAATCAAATTATTAATGATTTAAGTCCATGAGATGTCCTCATAGTACAGTAGGCCAGTGCTTGCTTAACCAAACAACGGTGCACCATTTCCTGGCCAAGTTGGTACATGAGCCTAATCATCACATACATACAGAGCAAATATACCTATAGCCAGCATAGAAAAGGCAAGGAGCATAAGATGAAAAATATGGTGTGTGTATTTTAATTTCACAATTTATGTACAAAGAATCAGAAATAAGATTATAAACATTATGAGTATAAACTTAATGCTCTATCAGGACTAGCTTGTATCAAATGTTTTTTTCTTATGGTCAAATATGTGTATTAACTTTTGGGTGTATATGCATAGGCCATATATAGTATAAACATACATATATTTTCAGAGGGTGGTGGGAGTTATAGCTCTTAAGTCTCTAAGTAGCAACTGATCTGTATTTCAAACTAATTTCTGATTATATTTCAAATAAATTTGAATATTTCAAATTGATATGCCCTTATGTATTTATTTTGTGGCAAGTATGTAGTAATATTAATATTTTAACTCATTATAGTACTCTTAAAAGTTAGAACATTTATTGTTCTAATGTTTTTTTAAATAAAATTTATCGAAGTGTAACATTCACACATGAACATATGTAAACAATAAGTTTATAGTTTCTTGATTATTCCATACAGATGCAATTTTCAAATGTAAAAATATGTGAATAAATAAGAAAATATTTAATGGATGAAATAATTGACCATATCACGCTACAAAGTGGTAACAGTAAAGAACGGTGACTGCGTAGGCTATTGAATTTTACTTAAAGTAGCTAACTACAGTATCAGCTTTATTACTGGTGAAACAAGATTTGAAACACTGATTGGAACTTGTACAGAAGTTAGATTTCCTTCTGTTTATGCCTGTACTGAACAAATGTACCTAGCCACAGGCAGAATCACTGCCTTTGCTACCTGCAGTAATGCTGCTACTGCTGCCTCTTAATCTAGAAAGAGAAGATCAAATAAAGGTGGAGGGGCCAACAATTGTTTCCAGAGAGGTTTGTATTTTCTATTTTCAGGATTGATAGAAGGTTGAAAAGTCTTTACTTTACCAAGTCACCTGAATGAAGATCATTCAGGAGTGGCTACACTATCTCAAAGCTCTGTATCTAGTTCTAACAGGAAACTATCTGTGGCAGTTTGATATTATTTATGAATCACCCCCCATCCAAATAAGTTTGTAAACAGGTCTTTTCCTCTGGGTGTGATCCCTTTGATTGTATTGGATTCAACTTAGATGTTCTTGTTTAAATTAGGGTTTTGATTTGCCCACATCAGTAGGGGATGTCTCAGGATTGAGTCCCCATCCCCTTGCTGGGCTAATATAAACCAGCACTCACACAAGAAGACACAGAAGATACAGAGGAAGAGAGAGAAAGCTCCATAGACATGGATGGAGAGATAACTTGGTCCTTTCTGTCCTGCCATGTGACAAAAAGAAGGCTCAAACAGCTAAAGACATGGGAAGAGAGGTGAGCCCTATGCCAGCCTACAGCTGAGACTGGAAGAAGCTGGGCCCACGGAGCCTTAGTGCCAAGAGACCAAGCAGTGACTGCCCACATCATGCTTCAACTCATCGCAACAGACTTTGATGAGACAATATCTCTTATGGTACCTTGTGCTGGACTCTTTAGGGTCATGTAAATGTAAGCTTTTACCCCAAATAAATACTCTTTATAAAAAGCCTACGTGTTCTGGTACTTTGCATCAGCACCCCTTTGGCTGACTAATAACACTACCGATTTAAGTTTAAGATGTTTTGAGCTGGACTACAGAACTATTTTCTAAAGGAATGTCGTCTGCTAAAGGTCATACTGGCGCTAATGACTGAAAACAGGGACGATGCAGCACTAGATAGTAAATAAGTTCAGATTCTAGAATAAGAACATCTGATTTTGTGCTAGTTTCTGTCATCTACTAACTATGTGACTGTGGACTAATTATTTCACATTTGCAGTTCATTTTCTCTTACACAAAATGAGGATATTAATAGTATTTATTATATAAGTTTTTAGGATTAATCAGTATGAAGCATGTAAAATAGTTTTAATTATATATAATTTCTTCTAAGCTTCACCTACATTTTCTTCTGGAACATGATATAAAAGGAAATTATTGGCAGGAAATCACTGATATCAAATCATGTTATTTACTAGTTATCTTTATGAATCATCCTTACTTTCCTTTTCTATAAAATATGAGCTTATGATGTTAAACTCATTGGCCAATTGTGAAGATTATATGAGATAAATTTAAAATGTTTATCTCAAGGCATGAAATAATTTATATCCTCAATACATGTTATTTTCTTCTCTGCTTTTTGTTAATACTAATCCCGCATTCTTTCCATCTAAATTCTTTCCATTTATAAGTCATTATATGTATTTCAATTTCGGTATTTAATAAGTATATCTTTATTTACTCAAAGCCAACACTAATGTGTGTGTTTGTATGAACAACTTCATTAATTTGATACATGAGTCTCTGGAGGAATCTCATCCTTAAAATTTTCAATCAATGCAAAATTATTTGCATAAGTATGTATGTTTCCTATCATTTAAGTATTTCCGTAAGATTATATTTTACTCCAGTTTCTATATTGAATATATCATTATATCTTTATATCTATATTTAGTATAATCATATGTAATGTTTTCCAATAAAAAGTGCTTTCCTCTAGGGAAGAAATCCCTCAATGGCAGATGTTACTTTTTGTTTTAAATACTGTATATTACATACATTCCTACAATGAACATATTCATTTTCATTACATATGAAAACACAGATTTAAGATTTTGAAAATAGGTTGTTCTGCAAGCATTGTATTGACTTTTTCTTTGTTGTACAATGTTGCCGATGCTGTGAGTGATTTCTATTGATTTAAATGCTGTACAAATAATTTAATTTTGATTCATGTATGAATTATTATAAAGTTATACCAATTAATTTTCATTAGAAAATGATTAGTGTTAACAAAAATCTAGGTCAGAATCATGTTTATTAAAACCTTTCATCTGATGTGTTTGAATCATTTAAAAATTTTTGTGCAGTCTTTGAATTCTTTGAGACCTAAAGAAGACTAAGAATATAAACTGAGATAAATCTGAGATGAAGCAAAATTAAAATTTAAGGGAAGTTTTAGTGAGTATGAATTGATTTTAAACATTTTTTCACACGCCAAAAAAATCATGTTGACTTTTTATGTGCTCCAGAATAATTTTATACTGCAATTTATACAACCACAGGCAATTAAAGTGCAATCAAATTGCATTTAATGGATGAACACAATTACATGGCTTAAAAAAGAAAATTCCCAACAATTTTTTGGTGTTATGTTTTCAGGTGAATTAGCTCTTTTAAAATTCACCACTAAGTATAAGGTATTTTTTTGTTAATTGTGCCATTTCTCAGGACAGGTTTCCTTGTTTTATATTTCACATAAACACTCATTACTATTCACATGAAAAATAACATATCTTATTCCTTACTACTGGTTGTATTAATACTTTATGTACTAGACATGTTCTGTTTTTGTTTTTGTTTTTGTTTCTGGTACAAGACATTTTTAATATCTCCCAAAGAAAAAACAATGGAGATTTAAATTTAAGGGGATTATGTAAAGGGAGAGGTGAATAAAACAGTGGGCTAGAATAGTTTTTATTATTATTATTATTGTACTGTTATTTTTAATCTTTTTTAATTCACTTGAAATGATAAAAAGTAGGACTTGACAATGAAAACAACATCACTCCCAAACATAAGCCAATCAATCATTTTGTTCTTGGAACACATTTTGGTGAGACTCTTGTTTGTTGTTATTAAGGAAAATTTCCCTTATAGCTAGTTTACTCATGTGCTGCATAACCAAGAAATTGTTGTAACTGTTGTGGCTTTTGTTAATTCCTGGACATTGTTAACAAGGTTTTTTATGGATATCATTCACTATTATAGGAATTTTAAGAACACGTGTATATCCTCTGCCAGAATATTTTTGATGTTGCATTCTTCCTTTTAACTACACACACACACGCATAAGCAAACACATACATATATGTATACGGCTGTTTCTAAATTCGATAGTATAAGCTTGGCTCTCCCACTTACACTGGGTGAATTTCCTAAGTTATATCGTCTTCCTTATAGAATGGTGGTAATAGTAATAAAATTTGTATACAGTTTCTAAATAAGATAGTACTTGTCAAATGCTTGGTATATACCTTGTCACATAGTATGTACTCAGAAAATGTTAATTATCATCAGTAATCCCATCCTCTTCATTATCATCATTGACAGTTGTTTTTTTATAATGCAAAGGTAATATTCTTGGGTCTTTGATTTTGAAAAATCTCTTACAAAATGACATGGGCTTTCCCAGTAACTTTCTAAGGAATGTTACATTTGTGGTGTCCTTTAAAGTATTTCTCCAATTCCACAGAGACCCACAAAAAGAAGTTTCCTCTTATAGAAAGTATTTATTTTTACAATTAACAAAAACAAAGAGTTGTTTTTTGAAATGTATACATCTGTCACTGCCAGGCAAGGGACCCCCATAGTAGGGATATAAACCACTCATACATGCTTATCCAAAGTGAATTTCCCTGTTCATTATAATTGTACTTTTTCGTTTTCACTTTAGGCTCATGGATATCAGATTTAACAAAGGTATTTGAAGACAACAAGAAAAAAATAGGGATATTTGTATGTGTGCTTCACTTGCAGTCTGCAATTTTCTGTTACTATCCTTAAAACACCTCAAAAAGAGTAATCAAAAAGCATAATCAAGCTTTTTACCTTAGGATGACATCATTGTAATATAGGTTAAGAAATATTTTGCCACCTGCATAATGCTACATTTTTCTTGTATATTTACCATACACATTAGGCAATATGTCCTGAGAAAATAATGGTGGTAGAAATATTGATATAGCCACACATTTTTCTATCTGAATGTGCTATTGATCAGATTCTAGTCTACAATATTTTTCTCCCACAAGTATGAAGATCACACTCATGAGTTTTAGTATGGGTCATAAATGTACACTATATAAACTTCTCACTCAAAAACTATTCCTTGACAATATATATTTTTGGTGCAAGCACTTAACATTTTCTCATATCACTTGTAACCTTCCCTTCAGGGTCAAGTACTCGAAGCTGTGGTGATAATAATTTAATCCCTATTACTCTGAAATGCTGCTGCCATTGTCTACATTATAAAATTGTGTTTAAACCTGAATAAATTGAATTGTGCACCCAGAAAAAAGACCAATGTCAAATTAGTTTGTTTAACCAATTCTAATTCACCAGAAAATTTTCAGCTTTGGCTTTATAAAATCCAGATAGAGGAAAACACTTTCAATAACAGGTTATAGAATAATTTTATTTAGATCAAACAGGATCATAAAGCTTTACATAAATCATATTTGTATATAAAGCTATTCAAATGATTATATTTAGTGCTCTGGAATTCTAACATTTTTTGTTTTGTTTTGATTTAATTTAATGTTCCGTATGGTCCCACTTCTAATACAAATATCTATATATTTTTAAGTGTTACATGATTATATGGTATATCCTGTTGAAATCAATGACAAATTAGAAGCCCCTTCCTCACTCAAGGAGTTTCAGTATTGCACAAATAGAAGGAAAACCTGCTTTCACTCTATTAGAGCTGATATAATCCAACTATTTGAGTTTTTTTTTTAATTTTAAACAGATTTTATATAACGAATTGGGACCAAGTTTTAAGGAGAGTTATCAGATAGCCACTAGTTACGTCAAATTAAATTACTTTCTTTCTGGTTCTCTTAATTTAATCTTGTTCTGATCGCACTATTTCCCATAGCCTCTGTTTCTTAAGTCTTCCCATCTTATGTTAGCATCTCCATGATGTCTCTGTTCATCGGTATTAGTAATATTCATCTTGCAAAGTTTAAAAAAATCATACAGGTTTTTTTCACATGTGTGTTTAAAAGACTTTTTAATCATCTTTATTTCATTAATTTTAATTATATTTTAGATCTTAATAAAGGTACAATGCAAATTTTATACTCCCTTACATCTCACTAAAAGCAGAGTATTCAATAGCTATTGTATTCTAGCTTGCTTCAAAAAGATTTCACCCTATAGAGAAATGTCAGAGCAAAATACATTTTCACTTGCTAATCAAATTGTTAATGACTATCTGGATTTTTGGTGATTAGCTAGTTTTCGAAAAGAAACAATATTTTAAATTATCTATCAAGAATATATTAGTACCTGAAATTTAAAATTCATTATTAATTGCTTTCTCCTATTTGGGAATGAGTCCATGGGACCACTCATTAAAACAATTGCTTCTACAAAGACTTCATGATATCAAGATAATACTCAAATTTAGTGAAGTGTGGCTGAGTAACTATAACCCAGACATTAGTTCTCAATATGCCATCAAATTAACTTTTAAAAATTTCACTAGAGCAAATTACCTTTTAAAAATGTCAGTGTTAGCAATTTCACTAGTTAAATCGATGTCTAGCAGCTAGAAAAATGAGGTAAATACATATCATTGTGAGTCTAGGTGGGAAATTCGGCTTAGTATCAAACTAGAACTCAAAAAAAAAAAAATCTATGGTTACAGGAACACATGAGCATCCCAGGGCAATAGAGTGTCATTCAAATAGGAAAGGGATACATTGGGTAGACCAAATGAAGAAGGGGAATAAAAGAGTTGCTTTTATAAATACTGCATAACAATACATTCTTGTATTATTGATAGATTTTAATTATTCTTCTTTTATATAGTGCTTTTTAAAAATATTTAATTCTTTCAAGTGTAAGATCAAAACTGTGGTATTCAGAAGTATAAAAGAAACACCAAAAAAGTGAAATCTATTTCCCAAATGTATAAATGAGAAAAACTTTTCAAAAGTATGTTTACTGAATTCTCTAAAATTTTTGAAATAACCGTAAATTATTATTCCTAAGTGTATTGTCTGTGTTACTTAAGAATAAGGATTTAGCATAAGACCTCCATAAAGTGTTTCTGGGAATTAGTTTTACTTGCTTATTACTATGCTGTAAAATAGGACTTAAACATATTTTACATACACATACCAAGGTTGTCCTTGTTATATGCATTTTAATTTAAAAATTTCAAAACACTATATTTTAATTAGTATATAAAAATACATATTAGTGATATTTTTAAAATTTTCACTCTTCTGCCACACCCCCAAATTCATTCTGTGGCTGTTAAAATTAAATTGATTTTAATAGAGAAATTTCCAGTTGAATATAATTCTTTCTTTCTCTCTCCTTCATATATCTATACAAATGTATTAATACTAATCAATAAAGGATATGGTATGACAGGCTGGTGGAGCAGGGAAAAATGATGATGAGATTAGTGATTTTTACTGTGATAAAAAGATAATAAAGGAAAAATTTGCTCATCAGTTTGTGTCATTTAACATTACAGTTTATTTCTTCAATTTCATAAAATGTAAATCTCTTAAAAATAAAGTTCCACACAACTGGAAAAAAATTACATATAACTTTGAAAAGGAGAACCTTTGTCTACATATTTTCTCTATGCATTTCCTTGTTGTAAAGAATTTAGTATATATCCACCTGATAAATGCTACTCTATAAATTCTATGGATGGTGATGTTTTACTTTCACAGGAATTGCTATAGTTATCAGCACCTTCTTACATGCACATCTCTTCTTAGAAATTCAAAGCTGATTAGTATCTTGAAACGGTTTAAAGTTGCTCAATTCATTGTTGGCTACTGAAAATCATAAATTATTTTGAAATGAGCAAAATAAAAAGCAATGCCAAATTCTAATCACAGACCCATGTAGAGCATGTCTTTGGGTTTGCTGCTATTATTAGACATGTCTGGAGATGTGTGTAATTAACACTTGAAGATGAATGATAATTTTTGTAAAACTCAAATTTATTATATACTTTGTTAAGTCTATGAATGAAATATTTGTTGTAAGGAACTATATTTAAGTAGTAACATAATAAATAAAATTTGTATAGTACAGTGTTTCATAACCCATTTATATTTGCTTTATATACCTATTCACGGGTGCCAAGGTGACAAGGATTGTACTGTGGTGGTGAATTTCCCATGCCAACTTTGCTTGGCCATAGTGTTCACTTGTTTGGTCCAGCACTGGCCTGCTTGCTGACAATGTATTTTGTAAATGGGATTTTCATCCGTAATCAGTTATTTGCATCTATGATCACCAAAGGAGATTGCCCTCAACAATATGGAGAATCTCCTCATCCAATCAGTTGGCAGTTTTAAATGTCAGATTTTGGAGGTCAGAAGTAAAATTTCAGCGTTATCTTCAGAATTGGCTTTTGCCAGAATTTCCAGCCAGCCGTCTTCCCTTGAGGAAATTGAACTAAAGACCTTGGCATCAACTTTATCAGTTTCTAGCTTGTGGCACGCCCTATGGAATTTGGACTTACCAGCCCCATGGTTGCATGAGCCAATTTCTAATAAGCTTAATCTGAATTTCTCTCTCTCTCTCTCTCTTTTTCTCACCACCCCCCCCCCAATTTTTCTGTTTCTCTATTAAGCCATTTATTGTAAAATGTAAAAAAATCAGTTTCTAGATTTCAATATATGATAATTGTGTGAATTTGGGCAAACTACTCAAATTGTTTCAATTTTATCACTGTAAAATAGGTATACAATTAATACATTTCCTCGTGTGTATCATAAGGATTAATTAAATTAATATTGAGTGTTTGAAAAGACTGTCCAACAATTATTTACTACGAAGAGTTTAATATATAAAATAAGAAGTAACACATGCATACATACAACATTCCTTAGAAGATTATTTTATTTAATATTTGTCACTATTTACTAAAAAATTGTTTCTCTCAAATGGTTGTTTGGATTCACCCATAAAGTTTCACCAATATTTCTTCTTGGGTAGATATACTTTGGAAACAAGTTTTATAGCTAAATATATTCTCTGAAGTGGTACATGCAAAATTTTAATCAGAGGTATGTCATAAAAGCAAAATTTCAAGGGTTGTTTATTATTTTGTATGTTGAAAGTGTTTTCATAATGCAAATTTACATATAACATGATCACTTGATTAAGAATATGACTTATTTATACTAATCACTGTTACTAATTTCAAACTAGAATCTTCTGGAAATCAACAATAGTTTGTAAAAGAATGCTTTGTCTTCCCATATAGACAAATTATTTTGGAGTGACTTTGTACTTTCCTTACCAAAGCAGTGGGTGACAAAATTCTGTAGTCCCAAAAAGCCTTTTTTCTACTTGAGGCAATTGTTTTATAATATCGTTTTGATAATGGTAGTTTCTTAACAATGTACCTATAAAACTGCAGTGAAATAGAAGGTATATAGCATTTTTCAATTTTAAAATGTCTTAAAATATTTTACGCATTTTTGCAATTATCCTATTGTCAGCATTAATATTTCCATTATGCAAATGATGCATAAATTAGACAAAATGTCTGAATCATTAAGCAAAAGTAAATGATTGTGGTGTTTCTCCTATCGTTTATAATACAAAACTTCACTATTTACTGAGCAGAGATGTTGAACTGGAGCAAACCTTTTCCTAACAGAAAAAGTAATGATTTATGGCATTATTAATTGTCTAAATGCCATCTGAACAGATGCCCCATTACATTCTGAAACTAATTTTAAAAAGGTTTGCAGTATTTTCAGAAAGCATAGTGTAGATCTATCTACATACCATATCTGGTCAGATGGCTATTACTTCCTAGCCTGCTGGCACTGATAATTTGGATCAGTTTGTATTTCAAATCACTCAGGCACTTAATAGCTTATAAATGTTTACACCGGGACCAAAATGGAGAAGAAAACAATTTTTGAAGGAAAACATCAGTTTTTAAACTAGCTTTGGATAATACCCAGAAATGCTGGCTACATTTTTTATTATTAGTTTCACTGTCTCTGTATTTGAATCCAAGTCCTCATGTAGCTTCACTTTCTATACGATTCTAATCTTAAACGCACACATAATCTTTGATATCATGCATCTTTGTGGGAGAAATGGAAGGGGTTAAAATTTGCACAGATTGTTGTTCTTCTATAGTCATGTATCTGTGCCCTCAGTTGCCTCTTGCACTGACTCTGGGCATAATTATATGACTTATCTTGACTAATTGGAAATTATAAAATGTGCCAAACCTAGAAATTTGAAAAATGTTTTAGCATTGAGATTTGCCCCTCTCAGTGCTATTGTAATATTCTTCTCATTTGCAAAACAAAACAAACAACAACAAAAACTTTGGGATAGCCATTGTCTGATAAGAAACAATGACCATATCAACCCTGTTACCAGCTAGTAAATAGTTCCAATTGCCACACATAAGAGGAAGAACATCCAAGATCAACCAGCCCCACATACCTGCCAGTTGACCAGAGATACATAGGCAAGCCAAGCTGAGATGAGCTGAACCTGGGATACATCAGCGTAACTATCCAGTCAACACAGATATTAAGTAACAGTAATAAATAGTTGTTGTTTTAAGTAACTAGGTTTTGGAATGGTCTGTTTTGCAGCAAATGAAGGCTACATCATACAACATGGTTTGTGTTATGTATCATAAAAAATACTTCACTCATTGGGCCTGTCTGCAAAGTCTCTATTTTATTTGGCCAAATGGCTGCCAAATGCAAAGTAACAGAAATGGGTTGGTTTTTATAAAGGGGCTTATTTACAGTTTGAAGGCCATGAAAAGTTCAAATCAAGGCACCACAGAGGGACTCACCAAAGTCAGCCATGTGTTGAAGCAAGATGGCCCCCAATTTGCTGAGGTTAGAGCTCAGCTTAGGGTATCCAGGCATAAGGCTTGCCTTTTTCAGGCTTCCACTCTCAGTCTTGGCTGCTCTGCATTCTTCCCAAGTTCAGCCACAAACTATCATGCAAATGCCTCATCTCTCCCTAGGCCTCAGCTTTTTAAGCCTCTTGGGGATTTCTCTCCTCTTGAGCTATTCCATGGGCCCAGCCTCTTGGAGTCTTCATGCTTAAGCCATCTGTAGCAGTTTCACATGGTTATGAATTTCAAAAATAGATATTGGATTATGTTTGTAATCTGATCTGTACCTGGACATAATTGAGTTATGATTAGGGTATTGAGTCCCCACCTCTGGGTGGGTGGGGTCTCACAGATGAAAAGCATGGCAAAGAACAGAATTGAGGGTTTTTGATGTTGGAGTTTGATGCTGAGGACTTAAGCTGGAGCCCTGCGAAGTTAGCTCACAGAAGAAAGAGAAGCAAGACCCTGGAAGGGAGGAACCCACGAAGACTGAACTCTCACAGACATCAGCAGACATCTTGCTCCAACACGTGAAAATAGACTTTGTGAGGGAAGTAACTTATGTTTTATGGCCTGGTATCTGCAAGCTCCTACCCCAAATAAATATCCTTTATAAAAACCAACAAATTTCAAGTATTTTGCATCAGCACCCCTTTGGCTGACTAATACACCTTCCTCTACTCTTCTCTCAAATGCAGAGTAAAAAATGGTGGCTTCGTTTTCCTGGATCTGTGTGTCTCTCTCTCTGTCTCCATTTTTATCA
Organism: Dasypus novemcinctus; assembly: GCF_030445035.2. NCBI lineage: Eukaryota > Metazoa > Chordata > Mammalia > Cingulata > Dasypodidae > Dasypus > Dasypus novemcinctus. The sequence goes on along the minus strand of NC_080673.1, from coordinate 111,448,438 downwards.
GACCCAAACTGAGTCATGCCTCACTGATGTAGCCCAATCAAAAGCCCTAAAACAAGCTTATGAAATAGTCTAATCAAATAACACTTAACCAAATTTAACGTGATCAAAGAGTATCACACCCACTGGAATAGATTCTATTCCATAATCTTTCTCTTTTTGTTTAAAAACATAACCTTTCTGTTTTTTGTGATTCAAAAAATAATCTCAAAACGCCACCATCCCAAAGAAAATGTTTTGAAAAGTTTTGAAATATCCTGGGATTTTTTGGAAGGAATAACTACATGTAGAGGTTCTTGATTAGGAATATAGAAGCCAGGAGAGAATATTGAAAGTTTAATTTTAATGTACATCAATGGTCAGAATAATACAATACATGCAATACAATGATGATACTTAATATGTAAGTCAAATGTGTTTATATGCATTGTTGTATTCCTTTACAAATTGAAGTTTATTTTTATATTTGCTAAAATCGTCATTGAAATCTGCCTTCTACTTTGTCTAATCATTGTTGTTTCATCTTCAAAACTTCTGGAAAAATTAGAAGCTGATAGATGAGCAAGATTTTCTTGGTAGATAACAAGTAACTATTATCAAATGTTCTTTCATGAGTTTTCCTTAACTCTTCACAGGTTTGGTGGGGCCAAGTGGCATTAATAGCAGAAAAAGTTGAACGTGGTTTATTGGCAAGGACTCTTTCATTATTTATATCAGGTGCCAAAAGTACAAGTTTTTTCTGATAGAAATGAAACAAGACTTAATGATTTTATTAAGTGTAGGTTTCAATTATATTTTATGAAATATATAGGTATCATACCTAAATGCCAAATAGCTTATAAATGTAATCGTTTATTAGTAGACAGTAGTAATGTCATTACTTATTAATAGCTAGATTTGATTAACTTTAAAAAAATAATGTGTTCTGGTAGAATTTAAGTAAAATATTTTCTGTGGGGTAAGGGATGCAAACTGTAATATAAGTAGGTTGTTTAAGTATCCATCCTGGGAATATTGTATGAAATATAGGCATATAATTATCAACTTCTTTCCCTTATGTGTCCAAATGGGTAAGTGTTTTTTAAAACATAATTTTTATAATTTGGTTTGCATGTATAAAATTATGCTTGTCTTTCAGTTTCTAAAATCAGCAAAGTAGTCATTAAGTGTAGGAATTCATGACAGGAGACAGGGAAATGTGATAAATTGATTTAGTTAAAACAATTTTAAATCTGTGAATTATTTCAAAGGTGGAAACTGAAATCCTACAGTTTTTTGGCCACCATCAAGTTAGTATCCCCATTATTCTTTACTATCCAAATATTTTGAATACTCTCATTTACCTATATATTATTGAAGAAAAAAACCCTACAGACAAAATTGCACATTTGACCAATTCTTCTTTCAGAGAGTTTCAGTTGCCAAAACACAGGCACCATGGCATGTCTCACTTTGTAGCACACCCATTCCCCTGCCTGGGGTTGTGTACTTTTGTTCTTTTCTTTCATTTCTTAATAAATCTTTTCTCCCTTGCCTGTTCTTTATGTGACATAGCCAAGAACCTAGCTAATATATTTGGTGAGCCATGGCAGGAGACAAAGAAGCAACTAATACTCTCCAACACCCGATACCACAAATCAGAATAGCAAAGAGCTGGTGCCTCTCGCCAACTCTAGGAAAGTGAAAGGGGGAAAGTCTTTAAAAAGGCCTAACTCCGGGGCCGATACACACACCTCGTCCTGTAGCACACCTGCACCCATGTACTTTTTTCTTTTCTATCTTGTCTTAATAAACTCTTACTCCCTTGCCTACTAAAACAAAACAAAACAAAAATAGTCACCCTATTTGGAAACTAAAATACCTGTAGGAGAAAAATATATTAATGAATTTAGAAACTGAAAATATTCCATAATCATGTAAAATATCAAAATAATTATTGTCCTTTAGATGGCAAATAATTTTTTTTCACAAGATTCATATAAAAGTCATTCTTCCAGTGATATATAAGTCAATTAGGATTAGTTATGAATTGCTGAAATACCTCATCTGAGGACAGTATTATGCATCATCTATGAATGATATATAAAGAAATAAAACTGATATTTAGACTCATCAGTGATGATGCATATAGGTATGAGTAAAGCATACAATGTACAAAGAGAAATAATTTTTTAGAAAGTGTTATGATCCAAATAATTAAAAAGTTTATTGTCTTAAAATTTCATGTGGTTCATTTCCTCTTTTGTCATCTCTTAGTATCTTGAGTATCTTGTAACTACACCTATTATATACTTTATCACTCTAATTCAATAATTAGCTACATGTATATTTCTTGTCTCCAACTCTAATCTCCTTGAGGGTTAGTATTGTTTCTTGTTTCTTTTTATACCTAGCACCTGACACAGAAATTTAAAATAAGTTGATGCTTTACAAATGGTTGCTAAAGGAATTAATTTTTCCTCTCAGTTTTCTGGACTTTTAAAACATATTTTGCTATATTTTCATTTATTGCCATAAAGCATTTTCCAGAGGTTTCCAACTCCATCTGAGAGGCTGCATTTATTCGAAACTGCTCTATTAATGACAGATGAGTGTTTTTACTCTCAACACTCTTATTTTAAGTGCTAAAAAATTAATGGATATTTTAGTTTGCTAAAGATTGTCAATGCAAAAATAACAGAAATGGGTTGGCTTTTATAATGGGAATTTATGAGGGTAAAATCTTACAGTTCTGAGGCTGTAAAAATGCCTAAATCAAGGCATCATCATCAGAGATGCTGTCTCAACAACGGTCAGATCCTGCCACATGGCAAAACAAAATGGCATCCGAACTCTTCTTTCTTCCTCAGGCTTACTCTCTCCCCAAATGCAGTTGTAGGCAATCAGGCATATGGTTCATCTTGCTCCAGGCTTTCTTCATCTTCAGGCTGATTCACTGATTCAAGTCCCTGGCCTCTCTCTCATCCTTTTAGGGTTTCTCTTTCTGTGGCTATAGGCAACATTGGAGTCCTAGTTCACATGTATGAATAAAATGGCAGATCTCTTTCTCTGTGTTTCCTGCATGTTTCTCCCATTTATGAAGGACCCTAGCAAGAGGGCAGAGACTCACCTTCCATCACACCTCACTGAAGTACTCCAGTCAGAGTCCCCCAACTGAATCTAATCTAATCAAAGGGTCCCACACCCACAGGAATGGATCAACTCCAAAACATAATCTTTTTTGAGATTCACAAAAGCTTCAAACTGTCACATTGGAAGAAATTAATATCTGTAGAGAAATTAATATAGTGAAATTAGAATGGATACTTGGCTTTTATTTAGGAGCATTAACTTTGATACTACCCATGTGAAATCCTCATGAATCTTTAGTGAATATTCATGAAATAGTCATTGACCTAAGTTTATGAGCATTCATTAAATTCACAAATAAGTTATTTATTGACAATCTATCAAGTCTACATTTCATGTACATGTAGGTTCATGTGCCCTTTTTGAAAAGTGAATTTTTATGAACTTTAATGCATTAGCCATCCAAAATAAATTAATTCCTACTATATTATGTTCCTGATTTTTTGTGGGTAATTTGGATGGTATTTGATTGTGCCAAATAATATGCAATTTAATGAAAGAAAATAACAGGTCATTTGCGTTTTTTAGAATTACTTGGTTCACATGCACCAAGCCAATATATTTAATTGCTTTCTTGATGGAAAGAATAATCTGTTACAGCAAAATATAAGAAAGAGATGGTGATTTGGGGGCTAAGGAAATTTTTGTAACCTAGGCATTTTTTGTTTAGTTTTGTTTTCATTTGTGTATTTAATAATGGTCTTTAATTGCTAATCATTTAACCAATTATATTCATTACTACCTCACTTCACTTTGTGCTTTGAACTTCTCAAGAGGAAAGGAAATTAGAACTTTTAAGTATTTCTTTCTCTAGTTTCACATAGTAAAATGAATAAACACCTTACACACAAATCACAGCTTTTATCTTTGTTTCTAGTTTCTTACTTATATTTGATTATATAAGTTTTGTATCCTTTTTGAAATTTAGAAGAAGGGTAACTTAATAAATTGTTAAAACAGTTGAATAAATTCAGTTCGGTGAATATATGGAGATCGTACACTGCGTAAAGCATTGTATTAGGGTTTGAGAACACCACAATTATCTGATTTTTTAAGGAACTCCTTTGTTTAGTTGTAAAAGTAGTTTGCATTTAATGTGAAAATCTTCCAAACAGCTAGAACAAAAAGACTATGTCACAAGTTTTCTCACGAGAGTAAAGAGAGAGAGGAACAATGAACTCAGATACTGACTCCAGTCAAAACACCCTGAACCACCAGGACAAGGCTATTTAAGTTAGAAGCCAAAGCCACTATCCTTTCTAAAATTTGACATATGCACTATAATATATCCATCCTATACTCATGCCCTTTCGAGTGGAAACAATTGTTTTCCTGTCAAAATGTTCCACAAAGATTCATTGTTTACTTTCCAGAGAAGACTGTAGCTTGACCTTGGGCTATCAGTTCTTAGACAGTTCTGCTACAGGGCTTACGAAATAAATGTTTCTTGGGTATCCAAGTTCCAAACTAACAGACATCTCCTGCTTTCCAGTCTCTATCAAAATAAGGAAGAAATTAATTAATTAATCACCTTTAAATGAACAACATTGCAAACATAATCAATGATAACCAAGACCTTAATTTGTAAAGTATACTTGCTCGCTGTAAAACCCCAAAGAGAAAATACACATTTCATGAAAAGAGGTGAGCAGCAGTAGTGGGAAAGAGACTAGCAACATAAATGAGGCTGCATGCCAGTGACATATATTACCTTCAACTGAGGGAAGATACAACTAGGAATCCATTAATCATGTACTCTGGTTCAGAAATTCAATTTATGTGTAACTTTGTGAATCTACAAAAGAGAACATTTTATAGAAGAAATCTATTTTTTGTAAATTTTCACTTAGATGTACCATTATAGTATCAAATGCTTCACATGCTCTTTATATCAGAAATACATATATTAATTTCATATTGATTTTTCATCTCAAAATCAACCAGGTATCCCACCTCCCCCTCCTACCCTAGCACACACACAAAAGGAAAGCAGTGAGATCAAGAGAAGAGTAGATGATGGAAATATAACCTTAATCTTTTGATTATTATTCATTTTTATATATCTTAATGCTTCAAAAAGAAATATTATTTTGAAAATATAGAGCCAATTTTTTTCATTCTTTCTAAATCACTTTTCCTTATGGCTTCTCACAGACTCGTTAAATCCATACTGAAATAATTGAAAACTATATTTTTTTAAAGAAAAAAAATTTTGGAAACTCTACCAGTTGTCATATCTAGGAGTTAAAGTGTAGAAGACTTTCCGTAGAAGAATTCATTGCATAGGAAGAATTAAGGACATGAATAAGGAATTTTCCTGGACTGTCAGAAGAAGGAAAACCTTTCTAAGTAACTTGCAGTTGATCCCAGAGACGTATCTCAGAAAGAGAGTGAAAAGAAGGAAGGCAAGAGATGAGATTTAGGTAGCCTTGTGTATTAGTCAACCAAAAGAGGTGCTGATGCAAAGTACAGGAAATCTGTTGGCTTTTATATAGGGCATTTATTTGTGGTAGAAGCTTACAATCACAAGGCCATAAAAAGTAAGTTACTTCCATCACCAAAGTCTGTTGCCATGTGTTAAAGCAAGATGGCTGCTGGACTTTGCTAGAGTTCAGCCTTCCTCTTAAGGCTCCCTAGTCCCAGCTTCTGATCTCAGCAGTAGGCTGGCATAAGGCTCATCTCTCTTCCCAGGTTTCATCTCTTTCTGGGCTCAGCTGCTCTTCTCTCGCCACGAGGCTACCTGTAACCTATCAGGTAAACAGCGTAGCGTCTCTCTGGGTCTCTAGTGTCGAAACTAAGCTCTCTCCTCTGCTGTGTCATTTTCTTCATGAGTGTCCACCCAACAAGAGGGCAGGAAGTCAACCCTGAGTCACACTCTAATGATGTGGTTGAATCAAAGCCCTAATCATATCAGCTTAATTTAATACATTCAAAGGGTATCATGCCAAAAGAACAGACCAGTTTATAAACATAATCTTTCTTTTTGGAATTCATAAAGAATATCAAACTGCCATACCTGGATTCCCCAAGTTACAAGAATTGATAGCCCAAGTTCAACTCCAGGAAATAGGAGTTGAGAGTTACCATGTTGTGTTGTGTTTGGGAGACTCCTATTTCCCAATTGGTAATACATAGTGCCCTTCCAGCATAGTGTTTGGGAAGTGTATTGGCTATGTCTGGTGGGGAGGGGAGGGATGTTTGCCCAGTAAGGAAAACTGGTCTGGAAAAGGTCTAGTCAATTGAAACGTCAGGTTAAAGTTGTTAGAGGCTAAGGCAAGATTCATGGACATCAGCAACAGGTCCATTGATTGTCCTAAAAGAACAGAAAAATCATTAAGATATAAGTGGATATCTGCCCAAACTGTTCAAGTATATGACCCCCAGACTAGCCTCACTCCCAGAAAGGGCAGTGAGTCCTGAGTACAAGCTAGGAATCTATAAATCTTCCCTGTGCCTTTCCCACTCCTCTTCTCTATAGCTGCCCTTCTCCATCACCCCATCCCTCAAGGATGGTAAGCCTCTTTTTATGTCTAGACACAATCTTATAAAGCAAGAAGGGGAACAAGGGCAAGGAAATAAAGTCTTGATATTTAGATGGTACTTTACGTTAATTACTATTTACCCAAATTTAACCTGGAGACACTCTGTTATAATTAATTTTCATGCTTAAGTTATCTGCCTGTCTTCCTCTTTGCCCCAGAGAATATCAGTAATGAGGGTTCCAAGTAAAATTAAAAAGTTTTAAAACTGAACTGTTGGACTATGTTACAGAAAATAAATTTATTTTTTATTTTGTATATCTGAATTTAGGGTGCAAATTTCAACTGATTAGCACATTTTAAAATTTAAAAAGGGATGCCCATGGTTGTAAAAGCAAATAATTTGCTGTTATTGTTTTAGAAAAGTGAACTTCTTTGAAAATGTTTAGGATGCATTACTCTAGGGAAGTACTTCTCTAACCTTAAGGTGCATATGACTTAATAGGGGATCATGTTAAATATTCTGATTAAATACTCAGAGGTGGAGGTGACAATCTTCATGCTTAGCAAATTATGAGAGGATGTCAATGCTACCACTCTGAAGACCACACTTGGAGTGCCAAGGCTGAAGAATAAGCACTAAAGTTCACAATTGCTAGGAAGACCTGAGGTTGCCACAACTCCATTTAATCCAATAAAACCAAACACATTTCACAAATGTGTGAAATGTGTACCAATTCACCTACAAGCGCAGAAACATTCAAGGGCTTTTAATTAGTAATAACTAATTACTAATATTTGTATTGTTAACTTTTCCTTACTTAAGTGTGAAATGGTATAATCTGCAGTTTAAGTATGTATTCCCATGATTTCTGATACGTATTACCCGTAAGCTTGAATCTTCATTCAAGATTTTTGTCCATTTTTCAAGGGATCATTTTAGTAAATTATTTTCTTAAAGGAGTTTTTATATATTTTGGGATTAATCTTTTATAAATTACATGTCTTACAAGTATTTTCTCCCAAGTTTATGGTTTGTATTTTGCACTTTATGTAACTGATTTTCTTGATTTAATTTTTTTTATTGGAGCCGTTGTACGTTTATAGATATATCATGCAAAAAGTAGAGAATTTCCATTTACCTCCAAGTCCACAACACTTTTCCCTATTATTAACATTTTGTATGAATGTAGCATCTTTGTTACAATGAATGGAACATAATTATTATAATTATAATTATAATCCATAGTTAACATTAGGGTTCAGAATTGGTGTTGTACAGTTGTAAAGTTCTATTCTGTTAGCATATATACAACTTATATATAACCTAAAATTAGCCATTTTAACCACTTTGAAGTATATGATTCAGTGGTGTTAAATATGTCCACAATGTTGTGCTACCATCACTACCATCCGTTACTAAAATTTTCCATCACCCTAAAAAGAAACTCTGTCCTAATTAAGCATTAACTCCCTATTACCTACTCTTTCCCATCTCCTGGTTACCTCTCTTCTAGTTTCTAACTATTAATTTGTGTAGGGAAGCAGACTTGGCCCAGGGGTTAGGGCATCCGTCTACCATATGGGAGGTCCCCAGTTCAAACCCTGGGCCTCCTTGACCCATGTGGATCTGGCCCATGTGTAGTGCTGATGCACGCAAGGAGTGCCTTGTCATGCAGGGGTGTCCCTGCATAGGGGAGCCCCACACACAAGGAGTGTGCCCTGTAAGGATCGCTGCCCAGTGCAAAAGAAAGTTCAGCTGCCCAGGAATGGTGCCGCATACACGGAGAGCTGATACAACAAGATGACACAACAAAAAGAAATACAGATTCCCTTGCCTCTGACAACAACAGAAGCAGACAAAGAAGAACAGGCAGAAAATAGACACACAGAACAGACAACTGGGGTGGGGTGGGGTGGGGTGATAAAAAATAAAATAAATAAATAAATAAATAAATAAATAAATCTTGAAAAAAATGTGTGTATTCTCATTATTTCATATATGTGAGATCATATAATATTTATCCTTTTGTGTTTGGTTTATTTCACTTAAAATGATGTTTTCAAGGTTTATCAATGCTGTGCCATGTATCAGAACTTCATTTATTCTTGCAACTGAAAATTATTCCAACATTTGCATACAACATTTTGTTTATCCATTCTTTCATTGATGCACATTTGGTTTGCCTCACCTTTTGCCAATTATGAATAAAGTCTCTGTGAACATAGTTGTACATATAGCTTTCCAAGTCCCTGCTTTTAATAATTATTTTGGGTGTATATGTTGTAGTGCTTTCAGGTCATATGGAAATTCAATAGTTAACTTTCTGAGGAAACACAAGACTGTTTTAAACTATGGCTGCACCATTTTACCTACCTACCAACAATGTACAAGTGTTTCTATTTCTCTACATCTTCACCAGCACCTATTGTTTTCCTCTTCACAAAATAATAGTCAGTGTGCTTTTGAACTGCATTTCCCTCATGGCTGATGATATTGAGTATCTTTTTATGTGCTTATTGGCCATTTGTATTTCTTCTTTGGATAAATGTCTACTCAAGTCTTTTGCCCATTTTTTTGACTGAGTTGTCTGTCTTTCTGTTGTTGAGTTGTAGGATTGCTTTTATATACTGGGTATTAAACCATTATCAGATATATGGTTTTCAAATATTTTCTCCCATTTTGTATTTTGCATTTTGACTTTTATGATGAAGTCCTTTGATCCTTGAAAGTTTCAATTTTGATGAATTTCCATTTATCTTTTTTCTTTTGTTGCTTGTGCTTTGGTATTAAGTCTAAGAAACCATTACCTAATACAATGTCCTGAATATATGTCCACATGTTTTCTTTTAGGAATGTTATAGTGTTAGTTTTTACATTTAGATTCATTCTTTGTTAATTTTTGTAGATGGTGTCTGGACAGGAGTCTAAACTGATTCTTTTGCATTTAGATATCCTGTTTTTCCAGCACCATTTTTTGAAGAGACTATCCTTTCATCATTGATTAGACTTTTCAACATTTTCAAAATCACTTGGCTACATATGTGATGGGTTATGTCTGAACTCTCAGATCTTGTCCATTGACCCATATGTTTTTCCTTGTGCCAGTACCATGCTGCTTTGTTGTTGTTGTTGCTGTTGTTGTTGTTTACTGAGGCTTTGAATAAATTTTAAAATCAAGAAGTGTGAGTATCCCAACATTGTTCTTTATCAAGATGGTCTTGGCTATTTGTAGTCCCTTACAGTTCCATACAAATTTGGTGATTGACTTTTTCATTCCTACAAAGAAGGGTGTTAGGATTTTGTTTGGCAGTGCATTGAATCTGTAAATTGCTTTTGGTAGAACTGAAACCTTAGCAATATTTAGCCTTCCAATCTGGGAAGATAGAAACGCTTCCATTTATTTAGGGCTCTGGTTTCTTTCAGAAATGATTTATAGTTTTCCTTATAGAAATCCTTTGCTTTCTTGTTAAATTTATTCCTACATATTTTATTGTTTTAGTTGCTAATTGTAACTGGAATTTTTAAAAAATATTCTCATCGGATTGTTCATTATTAGTATATAGTCTTTTCTAAATATGTATCTTGTCCTAGGTATGTGCTCATAGACTTACAAATTCCCCCATTCATAGGAATACAAATACCCCATCTTCTCTCGGTGAAATAGACTCCCCCTAGGTGCTGTATTGTACGTTCTAAAACAGGTATTACTTTACCAAGGGTTGCCTGTGTGTTATTGTTTCTTACTCTGATTTATTGTCTGAAAGCTGCTTCTGCATGTAGTGCAAATTTTGGAATTATGAGCCAGAGACGAGCATCTTGGTATAGTTCTTCTGGATACCACAAGGTATATTGTCACTTACATACATACACCCTGTAATGAGCATAGTTATGGCTCTGCTTCTTCTAGAATCTTGGTATAGTCCTTCAGGATAACAAAAAGTAGATCATCACAGACATACATGCACTTTGTAATGTGCATAGGGATGGCTTTGCTTCTTGTGGAATGAGGCCAGGGACCAATTATGGGAGCACAAGCCAGCTGGGGAGGGTATAGAGAGGAACCTGCATGATTCCTACCAGTTTTAAAGTGCATTTTCTTGAGTTGGCGCTTGCCCAATTACTCTGACCCTTCATCAGATTTCTGGACCTCAGGGGAAGTCTGGACACACTTACAGCTACCTCCCAACCCTCGCCTACCCCCAGCCTATTCTTTTGAGTGCAGATGTTTCAATATGTTTCCATATCACAGGCCAGGCAGAGATGTTAAGTCTAATGGACATATCTAAAACCTGGAAACCAAGAACAAGCAGTGCTGGCTGTTTATCAGGTAGTAACTCTGAGTGGCAGAGCCTCCTCGCCTTGGGTGGCACAACTATCCTACCCTCCAGCAAAACAGATTTGTTACTCCTCTTAGAAGTGCAATGGGGTATAATAAGCTGCCATCCTCTGACCCTAACCTGAGCAGGTGGTCTCCCCAGGAAACTGGCCATAAGGTGATCCCTCTTACCCATTGTTTTGGATCCTTAGTGCTCTGTAAGTAATAGAGTGGTCATTTACAGGAAATTTTTTTGTGTGCCTAAACCTATATTTCTACAACACATCATATAGCAACTCCCTCCATATCCTGCCAGTTGTGGTAGCTGTTCAAAGATTCTGTGAGGAAATGGAAATCTGAAGTGTGTCATGATGCCATCTTGGTCTATAGGAAGTTGTGTGTTCTGGATTTTAATGGAGTCGTATTCATGGTTTGTTTGTAAATAGTGCTTTTTGTATGCTGCCTAATAATTTCTATCTTGAGCTTTTTTTATTTTTCATATAAGTATCTGATTTCATGGTTTTCTATATATAACCAGCACTATCATTTTGAAAAGTCTATCTTTTCCCTTTTAGCTATTCTGTAGTTGGTTGAGTATTCTATATATGTCATTAGCTCAAGCTTAGCAAGCATATGTTCAAATTTTATTACTTATTATGGTTTACCTGCTCCAGAAATTTCTGAGAAAACTCAATTAGAACACCAACATTGGTGGCAAAGTTATTTTTCTCTTCTTGTAGTTTTAGAAATTCTTGTTGTATAATTTGAAGCTATGATTCTATTCTTTTAATTTCAGCATTTCTATTTAGTTTATCAAAATCTCTATTCAATCAATATCTTTTGTTCTCCAGAATAACTGAGTACAGATATCTCCTGTCACTTCTTCACAGTTTTTATTTATTTCTTTTATATGTGGTCTTTTTAACCCCCCAAAATATTACTATTATTGCTGTATCGTATTTTCAATACTTGTTTAGATTTATCCATTATTGGCAAATTTCTCAGGGTTTCTTTCAGAATCCTTTTATTTCCTTTATTTTCTTCTTTTAAAATTTATTTTAGCAAGGGTTTGTATACAGCAGAAAAAGCATTTTTATTTTCTGACAGTGCTTTTATATTTTGAAATATATTTTTATTGTGTATAATGCTGTAGATTACATTTGTGGTGTTGATGCCTTGTAGATCGCCAACTCTAGTCTTCTGGCCTCCATTGATATTTGAAATTCTGCTGTTAATCCCATTCTTATTGATACATTCACCATGCATGCAATCTGGGAGCTTTTGAGATCTCTTTCTCTGTTGTGTTCTACATTTCACTATTATTTGTCTATGCTTACGTATTAGTCAGGGTTCTCTGGGGCTGAGCGTTAGCCACAGAGCAGGTCATCTTATCTACTTAATTATTAAAATCTTCCTCTGTTGAAGTCACCCTCTGGTGATCAGTCAATGTGGGACACAAATATTTTCATGTTTTTTGCCCATTCAGAAAGGTCTATACACATCTCGTCCCAAGACCTCTTTGTCACTAATTTTCTAATCATGTTCCTTCTGATCCATGACCATTCAGGCAAACCATTGGTAACAGCCCATGAATCAATGTACAAATACACCTCTAGCCATTTCTTCTTCCAAACAAAATGAACAACCAGGTGCACTGCTTGAAGTTCTGCCCACTGGGAGGATTTGCCCTCACTGCTATCCTTCAGGGATGTCCCAGAAAAGGGCTACAGTCCTGCAGTGTCCACTTTTGTGCAAAACCATCTGTAAACCAGGCCCGAGTTTTCTCATCCTCAGTAAATTGATTGTAAATGACTCCCCAAGAGGCCAAAGCTGTAGGCTGGGAAAGAAAGGTAACATGGCAGGAGTGGTAACCATGGGCATTTGGGCTACTTCCTCATTTAACTTACTTGTGTCTTCTCAGGACTCACTCAAGCCCTCTCTCGTATATACTACTTCCACTTTATTAGGGAGTGCTGCTGTGCATGCCCAACTTTATGATTTGGTGGGTCAGACAATACCCAGCTCATGACAGGCAACTCAGGTCTCATGACAACTTGACTGCCCATGGTTAAGCATTCAGTCTCTACTCAGGCCCAGTAGCAGACCAAAAGCTGTTTCTCAAAAGAAGAGCAGTTACCTGCAGGGGATGGCAGGGTTTTTCTCCAAAATCATAAGGATCTACATTGTGATTCTCCTATAGGGGCCTGCCAAAGGCTCCAGACCTCATCTCTATTTGCCACAGACACTTCTAGCACTATTGAATCTGCTGGATCACATGGCTCAAGTGGTAGTGCAGCTTGCACAGCAGCCTGGACCTATCTCAGAGCCTTCTCTTGTTTTGGTCCCCAATCAAAACTAACAGTTTTTTTGGTCAATTGATAAATGAGCCAGAGTAGCACACGCAAATGAGGAATGTGTTGTATTCAAAATCTGAGGAGACCAACTAAGCATTATGACCCTTTTCTGGTCCTAGAATTGGCCAGATGCAACAGTTTATCCTTCACTTTAGAAGGGATATCTCAGCATGCCTTAAACCACTGGACACCTAGAAATTTCACTGAGGTGGAAGGCCCCTGTATTTTTGTTGGATTTATCTCCCATCCTCTCTCATGCAAATGTCTTACCAATAAGTTTAGAGTCCTTGCTTCTTCTTGCTCACTAGGTTCTATTAACATAATCATCAATATGATGGACCAGGGTGATGTCTTCTGGGAGAGGGAGATGATCAAGGTCCCTGTGGACAATATTATGACATAGGGCTGGAGAGTTGGTATACCCCTGAAGCAGGACAGTGAAGATATATTGTTGGCCTTGCCAGCTGAAAGCAAACTGTTTCTGGTGATCTTTACTAATGGCAATGGAGAAAAAAGTATTTTCCCAGATCAATAGCTGCATATCAGGTACCAGGGGATGTTTTGATTTCCTCAAGCAATGATACCACATCTGGGACAGCAACTGCAATTGGAGTCACCACCTGGTTAAGTTTACAATAATCTACTGTCATCTACCAAAATCCATCTATTTTCTACAGAGGCCAAATAGGAGAGTTGAATGGGGATGGGAATCACAGCCCCTGCATCCTCCAAATCCTTGATGGTGGCCCTAATCTCTGCAATGCCTTCAAGAATCTGGTATTGCTTTTGATTTACTATTTTGTTAGGTAGGAGCAGTTCTAGAGGCTTCCACGTGGTCTCTCCAACCATAATATCCCACACTCCACAAATCAGAAAAACAATATGGGGATTCTGCCAGTTACTGAATATGCCTATTCCAATTATGCATTCTGGAACTGGGGAAAAAACTAGAGAGTAGGCCCAGGGACCCAATGGACCCACTGTGAGATGCACCTGAACTAAACTCCATCAATCACCTGACCTCCATAAGCTCTTACTCTGACTCGTGGGCCACAGTGATGTTTTGGGTCTCCTGGAATTAATGTCACTTCTGAGCCAGCATCTAATAATCCCCAAAATGTGGGATCATTTCCTTTTCCCAATACACAATTACTCTAGTAAAAGGTCATAGATCTCCTTGGAGAAATGTGGGAGGAAGATTAACAGTATAAATTTTTGGCAGTTTAACAGGATCCTTCCTCAAGGAGACCTGGCCTTCTCATTCAAGGGGGTCTGGGTCTGTAAACTGTCTCAAGTCTGAGAATTGATTAAGGGACTGTGATTCTCTATGTCTGTAAATCGAGTTAAGGTTTTGTTCCCTTGACCTAGAATTCTTCTGCTTATATTCAGAAGAAATTTGATAGATTGCCCATCTACTTCACTTCTAGGTACTCCATGATGTATTAGCCTACACCACAACTCTATGGGACACAGACTATTTTGAGTGCTGCTTTGAATCTGCCTTTCATTGTGGCCAAGCATGCCTTGACTTTGGTGATTACTGCTGATAATTGACTTTTACCAGACTGAGATATGATCAACCCTACAATGTTTAAGGACTCTAATTCCATCAAAGCCCTCCCTACAGTAATATCTAGACTACAGCGAAGAGAAACCTCAGAGATCTCAGGGAAGATGGAGTTAGTCTTACAAATTTAATTCTTACAGTCCTGGTTAAAGGTATGTCCTTTGGACATTCCTGGGGTGGGTGGGCAGGTCTCAAAGGGTAAATCCATTCTAGCATTCCAATCTCTCAAAGCCTTTGAATTCCTCTTCCACTGTATACCAGGGCAAAAATTGGGCATCTCGACCTGAGACATGCTAGGTCATCTTTGGTCCATGTTTCAGTCGGTCACCCAAACAAACTGTTAGAGTCCTTATTAGCCCCTCATTGAATCCAGAATTTCTGCTTAGTGGGCCCATATCAATAAATTCAGCCTGATCTAACTTTATATTCCTTCCACCATTACCCCACACCCTTAGTATCCATTCCCACACATATTCCCTTGATTTCTGTCTATATAAATTGAAAAACTCATGCAGTTCTTTCAGTGTATAGCATACTTCCTCATGGGTCACACTTTGTATTTCACCTTTGGGGACTTATTGTAATTTATTCTAGTAAATAGGTCTCAAAGACAAGAGGGAGGGTGGGGTGGGTAGTGAAAAGGATTAGCAATGTCTTACAAATTTCTGATCTCAGGCAGATTTATCCTGATGAAACAGGATTAAGCTCTTCAGGCAAGGGTTGGAAGGAAGATTCCTCAGGGCAGACTGGAGGCCTGGCTGTGCATGCTGGAGTTTGGCTGGTACCTGCCTCAGGCTTGGCAGTGCAGGTTTCAATTTGACTGATACCCATCTCGGGGCTGGAAGGATGTCTGGACCCCCTGGGGCAGGCTGGAAGCTGGGCGATACAAAACTGACAAGCCATCACAGGTTTATTTGGTAAAGTCTCAGCAGAATATAGGGTTCCAATGTCCCCACCAATATTATCATCATCCCATATGTCTCCATCCCAATCCTCAGGGTTTCACTCCTTTCCCATCATACTTTAACTGCAGAAACCCTGGAGGGTTGAGATTTTAGTTTCCTTTGTAACTCTGCTACTTGTGCAATGATAGTCTGAGTTTGGTTCTCAGATATCTCAATCCCGTGGCTACAGGAGACAAGATTTTCTTTCAGAGCACACATGGAAACTTTCACATCAGTAATGCAGTGTTTAAGTTGCAAATTTGAAGCCTTTAGTTCATCTCTTTCTTTTGTAACTGTATCCAGAGTATCTAGGAGGAGCCAGCCAACATCATTATAACTTTTGATTCCATAAAACTCTGTAAAGGTGTTGAAAACACTCTGACCCAGATCCTTTTCTTATAAGTGTGGGAGAAGGGTAATCCAGTGATGATATTTTGTGTGTCTGTATTGCCAACTCACACCATGGGCTGTTAGCAGCCTCTCATTTTTGGAAAGGGAGTCATTAGTACCCTTGAATCCAATTAGAGTAGAGAACCCATTGGAAAACTCCCAGAGTCATCTCGGACTTCACATGTTTAAGACTCTGTTCCTTAAGACCCATTCCTGGTACGAAGCTGTATTAGTGAGATTCTCTAGGGAAACAGAATCAACAGGCTGTATCTGTCAACAGTGTGAGATTTAATAAGAATCTTTCAGATGACCATGGGGATTCACAAATCCAGGTTCTGCAGGCAGGTTGCAAACCAGGGGATCCTATCAAAGTCCAATGAAGATCCTTGATGAGCTTCCAGGAGATGTTGGCTGTCCAAAGAGGAGACAAGAAATTCTGAGTCATGAAATCACTTCCCCTTTTAAGGCATTCAATGGATTGGGTAAAGCATCATTCATTACTGATGGCTTTCTCCCTGATTGATGTGGATGTAATCAGCTATCTATGCAGTAAGCTCACTGGGGACTAAAGCCCATAAATGTCTTTGTATTATAATTAGCCCAGTGCTTGCTTGACCAAACTGGGTACAATTACCTGGCAGCATTGACACATTAGCCTCACCATCACAGCTTATGATTCTTTTTGTAGAAACTGGAAAGTGTATATGGGATCTCTGTATTATATCTTACAACTGCTCATGGAACTGCAATGATATTTTCTTAGTCAGCCAAAGGGGTGCTCATGCAAAATACCAGAAATCTGTTGGCTTTTATAAAGGGTACTTATTTGGGATAAGAGCTTACAGATACCAGGCCATAAAGCATAAGTTACTTCCCTCACCAAAGTCTATTTCCATGTGTTGAAGCAGGATGGCTGCCAACATCTGCCACGGTTCCGGCTTCATGGGTTCCTCTCTTCCAAGGTCTTGCTTCTCTCTGGACTCAGGTCCTCTGTTTTCTCACAGGGTCAGCTGTAGACTATGAGGCTCTCTAGGCTTTGCCTCTCTCCACAAGTCCTGCTGTAGACTATTAGGTGAACAGCTCTATCTCTCTCCCCAGGGTTTCTGCCATGTCTAAGGAGCCATCTCTATTCCTCTGTGTTCTTCTCCTAGCTCAGTTCCTCACTTCTCAAGACTTCCTTCTCTTTCCTCTGTATGCTTACTTCCTGGGACTCCAGCATCAAATTCCAAATCACAACTCCAAATCAAAATCTCCTAAATCTGTCCTTTGCAATGTCTTTTATTTGTGATTCCTCACCCACCAGTAAGTGGGGACACAACACCATACTGATGTGACCCAATCAAGCCCTAATCATAATTTAACATGCCCAGGCACAGACCAGTTTATAAACATAAATGCAATATCTATTTTTGGAATTCATAATATATCAAACTGCTACACTCCACCCTTTGAATTCCAAAAGGACATTACAATATTAAAAAAGCCTTAAATCAGTAACAATGCAAGTACTAAATCATATCACAATCAATTTAAAGAAATACAGTTTGTATTGGGGCAAAGTTCTGTCTGTTATAGACCTCTGAAACTTACAAAATAACTTATCTGCTTCCAATGCACAAATGGACAGGCAAAGGATAAACATATTCATTGCAATAAGGAGAAATTGGGAGGGAAACATGAGTCATGGATCCTCTAGAATTCAGTAAACCTCCAGGGCATCCTCTATTCAATTTCAAAGTCTGAGAGTCAGTCTTAAGATGATGGTTTCTTCTCTTTGGGGAGCCTTATGGGAACCTACCCTTTCCACCGGCTTGCCCAATAGCCATTTTCTTCATTCCATCCTCATCAAGCATCTGTGTATTGACCAAGCTCCAGACCTCCCTCTTCAAGGGGTGATTGCCACACCTTACCCAATCTTTGGATTAGTCTTAACCCCCTAGTACAGTGATGTGAAGACAACATTCCCCCTAACATTTGGCATATAGGCTCAACCCTTTCAGAGCAATACGATGACCATTCTGGCCTTCCCTAACCTTTGGCATACTGGCTCAACCCTCTCAGAGCAACGAGTTGATCACCTGGCCTTTCCTAATCAATGGGGGGCAGACACACCCCGCTCAGACATCTGGGTTGCTGGCCTTAACCACCCTAATCCTTGAGGAATGTGCTTCACCCTTCCTGTACCCTGGGGTGGCAAAACTCTCCCTGGTAAGTTGGGATTGTGTGGGAACATCCATCCTCTTCAACTACTGGGGCAAACTTACCCTCTCGGTATAAATGGGTGAGTTTCCTCTCTTTGCACAGGGCAATGTCTTAATTCCAGATCTCAGCTTCCATAGCTTCCATTGTTTTCCTCTTAAAGCTGTTTCTCCTTCTTTTTTTCCATTCCATGCCCCTTTTATTATAGGCTGATGATGATTTTGCTCATACAGCTCTCTCAAAGATTGTTGGTTTAGCATGCAGGAAGCCATCACACATTAAGACTTTCCACAAGTCTTTCCTAGATAACTGCATCTTTGATCCTGATTTACAAGTTCTAAGTTTTCATTGTATCTAACACTTCAATACTCAGCTTATCTCTCTCCTAGCATTTTGCTATAAACTGCAAGGAGAAGCCAACCTGCATTCTCCAAGTTTACTTTGAAAATTTCTTCAGCTAAATTCCCAGGCTCACCATTTTCAAATTCTTCCTTCCATAAAACACCAGGAGTTAATCTTACTAAGTTCTCTGTGACTTTAAAACACGGATCATCTTTCCTCCAGTTTCCAATAACAGTTTCATCATTTACTTCTAAGACCTCATAAAAAGTCTCTTAGAGTCCATATTACTATCAACAGTCTCTTCAAAGCACTGTAGGTATTTTCTATTAAGCATCTCAAAATTCCTCAAAAAATACTCCTTACCCATTTATAAAAAATATTCCAGTATTTTGGTAATTGCAAAAGCATTTCCCCACTCTCTGGTACCAAATTCTGTATTAGTCAGCTAAAAGGGTGTTGATGCAAAATACAAGAAGTCTGTTCACTTTTATAAAGGGTATTTGTTTGAGGTAGAAGTTTACAGTTACCAGGCCATAAAGCATGAGTTACTTCCCTCAAAGTCTTTTGCCACATGTTAGAGCAAGATGCCTGCTGACATCTGCCAAGGGTTCAGGCTTCCTGGGGCCCTCTCTTCCTGTAGCTCATTTCTCTCCAGGCTCAGATGCTATGCTTGATCCATAAGGCCAGCTGTAGGCTATCAGGAAAATGGCTTATTTCTCTTCCTGGGACCTCTGCTGTGTCCAATTGAGAATTCTTCCTCAGATATCTCCTTCTCTATGTGTTTACTTCCTAGGCTCTAGGATCAAAACTCCAAACTCCAAACTCTGTTCTCTGCCATATCTTTTCTCTGTGAGTCCCTTCCCCCCAAAGAGGCAGGGGTACAACATCCTACTGAAGCAGCCCAATCAAAGCCTTAATCATAATTTAATCAAGTAAGAGTGAAACCTCTGAATTCAATATAATCTAATATGCCTGGAGGGACAGCTCAGTTCACAAACAACATCCAATATATATTTTTGGAATTCATAAACAATATCAAACAGCCACAGATATTTTCACAGGGCATAGGATTATGATATGATAGCAATTTTCTTTCAAAATATTTTTTCTATAAAAACCATGGTTTCTGATGAGAAATCTACTTCATTCAAATTGTTTTCAATTGATTTCATTTCTTTCTTACAGTTTCCAAAATATTTCCTTTATCTTTTGTTCTTGTAAGTTGATTATGCTGTGTCTTGATATGAATTTAATTGGATTCATCATCTTTGGACTTTGTTCAACTTCTTGAATCTGTAAGAATATTTCTTTTTCCAAATTTGAAAAGTTTTCTGTCATTATTTCTACAAGTACTTTTTCAGTCTTACCTTCATTTCTCTTCTTCTAGTATGCTAATAGCATTACATAGATCTTTTGATTTCGTTCCATGAGTTCACTTTTATTTAGTTTATTTTCTTTCTACTTGTAAGATTGGGTAATTTCTATTCTTCTATCATCCAGTTCACTAATTCTTGGCTCTGTTCCCTCCATTCTCTTGTACGTCCATCTCCTAAGCTTGCTTTTTTTTTTCCCTTTCCATTATAAGTTTCCATTTGGTTCTTTATACCTTCTAGTTCTCTGTTGAAGTTTTCTACTTTTTGTGAGATTATTTTTTCTTCTCTCAAGCACATTCATACCTCTTCCTTGAATCATTTTTATGATGGCTACTCTAAATTTTTTTCAGAGAATTCTAACATCTCTGACATCTCAGTGTTGGCATTGACACGTCTTGAGTGTATTTTTTCAGTTTGTGATTTTCCTGGTATTTGATATTTGATTGAAACCTGGATGCTTAGAGTATTATAAGACTCGGAATCTTATTTAAATCTTGTTTCAGCTGACTTACTCTGATATTACTCTGGTCTGGGTGAGGAGAAACTTCCCCATTACTGCCTGGGGTGTAATTACTGCCTGGGAGAGGTTGCCAGCCTCTCCATCACTTAGTCTGAGATATATGAGGCAAAAAGAAAACCCAGGGAACTCACAATTGAGTCACTCTTGGGCTCCAAGTTCCTTAGCCAGTCTGTTTTATTCCCAACAACTTTCAGAATCTTATGATCATTTTATGTTCTATAAACAGTATCTGGGGTTTTCTGTTACAATTAAGGAGAAAAAGAGAGAGAGATATCTACTCCACCTCTCCAGAAACCTGTTATCCTTACTTGCTTATTAGCTTCCAGCTTCTTTTCCCATTTGCTTCTATATATTAGAATAATAAGAATTTCTATAATTTTTATTTAAAAGGAGAATTATAATACACTTTAGCATGTGTAAATAGTAGTCCATATTATCTACTCAAAGTAGTGTTTCACAGTTGAGCACTTGTGTGACTAAGAGCCAATTATTGTTTTGAATATATAAGATAAGGGAAAAATAGTCAATTAAAAGCTCATAAAAGTCCTAAATATTTTAGTATTTTGATATACTAGATACTATACTGTTTACTATTTTGATACAATGAGTTTTTTAGAGTTGTACTTTATATTCGATTGTTGTGATATTAATTTCTGTCTCCTAAATACTACATTTAATGGCAATCAATGTATAAGAGAAGAGAATATTAAATTTTTCTTAGAAAATACTAACGTAAGTTTTTTAAAGTATAATTTTAAAAATTCCTAACCTGACTTCCTGAACTGATAATTCCAGAGAATCAAATGAAGTAAAACCAAATATATAAAAGAAGATGAATATGGGCTATAAGTGCATAAACCAAAGTGAAGAGAGTTTATTGGAATTGAAGTCTAGCTTCACCACTTGGTAGCTTAGGTAAGTTGAAATTCTTGACCTGTCTGATTGGCTTCATAAAATGGGAGTTATCATTATCTTCTTTAAAACATTACTGTGAGAATTTCCAATGGTAATTGTAGCAGTGTGTGATGTGGTGACATTCCTTTTGCATCGCTTTGTTCTGTGAGTATATCACATGGTCATCAATTCCCTATTTGTTCATTTCTTTCCTACAACCTCAGGAAAAAAACTAAGTCATTTTTTTTTTTTAACAATAATCTCCTATGTAACTGATGAATGGATTAATTAAATATACACCATGGGTTTCAAATAGTTTTTCAGTCTTCCTCTAGATTTCATGTGCCATGAAACATTAATAAAATATTTTTGCAGGTTTTAAGACTGAAGCTTCTTATTTTCAATCTTTTCTAAAATTTCAAGGTGAAGAGAAAGTGGTCAAAATAAACAATCAGACATTTTAAAATTTTATTTACTGCCTACATTAAGAAATAAATTTTACTGTTTCCCAGAAATGCTCAAATAAAAGCTTTCCAATTTATTCTGTACCCATAGAATTTGCACTATATGTAGTTATGACTTAATTTATACTTTATGTAATTTCTCAAAAGTTATGTGTATTTTTTGTGGTTGTCACTGAAGAAATATTTTAATATGAAGATTTTGCCAATTAAAATATCGTAAGTAGAAAAAAGAGAAGAAATTTTCTGCAATATGTATAACCATCACTTATAAGTGTTTATGCAAACATTTGTGATTTTCCCCCAAAATGAAACCTTAAATTATGACATTAATATCTACTTGATTACTTTAAAAAAATCTCTATAGAAACATTTTTATTTATAACAGAATTACTGGCTTAAGCTCATAGCAAAATGAATCTAGAAACTTACTGAATTATTTTAAAAGGGGCATTTTAATGCTTTTACCTTAATTTTTTCTTACAGCTGAATTCATTTTGAACATATACAAGCTGTGTTATGGTCTGCTGCTAATCATGCAAGCAATTCATGATTAGTGAATTTAGGACAACAAATTATGTTGAAAAGATAAGTGGAAAGGATAAGAAACCCTGTGTTTTAGTGCTAGCTATGCCTAAAGGTTATTTTTGACCTTGTACCATTCCTTTTCATTTTCCTCTGTGAAATGAATATCATTTGTACCCATAAGAAATATTTACTGAATACAAATTTTCAAGATATTTTCTAACTCTAAATTATAAATTTCTCTGAAGAAATCAATCAGACTCTTAGATATTAGCTATAACAAATATATTCTGAATTAACCTAAACCATATAAATATCTGCAATCATTTATTCACAGTTAAATCTTTCAAGAACATATTCCTAGCATTCAAAGATATTAATGACGTACGCTTGTAGAAGACAGGCAGATTACACATAATTTGTTCCAAGAAAAAAATTAATGTGATATTGAGACTGATATTTGTAAATGATGATTAATAATATTGAGAAAAGTATAAATGGAGGTGTGAAGTAATTAAGTCATATCTCTAGCACATTCTGTTCATGTGGTGACATTAGTAACTGACTTTATTATCAGAACATAGCACATTTACAGTAACACCAGTGAACCATTTATAATGAAATCCACACTGTGGCAGATAGAGACCAGTAATATTAAAAACAAATGATTATTTTAAATATATATTTATTTGGTGTAACAAAGATATTGCTTTCTTTATCAAAATTG
Source organism: Dasypus novemcinctus (assembly GCF_030445035.2). Taxonomy (NCBI): domain Eukaryota; kingdom Metazoa; phylum Chordata; class Mammalia; order Cingulata; family Dasypodidae; genus Dasypus; species Dasypus novemcinctus. The sequence goes on along the minus strand of NC_080673.1, from coordinate 111,425,218 downwards.
CCATGACCAAGATATGTTAATATTTGTCTTTCTTTCTTTATCTCTCATTTGTTCTTTCTCTCTTTCTTTTGCTAACGATTCTTACTTTGGTAACATCTTCAGTATTTTGCAATATGCTCCCTTGTCAAACATTTTAAATTAACTGTCTATACACTGTCCATAAACTGAAAAGCATATATTAATAACTCTAAAATAATTTGAAGATTAATTATTTCAAAGGAATGCAGAAAAGTCAACTAGAAGACTAATTAAAATCATCATACCCTTTTTGTTTGGGTATACATTATAATTGGATAGGAAGAACAGGTAGTGTTTGATCAATTTTCAGATTAATATTTCCTAACATTTATATATGAAATATCAAATAAGACATTACTTCTAATTATATATTAAATTTAGTTTTCTGAGTGTCTGAAATCATATTCTTATATTTCTCTGCTAACATTTAAACATACAAAAATTATATTGACATCATTTTAATTTTTGAAGGAGTTGAATTAGTTGAAGTTTATATTCAGTGCCTTATCATTTCTCCTTCTCTGAAACCCTATTTCTTTTATTGTCCCATAGTTGGTATACTATGTTCTCCCCTTCCTTTGTCCCATTCAAAATATATGTGTTTGTGTGTGTGTGTGTATGTGTGTGTTTATATATGCAAAATATTCACGCTTGATGGTTTTCCACATGGTAGATGTTTCATCCTTTGGGATAAGAACATACAGTTAACCACTTAGTTAACTAATTTGTTGTAACTTGATGCCTAAATGAAATTTAAAAACCTTTTATCTTAAGATAGGTTATAGATACTAATGCTAAAATTGTTGATTAGAAACACTGGTGAGCCTCTGAAGGAGACATTTTTAAGGAGGAAACCCCCAAATTTTCTTCAATAATTTTAACAATGAACACTTATAGAATCTATTGCTATATGATTACGACTAAGCTAAGGGCTTTAGAAGAAAAAATGCATTTAAATCTTCATGTCACCCCTATGGGAGTTATCCTACTACTACTACTTACAGACATTAGTAGACTCTTTATAGACCATAACTGCTGCAGAATAATTAACAGATAATTAATAGGTAGCAAATTCAATTTCAGAGTAGTTAAATAAGTAATGCAGGATCATTTGGCTAGTAAGTGGTAGATTTGAGATTTTGAACTCAGGTGGTTAGAGTCTAAAAAGTGCTTAATCAATATACCAATTTTCTCAGATAAAACTAGGTTGAAAGCCATTGTGTCAGTTTGATATAGGTATGAATTCCAAAAATAGATATCAGACTATATTTGCAAACTGGTCTGTACCTTGGTGTGATTAAGATATGATTAGGGCTTTGATTGGGCCACATCAGTAGAGAGTTGAGTCCCACCCCCGGTAGGTGTGAACTCACAGATAAAAGACATGGCGAAGGACAGAGTTGGAACTTTTTGATGCTGGAGATTTTTGATGTTGGAATTTTGATGTTGGAGTTTGATGCTGAAGTCTTATGCTCGAGCCCCAGGAAGTAAGCACACATAGGAAAGAGATGCAAGCCCCAGTAAGAGAGGAAATTTGAGCCCAGAAAGAAGCAAACCCAAGGAAGAGAGGAACCCTAAGCCCAGAGAGAAGCAAGACCTGGGAAGAGAGGCACCCAGGAAGACTGCCATCGGCAGCCATCTTGCTTCAACACATGGAAATAGACTTTGGTGAGGGAAGTAACTTATACTTTATGGCCTGGTATCTCTAAGTTCCTACCCCAAATAAATATCTTTTATACAAGCCAACAGATTTCTGGTACTTTGCATCAGCATCCTCTGGCTGTCTGATATAGCCACCTACTCTACTTAAATATAAGGATAGCCCTGTATCCTGAGGTTAATAGAGTGATAGCTGTTGGGCAGAAATGATATAATGATCAACATACACCTGCTTGTGAATAACATTTTTATCTTCATAGATTTTTCTTTCTTTCCAAGGTTTGTCCTCATTAAGATGAGAAATAGGTTTTAAACTGAGGCAGAGACTCTGTCAATAGGAAGGCTTGAGCCTAGTAACTTTTTGTAAGTTTGTAGGAAAATATATTTAGAAACAGTAGCTAAACATAGAGTGAAATCAGCTAGATCACTTGTGCTTACGTGCACCAATTTATTCATTGTCAAGAGATTATTTTCACATCATGTTAAGCCATCATTAAACAATGCATATGCCATGTAGCCTTTGTCTTCTTCAAATTAATGTCTGTATACATTTACACTTTAAATGCCAGGAGTTAACCTTTCATATTTCTTCACAAAACTTTCTTGCATTTATTATCTAGCTTGTTTTATGTTGCTATTTTATACTTAAGAACAAGGAAAAGTTCTGACGTAGAAAATATTTACACTGATAAGATGCTAAATTGTATATAGATGTATTTCTATTTCAATATGTGTTTAATACTAAGAATTGCAATGTGCCTAGCATATTGTAATATTAGAAAAAATATATAGTTGCAGAAAACTTACAACATGCAAAATGCTATGAACTATTTTGGAAAGCAGATTGGCAGTTTCTTTAAAAGTTAAACATACACGAACAATATTATCCAGATAGTCCACTCGTAGAAACACAAAACCATCTGTCCATACCAAAGCATATATATAGCTTCCTAGTAGCTTCTATGTAGTAGCTAATGGAAGCAGGCAAAATACAGGTCAGCAAAAAAAGAGGGATACACTATTGGTATATGTCACATCAAGGATAAATCTCAAAATAATTACGCTGAGTGAAAGAAGTCAAACTTTGCTTCAAAAAAGGATTATATGCTATAAAACTCCATTTATGTAAAATTCTAGAAAAAGCAAATTAATGTATTGTGACAGAAAGTAGATCAGTCTTGGGTTACTTGGGGAAAGGAAAGGAAAAAAAGAGAAAGGTGGGAAGAAAGAATTAAAAAGGGGCATGAGCAAACTTTTGGAATGATGGGTATGTTCATTATCTTGCTTATGGTGATGGATGTATGGATGTACCCATATGTTAAAGAACAAATTGTAGACTTTTAAAACATACAGTTTATTTTATATGAGCTATTCTATATTTGTGGGGTGAAAATCCAATACAATAACACAAAAATCTACAAAATCACGACATTTAAAATTTTGTTTTATTTAAAAACTTATATACATGAGAAATGATACAAAAAAAATAGATAAAGGAGACCTCCTCAAAATTAGACACATTTGGGCTTCAAATGAATTTGCTAAGAAAGTGAAAAGGCTGCTTATTTAATGAGAGAAAATTTTTGGAAACCACTTACCCTATTGGGTTTGATTTTCATGTTATATAAAAAGATCACACAACTCAACAATGAAAAGATAAGCAACCCAATCAAAAATAGGGCAAAAGACTTGAATAGATATTTTTCCCAAGAAGGAATATAAATATCCAAAAAGCACATAAAAAGATGCTCAAAATCACTAGGAATTAGGGAAATGTAAATTAAAACTACAATGAGATAACACTTCACACCTTATAGAATGGTCGTTATTTTTTAAAAAAACACACAGAAAACTACACATGCTGGAGAGGATGTAGAGAAATAGGAGCACTACTGTTTGTGGGAGTGTAGAAAGGTGCAAGAATGTTTGATGTCTCGTCAAGAAGCTACCTATAGAACTGCTGTATGATCCAGCAATCCTGCTGCTGGGAATATATTTACAAGAATTGAAAGCAACGATGTGAACAGATATTTGTATATAGTGGAATTATTCACAATCACTAAAAGATCAAACAACTTAAGTGCCCATAACTGAAGTCTGGATAAACAAAATGTGGTATATACATATGTAACCAGATTTTGTCTAGGTTCTTGACTAGGCTGAAGAAATGAATTTCAAGAGCACATCAGGGGAGTTAGGCCAGTAATTTATTAAGGTAGAGAGGAAGAGAAATGGGATAAAATAACAAATCATGGACTGAAAAGTGATAAAGCATACTGATTCATAGACTACAATTTCACGTTATAGATTGTAAGCACCCAGGTTTTACTTGAGGGTTAATCCATGTGGGGGGACATAGTGAGAGCAGGGCACAGAAGGCAGGCAGTCCTGCACCAGGACTGGCACTGGGACAGGGCAAAGACAAGAGGGCAAAAGACCTTGGGGCTTACTTTTTAAACCATTAATTATTCTACCCCTTTGCTAATGGCAGAGGAGGAGTTCTATTGTTTGCTGTTTTGATTGATTATCCCACCCATCAGTCCCCCAGGAGGGCCCAATGATAAAGCCCTTGGGGAATATCTGGGGCTTCTCCTGGCTTCCAGAGGAAATCTTGTTTTGAATGGCAGAAGCTTGTGTGAGGGGAGGGGGTCTTCCAGCAGCCATCTTGGAGATATTGACGTCCACGTGGACTCTCCGCCAAGTTCCAGATCCAGCTATTGATTCCTTATCTTACTAGCCAGTTTCACGTATGATTGGATACTATTCATCTGTAAGAAAAAATGGATTTGGGATGAATTTGACAACACGGATGAACCTTGAGGACTTGAGGATACTATGTTGCTGGTAATAAGCCAGACACAAAAGGATGAATATTGTATGGGCTCACTGATATGAATTACATATGATGAATAAATTTATGGAATTAAACTACAGAGTACATATTAATAGGTGACAAAATGTGTGTTGAGAAAAGGGAGATGATGCTGAATATATGTTGAATGTTTAATAAGGTTGATTATAAATATGTGGTAGTGGAAAGAGTTGATGGTAACACATTATAAAGAGTATAACTAATACTGCTTATTTATAAATGTGATTATAGCAGAAAGGAGTAATCTAGGGAAGTTAATGTTAACTGAAAGACAACTAGTGGATTATCTAAGGACTGAATAATATTGTGATGCCAGTAATTAATAATATAAATACAAGAATGTTCCTCTATTGCAAGGTGTTAAGTATATGGTGATTCACAGGAAAAATACAACTTTTATAACATATAGACTATTGTTAACAGCAGTATTGTAATATTTTTGTAGCAAAGGTATGCAGTTGGTGAGACATTGTCACTTTCATATTCACCTAACATAGGAAGTCTACATAGATATAATAGGAAACAAAGTTATTGTGCTAATTGTCATGACAAAATATGCCTCTAATTCATCAAAAAAATCTAAGTTAAATCTTTGGAAATAGAGGTGCTTAAAACCTTTCAAAAATTGCCTATTTTAGTCTTCTCTGACCATAAATCCACAATCAGAGATCATTGAAAAATGGTCTAAATTTAAAAATCCATAGCTTTCCTTTTGGTTATTCTCATGCCTTATATCCTCATTTAGAAAACCGGATATAAAATAGAGCAGCAGTCATAGCTTATCATGAGTCCCTCCCCCGCCGCCCCCTCAAATTACCTTCTCAGGGAGTTAGGAGTGCATTAGAATTTCTTTGAGATGCATTTCTATGAAAAGTGTTAACACAAATAGATTTCACACTGTATTTACAATTTACAGCAGAGCTCATTGTTCCTTTCATATTATTTTTTCCTGGCTCTTCCTCCTTTTTAGTAGCTGCAACAGTGTTAATGTCTCATTTATAGGCCGCCTTCTCCTTCTGCTAACTTCATGTTCACTGCTTTGAAAAAGATACCTTTTCATATGGCACTTCTCTATCATTAACTCAAATCTGGAATCCTGAATATTCAGGAGTCACCTTCTTTTCACTGGCTCCTTCTAGATACCACCATTAAAGGATTGTGGCCAATTTTGCCTTTCTATTTGAACTTAATTTTCTGAATATCCCTACTTTTACATTTCATTTCTTACACCATTCTTAATGATCTCACTGTTCACCCCATCATTATATCTTACCCTCATTCCAGATCTCCATATATTTTCTTATCATTCATAGTATGACTTTGACTCAAGATATCCTCATGAACAGTTTTGAAAAAGTCTCTCCTGGTTTTCTTGTTGCTCTCTTTTCCATATACACCTGAGTAGTCAGTTATTTAATATATACATCCTAGCTCAGAGGTTAATTAATCCAGAGGTTATGCTGAACTTCTAATCTGAGGACAACACTGATGTTTTAGAATCCTAATATAATTTTCTCCAGCTTTCCTGCTGCACTATGTTAAGCCATGAAACAAATTATTTCATTATCAATATCTATGGATTTTTTTCAGTAAAACAAATTCTTTTTACTAACACTGGTCATTAGAAATTTTTCTGTCTGCAGGGACATCTTATATAATCCCTATTGTTAACAACTGCCTTATTAATATTGCTAAAATGCCATAGCTGCCCTGATAAGTACATTTTTAATAAGGTACATATTGCTCTCTAACTTCAGTTATATAAAGACTAAAATTATCACTGTACTTATCAGGTTTCTGCAAGATCTAGCACAAATTATTTATCAGAATATTATTCTACTTCTGATGCCACCTAGCTCATTCCAATATATTTATATTCTTAATATATTCTTTCCATCACTCATTTTCAATGCACATAAAAAATACAGTCTACTATTTGTTTATTTTTTTCTTCTATGTGTTTATTTTACTCTATGCTTAAATATGTATCCTTCAAAGCCTACATCTTATTCAACCTATTATTTCATGCATTCTTGTGAATAATCTATTACCTGATGTTGCCTGGCCAAAATAGTTGTTCAATCAACAGTGGATTTATTCCTGTAGAAACTGACCTTTCCTCTTGCAATTTTTTCATAAATCATGTCCTGATTTATATATATATATATACAATTTAACCACTTTACTGTGACAGTATGTAAAAATGATGGATAAACCTGTATTAATCTTTAAATGCGTCATTTCCATTTATCTCATGTCTGTATATTTTGATGTATATAATTTAAAAACCTAAGTACTATGGCTTTTTATGGCCTTTAAAAGGTTATATATATTTACATACATATTATTGCATATATATTCTTTTTACTTCTGGAAAGGAAAGGGTTAACTTTTGCCTGTACTCTTTCCTTTTCTCCATGGGGACACATGGGTGATCTTGACCAAACCTATAAATATCATTTGCTAGCAGAAATATCTGGCAGGCCCTATGTAAAAATGCTTTTTAATAGAAGGATCTATCTGCGCTGTGTAGATTGCATATTAAAAAATAAACCTGCATTTATGGGACATGACTAACTGGAAAATAGGAACTAAAATGCATTCTTCGGTAAGTGTAACTAATGGAGTGCAGACAGAGTAGGTCCAAAATCAAAATGGCCTCCTTTGCAAATCAATTTTCTGCATATATTGCTTAGAATTTGTCTGTTAATCTGAATCCAAAGCAAAGCCAAGACAGGAGAAAGGAACATTTTTTTGGAAGCTGTATTTGAAAGATTTAAGCTCCTCCAGAAAAAATGTTGCAATTATACTTGGTTCTATATTACATCTTTGAAATCATTAGTGAAGTTTGGTATTAGTTAAGATGCATAATTCTCAAAATTCAGCTTTGACAACTCAGCCCTCTGGAGTAACACAATCACTGTGCCTTGCATAGTTTCATATACATAATATGCTCAGATATGCTTCAATATTGACTGTTTCTAACCTGAGATGAAAGAAAAACATCCCATTTATGTGGTCAAGTTATATGCAATAAATATACCCATTATAGGTACAGATGTGAAACAATTTAGTATAAAAGCACATAATAAAATATAAAAGAATATTTTTATAAATGATTTGCATTTCATTTGCAGCATTTGTCTTAGTTTACCAGTTTGCTGTGACAAATATCACAGGATTGGCTTAAACAACAAGTATTTATTGTCTCATGATTTTGGAGGCTACAAGTCCAAAATTAAGACATAAACTATGCTTTCTCCTGGAGTCCATGGTTTTCTGGTGATGGCTTGCTACAATCTTTGCAGCTCCCTGACTTACATCTTTGACCGCCATTCCATGGCAGTGTCTCTCTTCCTTGTCTGCTGCCTCACTTTCCATTGACTTCCAACTTCTGGCTCTTCCTCTGATTTCTCTTTTTCAGACCTTCGATAATATAGATTTAGACCTACCTAATTCATTGAGCCGGAAATTAACTAAAAATAACATCTTCAAATTTATGTGATCACACCCACAGACACATGGATTAAGATAAGAAGATGTCTTTTGTCAGGATACATAGTTCATTCTCCCTCAGTACTGTTTTCAAACAAGATGATGTTTCATACCTTGATATGTCATATATGATACAAACATACTTACTTTGGTCAGAATTTTATGAATACAACATTTTTAGCCTCAAAAGTAATTTATGTTTAGCACACTACTAGTCTAAATTCACTATTATTCTGTGGTACCTATTTTACTATGTGAAGAATTCTTTGTCTTTATCTTTTCCCAAGGCTTTTTAGTAGATAGTTTCAATACCTGGGATTCTAGGAATTTTGTGCCATTACAGTTTGACACTGTTCTGGATTAGGATATAAGGGTGTGAATCTGATGCTGTTTTAAGAAGCGAGGGCTCATCTTGTGTGAGGCTTTGAAAATAAGAAGAAAGGCCTTTCCTATATTTAGAAATATCCTGGCAATGAGCAAAGGGTAAAGAAAATCACTGCAGAATGCTGTTTGTTCAATTCAAAAGGCAGTCTCCTATTTTAGGGCCATTTTTATTCTGTGACTGGTTTCCCTGGAGAGATTAAAATAAAGAGGTTTGAAATATACCAGGTTGAAAGGCTGAATATGTCATGAGTATGGATCACTGAAGCAAGATCTTCATCTTGCAGCTTAATTTTCTGGCTAGAGCACTCTACAAATGAATGGAAACATTCATGGTTACAGCTGATGCTTCAAACTCCAGTAACATCAATGAGTCTCCAAGGGGTTCAAAATATTTCACCACATTGAACATCAATAGGGAAGCCTCTATTTAGCAGAACAGATGCTACAAACCTTACCAAATTTCCAAATTCCTCCTTTCAATCATATATTTTTACACTCTATGGCCTGAGATAAGGCAAGCAAATTGTAAACAGATTTTGTTGATCATTTTATGCAACAGGAAAGACAGCAGTTTCATCGCTCTATGTAGGCTTTTAAATTGCCAATATTGAGCTGTTTATTCTTTCAATATTTCTATTCTGTATTATTTTTTTTCATTTAAGTAATTTTCCTGTGGTCTTTCCAGTAGAAAGCACAAGTGCTGAACTCTGTGCCATTTAGCAGTTGAGGTGATTTAGTAAGTATGAGCTATATTTATTTATAAAGATCCAGAATACTTTTAATGCAGAATTTATTGATTAGCAATAAATATACTTTCAACCCTTCCAGAAGGACCCTGGAATGGTATTCTAGTAAATTTAAAGTTCAATGTAGGGAATTAAAAACCTTAGATTCATTGAGGAGTTTCCATCTTTCCTCCTAGTAAAAAATTACTCCAGAATAGGCACAGGACACTGATCATTTACAAGGTGGGATTAAAAAGTAATCCCTCCAACTCACATAATAAAATGTGTGCAAAGAAAAGAATGATTTGGCTTAGCTAGGAGAATACTCCTTGAATTTTAGAAATTAGATTTAAATAAGTCCATAAAAATAAATAAAATCCCATGAGAAAAGATATTAAATTGTAAGATGATCCACAAAATATGAGAATCTGCACGCAAATTAAAATGTGATAGTGTTGTCACTAAATATCCTGTGAGAGCCAAAAGAGTAAACTTTTTTTTTAAAGACTTATTTATTTATTTAATTCCCCCCCCCCTCCCCGGTTGTCTGTTCTCTGTGTCTATTTGCTGCGTCCTGCCTCTCCGTCCGCTTCTGTTGTCGTCAGCGGCAAGGGAAGTGTGGGCGGCGCCATTCCTGGGCAGGCTGCTCCCTCCTTCGCGCTGGGTGGCTCCCCCCACGGGTGCGCACGTGGGGCTCCCCCACGCAGGGGACACCCCTGCGTGGCAGGGCACTCCCTGCGCGCATCAGCACTGCACATGGGCCAGCTCCACACGGGTCAAGGAGGCCTGGTGTTTGAACCGCGCACCTCCCATGTGGTAGACGGACGCCCTAACCACTGGGCCAAGTCCGTTTCCCAAAAGAGTAAACTTTTGAACTAAAGAGCCAAAGACTTGAACATGACAGCACAGTGAACTCTTTAAAGAGCTCGTATACAAAAATGGCAGGGGTAAAATGTAAGAAGAGAGTGCAGAATAAGAAGTAAATATTTAAACATCAAAGAATCTTTTATAGTAATGTCAGAAACCTTAAAGGTAAAACAAGAAGTGAAAATAAAAAAAGAATGATAAGGAATGGTTAGAAGATAAACAAAAGACAATCTCCTCCTTTGGGGTAAATAGCAAAATTTTCAAAATGAACAAGTATGTTATAATAAGAAGTGAAAAATGGAATACCATAATCTCTATAATAGGGGGCCCAATTTCTTTTAAAAATTTATAATTCTTAAATTGACTAGAAGAAAAGATATTAAAATGTAATTTTATCAGGTAGTCAGAAAAATATGTTTTTCTTCTTTTTTATTACATTTTCACAAATTTTCCATGTTGAACAAGTATTTAATAATCAGACAAAAGTATAAATTTTATATTGTGGGGACAATATATTTCTCCCATCACATATATTTACATTATAATATATATGAGTATGATTCAGGATCATAAATAAATTAAAATAAGTGTAAATCACTGCATTCTATAACAATATAGTAAGCCAAACATCTTTATTGAAGGGGGAATGAAATTTTACTATGAGTAAATGAATAAAAATGGATAATGATAGAAACCACCACTGACATAAATATCATAATGTGAATACAGAAACTTTATCATTATTAGCCTGTTATTTCTTTGTTTTCTCATAATCTGCTTTTTTATTTCATATTCTTAATTACTTCAAAAATTATTTCCCATTTAGATTTGAACAGCTATAATTAAATTCAGTTCAAGTATACAATATAAAGGTTGTTAATCCCTCTCGGATTTTATGAAAAGAAAAGACTTTTTATCATTTAATGAGAATTTTAATTTTGTTCTTTAAAAACAAAGAAGAAAAATATATTTCTGTATCTTTGTTTTTGAACAGTAGAACTAGTGTCCTTTCATGCATTCACACATGGAAAATTAGACCCAGTTAATGCAAAAACTCTGTGTTAGTTTAAAAATGTTCTATTTGAAAACTTACATAGCACTATTTTTGCAAAATTAATTTTACCCTTAATATAATACAGATATCAAATGCTTGGTGGACACAGTTTCTGTATAATAAGTTCATCAACTCCACATCAACTTGCACATGCTAATAGTACCTGGTTATATGCATCTTCATTTCTGATAAAACCTGCCTTTTATAATACAGACCATAGTATGGTTGAAAAAGTTGACTGTTTCACATTCCTTATAGGTTTATTTCCTTTCTAAACAACATATCAGAATTTATTTATAATACTTAAATCTCATTATAATTCTTGCAATATGTATTTCTCTCTTTAATCAAGTATCAGTCATGAGGGCTAACTTTGGATGATATAAACAGGCAAAACGTTCTTCTATGTGGAGTACAATACCATTTCCACAGGGAGGCATCAGTCTTCTGAAATGTTTGTTTAATTGTTTCAGTCCTTAACCAGAAAACATCTGGCACAGTAACCATTGTTGTAGTATTAAATCTGAAAGATTTTATTTTCAGTTTTGTTCCATTGTGATTTTGAAAAATCATTACTTTCTCTGAAGAGGAAAGAAAAAGCTATTACTATTAGAGAAACATGATAACACATTGTGAATTTTTAAAATATTGACCACAAATCTCAGTGTGAATGTAGATGCCTATACTATCAGAACACTCATTATTTGGCTTTGTTTTTCCAGCTTTTGCTAAATGATCTTCACAGTCATATTTTTAATCTTACATGATGTCAACTAGACAGCGAGAAAGACTGAAAACTTCAATCGGCTATATTTTATTCACACTGAAAACTAACGGAACATTGACTAATATTCTGCTAAAACAGCAAATGTGTACTCATATATCTACATAGGTAATGTTTGTCTGATAGCGTTATGTTTGTGTGGAATTGTATGGCCTTGCATATATTTATCTTTACCACTTATCTTTATCTATCTATCTATTGATATATCTATCATCTTTCTACATATTTATATGTAAACACACACATTTCCAGGAAGAATGCTCTAGAAGCCATAATTAATCTTTATGTATTACTGTCCATATATATATATATATATATTCTTTAATAAATAAGCACACTAGACACAGACAATATACTTGGAGTCATAGCCATGGCAAAAGAATAATTTTCTGTTTATTTGGTTACACTTTCCCTGGTGACTCTATTATTAGTTCCATTGAGACCAATTTAATCTATCCACCTCTGTTTTCATGGACTGGGTAAGGCAATGTATCATTGTGTAACCATTCTACTAAAAAATTTGGAACGCAAAGGAAAAACAGGAAGATGAGTAAACAAAATACAGCACCTCCCCGATTAGTACTGTGTTTACCAAGGTTTAGAAAAAAATTTTTACTTCTGGTTTATTTTTAATATTTAGGTTATTACAAAATAAGAGTCAGTAATTCAATTTATATTCTTCACGTTTTTTTCTCTTGGGAGGGCACTCATATTAATACCATGAGAGACATTGTACAATAGTACACATAATGAAAAGGAAAGAAAGATAATGACCATTAAGTGATTCTATCATAGGTAAGTTATTGTTAATTTCTTTATGTGCATTAAAACTTTAAAGACTCGCAACATTAATATGAATTAGGCTATTTTTCTATTTTACCAAGGAATAAGATAAGATTCCTAAGTTATATGAAACACTTTCTATGTAACTCCAAATATGGTCACTTTTCACACCAACATAATTTGCTGACACCTGTCTGTCTATATTTTCATGGAGTCATTGTATCGCAATTTTTATGCTTCCATTCATTTGCATATTTAAAAATAGTTTAATGACTATTTAATATATTCTAGAATGCAGTTTGCCCTAGGTCTCTCATACCAGCTTCCTTTGCATCATCTTTACTGAAATACCACTAACATATCATTCTTTATCTCATTTAATTTTGTTCATAGCACTTACTGCTTTCCGGATATATCATACATATGCACTTTTCATTTTATGTATGCATTACATGTCTCCTATAATAAATTGTAAGCACCCTGACAACATGAACTGTATATAATTCACTGCTGTGTGTCCAGTGATTAAAATTACACTTGGGACAAAGTAGGTAATAATTAAATATTTGGTGATTCACAGAATGAATAAAGGAATGTGAAAATGAGTCCTATGAACTGTGATAAATGAAGTTAAATTGTCTTTAACTGTAATAGTGCCTTGCTACCAGCTGGTAGACAGCAATTCTCAGGAGCTCAAATTGCATAAACCCAGAAAGTTTAAATTAAAGGTCACCATCTGGAATGAGATCCACACATACTTAGTTCCAAAACACTGGTTTAGTGGGAATTATTACATTCCAAAGCTTTACACTGATTCTCAAAATTATTTAACTTGTTTACAAAAAATTAAAAGTTGTCAATGGGGAATTGTAAATGGTCAATAATCACATCTTACCTTAAGTCAAGATTGTGTCAAATCCAAAATCTTTCTTTGACTATAAACAACAAAACCATGTATAAATTCAAAGGAAAACCAAACTGGTTTATTTTAAAATGGAATTAAATAAAGGAAAAAATATCTAGTCAAATAGTTAACATCTATTATAAGCATATAAGTAAGCAAAATTAAAATTTTTAAATGATATCCATGTAGTTTTTTTTAAGATTTATTTATTTTCCTCCCTCCACCTCCTCATTGTTTTGTGCTTGCTTTCTGCTCTCTGTGCCCATTTGCTGTGTGTTCTTCTGTGTCTGCTTGTCTTCTCTTCGGCAACACCAGGAACTGATCCTGGGACCTTCTGGAGTGGGAAAGAGGTGCTCAATCTCTTGCGCCACCTCAGCTCTCTGGTCTGCTGCATCTCTTATTGTCTCTCCTCTGTGGCTCTTTTTGTTGTGTCATCTTGCTGTGCCAGCACCCCTGTGCAGGCCAGCATGCCACGTGGCTCAGCACTCCAAGTGGGCCAGCACTCCAGCACCAGCCAACATTCCACATGGGGTGGCACTCCACTCAGGTCGGCTTGCCGTGTGGGCCAGCTTGCCTTCACCAGGAGGCCCCAGGAATTGAACCCTGGACCTCCAAATGGTATATGGGAGCCCAATTGCTTGAGTCACATCCACTTCCCCAAATTAAATCATTTAATGAAATAAAAATACAGAACATATATTACTTACTAATGTGTCACGTGCAACAAAATTCATACATTTGTCACTTTATTATATATACTATATTGCATTATATTTATAGAGTACTATGTCATTATTAACATATGATAACATTTTTTGGGTCAGTTATGTCTACATGACACTGCAAGCTAGACATGAGAGATATCTTTTTTTGCCATTTTACAACAAAGAAAAAATCAATTTCAGAGGCAAAATTATTTTGCTAACTTGTTTTTAATAGTGTTAATTGAATTCTTACCATGTGCCAGGAGGTGAACAAAGTAGCTATTGTCCCTATGAGGCTATGAGGCAAACCCACTGATCAATGATAGAATGAGGTTTTAAACAATATGACAAGTAAAAATAGACATGTGCCTGGGGGAAACTGCTCTCTCACCTGAGGGTTCAGGGAAGCCTTTCTTGAGGAAGGGACATTGGAACTTAAATCTTAAGATCTTAAAGAATGGGTAGAAATTAACTGGGAAGGAGAGCATGAAAATGAGTATGCATTGCAAGAAGAGGAATTTGCAGGTATAAATTGCCTAACATTGAAGAGAGCTGGTGATAGAATCTAAATCTCCTGACTAATAATCCAATATATATTCATTATATTATGTATAAATTATCACAAATTCAAAATTAGTATGAACCACTGTTGCAGGATATATTTGGGGAATAAGGGAAAGAAATAGTCTTTAAAGCAATATAGTTCTTGGTTGGATTCAAGCTTTACCTCTTATTGTAAGACTTTAGGAAATTCTTCAAATTCTTGCAACACAACCCTTGAGTCAGTGAGCAGATTGAAAAGTGCAAAATACAATAGCAGCATAATAGGTTCTTAGTAAATGTGAACTCTCCTTTAAGCTCTGCTTATAAATAATTACAGTAAGAGCTAATATTTATGGAACAGTGACCTGGCATTTTGTATGCATTATGGAGTTGAATAATCAAAACAGCCCTGTGCCAGCAATACTACTATTCCTTTTTTTAATATTGAAGAAACCAAGTTAAATGACTTGTTTAAAGGCAGTGGCCAAAATAAAATCTAGTTACCTTTAAAGCAAGTGATGTTTTATCACTATGTGATGTTTCACCCTGGTTCAGGTAAGATGGAAATGAAACAATTATAGGTGTTTGGGGTTAAAAGAAAATGTCTTTAAATCTACTAGTAGTCCCAGGTTTAGTTATGAAAATATGTGAACAATGTTTATTGTTGACCAGTGCTATATAAAATTACACACAATCAACCAAAATAAAAATTACTTCACATTTATTTGATATTAAAAATAAATCCAATTATTTATTTCCTTCATTTAAGATATTAAGTCCTTTGACTGTTTTACTTTTCTTGGCTTCTTAAAGCAAATATCATGCAATAGTGTGGCTTGAACAATGGAAATTTATTAGCTTAAAGTTTTAAGGCCAAGAAAAATGTCCAAATAAAAGCATCATTAAAGTGATGTTTTCACCCTGAAGACTAACTGCTAGTGATCCTTGGCTTTTCTGCCACATGACAAGGCACACGGCAGCATCTGCTGGTCTCTCTCTTCTCTTCCAGGTTTCATTGATTTCAGCTTCTTGTTTCCATGCCTTTTCCTTTTCTTTCTCCTTGTATTCATTCTGTTTATAAAGGACTTCAGTAATAGGGTTAAGACCCATCCTGACTGAGGTGGGTCACACCTTAACTGAAGTAGCCTCATCAAATTGTTCTAGTTACAATAGGTCCACACCCACAGGAATGGATTAAGCTTAAGAACATGTTTTTCTGTGGTACATGCAGCTCCAAACCACACTAACTTTCAAAATAATGATAATAATAGTGATAATAATTTTATTTTATTAAAATTATTTAATAAAAGTTAAAACATTAATCCCAACATCCATTATATTTTTCCAAATACTTATCCAAATGTACTCTAAATGTGCTAAAATTGAAAGTCTTGTAAATTAAATTTAAAACAAGAACATGTATATTTCATCTGCCAATAATAAAAAAAATCTGAATCAGATATTAATAATGCATGAAAAGAAAAAGTGAGCTAAGCTACATTATAATTTACAGGAAAATTCCAGAAGTCACAGTAAGTGGGAAAAAAATCAATGAAACAATACTACCATTAAAAATTTAAGGGTAACATTTTCTTCTTCATTGTGGTCATGGACTAAGTAAAATGTATATCAATTATAAAGCAAAATGCATCAAAAAATCCTATTATTGTTTATTACATATAGTATAGATGAGATGTGTCCAAGATGGTGTTTGACTATATCTGCACTCTAAATTATTTGAAGTCACTCCTTCTCTTCAAAGCACGGCATAAAAGTTGAATACCTCCCTTTTACCCACATTCTATTGTCCAGAAACTTAGAGATGTGACCATGACTAACTTCAAAGGATAATGGGAAATGTAGTCTTTCTTTTTGGTGGACTTATTGCCAGCTGCAATCAGAGAGTTTGTGTACATAATGGTTCTTTCATTCAACAAATGCTATTGGATGACATCTTGTCTAAAATTTCAACATATAGATACAGCAGAGAGATATATCACTGAACCAATAAAATATCTGCCCTTGTGTTTGTTTTCTATTAGCAGACACAGACAATAAATAGTAAACACAAAAATGAATAAATTAAGGTATATTTGAGAAGATTATAAATACCATGAAAAATAGAAGACATAAAGAAAATTCGTAGTAGTATACTGGTAATTGTTTAAAATTCAGCTCTGAAAAAAAATTGCCAAACTGTACTTTTTCCAAATTTCCATAGATAAATACTCCCACTGTGGGTAATTCCAAGATACCAATTTTATATCAACAAACTCACAAAATTTCTAAAATTTTAACAATCAACTGTCATGAGTTTGTACAAGTTGACCTTAGCACATCCTTGAACTTCTGGGAAAGCATGGTTTAGGATTTTAATAATGTGATCAACAAAAGACAATACAAGACAATGACATTTGAGCTCTCTGCATACATGGGAGAAAAGGGACCCAGGCTAGGAAAAAGCAATTCTTAATTCTATTACCAGAGTTCATTATAAGAGAATGAAATTCAGACACAGAGAAAAAAAGCCATAGGCATTAAGAAAGTGAAATCAATGAAAGTGGGAAGAGAAGGGAGAGAACAGGAGATGAAACCATGTGCTTGTCATTTGACATAGGCCAAGGATCGCCAGCAACCAGCCCCAGAATCCAAAGTCTTCAGAGAGAAAGCATCATCTTGCCAGCCTCAAAATCATGTGTGAATAAATTCCCATTGTTTAAACCAAACCATTTTGTGGTGTTCACTTGAACAGCCTAGGAAACTAAACTAAATAGGAATCTGTCTAATGTTTTACTTGTGATTAGATTAGAGTTACATATTCTGGGGATCAAGAGCACAGAGATAAACTACCACTTTCATTACATCATGCCAAAGGTTATATACTAAAATTATATACTATCACCATGTTATTATTTTTAAGATCTTTGATCTCCCAGTTCAGTAATTTATTCTTTAATAATTCTGAAATTGTGTTTATTTATTGAGTTGTCATTGTAGCAGTCTTTTCTAATTGCAGTGAATACCTTCTTTTTCATAGAAAAAGCCATAATCAGGATTTTCTTGATATGGAGTCAATGTATTTGAACTTTATTTCCTGTAATAATGCTATTCTGGTTCCTGAATTACCTTGTACTTTGCTATTTTCTTGTTTTAAGAATTAAGTGACACTCTTTCATATTTTTCTTATATTTTGAATTATTCTTGGTTCTAACTACATGTGTTATATGAGAGAATAAATTGAGCAGTATCAGATACAAATCCCCATCCAAATTAATATCATTTTTCTTGGTATCAAGGATGATAGTCAAAATATCTGACAATCAATAAATATTATGCAATATTAATAAGTACCTAAATTAACAATTATATCAAAGTTTAAAAATTTACCATTTAATTTCTAAATAAACATTGTAATATATGACATATATTATATTTAATCAACCTCTTTTAAAAGGAATAAAATTGTAAATATTTTCCAAGTCACAAAAAATGTAGAACAAATCAACAAAATAAGTTATAATATTTTTTATTTGTTGCTTTTTACTAATTACCAGTAGGAGTCTTTTTGTTGTTTTGTTTGTGATAAGCTAACATTAGCTAACTAGTGCCTTTGTCTGAACAATATTTTGAAATGGGGAGCCATGTAAATCCCTTCCAATAACTTCCTCACTAAATTGAAACTCATTAGATAACTTGTTTCAAAAGGTAGAAAATTTTTATTAGCATCAGTGATAATGTTCACGGTATTAAATCATCTTTCAGTTTCTGCTTAATTTAATAGCAATTGCCTTCAAAATATTTAACTCAGTCTATGATTTTTTTATATCCAATATCTCTAATATTGAAAAAGTCATGAAAATAGTAAAATAGGTCATTACATTGGCATATTTAATTGGATGAAATCTAATCCTGCAGAGATAGTGTAGCATGGCATTTTAGAGTCTGAACTCTTTTATCAGTATGCCTACATTTGAATCCCAGCACTAATAGTTATCTTTTAAGTTATATCTTTGTGCCTCAATTTCTTCTCTTAAATGGAAGTGAGATAAAAATTATAGTATTCCTATTTCATGAATTACTATGAATGTATAGAAGTGTTTTGCATAGAGCAAGTGCTCTGTCAGAATTAGCCCTTTCTTTTTTCAGTAAAATAAATACTTGGTAATGTCCACTAAGTATGACGATTTTGAAGGTTTTACCAAACTGGCCATATAAGAGGCAAAATCAAAATGAATAATGAAAAGAAGGCAGCACAATTTGGGAATCCTTTGGAACCAAACACTGTTATGGGCATAATCTCTTTCCTTGAGTCTTTCCTCCTGTTTTAGAAGTATCTCTGAATCTGCAGAATCTATAGAAGTTTGATATCTGTAGTGACTCTTGTTACTAATTTCCCAATTATCGTTCCTACCTGCCTGGGAATCTCTTAGTTTCCTCAAGTAGGTATCCAGGAGTGACTTTGGAGGAGCATTATCAAGCAGGCAGTCATGGTCTATGAGGCTGTAGGGAAACATTGATTGCCTTGATACCAGTATTTGCATCATGGTGCAAATTACCCTATCAAGGGTTGACTTTACTCCCACTGGACTTCTATGGACCTGGATATGGGAGTTATCACTGACTATATGGAAGGTGACTATGCTGAAAATCATTGGGACAAATTCTGGTGGTGACTTCCTGGGACTTTCCAGACCCAGAGTAGCATCTAGTTATGGCATTGTCCAATATTCTGTGGACATCAGTGGGAGGAAATCACAGAGGTCAAGGAATCTAATTTTGGCGAAGATGGGCTTGGGCACTGGATCATAAAAGACAATGTATATGAGGTGCAGAGGTGCCCAAAGATGTACTTACCAAATCCAATGGATGTGTCATGATGATGGGAACGAGTGTTGTTGGGGGGGGGGGGAGAGGGGGGATGGGGGGGTGGGGTTGAATGGGACCTCACATATATATTTTTAATGTAATATTATTACAAAGTCAATAAAAAATAAAAAAATTAAAAAAAAAAAAAAAAAAAGAATTGGTCATAACTGTACTGACTCTAGCACTTCATAATGAGGAAGCATTAATATTTTAGTTGCTTGATCCTGGATATGTCCACAGAGATCCTGCGAACAGGAATTTGGTAACTGGAGTAATAGGAGAGCAATCTGATTCTCACCACAGCATCTATTTTATAAATCAAATGGAAGCATTTAAAAATTTTAGCAAACTCTATTGCCACAGTGCCACAATGTGCCAGGTAAATATCAGTCTTTTCAAATAGTTTGGTATAAATTCTGTCCAATGAATTTTTGGGTTATTTGTAGAGTGATGATATTAAAGAAGTTCTGAAAGAGAAACGGTGGGAGGTATAACAGATTTAAATAACTTTTTGCTCTTCTTATTGTTGGTTGGTGCCTACTTGAATTTTGGCTGGATTTAGTAACTTCCTTGACAAATAGAAAGAGCAGATATGATTTCTGGAACTTCCAAGTGTAGCCTATAAGAAGCTTTGCTGTTTCTGTCTAGGTCGCTTAAAATGCTTTCTCTGTCATGAGAATTCCATGATCTGTGGAAGCCCAAGCTAATCATGTTAAGATGGAGAAATAGAGATACCTGACATCTGAGACATAGAAGCACAAAAAGCTTCTAAATGAATTCAGTCTCAACGACCATCTAACTGCAACTGCAAAGAAACTACAGGATTAGAAATTGATTTAGTTACTTCTTGGTTTAGTTATTTATTTTGGTGGAGCCTAAATCAACTTCCTAAGATTGGGAATAAAGTTTTGCCTCTTATGACAAAAAATTGATATTAATCCTCAGAAATTGTGAAAAAATTGTCCATTGATACCTATTATCCAGTTTGCTGTTTAAAAGTCTGATGCGAAGCAGTTCCATAAGTCTTCATAGGTGGCTTCATTCAATAATCTTCTGGAAGCTTTTAGACTCATCTCTATATTTTTAGTGTTGTAAATTTTAACAATTATGCAAACTTGCATGTGTTTATTAATTAAGTTATATATCTGGTGACTGTCCTGAATATTTGTGTAAATCTTTCCTGTAAGAAAATATATTACTTTTTTGGAGTGTATCTGCCCTCCATTCTTCTGTCTCCTTTTATGAAAACTTCTTTTCCTTTATGGTCCGTGGATAATTTTTGAGATTTGTAGACACCTATCCATGTAAGATTTTCAAATTCTTCCTGCATATATGTTTATACTCATGAAGAAGTCAGGATAAAATATATATTTATCTTCTAATGGGTAGATAAGTAGTACATGACCATGCTCTGAAAACAGATAAATTTTTTAGTGCAATCCTGTTTTATATTATAGGTAAAATTCTTTAGAGACTGATCCTTGTCTTGTTTCTACATTTCATTCTCAATAACAGTACAAATAGGTGGAAGAAAGAACACTCATTATCATTTTTGCTGAAATTATCTATATAAGTGGAATGATTTCAATACTTTATGAATGTGAATTATAGTTAAAAAGTCCTTGGAACGTTATAAGAATGAGCATACTAAATTTCAAAGAACACTAGTAGAGTAGTTCACTGGAAATCTCACAAGAGCTTTCACTGTCAAGAAAACCTAATCCAGAGTC
The DNA here is from genome assembly GCF_030445035.2 of Dasypus novemcinctus. NCBI lineage: Eukaryota > Metazoa > Chordata > Mammalia > Cingulata > Dasypodidae > Dasypus > Dasypus novemcinctus. The sequence continues at coordinate 111,403,830 of NC_080673.1, read as the reverse complement.
TAATAACATTGCAGATGTTGCATTAAATCTCTCATTGGAACCATAGCTATATCTTACATTAACTGGGTAACATCATGGCATAGGTAACACTTTGGCTGACTTGTGATTAAAGGTAGAAATTTCAGAACAGTAAGATTAAAGGCCTCTTTCATACACACCTATCTTGTAGAAGTCCATCTTAAAATAGTAATTTCTTGATCAAGTATCTTCTAAAAACTCTACCTACTGCTTATCACTCTCTTTTGTATACTCAAAATGCATATTATCACGTTAACAGCTCTATGAGGTCATATTACAAAACAAACTGTTTAGTTTTATTTAACCCAGTGCTGCACCAATTTATTTGACATTAGAGACATTTTATGGTATGTTTCAGTTATTAACTTCGTGGAATACGCTTTGGGAAACATTATAACCAAATTATACATTTTAAATTATTTATTCACATATGCAGACCAGTGTAACTTTAGCAGAAGCCTAAACTTGGAAAATTGCTTTGTATTCTAATATCTTCCATATGAATAAATGAACCAGTACAATTAAATTGCATGATTTTATTGATATTACTATTCTGAATTTAGACTTAATTTGTCTTTCGTGTATTTTATTTTACTGAGATGTTCCTTTGTGAAATTGATCAAAATTCCCTGTACAGTGATTATAGATATTTTACATGACACAGCTGTTAGAAGAAATTGAATCCTTTATAAATATAAGATGATGTAAGCTTATTTTGTTTTGTTTTTAAAAATATGACAGAAAATGACCTAGGAATAAATTTAATGAGTAATTTGGGAGCACAAATTATGTGCCAAACATGTTGTTAGTTGGTTCTTTCATATCTCCAAATATCAGAAATTATTATAACACAAAACTAATCAGCAAGATTGTCCTAAGAAGCAAGTCATGGCATATAATTTTTTTTTTTTAATTTTTTTATTTTTTATTGACTTTGTAATAATATTACATTAAAAATATATATGTGAGGTCCCATTCAACCCCACCCCCCCACCCCCCCTCTCCCCCCCCCCAACAACACTCGTTCCCATCATCATGACACATCCATTGGATTTGGTAAGTACATCTTTGGGCACCTCTGCACCTCATATACATTGGTTCACATCATGGCCCATACTCTCCTCTATTCCATCATGTAGGCCCTGTGAGGATTTACAATGTCCGGTGATTACCTCTGAAGCACCATCCAGGGCAGCTCCATGTCCCGAAGACTCCTCCACCTCTCATCTCTTCCTGCCATGGCATATAATTTAATCTGATTTACTAATTTACTGGACTATCACAGAAAGAAAAGTGTGTGCTACTTTCATTCTACTTTATTGAGATATATACATCTGTGGATTTTTCTCCCTTTTTATAGGAAAATCAAATCCTTTAAATTATGCCCTCTTTCCTAACTTATGTAAGTGAATAATGGGATGCCCTCAGTATATATAAATGATTAAGTTGAGACATTTATAAACCAAACTATATAGTCCAGGGACATTTTTTTTAAAAAAATTTAAAACAAACATATGGATATGCAAGTGGTTCCACTAAAATGTTCTTAGAAATATTTCCTTTATAAAACTGAACCCTAGAGTAGAACAAAGAGAAATGCATACTCCTTAAGATCATGCCTTTCTTCCCTCAAGAGGAGAGCAAAAACTAAAAATAAAAACCGTATTTCATTCTCCATAACTGTCACTTTGATACTTTTCAACATTGTTTAACAAGTAAATCAATCTGGCCTCACAAAAACTCCTTCAGATTGTTTCCTATCAACTTTAAGGATGCCAAGACAGTGCTGAATGATGGTGAAATATTTCTAAGCAATATGACCAGGTTTATATTTAAATGAATTGTTCATTTAGACAATTGTATGAAACATTCAAGAAAATTCGTAGTTATAATATTAAATTTAAAAAGGGAAAAACAACAAAGATTGCTATCATAATAACCAAATGGAGAAAAACACTTACCTTTTATTTCTATCAGCGAAATAGAGTGTTGAGTTTCTTGAGAGTTTTGACATTTGCAAAAATATAGGAATTTCACCAAGACAAGATACATCTGTTTTTCTTCAGGAGAAAACTCTTTACATGTTAAAATCTTTAAAATGTTTTGAGAACCTTACTATACATTTGCTGAACAAAGTGACAAGAATAGACGATTAGGAGACTATTTTAGACCTAGAAAGAATTAAAACATAAAGGAAAATTTTCTTTTCATACTGCAAGCAATATACCACATATACATCAAAGAGAGGGAAAAATAAACTAAATAATATTTATTCAATTTTAGAATTTATTTTTTCTTGCTATTTGTAAATAATGATGAGGCATTTCTATTTCTCTGCGGTCACCCCTCGGGCTGAAGTGTGGTTTGCTGGCCTGGCGGGGGAGCAGCCGCGGTAGGCCTAATTCCGCTGCCCCCATAATAGGGTGGTTGGTCAGGCCCACCGCCACCCCGAAGGAAGCTCGGCATGGGCGCAGAGTGCCCTCGGGTCTCCCCTTCTCGGCAGCCATGCTTCCACGGCCGCCCCTCCTCCCAGATGGCACCACCCGATGCCTTGTGGGGCGGCACCCTTCTTCTTCCTTCTCCCTGCGCAGGCACAGGGCGGAAAATTCCAGTCTGCCCTTTTCCCCTCCCCCGACAGCAGCAACAGCCAGGTGTGGGCGGAAAAATCCAGTCTGCCCTTTTCCCTCCCCCCACAGCAGCAACAGCCAGGCGTGGGCGGGAAACTCCAGTCTGCCCTCCACCCCAGCAACAGCAGCCACCAATCCCTAAACCCTGCCTCTTCCCCCAGCAACAGCGACAGCCAATCCCTAACCACCACCCCTTCCCCGTCCAGTACCGCCCACTGACCTTTCACCAGCAACCAATCAGAAAAGGGCGTGGCTTCGACCAATCAGCCTTCCCCAGCCCCTATAAAACTGTTGCCTCTCCCTCAATGAAGTGGACTTGCGTGTTTACCTTGTCTCCGCGGTAGTTCTTCTGCCGTGCGCCCTCCAGTCCTGAGAGCCCCCGACAAGGGCCTGGCCTCCCTTGTCCCCAGTTCATCGCCTGCTTCTCCGGGCGACCCCTTCGTCGCCGGCTTTGCTGGGCGACCCCGTCAGCCGAACCGCGCAACCCCTGTGAGACCGATCCCTCGTCTGCTGCCGGACCGACCCCTCATCCCAAGTGGGACCGACCCTTCGTCCCAAGCTGGACTGACCCCTCATCCAGAACTGCGGATGACCCTTCGTCCGCAGCCAGACCCCACCTCTACCGACCGAGCAAGCCGCCGCATTTCTCCTCATCCAATGTTTTAATTTACTATAGAGAAAAATACAAATGATGTTTTAATATAATTGTGTGAATGAAAAACCTTCTAATATTTTAGATACTGGTTTTAAAGTATTTTTTACATTGCTATAATATGGCAGTATTTCCAAATAACAGATTACATATACATTTGAAAGAAAGCATCAGGATGAAAAGAAGTTAGATCTATTCAGAACACATCTGTGAATTTGCTGAACATTACTAATCAGTGACAAGTTTTGGTTGTTGTTGGAATCTTTTTTTTTATTATTATTATTATTTTTTTTTAATTACATTATGAGGTTGTTGGAATCTTTACGATTTATTCGAAGACTTGAACAATGGGGCATATATATCTGCATAATTTGGAGATCAAAGTATTTGTTGGATAGGTTCTGTTCTTATCTTACTTACTCTACTGATTCTCTTTCACACTTACATTCTTTAATACTTCAAGACTGAGTCTATGTAATATAAGGAGAAAACTTAGATGGCCTATCTTCCTTAACAGGTTGCAACTATATCTTCCCTCTTATTAGATGGAATCATCAAACACTCCTGTCAAATGGGTATAAAATGGTTTTAGCACAGAGATTCTGGAATCATTTCACAGCTGTTTTCAATTTCTTAGAATGCAACTTTGAGCTCCTGTGCTCCGATAGAGGTAACAAGAGATTAAGTTACATTTACTTGCCACATCACCGTAAGCAATATTAAGATAATTTATTCAATAAAAATGTACTGAACAGCATTCTATGTCTAAGGTCTGGGACACAACAATGAGGAGATAAGTACCTGACCATAATGATCTAAATTTTTGAAGGGAAGTGGTGGTGATAAACAGAGCATAAACCTTAACATACAACTTAATGAAAGTAAGCAATAAGTATTATGAGAAAAAATAAAGCTATGTTAGTGGATGAAGGAGGAAATTGATATTTTAGATAGGAGAATAAAGAAATAACCAACAGAGACCCAAGAGGATGTTTAATTTGTTCTAAAATCAGCATGGTCAGTGGAGCTCAAATTCAGTGGAAAAGTGGAAAGGAGCAAGGCAGTAAGAAATGAGGCAAGAGTTGCATACAAAGACAGGGTCATATATATTTCATAGCAGGCCACAGTGAATCATTTTGGGTTTTATTTGGATTTTTTAGATTTCCTAGCAAGCAAATGCTATGATCATATTTGTTTTTAAAGTTGAATCTATGTACTATGTAGAGAATAAAATGAAGGAGAGGCAAGAATTAAAGCAGTAGATTCAATTAGGGAACTATTCTAAAGGTCAATAGAGTCTAGGGGAAGGAAGAGGGATAAGTGGTCAAATTATGGGTTAAAAGTTAAGGTAGCTATAACAGTATAAACGCTGATATAAAGGATTTGGGATATAAGATTAAAAGGAGAATTCAAAGTTTATTCCGGGGTTTTAATTGGAAGGATGAAATTTTCATCAAGTAACTTGGGGTAGACAGTACATGTAGCAGATTTTGAGGGGAAGATTTTGATTTCAAATTTTATAATGTTAGACTTTCAATGTCTTTTATTAATGGTCATCCACATACATATATAGTGTGGGCAATTACATGTATGAATCTGGAGTTAATGAGAGAGGTGTTAATGTAGAGACACATTTAACTTCTCTCAATAATATTTAAAGTTCCATGCCTCAGTCAAATAATAGGCTAATGTACTGAGTCTTGGATGCTCTAATATTTGGACATTCAACTCATTGGGAGAAACATGAAAAGGAGACCAAAATAAGTGTACATGATGCATAAAGTTAACCAATTAAGAGTTTTTCCTTTGGAATGCAAGTGCGAAAAGTGATTCAAATTGAAGGAAATAATTGGTGTGCCAAAGGCTGCTGACATAGGATGACTTATAAGTGATAATGATCAGTTTTGCAAAGTAAGGAACCTTGAGAGTAATGGCTTTGCTGTAGTGGTAGAGATGAAAGCCTCATAGGAGTATGTTCAAGAGACAAATGAAGGAAGAAACTCGAAATAGAGAGAGTACAGATCACTCTTTCAAATAAAATTACACTGGAAACAGCATTCTAAGGATAAGGATATATTTATTGTCTTACCGATTTCTTATTAGCTATGCAATAATGCATTTCTTTTTATTATTATTTATTTCTCCCCCCTTCCCCCCATTGTCTGCTCTCTGTGTCCATTTGCTGTGTGTTCTTCTGTGTCTGCTTGCATTATCCAGTGGCACTGGAAAACTGCATCTCTTTTTTGTTGCATCATCTTGCTACATCAGCTCTCCCTGTGTGTGGTACCACTCCTGGGCTGCACTTTTTTCACACGGGGTGGCTCTCCTTGCAAGGCGCACTCCTTGCACATGGGGCACCCCCACACGGGGAAGCCCCTACTTGGCACAGCACTCCTTGCACACCACATGGGCCAACTTACCACACCGGTCAGGAGGCCCTGGGGATTGAACCCTGAATCCTTCATACAGTAGATAGACACTCTATCAGTTGAGCCATGTCCTCTTCCCAATAATGCATTTCTTCATTATTTATTCATCAAGCCTTTAAAAATTCTTTTTTTAAGCTTTTCTTATTACCTACCAATAACCTATCTTAATAGCAATTTCAATTTTGATCACCATGTATCTTTGTTTTATAGTTTGCATAAAACATTTCCCTGTCCTACCATATACCTATAAATTATTTTCCCTATTATGTCTCACTTTTCAACCTTTATTTCTAGTTACTGAATGCTCAGTGAACTCTATTCCCTAATCTTTTTCATGTGGCCGCCTTGTGACTCAGGATTTTCTGCTAATATTTTTGTCTGCTTCTCTTTTTTCTATCACTTTTCTCCCAGTTCTGTTTGACTCCTTTGACCTCTATTCTTTAGGACATGTTCCAGCTTCCTACAATATTGTAGGAAACTTTTGGTTTCTTCTTTTATTCATGGGTTATATAGTAATGTCTGATTAATGGAATTTTCTAGGTATCTTTCTGTTTGGGGATTATGGGAGATTTTCTAAGTAAATTTCTATTATTATTATCATAATTTTTTGTCAGGGAACATAACATTTACGATTGAATTCATTTAGATATCTAGGTTTTTGTTTTACAGCCCAAACTATATTCTCTTTTAGTAAATATAGCTTGCATGCTTAATATGTGTTCTTTGTTGATTTTGGTTAGGGTTTTATATAGATGTTAATTAGATTGTTATTTGACAGTGTTGTGTGGGTCTTATCTTTACTGATTTTTTCTCTGCATGTTCTATCAAATATTGAGACATGATGATTGACTGTAGTTGTTGGATTTCTTTATTATATCTTAAAGCTCTACCAGGTTTTTATATATTAGAGTTCTGTTATTATATGCACAAATATTTAGGATGTTTATATTTTCTTGAAGAATTTAACCATTTATTTTTGTTTTTACTTGGTAATATTATTTTACTTTGAATGATATTCTTATAGACATACCAGCTTTTCTTTTTTTTTTAAGTATATGTTTTCCATCCTTATACATTAAACTTATTCTTTCTTAGATTTTCTGTTTTTAGATTTAAATAGGTTTCTAATAGCCTATGTATAGTAGGGTTTTGACTTTTTATCCAGATATCTTACAATATATGTCTTTTAATTTTGGTATTCGAACATTTACATTTAACATGGTCATTTATATAGTTAGGCTTAAATCTACCAACTTGCCATTTGTTTTCTATTTGTCCATCTATTGTTTGTTCCATTTTTTTCATCTGCCTTGTTTAGTATTAATTGAGTATTTCTTTGTATCCCATTTTATCTGTTTTATTGGCTTACCAGGTATAACTGCTTATTTTGCTATTTTAATAATTGTTTTAGGATATATGTTATATAATTCAAATTATGATAGTCTACATTCAAATGATATTGTCATCTTACATATAGTATAATATCCTTATATTATGCTTCCATTTTTCCTCTACCAGCTTTGTTTGATAATTTTGATGTATTTTATTTCTACATAGGTGATGAGCCCCACAGTACATTATTTTTTGTTTTTGTATACAATTATCTTTTTTAAATGTTTGTATTATAAGAACAATACCTTATACATTGATGCACATGTTAGTATTCTCTTAACTTCGTTCTTTAGTGTAGATGCACATTTCCTTCTGGTATCATTTTCTTTCTTCTTGAAAGATGTCCTTTGGTATTTTTATAATACAGTTCTGTTGATGAAACTTCTTATATTTTGTATGTCTTAAAAATGTTTACTTTCAACTTCCTTTTGAAATATATTTTCACTTTCTATAGACTTCTACAATGAAAATTTTTTCAGTACTTTAAAAATCTTGCTTCAAAATCTTGCATGCATTGTTTCAGAAAAACATCCTTTTATTCTCACTTAATTTTTCTGTATGCAGTGCAGGTTTTTTCTCTGGCTGTATTCAAATTTTCATATTATCATTGATATTAAACAATCTTATTAGCATGTTTCGCTGTTTCTTAGTATGTGTTCTTGTTTCTTTTGCTTGGGTTTCATTCCTGTATCTACGTGTTTATAGTTTTCAACTTGTTCAGAAAATAGGCAGAAAATAGTGTTTCTGCTTCTCCTCTCATTTGCATTGAAATGCCAATTACAAATATATTGGCTTCTTGATTTTGTATGAAATTTCACTGATGCTCCATTCATTTTTTCAGTCTTATTTCTCTTCTTTTTCATTTTGGTTAGTTTCAATTGCTTATGTTTTCAAGTCCACCAATCTTTTCTTTTCCAATGTTTAATTGACCATGTGTCATTCCAAGGTACTTTTGTTCTTGTGTGTTATAGTTATTTTTTTCCTAGAAGTTCAATTGGAATTGTTTATATCTTCCATATCTCTGCTTAACATATTCAATCTTTTCTTTATCTTGTGGAATATATGCAATAAAGCTATGTTAACTACTTTTATGTCCTGCTAAACCCTAACATCTTATTAGTCTAGGTTAGTTTCAAATAATTGATGGTTTTCCTCATTATTTTTCATATTTTCCTGCTTCTTTGCATTATTCATTATTTCTGATTTGTTGCCAGACATTGTGAATTTTACCATGTTAGGTTTTGTATATTTTTGTATTTCTATAAATATTTTGGGCTGTGTTCTGGTATGCAGTTACATTACTTGGAAACATATGCTTTTTCAAATATCTTTCGGACTCCTTATCTCCCTCTTCTGTTGAAAGACTCCATATGTTAAACTTCAATACAGTGTTTCTTATGTCTCTTTTTTTTTTTGTATTTTATATCTGCATGTTTTCTATGACACTCTTTTCTAACCTACAATATTTGCTTTGAGTCTAAAGTTCTGTTTACTCTGTCTTGCCTTCTCTTAAAATCAATGGGTTTGTTTTTCCAGATATCCTATTTTCTTTATAGAAAAATCCAAATTTTGTTCTATTTTCTTAAGAATATAGCTACAATTTTTTTTTTTTTTTTGAGGTGTGGGGGCCAGGGATTGAACCCAGGATTGCATATGTGGGAAGCCAGCACTCAACCACTGAGCCACATCAGGTCCCCTAACCTGGTTTCTTCATTTGTTTGCTTGTTGTTTGTCTTTTTTTGTTTGTTTGTAGGAGGCACCAGGAGCCCAACCCAGGGCCTCCCAAGTGGGAAGCAGGCACTCAACCTCCTGAGCCACATCTGCTCCTCAACTACAATTATTTTAAAGTTTGTACCAGGCAACTCTATTATATGGAATTGTGTGGGTGTGTTTGTATTGACATGGCTTTTTGGGAGATGAAGACTTGGACTTTGCTCTTGTCCCTTGGTATGGTCATTGTTTGTAAAGTACCAGATAGTTTCTATGAAAAAATAAATAAATAATTTGAAGAACTAAATGATAGTATCTTCCTTTAGAAAATATGGTTTTTGTTTCATTCAGGCAATCAGCCTAAAATAACATTACCTTAATACAAAATGGAGGGTATGATTTCAGTCTCTCTGTGAATTTTTCTCTTTCCAAGTTTTTTTAGTCCTATCGTTAACAATTGGGAAGTCCCAATTAAAAGTCCTGAGTATTTACTTGAATCTCTCTATGACAGACAGAAACTTCATTTTTTTTCTCCTTACACCAATAAAAATGCCTGAAGCTGTGCTCAACTTCTGAGTCTCTCAGCTACCATTACAGACCGTGAAATTCCTTAAGGGGAAAATTAGCACTGAATGCAAAAACCAATATTCTATGCTTCCTTGGTCTCTGATATCTTGGCCCTATAAGCCCTGATTGTCTTCTCAGGCTTCCATTGACTCATAGTTATTTTATATTTTGTCATGTTTTCAGTGGTCTTCAGCAGACAATTTGATATGATATGATATGATATGATATGATATGATATGATATGATATGATATGATATGATATGATATGAGGTAATCTGCCATGGTTGAAAACTAGAAGTACTATAGCATTCTGAGTTTGGTTTGTGTATTCATTTATTGTTTTATCTCTATGAAGATATCAATTAAAAATCTATCCTTTTGTTTTTTCTTTTTTTCCTTTCTTCTCCTTTTGCTATGATTGTATTTTTCTGGTTTTCCTTTTCCTTATCTTGCTTTCATGTTAAAGCCTAAGATTTGGTGATCTTTACTTTACGCTCATTCTTAAGAGCAACGAACTACAAAGCTTGCTGGAACTTTTCAATGCCAGAGCTAGACCCAAAAATTGGTAGGTCATAGGTGAATTGAGAGGCAGTTTACTTAATAGAGAGATCTCACAAATTAGTATATACTGAAGTGTTCTCTCTGGGGTTATTAAGTTTCTCTAAAAAAAATCCTCCAATTGCCAACGTGGTGTTTTTACGACTAGCTTAAATTTTTCCAGAAAAAAATGAAAATGCTTTTTCCATACATCTCACTCAACTCCCCCTCCTAAATCCATTGTACCTGGTGTCCTTGATTTTAGAGCCAGTTAGGTTAAAATTCTTTTGGGGAATTAAAAATAAACACTCTCGGGAAGTGGTTGTGGCTCAACCAGATGAGCTCCTAACTACCATATGGGAGACCCTCCATTAGCGTCCCAGGGCCTCCTGGTGAAAGCAGGCTCCTCCACATGCTGTGGAGCACCGCCGGGCCTGCAGGTGCCGTGGAGCGCCACCTGGCCCACAGACACCACAGAGAGCCGACGCAGCAAGGAGGCACAACAAAAAAGAAGGGAACAAGCAAGAACACAGAAGACCCCACAGTGAATGGACACAGAGAGCAGAGAGCAGAGAGCAAGCAAGCCACAAGAGGGGAGGGGAAATAAAATAAGTAAATACAGACACAGAAGAATGTACAGCAAATGGACACAGAGAGCAGACAGCAAGCAAAAAGCCACAAAAAGGGGGAGGGTATTAAAAAAAAGCTCTTTATAAACATTGTGAAAAGAGATGTAGGTGGTGTCTAAAGATTCAGATGCAGGCTTTATACCAACTCCCGTGCTTTCAGCCCTTTGCTATGTATGCACTTAAATTATATTGGAACTCAAGCCCCCATTTTTCAGGCTTTTCTCAAATTCCTGGGTATAATTTGGATGACATTTATTTTTGGTATCACATTGCACATAAGCAAGTGTTAGCTACTTTATATTATTATATCAGTAATCATACTTTCTATAATTTAATGTCTTTCCAAAATATGCTGAAATCACACATCAATTGTTGCCTTGTTTTTTCCTGGTGTATGTATGAATGTGTATACTTAGATACCTGTGTGTAGGTGTGTGTATACACACATATATGTACAAATATATTTAAATTATTTACTGCTATTTTAATGTATGTTTAAAAAGTAAAAGTAAACAGACACATTTAGTTAATCTTGCTTTTGTTTACCTATCAGTTCAAGACCATAGATAGCCAAGCCCTAATCTATCTGCAAATTTCTCTTTTAAAATTTATTTCATTTATTATGAGGAAAATAATTTAACATTTTTTTCAATTCAATATTTGAACAAGATTATTTTAACTATACTTAAATGAAAATGAAATCAGTCTAACCAGTTTCTTTGTATCTTACTAATTATTTTTAAAAACTTTTAAAATTAGAGATGTTGGTTTATAGAAAAAATATGTAAAAATATAGCATTTCTATAGATCCCACTATTGTTGACCCTTTGCATTAATGTGATACCTTTGTTAAATGATGAAACAATATTAAAATTGTACTATGAACTATTCCCCATAGTTTACACTAGGTATATTTTTCCCATATGCCACCCTATTGCCAACACCTTGTACTGGTGTGGTGTATTTGTTATAATTCATGAAGGAACATTCTTCTACTTGTACTATTAACATAGTCCATAGATTAAAAAGGGTTCACTGTGTTATATACTCCTATGCTTTATCTTTTTTTTATCCCCTCGCTTGCAGCTTTTTGCTTGCTGTCTGTTCTCTGTGTCCATTCACTGCACATTCTTCTGTGTTTGTTTGTTTGTTTTTGCTTGTCTCCTTTTTTTGTTGTTATTGTGTCACCTTGCTGAGTCGGCTCTCTGCAGGGCTTGTGGGCCAGTGGTTCCCTGAAGTGCTTGGGTGCCTGTCTTCACAAGGAGGCCCCGGGACGCAAATCCAGGGCTTCCAAATGGTAGATGGGAGCCCAACTGATCGAGCCGCAGTCACATCCCCTCTGCTTTATCTTTTAATTTTTATTCTAGTAGTATATATATATACATGTATATATACATGACATAAAATTTCTCATTTTAACTACATATATATAATTTAGTGTTGTTAATTACACTCACAATAATATTTTACCATCACCACCATCCATTTCCAAAATTTTACAATCTACCTAAATAGAAATTCTATACAAATTCAGCATTAATTCTCCATTCTGTATCCCCAACCTAGCCCTTGGTAATCTATATTGTTAAGTCCAAATTCTATGAGTTTGCTTATTCTAATTAATTTATACTAGTGAAATCATGCAATGTATGTCCTTTTGTGTTTAGCTTATTTCACTCAGCATAGTGTCTTCAAGTTCCTTCCACGTCATTGCATGTGCCAGGACTTCATTCCTATTTACAGCTTTTCACAGCTGAATAATATTTACTGTTTATCCATTCATCAGTTTATGAACATTTGGTTTACTTCCATCTTTTGGCAATTGTGAATAAATTCTGCTATGAACATCAGTATGCAAATATCTGTTTGAGTCCCTGCTTGCAATTCCTTTGGATATATATCTAATAGAGGGACTTCCAGGTGATACAGTAATTCTATACCTAGTTTCTGAGGAATTGCCAAACTCTTCCACAGCAGCTGTGCCATTTTACTTCCCACCAACAATGAATAAGTGTTTCAGTTTCCACATGCTCTCCAACACTTGTAATTTTGTGTGTGTGTTTTTTTAATAGTGGCCATTCTAATGGATGTGAAATGGTATCATTATGGTTTTGGATTTACATTTCTTTTTTAGCTAGTGATGTTGAGCATCTTTTCATATGCTTTCTAGTCATTTGTATATCCTATTTTGAGAAATGTCTTTTCAAGTCTTTTGTTCATTTATTAATTTGTTGGGAGGTTTTTAATGGCTGAATCTCTTTACTTGGAATTGGTCTGTTGAGAGCTTCTATGTCTTCTAGAGTCAGTGTATGCTATTTACATGTTTCTAGGAACTAGAGCATTTCATTTGGGATATCTAATATGTCAGCATTGTATTGTTCATAATGTCCTCCTACCATCCTTTTGGTTTTGTCTGTGGGGTCAGTACTAATGCTCCCTTCTCATTTTTTATTTTACTTATTCATATGTTCTCTCTTTTTCCTTTGTCATTCTAGCTAAGGGTTTGTCAATTTTATTGGTCTTTTCAAAGAACTGACTTTTGGTATTCTTAAAGCTCTCTATTGTTTGTTAATTCTCTAATTCATTTCTATCTACTCTAACATTTATCTCTTATCTTCTGTTTGATTTTGGTTTAGTTTGCTATTCTTTTCTAGTTCCTCCAGTTGTGCAGTTAGGTCTTAGATTTAGCTCTTTTTTAAAATATATATTTTTATTTATTTTAAAAAGCTATGTAGATCACAAAAAAATTACATTAAAAATATAGGATATTCCCATATGCCCCACTCCCCACACCCCCCTTCTTTCCCACATCAACAACTTATTTCATTACTGTAGTATATTCACTGCATTTGATGAATATATTTTGGAGCACTGCAAGATTACATGGATTATAGTTTACATTGTAATTTACACTCTCTCCCAGTCCATTCAGTGGGTTATGACAGGATATATAATTTCCTGCATCTGAACCTGCAAAATCATTCAAGACAACTCCAAGTTCCAAAAGTGTCCCCACATTACAACTCTTTTACCCTTTCCCTGCCTTCAGCAGCTCCAGTGTCCACTGTCTCCACATTAGTGACATAATTTCTTCCATTGCTAGAGTCACAATAATTCAATAGTAATACCAATAAGTCCACTCTAGTCCATATTTTTATTCTCCAATCCTGAGGACTCTGGGTTGATGATCCCCAGGCCACCCCTTAATTGAGAGAGGGCTTTGACCCCACACAGCAATGGATGGGACTCTCTTGCTTGAAGTTGTAGGCTCTCTTGGTTCCTTGGGTGTTGGTTGCCCATCCTCACCTCCTTGTTAGCTGACCTAGGTAAGTCCAACAAATTGGAGAGTAGGTTGTTCCAACTCCACTGAGGCTCAGAACACAGCTGGCACATGGACAGTCCAGAGATTCAAGTCTCCTGGACACACAACAATCTCAGTACCAGCCACAGGTTTAATAAAAGTACAGAAGAGGTATGTGTAGAGAAGTCACATCTGAGACCAAGTCCGTCACAATCAGGAGCACAAATTCCAAAATAGGGCCCACTGGCAATGCACAAAACACTGGAACCATCTGCCATGACCATAGGGCCTGAAAGTCTCCATAGCCCTCAGGAGCACCACTACTTGGGGTAGTTTCTACTTTGCTCTCGATGTGATTCTGCTGAGATGTGCATAAGTGTGATTCCTCTGAAGGCCTCCCAACTCACTTTGAAGTCCCTGGTCGTATAAACTCGTTTGTCTTTACCATTTCTCCCTTTTATTCAAGATCTTTTTCCAGTTGCATCACCAGCCAGTGCTTGGTAGTAATCCGTCAGTGCCAGGGAGGCTCATACCTGTCCCATGCTGGGGGGAAGGTAATGCATTTATATGCTGAGTTTGGCTTAGAGAGTGGCCACATTTGAGCAACAGGGAATCTCTCAGGTGGTAACTCTTAGGCACCCTGCAACACTACCAAGTTGAAATTACAAGTGCAACAGGTTCATAAGCATAATCACCAGTATTAAGGGCCCATCATTGGACTATCTTTCTCCACTGGTCATTGCACTTGTACTTGGTGGATTATTGTTGCTGTTCCATTGGAGAATGCAGTGAAGCTCCCCAGGATGGGAACCCAGCACTCACTCAAATGTGTCTATCTCTATCTTTTTTCTCTTTTAATGTAAGCATTTAGGACCACAAACAGTGCTATAGCTGCATCTCATAAGTACATATATTGTTTTCTTGTTTATATTCATCTCAAGGTATTTAGTGGTTTCCCTTGCAATTTCTTCTTTGACACAATGACTGTTTTAGTGTGTTGTTTAACTTCCATGTATTTGTTGATTTTCCAGTTCTTTGTCTTTTATTAATTACCAGCAGCATTCTCTCATGGTTAGAGAAGATGGTTTGTATAATTTCAATCTTTTAAAAATTATTGAGCCTTGTTTTGTGACCTAACCTGTGGTCTATCATGGAGAATGTCCTAGGTGCACTAAGGAAGAGTTTGTATTTTGTTGTTTCAAGGGTGCAATGTTGCATGCATGTCTGTTAGGTCTAGTTTATTTATCATATTGTTCAAGTTCTATCCCCTTATTGATCTTTTATCTAGCTGTTCTATCTATTAATGAGAGTGATGTATTGAAGTCTCCAACTCTTATTGTAGAGACATCTATTTCTCCTTTCCGTTTTGTCAGTGTTTGCCTCATGTATTTTGAGGCATCATGACTGGTTGCATAAATACTTATGATTGTTGTTTCTTCTTCATGGATCATTCCTTTTAGTAATTTACAGTCTCTTTCCTTGTATTATATAGATTTAAAGTCTATTTTGTTTGATATTAGTATAAACACTCAAACTTTCTCTGGTTAATATTCACATTGAATATCTTTCTTTCATCCTTTCACTTTCAATCAGTTCATTTTGTTTGGTATAAGATGAGTCTTTTCTAAACCACATTTAGTTAGATAATGCTGTTTTATTCAATGTTTCAATCTGTGTCTTTTGATTGGAAGTTGAAGCCATTAGAATTCAGTGTTATTTCTGTACATGCCATAATTACTACATCCATTATGTCCTTTGCTTTCTATACCCTATGTTTTTTTGTCTGACTTTTCTTTTACTGACACTTCCATTTCTATAGAGTTATCATTTGTGTTGTATCAGAATGATTCCTTTCCAATTTTTATTTCTGTATATTTTCTTATTTTTCCTTTATACATTTGATTATCTTAAATATATTTGTAACACACTATATGTGTATGCTTTTTAAAAAATATATTTTTATTTATTTTTAAAAGATACTTAGATGACATAAACTGTTACACAAAAAATATTAAGAGATTCCCATATTCCCCATTCCCCACATCTCCCACTTTTTTTCCTCACATCAACAATGTCTTTCATTAGTGTGGCACATTCATTGCAATTGATGAACACATTTTGGAGCACTGCCACTAAGCATGGATCATCATTTACATTGTAATTTACACTCTCTCCCATTCAATTCTGTAGGTTATGGCAGGATATATAATGAACTGAATCTGTCCTTGCAATGTCATTCAGGTCAATTCCAAGTCCGGGAAATTCCCCCCATATTACCACCCTTTTTCCCTCTATCTGACTTCAGCACCTCCAGAGGCCACTGTCTCCACATCAATGATATAATTTCTTCCATTGCTAGAGTCACAATAATTCTATTGCAGAGTACCAGTAAGTCCACTCTAGTCCATATTTTATTCCCCAGCCCTGAGCACTCTGAGATTATGGTGCCCACCCCACCTCTAATTGACAAGAGTCTTCAATTCCATGTGGTTGATGGATGGTACTCTCTTGCATCTGTAGACTCAGTTCCTTGGTGTTGTGGTTGTCCATCCTCACCTCCTTGTTAGTTGTCTGGATGAGTCCAGTGAACTGGAGAGCAGGTGTTGCAACTTCACTGAGGCTCAGGGCACAGCTGGCATATAGACAGCCCAGGGATTCAAGTCTCTTGGACATACACCTATCAACTCCAGAACCAAATATAGGTTCAATAAAAGGGACAGAAGAGGCATGTGTGAAGAAGTCACATCTGAGTCTGATTCTGTCACATGGGTGTGCAAACTCCAGAGTAGTGCCCACTGGCAATGCACCAAACTCTGGAGCTATCTGCCATGACTGTAAGACCTGGGTGTCTCCAGAGCCCCAAGGAGCCTCACTATTAGGGGTAGTATTTACTTTGACTGAGTTTGAGACCCTGCTGAGATGTGCATAAGAATTATCTCTCTGATGACCTCCCAACTCACTTTGAAGACTCTTAGTGATATAAACTCATTTGTTTTTACTTTTTCCCCCTTTTATTCTTGGTCTTTTTCCAGTTGCATCAGAGCCGGCACCAGATAGTAATCCCTTGGTGCCAGGGAGGCTCATCCTTGGGATTCATGTCCCATACTGGAGGAAGGTAATGTATTTATATGCTGAGTTTGGCTTAGAGAGAGGTCACATTTGAGCAACATGGAGGCTTTCAGAAGGTTAACTCTTTGGCACCCTATAATACTAGGCTAAGTTGCAAATTCAAGAGCAGAAGGCTCATAAGCATAGTCATCAATATCAAAGGCCCATCAATGACCATCCTTCTTCACTAGATATTGCTCCTGTACTTGGAGGAATGTTGCTGTTCCATTAGAGAATGTGGCAGAGCTCCCCAGGAAGGGAATTCAATATTCTTTCAGTTGCTGTGTGAATTTCTACCCACTGTGGCAATGCCCTAAGAACATCTGAACATATTTACATACTTTGTAGGTAGGCCCAGGCCTATGTACCACCATCACTAACACCCCACACAAATGATCCCCCCTGCCATAGTTGAAACCCTTTTGTGATCCAAAATTTCTTGAAAAATGAAGCCAAGAATGTTGCCAAATTTGATTAACAGGAAAATGAAATAATGATATGTTTAAACATATGGAATAAGAAACATAATAATTTAGAAAACTAAAACTAAATAAAGTAAAAATGGGGGTATTTAAAAACTGAAAATTATTAAAAAATATATATTTTTTGAAATTTTAGGTTTCATTATTGTAATATCTGTTGTCCTGTATGTACAGTGGTATTTTCTTCCATTTCTTTCCCTGTGTCTTACTTTGTTCCATTTTGTCTTCAAAGAAGTTTTACAACACAGTAAAGTCAAATACAGAATATAGGGGACTCCCATATACTCAACATCCTCCCCCTTTTCCCTCTTCCCTATTAATAACCTTTTACATGTAGATGGTACATTTGTTACAACTGAAGTACAAATATTGAAACATATCTACTAACCATGGTGAATGGTTTATTTTTTAGACCAAACATTTTATAAATGTTTGATGAAATTTAACATGGCCTGTATTGATCATTGCAAGAACATACAGAACATTTCCATTACTCCCTAAATACCCACACTTCCATCTATTCTATTCCCTCCTCCTTCTCCCTTCAGCATCCATGGCAACCTGGCTTCTCTCCGTGAAGGACAAGATTCATAGATACTTGCAACAATGCTGAAGACTTGACACAGTAGTCTGTCCTCCCTTATTAGGAACCACCCATACTCTCGAGAGACACCCTCCCTTCTATTTGAGACCATATCAGTGCATCCTGTCCCAAATGCCCCCCTCATCCAACACCCTAAACCAGTAACCCTTCCTTGTCATATTGCCAAAAGAGCTTTCTCAACATTGTAGTTTCAACCATGTACCTACCAATCCCTAGTGTTTAACTGCTCCCTCTCTCAACCCTCCCCCCAGTTCCATGGACAGTCTAACCCATCCTCTCCACCCTATCCTCCTGTCAACCTTGCACTGCCCAACCCAATAGTATCCCTACACTCCTGTCTTATCCCTTCATGCACAACTACTCACTTCTACCTTATAATTTTGCCCATAGGGGCATTGGATCACAAGCTTATTCTCCCTTTCTATTTCCTGTAAGCCTTTCTTCCAGATTCTAGCTCTCTGAGTCTGCTCAATTTGCTTAATTCTTATCAGAGAGGTCATGTAATAATTGTCCTTCAATGTCCTGCTTGCTTCACTCAACATATCCTCAAGATTCATCATGTTATCTGATGTATTAGTACTGTATTCATTCTTACAGCTGAGTAATATTCCATTGTATGTAAATACCACATTTTGCTTATCCATTCAACTGTGGATGGCCATTTGGGTTGATTCCAACTTTTGGCTATGGTGAATAATGCCACTATGAACATTGGTGTGCATATATCTATTCATGTCTTTGCTTTTAATTCTTCAGGGTATATATCTAGCAATGGAATTGCTAGGTCATATGGCAGATCTATAGTTATTTTTTGAGGAACCACCAAACTGTCCTCCACAATGGCTACACCATTCTACATTCCCACTAGAAGTGGATAAGGGATCCCATTCCTCCACTTCCAATCCAACACTTACAGTGCTCTAATTTTAATGGCCACCAGTCTAATGGGTGGAAGATGGTATCTCACTGTAGATTTTATTTGCGTTTCTCTAACAGCTAGTGATGTTGAGCATCTGTTCATGTGCTTTTTAGCCATTTATATTTCTTCTTTGGAGAAGTGTCTGTTAAAATCATTTGCCTGTTTTTCAAAAGGCTTGTTTGTCTTTTTGTTTTTGAGATATAGGATTTCTTTATATATGCTGGATATGAAGATCCTATCAGATATATTGTTACCAAATATTTTCTTTCATTGGGGTAGGCTGTCTTTTCACTTTCTTGACAAACTCCTTTGAGGTGCAAAAGATTTTAATTTTGACAAGGTCTCATTTATCTATTTTTTCTTTTACTGTTTGCAATTTGGATGTGAAGTTCATGAAGCCATTTCCTATTACAAGATGCTTCCCTACTTTATTTTCCAAAGAATTTATGGTTTTGGTTCTTATATTTAGATTTTTGACCCATCTTGAGTTGATTTTGTATAATGGGAAATGGTGATCCTCTTTCATTCTTTTGGTATGGATATCCAGTTTTCTAAGCACCATTTCTTATAAAGGCAATTCTCTCCCAGTTGAGGGCACTCAGTGGCCTTATCAAATATTTGATGACTCTATGTGTGAGGTTTTATATTAGAACTCTCAGTTCAGTTCCATTGGTCAGTATATCTATCCTTGTGATAATACCATGCATTTTCAACCACTGTAGCTTTATAATATGTTTTAAAGTCAGGTAGTGTGATTTCTCTGATTTCACTTTTCTTTTTCAATATGTCTTTGCCTATTTAGGGTCTCTTGCCCTTCCAAATAAATTTCATATTTAGTTTTTCCAATTCAGTAAAAAATGCCGTGTTGATTTTTATTGGGATTGCATTAAATCTGGGTAGGATAGACATCTTAATGATATTTAGTATTACTATCCATAAACAGGGAATATTCCTCCATTTATTTAAGTCCTTTTTGATTTCCTTTAACAGTGTTGTGAGGTTTTCCATGTATGTGTTTACATAAATTTATCTTTAGATAAATTTACATCTTTAGATAAATTTATTACTAGATATTTGATTTTTTGTTACTATTGTAAATGGTATTTTTTTCTTGATTTCCTCCTCAGATTGCTCATTATTGGTGTACAGAAATGCTACTGATTTTTGCACATTGATCTTATAACCTGCAACTACTGAACTCATTTACAAGTTCTAGAAGCATTGTTGTAGATTTCTCAAGACTTTCTATATATATAGGATCATGTCACCTGCAAATAGTGAAATTTTGACTTCTTCCTTTCCTATTTAGATGCCTTTTATAGCTTTCTTTTGCCTCGATACTCAAGTAAGTACTTCTAAAACAATGTTAAATAGGAACTTTGATAGTGGCCATCCTTGTTTTGTTCCTGATTTTAGTGGAAAAGCTTTTAGGATTTCACCATTGTATATGATGTTACTGAGAGTTTTTCATATTTATCCTTTATCATGTTCGGAAAGTTTCCTTCTATTCTAATCTCTTGCAGTGTTTTTATCAAGAAAAGATTCTGTATTTTGTCAAATGCTTTTTCTGCTCTCTATAGATGATTACATGATTTTTTTTCTTTCCTTCTGTTTATATGGTGCATTACATTGATGAATTTTCTTATGTGAACCATCCCTGCATTGTCAAGATGAAAACTACTTGGTCATGGTGTATCAATCATTTGATGAGTTGTTGAATATGATTAGCAAGTATTTTGTTGAGAATTTTATCATCAAGAGTCATTAGAGAGGTTGATCTGTAATTTTTCTTTCTTGGGGCATCTTTGTTTGACTTTGTTATTAGGGTAAATTTAGCATCATAGAATGAATTAGGCAATGTTTCTTCTAATTCTATTTTTTGGAAGATTTTAAGCAGGATTGGTGTTAGTTTTTTCTGAAATGTTTGGTAAAGTTCACCTGTGAAGTTGTGAAGTCTTCTGGTCCTGGGCTAATCTTTTTAGTAAATTTTTGATGACTGATTTTATTTCTTCACTTTTGATTGGTCTCTTAAGTTCACCAATTTCTTCTTCTGTCAATGTAGGCTACTGGAAATGTGTCCATTTCCTCTAAATTATCCTTCTTGTTGGCATATGGTTTTTCAAAGTATCCTCTTATGATACTCTATATTTCTGTGGGGTCATTGGTGATAGACCCTTCCTCATTTCTTATTTTGTGTATTTGCATCTTCTCTTTTTTTCCTTTGTTAGACTAGCTAAGGGTTTGTCCTTTTTATTATCTTCTTGAAGAGCCAGTTTTTTGGTTTTGTTTATTTGTCCAGTGCTTTCTTATTTTCTATTTCATTTAGTACTTCTCTAATCTTTGTTATTTCTTTCTTTTTATTTATTTTGGGGTTAGTTTGTTTTTCTTTTTCTAATTCCTCAGGGTTGCAATTAGGTCTTTGATTTTATCTCTGTCTTCTTTTTTTTGATACATACATTTATAACTATGAATGTCCCTCTCAGTACAGATTTTGCTGCATCCCATAGGCTTTGATATGCTGTGTTGTCGTTTTCTTTCATTTCAAGGTAGTTACTAATTTCTTTTGAAATTTACTCCTTGTCTCATGGCTAAAAGTGTGTGCTTAATCTGGTTCTCTGGCCCTTACTGATTTCCAGCTTTATTCTATTGTGGTCAGAGAAATTACTTTGTATATTTTCAATCATTCTGAGTCCATTGAGAATTTTTCTGTGGCCTATTTTGGAGAATGAACCGTGGGCTCTCAAGAAGAAAGTATGCCCATCTGTACTTGGGTGTAATGTTCAGTACATGTCTATCAGGGCCAGATCCTCTAATGTATTATTCAAAGCCTTTTTTCCTTTATTGATTCTCTGTCAACATGTTCTGTTTAATGGTGATAATGGTGTATTAAAGTCTCCCACTGTAATTGTAGAGGAATCTATTTCTCTACTTCCAGTGTTTGCCTCATGTATTTTGAGGTGCCCTGGTTAGGTGCATAAATCTTTATTATTGTGCTTTCTTCTTGTATGATTACCCCTTTCACAAATATATAGTGTCCATCTTGGTATCTTACAAAAGTTTTGCATTTAAAGTCTATTTTGCCTGATATTAGTTTAGCTACTTCCACCTTTTTTTGGTTATTGTTTGTTGTAAGATTATTTTCCAGTGGTTCATTTTCTGCCTCCTTGAATCCCTGGGTCTAAGGTGTTTTTTTTTTTTTTTTTGTAGACAGCATATAGATGGGTCATATTTCCATATCCATTCTGCCAGTCTATGTCACTTGACTGGTGAATTTAATCCATTAACTTTCAGGTTTCTTACTTTTAAGGAATTACTTACATCAGCCATATTTTCTTTGGGTTTCTGTATATCATATGTTATTTTTATTTCACTTTTTGTCCTTTTAGTTCTTTTTACACTCTCCTCTAACTCTCTCCCTCCTGTTTTTCCTTTCAACATGCAAAACTTCCTTTAGTGTTCCTTGAAGGGCAGGTTTCTTTTTGGCATGCTCTTTTAATTTCTGTTTATCTGTGAATATTTCAAACTCTCCATCATTTTTGATTGCCAGCTTTCCTGGATAGAGAATTCTTGCCTGGAATTTTTTTCTTTTAGTACCTTAATTATGTCACACCACTGCCTTCTTGTCTCCATGGTTTCAGATAAGAAATCAGCACTTAATCTTTTTGAGCTTCCCATGTATATGATGGTTCTGTTTTCTTTTGCTGTCTTCAGTATTTTCTCTCTTTCTTGAGCATTGGGCAGTTTGACAAGTACATATCTTGTAGTAGTCCTGTTGAGATTTACTCTGTTTGGGGTGTGCTGGGCTTCTTGGACATGTACATTCATCTCCCTCAATAGAGTCTGGGAAGTTTTGCACCATTATTTCCTCCAAAACTCCTTCTGTCCCATTTCCCTTCTCTTCTCCCTCTGGAATGCCTATAATGCATATGTTTGTGCATGTGTAGTTTTGTGTAGTCATTCATATCTCCAAATCCCTGCTGCATCTTTTCTATCTTTTTATCTATCTGTTCTAATTTCTGTTTGATTTCAGATGTACTATCTTCCATATTGGTAATTCTTTCCTCTGTCTGTTCAAATCTGCTGTTTCGTGCTTCCAGTATGTTTTTAATTTCTTGGATTGTGCCATTCATCACATCATATCCATTATCTTTTTATGTATTTTTACATTTTCTTCAGTATGTTCTCCTAGTGTCTTTTTTTTTTTCTTCCCCTCCCCTGCCCTGTTGTTTTGCTGTCTGTGTCCATTCGTTATGTGATCTTTAGTATCTATTTCTCTCTTTTTGTCTTCTTCTCTTTCTCCTCTAGAATTCAGAAGGACTCATCCTGGGTACCTCTGATGTGGAGAGAGGTTCCCTGTCAATTGTGCCACCTCAGTTTCTGGTCTCTGCTGTGCTTCATCTTGTCTCTCCCCTTCATCACTTTTTGTTGTGTCATCATTTTGCTTCATGACTCACTTGCAGGGGCTCTGGCTCACCACATGAGCACTTGGCTTACCACATGGATACTGGCTAACCATGTGGGCACTGGCTCACCATGCAAGCACTCATGTGGACACTTGCCTCACCACATGGGCACTCATGCGGGCACTTGCCTCACTGCATGGGTACTTAGCTTATGACATGGACATTTGACTCACCACACAGGCACTTGCATGGACATTTGGCTCACCATGTGGGTACTTGGCTCACCACGTAAGCACCCACATGGGCATTCAGCTCACTGCGAAGGCACTTAGCTCACCATGTGGGTACTGGCTTACCACACAGACATGCTTTCTCTTTTCCTTTTCATCAGGAGTCCCCAGGAATCAGACTGGGATTTTCCAATATGGTAAGCTGAGGCCTTATCAATTGAGCCACATCTACTGCCCACGGTATCTTAATAACATTAATCTCTTCCCTTACTTCATTAAGTTTATCCATGGTATTTGTTTGGACAGCTTTGATTTGTTGTTTGATGTTCTGCATCTCTTCCTGGTTTTTATTTTGTTCATTGGACTGGGCCATGTCTTCCTGCTTCTTGATACAGTTTGTTTTTTGTTGTTACTGTCTGGTCATCTTTTTATCTTTATGGGTTTATTCAATTGATTAGCCTCTCTCTCTATGCTAGGATTTTATTTATCTGCTGTTTGTTGTATGTGTTAAGTTTTCTCTTTGTTACTTTGTTCTTCTTTTTCTATTTCTTTGATGTTGTCTATGTTTCCCTGAAAAAAAAAGATTAGGGCCAGAGAAAGCAAAAGAGGTAAGTAAAAAAAAAGGATAATAGCAATACTAATAGTAAAAGTTAGAAGAGGAACTATACAAGAGCTAGGAAAATGAATATTTAACTCATGTAGGCAATGTAAAGTAATAAATAATAAATAAATAAATAATAAATAAATACAATAAATAAATAAGTAGTAATAAATAATAAAATAAAAAAGTGAAGTACCTACAATGAAATGGGAAAGTGAATAGAGAAAAATATGTAGAATGAAGTAAAAAGCCTGAATGCTGAGGAGAGGGGGAAAGAGATAAGAAAGGACAAAAAGAAAAAAGTTAACAAAAGAGAGAAAAATAGAATAGACAAAATAGAAATAAAAACCAGAAAAAATTGAGCACTAAACAGAGAGTTGGAATGTAAAAACAACAGAAAGCAGAAATTGGAAAGATAAAGGAAGGAAAAGAGGTAGCATTGGTAGACAAAATGGGTGTATACAGAAAAGGAGAAATCAAGGAAGGGGAAACACAGCAAACAAAAAACAAACCTGCAGCACCTAATAAAAAAAATTAGAAAAAAAGGGGGAGAAAGAGGAAAGTAAAACAAGAAAACAAAACAAACAAACAAACAAACAAACACAAGCATGCAATCAAGAAAAATCTAAGAAAGAACAGACTTCCTTCCCTCTTAGGCCCCTGAGGAGCTTCGCAATCTGCTGGTGTTCATCAATTAACTACCTTGCTGTCTTCCCTCTGAGGTTTTGAAGTGGGTTTCAGTCACTAAATTAAGTTCAATTTTTTTTTAAAGTCAACTTTTTTTATTTTTTTGGGGAAAAATAACGACACCCAAGAGAAGCTAATACAAGAATAATGTTTACTTTCCCTCTCCTAAAGTGTCAACTGGATGTTTGATAACCCTATGGATCACTACTCTAGGAGCAGCCAGAAATCAAACTAGGGACTTCATATTTCATATATTCAAGGCTGAAAACTCCTCCACTGAGCTAAACTTTCTTGTTAGGTCACTTTGCTCTTCAGAAAGCTATCCAATCATTTTCCTTTGGACAGGTTTGACTTTTTGCATTTGGATATTCTTGCTGATTAGGAGTCTGTCCCTGCTCCCTTTCTATTCTCATTGCTTTCTTTCCCAGACCAGCAGGAAGCAATAACCTATGTGAGGAAATTCCCCCTCCCCTCTCCATGTCAGGTTGAAATTTAAATGGGACCCTGATGACTGAAATCACAGCAGAAAAATGACACTCAATCCTCTTCCAGACCACCCCCTCCCGGCAGGGGATCCTAAATAGGCTCTTGGAAGCTTATTAAGTGTTTTTTACTGCCATTCTATGTTAGGGAAGTTGAAATTTTGGTAGTTTTTGGCAGGGGACTAGTCAATTACCTGACTCTGCCCTCTTCCAGGCCAAGCTTCTATCCTAGGCCAGTTAGGTAAATTGGGCTGCCTCAGCAGATTTGCCTCTCCCCTCTTCCTGGTGCCATCTTGAGCCAGTTGGTACGCCCCTCAAAGCTCAAAGAGGTTCTAGGCAACCAAACCTATAGAAAAGAAACCCCTCTCCACACTCTGCCAGAAACTTCCCTTCTTGGAGAATGCTCCCTCCCACTGGGTGGCCAGCAGGAGTTGGGGCTCAGCGTTCACAATGGCTTTGCCTTGAAGGTGGGGCTTAGCTGCCTCACAGGTTTTTTTTGCCTCAGGGGCTTTACCTTGACAAACTTGGGGTTTTACCTTAAGCAATTTATCTCTTTGTCCAGCTCTCTCCAGATCAATGCCCTGAAGCCTCCTGCTCTGTGGGTTCCCAAAACAGCTCACTTGGGCAGGAATTTGCCCCCACTCAGCCTTTTTTGTGAGAGAGATGGTGAGTGCACACTTAAACTGATACCATCTTGCTGCTTCTTTTTGTATATTTTCTAAATACTTTCTTTGTGGTTACCCTGGGACTTATATTACACAATCTATATTTATAACCTACTAATTTGAAAAGACACCAACTTTGTTTCATGTTTGCTATCTGGATATGTGCCTTTTCCTTGTTCAACTCTACTTTGATTCTTATAGAAATTAAAGAATAGAGTTATATTACAGAAACAGTATTATTGGGTTTTGCATTTACCCTTTTAGTTACACTTACTGAATATCTTTGTTTCTTTACATTACTACAAGCCAATCTCAATTGTCTTTTCCTTTCAAACTGGAGAATTACCTTCAGTAACCATTTTCAGACAGGTCTTTTATTTACAAACTTTTTCACTTTCTGTTTGTCTGCAAATATTTTAAACTTGTGCTCATTTTTGAAGAACTGTTTAGCCAGGTAAGAATTTTGGTCTGGCAGTTTTTCTCTGTCAGTATCTTAATTATAATATACCAATGTCTTCTCACCTCCTTGGTTTCTGATTCCACTTAGTCTTATTGTACATGAGGAATCACTTTTCTCTTGCTACTTTCAATATTCTATCTTTATCCTTTGGCATTTGAGATTCTGCTTAGAGTATGTCTCAGAGTAGGCAGAGTAGGTGTTTTAGGATTTATCCTATTTGGAGTACATTGCATTTCTTGGACATGTATATATATGACTTTCATAAGAGTTGGAAAATTTTCAGCCATTTATTTCTTTAATTATTCTTTTGCCTCATTTTCTCTTCTCCTCTTCTTGGAAACTCATGGTGCATATATTTGCATACTTTGTGCTGTCATTCAAATCCCTGAAAGACTTCTTGATTTTTTCTATTCTTTTCTCTGTTCTGCCTATATGATTTCTTTTGTCATATCTTCTAGTTCACTGATTCCTTCTTCTGCATGCTCAAATCTGCCATTGCATGACTCTAGTTTATTTTTAATCTCTATTATCATGCTTTCATATTCATAATTTTTGTTGTTTCTTTTTATACTTTCAAAATCTTCATTATACTCACATATCAATTTCATTATATTCTGTAGCTCTATATAAATATTTTTCTCCACCTCCTTTGATTGATTTAGGAGATTTATTTGAAACTTTAAATTAGTTGTTCCAAATTCTGCCTCTCCACTGAAGTCTTAATTGTTTCCCTTGATTGAGCCATGTCTTCCTGTTTCTTAGGAAGTCTTGTAATCTTGATGAAGTAATTCTGAAGGTCAGCTTCTCCATTTTGCTCATATTTTTTTTTGTTGGTGTTTTTGTTGTTGTTTGGTATTGTTTCAAGGCTTTTCTTTGAAGCTTGGTCTTACTTATTCTAGACTTTAGACTAGACATATTTAACTATTCATGTTCTCTCAGTTTATCTTTTTTTTTTTTGCATTGGGCACATGATAAAATTTTTAGGATTGTACTTTCTATGCAATTGTTTCACCTCTAGGAGAAAGCTTCCATTCTTCTCCAGGAATCTTAATTTATTCTGTTTGTTTTTGAGCAGAATATTACCCCAGCACCTGTAGTTCATTTAAATTTTCTCCCTCACTAAGTGCCTCTGTTGCCTTACACTTTTCTTTTCAAGGACCTGTCCTGTCCTAGAAAGTTTAGTTTATATCCCCCTTTTTTTTGTTTACTAAGAGACTTTTTTGCCTCTAGTTTCTTTATTTCCGGGTATCCCATGCTGGGGAGCAAGATGTGATCAGGTCAGAAAGGTGAGTCACTTCAATAAAATCTGTTTTATCTTTTTGTGGTCTGCCAACAGAAACTGGAATGAGCATTTACACCTCTTGCCAACAATTCTACCACTGTCTCTGTCTCTCTCTGTCTCTCTCTCTCTCTCTCTCTTTTTCTTTCTCTTTTTACTTTATGGGCCTTTTAGTATTCAGTACACCGCATGACTCAGAAGCTTGTATTTTGCCTTGGGTCTCTGCAGACATTGATCCTTATGCCTGGATATACCTGGGCTTCTATCTTGCTGCTAAGAATGACTCTATAGTCTACATCTATAGCTGGAGGAAATAGGGCAGTGCTGCCTCTGTGCAATTCCCAAGCTGCATGGTTCTGAGTCTGGGGGAGAAATCTGGAGTGGCAGGTCCAAGATGGAAATTTCCTACCTGATATTGGATATCAACTTTGTTTTTCTTTGATTCAGCTTTTCTTGAGTCTTCTTCAGTCTCTATCATCTTTCAGAGCTCTAAGCAAATGAAATTATGCCCTTTAATTAGGTGATTCTGAGGGAAGACTCTTCCAGAAGATGTTTTACATCGCCATGTTGATGATGTCACACCAATTATTTCCTACAACCTTTTCTTTGTTTAATTTTTAACAGAATTTTACTTTGCTGTTCTTTGATCACATTCTGTTCATATTCACTTTTGTACCTTTGCTATGTTTTTGCATATGTATAATTATTTCCCATTATTATTTAAAACACATGTATTTTGCTCAGCTCCTGGTTGATATTCCTCCTTATAAACTTTGTGACTCTAGTAGCCATTGGCATGGGGAGAAGTGTAGGACAGTTGATGAATGTAGTCCAGCAGCTATGGATCTCATTGATGAACTACTATTTCACAATGAATATATTGAGAAATTTCCAGACCTTTCTTTTTTTGTTTTTAATTTCACCTAATAAGGGTGACTAGTATCATTTAGTAGATGGGGGTCAGAGAGTTTGCATGTCAAGAAATATATCAGACAGTTCTTAACCACAAGGAATTGTGCTCTGGCCTGCACAGCAATCAAGGGTCCTAGAAGACATTTATTAGTAGGAAATCATTTATATTTAATTAAGTTAAATTTAGTCCTTACCTCATTTTATATAATTTCTATGCTTTTTATATAAACATATAAATCAAGGAAGGTTATATTTTGTTTCAAATTTATGAAAATATTTTACTATTTCAGAAAATTATTGCACCAGTGGGAACACTGGATTTCAATTGGCCGGTATGACATGACTATTACAGTCTCCATTTGTAGTTATTGCATGCAGTAAAGAAAATTTGAAAATTCTTTTAACTCTTTTGGAACCAAATATTATTTAAAATTAACAAACATATAAAATGCAGATATTTCATTATATTTTGGAAAAGTTTTTTATAATATCTTGTATTACTGATGGACTAACTATGATATGTATTAGCACACTGATAAGAAATTTATGCTGTGAAGAGTACATGTTGAAAATATAGTTTTCTATTCTTAGATCAATACAATCCCTCTGGTTCTAACACACAAATTATCTACTGGGAGAATTTCCTTTTCAAATTATTCTCTTTTCCTTGTTTTCTGTAAAGAATATGGTGTTTTAAGTATTGAGACTAAATGTATGTTTTGACATTTGGAAGTATTTCAAGACAGGAGATATATTTCTATGATACTTCATTTCTATCCACTCCATGTCATATTAAAAGGATGTTGTTTTGGCACATGTTTCCATAAAACCTAGCTCATAAAGGCAAAGCCCTTATTTCCTTTGTCTCACTTCAGATGTCTATAATTTGTCTAGGCATGTTATTCAAAATAAAATTATTTCCCTCATTCTCTTAATTTATGCAAATAAACCTGGTTTGTTACTTATGTTTTAGTTTACCTTTTATTCTAGTGTCCCCCAGTACCTCTGCACCTTCATTCTATTGTGTTCTTGTACAGATTCATTTATTCTTATTTTAAATACCAATTCATTCATTATAAATACATGAATTGAATTCATTGTCTTCAAGTTCAATGCTTCAGAAATTTTACATAGCAATGTAGATTTTTACCATAAATTGCATTCTTTTTATTTACCTTTTATATTAGCTTATGTAATGTGTTGATTATTTTTAGATTATTCTATTGTTTAGTACACCTTTGAAATTCATCAGAATGGTAAAAGGCATACAGCAAAAATATTTGTTATAATAAGGAGGAGGATCTATTTGATATGCAGGACATCAAATATATCAGGACAAAACCCATTTTTAACCCAAACTGGGCCTCCCCCAAGAACAGTGAAATTGTCATTCCCAGAACAAAAGTTTATGAGTCAAAATAAGTCCAGTAATAATAGTTCAAGGAGTAAATACACAGCTCCTCAGAGTGTTCAAAAACAGAGGGGAGATATTTTCACTTTCAACATTTCTCAACATTTGAGTTGTTTAAACCTATATATTGTCAGATGAAGAAAATGAACAATATGTTCCAGACTAAGCTTTATCAAACATATTTGGCTCCATATTTATAGTCCTTCCTCCAGTCTGAGCTGAGGGTCTTGTCTATTAATAAGTTCCCTCCCATTGTTCTTCTGAATTTCATTTTCTTATCATCTGAACAAAAGAACAAAAAAGAAGATAAACATCTCTGAAATATGATTGAAGTTTTGCAGAAAGAATGCAGTTTGAAAGCACATTTAGAAAATAAATCTCTATAATAGCATAACCATCTTGGAAGTTAAAACCCATTCAAATCTTGAAAGAATTTCCAAATATAAAAGGCTAAAAAAGGAAAGAAAACATCATTGTTCAATGAATGTATTATTGATAATATTGCAAAGCTTTTGTTTTACACATGCATAGACATGTACATATGAAAATACATGTCAGTGTATTGCATCATGCTTTAATTATGTGTCTTATCATAGGTCTTAATAATATATATATTTATATTTTACATAAACATATTTAGAGTTGCTGAATTTATATATGTATACATAAAAAATTGAAAACTGCAGTTTTGTAGAAAGACTGCAAGAATAAACCTCTGCTTACAATATAGGCAATATTTCACATTATTACACAAAGAAAATTAGCTCCCACAGAATGATAGTTTCTGTATAACCCTACCATTATGATTTATGGATTCAATTTCATATTTATAATATTCAATGTTCATATTTTTTATGAGGCTTGAACAAAGAAACCACATGTCTTCAAATACATATACTAGTTTATGACTGCTTGTAGACTTGAAATGGCAGTATTTGTATCATCATTATTTTCCATAAACATCTCTAAATCTCAAGATCATTTTTTTTCAAATTTCAAGCTCACAATACCAGGGATAACCCCCCTCCAACAGAAGCATACTGTTCTCAGGGGTATCACCTAGAAATGGGTTTTTAAGATTTCTTTAAAAGATAAAATTGGAAGCTACACTTATTCTGTCCATATCATTGTCAAGGAATACATGTCTTTTTCCTATATAGTCCTTTTTTCCTATAAATTCTCTTTTATCTATCTATGTCTAATGACTCCTTAGGTTCAACTGTCATACAAGTTATTGTCAGGAAAAGCAACAAGGACTAGATCTGTAACATATGTCCTCATCATCTTCATGGGTTTAAGAAACTAGGCAAATAAATGAAATATGGGGGAATCAAAAGTATAAATTATATACTAAAATGTCTTATAATGGTAAATGATATAGACATTCAGAGCTGAGAGTAAGAAGGCAGATCCTCAGAAAGAAAATAGATAACAGTCCAACCAGTCTGAATATAAAAGAAAGGCCATATTGTTAAACCATGGGGAAAAGCTTTAGAGGTATGAGGAAAGAAGCAAGCATATTATAGAGGACCTAGGACATAATCAACCTCATGAAAAGAACACCATGAATATGTGACCATAACAGAAAAGGCTTAAGTGGCTAGGTGAAAATTTCTCTTTTGGCCTCAATAATATGACTACATAATTTCCTGACATCACTTTTAATGCACTAAAGTTATTTTCCCTTATCTCCTTTGTATTAAATTTCCAGATAGAAAAACCCCTCTTACTGATACAGAAAACTCTAATAATTCTTTAATATTTATTGTTAACAACTAATTTTTGCTGTTTTGCCTATGTATGATTTTTCCCTATTGTAAGAACCTTTTAATGTTCATTTTCTCTTTGTCAGCTGTTCAATTTTTGTTCTTTCTCTACCTTCCTCTTTCCCTAAATAACTTTAACAAAGTGCTTCTAACAATTGGCACAAACACACAATTACAGTAGCACTAGATCCAATGGAAAACATGGGAAATACATAAGCATTATTCCGTTCATAAAAAGCTAATGCATAACTCACTCTTTCATTCTCTGCTACTTCAAATGACAGCTTTTGACAACCATATGTTGTTTTAGATGTTTTACATGCCGACTGTTACTGGACAGTGAACAAATTCTTTGCAGTTTAAAGCCTATGAACTCGTGGTATGTTACAAAGCAGTAATCTCTAACACATATCTCTCGTGTCTACCTGTTCATTGATCCAATATCTTAACTTATGGTCATGCCCACATTCAATAATCACCATTATTGAAATAACAATTCTCGCCTGCTTCAAACAGCAGAATCAGCAGATGCTAAGAGTACTAGAAATCACACCGGCTTTCCTGAATGCTTTTTAGACTGACTCACTGTTTTGGGCACGGAAATATATTTATGAGTGTATTTTCATTCTTTTCCCACCTGTTTTAAATCGTCAAAAGCTCAAGCTCCTGCTCCATAATTTTCGTGCTTCAATATGATCTTTATTATGTCCTTTTATGTACTGTATAGCGAAACTTGCCAAAAAAAATTGCAGAGAGGCATTAAGAGTAGTAAAAACTCTGTAACACTCTGGGAAAAAATCATCCTTTAGCTATAGAAATGAGAATAAATAAAACATAAAAAACAATATTTCTTAGGAGACTTGACATTTAGGTTTTTGATAACATTGGTTGAATTATTAAACTTTTGTAAGTCTTAATCATAGCCATAGTTATTCAAATGTATGTAGTTTTATATAAAACACATTTTATATGAGCAATTCTTACATGCCAATTTTTTTCTCTCTCTAAAAATTTGTTTGGAATTTTTATAAGTTTATAAAAATGATATCAAAGTTATTTTATTTTTGTCTGGTCTAGGTAATTCAACATAATTATTTTTCAATTCATCCATTTTGTTTTTGTATCAATATTCATTCCTCTTTATTACTAATTAGAAATCAACTGCATGAAAAATCACAATTTTTGTATCCATTCACCTGTTGACAGACATTTTGGCTTTTTTCTAAGTTTTGATAATTTTAAGTAAAGCTATTATTAACATGAGTGCACATTTCTTTG
The DNA here is from genome assembly GCF_030445035.2 of Dasypus novemcinctus. Taxonomy (NCBI): domain Eukaryota; kingdom Metazoa; phylum Chordata; class Mammalia; order Cingulata; family Dasypodidae; genus Dasypus; species Dasypus novemcinctus. The sequence continues at coordinate 111,370,680 of NC_080673.1, read as the reverse complement.
TACCCATTTGTTTCCATGCATTTTAGGTATATAGCTAGGAGTGGAAAGGCTGGGCGGTATGGTTGGTGTATGTTTAACTTTTAAAGAAACTGCATAATAGCTATCCGAAGGATTACACATTTCCATAAGCAGTATATGAGAACTCCAGATGATTCGCATTGTTACCAACATTTGACATAATCACTCTATTTTACTTTTAGACCTTTGAAGAGTAAATTTGTAGTAGTATCTCTATCTAGAAAATATGATTTTAATGCTAATTTGCATTAACTTAATGACTAATGATGCTGAGTATATTTTCTTCTTTTCAAAGACATTTTTGGTAAGGGTGTCATCAAATCATTTGTCCAATTTTTATGTTTCATTTCTTTTTTTTCTCATTAAGAGTGTTCTTATATATTAATACATGATAGAAGTTCTTTATAGGTATGTGATTTGTGAGTATTTTTCCCTGTCTGTGGTATGACTTTTCATTTTTTTAACATGGTCTTACAAATAGCAGAATTTTTATTTTGATGAAATCAAGTGTACATTTTTTTTCCTCTTTGGATCATATTTTCAGTATCATATCTAAGGAATTTTTGCCTAATTCAAGGTCACATATTTTCTATGTTTTCTTCTAGAATTTTTACATTTAGATCTATGATACATCTTGAGTCAGTATTTATATAGGTTGGAAAGTATAGATTAAAGTTCTTTCTCTGTCCTTGGATGTTCAATTGATCCAGCAATATTTACAGAAGAATTCACTCTTTCCCCACTGAATTGTCTATGCTTATAAGCTTGAAGTTTCAACTAAGCCTAGACCTACAGGATGCCCAGAATTTATGTACTGAGAGCTTCCATGTTGCTCAAATGTGGCCACTCTCTAAGCCAAATTCATCATGTAAATGCATTACGTTCCCTCCAGTGTGGGACATGACTCCCAAGGTTGAATTTCCTTGGTGCTGAGAGATTATTACCAACCAAAAGTTGGGGATGCAACTAGAAAAGACCTGGAATAAAAGGAGGATATGGTAAAGACAAATGAGTTTATATAGCTAAGAGACGTCAAAATGAGTCAGGTGGTCATCAGAGGAGTCACACACACATCTCAGCAGGATCTCAGAAACAGCCAAAGTAGATACAACCAGATGTAGGGTGCTCCTGAAGGCTACAGAGACACACAGGTCCTACAGTCATGACAGATGGCTCTGGAGTTTGGTGCCTTGCCAGTGTGCCCTACTTTGGAATTTATGCTCCTGAGTGTGGAGGAATTGGACTCAGATGTGACCTCTCTATGCTTGCTTCTTCTGTCACTTTTACTGAACCTATGGTTGGTCCTGGAGTTGGTGTATGCTCAGGAGACTTGAAATTTGGGACTGTCTATATACAGCTGGGACGTAAGCCTGAGCAGAGTTGCAACACTTACTCTCTGATTTGTTGTACTTACCCAAGTCAGCTAACAGGGAGGTGAGGATGGTCAACCACCACACCAGGGAACTGAGAGAGTCTATAGCTTCAAACAGGAGAATTTCATCCATCAGCCATGTAGATCTAAGCCCCCTCTTGATTTAGAGGTGGAGTGGACATTGCCATCCCAGGGTCCTCAGGATGGAGGAATGAAATATGGATTAGAGTGAACTTACTGGCATTTTACTATAGAATTATTGTGACTCTCACAATGGAAGAAATTATATCATTGATGTGGAGACAGTGGCCACGGAGTTGCTGAGGGCAGGGGGGAGAAAAAAGAGGTGTGATATTGGAGGATTTCCGGACTTGGAGTTGTCCTCAACAATGTTGCAGGGACATATGCAGGACATTATATCTCCTGCCATAACCCACTGAATGGATTGGGAGAGAGTGTAGACTACAACATAAACTATAATCCATGCTGTATAGCAATGCTCCAAAATATACTCATCAAATGCAATGAATGTACCACAATAATGAAAGAAGTTGTCAATGTGGGAGGGAAAGAGATATAAAAATCCTCTTCCCCAAGAACAGGGTGGGCAAGGCTGATCAGTCATCTGACTTTTGATTAGAAAATTGGGATATCAAGTTCCTGGTTCTGACGACTGCTATTGTTTCAATCCACATTGGACAAAGATGGTAGCCACCTTTGTTAAACCCCACCCAAGACAAAATATTAAAAATGAAAATAGTCTGGGATAGCTATGGAAGATAATCAAGTGCACCAATGTATGCTTTCTAGAAGTCCCAGAAGGAGAAGAAAGAAGTGGCAGAAATAATAGTCAAAGAAATAATGACAGAGAACTTCCCAAACTTAGCATAAGATGTGAATTTGCATATTCAAGAAGCTCAGAGAACAGGAACAGAATGAGCATGAAGAAAAATACACTTCATCATATATTATTATGCTATAGATTGCAAAAGACAAGGAGAGAGTTCTCATAACTGCAAAGGAAATGAATTATTATGTTACATATATTCATATTGAATGCTGATTTCTCATCAGAAAACAGAGAGAAGCAAAAAGGCAGTTGGCAGAAATACTTAAAGTACTGAAGGAAAACAACTGCCAGCCATGAATTTTATATCTGGCAAGAGCCTCTTTCAAAAATGAGGGGGAGATTAAAACATTCTCAGTTGAACAAGCTGATAGAGTTCATCACTAATAGATCTTCCCTATAAGCGATGCTAAAGGTATTTCTTCAGACTGAAAGGAAATGACACAAGGCAGTATTTCAAAGCAGCATAAGGAAATAAAAACCTGCAGTAAACATAACCATTTGGGTAATTATAAATGCCATTATTATTGTATTGTATTGTTTGGTATGTAATGCCACTTCTTACTTCCTACAGGTGTTAAAAGAAAAACGCACAAAATGCAATAATAAATGTGTTTTGGACGTACAATGTACATATATGTAAGTGTTAGCAAGTACAAAAAATGGTGGGGGTACAGAGGTGTATAGCAAAAGTATATGTGCTTGCTACTGAAGTTAAGTTGGTATCAAACCAAATATAATTGTTATATATTTACAATGTTAAATTTTTTAAAGATTTATTTATTTATTTCTCTCCTACCCCCCCAGTTGTCTGCTCTGTGTCCATTCACTGTGTGCTCTTCTGTGACCACTTCTATCCTTATCAGCAGCACCTGTGTTTCTTTTTGATGCATCATCTTGTTGTGTCAGCTCTCCACGTGTACGGTGCCTTTCTTTGGCAGACTGCACTTTCTTTCATGCTGGGTGGCTCTCCTTATGGGGTGCACTCCTTGAGCATGTGGCTCCCTTATGTGGGGGACTCCCCTGCATGGCACAGCACTCCTTGTGTGGATCAGCACTGTGCATGGGCCAGCTCCACATGGATCAAGGAGGCCCGGGGTTTGAACTGCTGGCCTCCCATGTGTTAGGAGAATGCCATATCCATTGGCCCAAGTCCGCTTCCCTACAATGTTAAATTTAACCCTATGGAAACTACAAGGAACACAGATGAAAAATATAACCAGGGAAGCAGATGTGGCTCAAGCAATTGAGCTCCTGACTACCATATAAGAGGTCCAGGATTTGATGCCCAGGGTTTCCTGGTGGAGGCAAGCTGACCCATGTGGCGAGCTGGTCCATGCTGAGTGCAGGCCACAGTGCTGGCCGGCACAGAGTACTGCCCCACAGAGGAGTGCTACCCCAGGTGAGAATGCTGGTACATGCAGACAGCTGGCACAGCAAGATGACACAACAAAAAGAGACACAGAGGAGAGACAATAAGATATGCAGCAGATCAAGGAGCTGAGGTGGTACAAGAGAATGATCACCTCTCTCCCACTCCGCAAGGTCCCAGGATCAGTGCCCAGAGCCACCTAATGAGAATACAAGCAGACTCAGAAGAGCACACAGTGAATGGACACAGAGAGTAGACAATGGGGCGGGGGGGGGGGGGGGAGAAATAAATAAATCTTTAATATCTATAACCAGATAGAAATGAGAAGTCATTCAATATGATACAGCACAAGAAAGCAAATAAATATAAAAGTAGACTTTAATGGAAGTGGCTGTTACATATTTAGGATGTTAAATTTTAACCCCATGGTAACCTCAAGGAAAATACATGAAAAATATATTAAGACTGAAATAAGAAGCACTCAATATGGTGTAATACAGAACTGCAAATATTATGCATTAATGAAAGTAAGGACAAAAATGTATAAGACTCACAAAGGCTAAATAGCAAAATGGCAGAACAATGTCCTATAAGTAGTGACTTTACATGTAATGGATTAAACTTTCCAATCTAAATGCAGAAATTGGCAGAATGGATAAAACACATGACGTGATTATATACTGCCTACAAGAGACTCACCTTAAGTCAAAGATACAATAGTTTGAGGGTAAAAGGATAGAAAACAATATACCATGCAACTAATAACCAAAAGAAAACAGGGATGGCTATACTAATATCCAAAAAAAAGTAGACATTAACTTGTCAACAATTATGAGGGAAAAAGACAGTCATTACATATTTACAAAGGGGAACAAATCAACAGGAAGATGTAACAATTTTACACACACACACACACACACACACACACCTAACAGCAAAGTCCGAAAATATTTGAAGCTAATACTGAAAGATTTGAAGGGAGAATTTGATGGTCTACATTGTCATAGAAGCATTATTCACAATTGCCAAAAGATGGAAGCAACCATATGTTCATCAACCAATAACAGATAAAGAAAATGTAATACATAAGGACAAAGGAATATTATTCAGCTATAAAAAGGAATCAATTCCTGATACATGCAACAACTTGGATGAACCTGGAAGACATCATGTTAAGTGAGATAAGCCAGACATGAAATGACAAATATTATATGATTCCTTTGATTTGAAACACTTAGAATAAGCAAACTGATAGAGCCAGAATCTAGAATGAGCAAACTGATAGAGCCAGAATCTAGAATATGGGTTACCAGGGGACAGGGTAAGGATAGAGAATGGCGCATTAAGATTTAAAATGTATAGGGTTCCTATCTGGATTGAATGAAATATTTTGGTAAAGTATGCTGCTAATGGTATCACATTAACAGCACTGAAATATATTTCTGAATATGATTAAAAAGGGAAATGCTAGATTATATATCTGGTAACAGAAAAAAAGATTTTTTAAAAATTCCATGTGCTTACATTATATAGTAAACCCTAAATTCACTACAAAAATGTGCTATCATCAATTGTAACAAATGCTTCACAGAAATGCAAGTTGTTATTGGTGCTGTGGTGTTTTAGTTTGCTAAAGGATGCTTGGAGCAATATGCCAGAAATGGTTTAGCATTATTAATAGGAATTTATTAGGTTAAAAGCTTAGAGTTCTGAGGCTGTGAACCAAATAAAGGTATCATCAGAGAGGCTGTCTCACTGAAGGTTGGCTGTTGGCAATCAGGCATATGGTCATGCCATCTAAGGATGCTTTCTCCCCAAACTCAGCCGTGGGTGATCAGGAATATGGCAGGGCATAATGGCAGCTCTGTCAAAATCAAGGCATCAAGTGAAGCTCTCCCTTGAGCTCAGCTGTGGGCGATCAGGCAAATGAATTGTCTCTTCTTTCTTCTCCAGGCCTCTCTCTCAGCCTGTCAGGGGCCTCTTTCAGTGCCTCTGTTCTCTGCTGATTCCAGCCTCTGGCTAATGAGACTTCTCTTTCAGCCTCTCAGAGTTTCTCTGTATCTGCTGATGTTTTCTATGTATCTGTTTTCAGTCCTCTATTTATAAAGGACTCAAGCAAAAAGACCAAGACCCATCCTGAGTCATGCCTCACTGAAGCAATCCGTTCAAAGTTTCCCCCAACTGAATCCAATGCAATCAATGGGTCCCACACCCACAGAAATGGATGAGTTCTAAGAACACGATATTTTCTGGGATCCACGAAAAGCTTCAAACAGTCACAGATGGTATTGGGAATCAGGTATTTTATGCATGATTGTTCTACATGCATAAATCCACAACTTCCCTAATAAAGAAAAAAATGAAAAATTTGTTCCATTAAAAAATGAGTGCTATCTGAATGGACATTTCTCCACAGGAAAAAAAAAAAAAGAGCACTAAGCATATGGAAAGATGTTCAACATCATTATCCATCAAGGAAATGCAAATTAAAACTACAATGAGATACTGCTTCATATCCAATAGGTGGCTATCATCAAAAAGTCAAATAATCACAGGGGTTGGCAAGTGGGTGGATAAATTGAAACACTCATACACTGCTGGTAAGAATATACAATGCTTCAGCCACTTTTGAAAACAGTCTTGCAGTTTTTCAAACTGTTACACATGTTGTCACTATTTGATCCAACAAATCCACTCTTAGAAAAATACCTAAGAGAAGTAAAACTTATGTCAACCCCAAAACTCATACACAAATGTTCATAGTACCATCGATAACAACCAAATGTGGAAGCAACCCAAATGTGCATCAGCTGGGTAAAATAAAGTGTGAAATATCCATAAAATGGAATATCTTCTGTCATAAAAAGGAATGCAGTACTGATACATACTACAACATGTATGAACCTTGAGAACATTATGCTAAGTTAAATAAGTCAGTCACAAAAGATGACATTATATGATTCTATTTATATGAAATGGCCACTAATCTACATTAGTGTTGCCTAGTGTTGGGGGGATTGGGATTTGGGAATGATAGCTAAATCATACAGGGTTTCTTTTGGGGGTGAGGAAAATGTTCTAAAATTGATTTTGGTGATGGCTGCACAAGTCTGTGAATATACTAAAACTCAGTGTATTGCATACTTTAAAGGGTGATTTGTATGGTATGTAAATTATATCTCAATAAAGATTATGTGTATGTGTGTGGAAAGAGAGAGAGAGAGAGAGAGAGAGAGAGAGAGAAGTAAGCACTTCTAGATTAACACAAGTTTTATAATGCTGGCATACATGGTACCACACAGACACTTGATAATAAATAGGTTTCCTAGAGGAAGTGACAGCTGAGTGGTAATATAAAACTTAGATTGCAATAGATAGTTAAGCATAGGCCATTCAAATGAGAAAAATATTCCAGGTATAGAAAACTGCAGATGACAGGACTCGGATGTGATAAAAAAAGATTAGCACGTGAAGCAAATTGAAGAAGCCCAATATGTAGACAGTTGGGAGCTAGTGGATGAAGTAAGAAGAGTAACCATAAAGCTGGAGAAGATTGAGCCTAATAAACGAAGATAAATTTTTGGACTTTTTCTAAAATATTTTTGAAGAACCTGTTAGGGGAATGAATTTATAAAATATACCTGATGATACATTTGCCACTTTTGAAATAGAACTTATATGTAGCCTCCAAGAAAAAATAGTTTATATGAGAAAATTTACATTTTATTTAACCATAATTAAATTTTCTCTTGACATATTAAAATGGAAAAAATATTAATTTCTTAAATCTGCATCAGGTATTTAAAAATCCTAAGAATTTCCATGTTAGATGCCTTCCTAATTCACACAAAGAGAGCTAACTAGTTCAAAACACCATGTAGATTTATTAATTAGTGGGAGCACCTAAAAACAGAAAGGGGAGGGCAAAATTGGAATTTGGAATTACTTTAATTTGATTTTTGATTTACTCTGTGACATCTCAGATAGTTAACTACTTTATTTGCAACATTAAATATACAAATATCTATCTTTAATTCATTTGCATTTGAAAAGATTAGTACCTGTGAACATTAAACCAATAAAAATAGCTACTATTTACTGAGCACTTAGCAAGTGGCATGCATTGCATTAGCTGATTTACATTGTTACCTGAATTATATTATCAGTAAGGCATATTTTTTAAATGTTCCCTCTTAAGCATGTGTTTTTAAGGGCAGACTCAGTTCACTCATCATAAAAGTTGGTATACTCTCTTTACAGTTACTTAACACCATACATCTTAGGTAAACATTGAATCAATTATTTATATACCTTCCAGTTTTACATTTAGCAATAAAAGGTACGTGTTCAAACTATAATTAACTTCAAATTCATTCATTGTCTTTCAAAGTCACTTCCCACCCATTAGCAAGACCATTATGATTTCACATAGTTGGCAACAGTTTTATTTCTATCATGACAAAGACAATAATACGTTAGAGGTATCCATTATAAAATAAATAATAATGCTAAATTCTTTAGCTTTTCTTGAGGCTATCTTCTGGCTTTGAAAAAGTTAACAGGCATAACGGGCTTATAAATTTTTTTGGGATACCAGAGGCAGGGGACTGAACCCAGGACCTCATATGGTGCTCAGCCACTAACCATGTAGGCACTGGGAATGAACCAAAGACATCCCATGTGGGAGGCGGGTGCTTACTGCTTGAGCCACAGCTGCTCTCTCAGGCTTTAAATTTTTGAAGAGGATAATTTTTGTCCAGGGAAGAGACATGTTAAACTTATCATCCCTCCTTTCCCTAAGGCATTAGCTAAATTGTGGCCCAGAAGGGGAAATATGTGCTTGAGGCTTTGCCCAGCAAGAACTAATAGGAACCATATTCAGCAGCCACCTTTATAGTACATTTCTAAAAAGTGAACTCAGTCTCCAGTCATACCAAATGGTACAAATAAGCTTTCCAGTTTTGACCTTAGCTAACAGGGCAGCAACCAGACAAGCTGACCACAAAGAAAATACACTTTATTTTTAAAGCAATTACTTCTTGCTTGTAAAATCTAAAAGTAGCCTAAATGGGGTGGGTGTGGAGGTGGGTGTGGGGTGGAGTATGGGCATCAGAAAGGAGGAACTGGAAGGTAGAGGGGTCATTTCCTTTCTTTCAAATAGCTGGAAAAACTGCCAAGGGAAAATCATATATTGAAAAAAGGTAAACAATTGTTTCTATCAGTCTTACCATTCGCGTACAATTTTCTGTCTCTTGAGTATGTGCATGTGCGTTTAACTCACTGTATTTAGGATATAATTGCAAAGAAGAAATGCTTGCCTCTCAAATAGGAAAACTATCCCTAGGTATTTTTCTTGACCCTGTAAAAGTAAAAAAAAACATGAAATTATTTTGCCAGGAGGAACAGATGTTTCTGTTGTATTTTTCTTACTCCCTGGGCATATTTGAGAATTCTAAATATAAACGTTCACACAGACAGGGCGCAAACACACAGGAAGTTTGGGGGAGTGTGAGGATTCGTTTAGGCAGATTCAATCTGATTCACAACTTTGTACATGAATCAAAAATCAGGAATATTGGAAAAAATACCATTTTGCCATATTAATATGTGTATGGCATACATCTTAAAAGGAAAGCAAATTCAGACAGCAAGCCAATTTCATGACTAACAAACTGCATAAAGAATAAATGGGTAAAAGTTCCAAAACTTACACATACTAACTTTATTTAACTTCATCCTCCTAATGCCCTTATATAACAGATTTAATGGAGTCACATACATAAAGTTCTAAATTTCACTTGTACTTGGCAGAGTATTATATTTTGAATAAAATAGTCAAAATCTCTTTTGGCTGAAGTGGTCTGGGTATCAAAGTGAATATTCACTAACACATTACTTAGCAAATAGTTTTATAATAGTCAATATAGTCTAATAATCTAATTTTTCTAATCAAGATACTATAAGAACTACTAAGGTCTAAACATCTATGGGCTCCTAGTGACTAGAACTTTAATCTCCATATTTACAAGTATCCCTCTGATCTATAGAATAAACAGAAAACAGTCTCCTTTTTATGGTGATATAGTGTATGTCATGAAAAAAGTATATTTTATTAAGAGTACAAATAAGACAAAACACCTTGAGATCAACTCATTCAAAACCAATTTTTTTTTTTTTTTGGCAATTAATCATGTCAATTTTTTTCATTTTATATTCAGTAACACTCAGCAACAAAACAATGACTAAGGATATATTTTGCGACTCATTCTTTCTGGCATATTATTCCTAGATTACACTGCTATATATCATATTATAGGAAATTTTAAGACCTTAAATAATTTGTTTACTTGTTAGATTAAACCTAGAATTGCTTTTATTATTTATTTATTTATTTATTTATTTATTTATTTATTTATTTATTTTTGGAATTGCTTTTAAGAGAAAAATTCAGTTTAGGCTTTCAGGTAATTTTTAGCCTATGTAGTAGAAATTATTGGTCCCTCCCACAGCTTCCCCTACTTAAAAGTATATTAATCCTCCAGCTACTGTGAGTGGTGGTTGAAAATGACTCACACTACCTTCTCTGGAGAAAGCATTTGGCAGAAATGGAACCCCCTAGATGAGGTTATGCTTCCCCTCCCCCTCCTGAGCAGGAGCAGCCCACAGGCAATAACTGACTGATCCACATACCCAAAATGTCACCATAGTCCCCTGTTAGAGTATGAAGGTCTGGGATTAAATTCAGTCCTGACTCAGGTCTATCTCATTGTGGATCTAGCAGGTGCATTAAAACAACCAATGGTCATGACCCCTATTTCTGAAGATATAATCAAAACAGACATATTTAGCATTTGGCAGAGCCATCATTTTATTTTATTTTATTTTTTATTTAGTAAAAGCCATTGTAAAAGGAAAGACAAAGTAGAAAGCCCTGAAATCTATCCTACCTCCAGCCAAGATGGTAAATCAGAAGCAATACCATAACCTGTGCAAAAAGAAAGATATTAGTGTTATCCTCAACAATTTAAAATCTGGGTTGCTACCAAAGATATTCTCCATTTAATTCATCATTCTACACTTTAAAATCTAGATTGATCATGTTGGACAATAGTTGACTATTACAAACTTTACCAAATAGTGCTGTTTTAGTGTGGCATCTTGTCATCCAGGTATGGTGTTTTATCCAGAGCAGATTAATGCAAACTCTGCTACATATTGTACAGCAATTGATTTGGGAAAAGCATTTTTTCAATGCATACTAAAGGAGAAACAAAAGCCAGCCATATTGACATGGGATGTGTAAGACTATGCATTTACTGTCTTTCCTTGGGACTGTGTTCATTTTTCTGCTCTCTGTCAAAATATACAGACTAACACATTAGTCCATATGGTTTATTATATTACGTTAGTGGGAATCAAATGGCAAAAATTTGCAAGTGGTCTGGAGAAATGTCGTAAGCCCACATGGACTGTAGAGAGTGGGACATAAACCTTACAAATATTCATTAGCTTGGCTAATTTGAGAAATTTTTAGGGGGTTAATAGTTCCAAGGCATGCCAGAGCTTCCCCTCCAAAGAAATGGGTAGGATATTGCACTTGCACCACCTATCACTAAACAGAAACACATTACATAGTAGGTATTTCCAGATTTTGTAAATAGCATATTCCATAGTTTGGAATACTGTTGAGACCTGTTTATCAGATGTTTCAGCAGTCTGCTAGATTTGAGTGGGCCTCAGAGGGATTACAAAAGTGTTCTGGAGTAAGTTCAGCTGTGGAGCAAGCAGCATTGATCATAGGACAAGGTGTCTAGGCAGATCGCATGGCACTTGAGGAGACTAATAGAGAAAAAAAAATGCCACAATGCCATGTAAAGCCTCTGAAAAGAATCAATAAAAAAGCACAGCACAGACAACTACGGTTCTGGAACAAAGGTTTTTACTGTGTCTGGGAATGAACTATAAACCTTTACAAGAGCAGCTGAGAGAACGCTACAATGATTCATGGCAAGCATTAGAGTTGGAGAAATTGATATGGACTTAACTTTAGCCTAATATAGATACAGATGTTTGCATATAAAGTATTTATAGATTTGTATATATACCTACTTGGTATATTCATTTATTTACTTGCTCTGTCACCTGAAATTCCTAGAAGCAGCACCACCACAGTAGCAACAAGCAAACCTGGAATCCAGATCTTGGCTCTAGTACCACTAACATGAACCAGGACCCTTAAGTGATTAATTCCAGAATTGGGGCAGGAAATATGCAAGATGACCCTGGAACATCTTTTTATACCATGAAATAAGGAAATGCTTAGGGAAGAAACCCACTGTTATAGGATATGTCAAAAGTCACAGAAACCAAATTCAAGAACTACTGATGGCAAAAGCTGGAAAATTTGAGCAAAAACATAAAGTGAAATATATATATATCCATTAGTCAATTATGATATAAATAAATGATTGAACAAACAATAAATGTGAGAGAACAGACAATTCTTATATAGAAGAGTTCCAAATAACTTATATAGATTCTCTTCCTTCCAGAAAGTGTAGCAGAACTCCCCATAACTTAAGTACCGAATGTACAGAGTGCCTACCTTCCAAACAGTACAATATGGATAGGAGGGAAAAATAGTAGGTTTACAGAAGAGAAACATGACAAGCACTACCCCAACCAAGTGTTCAAGGTTAATATCAATAGTAATGAGTTATATTCATTGTATGGAACCCTTGATATGATGTGATAAAAAATGACATTTTTCTTTAGTCTTCCTTTCAAAAATATGTAGCTCCCTTTTACCAAATCTGTACACATACAATCTGGCTATGATAATTGTTGAATGCTAACAAGCTTTCCCCTTCCTTGAAGACATAATCTTGACCAAACAGGAACTCTCTCATTTAAGATTTTATCTCTACACCACAGGGGCAGCCCATGGTAATTGAACGACAAAGTGGGTGGGGGCTCTGGGGACCTAATATTTTTTTAGTGTAACATTAAAAAAACAAAGACAAAAAAAAAAGGTGGGACCAATTCTATGGTGCAATTTATGCTCCAGATTTTCCCATATGATCTAGCTGAAGCAAGACTCTATCTGACACCACGTCCTACTTAACCACCTTCTCTGCTTTTCCTTTTTTTCATATAATAAACTTTATTTTCAAAGAAGTTTTAGGCTGCAGAAAAGTTACATCAAAAGTATAGGGGATTCTCATATACCCCACCTCCTGCCTATCACCAATTTTTTTCCTATTAATAAGTTTATATTAATTTGGTACATTTGTTACAGTTACGGAACAAATATTGGAGCATTGCCACTAACCAAGGTCTACAGTTTACATGATGGTTTTCACTTTGCACCATACAATTTTATAAGTTTTGACAAAAAGTATAATGGCTGGTATCTGTCATTGCAATATCATAAAGGACAATTTCAATGCCCTATGTTCCACCTATTCTTCCTTACCCTTCCTCTCAGAACTTCTGGTAAGCACTACCTTTACATCAATGCTACAATTCTTCTGTTACTACCATAATAATGTTTACTTTGGTCCACAGATGCATTTCCCCCTTAAGTTTGTTCAGTCCTCAATCTTGAAGATTTTGGGGAGGTGCCTACTCTGCTTCATATTGAGATGGGGCTTAGATTTTTGGATCAGATAGGAGGAACTGTTCTGCTTGCAGTTGTAGAAAGCATTTGTTTTTTGAGATGGGTTGTCCATCAGCATCCTTTTGTTAGTTGTCCTGGGCAAGTGGAATGAACTGGAGAGTAGGTGTTGGCTGAAACTCTGCTGAGATTCAAAGCTTAACCAACATATGAACATACTGAAGTTCTCTGGAACACATATTTAATAGGTTCAATGCCAATTATAGGTTCAAATAAAAGGGGTTGAAGAGTCATGTGTAGGGAAATTATAAATGAGTGTAACTCTGTTGCATTGGTGAAATGGGTCGTCATATATTACCCAAAGGGTGCTTATTTCCTGGGGTTCTCTGTGCCTTGACTATAGTGTTCAGATGTCTCTAGAGCCCTCAGGAGCACCCCTTTTTGAGGCTTTGTTTACTGTAGTAGTGAGATCCACCTGAGATGTGCATAAGCATAGCCTCGGGAATTACCGCCCAACTCACTTTGAAATCTCATAGCTGTAAAAAATTCTTTTATATTAAATGTTTCCTCCTTTGGCAAGATCTTTTTCCAAATTCATTGCTGGTTGGCACTTGGTATTAATCCCTGAGTACCAGAGAATCTCATACCTGGGAGTCAGGTCCCATGCTGTGGGGGATGGTAGCGACTATATTTGGTGAGTTTGGCTTAGAGAGACGCCACATTTGATTAACAAAGAGGTTTTCAGGGGGTAACTTTTAGGTTATAGATATTATTAGGCTAAGTTTCAACTTTACAAAGATAAGGTTCATAAGTACAAGCATTAATATCAATGTCTGGCATATTGGCCTGTTTTCTTTTATTAGGCACTGCCTAGTTATTCTATAGATTCTTGCCACTCTATTTGAGAATGTAGAAGGACTCCCCAGGATGGGAGTTTAATATTTTATTGGTTATTGTGTGGGTCTCCACCCTCTGAGATAATACCTTATGGCAATATGAACACATTCATATTTCATAAAGATGCACCCGTCCCCACACATTCTCCACAACTGACACCCAGCAACACTGCCCTTCCCCAGTGTTAGTTGCAATAAGAATACCTTCACAATTATATCCTTCACAACAGTCCTTCACTTACCCCGAGTTCACCTGTTCCTTCCTCCACCCCCAGCACAATGGAAAGCCCAATCCAACTGCCAACCCATCACACTGAAACTCCAACACTGTTGAACCCACTCACATCACTGCACCAACATCACCTCCATCCACTGCAAACCACCACCATCCACCTTATCATAGATTGTGCCCTGATTAAACACTGACTTACTACTCTCTACTCCCTTTCTATTTCCTGATAACCCATTTTCCAGACTACATCTATGAGCCTGATCAATATCTTTAGTTCATATTAGTGAGATCATGCAATGTTTGTCCTTTATTGACTAGATTACTTCACTCACCATAAAGTCTTCAAGATTCATCCATGTTGTCACATGTGTCAATACTACATACCTTCCTACAGCTGATTAATATCCCATCATATGTATATTCTACATTTTTCTTATCAATTCATCCATTGATGGACACTTGGGTTGCTTCCAACTTTGGGCAATTGTGAATAATGCCAGGATGAACATTGGTGTGCATGTATCTGTTTGTGTCCCTGCTTTCAATTGTTCTAGGTCTATTCCTAGTATTGAGATTGCCAGATATTAAGACAATTCTATACTTAGCCTCCTGAGGAACTGCCAAACTGCCTCCAAATTGGGTGCACCATTCTACATTCCTTCCAGCAGTGGATGAATGTTCCTATTTTTCCACATCCTCTCCTATACTTGTAGCTTTCTGATGTTTTAAAATAGCAGCCAGTCTAATAGGTGTAAGATGATATGTCATTGTAGTTTTGATTTGTTTTCCCCTAATAGCTAGTGATGCTGAGAATATTTTATGTGCTTTTTATCTATTTGTATTGCCTCTTTGGAGAAGTATCTATTCAAATCTCTTGCCAATTTTTCAAATGGGTTGTTTGTCTTTTTACTTTTGAGATGTAAGATTTCTTTATATATACTGAATATTAGACCCTTATCAGATAAGTGGTTCTAAAATGTTTTCTCCTATTGAGTTGGCTGCCTTTTCATTTTCTTGAGAAACTACTTTGAAGCATGAAAGTTTATAATTTTAAGGAGATCCAGTTTATTTTTTTTCTGTTGCTTATACTTCGGTATAAAGTTTATGATATCATTTCTGAATATAAGATCTCATAGATACTTCACTACATTATCTTCTAGGAGCTTTATGATCTTGCCTTTATATTTAGGTCTTTGATCAATCTTGAGTTAATTTTTTTATAGGGCATGAGATGGTGATCTTCTTTCATTCTTTTGGATATGGATATCCAGTTTTCCAAGCACCATTTGTTGAGGAAACAATCCTGTCTCAGTTGAGTGGGCTTGGTGGCCTTGTCAAATATCAGTTGGCCATATATGTGTGGGTCTACATATTTTTTATTTAATGAATATTGAGTTTCATTTATTTATTTATTTTTGGTGGCCCATTCATTGCATTTGGTGAATACATTTTGGAGCACTGCTGTACCACATAAATAATAGTTTACATTTCAGTTTACACTCTCCCCCAGTCCATTCAGTGGGTTATGACAGAATATATAATGTCCAGCATCTGTCCCTGCAATATTATTTAAGACAACTCCAAGTCCAGAAAATGTCCTCAAATCACATCTTTTCTTCCCTCTCCCTGCCCTCAGCAGCTACTGTGGCCACTTTCTCCATATCAAGGCTACTACTTATTCCATTACTAGTTACAATAGTTCCATAGTAGAATATCATTAAGTCCATTCTAATCCATATTTCATTCCTCCATTCTGTGGACCCTGTGATAGTGATGTCCACTCCACCTCTATATTGAGAGGGGGCTTAGATCTCACATGGCTGATGGATGCAATGCTCATGCTTGCCATTGTAGGCACTCTTGGTTCCCTGGTATGGTGGTTGACCATCTTCGCCTCCCTGTTAGCTGACATGGGTAAGTACAATGAGCCAGAGAGTAGAGTAGGAATTGCAACTCTGCTGAGGCTCAGAGCCCAGCTGGCATATGGATAGTCCAGAGAGTCAAGTCTCATGAGTATACACCAACACTAGCACCAACCACAGATTCAGTAAAAGTGACAGAAGAGGCATGTGTAAAAAGGTCACATCTAAGTCCAACTCCATCATTCCAAAGTGGGGCCCACTGACATGGCACTGAACTCCAGGGCCATCTGCTATGACCATAGAACTTGTGTGTCCCCATATCCCTCAGGAGCACCAGTAGCCAGGGTTGTATTTACTTTGGCTGTCTCTGGGATCCTGCTGAGGTGTGTATAAGCATGATCTCTCTGATGACTTCCCAAATCTTTTTTGAAGACTCTTAGCCATATAAAGTCATTTGTCTTTGCCATTTCCACCTTTTATTCAAGGTCAAAAAGCAGTTTTTAACACATCATCCTACATGTAGGCTGAGATATTCTGCTGGTCTGAGTTGACCCTTTTATTCAAGGTCTCTTTCTAGTTGCATCACCAGTTAGTGATTGGTAATAATCTCTCAGTGCCAGGGAGGCTCATTCCCAGGAGTCATGTCCCACAATGGGGGAAAGGTAATGCATTTGTATGTTGAGTTGGGCTTAGAGAGTGGCCACATTTGAGCAACATAGAGGCTCTCAGGGGTTACCTCTTAGGCACCCTGCAACTATAGGCCTAGTTCATATTTTAGGCACACAGGCTTATAAGCATAGTCATCAGTATCAAGGGTTCATCATTGGGCCATCCTTCTTAATTGGTCTTTGCCATTGCACTTGGAGAATGGTTGCTGTTCCATTGGGGAATGTGAAAGAGCTCCCCTGGCTAGGAACTCAGCAATCCCTCAGTTGTCATTTGTAACTATAACTACTATGAAAATACCCAACAAATATCCAAGCATTTTTATGTACCCTATATACATGCCCTGGGAATTCCCTCCCAACTATGTGCCCCCCATCAATAACACCCCACACCAGCATTCCTCCCCTGCCATGACTGAACTTCTCTGTGGTCCAAAACTTCTTAAAAAATGAAGCCTAATATACTGGCAAATTCAATTAACAGGAAAATGAAATAGTAATGATAGGGTTAAAGGCTAGAAATAGAATACATACTAATTTAGAAAAACTAAAATAAAGTAAAAATAAATTGGGCTATTAAAAATGAGAAATATTATAAAACTTTCTTTTTGACATTTTGCCTTTCATCATTTTGCCCTGTATGTACAGTGGCAAGGCAATTTCTTCCATTTTTTCCTCAATGTCTGCATCCTTTCTTTCTTTCTTTTTTTCCTAATTTTAATTTTGACTTCAAAAAAGTTGTAGTTCACAGTATTTCACATATACAATATAGGGGACTGCCATATATCCAACATCAAATCCTTCACCCCCTTCCCCAGCAATGATCTTTTTACATGTTCATGTTTTATTTGCTGCATCTGATATACAGATATTGAAGCATAGCTATCAAACATGGTTTCATTTTGGTTTACATTATGTTTTATATTTTAAACTGTATAATTTTCTAAATTTTTAGTTACCTTATGTTTTACATTATTATTTACATTTTAACCTGTAGACTTGTGTACACTTTTGGTGTAATTTAACATGTCCTATATCCATCACTGCATGATCTTGTGGAACACTTCTTTGTCCCCCAGTTACCCTGCTTCCATCTATTCTATACCTTTCTCCCCCTCCTCTCAGGGCCCACAGTGACAATCAATCTTGACTACTTGAAGGACCACATTCACAGTTACTTGCAACAATGCTGAGGGCTTGACATACTAGACTGCCCTAGCCCATTGGGAGCCACCAATTCTCTCGAGAAACACAATTCCCTCTGTTTGAGACCATCAGGCCTCCCCAGGATGTGGTTTACCTTAACACTCATTGTTTGGGTCTTCACCAAATGATATAACACACTATGACATAATGAGCACTTTCACACTCCCAGAAGCCTGTCCCTGTACCTTAAACAGGTAAACTTTCTTATTATATTTTCTAAAGAGTTTTCTCAACATTATAGTTTCAACCATAGCTGACAACCTCCTATGTTCAACTGTTCTCCCCAGCCCTCCTCCCAATTCCTTGGGCCATCTGACCCATCCTCTAAACCTTGGTCTCCCTCAAACCCACAAAGCCCCACTCAAAGGTGTCCCTACCTCCCATCTTATTCCTTCCCTGTACAAGTACTTACCTCCAGCTTATCATAGATTTCACCCATGTAAGTGTCAGCTCGCAATCTTCCTCTCTCCTCCAACTTCCTTTAAGCCTATATCCAGTCTATCGCTCTGTGAGACAGCTTGGTTGGTTTGTTTCACATCAGAGAGGTCATGTAGTATTTGTCCTTCAATGCCTGGCTTGCTGCACTCAACATAAGGTCCTCAAGATTCATCCATGTTATCCCATGTGTTTGTACTGTATTCCTTCTAATAGTTGAATAGTATTCCATTGTATGTATATACCACATTTTACTTATCCATTCATCTGTTGATGGGCATATGGGTTGATTCCAACTTTTGGCAATAGTGAATAATGCTGCTATGAACATTGGTGTGCATATATCAGTTTGTGTCCTTGTTTTCAGTTCTTCTGGGTATATACCCAGCTGTGGAATTGCTGGGTCATATGGCAAAACTATAGCTAGTTTTTTGAGTCTACATCTTAACTCTCAATTCAATTCCATTTGTCAGTATGTCTATCCTTATTATAATACCATGCAGTTTTGAACAGTGTACTTTGTACTATGGTTAAAAGTCAGGTAGTGTGCTTCCTCCAATTTCATTTTTCTTTTTCAAGGTGCTTTTGACCATTCAGGGCCGCTTACCCTTCCAAATAAATTTGATACTTAATTTTTCCAGTTCAGTAAAAAATGCTGTTGGAATTTTTATTGGGATTGTGTTGAATTTGTAAATCAATTTGGATAGGATAGATATCTTAATGATATTTAGTTTTCCAGTTCATGAACATGGACTATTCTTCTATTTACTTATGTCTTCTTTGATTTCCATTAGCAATGTTGTATAGGTTTCTGTTTACAAGTCCTTTACAACCCTAGTTAAAGTCATTCCTTTTTATTTGATTCTTTTAGTTGCTATTGTCCCTGGAATTTTTTCTCCTAAGATTGCCCAATAATAATGTACAGAAATACTATTGATTTTTGTGTGATGATATGATATCCTGCCACTTCACTGAATTCATTTATCAGCTCAAGGAGCTTTGCTGTAGATTTTTCAGTTCATTCTACATATAGGATCTGGTCATCTGCAAATAGTGAAAGTTTTACTTCCTCCTTTCCAATTTGGATTTCTTTCTATTGACTAAGTGCTCTAGCAAGTACTTGTAATAAAATGTTAATTGAGTGGTTACAGTAGGCATCCTTGTCTTTCTCCAGATCTTAGAAGGAATCTGTCCCCTTTTTTGAGATCTTGTGCCAGGCTCTGCTTCTAGAAAACTCAATTTAATTCTAACTATTATTGATAAAAGTTAAGTGGAAATTTATTTAGACAAGAGTTTGATTAATTTTCTTCCACAAAAACCCTACTATCAGTTTGTGTTTTCATTTGCTTTCTGAAGTCTATGTATTTAACATTGTCCAGCAATTCATAGCACCCATTCTATAACTGTCATAGATTATTGTTGATAATAAAAATAAAGTTTTGAGCCCTTACCTCATGCAAACAACTGTACTAAATATTTTATATTTATAACCTTCAAAATAAGAGCACTCTTAAGATGCCCATTTAATGTTGGAGCAATTGAAATTTATGGAAATTAGAAAAATCTCCCCTCAGACTATAATATTAATAATAGAAGGGGGCAGTATTTAAGGCCAAATTTAACTCAAACTGTAAACAATACATAGAATTGAGTCTGAAGAACAAAAATCCATTTATTTTTATAAATGTGTATCCTTTTTTAGCCTTTATTCAAACTTAATGTGCATAAGTTCAATATATGATGAAAACAAGAGTAAAATTGGTTGCTACGATTGAAGCAAGTTCCTTGATTCCTGCTCCCTCCCTGGTCACTAAAGTTACTCAATAAAATCTGTGGATTTCTACAGAAACCAGTTTCATAGTGATTATTTTATACTATAGTTGGTTAACAGGCACTTGTCATTGTTTACCCAAAACTTGTTCATTCTTACCCCTTTTTTACTGAACAAAGAATGTACTTTTGAGAAATGAATCATGATTTGCCTAAATTAGACAGGTAATCTCATTCCCATTGAACAATAACTTTTCAAAGGTGGGTTTATAAACCAATGATGACTAAAGATACAAATGATGAAGCTTTTCTAGGGATAGGTATGCTTGCCAAATAAAAATGCAAAGCTTTATAAAGATAAAAAGCACTTTGTCCCCTTCTACTGAATTTCCTTCCTGAAACATGAATACAATGCCTGAAAGTAAAGCAAACATTCTATAACTCTAAACCAAAAAACCAAGATGCTAACCACGGGCAGAGTTGAAAACTAGAAAGAAATGATGGCATATCTGAGTCAGTTCTCAAGTTATGGACTGCTCACCTCTGGACTTCTTGCTTTGAATAACAGAACAACCTAAATTCTTAAAGCTACTATTTTTTCATTGGTATGAGTGGCAGATTGAATTTAGTTTATGAATCCCAAAAAGATAAATATTATGTTTTAAGCTAATCCATTCCTGTCTGTGTAAGACCCATTGCCACCACTTCACTATACTAAGGGGGTTGAGATAGTTCCCCATAGATTGGGGAAAGTGTGGCCATCATTGCCCCGATGTTCTTGGAGGTGAGGTCTAGTGCTCCATCACCACCTAGATCTTAAAGAGGGTGTAACAGAAAGTATGACCTTCGGGCAAGGCTGTGGAAATGGTGGGTGCCCATGAGTCCCCAAAGAGAAGAAGAAACTATAATTTTAAGGATACTGTCAGACTTTGAAATCCAATGGAGTATGCCCTGAAGATTTTCAGAACTCTTAAGGACCCACGACAGTTTCCCTCTTAACCTCTCCTTATGTTAATGCATATATTTATCCTATGTCTGTCTCACCTATATATATTGGAAACAGATAATTTATTTTATAAATTTCAAAGGTCTGCTGCCATTGGGGACTTTTGACCCAAGACAAAATGTATTTCCTTGACTGATTTTGATATGATTTTTTAATTAGCATTGTTACTAAAATGATTTAAAGTTTTGTGGAATATTGTAACATCTTTTGAGATTCAAAGTGTGGCAGTTTGATATTATTTTATGAATCCCAAAGTGAGAAACATTATGTTTGAACTAATCCACTCCTGGGGGTGTGAAACCTATCTGACTAGATTACATCAGTGGACATGATTCATGTTGAATTGCTGCTTTCTTGCTGGGTTTGATATAAAAGGAGGCATAGAGACTCAGACTGGCAAGAGGAAAATGGGGGTCAGCATATTTGATTCTGCAATTTGAGAGAGAGGATAGCTTAAGCACAAAGCCTCCAAAAGACTAGCTCATTGAGAAGCTTAAGAGGAGACCGAACTTGCTGTATGACTTATAGCTTACAGCTGAACTTGGGAAGTGACCTGAACTTTGGATGAGATGGTAAGAGCCAAGACTGATATAGGAAAGAGACAAGCCCTATACCTGGTTGCTCACAGCTGAGCTCCAAGAGTGGGTATATTCTGAAGGGGAAAGCAGAGACCTCTGCAGAGACTGGTGGACATCTTGCTTCATCAAGCGGCAACAATGCCAGGATCAACAGTAGCTGACTGGTGAGAAAACAGCTCTAATGCTGCCTCAGTTTGGAATTTTTGTGGCCTTGGAATTGTAAGCTTTTACTACAAATAAAGGTATAATGGCCAACACATTTCTGATACTTTGCATCAAGAGCCCTTTGTTGAACTATAGTATTTTGTTATTATAGAGTTCCATGCATTCCCACTTGATAAAATATATATTACCAAATTCACTTGACTACCAAATAGGTCACATTTTTACTTTGCTTTTTTTTTGTATACAGTAAAATACATGAGCCCCTCTTGCTGAAAACATTAAAAATCCATTCTCTATTTTGTTATCCTCTTCACATACTCCAAAGGACAACCAAGGTGGCTGAATTTTTCTCACTAAGCCTGTTCTCTCAATACCCACCCCCTACAGCCTGTTAAATGCTTTCAAAATTATTCCAAATTGGGATTGTGGGAAGATGGCATTGGATTAGGTGGACGAGGCTCAGCTCTCTCACAAAAACAACACAGAAAAAGCCAAAAGATGCCCAAGGGACCAGCTTTGGGGGTTGTCAGACCAGGACAGTTCTTCACAACTCTCAGGAGGGTGAAGAACAGAGAGGAAGAACCTGAAACAACAAACTGTGAGTTACTAAACCTCCAACCACCAGGAAGTGTTCCCCTCCCCTCCCCACCCCCAAAATATTAAGCAGGGGTAAAACACCTGGCTTATTGCAACTGAGTGAAAAGGGAGCAAACATCTTCTCTGTAAGCTGTTACACGAGGAAAGGGAATGGGAGTCAGGGGGAACATCTCTTCAGTGAATTTGGCCACAGAGTCCACTTAAAATCACAGCACCAGATAGAAAAAAAACAAAGGAAAACCAAGATACAAATTTTCCACGAAAAGGTGGGCCAATGAGCACCATCTGCTGACTGGTCCGGAAATTGCATAGACAAAAACTGCAATTAGGACTCTGTTCTCTAACTTCTGGGAGAAAATCTGTGCCCCATTAGTGAGACCTTGGCATGATTTTGATAACTTAAGCTGGGCAATTTTAAAGACAGGATAAATTGAACCAAAAAGAAAGAAGAGCTGTGAAAAAATAATAACAATAGGCAAGAGAGAGAACTTGGGCATCAGAGTAAAATCACCAATATATTCAGATGCCTAGGCATCAGCAAAAAATTACAGGCCATACTAGGAAATAGGAAGAGATAGCTCAGGCAAAGGAACAAACCAAATATCCTAAAGAGAAAAAGAATGTAAACAATCAATGATAATCACAGAGCTCTCCTAAATCTATTGAAAGAATTGAAAGAAAATATGACTAAAGAGATAAAGGATATTAAGAAGACACTAGGTGAGCATAAAAAACAGATTAAAAGCCTGCAAAGAAAAGTAACATACCTTGTGGGAATCAACAACACAGTGGATGAGATTGAAAATACATTATAGGCACATAAGAGTAGATTTGAATTGCTTGAAGACAGAATTAGTGATTTCAAAGACAAAACATCTGAACTGGAAAAGACAGGAGAACAGAAAGAGGAGAGAATGGAAAACATGGAATAAGGTCTCAGGGAATTGAATGAAGATGTGAAATGCTAAAACATATTCCTTGTTGGTATCCTAGAAGAAGAAAATGGAAAAGGAACAGAAAGAGTATTTAAGGAAATAAGACTGAAACTTCCCTACCCTTATGAAAGACATAACTATCAATATACAAGAAGAAAATGCACCACAAATGAAATAAATCCAAATAGACCTACCCCAGGACTCCTAATATTCAAGAGAAAAATAACAGAGATAAAGAGAAGATTCTGAAAACAGAAAGAGAGAAAAGCAAAGCATCACATCAAGGGAACCTTGATAAGAATAACTGCCGACCTCTCATCAGAAGCCATGGAGGAGTGAAGAAAGTGGTATAATGCATTTAAGTTACAGAATGAGAAAAACTTCCAGCCAAAAATTCTGCATCTGGCAAAACTGTCCTTCAAAAATGAAGGGGAATTCAAAGTATTCACAGACAAACAAAATCTGATAGAATATGTTACCAAAAGACCAGAATTACAAGAGATACTAAAAGGAGTTCTGAGGTCTGAAAGGAAAAAAACAAAGATAAGCAACTTGGAGAAGAGTGTAGGAAGGAAGATTATTAGAAAGGGTAAATTAAAGGTAAAAAGATAGACAATAGTACAATATGACAACAGAAAGCCAAAGTCAAAATGGATGAAAGAAGTAATGACTTTACAGTAATAACATTGAATGTTATTACTCCCCAATCAAAAGACATAGACTGAAAGAATGGGAATACACACACACACACACACACACACACACACGAGCCATCTATATATTGTCTACAAGAGACCCACCTCAGAAATAGGGACAGAACCAAGTTAAAAGTGCAAGGTTGGAAAAACATATTCCACTCAAATAGTAACCAAAAAAGAGACGGAGTAACAATACTAATATCTCTGGAAAGCCTCCTGGTGGCTCAAATGTGACCTCTCTTCAAGCAAAACAGCATATCGATTCACTACCTTCCCACTGGCACGGGACATGAGTCCTGGATGATCCTCCTTGGTACCAAGGGATCATTACCTAGGGCCAACTAGATATCCATTTGGAAAATACCTTGACTAAAAAGTGGAGATATTAAATACAAATAAGTTTTGAGACTAAAATATTTGAAAGTGAATCAGGAACTCATTCCAGAGGTTAAACTTATGCACATCTTGAGAGGATCACATTAACTTCCACAGTGAACAGTGCCTCAAGCAGGGGGCTCCTGAAGGCTCAAGGACATCTGGACATTATTACCAGGTTAAACAAGCTCAGGAATTCAGTTCCCTCTAAGTGAGCCTTACCTTGGAAAACATAATAACCTATCACCCTGATGTATTGGAGTTAGACTCATTCATAATTTTCCTACACCTGGTTCTTCTGCCCCTTTTATTTGAATCTATAATTAGTACTATACCCATTAAATATGTGCCCAAGAGACCTAAAACTTCTGGCTGTTTATATACTGGATAAGCCCTGAATCTCAATAGAGTTGCAGCCAACACCTACTCTCCAGTTCATCATACTCACCCAGGACAATTAACAAAAGGATGATGATGGACAACACAAAAAATATCAGATTATCTACAACTACAAACAAGACAGTTACATCCATCTTCCCCATGGGATCTGATCTCCATTTCAATTGGAAGCAGAGTGGGCATCACTATCCCAAAATCCTCAAGACTGAGGAATAAACAAACATAAGGCGGGAATGCAACTCTGGACTAAAGTAGACTTATAATTGTAGTAAGGGACTTGTAACATTGCTATAAAGGCAGTGGTCACCAGAGGTTCTGAAAGAAGGGAGAGGGATGAATAGGTGTAGCATGGGATATTTTTTGTTCTGCATAACATTGCAATGATGGATATAGATCATTATAAATTTTGCCAAAACCTATAAAATTGTGCTGGTGCAAAGTGTAAACCATAATGTAAACTATAGACTATGGTTAGTAATAATGCTTCAATATGTGTTCATCATTTGTAACAAATGTTTCATAGTAATAACTCACTGGGGGAACAAATGGAAGAAAATGTCACTGTACATATAGGACAACAGATCTTACAATGATGAAAGGCAAAACTTAAAAAAAATTAATATTTTTTCATTTTATCACAATTTTCTTATTTTTATTTTTTAAATTTAAAGATTTTATTTCTTATTCTTAAAATTATCATTATTTCATTTACTTATTTGTTTGGCTTACTTGTTTGGCTATTTTATTGGCTTCAATTTTGAAGAGGTTTTGGATTGCAGAAGGTTTAAACCAGTATCAGGGGAGGATCACTGGGCTGTGGTGTCAGTGATGGGGAATGCATGGGAGGAAGCTCACTTGGGCATACATATAAGGCATATAAATATGTTCAAATGTTAATAAAGCATTGCCACAGTGGGTGGAGATTCACACAATAACCAAACGAATAGCCAATTCCCATGCTGAAGAGCTCCACCACACTCTCAAAATGGAAAAACTGAGAGTCTTCTGAATACAGGGGCAAAGACTAGTGAAAGAAGATAGTCCATTGACAGGCCCTTGATACTGATGACTGTACTTATGAACCTTTACTTTTGAAACTGAAACTTAGCCTAGTATTACAGGATGCCTAACAGTTGCTTCCTGGGATCTTCCATGTTGCTCAAATGTGGCCTCCATTTAAGCCAACTGAGCATATCAAATAAATATATTACCTTCTCCACAATGTGGGACATGACTCCTGGAGATGAGCCTTCCTGGCACTGTGGGATTACTACCAAGTACCAATTAGCAATGCAAATGGAAAAAGACCTTGACAAAAAGGGGAAAATAGTAAAGACAAAGGAGTTTACATGGATAAGAGACTTAAAAGTGAGTCAGGAGGTCATTCCAGAGGTTATGCTTATACATATCTCAGCAGGATCTCATTGAACTGCCAAGTAGATACTATGACAAATAGCAGGGCTCCTGAGGGCTCTGGAAACTTCCAGACACTACAGTCAGGGCAGATAGCTCAGGAGTTTAGTACTTTGCCAGTAGACCCTACTTTGGAATTTATGCTCCCCAGTGTGACAGAGTTGAACTCAGTTGTGGTTTCCCTACACATGGCTCTTCTGTCCTTCTATTTGAACCTATAATTAGTACTAGAGTTGTTAGGTGTATATTCAAGAGACTTAAATCTTTGGGCTATCCATGTGCTAGCTGGGCCCTGAATTTCAACAGAGGTACAACACCTACTCTCCAGTTCATTGGTCTCACCCAGGTCTACTAACAAGGAGGTGATGATGAACAACTACCATACCAAAGAACAGAGAGAGTCTGGAACTGCAAACAAGAAAGCCCCATCCATTGGCCCTATGGGATCACAACCCCCTCTCAATTAGAGGTTGAGTAGATATAACCATCCCAGAATCCTCAGGATTGGGAAATGAACTGTGGAATGAAGTAGATATATTTGTATTCTACTTATTGGAATTCTAGCAATGGAAGAATTTATATCTTTGATGTGGAGGCAGTAGCCACTGGAGGTTCTGAGGGCAGGGAGCAGGGAAAGCAGTTGTAATATGGGGACATTTTCAGGACTTAGGAATTGTCCTGAGTGACATTGCAATGACAGATACAGGCCATTATATATCTTGCCACAATCTACAGAAGTGGATGGGAGAGATTGTAAATTACAATGTAAAATTTAATCCACACTAAGTGGTAATTCTCCAAAATGTGATCATCAATTGCAATGAATATACCACACTAATGAAGAAGGTTGTTAATATGGGAAAATGTGGGAGGTATGTGGAGCTGGCATATGGGAATCCCATATTTTTATTTGTAACATTTATGTAATCTAGGTATCTTTTAAAAAATAAAATAAAATAAAAAACAAAAACATAACTCAAAAAAAAGATGTTCTATTAGTCAGTCAAAGGGGTCCTGATGCAAAATACCAGAAATCTGTTGACTTTCGTAAAGGGTATTTATTTGAGGTAGGATCTTACAGATACTAGGCCATGAAGCATAATTTACTTCTCTCACCAAAGTCTGTTTCCATGTGTTGGAGCAAGATGGCCACTGATGTCTGCCAGGGTTCAGGCTTCTAGGGTTCCACTCTTCCCAGGTCTTGCTTCTCTCCAGGCTCAGGTGCTCTTTTTTCCCACTAAATCAGCTATAGACTATGAGACTCTCTAGGTTTTGCCTCTCTCCACAAGGTCAGCTATCTACTATCAGGCAAATTTATCTGTCTCTCTCCCTGGGGTTTCAGGGAGAAAAGAGCCATCTTTATTCCTCTATGGCTCAGGTCTTCTCTTTCCAGGGCTTGCTTCTCTTTCCTCTGTGTGCTTATTTCCTAGGTCTGCAGCTCAAGACTCCAGCATTAAACTCCAAATCAAAACTCCAACATCAAAATCTCCAACTCTGTCCTTTGTCATGTCTTTTATCCATGTGTCCCCACCCACCAAAGGGTGAGGACTCAATGCTCTAATGACATGGCCAATCAAAGCCCTAATTATAATTTAATCATGCCCAAGTACAGATCAATTTACAAACATAATCCAATATCTATTTTTGGAATTCATAACTATATTAAACTGCTAGAGATGTTAATTGGGAAAAGTGTGGTAAGGAGAGGATGTGTGTGGTATATGGGAATTCCCTATATTTTCAATGTAATGTTTATGTAATCTAGAACTTCTCTTTAGAAACAAATAAATAAATAAATAAATATCAATTTTATGAACAAAGCCTGACTGTTCAATAGAAAAAATAACTAATAAAACTCTTGAACATGCATTGAACTAAAACGCAATAAAAAATGTGAAAAAAGTAACAAATGGCACTCAACATTCTTTTTCTTCCTGGGTTTGATGATTTCATGTTCTCTATTTTGTGACTGATCTTGTTAAGTATTTATCCATTTTATTCATCAACATAAAGAATCAAGTTTTAGCTTTTTAAATTTTCCTTACTTTTGGTTTTCTATTTTATTGATTTATTTCTTTTTCCTTATTATATCTTTTCTTCTGCTTATTTTAACTTTAATTTTTTTTTGTTCTCTTAGAGCTACTGAAGGTGGAAATTTAGGTAATGTACTTCAAACATTCCTTACTGTCTAACATGTACATTGCAAATTCTAAATTTCCCTCTGAGCCCTGGTTTAGATGCAATCCATAAAATTTCATAACTTGTATTTTAACTATCACTCATTTCCATTTATTTTAGAATCTCCATCCTGATTTCTTCTTGATCTTTGAGTCATTTGGAACTGTATTACTTAATTTTCAAATACCGGGGGCTTTTTAATATCTAAATAATACTAATGTCTAATTTAATCCATCATGGTCAGTGACCATCCTTTGATCACTTCAGTATTTTTATTTTTTAAATTTACTTATTGCTTATCTATCTTGATAAATGATTCCAATATATAGTTTATTTGGAAATTGCTTTCCATTGATTACTTTTTTCCTTGAATATAGGTCATATTTTCTTATTTCTTCACATGTCCAGGATTTTGTTTCTCAAATAACAGACTTTTGGATAGCATATCATAAGGGTATACTAAGAGAAACAATTTTGTTGTAGCAAAAATTTAATTTAGCAATACTCAATCTCAAAACTCTGTCTCTCCTATTTGAGTAGTGGATGAAATCTGTAGTCAGTTCCCTCAGTTCCATCTTCCCCTTTCCTTGGCCTCCTTATTACCATTATTAAGTCATCCAAAAACATACTAATGGTTCACATACATATTTTTAGACCTCACACCCTGTAGATTTATATTTAAGGAGTATGCTCTCTTACATTGTTGCTTGCTGATAAGCCCAAATTCTGTCCTCTAGGTTCTCAAAACAAAATGACTACAGAATTCTGCTTACACTTCATTTGTTCCAGTCCATGAGAACTAGTGTATGTCCTAGACAGAAAATTATATAAATGCAAATTCCACACAGTTTTCTTCTTTTAAGGATTGGCTCTCCAGGTTTTTTCCTGATTTTGGTCACATTCCAGTACCTTCAAATACTTTTAATTATTTCACTTTATCTCAGAGTTTATAATTAATATATCTGGGAAGGTTAGTCCAATTCAACCTAGAAAGACTATATCAATTAACTTATGAAAGGAAAGTGAAACAAACATGAATAGAAAAAAAAAACACAAGAAGTGGGAGATTTTGGCAGCAAAAAATCTGCACTAAAAATAATACTAAAGGAGAAACAGCAAGTTGGTGTTGGAGTAAGGAGCTCCTAGAATCAGCTCCTGCTACAGGGCAGTTAGCAAATACCCAAAGCTCTCTGGAGATAGCTGAAACACCTGTTTGGGGGCTTCAGGAGACCAGAAGAGCATCCTGCAACATCCTTGGGGGAGTGGAAGGTGGAGACTGCCCTTCTGCAGAGAAGAATTGTAAGTTGAGTGCTCCATGTCATGGAAGCCGGTGCCCATTCTCCACTGGAGGCACAAGCCACCTCAGGAGATGTTCCATGACTGGAAATGAAAGCTCCACTTCCCCAAAATGGGGGAGGAAGAGATGGTTGGGCACCAATTTCAGCTATGATGAGGATATTCAGTGTACTGCAGTATGATCCTGAGAACAACTAAGGTTTGAGCCTGTCCAGGTCAAAAAGAGAAGAGGAGCTGCCATCTTAACTCTGAGCTTGACACGAGAGGAAGGGGGTGAGCTCAAAACCCCAGTGCTGGTGGGGACCGGCTCCTTCCCATCCAGATCATGTTGCAGGTCTCACCTAAGCCCCTGTGCCACCTTCAGCAGAGAGGAAGCTGTGGGGATCTGCACCAGCCTCTCTGGAAAATTAGTGGCCAAGCCATGGAGGACGGTGATTGTCCTACTCTGGTGGCACAAGCTGCCCCCTCAGGGGCTGCTCTGTGACAGGAATTGGAAGCTCCATTTCCCAGAAACAGGGGAGGAAAAGTTGGCTACTGATTTTAGCTACTGATTGGGAGACTTGGCTGGCTAAGTGATAACCCTGGGAACAGCTGGGGTGAGAAGCAGCCCAAGTTAGAAAGAGGCCACTGGCCACCATTCTGACTCCACCCCCAGCCTGAGGGGAAGCCGGGCTGACAGTTTCTTTCACGCAGATCTGCCTGCAGCCAGCCTAGGCTTCAGCCCCACCTCTGGCAGGGAGGAGGCTGAGAAGCCCTGCACCAGCCTGTATAGTAACTACAGGGAACTTTGGCTGGCATAGACTGAAAATCAGAAGTCTACCAGGGCAACTTAGGATCCATACTAGATTGTTCCCCACACCTGCAGCTCCATCCCTGCCCGAGGTAGGGGAGAAAGGGATGTGAAGCTCCATCAATCTCTCTGGGCAACTACAGTCTAGGCCTGCACATGGATTGTTCCACATAGCTGTGAATCTGTCCCTACCCCTTGCAAAGGAGAAAGTTGGAAGAAACTTCATTGGTCCCTCATGCATTGAGGGCAGCTTGAGGCTCCACAACTTACAGCACCAACTACATGCTTGGCTCCTACTGCATAACCAGCAAGGGAGAAATGATAGGAAGCCCTAAACTAGAGAGAAAAACTACACCCAGAAAAAATACTCTAGTAAACCAGATGTGAAGACACCAGCAAAAAATTAAAATCCACACCAAGAAACAGGAAACTATGGCCCAGTTAAAGTAATAAGATAAGCTTCCCGATGACATAAAGGAATTGAGACAACTAATTATAGGTGTTCAAACAAATCTCCTTAATAAATTCAATGAGATGGCTAAAGAGATTAAGGATATTAAGAAGACATTAGATGAGCACAAAGAACAATTTGAAAGCATACATAGAAAAATAGCAGCTCTTATGGGAATGAAAGGTACAATCAATGAAATTAAAAAACATTGGAATCATATACTAGCAGATTTGAGAAGGCAGAAGAAAGGATTGGTGAACTTGAAGAAATGGCCTCTGAAAGTGAACATACAAAAGAACAGATGCAGAAAAGAATGGAAAAAAATTGAACAAGGTCTTAAGGAACTAAATGACAGCAAAAGGCATGCAAACATACATATAATGGGTGTCTCAGAAGGAGAAGAGAAGGGAAAAGGGGTAGAAGGAATATTTGAAGAAATAATGGTAGAAAATTCCCCAACCCTATTGAAGGACATAGATATCCATGTCCAAGAAGCACAATGTACTCCCATCCAAAAAAAATCCAAATAGACCAACTCCAAGACACATACTCATCAGAATGTCAAAGGCCAAAGACAAAGAGAGAATTCTGAGAACAGTAAGAGAAAAGCAATGCATAACATATAAGGGATATCCAACATGATTAACTGCTGATTTCTCACCAAAAACCATGGAGGCAAGAAGACAGTGGTCTGATATATTTAAGATACTACAATAGAAAAACTTCCAGCCAAGAATCTTATATCCAGCAAGACTGTTTTTCAAAAATGAAGGTGAAATTAGAATATTCACAGATAAACAGAAACTGAGAGAATTTCTAAGCAATAGGTCAGATTTTCAGGAAGTACTAAAAGGTGTGCTAGAGCCTGAAAAGGAAAGATAAGAGAGAGGGGCCTGGAAGAGAGTCTAGAAATGAAGATTATATCAATAAAAGTAACTAAAAGTGTCAAAAGAGTAGTAAAAATAAAATATGACAGATAAAACTCAAATAGTCAGGAATAAACTTAACCAATGATGTAAAGCACTTGTATTCAGAAAACTGTAACTCAATGTTAAACAAATCAAAAAAGCCCTAAATAACTGGAAGATCATCCCATGCTCATGGATTGAAAGACTAAATATCATTAAGATGTAAATTCTACTCAAACTGATACGCAGATTTAATGAAATCCCAATAAAAATTCCACCAGCATTAAAGAAAAAATTGAAAACACAATCAGTACATTTATTTGGAAAGGTAAGTAGTCCTGAATAGCCAGAAACGTCATATAAAGGAAAAGTGTACCCTCATCTCCAGACTTTAAATCATAATACCTACCTATAGTGGTAAAAACTGCATGGTACTGGCCTAAGACAGACACAATAGACCAATGGAACCAAATTTCTGGTTCAGAAACAGACTCTCACAGGTATTATAAGTGATTTTTGACTAGCCTGTCAAACTCACACAGCTCAGGCAGAGCAATCCATTCAACAAATAGTGCTGAAAGAATTGGACATTCATAGCTGAAGAAGGAAAGAGGACCCCTATCTCACACTTTATCCAAAAACTAAATCAAAATCGATCAAAAAACTAAAAATAAAAGCAAGAACTATAAAACTTCTAGAAAAAATTATTGGAAAATATCTTTAAGACCTGAGAGTAGGTGGTAGATTCTTAAAGGAGATGAGAGAAGGACTGAGTGGACTACTAATGTTTAACGTATGTAGAAGTTTTAATTAGCTTTACTGTAAAATTGTGGAAATGTATAGAGTGGATGGTACACACAGTGAGTAACAGCTAGTTTATAAATGGGGATGTGACTGAAAATGGTAGTCTAGTTATGTAAATGCCAATTGACAGAATGCTTGAGAATAATCTAGGAACTGGATAGCACAGTAAACCAAGAGGTGGGTGAGAATTGTGGTTGATAGTACAGATGCAAGAGTGTCCTTTGTTAGCTGGAACAAATGTATATCACTACTGCAGGGTGTTGGGAATATGGAGAAGCATGGGGAAAAATACAGCTGAAGTGGTCTATGGACTGTGGTTAGTAATAATAATATAATATTTTTGCATTTATACAAAAGATATACTGTGTTGATACTGAGGCAGTATGGAAAGTGTGAGCCAAATGTACACTATAGACATGGTAATAATTAGATGATATTATTTTATCTGTAGCAAATGATGGAGGGATGTTGTTTGGAAATTCTGCAAATGTGCATGATTGTTTTATAAGTTTACAACTTCTGTCATTAAAAAACTTATTTAAAAAATAATAATATGGTGGGTTGGGGGAAAAACACACCAAATGTAAGATAAGGACTATGATTAGTAGTAAGATTTTGACAGTGTTCTTTCCGTTTGTAACAAACGTCTCATGACAATGCAAGTGGATGGTGGAAGGTGTATGGGACCCCTGTATGATGTTATGCATGTTTGCTTTCTAATCACAACTTTTACTATGCACTTAATTGTTTATGTATGTTCATATATAACTGATATAAAGGTAATAATAATTGGATTGGTTAGGGGAAAAACACTTTGTTTAGTTGTAATATTTTGACAATGTTCTTTAATCATTAGTTAAAAAGGTTTAAAAACAATGCAAGTTATTGCTGGTGGGGTGAGATGTTAAATATGTTTGTTTGATGTTATATATGTTTGTTTTGTAAGTTCACAACTATTATACATTTACTGCTTATGTATGTTTATGTATGAGTGATATATTTCAATAAATTTTTAAAAAATAAAATAAAAAAATACTAAAACCTTTCCCAGACAGAAGAAAATGGAAACACAGATATGTAGGAAGGAATAAAGAACAACTGATAAATGAAATAAAAACATAACAAATACATGAATATATCAAAATAAAATGATAACATATAAATCATGTTATTGTTTAGGGAATTAAAATATATGGCACTAAAAACACAAAAGGAAGGAGGAAATGCAATAGAATGAGTGTTCCAAAGTCCTAGAAATATCTAGGGAGTGCTAAAAAATCTGCTTGGTAATCAGATTTGGAAGTACTAGTAAGCTAAGAATGCTTGTAGTAATCATTAAGGTATCTAAAAAATAATCTCAAAAGGATACATATCTAACAATCCAATGGAGAGGGCAAGGAAAAATTTAAAATCACTTTATTTATCCCAAAGAAAGTAATGAGAGTAAAATTATCATAAGCTCAGAGGAAAAATAGAAGGCAAGGAGTATGATGACAGATATATCCCACTTCCAATAATAATTATTTTGTATTTAAATGGATTAAATACTAAGATTTGTCAACCTGAATTATTTAAAAAGCAAAACAAAGCAAAATCTAATCAAATATTGCTTATAGGAAACCTCATTTCAACTTAAATACATAGAAGCTTTAAAGGAACACATGACAGAAATATATACAATGCAAACACATTGGAAAACATAGTTGATATAGCAATGTTAGGCAAAGTAGACATTAAGGCAAGAAGCATCACTAGAAAAGGAGAAGGTCATTTCAAAGTGATATTGGGGTCAATTCACTAGAAAATTATAACAATCTTAAATGTGTCCACACTGAAATACAATTGCTTCAAATTTCATAAAGTGACAGTTGGCAGAATTAAGTAGAAATTAAGAGACTCATAATTAGGATGGGTGATTTAACAATTTTCTTTTGGTGATTAACAGAACAAGTAGAACAAAAAAAAAAAAGTAATCTGGAAGTTCTGATCAAGGTTAACAAACTAAATCTTGTTTATTTGTATAAAACACTGTAACTAATAGTGATTGAGTAAATATTATTTTTAAGTGCCCATGGACCATTTACCCAAACTAGACCATATGTTCAGCTATAAATCTCATCTCAATAATTCAAGGGAATGGAATTATATGAAATGTTATAATATGAGCATAATGGAATTAAGCTAGAAATCAGTATTAAGACACATAGAAAATAAGTTAACTAGAAAGTTACCAAATGTTTGGAAGTTAGTTGTGATGTATCACAATCACAGTAGAAATTAGAAAATATTTTAACTATGTAATAAGGGAAAGTCAACATATCAAAATGTCATATAGTTGTAAATAGATGGAAACCAGTGCCCATACATTAGAAGAAGAAAGGCTGGAAATCAGAAAAGTGAAAGCAGCTACATCCAGAGAAAGTAGGAGGAAAATAATAATATTAAAACAATAAAATGGAAAACAAATAGTAAACAAAAATCAACAAGTCTTGAGGGGAGACCTGATGCTTGTGTCTTTTGAGATTCTGAACATATTGTAAGCAAGGCACTAAATACCCCTTTTTTTTTTTTTTTTTTTTTGCTCAAAAATATTTTTATTCATCACTATTCTATTTATTAATTAAAAGGGATTATTTTTTTTATTGACTTTGTAATAATATTACATTAAAAATATATATGTGAGGTCCCTTGTTCCACATAATCTATTTAAGGAATTGCAAAGCAATCAATTTCATAAGATAGTTATAGACTATAGCATAGAATCTCCCTCTGGAACAAAGGTCAGGCATGATTTCCATCAATTATAAAAGATTTGAGTTCCCTAAACTCAAAGATTCTCTCCTATGTAGCAAGTTACTACTTGTGCAGTGGTTGTGTTCATGACACCCTGTGGGAACTGGGGCTCAGGAAGCAGGAGCAAATACTACGACCATGACTCATACCATTGCTATGAGTAACAAACTGTTATTTTCTTTAACCAAGGAGTAATGTCTTCTACCAGCATCAGTGAAACATTGTGCTTATTGTTATATTGTTAATAGTGGAAAATATAACAACTTTCACAGTTTTTGACAATCCAAAATTTATTTATTTAAACTCGAATGTGCTTAATGAACCTAGAGCAAAGAATGACCAAGAAAAAATTAAAAAGGCACAAATTATAAATAACAAGAATAAAAAAGGGGAGACCATATGCTGCATGCATTAAAAAGAAGAGTATGTTAAGAATAACTGCAAGTCAAAATTGAGATGTACCATTCCCAGAATAGTAATGTATCCACACTGTCTTGAGAAGAAATACATATTAAGAAAATAATCTGAATACATGATCAAAAAATGTTTCCATATAAATACCTACTGTTACATAGCCTTCACCTATCATTTCATTTAAATGTTTAAGGGAAAAATAATAGCCATCTGAGGCAGTTTGAATTATATACCCCAATAAACACATGTTCATAATCATAGTCCACATCCCTGTGCGTGTGAAGCCATTGTAAATAAGACCTCTTAAAGATATTTTAAGTTTAGGTGTGGCCTAACTGAATGAGGGTGGGTCTTAATCCAGATTACTTGAGGTCTTAAAAAGAGAATTTCGAAAGGAGGGGACATTGCCATTGAGACAACAAGTGTTTATTGTTCATTTGTCAAAACAGTCTGGCAATCTAGACACCATCCTATAGAAAGTCTGCTGTGGTATAGAAAAGAAGGTAAACCTTCCCAACATTTTCTGGATGGGGCCACCCTGACCTCTAAATCAACCTTTAGTAAAAGGATTGCAAATTAGAAAAATTGCAGCATTCCTTAATATGTTCTCCCAAAAGCAAATCTATGATGAGGAACTTGGTGCATGAGTGTTATTCAGTTGGTTATCACAGGAAGCACAATGAGAGATTTTGGAAAAGCAAGAAGAATCCAAAGTTAAGGAAGGATTATTAAGTTTGTTTTTTAACAACAGGTGCTCCATTCTGTTGAGAACTTTGGAGAAGTTACAAAATATAAATATAAAAGGTCAAAATTGTGTATTAGAGGGGCAAGACTAAATCATTCATAAACCAGCTCTTAATATCCATATGTTGAAAGCTGCTTCTGCTACATTAATTCCCCCCTACCATTGTCACTGTGCTTATTGGCAATCAAGTGAATTCCCAAGAATTAGATTAGACTCTGCGAAAGAATATGGAAAATTGCACAGTGTGCGCTAAAGATGAGATACTGGCAACACATGTGGCACACATGGCAGAGCAACAGGACTGCATCTGGTTTTTCTGCAAAGGGTTCTTTTGTTCTAAGCCTCCCTTAAAACCAACAGTATTCTGAATCACCCAATACTTGGGTAGCAGCAGTATTTTCAAGTATTATATACTGTCTTGTAGATTTTAGAGAAGCCCCACATCTCAAATTTGTATTTCAAAGTAGTATAGAATGCAAGATGTAGTAAATTTCCCTGTAGTTTGGAGAAGTATATCCAAATGACCAAGACCATTAGACTCTATCTGTAGCATAACCTTGAATCTTTATAGGGTTTATCTCCCAATTTCTACACACATGTATAATACTACAACATCCAGAGTACTTGCTTCTTCTTATTAGCCAGGTCATATTAGGGTGATCATCCAAACATTGGACAAGAATGAGACAAAAAAGCTAAGTTCCTGGACATCAGTATGAGATTCAGAAGAATTAACATCATTCTGGGGCAAGAAGTTAATGTGTACTGTTAGCCTTCTCAGGAAAATGTGAACACCTTGATATTCTTTCTTTAATAGGATTAAAATTATGGGGTAGCAATGGTAGCACAATATTGAGTTTAATTAACAGTACTGAATTATATAAGTGAATTTGGTTAAAAGGGGAAATTTTTGGTCATATGTATGTTATTGGAATAAAAATTAAAAGATAAAACATAGGATTATCCAATCAATTGAACCCTATTTTATATGATAGACTATAGTTAATAGCACAATTATCAAAATATTCTTTCATGAATTATAAGAAATGTACCACACTAATGCAAGGTATTAATAATAGGGTGGTATATTGGGAAAAATATACCCTAATGTAAACTATAGACTATACTGAATATTGCAATTATAATATTATTTTGTCACTTGTAATACAGGTACCACATTAATGCAAAGTATTAATAAAGGGGATATATATAAGCACTGTTTTTTTTTCATGCTTTTTCTGTAAACCTACAATTTCTATAATTAGAAAATTTAAATAAATGACTTCCCAGATCAATAGCAACAATCCAAATAATAGACACTGTGTTGATTCCAGTAATGGTAGCACATCCAGCCCAGCAGCTGAAATTCGGATTGCCACTTAATATTTCTCCATCATTTGCCATGTTCATCTGCTTTTCCAACAGAGGCCATACAGATAAATTAAACTGGAATATTATGGGAATCACCGCACCTGCATCCTTTGAGTCTTTGTGGGTTGGTTGTGCAGAGCAAGTTGCTACACAGTGCATCATGGGAACACAGGCTCAGGGCACAAGAGAAAATTTCAGCAAATGACCACTTTGTTACTTACACAGCGTAGAGGATCTGAAAGAGCAGGGGAAGAAATCCCATTGAGGCTGCCTCCTGGGTGGCCAAAGCTGCTTGGGTCTGGGTTGGTAAATAGCAGTTCTGTACGCCCCACCTTGCAGTCAGAGGAGAGAGACAAATCTATGCTACCTGAGTGTTGTATTTATCTACTCTGGGGCCCTGCCACCAAGAACTCCTGCCTTGATTAGCATCTGGAATTGCTTGTTCCCAGTTTCCTGGTTTAAGGTCTGATCAGGTCTTTTTGTTTCTCCCCAGGTTGTGGAATGGAAAAAAACATACATTAAAAGAGGAGCAAGGTGGTAGGCCAGGGCTGTACAATGGCTGCTGAGTGTGTCCATTGCTTTACCAAGAGTTTTTTTTTTTTACTGTAATTTATTCTAGGATCCAGATTTACCATCTTGAACAGAAATAGGTAAACCAGGACATCTACTAAACTAGGAAACCCAGGCTTTCAATCCTGAGAGATGTGAGCCTCTGGTTCCCATACCTTCATCAGAATACTTTTGTCATTTGCAAATTTATGTGTATCACTAGACATGGAAGCACTAAGAAGAGGCCCAGTGAATCCCATAAATTCAGACATATTTTTACATTTCTCCTTTATGTAGCAGCAACTATATCCTCTAATCAAGTTAAATTTCACTGGCTAATACAACAACTCTGTAGTGCTGAAGATAAAATATTTTTAAGTTTTTGCATAGTTAAGTGTCCATGAGGAAATTTTTCTGAAATGGGGACTTGGACTAAAAGAACAAATCCAAAAGTTAAATTGTGACCAATTAGGAAGAGATCTTCCAGAGAGATTTACCTCTCCTGAGATATGAGTTTACATTTTAAGGGGGAGATGAGGTCCAAGACTATGAGACATCCTTTGAGTTATGAAGTGGGAGACACTAGTATTATCTACTCTCTGGAGACATTTATTTAAATTCCAAAGTATGAGGACCCAGGATCCCTCTGAAAACATTTTCAAGGAGATTCTCAGAAAGAAAGGAGGGACAGCTGCCTCTTTCTCCTATATAAATGCCAGAGTTCACTTTTTCCATAATCTCCCCTACAGTAGAACCCCTTGGGCTGACATCTGGTTCTCATCCCATTATCTATCCCAAGGGTAAGAAATGGCAGAAGGAAGTCAACTAGTTATTTCTGTATGTAAGTAATAATAATCTACCCTGTTCCAGAATCCTCAGGTGGCATTCAGGATAGAATTCATAACTACAGATACTAAAAATTTAACAAACTTTATTTCCTGCCTGTAAGTCTATTGTTATGGGGACTTCAAAATGACAAAGCAGCAACCATAATCCTAGAAGTCAAGATTAGTGGACTCTTATTGTGTCCCATGAGATAAGCAAGTATCTCTTCCTTCCCAAACCTTCACTACCCACCTTAAGAGTAAGTTTTTTTATCCCAGCAGTACCTAAAATTGTACAGACAGAAAGACGAATTCAGAAAACACCTTGGAAAGTTATCATGAAAGGGGCAAATCTTAGCAGTAGTTCCTAGACCAGTGTATTTTAATTGTCAGGGATATAGAATCACAAAATAACAATTTGTTTTAATTACATATTTATACTGAAAGATAACAGAAGCAGCTCAACTTAGCAAGATGTCATATCCAATCTGGTGCTTTAGCTCAGCATTACTTACTTGACATTTATAATATCTTTAAATTCAAGTCTTGGGCATGCATTTTACCATGATTTTCAGTCCAGCTTTAGGAGATGAAGCTCTCCTATATTCTCCCAAAGAATCCTTCTGGATTTTGGAGAATCCAACTTCAAACTGAAATATTATGTGTATTCTTTCAGGCCTTGTGATATGTCAACTTGGCTAGGTAATTGTGCCCAGCTGTTTGGTCAAGCAAGCAGCGGACTAATTATAATACAAGGACATTTATGGACTTTAGTTACCCATGAGTTTATCGCATAAATAGCTGATTACAACTACGTCAATCAGGGAGATTACATCTACCTCAATCAGCAATGAGTGATGCTTTATCCAATCAGTTGAATGCCTTAAAAGAGGAAGTGAATTTCAGAGAGAATTTCCCAACTCATTTTAGGACACTTAATGTCTCCTGGAAACTCATCAAGGGCCTCCATTGGACTTTCATCGGAGCCCCTGATTTGCAGTCTGCCCGCGGAACCTGGACTTGTGCATCCTCAAGGTCACATGAAAGACTTTTAAAATCTCATACTATTGGGAAGTAGCTGTGACTCAAGCAATCGAGCCCCCTTCTACCATACGAAGGACCTGGGTTCAATCCCCAGGACCTCCTTGTAAAAAAAGGAAGAAAAGTGTCCCAGCCCTGCGTGGAGAGGTGCAGGCTCCCACATGGCAAAGCGATGCTCCCAAAAAGACGATGATGTAACCAGATTTTTAAAAAAAATCACACTATTGACAGATATCTCCTGTTGATTCTGTTTCTCTAGAGAATTCTTACTAATACAGGCCTGAATATGGACGATTACAAAGGTTTTACTTGCAGGCCTTCATGGGGAAAGCAGCCCTCCCCACACCAGACTTGTTGTGCATCAGTGCCTTACAGTCACTGAAGACAGTTGCAGTCAAAGATTCAGACCCCCCAGAAAGCCAATGCTCTGGCACATTATGCATCCTAGCCCAGGCACCCCAATTTGGAGGATTTTAGCAGAGACTTTCACCAGGAACCTTTGCTGAGACTTCCTTCCTGGAGGTCAGGGGTTCCTTGAAGACATTTTTCTCCATTCTGACTCAATATTCAGTACTTTTTCATTCCTATCCCTTCCCTCTCCTGGGTCCATAAAATAGCAAAGGCCTTTTGTTTTTGCCTCTTTCAACAATGAGGCAATCCCCATAACTCCCAATCTGTGCTAATACCATCTGTCACTCACCCAATGCCATTCCATGGGGAAAAATGGAATTGAGCGTACTGGTAACTTCTCTTTTGGCCACTTGTTCATACCATCATAGTAAGTAAATAAAGACTTAATTCAGTTTTTACTTTGTCTTAACTGACCACTTTGACAGCTGGAAACTCAACTCATGACAGATTTCACAGTATACCCTGAGATGGTAGTTAGTTGAAATGTGCCTGTCATCTTTTACTTTCATTACCTTGAAGGCACTGAATAAAAAATCTACATTCACATTCATTTTAATTATCATTGTGATCATATCTCAAACCATGCATAAGGCAGTATATCCTCTTCCATCTGTGTCACATTCCAACTTGTCAAACTGAAGTCTATGTAATTGTGATGGTACAGCATGCAAGGGATTATCACTACTCCATGTACCACCAGCTAATGTGTCTGTCTTCCACCTTACCTGAGAATGCATAACATTTCAGATTCTCTGAGGATCTGAGTCCAGGAAGCTCATAAGTGGACTGTGAGAAAATGATTCCTGGGCAATAGTTTATTTGGGAACAGTTAATAACAGGAAAATGGGAAAGTGACACAGAAAACTAAAGGTAGCCATAAAGGCTGTGTTACCAAACCAGCTAACACTATAGAAATGAAATTAATCCTGTGGGGAACTTCTGGGAGTAAAACACATGCGCCAGATTTATCCTACCTAAGGGGGTAAGATAGCTGGGTTTTTATTCACCAATTACCTAAGTCATTGATTGAGGGTAGCTCAGCCATTTCGCAGAGATTCTAGACAACCATACATACAGGCAGAATGGTCTGTCCACAGCTTCAGAAAATCCCCTAGGCAAGGAGATAAATATGCTGGCAGTTGGAAGTTAGCAGGAGAACACACAGGTTTTAAAGCCTGAAGGAATTTGTGAGCTACAAACACTTTCTAATACACGTTTTTTCAGTTTTGTATTATTATAAGTAGTGTTGCTAGAATATTCTTGTATGCAACTTTTAAATCAGATGCCCAGGCGTATGTATAAATTTAATAATACGGCAATTTTTCAAAGTAGTTTTCCCAGTTTGCATTCAAACTTGCATTAAACTACATCCTTGCCAACATTGAATACTATTAGTCTTTAATTTAGACTTTTCAAGTTGATCTGTAATAGTGCCATTTTGTTTTTGTTTGTATTCTCAGATCACTAATGAGGTTGAGTGATTTTTAAAATAACTTTATTGCCTATTTGAATATCTTCTTTTC
This sequence comes from Dasypus novemcinctus, assembly GCF_030445035.2. Taxonomy (NCBI): domain Eukaryota; kingdom Metazoa; phylum Chordata; class Mammalia; order Cingulata; family Dasypodidae; genus Dasypus; species Dasypus novemcinctus. Next base: position 111,328,125 of record NC_080673.1, on the reverse strand, counting down.
TGAAGTTCCTGTTCAATTATTTTGTCACTTTTCTCTTGTGTTGTCTATATATTTATTATTGATTGTTAAGTGCTCTTTATACACAGCAGATAAGTTTGCTCTATTCTTTAAACACATTCTAAATGTCTTCTATACTTGCTATAATGATTAGGCTAATGAGTCAACTCAGCCAGGTAATTGTGCCTAGTTTTTGGTCAAGCAAGTTCTGGGCTAATTGTAATACAAGGACATTTCATGGATTTTAATCATCAGAGAGTTGATTGTTTAGATGACTGGTTACATCTACAATCAACTGAGGAGACTGCCATTAGCAATGTATGATATCCAATCAGTTGAAGGCCTTAAAAGGAGAAGTGATTTCAGCATTCATAGAGAAAATTACCATCCCAATATCAAAGCCAGTATCTCCTGGAGAACTTAATAAGGACCTTCATAAGAGTTCTTGGCTTGCAGCCTGCCTTATGGAATTTGGCCTTGTGCATCCCAACATTTGCATGAAATAATTTTAGAAAATATCATATTATTTACCATTATCTCCTATAAGTTCTGTTTCCCTAGAGTGCCTTGACTAATACAGCTTAGTACCAGGAATGTTTCTTGAGAAACAGAATCTTAAAAACAGGATTTCTGAATTAGTTCTGGGATTTTGGCAATAGACTCTCTACTCTGATTAGATTCAAGGACATTAATAACTCTGTTTCCAATAATCAAGAGGCCACTGAGAGTTCATGGCATGATTTGGCAATAGAAATGTGGAAAATATCACCACTGGATACAATGACTTACACACTTATAACAGGCAAGAATCTGGGTGAAGGTGTTTTAAATACTTGAATAAAGTTTTGTGGAGTTAAAAGTTACAATGATTTTGACTAGCTGTTCCTAAATACACTGGATACGATTACAAAAGAAAGGGATGAGATGAAGTCTTCAAATTTGCATTTTAAGTGCTGCATGAATGATATAAAAGTTTCTATGTGTGCTCTGAAAGAAAGTCTTGTTTCATTCAGTCACAGATTTGAGATCTTTGAAAATCGGATTCAGAGACTCATTGTGTGAGCAGTAGAGTTATCACACAAAGTAAAATCTCAACCTTGAAGTGTGTCTTCTGTTAAAATAAGGGCATTAATTGGAAAATACTGGAATCCTGAGACTTGGGATATAGACATATGGCATGATAATGATGGTAGAGGGAACATTGAAACCCTAAATTCTAATGAGACTTTGACAGATAAACTTGGAATGTTCTGCCCTGAGGAGACAAACACCAAACCTCCTCCCAGAACTAAGGTAAAAAACGCTCAATGTCAAGCTTCCATCACACAGCCTGCTAGCCCGCCCCAAGGAATTCTGACTTTCTCTCCACCATGTGGAGAAAGCCACCCAATGACAAGTCTGCATCACCCAAACTCTAGCCTGCTCCAAGGATTCAGGACCTCCTCCCTAGTCTTAAATAATTACCCAGCCTTCACCCTGCTACCCTGCTCTAAGGAGTCTGCCAACCAAATCCAACCTGAAGAGATTACTCTGTCTCACCAGATAAAACTGCAAGGGAATGCTCTGAGATAATTGACTTTCAAGACATTTCTAATGCTGATTCTTATGTACCCCTACCAACCTCTTTTCTCTTCCAGACCTATAACTAAAGTCATAACAAGTCCCCAAAGGTAAGGTAAAAACTGTGACCCATGAGGAAATATGTTATATTCTAAAAGAACTGCATAAGTTTTCCAACGTAATAGAAAGAAATCAAGGGAATATGTTTGGGAATGGATATTAATGGCATGGAATAATGGTCGAAGGAATATGAAGTTGGATCAGTCTGAACTGAATTATTGATATGAGCCCACTGAGCATAAATTCTGGATTCAATGGGTTAGGAAGGACTCTAACAATTTGTTCAGGTGGCTGGCTAAAACATGGATTTAAAGATGGCTTAGGGGAGCAGACTTGGCCCAGTGGTTAGGGCGTCTGTCTACCACATTGTAGGTCCACGGTTCAAACCCCGGGCCTCCTTGACCCATGTGGAGCTGGTCCATGTGCAGAGCTGATGGGCACAAGGAGTGCACAAGGGAGCCCCATACACAAGGAGTACACCCCATAAGGAGAGCTGCCCAGTGTGAAAGAAAATTCAGCCTGCCCAGGAATGGTACCACACACAACAAAATGACACAACAAAAAAAACCACAGATTCCCATGGCACTGACAACAGAAGCAGACAAAGAAGAACACGCAGCAAATAGACACAGAGAACAGACAACTGGGGGGGGAAGGGGAGAGAAATAAATAAAAAATAAATCTTTAAAAAATAAATAAATAAAGATGGTTTAGAATATCTGAGGTTAAGATGCCTGATTTGCTGTGTATAATATAGATGAGGGGAGCCAAAGGCTTGCAGAGTTGGACCACTATGAAGGATTCACCATTTAAGACCTGCCCACCTATGCAAGGAATGTCAAGAGGACAAACCTTTAACCAGGATTGTGAGGAATAAATTTGTGAGACTAACTTCATCTTTCCTGAAGAGCTCTGTGGTTTCTCTTTCCGTAGGTCAAATATGAATGTGGGAACTGCTGTCACAGAACTAGAATGTTTAAACACTATGGGGGTGATTGGGTCCTGAGCTGGCAGAAGAAAAGTAGTAGCACTTAATCTCCAAAGACAAAGTGGGTATGGCTACCACAAAGAAAGGCAGATTCAAAATAGCAATCAAAATAGTCTGAGTCATGTAGTGATGGCTAATAGATCATGGAGTGCCTAGAAGTAAAATAGGTGGACTGTCTACTAAATTTCTACTTTGTCTGTATAATCAGAAGAGTTCGAGGTAGAGTGAACAAAACCCTAACTTGAATTACAGGAAAGAGAATCACAGCCCCTTAATTAATTCCCAGACTTGAGATAGGTTACAAACCAGAGCCCCCTGAATGATGGGAAGGCCAGGTCCCCTTGGGGCAGGATCCTGTTACACTGCCAAAAATTTATATTGTTAATTTCCTTCCCGGCTTTTCCCAAATAGACCTATGGCCTTTTACAAGGTAACAGTGCTCAGGAAAAGGAAATGATCAGACATTTTGGAGATTATTAGACACTGACTCAGTAGTGATATTAATTCCAGAAGACAGAAAACGCCACTGTGGTCCACCATTCAGTTTAGGGACTTATATAGGTCAGGTGATTGATGGAGTTTTAGCTCACATTCATCTCACAGTGGTCCAGTGGGTCCTCAGACTCATTCAGTAGCTATTTCCCCAGTTCCAGAATGCAAAATTGGAATAGACATACTCTGCAATTGGCAGAATCCCCACCTTGGTTGCCTGACTTGTGTAGTGAAGGCCATTATGGTAGGAAAGCCAAGTGGAAGCTAGTTAGTGGAAGCCTAACTAGTAAAATAGTAAATAAAAAGCAATGCTGGATTCCTGGAGAGATTGCAGAGATTAGTGCCACCATCAAAGACTTGAAGGATGCAGGGGTGGTGATTCCCACCACATCCCCATTCAACTCTCCTATTTGGCATGTACAGAAAACATATGGATCTTGTAAAATGACAGTGGACTATTATAAACTTAACCAGATTGTGACTCCAGTTGCAGCTGCTTTGCCAGATGTGGTATCATTGTTGAGCAAATCAACACATCCCTTGGTACACTATATGCAGCTATTATTGATCTGGCAAATGCTTTTTTCTCAATTGCCTTAGCAGGGACCCCGAAACAGTTTTCTTTCAGCTGGCAAGGTCATAAATATAGCTTCACCATCCTACCTCATGGATATATCAATTCTCAAGCCCTATGTCATAATATTATTTTCAAGGACATTGATAATCTCTCTCTCCCACAAGACATCATACTGGTCCATTTTATTGATGATATCATGCTGATTGAACTTAGTGAGCAAGAAGTAGCAGCTACTCTATACTTACTATTAAGGCATTTCCATGTCAGGGGATTGGAAAAAAATCAAATGAAAATATAGGGGCCTTCCACCTCAGTGAAATTTCTAGGTGTTCAGGGGTATGAGACATGTCAAAATATGACTTCTAAAATGAAGGATCTGCTGTTGTTATTTTGTCCCTCTTACAACCAAAAAAGAGGCACAATGCTTACTTGGTCTCTTTGGATTTTGGAGAAAACATGTTCCTCATTTTGTGTGCTACTTCAGCCCATTTACTGAATAACCAGAAAAGATGCCTGTTTTGAGTTTAGAGCTGAACAAGAAGAGGTTCTGCAACAAGTCCAGGCTGCTGAACAAGCTGCATTGCCATGTGGGCCATATGATCTAGCAGATCCAATAGTACTGAAGTGTGAGTGGCAAATAAAAAGGCCATCTGGAGAATTTGGGAGGCCCCCTTAGAAGAATTGTAAGGCAGACCCTTACGATTTTGAAACAAAGCCTCGCCATCTTCTGCAGCTAACTACTTTCTTTTTGAGAAACACCTTTTAACATGCTACTGGGTCTTAATAGAGACTGAATGCTTAAACATGGGCCACCAAGTTACCATGAGACCTGAGCTTCCTATTATGAACTGAGTATTGTCTGGCCCACCAAATCATAAAATTGGGAGTGCACAGAAGTTTTCCATCATAAAGTGGAAATAGTATATGTGAGATATGGCTTGAGCTGGTACCCAAGGCACAAATAAATTACATAAATAGTGGCCCAAATGCCTATAACATCCACTTCTGCCACATTACCTTTTCTTTCCCGGCCCATGGCTATGGATTCTTTGGGAATTCCTTACAATAGTTGACTGAGGAAATGAAAACTTGGGCCTGATTTACAAATTTTTCTGCAAAATACTCAGGTATCACCTCAAAGTGGACAGCTGCAGCACCACAGTCCTTTTATGGGATGTCCCTGAAGGACAGTGGTGAGGATAAATCTTTCCAGTGGTCAGAAATTTGAGCAGTGCACCTGGTTGTTCAGTTTGCTTCAAAGGATAAATGGCCAGAGGTGCATTTATACACTCTCTCATGGGCTATTGTCAAGGCTTTGACTGGATGGTTAGGGACTTGGAAAGAACATGATTGGAAAATTGATAACAAAATGGTCTGAGGAAGAGGTATATGAACAGACCTTACTGAGTGGACAAAAATCATGGAAATATTTATGTCCCATATGAATGCTCACCAGAGGATGAATTTAGCAGAGAAATATCTTAATAACAAGTGGATAATATGACCTACTCTGTGGATAGCAGTCAGCCTCTTTCCCAAGCCACTCCTGTCACTGTCCAATGGGTTCATGAACAATGTGACCATGGCTGAAGGGATGGCGATTATACATGGGCTCAGCATGATGGACTTCCCCTCATGAAGGCTGACCTGGCTACAGCCACTGCTGAGTTCCCAACATGTGAGCAGCAAAGATCCACACTCAGCCCACAAAAGGGCACCATTCCCCAAAGGTGATCAGTCTGTTACCTGTTGGCAGATTGATTACATTAGACCATGTCCATTATAGAAGGGGCAGTGATTTGTTCTAACTGGAATAGCTACATACTCTGGATATGTGTTTGCCTTCCCTGAATGTAAAGCTTCTTTCAAAACTAATATCTGTGGATTTACCAAATATCTTATTGACCACCATGGTATTCTACACAGCATTGCTTCTGATCAAAGAACCCACTTCATAACAAATGATTTGTGGGAATGGGCACATGCTCATGGAATTCATACCATGTTCCCCACCACCCTGAAACAGTTGGATTCATAGAATGGTGGAAAGGCCTTTTGAAGTCTCAATTACAGCTCCAAATAGGTGGCCATGACTTGCGGGGTTGGAGCAATGTTCTCCAGGAACCTGTGTATGCTGTAAATCAGGTTCCATTCTATGGTGTCATTTCCCCATTGCCAAGATTCATGGATCCAGGAATCCAGGAGTGGAGATGAGAGTGGAACCTCTCCTAATGATCACTAGAATTTTTGCTTCCACTCTCAGAAACCTTAAACTTTTCTGCTTTACAAGTCTTAATTCCAAAGGGAGGAGTGCTTCAACCAGGGAACACAATAATAATTCCATTGAACTAGAAGTTGAGAGTGTCAACTGGCCACTTTGGACTCCTCATTCCACTGAATCAACAGGAAAGAAGGGAAATTTTGTACTGGCTGGAGTGATGGATCCTGACTAGCAAGGAGAAATAGGACTGCAACTACACAATGGTGGTAAAGAAAAGTTTGGCTGGAATACCAGAGATCCCCTAGGGGGTCTTTTAGTACTATCATGCCCTCAGATTAAACTCAATAGAAAATTGCAACAACCCAATCCAAGCAGGACTAACAATGGCCCAGAATCCACAGGAATGAAGGTTTGAGTCATCACTCTAGGCAAATAAACACAGCCAGCTGAAATGCTTGGTGAGGGTAAAGGGCACATGGAAAGGGTAGTGGAAAAAAGTAGGAATAAATATAAACTTTGACCATGTGACCAGTTACAGGAAAGAAGACTGTAAAGGGTCATGAATAGTTCTTCCTTGTTATGTTATGAGTGTGCTTGTATATGTACAGAGAATGAATATCTTTGTTTCTCCTCTCTCCTTTCTGCATATCATATGACATAAGTTGTATTAGATTCATCTCACAGTATTTAAGGATGTCAAGTTTAGGAGTGAACATTACTCAAGGACTTGCATCATAATCCAGGAGGATTAATGTGTTTCTGATTGTACACAGGATAGTTAAGTATGGTTATGCAGAATATCTATCTATCTATATCTATATCTGTATCTAAATCTATACATATATATGTGTGTATATATATGTTATTGTTATTTAGAAACTAAGTATGCTTTAAGGTGATGTGCATGGCTACCAAGTTCAAGGGGTGGACTGTGATGGTTAAGCTAATGTGTCAACTCAGCCAGGTAATGTGCCCAGTTGTTTGGTCAAGCAAGTACTGGGCTAAATGTAATACAAGGACATTTCATAGACTTTTATCATCAAAAAGTTGATTGCATAGAAGGCTGGTTACATCTACAATCAACTGTCAGCAATGAGTGATGTCTGATCCAATGAGATAAAGGTCTTAAAAAGAGAAGTGATTTCAGCATCCAGAGAAAGAATTCCCATCTCTATTTTAGATAGCCAGCGTCTCTTGGGGAGCTCAATGAGGACTTTCATTGGAGTCCCTGGCTTGCAGCCTGGCTTATAGAATTTGGATATGTGCAATTCCCATGGTGGCCTGTGACAATTTTAGAAAATATCATACTATTTACCAATATGTTCTGTCAGTTCTGTTTTCCCTAAGAACACTGATTAATACACTTGTCTTATATAATAGTGTATTTGAAGAATAAAAGCTCCAATTTATAATGTAGTCTAACTTACCTATTTTTCCTTTAATATTAAAGCACATGGAGCTTCTTTTGTATAGGGGGCTTAAATAACTTTAATTATAAATTCTTAGGTTTTTAAAGAAACATTATGGTTGTTTTATGTATCTTTGTTTAAAATTTTTCACTTTTTAACTCTTTATATGTAGAAATAATATGTGTGTACTTTCTATTTTTTTATTTGACCAAAGAAACAACATCCTAAACAAACTCACTTTCTTTTTAAATTATTTATCTGGACATTCTTTTATATTTTCCTAATACAAAAATATATCCCATTTCTGAAGCCATGAAGCATCTTAAAATATAAATGAACTTAGAGAAAATTCTGTTGAGTGAAACAAGTCAGACACAAAAGGACAAATACTGTATAATTAAGCTATTATGAACTAAAGATACTATGTAAGCTCATGGAATTAATAATTAGTATATAGGGCACCAGGAAAGTGAATGATTGTAGAGAATGGGAAGCTGATGGCTATTATGTGGATAACTGGTTGAAAGGTTGTTCGTAATTCTTTGGAAATAAATGGAAGTTATGAGAGCACATCATGGTGTTTGTGACTAACAGAGCTATTATATGTGTGTAGCAGTTTGTTATTATTTATGAATTTCAAAAAGAGATATTGGATTATATTTGTAAACTGGTCTGTCAGAGGTTTCAATTTTACTTCATTAAATTATGATTAAGGCTTTGATTTGGCCATGTCAGTAGGATGTTGAGTTCCCACACACTTGGTGGGCCAGAACTCACAGAGAAACTGCACCACAGAGAAGGGAGGTTGGAATTTTTAATGCTGGAGCCCCAAGAAGTAAATACACAGAGAAACAGATACATGAGGAAAGAGAGACATCTCCATTAGACTCAGCAGAGGCCCCAGGAAGAGAGACAAGCCATTCGCCTGATATTTTCACAGCTGGCCTTCTGAAGAGCAGATCATCTGATCCTGGAGAGAAACAAGCCTTGGAGAGAGACAAGACTTATCCCAGCCTGGAGCCAATATTGGAAGAAGCTGGGACCATGGAGAATTAAGAAGAAGAAGAAGCCTGAATCCTTGCAGACATTGACAGTCATCTTGCTCCAACACATGGCAACAGACTTTGGCAAAAGAAGTAATTTATGCTTACAGCCCATCCCTAATAAATACCCTGTATAAAAGCCAATAGATTTCTGGTATTTTACATCAGCACCCTTTGGCTGATGCAGAATTTGGTACTGGGGAGTGCAGTCATGCTTTTGCAGTTACCAAAACACTGAAATGGTTTTATAAATGGGTCAGGGGTATTTTTTGGAAGAATAGTGAGATGTTTGATAGTTAAGGCCTAGAGTACTTTGAAGAGACTCTTTATGAAGCTTTAGAAGCAAATGATGAAATTATTATTGAAAACTGGGGGAAAGGTGATCCATGTTTTAAAGTCACAGAGAACTTAGCAAGATTGACTCCTGATGTTTTATGGAATGCAGAATTTGAAAATGACAAACCTGTGCAGTTAGTTCAAGAACTTTCCAAAGTAAACCTGGAGAATGCAGCCTGGCTTCTCCTTGCAGCTTACAGCAAAATGTTAGACAAGAGAGATAACCTAAGGACTGAATTGTTGGGCATAAAGAAACAGAAACATATCCCGGAAATTCCAAGCCTCTGGAAATCAAGTTCCAAGATAAATGTGCCCCATTTGAGGACATACCTAAACTTGGAACTTATAAATCAGGATTGACAATGCAGTTATCTAGGAAAGACTTGTGGAAAGATTTACTGTCTGATGTCTTGGACCCCTGCTTCTTGCACACTAAACCAACAAGATTTCTGAGAAAGCTGTATAAACAAAACTGCTGTCAGCTTGTACTAAAAGGGACATGGAAGGGTGAGATTGAAGGGGAAATGAAATTAAGAGGAAAACCATGCAAATTGAAGTCTGGAATTAAGACATCTCCTCCTGCCAAGACAGGAACCCCACCCATGTGAATTTTCCCCAGCAGTTAAAGAGGGTGGATGCTCTCACTTGATATTTAGGGAGACTTTTGCAGACAAAGGGTACAGAAAGTGTGGAGCATATTCCCCAGGATTAGGGAAGTTGAGGTCAATTCCCCATAGGTCTGAGAGGGGTGGGCCTACCCCCCATAGGTTAAGGAAGACCAGGTCAACAACTCATTGCTCTGAGAGGGCTGGGCCTGTATGCCAAAGTGTTGACTCCACCACACTGTACTAGGGAGGTGAAGAACTAACCCAAAGATTGGGTAAAGTGCGGTCATCACCTCAATGCTCTTGGAGGGAGAGGTCTAGAGCTTGGTTGCCACCCAGATGCTTGATGAGGGTGGAAACAAGAAAATGGCCATTGAACAAGCCTGTGGAAAGGGTGGGTACCCATGTGGCCCCAGGGAGAAGGAACCATCATCTTGAAAATGACTCTCAGACTTTGAAATCGAATGGAGGATGCCCTGCAGGTTTACTGTACTGTAAAGGACCTGTGACTCATGTTTCCCTCCTGAATTCTCTCTATGGAAATGCAACTGTTTAATCCTTTGTCTATCCATTTGTGTATTGGAAGCACATAAATTGTTTTGTAAGTTTCAAAGGTCTGCAGCCAGACAGGACTTTGTCCCAAGACAAATTGTATTTCTTTAAATTGATTGTGATATGATTCTATATTTGACATTGTACTAATTTAAGTTTTTTTAAAATATCATAATGTCTTTTTGGAATTCAGAGGGTGCAGGGTAGCAGTGTGGTATGATTTATGAATTCCAAAAATAGATATTGGATTATGTTTGTAAACTAGTCTATCAGAGATATCATTTTTACCTGATTAAATTATGATTAGGGCTTTGATTGGGCCGTGTCGGTAGGGCATTGGGTCCTGACCCCTTGGTGGACTGGGACTCACAGAGAAACTGCCTCACAGAGAAGGGAGGTTGGAGTTTTTAATGTTTGAGCCCCAAGAAGTAAATACACAGAGAACCAGAAAAGAGAGGAGGCTCCATTAGACCCAACAGATGCCCTAGGAAGAGAGACAAGTCATCTACCTAATAGCTTCATAGCTGGCCTTCTGGAGAGGGAAGAACAGCTAAGCCTGGAGAGAAAAAAGCCCAGAAGAGAGATAAGACTTATCCCAACCTACAACTGATATCAGAAGATCTTGGGACCACAGAGACTTAAGAAGTGGAAACCTGAACCCTTGCAGACATCAGCAGACAGTTACTGGACATTGTATGTCCTCCCATGGCCCACTGGGTGGAATGTGGGAGAGTGTGGGCTATGGTGTGAACCATTGACCATGAGGTACAGCGGTGCTCAGAGATGTATTCACCAAGTGCAATGAATGTCTCATGATGATGGAGGAGATTGTTGTTATGGGGGGAGTAGTGGGGTGAAAGGGGTGGGGGTATATGGGGACCTCATATTTTTTAATGTAACATTAAAAATAAATAAAGACAAAAAAGACAATTTAATAAAAAAATGAGATGATGAGTTTTGTTTGTTTGCTTGGTTGGTTTTTGCTTTTTATTAGTAGTATTATTACTGGAATAATGAAAATATTCTAAAATTATTGAAGTGATGAATGCACAACTGTGTGAATATACCAAATACCATTGATTATACACTTTGGATGGAATTATGTTTTATTAATATATGTCAATAAAATTTATTTGTTATGAAAATATATCCCATTTCTAATCTTTATATATTTTATTTTATTCTACTGTCTTAAGACACAGTTTCTTAACCCAATAAAATAGTGAATAACTATGACAGTAGCAGACATATTTATGTCATACTTTTTTTCATAAAGTTTTCAACATTTCATTATTGTGCACCACTGTAATGATTTTATAAATATATTTTATCACATTAAGACTTTTCCTTCCGTTTTTCAGTTGCTAAGAGTTGATGCTTTCCAATACAATTGGATGTCAATTTTTATCAGATTACTTTATAAGAAATTTTGCCTATACATTAAAGAATGGATCTCATATAAAGTGATTCAGAAAATTCTAAAATACTTTCAAATGCTCACTAGACAGACAAATTTAAAGACTGGCAGTGTTCAATGTTGGCTAGGAAGTGTATTAATGCAAGAGGCAATGCAAACTGCTAAAAAAAACAAACAAACAAAAGAAAGAGGTAAGATGGCATTGCACTAACAAGCAGAGTTCAATGTTCACACAAAAACAATGGAGAAAGAGCTAAAAGCTGTCTGAGGGACCTGCTTTGGTGGTCAGCAGACCATGACAGTGATATGCAACTCCCAGGCAGTTAAGAGACAGTAGACCACTGTCCATGTGGTGCAGCAGTGCTCCAAAATGTATTTACCAGATGCAGCAAATGTGCCACGATGATGGAAGAGGCTGTTGATGTGGGAGGAGGGGAGGGGGCGTATACAGGGGCCTCATATTTTTTGAATGTAACTTTTAAAAGAAAATGAAGAAAAAAAATTGAAAAAAATGGATAGAGAGATGAAGAAGCTGAAACAACAAACCTGAGTTGCTAAGCTCCTGGGACATCCAGGAAGGGCTCCCCTCTCCTATCACTAGTATATTAAGCTGGGGTAAAACCCCTGATTCACTACAGCCAATTGAGAAGGGAACGGACACCTTCGTCTCAGTCAGCTGTTTCAAGGGAAAAGAGAAGGGGAGTCAGGGGTCTTTTCTTCAGTGACTGTGGCCAAGAGAGCCAGCTTTGAATCTCCATTCTGCAGATTCAGCACAGGAACACAGGAAAGCTGAGACTGAAACACCCCTGTGGAAAGGTGCACTGACAAGTGTCATCAGTTAGCCAAACCGGAAATTGCATGGAAAAAAACTGTTCTCTATTTTTTCTGTATTCTAACCCCTGTGAGAAAATCTGCACCCCATTAGTGAGCGCCTGGCCCACTTTTCGTAACTTAAGCCAGGCATTTTTATAGACATAGAATAAAATGACCCAAATATCAAAGAAGAGCTGTGAAAAAAAATAAGTAAGAGAGAGAAAGAGGCTGCCAGAATAAATTCACCAACATATTCAGATGCCTATAAATCAGCAATAAATGATAAGCATACTAGGAAACAGGAAAAGAGGGCCCAAGCAAAGAACTAACCAAATATTCTGGAGAGTAATAGGATCTAAAACAATTAATCAGTAATATTCACACAGCACTCTTTAATGACTGAAGATTTAAAGAAACTATGACTAAAGAAATAACAGATATGAAGAAGACACTAGGTGAGCATAAAGAACAATTTGAAAGACTGCAAAGAAAAGTAAAAGGCCTTATGGGAATGAAAGACACAATGGATGAGATTAAAAATATGTTAGAGGCACAAAAGAGCAGATTTGAAATATTTTAAGACAGAATTAGTGATTTCAAAGACAGAACATCTAAACTGGAAAAGACAGAAGAGAAAGAGAAGAGAATGGAAAAAAATGGAACAGAGTCTCAGATAATTGAATGACAATTCAATAAGATTAAGTGCTGACCTCTCATCAGAAATCATGGAGGAGAGAAGAAAGTGGAATGATCTATTTAAGGTATTGAAAGAGAAAAACTGCCAGCCAGGAATTCTGTATCTGGCAAGACTGCCCTTCGAAAATGAGAGTGAGTTCAGATGCTTCACAGACAAATAAATATTGATAGAATATGCTACCAAAAGACCAGATTTACAAGAGATACTAAAGGAAATGCTGAGCATGAAAGAAAAAACAAGAATGAGCAACTTGGAGAAGAGTGCAAAAATGGAGATTATTAGAAAGGGTGGATTAAAGGGTAAAAAGACAGACACTAGTATGATATGACAACAGAAAGCCAAAGTCAAAATGGGTGAAATAAGTAATGCCTTTACAGCAATAACATTGAATGTTAATGGTTTGAACTCCCCAATCAAAACACATAGACTGCTAGAATGGATGGAAAAATATAAGCCATCTATATGTTGTCTACAAGAGACTCACCTAAGTTACAAGGTCACAGCCCAGTTAAAAGTGAAAAGTTGGAAAAAGATATTCCATGCAAGTAGTAACCAAAAAAGAGCTGGAGTAACAATACTAACATTGAGCAAAATAAATTTCTAATGCAAAACTGTTATAAGTGAAGAAGTACTTTATATATTAATAAAATGGAAAATTCAACAAGAAAATGTAACTATACTAACTATTTGTGTACCTAACCTCAGTGCCTCAAGGTACATTAGGCACACACTGGCAAAGCTGCAGGGAGAAATAAATGTCTCTACAATAGTAGTTGGAGACTTCAATAAACCACTCTCAGTATTGGATAGAACATCTGGACAGAAGATAAACAAAGAAATAAAGTATTTGAATAATATGATAAGTGAACTAGACCTAACAGACATCTATAGAGCATTGTACCGAAAAAAAATAGCATGATATCCATTATTTTCAAGTGCTCATGAATTCTTCTCCAAGATAGAACATATGTTAGGTCACAAGACAAATCTCAATAAATTTTAAAAGATTGAAATTATACAGAACACATTCTCTGATCATGACAGAATGAAGCTGGAACTCAAAATGGACAGAAAAGGGGAAAATTCATAAATACATGGAGATTAAACAACACAATCAACATAATCAACCAGTCAAAGAAGAAATTGCAAGAGGAATGAGCAATATCTTGAGATGAATGAAAATGAGAACACAACATATCAAAACCTATGGGACACTGTAAAGGCAGTGCTGAGAGGGAAATCTAAAACCATCAATGCTTACATTAAAAAGAAGAAAGGGTTAAAATTGAAGATCTAACAGCACACCTGGAGGAACTAGAAAAAGTACAGCAAACTAATTCCAAACCAAGCTGACAGAAAGAAATATTAAATATCAGAGCAGAAATAAATTAAACCAAGAACAAAAAAGCAATAGAATCAACAAAGCCAGAAGTTCATTCTTTGAGATCAACAAAATCTACAAACACTTAGTTAGATTGAGAAAGAAAAAAGAGAGAGAACACAAATAAATAAAATAAAAAATGAGAGGGGGACATTATCATGGTCCCTGTAGAAATAAGGGAGATCATAGGAGGATACTATGAACAGCTGTATGCCAAAAAACTGGAAAATGTAGACAAGGTGGACAAATTCCTAGAAACACATGAACCACCTATACTGACTCTTGAAGAAATAGAAGACCTCAACAAACCAATCACAAGTGAAGAGACTTAAGCAGTCATCAAAAGCCTGCCAAAGATGAAAAGCCTGGGACCAAATGGCTTAACAGACAAGTTCTACCAATTGTTCAAAGGTGACCTAACACCAATCTTGTTGAAGCTCTTCCAAAAAACTGAACAGAAAAGAATGCTACCAACCTCATTCTTTGATGCCAACATCACCCTAATACCAAAAACAGATAAAAATACTACAAAAAAAAAAAAAAGAAAATTGGAGACCAATATTTCTAACAAATATAGATGCAAATATCCTCAACAAAATACTTGCAAACAGCATCCAAAAGCACATTAAAAGAATTACACACCACAATAGAGCAGGTTTCATAACAGGTATGCAAGGTCAGTTCAACACAAGAAAATCAATTAGTGAAATAAACCACATTGATAAATTGAAGAAGAAAAATCACATGATCCTCTCAATTGATGCACAAAAGGCATTTGACAAAATACAGCACCCTTTCTTGATAAAAAAAAAAAAAATTCCAAGATAGGAATAGAATGAAGCCTTCTCAATATGGTAAAATGCATAATTGGAAAAACTCCAGAAAGCATTGTACTCAATGTTCAAGACTGAAAGCTTCCTCACTGAGATCAGGAACAAAGCAAGGTTGCCCACTGTCACCATTATTATTCAATATTGTGCCATAAATTCTAGCTAGTGCATTAGACTAGACAAAGAAATAAAAGGCACCCAAATAGGAAAGAAAGACATAAAGCTTTTTCTATTTGCTGATGACATGATCCTATATTTAGAAAATCCTGAAAAATCAACAAAAAAAGATACTAGAATTCATAGATAAATTCAGCAAAGTGTCAGGATACAACATTTCTATGCAATAATCAATATAATTTCTACATACTTTTTTAAAAAGATTTATTTATTTATTCATTTCTCTCCCCTCCCCCCCCCCCAAGTTGTCTGTTCTCTGTGTCCATTCACTGTGTGTTCTTTTGTGATCGCTTCTATCCTTCTCAGCGGCACCAGGAATCTGTTTCTTTTTGTGTGTCATCTTGCTGTGTCAGCTTTCCGTGTGTGCAGTGCCATTCTTGGGCAGGCTGCACTTTCGCTCTGGGCAGTTCTCCTTATGGGGCACACTCCTTGCGCGTGGGGCTCCCCTACTTTGGGGACACCTCTGCGTGTCACGGCACTCCTTGCGCACATCGGCACTGCACATGAGCCTATACTATTGACATGCAATGTGAGGAGGAAGACAGAAAAAAAATTTTCATTTATAATAGTGACTAAAACCATCAAATATTTAGGAATAAACTTAACCAAAGGCATAAAGGACATGAATTGAGAAAACTACAAAACATTGCTAAGAGAAACTGAAGAAGACTTAAATAAATAGAAGGACCTTCCATATTCATTGATTCAAGACTAAATATAGTTAAAATGTCAATTATACCCAAACTGGTTTCCATTTCAATGCAATCCCAATAAAAATCCCAACAGCCTTTTTGCAGAAATTGAAAATCCAATAATCAAATTTATTCGGAAGGATAAGTGGCCCAAATTATCCAAAAATATCTTTAACAAGAAGAACAAAGTTGGAGGACTCTCACTTCCTGACTTTAAAGCTTATTACTTAGCCACCCTGGTTAAAAAAAAAAAAAAAAAAAAAAAAAAAACCCAGCATGGTACTGGCATCAGGGCAGAGAGATTGATGAATGGAACCAAACTGAGAACTCAGAAATGACCCTCACATCTACAGTCAAGTGATTTTTGAGAAGGCTGTTAAGCAAACCCAGCTGGGACAGAATAGTCTATTCAGCTAATGGTGCTGGTAGAACTGGATAACCATGTCCAAAAGAAAGAAAGAAGACTCCTACCTCACAACTTATACAAAAAGTTAACTCAGAATGGATTAAGGACCTAAATGCAAAAAGAAGAGCTATAAAACCCCTAGAAGAAAATGTAGGAAAACATTGTTAAGATTCTTGGAGTAAGCGGTAGTTTCAAACAACAAAAGAAAAAAAATAGACAAGAGACCTCAAGATTCAGCATTTTTGCCCCTCAAAGGATTTTGTCAAAATGGTGAAAAGGCAGCCAACTCAATGGGAGAAAATATTTGGCACTCACATATCTCATAAGGGTTTAATATACATGATATATAAAGAGATCATATAACTAAATAATAAAAAGACAAACTATCTGATTAAAAGTGGTCAAAAGACTTGAAAAGACAGCTGTTCAAAGTAGAAACACAACTGGTGAAGAAAAACCTGGAAAAATGTTCAACATCACTAGTGGTTAGGGAAATGCAAATCAAAACTACTCTAAGATATCATTTCACACATATTAGACTGGCCAATTTAAAAAATGAGAAAATTGTAAATGTTGGAGAGGCTATGGAGAGATCGGAACATTTATTCACTGTTGGTTATGTGAAGAAGTGTTATATGTTAAATGCATACTGCCATCAAGCTGAGATTCTCTCTTGACTAAAAAAGGAATTGTAAATTTCAAAAATGTGTAATTCAAAGTAATTTGAGGCCATCTCCCTCATGTGTACCAACTCAACATAAAAATACAAATGACCTGATTAAAATATGGGCAAAAGACTTTAACAGACATTTGCCCAAAAAAGAAATACATATGGTGAAAAAACACATGAAAAAATGGTCAACATGACCAGCAATTAAGGAAATGCAAATCAAAACTAAAATGAGACATCATTTCACACCTTTTAGAATAGCCACTATTAAAAAGTCAGAAAACTACAAGTGTGAGGATGTGGAGAGATAGGAACACTTATTCACTATTGGTGGGAATAGAGAATGGTACAGCCACTGTGGAGGACTGTTTGGCAGTTCCTAACGAAGTTGAATATAGACTTGTCATGGGACCCAGCAATACAATTACTAGGTATATATTCATAAGAACTGAGATAAGAGTCACAAACAAACATCTGCGCTTCAATGTTCATAGCAGCATTATTCATGATGATGAATCAGCATGGATGAACCTGGAGGGCATTATGTTGAGTGAAGCAAGCCAGAGACATAAAAGGACAAATACTATATGATTGTGCTATTATGAACTAAATATATTGTGTAAACTCATGGAGTTAATAATTAGAATATAGGTCACCAGAAAATAGAAGGAAGGTAGAGAATGGAAAACTGTGCAGAACTGGTAAAAAAAAAAAAGCATATTTTTATAATCTTTGGAAATGAATAGTAATGGTGAAAGCATACCATGGTGTGTGTAAGTAGCAGGGCTCTTGTTAAAAAGGAAAGTTTAAAGTCGCATATATTACTAAAAGGAAAGCTAAACGCTTTAACATTGTACTGTACATGACAATAAAACCTTACGTAAAACACAAATATGGGTGATATTGCATATATAAGATAGCTTTCGCAAATATACTAGAGAGAAGGAAAAAGAAAAGCAGCTATGTATTGCAGAGGAAGCATACAGAGAGGAAAGGTAATGAGCTTTGTTTCTTTTTTGTTTTTATTATCATTTGAATAATGAACGTGTTCTAAGAACGATTGAAATGATGAATGCACAAATATGTGATTACACCAAATACCTTTGATTGTACATTTTGAATGGACATATGCTTTATTAATATGTACCAATAAAATCGATTTGTTTTAAAAAAAATAGTAACATCCCTAGCCTGGGCCTAGGTCATGTGCCCCAGAAAAAAAAAAAAAGAAAGAAAATGACTCAGCTCATTTAATGAGGCCTAATCTTGATAGACAGAATGTAAAAAAGAAAATACTGGAAACCAGGATTATTTGCCAATCACTTGTATCAACAAAGATTTTTTAAAACTCTAAGTAAAATATTATCATATCAAGCTCAGCATTGTATTTAAAACTTATTGTGATAAAATAAAATTATTCCAATAAAATTGATCATTTGCTAGTATTTATATTCCAGACATTTCTTCATGTGTGCTACCTATTTGCTAATAAATACATATTTGTAGTTATATATATACATGTGTGTACATACATATATACACATATATTTGCTGACGTATTTTCAAGACACTATATACTATGTATTTTCTTCTATATATGTTCCATACTGTGTGTATTCTTTATATTATAATAAATGTTTTGTATATATATTCAATTCACAAAAATTACAGTGAAATAGCATTTATTATTATTGATAATTTATGTGATGAACATGGTTTTATTATTGCTAGCTAAGAAATATTAAACCCCATAAATATGACCCCAGATATCTTTCTTTACCATTACACTATACTGTCTCAAAAGAATGGGCCAATATCAGAAAAAAAAAACATGCTATAATTTGCCATGTTAACAGCCTAAGAAGAATAATCACATAATTATCTAAATACGTAGAGAAAATGATTTCAGCATTATGTAATAATCATTTATGAAAAACAGCCTTGGCAAAGTGGAAATAAAAGGCAATTTATTTACCCTGCAAAATCATCTCTATGAAAACCCCACATCGAGCATCACATCTAATAGCAAAAGAGAAAAAGGAATATAGGTATTAAAAACTATTGCTTCTGAAATTCAACATTGCCCACAAAAATGCAGGCAGTTTAAAAAGGAAAAAAACCAATATGTTAATTTAAATGGAAGGCACAGTCTTCATTTGAAGATAGTAAAATTCTATGGAAATAAATTGATACACCAGTATGTTATCTAGATAAAAATATAAAAATATAAAAACAAATAGCATTCTTACTAAACAGTAATAAAATGTTGGAATAAAAATAAATTGAACTCCTTTTTAGAATATCAGAATAAATCTAGTAAAAGATATTTAAGATTTTTTGGAGAAATAAAAATGTGGTAATGGAAAAAACAAACAATTGCATAAATCTATCATATGGGAAGACTTAACTATACCTTTAAAAATGTAGAACTTTGTAAATACAGTGGAATTAAACATGGTCACAGAATCTACTTCTTAGAATACCTTAAAACTGATGAAAAATACTAAAAATTCAAGCAAGGATGGAAAAGGACACATCTCTCTCCCTTTCCAGCAAATGAGTCATTATAATTTTTAATATTATATGAAACACATCTAAAATTATTGAACTTATTACCATATTCAGTATTGAGTATTGGAAATCATTATATTAAGAAAAAAAATTAATTCACAGGCAAGAGGGAAAGCTTAGCAAAATTAAAGAAGAAAAAATGTTCACATCAGATATCTAAAGAAAATTATTATATACTGAGGATGTTCCAGGTCTTACAGAGGAGTAGGTTTTTGTTTTTTCCTTTTCTTTTTCAACTTTTTGCATATAGGATTTGTATTTTTGGACTATGCAATGAATTTGTACTACTATATGCTATGAGTACCTGAAACCAGAGAACTTGAAACCAGAGTACTTGAAACCAGAGACTGAAAGTGTTAAATGGCCCTTTTGCTTCACACCTACTCCTGTTTTTGCCTGCTAACCTAGGAATTCCTGTTTTCACTAAGATGATCTTTCTAATAACATCTATGTTACACTGAAAAAATCTATTGCTTGCAGAGGATATGTGTACCATGCCTGAATGCTAGGAGTCTAGGGATAAAAAGTTTTATCTATTTTAGTAAAGTAAAGGGAAAAAGAGAAGGAAATTGCATTTCATATATAACATTAAGATAATTATTTAATACTTTAGGTGGGGAATATCAAATTAATTCACTGTTCTCCGAGCAAATTCTGAGTGGGATTAAATTCTACCTGTTCAATGTCTGGGTTTCTTACCTCTTACCCAATTCAGACATAATTAGATTAATTTAAAATACATGAAATACCATTTTCAGTGGTCGAAAATTTATATGAAAAAAATTTATAATGACAGAGATTTATATGTACTATATTATAATATTGCATTGTAGTATAGTTATCTATTTTTGTATCACTTTTACTAGATAAATATCTTATAAAAGTTAGGCATACAAAAATTTAAAACTTAAGCCCTTTTCTTAAAGAGCTTACAGCTGATACTGGGTAAGTATGAGATAAATAATGAAGGCATGGATCAATGAATTTATACAGATTGCAACTGGCTGGTACAATGAAGAGGAGGCATAAATGAACACCAGAAATAAAGAGGAGGAATATGGAAGTAGGAAAAGCACCCATTCATTAAGTTGTGATCACTATGGAAATGCTTTGTACTTAACAATAGTGACGGTAATAATTTTAGTATGTTATTTTCCACCTTATAATTAGCACAAAAAAATTTAGAAAAGCCAATTATTTTAACTTTGTGTGTAAATGATGTAGGAATTTTGTGTCTTACCTGTAGAGAAAAGAATAAACATGGTGGCAAAAAAGCTTTATCTAGGATATTTTGGTAATGAAACATCGGAAAATTTTATTTTATAGGGAAAATATAGGATCTTTTATCTAGATATAGTTGAATATATAATGTTTAGCTGAAGACTTGTATACAAGCAGGAGCATCTGGAAGTTCTGTAATTTTGTAGTTATATATTTAAAAAAGCATAATCCACAATGTAGAGCATTACATGTAGAAACTTGGCTGCCACACTTATTCACAGTAGAAGGTCCATTATTCTTTTTTTAATATATATTTTTATAACTGAAGTTTTGAACTTACAAAGCAATCGTGCACATGTGTAGAATTCCCATACAATACCCCTTCACCAATGTTCCACACTGTGGTGATGCAGTTGTTCCAGATTATGAGATAATATCATCAGACTATTACCACCAACCATGGTCTATAGCTTATATTTGGCATACCTTTTCCATACCCACCCCCATGATCAAAACATTACATCTTTGGCATTGATGCAAGAATATCACATACTATTGCTGTTAACCACAGTCCATAGGGCACACCCCCTATTAATAATATTTTATACGTGGGTGGTACATTTGTAACAATTGATGTGCTAATATTGAAACAGAGCTACTAACCATGGTTTACATTATGATTTGCATTTTGGAGCATACACTTTTAGTCCTCTAATCTATGAGCATGGAATGTTCTTCCAATAAGTTAGGTCTTTTAAATTTTCTTTTAACAATGCATTGTAGTTTTCTGACTATAAGTGCTTTACATCCTTGGTTAGGTTTATTTGGTTCTTTTAGTCACTATTGTAAATGGAATTTTTTCCTGACTTCTTCATCAGATCACACATTACTAGTCTATAGAAACACTACTGATTTTTGCATGTTGATCTTGTATTTTACACTACTAAAATCATTTATTAGCTCTAGAAGTTTATTTTAGTTTTTTTGAGACTTTCTAGGTACAAGATCATAGCATCTGCAAATAGTGAAAGTTTTACTTCTTCCTTTCTGATTTGGATGCCTTGTATTTCTTATTCTTGCCCAATTGCTCTAGCTAGAATCTCTAGCACTATATTGACCAACAGTGGTGACAGTGGGCATCACTGCCTTGTTCCTATCTCAATGGGAAAGCTTTCTGAATTTCACCATTGACTACAATGTTAGCTGTGGGTTTTTCATATATGGCCTTTATCATGTTGAGAAACTGAACTTCAATTTCTATCTTTTGTCGTATTTTTATCAAGAAAGGATGCTGTATTTTGTCAAATTCCTTTTCTATGCCAATCAACAGGATCATGTGATTTTTCTTCTTTGATTTATTAATTTTATGTATCATGGTGATAGATTTTCTAATGTTGAATCACTCTTGAATGTCTAGTATAAAACCCACTTGATCATGTTGAATAATTCTTTTAATGTAATGTTGGATTGAATTAGCAAGTATTTTGTTGATGATTTTTGCAGCTGTATTCATTAGGGAAATGTGTCTAATTTTTTTTTTGTAATACCTTTATCTGGTTTTGGTATTAGGCTTCATAGAATGAGTTTGGTGGTGTTCCTTCTTCAATTTTTTGGAAGCCCCTGAGTAAGACAGGTATTAAATCTTCTTTGAATGTTTGGTAGAATTCACCTGTGAAACCATCTGGTCCTGGGCTTTTCATTTTGGGTAGTTGTTTGATGACTGATTCAGTCTCTTTACTTGTTATTGATTTGTTGAGGTCTTCCATTTCTTCTAGGGTCAGTGTAGGTTTTCATACATTCCTAGGAATTTTTCCATTTCATCTACATTTTCTAGTTTTCTGGTGTACATTTGTTCATTGTATCCACT
Source organism: Dasypus novemcinctus (assembly GCF_030445035.2). Taxonomy (NCBI): domain Eukaryota; kingdom Metazoa; phylum Chordata; class Mammalia; order Cingulata; family Dasypodidae; genus Dasypus; species Dasypus novemcinctus. Next base: position 111,305,543 of record NC_080673.1, on the reverse strand, counting down.
TATGATCTCTTTTATTTCTTTTGGGTCAGTAGTAATGTCCCATTTTCAATTTTTATTTGATTTATTTGCATCTTCTCACTTTTTCTTTGTCAGCCTAGCTAAAGGTTTGTTGATTTTGTTAATCTTCTCAAATAACCAACTTCTGGTTTTGTTTATTCTCTCTATTGTTCTTTGTCCTAAATTCCACTTATTTCTGCTCTGACCTTTGTTATTTCATTCCTTATACTTGCTTTGGGTTTAGTTTGCTGTTCTTTATCTAATTCCTCCAGCTGTGTAGTTAAGTCATTGATTTTAGCTATTTCTTCTTTTTGAATGTAATCATTAAGGGCTCTAAATTTCTCTGTCAGCAATGCCTTTGCTGCAATCCATATGTTCTGATATGTTGGGTTCTCATTTTCATTTGTCTCTAGATACTTACAGATTTCTCTCAAAATTTCTTCATTGACTCACTTATTATTTAAGAGTGTGCTGTTTAATCTGCATATATTTATGAATTTTCCCTTTTTATGTCTCTTGTTGATTTCCAGCTTTACTTCATTATAATCAGAGACAGTGTTTTGTAAAATTTTGACCTGGTTGAATTTATTGACATCTGCTTTGTGATGCAACATATAGTCTGTCTTGGAGAAAGATCTCTGTGCACTTGAAAAGAATATATATCCTGCTATTTGGGGGTGCAATATTCTGTATGTGTGTATCATGTTTAGTCTTTTCATCATATGACTCAAGATCTCTATTTCTTTATTGATCCTCTGCCCTGATGTTTTATCCAAAGCTGAGAGTGGTGTATTGAAGTCTCCAACTATTATTTTAGAGCTATCTATTTCTCCCTTTAATTTTGCTGGTGTTTACCTTATGTATCTTGAGGCATCCTGATTAGGTGCATACATGTTTATGATTGTTATTACTTCCTGGTGAATTGCCCCTTTTATTAATATGTAATATCCTTCCTTGTCTCTAAGAGCAGTTTTGCTATTTAATCCCATATAAGTAAAGCTATTACAGGGTTGTTTTTTTGTTTGTTTTTTCTGTTTGTTTTTGTTTTTTAATTTTTTTTTATTACTGCATCCATGGAATATTTTTTCCATCTTTTCATTTTTAATTTATTGGTATCTTTGGGTCTAAATTGAGTCTCTTGTAGACAACATATAGATGAATCATATTTTTTATCCATTCTGCCAGTCTGTGACTTTTGAGTGAGGAGTTTAATCCATTAACATTCAATGTTATTACTGTAAAGGCAAGTCTTATTTCACCCATTTTGACCTCTGGGGTTATTCTGTCATAGGATATTTTCATCACTCTTTTGACCCTTTAGTTAATTTTACTGCTTTAATCTTCATTTCTAGAATCCCTTCAAAGCTTCTCCCTTCTTTCTTTTCTTTTCAAGCTGTTGCAATCCCTTAGTTTTTTCTGCAAGGCCAGTCTCTTTGTTATAAACTCTCAGTTTCTGTTTCTCTTGAATATTCTAAACTTCCCCTCATTTTTGAAAGACAATCTTGCTGGATATAAGATTCTTGCCTAGAAATTTTTTTCTTGCAGTGTCTTAAAAATATCACAACACTGTCTTCTTTTCTCCATGGTTTCTGATGAAAAATCAGCATTTAATCTTATTGGGCATTGCTTATATGTTTTGCATCATTTTACTCTTGCTGCTTTCAGAATTTTCTCTTTATCTTTGGCATTTGATATTCTGATTAGTATGTGTCTCAGAGTTGGTCTATTCAAATTTTTTTCTGAATGGGAGTACATCATGCTTCTTGAACATGGATAGCTGTCCTTCAATAGGGTTAAGAAATTTTTATAATTATTTCTTCAAATATTCCTTCTGCCCCTTTACCCTTCTCTTCTTTCAGGTTTCCCAAGACATGTATGTTTGCATTTGTCTTGCCATCATTTAGTTCTCTGAGATAATGTTCATTTTTTTTCCTTATGCTTGCTTTCCAAGGCCATGTCTTCAAGCTCACCAATCCTTTCTTTGGCCTCCTCAAGTCTCCTGTTATGTGCCTCCAGTGTATTTTTAATTTCATTTATTCTGTTTTTCATTCCAATAAGATCTGCTATTTTTCTATATATGCTTTCAAATTCTTCTTTGTGTTCATCCAGTGCCTTCTTAATATCCTTAATCTCTTTAGCCATCTCACTGAATTTATTAAGGAGATTTTTTTGAACATCTGTAATTAGTTGTCTCAACTCATCTGGAAAGAAGCTTATCTTGTTCCTTTAAATGGGTCATATCTTCCTGTATCTTCATATGGATTGTAATTTTTTGCTGGTGTCTTGGCATCTGGCTTACCAGATGTATTTACTCTGGATGCAGTTTCTGTCTTTCATTTAGGGCTTCCTTGCCCTTTTTCCCTTGATGGTTGTATAGTAGGAGCCAAGGATGTAGCTGGTGCTGTATTCTGTAGAGGCTCCCTTCTTATCTTATTGGGGTGTAGGGATGGAGCTACAGGTGCCCAAGTATCCAGTCTTTTGGGGCTTAAATCACCTGCAGCTGCCCAGAGATTCTGAGGAAACAGAGCTCCTCTCCTATTCTATTGGAACATGGGGATGGAACTCCAGTTATCTGACTATTCAATTTGTGTCAGCCCATAGCACCTGTAGGTGCCAAGAGAAGCTCATGCAGGTGCTCCCAGCTTCTTGCCTGCCAGAGGTGGGGCTTGAGACTAGGCTATGGCTGCAATCCAATCTGGTGGAAAAAAGTTGGTCTCTACCTTCACTGTGATTTTCAGTCAGTCTGCTTACCATGCTGGGGTCAGAGTTAAAATGGTGGCCACTGGCATCTTTCCAACTTAGACAGGTTCAATATTTGGTGTTCTTAGATTATACTTTTGTCAGTTAAATTTACTAATCAGTAGCTGAAGTCAGTGCTCAACCACCTTCCCCCCATTTTTGGAAAATGGAACTTCCAAATGCAGGCAGTGAAATGACATATTTAAAGTGCAGAAAGAAAAACTTGTCAACCAAGGATAATATGTCTGGTACAAGTGTAATTCATAATGGAGGGAGAAATGAAGGTGTTTCTGCATGAACAAAAGCTAAGGAAGTTCACTGCCACTAGACCTGCCATACAATAAATACAAAAGGGCATCCACATTGTAAGAAACAGATTTGAAACTAACTCCATGCTATATGAAGAAATAAATACCTCTGTTATAGATACCTATATGGGTAATTATAAATGCTAATATTCAAGCATTGTTTTGCTTGTAACATTATTTTTATTCCATATGTGGCTTAAAATCCTAAAATATTAAAACATTCATAAACCTTATTTACTGTGAAAACAATGCACAAAAGTGTAGTCCATGACAAGGAGAGAGATGGAGGCTATTGAAGTTAGGTTGAAATAATACAAACTAAATTATAATATATTTAGGATGTCAAATATAATACTATGGCAACAACAAAGAAAATATCTTTTAAAAATACACAAAAAGGAAAATGAGAAGTTATTCAAAATGGCTTATTACAAAAAGATTAGCTAAACATAAAGTAAGACAGAAATGGAGGAAAGGAAAGACACACACAAAATAACTATAAGACATACAAAAAACAACAAAATGGCAGAAGTAAATACTGGGCTATCAGTCATTACTTTAAATAGAAATGGATTAAACTCCACAATTGAAAGATAGAGATTGGCAGAATGGATAAAGAAGCATAATCCAACCTTATGCTATTTAAAAGAATTTCCCTTTACATACAAAGACACATATACACTGAAAGTGAACAGATGGAAAAATACTTCTTTAAAATATTAACCAACAGTGAACTAGGATGGCAATACTAATACAGACAAAATAGACTTTAAGTAAAAGCTATTGCAAGAGATGAAAAGTACATTATTTTTTCTGATAAGAGGGTCAGTTCACCCAGAATACATAACATTTATAAATATATGCACCTCAGAACAGTGTCCCTAAAAATATGTATGATGCAAACATTGACAGTGATGGGAGAAATAGAAAGTTCAACAGTAATAGGTGGAGATTTCAATACATTGTTTTCAATACTGAATAGAATGAAAGGTCAACAAGAAAATAGGGAACTTGAAAAACACTAATCTTGTGGAACACTTCTATTGCCCACATAGTTACATTGGTTCCATCTATTCAATACCTCTTTCTCTCTCCCCTTAGAGCCCACAGTGACAGTCAATCTTCATTGCTTGAAAGGCCATGTTCAGAGACACTTGCAACATGTTGGAGGGCTTGCATGCTCAACTGCCCTAATGCACTGGGAGTATGTCCTGCCATGGCCCACTGGGTGGACTGTGGGAGAATGCGGGCTATGATGTGGACCACTGACCATGAGGTGCAGCAGTGCTCAGAGATGTATTCACCAAATGCAATGAATGTCTAATGATAATGGAGGAAGTTGTTGTTATGGGGGGAGGAGTTGGGGTGTCAGGGGTGGGGGGTATATGGGGACCTCACATTTTTTTAATGTAACATTAAAAAATAAAGACAAAAAATAATAGCAAAGCAACAAACATTTACAAATATTAATGAGTTCAAATATAATAGAAATTTATTATTCTAATTTTAATATTAAATCTCTAACTGTTGGACATAATAGTCTTGAAGAATGGAATAAATTATTGGTTTAGTTAAATTTCAAAAAAAAAAAAAAGAAAACACTAAAAACCAACTAGAGCTAACAGACACACATAGAACGCTTCAACCCATAACAGCAGAATATATATTCATTTCTCATGCACATAGATGATTCTCCAGGATAGGATATTTGTTAGGGTAAATTAGAAGTCTCAATAAATTTTAAAATATTCAAATCATACAAGGTAATTTGTCTGACCACAGTGGAAAGAAGCTATAAATAACAAAATTGAAAACTGAAAATTTTACAAATATGTGGAAATTAAACATCACGCTCTTAAAAAAAAAACAATGGACCAAGTTAAAAGTTATAAGAGAAGTGAGAAAATATCTTGAGGTGAATGAAAACAGAGACACAACATATCAAAACTTAAGGGATATTGTGAAGGCAGTGCTCAGGGATAAATTCATAGCTATGAATGCTTATAGAAGATAAGAAGATCCCAAATTAATAACGGAATTTCAGTTCATGAGGATATATAGAACTATGAACAAGGAAAACACATATTGAACAAAAGCAAGGAAATAATTCAATAATGATCATTGGAGAGTCAATACCCCACTTTAGATACTGAATAGAAAAACTGGATAGAAGATTAAATCAGAAATAGAGAGCTCAAGTGCACAGATCTTAGAAACCTGGCTGCTATGAGAAATACCACACAATGGGTTGCTTAACAACAGGAATTTATTGACTCACAGTTTCAGAAGCTAGAAAGCTTCCTTCCTCCCAGGGTTGGTAGCATCCTTTTTGCCCAGAAATCCTTGGGTTCCTTGGCTTTCCTGTCACATGGTTATGTCCTCCCCTTTTTCTTCTGGGTTCCAATGACTTCCAGCTTCTCTCCTCCATGTAGTGTTCTGTTTATAAAGCTTCTTGTAATAGGATTAATGTCAAAATTTATTCAGTTGGGCCACACTTTGACTAAAAATTTGCATTTTCAAAAGTCTTTTTTACAATGGATTCACAAACAGAGGAATAGATTTCGATTAAAACATGATTTTTTCCATTGTATATAATAAAACCTATCACAACGAAAATAAAAAAGAGACTATACTGAACTAACACTTATAACCATCCACCCAACAAAACAGAACACACATTATTCTCAAAAGCATGTGAAACATTTGCCAGAATGGACCTATGTTAGACTATAAATTAAGCCTCAATAAATTTAAAATTATGTAGGTCAATAAGTACCATTTACAATCAAAACGATTTAGCTAGTAGTGAATAAAAGAAGGAAATTTGGGAAATTCACTAGGAAAGCTACAAAATAATTTGTGATGATTAAAATTGCAACATACTAAAACTTACAGAATGCAGTTAAAACACTGCAAAGAAATTAATTTATAGCTGCAATCACTGTACTTAAAAAAGAAGAAAAGATCTCAAACAAACACCCTAACCATTCACCTTAAGAAACTAGATGTAGAAGAGCAATCTAAACCCAAAGCAAACAGAAATAAAGAAATAATAAAGTTTAGTGCAGGCACAACTCACCCTGCATTTTGCCAGCAGTCCATGTCTTGGGCCATGTACTTTTCTTGTTTCTTAATTAACTATTTATTCCCTAGCCTAACAAAAAAAAAAAAAGTTTTAGTAGTTTAGTGCAGAAATAAATAGAAATAGAAAAATAATAGGGAAAGTGAAAAAAAATCAAAAGTTAGTTCTTGGAAAAGATCAAAACCAAATTGACAAATATGTAGCTATAGTAACCAAGAGAAAAAGAGAGAAGACATAAATTACTAAAATCATGAAGAAAAGAGAAAACATCACTACCATACTTAGAAAAATGTAAAGGATTATAAAATACTATAGTGTACATTTGCATGCCCACAAATGCAATAACCTAAATAAAATATACAAATTGTTAGGAAGGCAAATACTAATGAAACTGACTAAGATGTAAGTAAAAATATTAATGCACTTATAACAAGTATAAAGATTTAATTTTTAATCAAAAACAAAGGAAAATACAAGCCCATAATAGCTTCAATGTTGAATTCTAAAATATGTGTAAAAAATAATTAATACCACACCTCTACAATCTTTTATAAAGAGTAGAAGATGGAATAATGCCAACATAACACCAAGATTACCCTAATATCAAAACCAGACAAAGACATCATAAGAAAAGAAAATTACAGATGAACATTGTATTAGTCAGCCAAAGGGGTGCTGATGCAAAATACCAGAAATCTGTTGGCTTTTGTAAAGGGTATTTATTTGGTGTAGAAGCTTACAGTTAGCACGCCATAAAGAGTAAGTTACTTCAGTCTTCAATGTCTGTTGCCACATATTGGAGCAAGATGGTTGCCAATATCTGCCAGAGTTCTGGCCTCATGGATTCCTCTCTTCCCGCAGTTCATTTCTGTCTGGGCTCAGTTCCAATGTTTTCTCCACAAAGCCAGCTGTAAACTATTAGGCGAATGGTTTATTTCTCTTCCTGGGGCCTTCTCTCTTTCCCCACAACCAAGCTCCTCTGAGTGCTTATTTCCCAGGGCTCCAGGTCAAGACTCCAACATCAAAATTCCAATATCGAACTCCAACTTCAAAACTCCAACTCTGTCCTTTGCCATGTCTTTTATCTGTGAGTACCCACTCCTTAGTGGGTGGGAACTCAATACCCTACTGGTATGGCCCAAACAAAGCCCAAATTATAATTTAATCACACCCAGGTACAGGCCTGTTTATAAACATAATCCAATATCTATTTTTTGAATTCATGAACCATTTCAAACTGCTATAAACATCTCTCAAAAATATTGGCAAAAAGCTCTTAAACCAACAGCTGGGAAACCCACTCCAGCAAAATATGGAAAGGATTATGCACAATGATTAAGTGGGATTTTTCCCATTAAGATAATATTGGTTCAAAATATGAAAATCAAACACTGTAACAGATGATATTAGTAGAATAAAGTGTGAAAGTCACATGACGCTCTTAGTGGATGCAGGAGATAAAGCAGTTACAAAATCTAACACATTTTCATTATAAAAACATCCAACAAACTACGAATAGAAGTTGGACTTCCTCAAGGATGTCTATGACATTCCCACAACTGTTATCATACTGAGTAGCAAGAAATGGAAAGCTGTACTTCTAAGTATTGTTAGAAGGTAAATATGTTTCTTTTGCCAATTCTATAAAACATGGTACTGGAGGTTTTACACAGGACACTTAGAAGGTAAAAGGAATGAATGGCATGCAGATTAGAAAGTGAAAATTGAAATGAGCTCTATGGACAGATGATATTATCTTGTATATAAAAATCTATAAAGCTATTAAATGAGTTCAGCAAGATTACAGGAAAAATGATTAATATACAAAAATCAATTGTATTTTTATATACCAGTAATGAATAATTTGAAAATTAAATCCAGACCACTGTTCCATTTACAATAGCTCCAACAACATAGGAATAAATTTTATGAAAGAACTGCAAGAATTTTACACTAAAACTGCATAATATGTTTGAAATAAATTAGAGTCCCTAAGTAAATGGAAAGACTTCCCATGTTCCTGGACTCAAGATACAAAATATAAGATCAAGATACAAGATACAAGATCCTGTTCAAGATACAATATTAATTAGATGGCACTACTCCTAAAATTCATCCATAGATTCACTAAATCCCTATAAAAATTACAACTGCCTTTTTTCCCCCAGAAACAGAGAACCTGATACTAAAATATGTATGGAAAAACAAGTGACACAGAATAGCTAAAACAAAATGGAAAATAAAAACAAAATAAGAACAAAACTTACTATACACCTAAATTAGCCAAGACCTGTGGTACTGGCTTAATGCAGACATAAAGATAAATTGTACTGAATTTAGAGTCCAGAAAAAAATTGCCTATTATGGCATATTCTTAAATTGAATTCACTCCTGTGGCTATGTACCTATTGTTACTAGAACCTGTTGGTGAGGCTACATCATTCAAGGCATAACCCACTATAATTAGAATGGGTCTTACTACTCTTACTGGAGGGCTTGATAAGAGAATGAAATTTATACAAAGGAAAAAGCACAGAAGCAAGAAGCTGAAAGGAATAAATCCTGAAAGAGAATTTAGATACCATCAAATGCCATCATGCGCTTTGCCATGTGACAGAGGAGGCAGAGATGTTGGTCTTCAGAAAGAAAGCACCGCCTTGATGATACCTTGATTTGGACATTTTCATAGCCTCAAAACTGTAAGCCAATAAAATCAAATGATTTAAACCCAACCCATATCATTATATTTCTTTAACTAGCCTAGGAAACTAAAACATAATTTGTACCAAGAGTAGGGCATTGCTACTGCAAATTTCAAAAATGTGGAAACAAATTTGAAAGGCTGGAAGACTGTGAGGTGCTTAATAGAAAAGACCTAGATTGTTCTGAAGAGACTGCTGTAAAAAATATGAACACTAAAGTTACTTAAAATTGAGGCCTTAAAAGAAAATGATGAATTTGTTATTGAAAACTGGTAGAAAGGCTATCCCTGCAAAATTGAGTATTGATGTCAGATAGAAGGCAGTATAAGAAAAGAACGAGCTTGCATATTTAGCTGAGGAGAGTTCTTATTATGGAAAGTGCAGACTGCCTTCCCCTTGTAGCATGTAGTAAAATGTGAGAGGAAAGGGAAAGCTGAGAACTGACCTCCTGGGCAAAAATAAACCAGAAACTGATGATTTGGGAAATTCTGAGTCTCTGAGAAGTGAGTCCCCAGGAAATAGTGCCCCCTGAGAGTATTTAACTGAACATGGAAGTAGTTAGCTATTTCTTTTCTTTTCTTTTTTTTTTTTTTTTTCAGCTATTTCATTGGAAGTCAGGATTGGAAATACAGTTATCCAGGAATGATCTTTGGAAGTCTTACTGTGTGAAAGTTGTGAGTCCTGTGTCCTGCATTTAAAGCAATAAATTTTTTATTGAGATCTTTCTGAAAAGAATGACTGCCAGCCTGGATGGAAAGGGACTAAAATGGGACAGATTGAAGGAAAAATGAATTCAAAGTCAAAGCAATGAAAGCTAAGATTTGTACTGATGACATCATGGACCAAGAGAACAGACCCCCATGTTTGCAGAAAAGGTGAGGTGAGTATTCCCTGGCACTTGAATATGCTGGGCCTTCTGCCCATTGTTGAGGAGGAGTGCTGCTGCCCTAGCCTTCAGAGAGAGTGTGGCACATTCTCTGGGGGTTTAGAAGAGTTTGAACAGTGAGAGCACTGATCAGAACACTGAGAACACCATCCCACTGTTCTGAGGGGATTGAGCCTATTTCTGGAGATCAGGAAGTTTCTGGTCTTCACTCCAAATGTTCTCAGAGGCTGAGACCTAGAGTTTGGCTACCACCCTGATGCTTGATGAGGGAAGAGCCAAGAACATGGTCACTGGGAAAGCCCTTGGAAAGGGTAAGGCTGCCACTCCCTCAGACCCCAAGAACAAGAAACTATGGTTTTAAATATGACTCTCCAAAATTGAAATCTAATGGAGTATATCCTGCAGGCTTTCAGAACTGTTTGGGACCCATGACCTCTGTAGTCCTTCCAATTTCTTCCTATGGCAATGAGAACATTTATACTATGACTGTTCCTCCTTTGTATATTGGAAGCATATAACTTGTTCCAAGCTTCGTATTTCCACAGCCTGAAGAAAATTTCCCCCCAGACAGACCCGGCTTATAATCTATTTTGATAAGACTTTGACTTAATATTGGCACTGAAACAACTTAAGGCTGTTGAAATATTGTGATGGAATTAATACATTTGCATATAGAAAGAGCATGTCATTTGAAGGTCCTGAGAATTTTATGGAAAGCCAAAGGATAGAAAAGATCATGTCCTTTAGATTAATACGTTCCTGTAAATGGAACCTTCTGATTAGATTACTTTAGGTAAGGGCCTTTTATTAGATGGATTCAGTAAGGCATGGCCCAGGGTGGTTCTTGATCCTCTTACTGAAGTCCTTTATAAATAAGAAGAATAAGTAGAAAAGGAACTCAGAGAGGAAATCCACAGGAGTTAAGAGAAAAAGTCACAAAAGGAGCAACCAGAAGCTGAAAGCAGAAGGCCCAGAGAAGAAGGCAAAAACTGGCAGATGCTGCCATATGCCTTCCCATGTTACAGGGAAGCCAAGATTGCCCACAGCTGGTCTTCAGGGAGAGAGTATCTCTCAATGCCTTGATTTGTAATTTTCTCAGAAACAAGCTTACAAGCAAATAAATCCCCATTGTAAAACCCCACCCATTTCTGGTATATTGCTTTCAGCAGCTTTTAGCAAATTAAAATACCAGAAGCTGCCATATGTATTGCCATGTGACAGAGGAGCCCAGACCCAAGGTCACCAGCAGCCAGCCCCAGAATGACATAGTTTCCAGGAAGAAAGCATCACCTTAATTATGTCTCCACTTGGAATTTTTCCTAGCCTCGAAACCATGAGCCATTAAGTTTCCATTGTTTAAGTCAACCCATTGCCTGCTATTTTCTTGAGCAGTCAAAGGAAACTAAAACAAGTACCAAGATATTTCAATAGGGAAAGGATAGTAGTTTTTGGCAAATGTGCATGGACACCTGGATAGCCACATGTAAAAGAATGAAGTTTGACCCCTACCCCATATCATATACAAAACTTAACTAAAAACTTATCATAGACCTAAATAGAAGAATTAAGATAATATAAACTGTTAGAACAGAATATATCAATAAATCTTTGTGACCTTGGGTTAGGCAATGTTTTCTTAGATACTACACCAAAACAATTAGCAATGAAAAAATAGTTAAAATCACTTCATCAAAATTTTTTTAAAAAATGTTTGTACTTCAAAGGACATAATCAAGAAAATGAAAAGAATTCACTGTTTGCTAGAAAATATTTGCAGTTATTTAATTGATAAGGATCTTATATCCTGAATACATAAAGAATTTCTACAAGCAAACAATATAAAGAAAAATTATCCAACTGAAACAATGGGCAAAGAATTTGAATAGGCATTTCTCTAAAGAAAATATACAAATTGCCAATAAGCATATGAAAAGATGCTTAACCTCATTAGTCATTAGGAAAATGCTAAAGAAAACCACACTGTGATACCATTCATACAAACTTGTATAGCAAAAATAGAAAAGACAGATAACAACTGTTGACAAGGATGTGGAAAAATAAGAAATTATACTCATTGCTGGTGGAATGTAAATTGGTTCAATGACTTTTGAAATCTGTCTGGAAGTTTCTCAAAATGTGAAACATGGAGTTGATACATGATCCAAAAATTCCACTCCTAGGCTCATATCAAATTAACTTGAAAACATATGTCCAAACAAAAACTGTGCATGAATGTCCATAACAGCATCATTCCTAAACACCAAAAAGTGGGAACTCCTCAGATATCCCTTGATTGATGAATGTGTAAGCAAAATATGGTTTATCCAAAAATGGAATATTATTTGTTCATCAAAGAGTGAAATGCTGATACATGTTACAACATGGATGACGCTTGAATGAATGCTCTTAATCTCATATTGTTTGAGTGTTGTCCCCAGAGGTATTAACTCTACTTTATTTCTTGTTTATGTTTATATATGGGCAAGCAGCAATCATGGAGAAGGTGGAACAGCATGCAGGGTCACTTTATGACTTTTATAGGCCACTTCCATCATAAAAATATTAAAAAAATATTTGGGGACTGCCATGGAATAAAATGAAATGTATTACTATTGTATATTAAAATATTTCATTAACCTGAAGTTTAGTTTTTCTTCTGATTTTAAAAGAAATTTAAAATATTTCCATAAGTCCCTAAAAGTAGTGTGTGCCCTAGGCACTGTGCCTAATAAATGTCAGCAAGGAAGACACAAAGACATGGAGTAGGACTTTGTCAACACGCGTGGGTCTAAACTCACAAGATGGGATGAAAGAATATGACATGGAGGCATCAGAGGTATCTGCTGCAGTCTCTCATAAGAATAAAGATTTTTAATCAAGCCAAATATTATATCTTCTTATATTATCTTCCATTGAAAATCATTTCTAAAATATTTCACCTACTATTCTAAATCATCTGCTATACATAATAGTATAAGGTTATATTACAAGACAAAATGATGCCTGATATTGCTTTTAGACAAGATTGTTTATCTACTTGTCCTTGAAAATTGCATGGAAAGTAATTTTTTCTATCTAGCAACATGAATCAATGCAATACAAGAGACAGCTATAATAACGTTGATGTCAGAGGATAAGATAACACCTCCACTGTAGGCTGTTTCCATGCTTTATTAATACAGATGCACATTGTACACAGTGGTCATTGTTTGACACAAGGTATGATCGAATCTGTGAAATAGTGAAGTGCTTCATAATAGAGTTTTACTGTAATTGCTTTGTCAGGTTATCAGTCCAGTAGTTTTACCCTAAATAGAAAAGAATGTCCTTCTCCTTGCAGGTATAGTGAATTTTGGAAGCTAGATACATGTCAGTTAAGGTTGCACTGAGCCCTGGGGGGCTGGAACATTGAACAGATCAAGAAAAAATACTTCTGATTATAGGCTAGTGCTAGCAGAACAGGAAATAATCAGGTAAACGATGTTGGTGGGATGGGGATATGGGTTAAGAAGAAAAAAAGGATCTTTACAAAAGGTTCATCCTATACTGGAAGTTTTGCACTGAATAGAAACAAACTTAAAATAATCTAATAAAATCTTCTGCCAGTAGCTAAATTGTCATGAGAAGCTTCTAAGAGTAAGGGAGGCACCCTGCAGAGAGTATTTATAGATTTAGAAAGAGAATAAGGTTAAGTTTCCTTGGAGACATAGTTCTTTCAGGCCATATTTAACTTGGTCTGAAACAATTTGAATATTAGGAGAATTAAACTGAGGGCTTTCTGCTTCTTTTTCATAAATCAACCAAAAATAATAGAGATTCATCCATTTTAGATGAGACAGGAATTTTGAGAATGATGAGCCCCAGTTCACATTTCAGACATTATGTACACATACATATTTTATGAAAATAATTATGTGATGAATAAAATTCACATTGTAAGTAAGAACTTAAAAACATAATTTAACCTATCTAGAAGTAACAAGATAGTTTTTGTATTGTTTTGTTTCATTTGTAGTCATTCACATTTAGAATTGTTAAAACAGCTGTAGGGAAGATCTTCAGTTTCCCCTTTACTATAGAATCACGATGAAAGTCATAACTTTTTAAGAATAAACTAGACAATTGCTCTTATACAATTGCTATTTTATACTTTACATCAAAACCCTTGTTTAAATGTCTTTGACATTTATGAAATGTGATTTTAAATTCTTCACAACTGTGTCTATGGTAGTAGCAGTAATTTTGTTAAATTTGCTAAATTACATCAAACTATTCAAGTACATATTCTTGCATGTGAGTGGTTACAGATATGATTAAGATTTTTTCTTCCCGATGTCACTCCACTTTCAGTTTTCCATTCAGAACCTGTAAGTACTTGAAAGTCTTAGATAGAGGTACTTAAAATTTATTATGAGGAGGGATGACCTTGAGTTCTTCATAATAGTATAGATTCTTTTGCTCCTAACCAGGAAATCTTTGTTTCCATGGGGGATATACTAGGACTCTGCATACTACCAAGAACAGTCTCTCTTGGTCCAGGAGAAGGGAAGAAGGCTATTATTTACTATTGTTTTAGGCAGTGTAGCTACTGTCTACTTGTACACAGCAAAAAGTTATCTTCTATTTCACTGGAGCTAGAAACTTTGGACTACATTTGCCAGATACACTTGCAAGTTTTGTTCTAGTTCAGATTCTGCCAAAGAGAGATACTTTCACAAGTGTTTGGAAATCAAAGAAAACTAGAATCCATTATTGTTCTTTTAACAACAGTTGGTAAGTACATTGACTTTGGCTGAGAATAAGGTTAAGCTTTGACTTCCAGATATTCTCATATAAATTGCTTAATTAGGTACTTCAGGTAGCCAAAATTAGCTGTTAGTTTCCTGTAATTCCTGCAACTTATAAATTTCTTGATAGCATCCTGAAATTTCTACGATATTTATTTCTCCATCCTTCCATTGATATTGAAAGCATCTCATTAAACTCCTTCCTGCCTAGAATATTTTCCTGGCAAAATATTGACACGTACAACCTATGAATACACAAAGGTTAACTACCTGTCCTATTAACACTGAAGTTTTACTTACATGTATAAAAGGCCTCTCATGCCTGTTTCAAGCCCCTTGCCTTTATTTATGGGCTTCCCTGAGGAAGTTAATATAATGTATTCCAAGGGTATCTACCAAACCCTTGCTACTTAGAACATTTATTCTTAGGCACAGATGATACTCTTATCACTGTGACTATCACTGAATTCTCTCTAAACCAAGGGCAATGAAGAGTCTATATATCTGGCCTTCTCGGTTAAAATAAAGACAGCATATTTTCTTAATCACAATGTCATAAATGATGTTGAAATAAATTTTAACCAATACTGTTACCATTTCATTTGTACTATAGATATAGAACAGATGTTTCCAAGTGTTATAGAAGATACACGTCATTTCATGGTGTTGACCTGAGAGTGCAATAGCTCACAAACCAATGATTTTCTAATAATAGTAAGCAGAAGAATCACCAAATTCCATTAGAAATAAAGAAACTTTGGCCCCAGCTGCCAAAGATGAAATACATATCTGAATTTGATTAAAAGGGAAAATGTTACATTGTGCATATGGTAACAGAATAAATTAAATAAATAGAAAACCCATATAACTACACTACACATTCAATCCGAAGTTAAACCAAGGACTATAGTTAATAAGACAGTTATAAAAATGTGCTATCATTAATTTTAAAAAATAATCCATACCACTGCAAGATGTTAATAATAGAATGTTATATAGGATTCCTGTATTTTATGCATGATTGTTCTATAAACACACAACTCTAATAAATAAATAAAGGTTAAAGAATATTGATGTAAGAACAGAAATTGTATTTGTAAAAAATCTTAGTGATAGGAAAAATTCCAAAGCCTTTCAAAAAATCCAAAGTTAACCTCATGAGTTGGAAGAATATTATAGAATAAGAATATTCCCCACCAATGATTAGCTCCAAGAAGACACATTTTACTTTTAACTAAGACACCAGTTGGTTAATAAGATGATAATGGTTTCCGATGAATTACTGTTCCCTACATCCAGTTCTTTCTGCAATGTGTTGTCACTCACTTCCTATCAAGACGTGAAGTCTATTTCTCTACCCTCTTCATTCTGCATTTGTGAAATTCTTTGGCCAATAGAATGTGATTGAAGACCTGTTAATAAGTTCTGGAGCTAAACTTTTAAGTGGTTTTGCAGCTTCTCTGCAAATCTTGACTACTTCCCATAACTGCCATATAAACAAGACACTGAAGAATGAGAGGCCCAATGAAGAACCTAAGTGCCCCAACTGCCAGCATCAAGTAACAAACAGCCAAGTGGGGACATTTTTTCAACACAGCAAACTTCTAGCTGAATGCAAGCATGTGAGTGAGCCTAGGTAAGTTCCCAAGAAGAACCATACAGTCAACTCTCAGAAACATGAAAATAATACATTGACCCATTACAATTGAGGCGGTTTGTTGTACAGCAATTGATAACTGATATAGCAACTAAATATTCCACTTTAAGAACAAAGCTTCTTAAGAAGTTGTGGGCCATCTTTATTTTGAATCATCTTTTTCCTCCAGTAGCCTCTTTGCTTAATATACATAGTTAAACTAAACTACAAGATCAGCAAAAATATAGATCATATGATATGGTAGATGATGATTCTATATAGGCAATTTATTTCTTTCTTGATTCTCCAGAGTGAACAGTAATAGTTGTCTGAATTTAGTAATGTATTCAAAGGTAAGTTAGTTCTCAGTAATTTAAATATTTATGGGGCAGGAAAATTTTAATAGCAGGTTTAGAAATCATTATATTTCTTAAACTTTTAAATTAGTTATAGTAACTGAAATAAAGTATAAATCATCTGCAATTAATTAAAATTTGTCAAAAACTTTCATGTTGATTTGGTTTGCAAAACATGGCCTCTAAAATGAAGGAATGATTTTGTGACTCCAGCTGAACTAATATTGAACTTCTAATATCTTAAAAATGAATATACTTGTCACAGATACTGCAAAGATGCATTTATTCTTTGTCCTATTTAATTTTTGTCCACATTAATTGAGTTTGATTTAACAAGGTCTTTATTAATAATTTTATCCTAAAATATTGAAAGACACATGAGCCCTCTGTGATTTTGGTGCAGTATTTCTTTTAAACCCTCTATTATGTTTTCCAGCACACTATTTGTTACTTAACATTGCTGGAGATATCTCCATTTGAGCAGAATGACTTAGCCTGTCAGCCGAATTCAACAACCAATTAAAAAATGACCTTGAGAGACCAAGTTCATGACTTTCCCATGACATACCATATCCCTTGACTGAAAAGGATGGGCATAGACAGGACTGGCAATTTCAGACTAAGAAGGGAAATTTTGAAGGGCAATACTCTTTTCTGCCACACTGGTTGAAGATTTGCAGGACTATATCCACATATTTCTCTTAAAAATCCTGCCTCTCTCTCATTCCTTCCAGTGTGTTAATTCCTAATAAACAACTTATCCCAAACTTTCTCTTAGCATTTGCTTCCAGAGAACACAGACTACGTCACCCAGCAATTTATCTTTATCTCTACTCTCTCAATCCTAATCCAAGCCATAACCATTTTTCACCCGAACTATTGCTACATGTTCCTATCTGACCTCATTCTTTCCATTCTTGCCCACTCCACAACCCATTTTTTCAACAGAACAGATTGAGGAAACTCTTTAAAATACACATTAGCCTATCTTTTCCAACCCCTTTTTATCATTTCAAGTTATTCCAAGGTTTCCTACTGAATATAGAAAATAATAAAAATTATTTACTATGGCCTATAAATCCCTCTTTGATTTCTACCTAGTTCTCTAACCTCCTTTTGTATCACACTCCTTCTCTCACAATGCTTTAAACTTCTAGGGTGGATTTTTTTTCATTTTATATGTTTTTTAAGACATTGCTATTATCTCCCAACATCAATTCCTCCAGTTTTAGCTGAGCACATAATCTTCTGGAATATAGGACTACCACTCCAATATCTCCTGCAACTACCAACAACCGTGTTACTAAGTTCTGATCAGTGAAAATTGAGGACATGCACTGAAGAACAACACAATAGAATTGTTTAATCCTTTGGCATTATGAAACACAAATTAGCTTTGCATCTACTAGCTCTTGAAATTTTTGATAGAGAATATTTTACAATATTTATATCACTAATACTTCTGGTTACTTGTTAATTTCAGATGAACCTAATCCTAATAATAGAAACTTTCTCCTTTATCTTACTTTTTCCTAGCATTTGCTTCACAAGTTTTGGTATGATTTGCTCATTTCATCATTTCATCTCAGCTCAAACATCATAGATTAACAGTCTTTCCTTGAACAACCTGTTTTAAGAAGTCACTGTCCTCTTTCTATCACATCTCTCTTTATTACCTCACAAATTGCTGTAGCGGCTGACCTTGCGTTTCCCACTTTTGAATATGTTCCAAAGGAAGCATTGCATATCCTATACATGGACTGTAATTCCATTGTTCAGAACAGTGACTAACATTGCAGGTGGTTAAAGAATATTTATTGAATAAATGAGTGAATTTATTCCGAGCTGATATTAAATACCTAATTGGTCACTAAAGTCAAATCTCTCCCGAGAGTTTGAGAATAAGTGAGTCATTAAGCCCACTTTTTCCCCATTGTGGCCAATGCACCAAAGGATGGTCAAACTTCACATTCTACAGAAAATATCTACAGTGGTTAATGTGCAAAAAAATATAAAAATAAAGCCCATCTTACAATATTGAACATTTTTCAATTTATTACCCCATTCTTAAACTTTAGCATACTAAACAATATGATCACAAGAAAATGCACAAATACAAGAATGATTCCTTGAACCAAACTAGACTTATTCCAAGGAACCACTAGTGCAAAAACTGAAATTTAATTATTTTCCATTTTAGGTGCTGAATTGTCATGTCATATTCTGGTATCTGAAACATAGATATAAGACTCACTAGTCTTAACAGTACAAGTAGCAAAACAATATAAAAATGAAAAAAGTAAAATATTTTCATAAATATGATATTTTTCCAATAGTAAGCAAATACCATATTCTATATCTCAAAGAATATATAATGAATAGTGGTGTTCATAGTAACAGTGAATCATAAAACTTGTTTATGAATGAGCATCAGAGATTAGAAATTGTATTCTTGTATTTTTTTAATCTGTTTTCTTTCTCTCTAGTAAAATGCCCAGCTCATATGGGAATTAAATGCGGTTATGTTTTGCTTCAAAAATACCTTTTTTTCAGCCAGTTAAAATGAGGAAATCCACATTAAGGGAATAGGTAAATTATGCTAATTATTCCTATCAAAATAATATAACAAAATTTCACTACGGCAATGACCCCAAGATTTTTCAGAAAGATATGATCAAAACCAGTACCTTGATTCCTAGACAAACATACTTAATCCAGAAATCAGAGTCTATAAAATTGCCAATAATATTTTATTTCATTTCTTAAAAGTAAAAGTTATTGCATTGAATATTTTCCTTTTGCTCATTGAATAAAATTTTCTAAAGTGTTGTAATTGTTGTTTGGTCTTCTCTAAAATTTAGTAATTTTAATAAGATCAAAATACATTTAATAAAGGGATTTATTTTAACATAATGTTCAGAAGTTATTTATATTAAAAGGGCCTATCACCCTTATAATATTTTCAATTTGGTCTCATATTTTTAAAAAGAAAATAACAGAAAATACTTAATCAATACATAATATGTGTGAAGCACATTTCCCATCACTTTAGTCATCTTAACTCATTCATCCTCCCAATGACTTTTTGCATCAGGCACAGTTATTAGCCTCATTTTAGAGATGAAGAAGTAAAGAAGATTAAATAGCTTGCCCAAGGTCACACAGTCAGTAAAGTGGAAGAGCCAGCATTTAATACCAGGTAATCTTGCACCAGAGTGTGTCTTCTTAATAACTATATTTTATTGACTTTAATATATTGAATTATCATTAAAAAACTTCACAAACTAGGTCATAAAAATTTCCAGTATAAGCGTCAGATAAAGGAAACAATACATTAATTTTTTTCATATCTAATTCAAAGTTAAGATATTATCACAATCTTCAGGTAAGAATGAAATTTTCAAAGCATTTTATAATGATTTGCTAGTATTCTATACAATAAGAGATGAGATGTGGGGGCATTTTCGGGACTTGGAGTTGTCCTGGGTGGTGCTGCAGGGACAGTTACCGGACATTGTAGATCCTCCCATGGCCCACTGAGTGGACTGGGGGAGAGTGTGGGCTATGATGTGGACCACTGACCATGAGGTGCAGCGGTGTTCAGGGATGTATTCACCAAATGCAATGAATGTCTCATGATGGCGGAGGAGACTGTTGTTATGGGGGGAGGAGTGGGGTGAGGGGCAGGGGGGTATATAGGGACTTCATATTTTTTCAATGTAATATTAAAAAAATAAAGACAAAAAATAAAATAAATAAGTACAATTGCAGGTGACAAAAAAATTAGAAATTGTGGATAATGTAAATTGAATTCTGCACTGGAAATCACATTGACAAAAAATGGAGGGTCAGCACAGGGCAACCAAATGGCTTGACCTAGATTAGAATTTGTCTAAGTACCACTGAGAAACAACCAGGAGAAAGTTAATAGGTGAGACTTGGAGGAAGGAGACCAAGGTAACGATAATATAATAAATGTGTATAAGTATTTGAGAGTTAATACAATGAAGCAGAACGATTTTTAAATGAGAATATGTTCATTTGGAAGAAAAAGAATAATGAGAAAAATACTTACATTCAAAGAAATTATGACTACTGAGAGAATATTACCCAGAGAATGATTCTTAAGGTGAATTTTTAGAGCCACAATATTATAAAGGCACCACTCACCATCCTTTTCAAATACAGCATCTATAAGTATGGTGAAAACTAAGATCTTTACATTCTAGAATTCTTGAGATAGATAGCACAAATATAAATACTGGGGGAAAGTACATCTCTATAGATTGCATCACCTCTTTGTTTATTGAAAGACAATCTTCAGTATCATTTAACTATATTTTTTTGATCAGTGACAATACACAGGGCTGCATATAGTCTCTGCAAGGGTTTACATAAAATAAATGGTATCTGGCCCCTGTTTTCATTGGTTTAAAAGTTATAGTGAGAAGAAAGAGCAGATGTGAATGATTCAGTGCATCATTGAGAAACACTCATAAAGGATTTCTGAAGAGTGCCCATATGAATTGTTGCATCTTACAGAGATAAAGAGAACAAAGTCCAATTGATAAGGCTGGAAATTATCTTCTAGATTGTTTCCCAGAGATAATGTGTGCTTTGTACACTCAGTAGTCGTCTTTGAGTGTTTTGAGTAGGTACCAAATTCAGAAAGGAAACAAAAGAATTCTTCCAAACTTATCTCTGGCATGTTTTATTCTTTCAAGTCTTGGATAGTTAAAAATAAAACATAATAAAAAAGGAAATAAACACAAATAGGAATTGATGATTTCTTGTTTATTGTCAGTGGTCTCGGCAGCTAATGCTTAAGAAGGTCTTGAGTCCCCAAGTATATTCCTCTCTCAGGAGTCTCATAATCTGTTGCTAGATGGCAATTTTGACTAATACGATATGATTTAGGTGAAAAAAAAAAGGAAAATGAAGTGAAAATCAGGTGCTAGAGGCAAATTCTGATGAACAAGCAAGCTCAATTCAATCACCAGTGAAAAATCAATGAAGAGAAAATGGACTGCTAAATCACACTCTGACCATTCCAGAATGTTTCCAAAACAACACTTGGAATCCCTATCCATTATCTTCATCTGTCCAAGGAATCTTGCTCTTCCTCTTTATCAACTTGATACTACAATGCATTATTGTAAAGTGCCTAAAAATCTACAAAAGTTTTATGGTTTATGTACCTGCATTAGACCTATAGCATATGCTATAGAAAATTTCTGAAATGTTCCAGAATCCATTCCTTCCTTTTAAATTGAAGGAATGGAGGAAGGAAATAAGGAAGGGAAAGAGGAAGGGAGAGAGGAAGGAAAGGAGAATTGTCAAGGCCATTTTCAAATAACATCTGACTTTCTGTCATTAACCTTGAGTACCCAATCCTGAAACATCCTCAAAATCAAAAGCAAAAAAGTTTTGGCTGTAAAATCTTAAACTAATTTTGTGTTATGGATCATTTTTGTGGTCTTTTTTAAAATATTTTTTTTATTTTTAAAGAAGCTCTAGATCTCATAAAAAAATACAGGGGATTCACACATGCACTATCCCCTCCCCCTCCTACACATTCCCACATTAACAGCATCTTTCATTAGTGTGGTACATTTGTTACAATTGATGACCACATATTGAAGCATTGCTACTAAATGTGGACTATAGGTTACAGTATAATTTACACTCTGCCCCACACAATTTTACACAATTTTATAGATTATGAGAAACTATATAATGGCTTGTATCTGTCATTGCAGTGTTACGTAGGACAATTCCAATGTCCCCAAATTGCCCCCATATTACAATTATTCTTCTCTCTCACTCCCCTCAGAACCTCTAGCGGCCACCACCCTTATATCAATGATAAAAGTTCTTCCATTGCTAGATTAATAATAAGTCTATAATAGAATAATAATTCTACTTTAGTCTGTTGTCCATTCCCCAGTCTTGAAGACTTTGGGATAGTGATCCCCACTCTGTTTCTAAGTGAGAGGGGCTTAAAGCACATGGGGCAGATGGATGGAACTATTTTGCTTGCAGTTGCTGCCACTCTCTGCTCCTTAGGATGGGTGTTGCCCATCATCATCCATGTTAGTTTTCCTGGGTGAGTACAATGAACTGGACAGTAGGTGTTGCAATTCTGCTGAGATTCAGGGCTCAATTGGCACATGAATGGAACAAAGATTTAAGTCTCTGGGACATATATTTAATAAGTATAGTTTTAATTATAGGTTCAAATAAAAGAGACAAAAGAGCCATGCATAGGGAAACAATAAATGAGTCTAACTCTGTTATACTGGGGAGTATAAATTCCAAAGTAAGGCCTACCAACAAGATGTCAAATTCCTGAGCTTATTTGCCCTATTTATAGTGTCTAGAGCCCTCAGGTATCCTACTGTTTGAGATGCTATTTACTGTGGCAGTCAATGAGATCCTGCTAAGATGTACATAAGTGTAACCTCAGGAATAACCTCCCAACTCACTTTGAAATATCTTAGCCATAAAAACTCATTTATATTTGCCATTTCCCCCTTTTGGTGAAGGTCTTTTTCCAGATACATTATTAGTTGGCACTTGGTAATAACCCCTCAGTGCCAGGTAGTCTCATCTGTGGTAGTCATGTCCCACACCAGAGGGAAAGTGGTGAGTTTATATGCTGATTTTGACTTAGAGAAAGGTCACTTTTGAACAAGAAGGAGGCTTTCAGGAAGTAACTCTTAGGAAATATATAATACTAGGCTAAGTTACAGCTTCACAAGAAAAGGTTCATAAGTACAATCATCAATATCAAGGGTCTGACATAATGGTCTCTCTTCCTTCACTAGTCAGTGCCCATGTACTTAGGGGATTCTTGCTGTTCTATTAGAGAGGTAGCAGGACTCTCCCGAATGGGAATTCATTTTTCTTTCGATTATTGTGTGGGTCTACACCCACCGAAAGAATGCCCCATGAAAACCTGAATATATTTATATGCCTTAGAGTCATGCCCCAGGTTCACCCCTCCCCATATTTCCCCCTTTTTTTTATTCACGTGTCTGTTGAGCCTGAATCTCAGCAGAGTTGCAACACTTACAGTCCAGTTCATTGGACTCACCCAGGACAGCTAACATGGAGACGATGGGATACTCATCCCAAGGAACAGAGAGTATCTGCAAATGTAACCAGGATATTTCCATCCATCTGCCCCATGTGACCTAAGTCCCCTCTCAATTAGAAACAGAGTGGGCATCACCACTCCAAAATCCTCAAAATCAGGGAATGATTTCATAGACTTATTTTTATTATGTTATAGGCTTATTATTGTTCTAGCACAGAAGAACTTTTATCTTTGATATAAAGGCAGTGGCCACCAGAGGTTCTGAGAAGAGAGAGAGAATAGGTGTAACATGGTGGCAATTTTAGGACGTTGGAATTGTCCTCCATGACATTACAGTGATGGATACTGGCCATTATACATTTTGTCCATAACCTACAAAATTCTGTGGGGTAAAGTGTAAACTACAATGTAAACTATAGTCCACAGTTAGTAGCAATGCTTCAGTATGTGTTCATCAATCGTAACAAATGTACCATACTAATAAAAGATGTTGGTATTGTGGGAAAGTGTGGGAGGGGGAGGGGTTGAATATGTGGAGATCCTTTATATTTTGTATGTAACATTTATGTGATCTAAATCTTCTTTTAAAAATTTATTTTAAAAAGTTCAAAAAATTAAAATAAAAAATGCTTGCAGCATTAGAAATAGGACATTGATTATTAAGAAAGGTATCATTGCTTACTCTAGATTGCTAGTGTAATTATCACTTGATAAATGAAAACAAAATGGAAGAATTCTTTTTATGACATAGCTACAGTGAGATCCCCATAACTAAATTGTCCTTAGTTTTGGCCTTTTACTTACTTTAAGATTTATTGTGAAGGAATAAAAAGGAGTGAACAGGAGAAAAAAAATTGCCATTCACTCCCTCTCTGCCTTCCTTAACACATTCTTTTAGGTCAAGAAGTAAATGAGCTATATTTTGTGCTATGGTTACATGAAAATTTATTCCATTTTAATTAAATAAATGCATATTGATCATTTCAAAATCCAAATCATCTTATAATCTTAAAAGAAAAATATACACAGTAGCTGTAGGCCCCATCCTTCTTCACTTTTCTTAGTTATCAGTCTTGGGAAACATTTTATCTTCTGTTTTTGATTCCATATAATCCTATTTTTTAAAATTAGTCCTCATTTTGTGGAGTTTATCCTTAACAGTTTCTGGAGAAACATGAAGCCAGTGTGAATTTTTAAGACATTTCATATCCAAAAATATCTTTATTCTTTCCCTTATACTCTTCCTATTTTGATTGAATACAGAATTCTTGATTAGAGATTTAGGACCAGAATTTCTGAAGACTACAGAGTTTTGTCTAGTGTTGCTACTGGAAAGTAATTCCCTTCTTTTTTGTGATTTCTTTTACTTTCTCTATGATTTTAAGAAACTCAGTATATCTATTCCTCTGGTATTTCATGATGAATGTAATTTGATATAGATTTTTTTCCATTAACTGTAATGATCATTTTATGAAACCTGTAATTCTGGAAAATAATTTTCTTGTATTATTTTTATAAGTTTTTCAATTAATTTTTGTAGTTTTTATTTTTGCAATTACTTTTATAAGATATTCCAGACAGATTCTTCAATTTTATATTTTTTCTTTTTTTCTACCTTTTTAATTATTATTGGAGAATTTGTGAGCTTACAAAATAATCATGCATACAAGCAGAATTCCCAAACATGACCCCACCACCAACACTTTGCATTGTTGTGGAATATTTGTTACAAATTGTGAAAGAATTTCATCAACATAATGCTGCTAACTTTGGTCCAAAGCTTGCATTTAATGTATTTTCCCATATATAACCCAATTATTAATACCATGTGTGTTAGCCAAATGGGTGCTGATGCAAAGTACCAGAAATCTGTTGGATTTTATAAAAGGTATTTATTTGGGGAGAAGCTTACAGTTCCAAGTCCCTAAAAAGCCCAACTCAAGGTACCCGTAGAGGTACTTCCTCACTAAAGTTTGTTGCCACATGTTGAAACTAGACAGTGGGCTATGGTCTGTGAGGATTCAGCCTTCCTTCTTCTTCTTAAGACTCCATGGGCCCTGCTACTTCAGCTAGAGGCTGGCAAAGGACTCAGCTGCTCTCTTCTCTTATAGCTGCAAACTATCAGGAGAGTGACTCAGCTCTCCCCAGGGCTCCAGCATCAAAACTAAGTTCTCTTCTCCACCATGTCTTCTACTATGTGTCTCCTTGAGTGATTGTCCATTTATATAGCCCACCAAGAGTGACAAGGACTCAGCCCTGTATCATGCCCTACTGATGTGGTCAAATCAAAGCCATAATCTTAAATTAATCAACTAAATGTAAAATCTTTGAATTTAATACAATCAAAGGGTATCATGCCCAGAGGAACAAACAAGTTTATAAACATAATCTATATTTATTTTTGGTATTTAGAATATCAAACTGTTACACCCACGTATATTTGTTTTAGTTCATTAAAAACAGTTCTCATATTTGCACTGTTAAACATAGTCCCTCATTCACCACATGGTTCATTGTGTTTTACAGTCCTATGCCTTGTACACTCCACTCAAAGGGTACTCTCAGTGGCTCTCAGTTTTATTACAGAGTTGTGCTGCCATCACCTCAGTCAATTATACAACAGTATCCTTACTCCAATAAAAAAACTACACCCCCTATTATTGACCATAGCATTGATATATTACCTTCTTTTCCACTGATACAAGAATATTACAATATTGATGTTAACAATAGTCCATAAGTTACCTTAATTGTATTTTTGTATGTATCACCATATTCTTACCTCCTTATAATAGCAACATAATTTGTTCTAGTCATAGAAGAATATTCCTGTATTTGTATTATTATCCACAATCCTCATACGTACATTGAGTTCAAACTTATGCAGTTGCTTGATTTTTCTTTCTTTTAATTGACAGCTACATCCCTAAACTGCTCCTATCAGCCACAATCATATTTATAAGTCAGGGTGTTAGATGTAATCACTATGAGGTGTTACCATCAACTCTATTCATTTCTACACATTTATTATCAACCTATTTAAAAATTACATAAACATTAAGCATCAGTACCCCTTCTCAGCTCTTATCTTATCTCCTATTAACCTATGCTCTAGATTTTAATTCCATGCTTTTACTCATCCTTTTAGTTCATATTAGTGAGACTATACAATATATGTCCTTTTGTGTCCAGCTTATTTCACTCTTCATAATGTCCTCAAGGTTCATTCATGTGGTCAAATGTGTCCCAATTTCATTTCTTCTTATAGCACTATAATATTCTAGCTTGTGTATATGCCACATTTTATTTATCCATTTACTGGTTGATGGACATTTGTGTTCTTTCCATTTTTTTGGCAATTGTGAATAATGCTGATATGAACATTGGTGTGCAAATGTTAGTCCACATCCTTGTTTCCAGTTCTTCTGAATATATTCCTAATAGAGGGATTGCTGAATCATACAGAAGTTCTATATTTAGCTTCCTGAGGAAATGCCAAACTGTCTTCCATAGAGGCTGCACAATTCTACATTCCCACCAATAGTGAGAGTATATTCATTCTCCTTATCCTCTTCAGTACTTGTAGTTTTCTATTTTTTTAATAAATGCCATTCTATAAGGTGTGAAATGATATCTCATTGTAGTTTCGATTTGCATTTTCCTAATAGCCAGGGATATTGAGCACCTTTTCATGCGCTCTTTGGCCAATTATATTTCCTCATTGGAAAAATGTCAGTTTAAGTCTTTTGCCCTTTTTTAATTTTTTGCTTGTTTTTTTGTAGTACCATGGCTGAGGATTGAACCTGGGGACCTTGTAAGTGAGCAGCTGGCACTCAACCACTGAGCCACATTGCCTCCCCTGAGTTGGTGTTTCCATTTGTTTTCTTGTTTGCTTGTTGTTTGCTTTTGTTTTTAGGTGGCACTGGGAAACAAACCTGGGGCCACGCATGTAGGAAACCAGTGGCCAACTGATTGACTACTCCCCTCTTTTGCCCGTTTTTAAAATCAGATTGCTAGCATTTTTATCATTGAGTTGTATGATTTCTTTATATAGCATGGAAATCAAACCCTTATCTGATATGTGATTCTAAAATAGTTATCCCATTGAGAAGGCTGACTTTTCACCTTCTTGACAAAGTCCTTTGAAGCATAAAAGTTTTTAATTTTGAGAAGGTATCATTTATCCATTTTTCTTTCATTGCTTTCAGTATAAGGTTCAAAGAATCACAACCTACCAGTAGATCTTGATGACTCTTCCCTACATTGTCTTCCAGGAGTTTTATGGTATAGCTTTTATATTTATTTCTTTGATAAAATTTGAGTTAATTTTTGTATAGGACATGAGACAGGGGTCCTTTTTCTTTCTTTTAGATAGGGATATTCAATTCTCTCAGCACCATTTGTTGAATAGACTGTTCTGATATAACTGGATCTTCTTGACAGCCTTGTCAAAAATCACTTGACCTTAGAAGCAAGGGTCTATTTCTGAGCACTCAGTATGGTTTCATTGCTCTATATGTCAGTTTTTATGCCAGTACCATTCTCTTTTTTTTTTTCTTTCCCCCTTTCCCCCACCCCCCATTGTCTGCTCTCTGTGTCCATTCACTCTGTGTTCTGCATCAATTCGCATTATCCGGCGGCACTGGGAAATTGTGTCTCTTTTTTGTTGTGTCATCTTGCTGTGTCAGCTCTCCATGTGTGCAGTGCCTCTCCTGGGCAGGCTGCGCTTTTTTCATGTGGGGCAGCTCTCCTTGCAGGGTGCACTCCTTGTGCGTGGTGCACCTCTATGCAGGGATGCCCCTGTGTGGCACAGCACTTCTTGCATGCCGCAGCACTGAGCATGGGCCAGTTTACCACATGGGTCAGGAGGTCCTGGGGATTGAATCCTGGACCCTCCATATGGTAGATGGATGCTCTATCAGTTGAGCCATGTCCACTTCCCACCATTCTGTTTTTAAACACTGTGCCTAGGAAATATTATTTAATGTCAGAAAATGACAGTCCTCCAATTTTGTCCTTCATTTTAAAATGTTTCTGGCTATTTAGGCCACTTATCCTTCCAAATAAATCTTATTATGCTTCCATTTCTTCAAAAAAAAAAAGGCTGTAGGAAGTTTTATTCTAATTGTATTGAATCTATAAATCAATCGGGGTAAAATTGACATCTTAACAATATTTAGTCTTCCTATTCATGAACATGGAATGTTATCTGATTTATATAGGTCATCCTTGATTTTTTTAGAAAGGTATTGTAATTTTTAAAATAAAGGCCCTTTAAGTCCTTGGTTCAGGTTATTCCTAAATATTTAATTCTTGTATTCTTATTGTAAATGAAATTTTTTCCTAATTTCTATCTCAGATTGTTCACTACTAGAGAATGGAAACCCCACTGATTTTTGCACATTAATCTTGTATCTCACCATTTTGATGAAGTAATTTAACTCTACTAAATTTGTTGTAAATTACCAGCACTTTCTAGGTAGAGGAACATATCATCAGCAAATAGCAAAAGGTTTACTTCTTCCTTTTGAATTTAGACAAATTTTGGTTCTTTTTCCTGCCTAATTGTTTTCACTAGAATGTCTAGCATTATACTAAACAACAGTGGTGATATTGGGCATCACTTTTTCCTGATCTCAATGGAAAGGTTTCAGTCTTTCAACATTAAATACAATGTTAGCTATGGGTTTTTTACACATGTTTTTAGCATGTTGAGAAAGTTTCTTTCCATTACTATCATTCAGTGTGTTTTTATCAAGAAATGATGCTATATATTATCAAATGCCTTTTCTTCACCAATCAGGACGTTCATATCATTATTATTCTCTGATTTATCAATTTGATTTATTACACTGATTGATTTCCTTGTGTTGAAACACCCTTGATCATGATGGATAATTCTTTGCATGTGCTGTTGGATTTGATTAACAAGTTTTTTTGTTTTGTTTTTTTAGGTGTTTTGCATCTATATTCATTAGGGAAATGGGTCTGTAATTTTATTTTTACATAATATCTTTATCTGGTTTTGGCATTAGCATGATATTGGCTTCATAGAATAAGTTTGATAGTGTTCCATTCTGTTTAATGTTTTGGAAAAGTTTGAGCAAGATTGGTATTAAATCTTTTTTGATTGGTTGAATTCACCTGTGAAGCCATGTGGTTCTGGAGTTTTCATTTGAGGAAAGTTATAATGAATGCTTCAATCTATTTATTGTGATTGGTTTGTTGAGGTCTATTTCTTGTAAGGTCAGTGTAGGTTGTTTGTGAGTTTCTAGTAATTTGTCCATTTCATCTACACTGTCTAGTTTGTTGGCATACAGTTGTTCATAGTATCCTCTTGTGAACTCTTTCATTTCTGTGCAGTCAGTAGTAATTTCCCCCCCTTTAATTTTTATTTTATTTATTTATTTATATCTTCTTTTCTCTGTCAATTTAGCTAAGGACCTGTAAATTTTAATGATTGTCTCAAAGAAACTTTAGATTTTATTAATTATTTCTATCATTTTTTTGCTTTCAATTTCATTTATTTCCACTCTAACCTTTGTCACTTCTTACCTTTTGCTTGTTCTGGAAATAATTTGCTGTTCTTTTTCTAGTTTCTCCATGTGTGTAGTTAGGTCTTTGTTTCTAACTCTTTGTTCTTTTTTAATGTAAGCTTTGAGGGCTATAAATTTCTCTTAGCACTGCCTTCACTGCATCCCTTGGGTCTTGTTCCCATTTTCATTTTGAGATATTTACTGAATTCTCTTGCAATTTCTTATTTGACCCCGAGATTATTTTAAAGTGTCCTGTTTAAACTCCATGTATTTAGGAATTTTCCCTTTTTCTGCCTGTTATTGATTAATAGCTTCATTCCATTATGATCAGAGAAAGTGTTTTGTATAACTTAAATATTTTTAAATGTGTTGAGATCTGTTTTTTACCCAACATATGGCCTATCCTGTAGAAAGATCCATGAGCCCTTGAGAAGAATGGAAATCCTGGGGCTCCAGCTTCAGGCTTCAGCATCAAACTCCACCATCAAAAACTCTCCAACTCTGTCCTTTGCCATTCCTTTTATCTGTGAGTCCCCACCCTTTGATGTGGTGCCCTACTGGCACAAGAGATTTACATTATTACTTAATCAAGTAAATCTATGAATCCAATATAATCTAATATGCCCAGAGGAAAAGATCAATTTACAAACATAATTCAATATTTCTTTTCAGAATTCATCAATGATATCAAACTGTTACAGGCAATCAATATGCTATGTGTAATATATGTGCTCATCAATTGTAACAAATGTACCACACTAATGAAAGATGTTGTTAATATGGGAAAGTGTGAGAGGAGGAGAGGGTGGGGCTTATAGGAATATTTTTTAAAACCACTTTTCCCAGTCTTTGCAGATTGACATGAGCTTATCCATAGAAAGATTTTAGAAAATAGCTGCAGAGGCCAAAGGATAGAACCCTTTCTTGTCCTTTCTGCCTGTGTATCTTATCTTGAGTATGAGTATTTGGCACTAGGAATTCCACCATTTCCAAAGACCAGAATGTCCCCTCTTCCCTAGGAAACAGTTTCCTCACGGTCCTGGGCACTCCATTGTATGTCTTACAGCCAGCACTCACTTGCCCCAGGCAGCAACACTTGACTACTCTATATATTTTGTAGTAGAGGTCTGTGTGCCACTTTTATCTGCAGGAAAAGTTTTAGGATAGTGAGTCCCTCAGAGTACCAACAGACAGATGGAGCCAGACATACACGCTCCCAGTATGTTCTATAGGGGACCAGGACTCCACCCTTCATAGGTGGGCTCTGTACTGAGCCGGTGACAGGTGGGAGAGAGGCCAGCCAAGACAACATAAGAGCCTACCATTTCTAAGTAGCCTTTTTCATGACGTAACACATGCATTCTAAATTTCCTTTAACTGTTTTCTGGAGCTTTGAGAAAGCTATGTCTGTCAGTTTGTACTGGTTGTTCAAAGCTTCTAAGAGGGAGGGACAGCACTGAAACTTTTTACTCTGCCATCTTGAATGGAGCTGCATTATTCTTGTAACAAAATCTCATCAGATCTTTCAATTTGAAAATCAGCAGTAAGTTAGCCATTCTTTTAAAGTCTTTGATCAACTACAGATCATTTTTTGTTTTATTCTAATACTTGTCTGAAAATAATTACAATCAGCTTGCAAGTCAAAATACTTCATCTTCAATAA
Organism: Dasypus novemcinctus; assembly: GCF_030445035.2. NCBI lineage: Eukaryota > Metazoa > Chordata > Mammalia > Cingulata > Dasypodidae > Dasypus > Dasypus novemcinctus. Next base: position 111,273,752 of record NC_080673.1, on the reverse strand, counting down.
AGGCCAAATGTATCAGAGTATGTGGAAAAGAACTATGCAAGATAATTTTGGGTACAGACTTCTGAGAGCATTGTCCAAACTACTTTGGAATCTGTTAAGTAAAATAAATTGCCTGCCTACACTGGTGTTGCTGGGAGTGACACCTTTTAAGAAAAGTAATGTGGACTTTCTGAAGAGTTAAAAATAATACAGAGGTTTTCTTAAAAAAACAAAAACAAAAAAAACCTACCCAGCAAAAGTTGCTATTTAAGCAAAAATTGGAAATAAAGTGATTTTAATCCAATGGAGATAGTCTATCAAAAATAGATAAATATACTGTAACAACCAATTTATGATCATTCCCCACTTTGTAAGACCTTTATGTACAGTAAAAAACCTAGATGTCAATCAATTACTCTAACTTCCCCTTTGTAAATACCATAATTGCCTTTATAAGCCAAGGTAACATGCTTCAGTTTGAGACCTCCTTGTTAGAGTAGGTTGTCTTACAATAAAGCCATTATATTGATTATTACTGGTGATTCCATTTCTTTTGAAAGACCATTCCATTGAACTGAGTCAGGATTCCTAGAATTACAGTTATGAATCAGATGGGCTTTTGTTAAGATAACCAAGATTGATTAGGAAAAAAATTACAAAGAAATGAATGAATTGATGAGAGATCCCTAAGTATTTTGCTTTAGAATGTTTTTGATGTTTTAGTGCTCTATTTTTTGGATGCATAAGAAACCTGTAACAGTTTGAATCTTTTGTGAGAGCCAGAAAATATCATGTTCTTTGAGTATATCCATTCCTGTGGGTGTAGGACCCTTGGACTGGAGTGAATTCAGTTGGGGTTATATTAGTCAACCAAAGAGGTGCTGATGCAAAGTACCAGAAATCTGTTGGCTTTAATAAGGGTATTTATTTGAAATAGAAGCTTATAGTCACAAGGCCTAAAGAGTCCAATTCAAGGTACCCAGTCTCCTTAGTACAGCCAGGTGACAGGAACAATCTCCATAATCTCTGGCATACAGGTCCAAATCTCTCAGAGCAACTGCTGTGGCAAACTCACTATTTCTGTACACATGGGTGGGGTTCCTCTCTTGGCCCAAGGAGATGTCTTAGCTCCAGATCTCATCTTCCATGGTTTTCCTGTTAAAGCCATTTTCCCTTCCATCTCACCCCTGCATGTCCCTTTAGTCCAGACTGATAGTGATTTTGTTCATAGTGCTCTTTCAAAAAACTTGTTGGTTTAGCATGCAGGAAGCAGGGGTCCAAAATATCAGATAGTAAAACTGTCCATAAGCCTTTCCTAGATCATTGTATCTTCAATTCTGACTAACAGTTTCCAAGTTTAATAAATCCTCAAATAGAGCACTATTATCTAGGAGTTTGATTTCCAGAGGTATGGAATTTCCAGGATCAGTTTATGGTTTCATTGTGTCCCGTAGTTCTGTTCTCAGCGTATCTCTCTTGTCTAGTGTTTTGCTATAAGCTGCAAGGAAAAGCCAAGCCACATTCTCTGAGTTTACTTTGTTTTGGTTTTTAAAGATTTATTTTTTATTTATTTTTCTTTCCTTCCTCTGCCCCCTAGCCCCAGCTGTCTGCTCTCTGTGTCCATTAGCTGTGTGTTCTTCTGTGACTGCTTCTATCCTTATCAGCAGCACTGGGAATCTGTGTTTCTTTTTGTTGCATCACCTTGTTGTGTCAGCTCTCCGTGTGTGCGGCACCATTCTTGGGCAGGATGCACTTTCTTTCACACTAGGCAGCTCTCCCTACGGGGCGCACTCCTTGAAGATGGGGCTTCCCTACACGGGGGACACCCCTGCATGGCACAGCACTCCTTGTGCTCATCAGCACTTTGCGTGGGCCAGCTCACACGGGTCAAGGAGGCCAGGGGTTTGAACTGCGGACCTGCCATGTGGTAGGCAGACACCCTATCCATTGGGCCAAGTCCGCTTCCCTGAGTTTACTTTGGAAACATCTTCAGCTAAATGCCCAGACTCGCCATTAAAATTCTGCCTTCCATAAAATATCAGGAACTAATCTTGTTAAGCTCTCCTCAATTTTAAAACACAGATAGCCTTTCCTCCAGTTTCCAATAGTAGTTTCATCCTTTACTTCTAAGACTCATGAAAAGTCTCTTTAGCATCAATATTCCTACCAAGTCTCTTCAAGGCAATGTATGCCTTTCTCTCAAGCATTTCACAATGCCTCCAAAAAATACTCCTTATCAATTTATAAAACCATTCCAGCATTTTGGTAATTGCAAAATACCACCCCCCTTCTAGTACCAAATTCTGTGTTAGTCAGCCAAAGAGATGTTGATACAAAGTACCAGAAATCTGTTGGCTTTAATAAGGGTATTTATGTGGGGTAGAAGCTTACAGTCGCAAGGCCGTAAAAAGTCCACCTCAAGGTACCATAAGAGGTACTTCCTCACCCAAAATCTGATGTATGAAAGCAAGATGGTGGGTGATGTCTACAAGGGTTCAGCTTTCCTCTTCCTCTTAAGCCTCCATGGGCCCAGATCCTTCTAATCTCCGTTGTAGGCTGCAGCGCTCATTTCTTTCTGGACACATCTGCTCTGTTCTCTTCACAAAGTCAGCTGTAAACTATCAGGTGAATGTCTCATCTCTTTCGAGGGACCCAGCATTGAAACTAAGTTCTTTCCTCTGTCATGTCTTTTCTGTGTTCTTCTGTGTGAGAGTCTGTTTTATCAGCCCACCAAGGGGGCATACCCTAAAGATGTGGTCAAATCAAAGCTATAATCTTGATTTAATCAAGGAAATGCAAAGCCTTTGATTTTAAATCCATTAAAGGACATCATTCCCAGAGGAATAGACCAGTTTAAAAACATAATATCTCTTTTTGGAATTCATAAATAATATCAAACTCCCACAGGGGTCTTTGTTTGGAGTACTTCAGTGAGGCATAACCCAGGGTGGTTCTTTTTTGGAGTCCTAAATAAACAGGAAAAACATGCAGAGAGGCACAAAGAAATAGAGCTGCTATTTTACCCTTCTATGTGAGAGAGAACTTCAGGATCCCCTACAGTCACAGAAAGATAGAGAAGCCCCCAGAGGTGAGAGAGAGAGATCAGAGGATGGAAAATTGGAGCAGCCCAAAGTTGAAGAGACACAGGGAGAGATGAGTCATATGTCTGATCTCCTACAGCTGAGCTCCTGCAGAAAGTGAGCCTGGAGGAGAAACAGAGGCCAATTTTACCTTGCCATGTTGTAAAAGTCCGGGATCTGGCAGCAGCCAACCTTTGGTGAGAAAGGCTCTCTGAGGATATCTTGATTTGGACATTGTCTCTGCCTTGCAACTAAGATTTTATACTAATAAATTCCCATTATAAAAGCCAATTCATTTCTGGTGCTTTTGCATTGGTAACCTTTAACAAAGTAAAACAGAACCCCTTTCTTTTAATCTTAACTATCTAAAGCTCATAATAATTTAGTAAACCAGACTTTTGTAAACTGATATAAAATATTTGTACATGATATCTTTTTCTCCTTGCCTCACTGCTCTGGAATCCATTCTTATTGAGTATTCTTATTTTCATAGATATGTAATTATTTGAGTAGATTCAATAAGAATATGTTCTCCTTGTTACCAGGACATATTTGGAAATATATGCAACCTTGGCTTTGCCTGGAATATCATATTTGTGATTGATGGTCATTTAATCAGATATGACCAAACATTTTTAAGGAACTGAGGTTGACTGGATAGAGCTAACAATCACAAAGCCCTCAAAGGAAAACTGATCAGTACATGTTTTAGAGGGTTCTCAGTCTTATAGGAGAGTGAGGAGCTCACTTCCTGTCAGACCAGAAACTTAAGATATTTTAGATCCTTTAAGAGATGAATTACTCAGATGTATAGGTATTTCAGATGATGACTAGTTTGTATTAATTTTCTATTGCTGCTGTGAAAAGTATTACGACAAACTTGGTATCTTTAAACAACACAGATTTATTGTCTAATATTTCTGTAGTTCAGAAGTGCAAAATGCATTACACGGGGTTAAAAATCAAGGTGTCAGAAGGGCAACATTCCTTTCTGAAGCTTCTAGGTTAGAATACACTTTCTTATTCTTCCCAGCTTCTAGAAACTCCCCATATTCCTTGGCTCCTGACCTCCTTCCTCCATTGTCAAAGTCAGCAACCATGGCTGATTTCTTATCACATCCCACTACTCAGACCTCCTTGTCTGCCTCCCTTTTCTATATTTAAGGTCCCAATTACCCTATTTTAAGGTTAGCTGATTAGCAATCTTAATTCTGTCTTCAGTCTTGATTGCCCTTTGTCAGGAATTGTGAGATTCCTTATAAAAATTTCCAACAAGTCAAATTTAAGAAGGCCTATATGGTAAATTAACATTCCTGATGCACCTATATATCTAATTAAGCCAAATCTAATAAGACCAGTTTTATGTTGCAATCAAGAATAATTTATATTTGGGATGACCTTTGGTCAAAAGAGGGGTTACTCTAGAGATAAATTTTGTGTTTCAGTGGCATCTGGTTTATCATATTCAAGCTGAATTCATTATCTTTAGAATTATTTTGTACCTCTTTGTAAATTGTCAGTAACTAATGTATAGTTAGATTCTGTCTTGTCTGATGGAGATTCTATTGACTTCCCAGTGTTCTGTAGAAAACCAGTTCAGGTACTAATTTGTAAATTAGACTGGGTCCTTTCATCTTGCCCAAATTGTCAATCCCTAACAACTTTTCAATTTTTCCAGTTTTCTTTAATATCTGTCTACAATCCTCCAAACTAACTCTTCCAATCTTTCTCTTTCTTGTCAGATTCAGTGTCACTAAGAATTAAAACCTGACTTCTCGGAAGATCCATATTGTGACCCTAGAATGACTTGGAGCTGGCCCTGTCCTCCAGGATCTGAAGTTCTATGAGCTGAAACCTGACTACTTGATATAAATCTTGAAGGACTCACTACTAAAAGTGACCTCTCACAGACAGTTTTCTCCCTGGATAAACTGCTATCTGTAATATTAAAGAAGTCTCTGGTGAAATATTCAGGTCCTATATGTGGGAGATAACCAAAAACAATGGTCAATATCACCAAGAGCATCAAATTTGTAGCTCAAGAGTTTCAAGAATTCAACTAGTGGGGCTGCAAAACCAAAAGATTTTCTTTAAACAAGCTCTTGGAATCCACTACTAGTTATCCTCAGTGTTCAACTCCTGACTCACTATTTTAAATCAGTCTTTATGTTAATATTTCTCTTTTTCATTTTAGCTAGCCATCTTTTAAGATGCCTGATCTCCAGAACAACTAATTGTTCCCACCACCTCTCAACAAATGTTTCAACTAGTTTTGCAAGAAAAACACCAACAAGAATCTCGAGCACACATTGCTTCACCTCACTTTGGAAGTTTATGATCAAATTAGTACTGTTCAGTGACAAACAATACTTGCCTTGAAAAACAGGGAGCATTGACAATATTGATCTTTATCTGAGTTTTTAGATTCTGGAAAGCATCCACAGCTAAGGTATCTCATGGAATCTCATCCAGAGTTAAGGATCTCACAGAATCACAAATACCAATATAAAAACAAATGTCCATCCTTCCTTGTGATCACCATAAGAAATGGAGTTGACTCCCTTGATTACTTGCCTCTGTGAAATCCCAGGACTCCTTCCTTTTCTTTGAGACATTCCTCATAGACATTCTTTTTATTTCAATACCATGAATACAACATCTCTTCAATTGTCTTCTGCATTTAATCTTTCACAGTCTACAGTACATTGTTTCAACAAATGATTAATTACATAATAATAATCATGACCATGATGATGATGATAACAGTGTCTAATACTTATAAAATGTGCTTATTTTGTTCCTGGCATTATTCTAAGCTTCTTATATATAGCAACTATTTAATCAGATGTAAATGTTTTTCTCTTCTCCTTTTTAACTTATTTATACTGAGGGTATCACATGATACAGTTATTTATTTACACACCATTAAATTAGAATTTCTCATGAGTATAGAATATTTTCCTATAGTTGTTTCTGTCATTTCTGTATGTGTTTTTGAGAAATGTGTGTTTTAATTTTTTTTTATACAACAGAGAATTTAATCAAAGACTTAAAATGAAAACAATCTAATCGCCCATAGGTTGTTTAATATTAACTTACTTGAATAGCATTGGCAATATTTCCTTGTGAAACTTCTAGGATCCTTCCTTATTCCAGTGACTCAAAATTATAATCTTGCATATTATTACCTGAAAGACTAACATCTTTATTATTAGAAAAAGATAATAATTATAAAATTGTGATTGATAATGGCTCTCATGTCTTTATCTGGAAGTAGACAGTGTTCTTTTGCATAAATCAGTGTATTTAACATGAATTATAGAAATATACCTAGAATTGATGCCATTTTCCTATTATTTTTTATAGTTTCCTATTGCTGCCTTAACAAATTACCATAGATTTTGTGGCTTAAAATAACTCATATGTATTATTTTACAGTTCTGGAGATCAGAAATCCAAAGGGCTAAAATCAAAATGTCAGAAGGGCTGCATTCCAGTGTAGAATCTATTTCTTTGCATTTTCTGACTTCTAGCAGCCACTTGAATTCCTTGACTTGTGGACCTTTCCTCCAACTTAAAGTGCATTATCACTTGTGATTACCTTGGACCCACATGGGTAATCCAGGATAATCTTCCCATCTGAAGATATTTAAGTACAATTAGGAAGTACCTTTTGTCATATTGGATAACATATTCATAGCTTCCTGGGAATAGGATTTAGGATCTGGACATCTTTTGGAGACCATCATTTAACCTACCACAATTTCTTTTTAAGCCGCATTTAAGCCAGCTAATTTAGGGAAAATTCTATCTAAACTAATTTACCTTCATACTCTTCCAAATCCCATCTCCATAATACTTAGAGGCTGACACCTAGAAACTCAGACCAGATATGAAGGAAGGTCCAATGATGCAATTTTATCACTGACCCTCTTTCTTGGTTTTTGTACCAACGACCTTGTCAAGTACTTTTCCTTTAGTTAATAGTAGTTTTATTTATTGGTCCAGCCCTTAAAACTATACTATGAAGTTACTATTTGCTAGGTGCTTAGGATGCAAATATAAAAGATATATTACCACATTCAAGACATTCATGGTAAAATGAATGTAGTGCTACAGATCAAAATTGTATTAAAGTTTAATTAGTACCCTAAGTATGAACAAGGTCATTTTTAGCCAATTGGTCGTGTTTTTGTTCTTTTCTTTTCATTTTGAGGCTTTGTTTTCAGTAATCTCTATATTCTTCTTTTACTTTCCCCCTCACCCTCCCTGACCCTGCTGTTTTTGCTGTCTGTGTCCATTCACTATTTTTGTCTTCTCTTTTTGTCTATTTCTCTTTTTGTCTTCTCTTCTCATTTTTCTCCTCTAGGATTCACCAGGATTCAATCCTGGGGACCTCTGATGTGGAAAGAGGTCCCCTGTCAATTGCACCACCTCAGTTACTGGTCTCTGTTGTGCTTCACCTTGACTCTCCCCTTCATCTCTTTTTTTTATCATCTTGCAGCATGACTCATTGCGAGGGCACTGGCTCACTGTGCAGGCACTTGGCTTTGCTGAGTGGGCACGTGGTTCACCATGTGGGCACTGGTTTACCACTAGGGCATTGGCTTACCACGCGGACACTCAGGTGAGCACTTAGCTCACCACATGGGCACTTGGTTCACCATGCAGGCACCCATGCAGGCACTTGGCTCACCACACAGACACTCAGTTCTCCACACAGGCACTCAGCTCACCACACAGGCACTGGCTTTCCGTGCAGGCACTCATGTGGGCATTTCATTCACCATGTGGGCATTCGGCTTGCCAGGTGGGCACTCACATGGGCACTCGGCTTACTGTGTGGGCACTTGGCTCACTGCACAGGCATCCATGTGGGCACTTGGTTCGCTGCACAGGCACTTGGCCCAGCCTTCCACATTGGCACCAGCTTGCTATGCAGACATGCTTTCTCTTCCTCTTTTTTACTAGGAGGCCCCAGGGATCAAACCTGTGTAATCCCATATGGTAGAAAAAGGCCCTATCACTTGAGTCACATCCTCTTAAGTCTATATTCTTCTTTTATACTTTGAAAATTTTTTCATTTAGAAGTTTTTTCTCTGAAAAATGAAAATAATGTGTTCATAAGAGGAATAATTTATTTACTCTAGCATAAAACTTATCTGCCTCCTGATTAGATATTCACTATATCCATGCTTGAGTTACTGCAACTGACTTCCATTATATGTGATCAGTGCCACCCTAGATATCAGTGTCTCATAGAGTCAAATATCAGGGACATATTAACAAAGTAGTAGAACTCTTCCAGGAAAATTTAAGAGCTTACATTTACCTAACTCCCCCAATTAACTCAGATGGGTTGCATTTGAGTTGCATTTCAACCAACTCTACATTTGACTAAAATGATCAATACTTTTCCCAGTTTCAGTTACCCTTGGTGAGTGCACCCATGCTTGAATTAATTCACAGATTAATTAATGTTGTCTCCAGATATAAGTTTTAAGGTTAATACAAATCTGTGCATATTCAAATGTTATAGTAGGTAACTAAAATATATAAAATGGATGCATTGAAAAATGAAACTTCAATTTCTAATCAAATAAACCAAAAAGCAGTTTCATCTATTATGATTACCACTTGGGAATTTTTATTGTAAGCAATAGAAACTCATTCTACCTAACTCAAGCATAATAAATTCTATTGGAAGAATTTTTGGAACTCACGGAATCCACAGGATGCTAGAAAAGCAGATCTAAAAGCATGGAAACCAAGATACCTCTAGAGTCCAGAAAACAGAAAATAACACTCTCCTAGAAAGATGATTCTGATCAGTGTGGAACAAGTTGCTATACAGTGTGTTGTGGGAATACTGGCTCAGGCACAACAGAAACTTTCAGCAAACGACAGTTTTATTATTTACACAGCACAATGTTACCGAAAGAGCAGAAGGGATCCCATCATGGCTAGTCTCCCAGGCAGGCCAATTCCTCAGGACTGAGGTTGTGGATAGCAACTCTGGACATCCCACTTCATGTTGGAGAGAAGAAACAAATCTGTGCTGACAGAGGTTGGGATATTTATATAACCCAGGGAGAAGGAGCCCTGCCACTGAAGGTTTCCAGCCTGAGAAGTAGTTGGCACTCCATATTCCTGAACCAGAGGTTTAAGGTATGGTCACACCTCTCAATTGACTTAACATTTCCCTGATCTGTGGAAAGGAAACATTGAAACATCTGCATGCACCAAGTAAGTGTGGGGGGAGGGAGACAGGTGAGAATTGGGAGATCGCTGCTAGGTATGTCCATGGCTTCCCTAGCAATCAAGGTTATGTCCCTGAAATGGCAGGAAAGCTAAACGATGCTATTCTACTCAATGTCCAATTTTTCTATGTAATATTTATGAAGTTTTAAAATACCCTGACATGAATTACAGTTCAAGCTCAGACATAGAAATGAAAAGGAAAAGCTTTCATCCTTACAATGACAAAATGTGAGAATACAGCAAATTATTAATAACAACTTCTTGTGGAACCATCAGAGAAGAAAGTCATGGGACAAAGGCTATCCCAAAGATATACCCACAGGAAGAGACAGATGCTAAGCATTTGCTTACTTGAGAAAAAAGCTGCTGGATGCCATGTAGTCTGAAAGGAATATTAAGCTAGAAATGTTGACAAATTTTACAAGGATGACTTTTTCAAGGGTTAGTATGGGAGTGAGACTCCATTGGGGAATGTAGCCATAAAGTGGCACACCCTTTTATAGGCTTTTCCTCCAGCAACACACCACATTCCACAGGGAAGACTAGGAAGAATCTGGAGCAATTCCCCTAGTGGTGGGGACCACCTAAATCCTTCTCTCTTACTGAGCAATGGGTAAATATGCTGGGGTAAGGAGGCAGTATGCAGACACATACAAAATTCTATCTCAGTTGGGTGAAGAGAAATCCATCCAGATCCAGTCTATGTTTCACCGAATGGAATAAAAGAGACTAAGTCGTCAGAAGAGATCACCTCAAATATATAAACTGATATCAGTGGAGGATACCAGTTGCAGTTGAAATAGGAAATGGGGAAGGAAGAAAAAAATTATGTCCATTAATGAAGAACAGAAACTCTTGTAAAGAACTTAATTCCAAGATACAGGCTCTCTATGCACGCCAAAGACTCAGATTTATTCAGGAGATTATTATATACCCACTGCCACATCCTACCATTATATGAACAAGTCTCTAGTCATAGTATGAGTGGATTACAGCTGAGAGATCTGCAAGAGTCAGACTCTTTGTGCAGAGCAGCACAAAGGGAAGACCCAAATCCAAGAGTTTAGTCAAAAACAACATCACTGGAAGGCATCTAAGGCCTCTCGTGCCCATAGCAACAACACACATCAAATACAGCACATTCCATGAGTAGATGAGTAGATTAACATAAATTCCCACATTAAAGGCTTATTTGTCTCACTATTTATGACCTATACACCTTGTCCAGTCTTCAGAAAAAAATTACAAGGGATGCCAAAAGGCAAGAAAAAAAAAGTCTGAAAAGGCTACACAAATATAAGCACCAGAATCTGATATGAAACAATTGTTGGAGTTACCAGACAGAGATTTTAAATAATTATAGTTAATATTTGAAGAATTGAATGAAAAAAGTAGTCAGCAGGTAATTTCTGCAAGAGAGGAAATCTATAGGAAATAATAAAAAAATGAATGCTAGAAATAAAAATCATAGTAACAGAAATGAAGACTGCCTTTAATGGGCTCTTTAGTAAGCTTAAAACAGCCAAGGAAAAACTAAATGAACTTGAAGATATAGTGGTATAAATTATAGAAATTAAAATGCCAAGAGAAAAAAAATGAATTTAAAAAGGAGAAAAGAGAATCCATGACCTGCAATACAATATCAAATGTGTAACATATGTACAGTTGGAATATAAGGAGGAAAAGAGAAAGCAAAGGAGAAGATATATTTGCATAAATAATGAATTAATAAGGATAGGTCTTAATCCTATTACTGGAGTCCTTTATAAATGGAATGAATAGAAAGAGAGAGAAAAAAAGCCACAGAGACAAGAAGCTGAAATTAATGAAACCTGGAAGAGAAGGAAGAGAACAAGAGCATTTGCTTTGCCATATGACAGAAGAGTTAAGGGCCAATGGCAGCCAATCTTTGGGAAGAAAGCATCACCTTGATGATGCCTTGATTTGGACATTTTCCAGGCCTCAAAATCATAAGCAAATAAATTCCCATTATTTAACCCATTTCATAGTATTTGTTTCAGCAGCCTAAGAAATTGAAAGAGACCCAAACTAAAGATTCTAGAAGCACAAAGGGCAGATGTAGCTCATGTGGTTGAGCACCTGCTTCTCATGTACAAGGTCCCAGGTTTGATACCCAGTACCTCCTAAAAACAAACAAATGAAAAAAAGAAGGAAAACCAACTCTTATGCAGCTATAGCTCAGTGGTTGAGTGCCTGCTTCCCATGTACTAGGTCCTGGATTCAATTCCTGATACTTCCTAAAAAAAAAAACGAAGAAAAAGCACAAAGACTATAGAACACCAAGGAGTGCCAATACCAATAAAACAAACAAGCCAACAAACCATGTAGGCATATTGTACGCAAACTGTAAAAGAAAATTAAAGAAAAATCTTGAAGGCCACCAGAAAGTGGGGTGGAGAGACCGACCTTACACAGTGAGTGTCTTAGTCAGCCAAAGGGGACCTTATGTAAAGTACCAGAAATCTGTTGGGTTTTATAAAGAGCATTTATTTGGGATAGAATCTTAGAGATACCACGCTCTAAAGAGGCCCACTCAAAGTACAAGAAGAGGTACTTTCTCACTCAAAGTCATTGGCCACATGTTGGAGCAAGAGGGTGGGTGATGTCTGCAAAGATTCAGCCCTACTTCTTCCTCTTAAGGTTCCATGGTCCCAGCTTCTTCCAATATCAGCTGTAGGCTGGGATAAGTCTTGTCCCTCTGCTGGGGCTCATTTCTCTCCAGACTCAGCTTTTCAGAATTCTGATCTCAGTAGCTGCAAACTATCTGGCAAAAGACTCATCTCTCTTCCTGTGGCCACAGGATCCTGTCTAATAAACTGTCTCTCTTCCTCTGTGTTCTGTTTCTCCCTGCATTTACTTCCCAGTGCTCCAGTATCAAAATTCTATCTCTCTCCTCTGCCATGTGTCCTACTGATGTGGCCCAATCAAAGCCTTAATCATAATTTAATCAAGTAAAAATGAAACCTCTGAAGTTAATAAAATTAATATATCCAGAGGAACAGGCCAGTTTACAAACATATTCCAATATCGATTTTTGGAATTCATAAACAATATCAAACTGCTACTGTGAGGAAAAGGTTTAAGAATTTAAGAATTATGGAATATTCTTGCTTGCAAGAAGACAATGGAGAAACATATTTGAAATTTGTAAATAAAAAACTGTCAACCCATAATTTTATGACCAGAAAATATTTCCTTCAACAGTGAAGGTGAAAAAAAGACTTTCTCAGGCAAGTAAGAACTGATGAAGTAAGTACACTATCAGCCAAACTATCCGACAAGATTGTTTATAAGAAGTTCTTCTGATCGAAGAAAGAAAATAAACTCAGAGACATAGATTATACAAATAAATAAAGAGCATCAAAAATGTAATAAATGAAGGGATAAAATATGTTTTCTTACTTTAAAAGATAACTGACTGTTTAAAATAATAAAGATAATCATTTATTGGTCATTTTTAGTATAGGTAAAAGTCTCATTAACAGAGACTTTCTAACAATTACCTAACTTTTGATGTTATGATTACCTACTGATACCCCTAAAATGACAACAATGGAAATATATTTCCTTGACTTGATTCTTTAATATAAGTTTATTACTTCCTTCAAATTGATTTTGAAAGCTTTATACCATTAGTTCCTTCCAATAAAGTATTCTCATTCTAATTAGATCTTTCACAATGCAATTGTACAAGTGTGACTTGTATTTGTCTTCTTAAAATAATACATTCCCATTGCACACGATGAACATTGTTTCACACACCAAAATTAACAGAGGGTTTCTAAAGAAATAACTCCTTGAGTTTCCATATCAAGCTAAGTAAAATCAGTTTAGCTATCTCTTTCAAATGAGAACACCCTTTTACTTTTAATATGTAGAAAAACCTTTAGAAAAGGTAATAGGATACAATATAGATATTTTTAAAAGTTTGATAATTATATTGATCATTTAAAATAGAAGTACTTCACTTTCATACAGTTAGCATGCATCTTGATTAATCTGTACTTTATTAAGAACATAATTATAAAGTAATTATGAAAACTTGAAATGTCATTAACATTGCACTCCATGGATTTAGCAGATTAATAAGACTCATCTAAATCCTTGAGCTTCCCTTTAGAATCAGCAGGCACAGAATGAAAATACAAAACTTGTGCACATTATCAGTGACATCCTTTCTTCTCTTAAATTCATTTTCCCAAAAGTATATTGTTTATGTTTGTTTATTTGTCACTTTTCATTTTTTAACTTCCAGTTTCCTTTTCAAATGCATTAATTCTATTAGATATCTAACCTAATTTTTTTTCTCTTTACATTTCTATAAGTTCACTATATAGGTATTTATTGTTATACACTTAATATTTTAAAACCTGCTGAGGTAGTTAAATTTTATGCACCCCAGAAAATCATGTTCTTAAAGCTAATCCATTCCTGCAGGTGTAAACCTATTGTAAATAGGACATTTTTAATAGGATACTTCAGTTATGGCATGACCAGGTCTTCATCTTCTTAATAGAGTCCTTTATAAATGGAATGGAGAAAGAGGGAAAGAGCTAGCGCTAGAGCTAGGGCTAGAGTTAGATTTCAAGACAGAGACAGAGATAGAAGAAGAAGAACAAGAAGACGAAGAAGAAGAAGGAGGAGGAGGAGGAGGAAGGGGTGGGAAAGGGGGAAAGGGGGAGGGGGAGGGAGCCACGACAGAAGCAAGAAGCTGAAAGAAACAAAACCTGCAGACACTATGTGCCTTCCCATGTGATGGAATAGTCCAGGATTACCAGCAGCCAGTCTTTAGGAAGATAGTATTGCCTGATAATGCCTTTATTTGGACATTTTGTTCAGACTTGAAACTGTAAGCCTATATAAGCTAATAAATTTCTACTGTTAAAAGTCAATCCATTTTATGGTATCTGCTTTCAGCAGCCTAGCAAACTAAAACTGATTTTGATGTCAAGAAAGTGAGGTGCTGCTAATGTAAACACCAAAAGTGTTCAAAATGACTTTGTACTTTGGTAAGGGGTAGATTTTGGAAGAATTGTTATGTGTTTGATAGAAAAGATATAGATTGCTGTGAAGAGACTTTTGGTGGAAATATGGATACTAAACTTATTTCCAATGAGATCTTAGAAATAATGAATGTGTTACTGAACACTGGAAGAAAGATGAACCTTGCTTTAAAGAGGAAGACAACTTGGCAAAATTGAGTCTTGATGTCAGATGGAAGTCAGAATTTGAAAAATAATAATGTCAGATATTTAGCTGAGGAGATATCCAAACTAAATGTAGAAAGTGCAGCCCAGTTTCTCCTTGCATCTTATAGGAACATGTGAGAAGAAAGAGATAAGCTGAGAACTGAACTCCTGGGCAGAAAGAAGCCAGAAATTGATGGTTTGGAAATTTCTGCACTTCCAGAAAGTGAGCACTGAGAGAAAACTGTTCCATTGTAAGGTTTTAACTGAACATGGAAACAGCCATTCCAGGGCAAGTCAGGATTGGTGTGGCAGTTTACAATTATGTATGAATCCTACAAAGAGAAAGATTATGTTTGTAAACTAATCTATTCCTCTGCATAGTGATACTCTTTGATTGTGTTAAATTCAAAGCTTTTAAGTTTACTTGATAAAATCAATTTAGGCCTTTTGATTCAACCATGTCAGGAAGGCATGACTGAGCTCATGTCCCCTTGGTAGGCTCATATAAATGGACACTTGCTCAAGAAGACACACAAGAAGAGAGAGAACTCTGTTGTGTTTGATTCTGGGGCCCTGTGGCAGTTTGAATTTGTTTATGAATTCCAAAAATAGGTATTGGATTATGTTTGTAAACTGGTCTGTACCTGGGTGTGATTAAATTATGATTAGGGCTTTGATTGGGCCACATCAGTAGGACATTGAGTTCCCACTCCTCTGGTGGGTAGGGACTCAAAGAGAAAAGAGTTTGGAGTTTTGTGTGGGACCCTAGGAAGTAAGCACACAGAAGAGCAGAGCAGCTGAGCCCAGAGAGAATCAAGTCCCCTGATAGTCTCCACTTGGCCTTGTGGAAAGAGCAGGGCAGCTGAGCCCAGAAAGAACCATGCCCTGGGAAGAGAGGAACCCAAGAAGCTTGAACTCTGGGCAGACATCAGGAGCCATCTTGCTCCAACACGTGGCAACAGAATTTGGTGAGAGAAGTAAAATATACTTTATGGCCTTGTAACTGTAAGCTTCTACCCCAAATAAATATATAACCTTTATAAAAGCCAACAGATTTCTGGTATTTTGCATCAGCACCCCTTTGGCTGACTAATACAGAATTTGGTACCAGAGAGTGGGGCCATGGTTTTACAATTAAGAAAATGCTGGTACAGTTTTATAAATGGGTAAGGAGTTCTTTTTGGAGGAATTGTGATATGCATGGTAGAAAACACCTACAGTGCTTTGAAGAGAATGTGATAGGAATATGAACATTAAAGAGACTTTTTATGATGCCTTAAAAGTAAATGATGAAACTAATATTAGAAACTGGAGGAAAGGCAATCCGTGTTTTAAAGTAGCAGAGAACTTAGTGAGATTAACTCCTGGTGTTTTATGGAAGAGAGAATTTGAAAATGGCAAGCCTGGGCATTTAGCTGAAGAACTTCCCAAAATAAACTCAGAGAATGCAACTTGGGTTCTCCTTGCAACTTATAGAAAAATGTTCGACAAGAGAGATAAGAGGAAGAGTGAACTGTTTGACACAAAGAAAGCAGAAACTGATTCCAGAATCCCACACCTCTGGAAATCAAACCCCTAGATGATTGCTCCCCAATTGAGGAATTAACTAAACTTAGAAATTGCAAGTCTGGATTGAAAATGCAGTTATCCAGGAAAGACTTGTGGAAAGTCTTACTGTTTGATGGCTTGGACCCCTGCTTTCTATATGGTAAACCTAAAAACTGTTTGCAAGATCTGTATGAACAAAACCACTGTCTGCCTGGACTAAAACAGACATGGAGGGTGTATTAGTCAGCCAAAGGGGTGCTGATGCAAAATACCAGAAATTGGTTGGTTTCTACAAAGGGTATTTATTTGTGGTAGGAGCTTACAGACGCCAGGCCATGAAGCATAAGTTGCTTCCCTCACTAAAGTCTATTTTCACATGTTGGAGCAAGATGGCTACAAATGTCTTTGAGGGTTCAGGCTTCCTAGGTTCCTTCCTTCCAGGGTCTTGCTTCTTCCCAGGGTTCAGGGTTCTTCTCTTCCCAGAGCTTACTTCTTCCTGGACTCAGTGTTCCTCTCTTCCTGGTGCTTGCTTCTCTTTCCTCTGAGTGCTTACTTCCTGGGGCTCCAGCTTAAGGCTTCAGCATCAAACTCCAACATCAAAACTCCAACATCAAAAGCCCTCAACTCTGTCCTTTGCCATGTCTTTTACTGTAATTTCCCATCCCTTAATGGGTAGGGGCTCAATACCCTAATGACGTGGCCCAATCAAAGCCCTGATCATAACTTCATCATGCGCAGTTACAGACCAGATTACAAACATAATCCAATATCCATTTTTGGAATTCATAACCATATCAAACTTCCACAGAGGAGAGTGAGGAAAAACATGAAATCTAAGGTCTGGAATTAAGACATTTCCTTGGGCCAAGCAGGAGACCCCACCCATGTGTACAGAGAGAGTGAGTTTGCCCTGGCATTGGAGAGAGTGAATGTCCCAGTCTGCTGTTAAGGGAGAATTTTGCTCTCCCAGGCTATGAGAGGGTGGAGAACATTGCCCAAGGGTTGGGAAGAGTGAGGTCCCCTCCCCAGTGCTCTGAGAGGGATGAAACACTTCCACATGGGTTAGAAGAGTGGGATCACCACCTCAGTGCCCTGAGAGATGTGGGCCTGTTACCAAGATGCCACCTCACTGTTCTGAGGAGTTTGAACCTGTATGCCAGAGATTAGGGATAACGCTACCAACACCTCACCATACTAAGGGGGTTGGGTTAAAACTGTACCCCAGAGATTACAGAAAGAGTGCTATAACCCCAATGTTCTTGGAAGGTAAGATCTGGAGCTCAATCACCACCCAGATGTTTGATGATGATGGAACCAAGAAAATGGCCATTAGACAAGATTGTGGAAATATTGGGTTATCATGAGGCCCTGTGAAGAAGAAATCATCTCTTAAGAATGACTGTCATGGATGATGGATGCAATTCTGCTGCTTGCAGTATAAGCACTCTTGGCTCCCTGTTGTGGTGGTTGACCAATTTCAACTCCCGGTTGGCTGACCTGGATAAGCCCAATGAACCAGACGGTAGGAGTTGCAACTCTGCTAAGGCTCAGGGCCCAGATGGCACATGGACAGTCCAGAGACTCAAGTCTTCTGAATATACGCCAACCATAGTGCCAACCAGGTTCAGTAAAAGTGACAGAAGAGGCATGTGTAGAAAGGTCATATCTGAGTCCAACACAAATTCCAAAGTAGGGTCCACTGACATGGCACTGAACTCCAGAGCCATCTGCCATGACCATAAACCTGTGGGTCTCTGCAGTCCCCTGGAGAACCAGAACTGGGGTTGTACCTACTTTGGCTGTCTCTGGGGTCCTGCTGAAGCGTGCATAAGCGCAACCCCTCTGATGACTTCCCAACTTTTTTTTAAAGACTCTTAGCCATAGAAACTCATTTATCTTTGCCATTTCCCCCTTTTACTCAAGATCAAAAAGCAGTTTTTAACATGTAATCCTACATGTAGGCTGAGATATTCTGCTGGTCTGAGTTGACCCTGTTATTCAAGGTCTCTTTCTAGTTGCATCACCATGTAGTGATTGGTAGTAATCCCTTGGCACCAGTGAGAAGTTTCCCTCTGAAATTCTCCTCGTGGTAATGCAAATGTTCATCCTATAGCTGTCCCTCTGTATACTGGAAGCAGACAACTTGTTTGGTAAGTTTCACAGGTCGATACCCAGAGAGCACTTTGCCCCAAGACAAACTATTTCTATTACTGTGATTTTGTACTTAGCATCACTAACAGAAAGGATTTAATGTTTTGTTGTTTGCTTGTTTTTTTAATTGTAAAGTCTTTTGGGATTCAGAGGGTGGAGTGTTGCGGTTTGAAATTATTTATGAATCCCATAATGAGAAAGATTATGTTTGTAAACTAATCTATTTCTCTGAGTGTGATACCTTTTGATTGTATTAAATTCAAAACTTTTAAGTTTACTTGATGAAATCAGTTTAGGGCTTTTGATTTGACCATGTCAGTAAGGCAGAACTCTGACTGACTCCCCATCCTCTTGGAGGGCTGATATAAATGGGCACTCACTCAAGAAGACACACAAGAAGAGAGAAAGAACTCTGTCATGTTTGATCCTGGGGCCCCATGGGAGATGAGTCATTCACTTCATAGTTTGAAGCTGAAGATAACAGAGCAGCAGAGAAGGCCTGGAAGGAAATCAGCTCTATGCCAGAGACTGATATAGGAAGCCCTGAGAGACCAGGCAGAGAGCAGTGACCATCTTCTTCAACACGTGGCAACTGACTTTGGTGGGAAAGCAACCTTGACTTGGACTCTTTAGGACCTTATAAATATAAGCTTCTACCCCAAATATATACCCTTTATAAAAACCAACAGATTTCTTGTACTTTTCTTCAGTACCCCTTTGTCAGACTAATACAAATGGAAATGTGGTTATCAGAAGTAATTTGCAGAAGTCCTACTGTCTGATGCTTTGGGCCCCACTTTACTACATACAAAACTGAAAAGAATTTTGTGAGAGATGTATGAAGAGAACCACCTGCCAGCCTGGACTAAAAGGGACAGAATAGGGACAGATTAAAGAAAAAATGACTTCAAAGGCAGAAGCTGAGTTTTGGAATAAAGACATCTTCTCCAACCATAAGAGCAAGCCCACCCATTATGGGGAAAGAGTGAGTATGCTCCTGCCCTTGAGAAAGGCAGGCATTCCTCTCCATTGCTCAGGAAGAGTGGTACCACCCCAGTTTTACTAGATGCAGTGGGATTGTGGATAGTCTGGCCACCACTCCAATATTTGATGAAGGCAGAGCCTAGAGTTCCACTGCCTCCCCAATGTTTGACAAGGGTGGAAACGAGAGCTCGCCTTCACCTCAATTCTTCAAGATGTTTTAGCTTTCAACCCAGTGCTTGGGGAGAGCCTGGCCACTGTGCAAGCTCTTGGAAAGGCCTAGAGGATGAACCATCGTTCCATAAATGACTCCTGAAATATAATGTCCTGCAATGTTTCAGAATTTTTGGACCCATGGCCCGTTTTCTTTCCAATTTCTCTCTGTTGGAAAGGGAATGTTTATCCTATGACTGTCCCTCAATTGTATTTTGGAAGCCAATAACTTGTTCTAAATTTTACAAGTCCACAATCAAAAAGGAATTGTGCTCCAAGATACACCACACCTATGATTGATTTTGATGGGACTTTGTACTTAATATCACAGAAATGACTTAGACATTTGGGATAATGGTATGGAGTGAATGTATTTGCATATGAAAAGAATATGTCTTTTGGGGAGTCCAGAGAAAGGAATATGGTGGTTTGAAACTATATGTAATGCAGAAAATCATATTGTTAAAACTAATCCATTCCTGTGGATGTAACCCTCTTGCAAGTAAGACCTTTCAAATAGGTTACTTCAGTTAAAGTGTAGCCCAGAACTTCCCCTGATAAAAGTCAACTCATTTTTTGATATCTGCTTTTGGCAGCCTAGCAAACTAAAACATATGCTATAAATTGCTATGGAAGTAGTACTGAAGGGACTATAACATGCTCATGACCATTGATAGAAAAAATAAATCATTCATTGATAGAAAAAGTTTCAGAATATTCTTATTTCTCATAATATTATTGGATTTTGAGATTTGGGGCTACTTTTTTTCCTTCAGTTTTATTTTTACTTTCTTTATCTTTTATAGAAAGGGAAGAAAATCCTGAATGAAAGTTGATATGCAGCTCTAAGAGGAAAAAATGACATTCTTCTTTTGGTTCTGTTTTGGTCAGTGGATATTCATAGTATCAGACTTCAATTTAAGGATGAGTATAAAATGGATTTATTTTGCTCCCATATTTGCAAAAAATATGAAAATTTGATTGAGAAAAACTGTTTTTGTTGAAATTGGTAAGTGGTCATAACATTCAAACCATAATCTATGATTTTACCTGCCAAGTAATTTTAAGTGTGGACAAGGGGGCTGCTGAGAAAAGGCAAATTCTTTCTGTACAATTGCAGATAACGGATTTTTTAAAAACATGTTTCATTATTTTCAAAGGTCTAGAGTGACAAGATTAACATCTAGAACATACTTGGTGCTTACATTCACATACCACATAAAATACAACATCCTGACATATGCACAGTCACATACAGTATTTTTATGTTTATGGCAAATTTTACTGAAGATTTGAGAGAGAGAGAGAGAGAAAATCTACTTTGTCAAAATATTTTAAAAATATTTTTAGATAGATTTAAAATGTAATCTTGGACAGAACTTTCTTTAGCTAACTTTATAGATTTGTTTTCTTGATATACTTTTCCCAGTTTCATTAACTCTATCTTCCTATATGAAAAAGATTAGCTCTAGCCTCTTCACCCAGCTTGGTTTCTCCTGTGCAAAGAAGCCTTATTATTTTCTTTCAATTGTGGGTTACCTCTGATTAAAGAGGTTCTTTCAAAAATCTCTGCAAGGGGAAGGTAATGACATTGATATTTTATTACACTCTCAGAATTCATAGTGAAGCCTGATTCTTGGCTATGTTACATAAGAGAATTTAACAACATGCCAATTTAGTCAGGCCAGTAATTTATTGAGAAAATGGTTGAAGAGAACAGAAATAGGAGAAAAGTAACAGATTATGCATCCCCAGGTGTAGGTGTGTGCTGCTCCAGGTAGAGAAAGAGATTTGATTTGTTTGCTTATCTTTTAAGCTATTAATTATTCCTGTGCTTACTCATGTTTGGGGGAAGGGTCCCAGATGTTTGCTGTTCTGATTGAATGCCCCACACATCAGTTCCCCAGGGGACCCAACGGTGAGTCCCCTTGAGGGTACCCAGGTTTGTTTTTTATTTATCCCAAATGAGATTTTGTTCCAAATGGGGTTCTCATGGGGTCCTTCCAATAGACTCATTTGTGGTAATCTTTCCTCAGGATTTTCCAGGTGGGCTTCATTGGCCACATGTTTAACAGCCATGTTTTTCTGCTAGGTTTAAGACTCATCTTCCATTTTCCTAAACTAGCCTGCCTCAAATACCCTCTCAGATGGTTTACACCTTTATTTTTAATGGGGTCTTGAAGGACAATGGTCATTCTTCTATAACTACTTCCTACATGTTAGAGGGAGTAGGCCATACCTGGCAAGGTATAAAACCCTCTTGCTACTCTATTATGATTGGGGGAAGACAAGTCAGGCACTGTAGGTGGAGTTGGATGAAATCCCCACATGGCTAATAAGGCCTTGATTCTGGAAGAAATAAACTTAGTTAGAATTTAAGATACATGTTTTTACTAAAAGGATAAAGAGATGGTGGTCAGCAGGTCCAAAAAGGTATGGTTATGGTATAGTAGACCACAAGAATGAGAAAGGCTAGGGCTAGGTGACTTCAGAGACTGCATCCTCCTAAAGTTGATGAGAAACAGCATTTTTTTTTCTTGAGTTCTTTTACACTATTTGTTAATTCTAGGGAAATATTGTGGTAGACAAGCTGGGCTTGGAATAAATTATCAACCCCAGTTTTTCCAGGATGATGGTTATGCTTAGGACAGCTAGAAGAGGTATGAAGAGAAGCATTGCCCTGGACATAAATTCACAAGGTATTATAGGCAACAACAAGACAAGCACATGGCAAGCGAAGTACAGTATTTAAGAGAGCAATTCTTTTATCTTATTGGCACATTCATTAACTACTTATAAAATGAATTAAGTTTACCAAAACTTTTAACATGTTCAATACCTTTCTTCATATGATTTAGAATAGAAGATATTACCATAATCATCAGGCATATAGGTGCAGTAATTAATAATTGTATTAGTCTGCCAAAGGAGTGCTGATGCAAAGTACCAGGAATTTTTGGCTTTTATAAAATGTTTTAATTTGGGGTAGAAGTTTACAGTCACAAGGCCCTAAAGAGTCCAACTCAAGGTACCACAAGGTACTTCATTACCAAATGTCTCTTGCCATTTGTGTTGAAGCAAGATGGTTGCTGATAACTACAAGGGTTGAGCCTTCCTCTTTCTTCTTAAGGCTCCATGGACCCAGCTTCTTCTGATCTCAGCTGTAGGCTGGAGGGCTCATTTCTTTCTGGGCTCAGCTGCTCTCTTCTGTTCACTAGGTCAGCTGTAAACTATCAGTGAATGGCTCCTCTCTCTTCCCAGGGGCACAGGATCAAAGCTGATAAGTTTCTCCTCTTTTGTGTCTATGGTGTTCTTTCTATTCCTCTGTATGTCTCTTTCCCTGTCTTCTTGATTGAGTATATATTTATATAGTCCACAAAGGGGGTGGAGACTCAAACTGAGTCACCTTTATGATGTGGTCAAATCAAAGCTCTAATCTTGGTTTAATCAAGTAAGTGCAAAGCCTTTGAATTTAAACCAATCAAAGGACATCATGCCAAGAGAAACAGACTTGTTTACAAATATAAACAATATGTCTCTTGGAATTCATAAATAAACACAAACTGCCACATTAATCAATGCACAATTTCCTCTATGAGCTAATAGATCTAAACTCCAGGTTTGTAATACCATACATGTTTTCTCTCCATGGGAGCAGGCTATACTGCCAATTGTGTTTAAGTTCTACTCATATTCTTGTAATCATTGCTCCACTTGATATGCCCTTTAAACAGCCAGCACTGTTGATTCTAGAAAGAGACTAGGAAGGTAAGGATCCACAGAGTCTTAAGAGGACTTAAACTTGGAATTTGTATATCAGGGTTTAAAATGTAATTATCTAGGAAAGGCTTGTGGGAAGTTTTACTTTTTGATGGCTTGGAATTCTGATTCCTGCATGCTAAACCAACAAGCTTTCTGGGAGAGCTGAATGAACAAAATCACTGTCAGCCTGTACTAAAAGGAACATGCAAGGAAGAGAGATAAGGGAAAATGGCTGTAAGAGGAAAACTATGGGAGATTTGATCTGAAATTAAGATATCTCTTTGGGCTAAGAGAACCCCCATCTATGTGTATAGGGAGTGTGAGTTTGCCATGATAGTTGAAGAGGGGGGTGTTCCAGTCCACTGTTCAGGGACTTTTGCCTGACCAGGCTACAAAGAGGGAGGAGCATATTCCTCAAGGGTTGGTGAGAGTAAGGTTGACAAACTAAAGGTCTGAAAGGGATAGGACTGTCCCCCATAGATTAGGGAAGGCCAGGTCACCAATTCATTGCTCTGTGAGTATTGAGTCCATAGAACAGAGATTAAGAAGAATGTTGCCTCCCCCCCACTGTACTAACTGGGTTGCAACTTGATCCCAAAGTCTTGGGATAGTGTGGCCATCACCCCAATATTCTTGGAGAGTGAGATCTGCAGCTCAGTCACCACCCAGATGCTTGATGAGGGTGGAACCAAGATAATGGCTGCTGGGCGAGCCTGTGGAAAGGGTCTACAAGAGGACCCAAGGATGAGAAGAAACCATCATCTTATAAATGACTCTCAGACTTTGAAACCTAATGGAGTATGCCCTGAAAGTTTACAGGACTGTAGGGGACATGTGACTCATGTTTCCTTCCCAATTTCTCCTTATAGTAATGCAAATATTTATCCTTTGCCTGTCCCTTTGTATATGGGAAGCAGATAAATTGTTTTGTAAGTTTCAGAGGTCTTCAGCCAGACTGGGCTTTGTCCCAAGAAAAACTGTATTCTTTAAACTGATTGGATATGATTTTATACTTAGCATTGTTACTAATTTAAGGTTTTGTGGGGTTTTAAAAAAATATTTTACGCATTTTTGAATTTCAGAGGGTGGAGCATGGGAGTCTGATGTAATTTATGAATTCCAAAAAGAGATATTATGTTTGTAGTTTTGTCTGTTCTTCTAGGCATGACAACCCTTTGATCATATTACATTCAGCTGAGGTGTCTGATTAAATTATGTTAAGATTAGGTCTACAGTCAACCACATCATTAGAGTGTGACTCAGAATTGAGTCCCAGTCCCCTTGGTGGGCTGATAAAACAGACTGTCATACAGAAGTAGACACATACAGAGAAGAACACAGAGGAAGAGAGACAGCTCCTAAGACATGGCAGAGTTTCCAGGAAGAGATGACCTTGTGATGAGAACAGAGCAGCTGAGCCCAGAAAGAAAGGAACCTCAGGGTGAGAGATGAGTCTTATTCTAGCCTACAACTGAGAGAAGAAGCTGGGACCGTGGAGCCTTAAGATGAAAGAAGGAAGGCTGAACCCTTGCAGACATGACCTGCCATCTTTCTCCAACACATGACCAATGATTTGGGGTGAAAAAGAACTTCTAATGGTAACTTGACTTGTACTCTTTAGGGTTTTGTGACTGTAAGCTCCTACTCCAAATTAATACCCTTTATAAAACCCAACAAATTTCTGGTATTTTGAATCAGCACCCCTTTGACTGACTAATATCCCCTCCTCCCATTTTAAGGCTGTTAAAAGGTTTAAATTGGGAATTACAGGACAAACTATGATTCTTAATTCCTTAGCTTAGAAGATAGAGCTTTATTCTGTCACACCTTCCTCTCCTTCTGTAGCTCTTGCGAAGAGAAGGCCCTGGGGGCTGGTTAGTTTAAAGAGCTTAGGAAATTTTTTTTTCCCTTTCCCAATATTTTTTATATCTAGATTTCATGACCCCATTCTGCCTAGTCTAATTTGGGTCCCAGGAATACTTATTTACATATATAAGTGCATATTTAATTTGACAATTTGAATAGAAGATTTTTCATTTTTTAATTTGATATTACCACCTGATGTATGCAGATATACATTGAGAAAATAGGCAGACACAAAGAGAAAATTAGACACAGAAACATACAACCCACTAATATTACTTCTAATTTATATTCTCTTACAGAGTAAGTTTAACTGTAAAATAACAATGAAAATATCTCTTTGAAGTCTATTTCTAATTAATCTGCACTGTGGCCATGCAGTTTTTTCAAGAGAATTTCATTCTTTAATGATTGGTTTATAATGAAAATGTCCCCAATGCTTGAAAATACAATTTTCCTTTACTTCAGTACTTTGCTTATTTCCCGTTTTGATTTTGGAAGACATTGAATGAGAAACACTAATTCCAGTATACACTCACTGAGGTTATTGAAGCCTCAGCAAAACTGGCTTCTCCTATGAATTGCTCCTTTTAGGAACCTCAACACTCAAGATGGGATGCCTCCCCCACTCTCCAGTCCTCAGAGATAAAAGGACTCAAGCAGCCACTGGGCTGGAAGGGTGGATATTCAACCCCAAAGGTCAAGAGTTCCACCAGGCAGCGATTTAGTCCACATCTGGAGCCATGAGAGAAAGCAGAAGGGCAGGAGATGGGGGTGTCTAGATCAAAATAACCATATACAAAGTTAAGTTCAATTTAAAATTACCATTACTATAGCATGAACAAGCTAAACTTGAAGTAACCTTAAACAAAGGCAAATTAATTCAAGGTTACCTTTACAACAGTAGGTTCTAGGCTAAAATCACAGATTTATAGCAATTTCAGATATTATCCTTCTGCTGTTTTATAATATAAAGGCATTTACATAATGATCTTAACCCTAATTTATAGTTTCTAGTAAGTTTTTACTTTAAGCAAATTGGGCACTTTTGTTTATTAATGAAGCAAATAAAATTATTTTATTAGGAATAATGTTGCTAATTTTTCCTGCTTTTCTGGTAGTTAAAATAATTTCTTATACATCAAATCCAATTTTTAGGTTCCCTTTCACCATTATCCAATTTTAGCAGGTGAACCACAAATCTGATTTCATAGGTACAAGCAGACTTTCAAAGTTAAACACAGATTTCAAAGTTAAACACAAAGATAAGCACAGATTAGAACAAAAGAGACAATTTTATGATCTTAACATAGAGGAAGACCTGACAGAAGCCATTTTCTAGGAACTTTTTTATCTTAATTAATGACATATGAGAAGGTTCCTTATTTTATAGGAGAGAGGTTTAGTGAACAGTCTAGATTTTGATCCTCATTCACTCCCTTTACTAGGTACAACCAAATTTAGAAAGCCTGGAGTGCAGGTTAGGTTCAAGTAATTGGCCTTAAGCTAAAAGGTAAGCCTGTTTCTGGGCCTTATGCTTGCCACTCCCTTTCTTTTCCATCTTGGCAGTATGGTCTCAATTGTTGAAAATTGAGGAGGCTGTTTCTAAAAGGGAGTCCATGGAAGTTTGGGGGCCCAGGGAAAGTTTCTGCAGCCTCCTATGGTTACCTGAGGCAGAATGGTTGGATTTCTAGGTTCTGCCTCTGAGTGATTTCTCTTAAGTTTATTTAAAATTGACCATTTTGGTCATATATTTCCTCATCCTTTTAAGGAGAAATGACCAGGTGGTCTCTGGCTCTCAAATCTACCTGTCCTCTCCTTTTCTCACAGTTTTAACATAGGTTGTCCTGATTCCTGAGAAGACATCCCTTTGGGGAGTCTGCTGGAGTTCTAGAGACTGTGCCCATTATTCTAGGAAGAATGAAGAAGAGTTTGTCAGCTTATCTGGCAATCCAGAGTCCTAGTCTGACTCAATTTTCACCCTCCCAAATGAAGCCCCCCAAATACTTACCCATCTAAGAAGTTATCAGATGCAGACTCCTCAGGAGTCATATAGGTTCTGGGAGATGGTCAGAGCTGCTGCACTGGTCACAGCATCCTGAGAGTTCAGAGCCATGCCACTGGTCATCCCTATGGAAGAAGTAGGTCTTGGGAGACTTCCACACCCAGGTTTCAGACCAAATCCCCAGTAGTAGTTTGGCATTGTTTAGGAATTCCAAAAATAGATATTGTATTGTGTTTGTAAGCTGATCTGTTCCTCTAAGCATGTTCCTCTTTCTTTGCATTAAATTCAGAGGTTTTACATTTACTCGATTAAATTAAAATTAGGGATTTTATTTGGCCACATCAATAGGATGTTGAGTCCTTGCCCCATTAGTGGGTAGACACTCACACAGAAAACACACAAAGAAGGAGTGTACAGAGGAATAGAGATGGCTCCATAGACATGGCAGAGTCCCAGGGAAGAGAGATGAGTCTGATAATCTACAGCCAACCTTGTGAAGAGAACAGAGCAGCTGAGCTTGGAAAAAGACAAGCCCCTGGGGGAGAGACAAGACTTATGCTAGCCTACAGCTTCTGAAGAAGCTGGGACCACAGAGCCTTAAGAGGAAGGAGGAAGGCTGAACCCTCACAGACTTCATCTACCGTATTGCATCACCACATGGCAGCAGACTTTGCATGAGAAAGTATTTCTTATGGTACCTTGAGTTGGACTCTTTATGACCCAGTAACTGTAAGCTTCCTTAAATAAATTTTCTTTATAAAAGCCAACAGATTCCTGGTACTTTGCAACAGCACCTCTTTGGCTGACTAATACAGTCCCTAAGCCAGGTTTGTGGTAGATGTTTGGAGTTGTTACCCTCCAACCTAAGCCTACAAAGCACATGATTCTTCCTAGGAAAAGGGGCTGGCTTGTCTCTCATTAAGCAGCCTCATTTTATGGCCTTGCCTGGGAGTTTTGCAGTTAAACCTGACATTAAAGGTTCATTAAGAGATTAAAGATCAGTTGTTCCTGTCAACAGCCTTGGGGGCCCTGAGCTAATGTCAGGGCCTCCAAGAAGCTGGGAAGGAACAGAAAATCCCTGCACCGTGGGCAGGACCAAAGCTTAACTATTAAATGCATTTTCAGTTTCTAAGACATTCCAAAGTGTTTTACAAACTTGAAATGTATTGAGTAGTAGGAAGATTAAAGGTGGACTGGAGCTGAAGTATGGATGCAGCCCTCTGGCCCACAAATCCCCTGGGAAAGGAAATGCAGGTTGCCCCATGGCACCCACCCTGGCTTTGCCTGCTGCCACACTCCCACTCCATCCCAGACTGGGGAGCTGGGTGAGGTTGTTAGAAATGTAGGCCAGCAAGGTGTGGACATGCAGGGAGGCATGTGTCTCAGGCCATGTTCCACAGGATGAGTGAAAGGCACTGCCACCATCACCACCACAGAGGGATGATGGTGGAATACAGTGACAGGAAGTGCTGGGTGCAGGGCTGGCTGCTAAAAAACCTGGGACGTTAGAGTGGGGATGCCCCATCTATGTAGAAAAAAGTAGCCCTGCTGTACCCAAACCTCAGCCCCAGACTCCCTGTCTTAGCAAGTTGCTGTTTTTCTTTCCCATTGTGCACCCCCACTGTCCTGACCAAGATCAGCTCCAAAAAGCCTGATTGCATGTTGAGGATGTAGAGGGTTCTGTTCTGTGTCCTGGCCCTTGCCCTTGGGCCAGGATTATGTCCTGTGAGAGCCCATAGGGGACCCTATTTCAAATGGATAACCAAATGAGGGCACTAAAAAGGCTATAATTCATAGTTTATACCCACCAGTCCTTACTGGGATTGGGGAAGTTTACCTGTTTCTAGAACTCCTGGCTGGCTCACCAAATTAAGCTGAATTCCTCTAGGTTCTTGGCTATGTTACACAAAAGAATTTAAGAACATGTCGGTTTAATTATGCCAGTACTTTATTGAGAAAATGGGAAAAGAGATCAGTAAAGGGAGAAAATAAGAGATTACACATCCCCAGGTGTAGGTGTGGGCTGCTAAAGGCAGAGAGAGAGATTTGGCTTGTGTGCTTACCTTTTAAGCTATTAATTATTCCTTCCCTTGCTAATGTCTAGGGGAGGAGTCCCAGATGTTTGCTGTTTTGATTGATTTTCCCACCTGTAAGCCCAATGGTGAGGCCCCTTGAAGATATCTGAGGCTTTTCCAAATGAGATTTTTTTCCAAATAGGGTTCTCATGGGGTCCTTCCAGCAGCCGCCTTGGTGGCAGTCTTTCCCTCAGGGGTTTCCAGGTGGGGTTCCATGGCCACATGTTTCACAGCCTAGTTTTTCCAACCAAATTTAAGATTCATTTTTCCCTTTTCCTGAACTATCCTGCCTCAACTGTATCCCATTATTTGTAGCAGAGCAACAACAGAAAGTGGGATTTGAAATTTTAAAATCATGCCAACTTTTATAAATGGGTGCATAAGGAGAGATTTCTATCAGAAAGAAGTACTTACTATGAAAGGATTATAATCTGTGTGAAATCAGGGATGTGGTGGCAGATTTTTTGCATCACAATTCTTATCAGTTTCCTCTGGGGTCTTGCATCCCTTCAGAGTAATTGAAGGCACATAAGGATAAAATGTATAAGATGATCATGGATAAAAAGAATAGGGAAGATACCAGAGAAAAGATAAAGGGAAAGATAACAATATTCCAAGTTAATATAATACCCTAAAATAACATATTAGCCTTAGTCAGTTCCCAGTAAATCAGCATAATACATTCCTCAATAACTTGTAAAGGCATCAATTGAATCATGTATCATGTCATGGTAAAATGATTATAGTATTTTTGAAGTCATACTGTATGCCAGTAATCTACAAATATCATAATATTTTAAATGTCATAGTAACATACATTCCAAAGTATATATTTTTATCTCCATTTTTAAAAATAAATAAGTGAAAGATCAGAAAGTAATTTGTCTAAGATTGCAAAGATAGTAATTGGAGGAGCCTGTTTTAAATCCATTTAAATATCAAGACTGTATGTTTTCCATTACATTTATATGCTCTATC
Organism: Dasypus novemcinctus; assembly: GCF_030445035.2. Taxonomy (NCBI): domain Eukaryota; kingdom Metazoa; phylum Chordata; class Mammalia; order Cingulata; family Dasypodidae; genus Dasypus; species Dasypus novemcinctus. Next base: position 111,243,646 of record NC_080673.1, on the reverse strand, counting down.
CCAAGTCATCGAAGAGTATATACATATACTCAATATGTATATTCTAACAGTTCTTTGGTGACTTGGGATAGAACATATAAATGTAATGAGAAACATACATGTTTCAATATGTTTTGTATAAGACATAGAACTTTGTAATTCACTTAAGAATGATATCCATCAAAAATAGTTAAAACAAATCAGAATCTCATCACATAAGGGGTAAATGTCAGTTATCTGAATAATACATTTAGGTGGAAAAGCTATTCCTCCAATAATGCCAGATAAATGAGGTGTTCCTTATTTTTATTTGTTTTCTTTCTGCTTCAGTACACGTTTTGTATCTCCAACCAGTATTGTATTATTTTATTCATTTTCAGCTAATAATGAAGTTTTTGGTGTGTGTTAGAACTTCAAGCATTTAAAAACTCTTGGTAATTTTGTTTCATACCAATATAGCTCCATGTTTTCATTTCAAAGTTGCATCATTAAAATTAATTCAGCACAGTATATTCTTGGACTGTCATTAATTTTGGCACAGGCAAGAAAATATTTTCAATTTCTGATTTATCTTGAAAGGTACTTTGGTGTTGGCTTTATGCAGCCCCTCCTGGCATACCTTTTGTCTTCTTAATAACATTCATCTCAACCAGGCTTTCAAGCTACTCAAACCCTTCTGGGCAGTTTTTGTGTTAACCATCATTTTAAACTAACATTAGAGAAAATTTGCAATGTTGAATTAAACTATTTTCCCCCTCCAAAGTCATCATTGTCTGTTAATATTTGAAAAGGTTACTTTTTAAAACAGGACTAAAATATTATATCATGACTCTCCTTTTTGATGCTATTCTATTCTTTATTTTCTTAATTTCTCTTTCTCCATTTTCTTTATACTTTAGCATTAGATCAGTTATATACTGGTTTACTCAACCTATACCAAAGATGATGATAAATTAGAAAAGTAACTTCTGAAGTTAAGGAAAAGATTGGCAAATGCCAAGCATTTTGAAAACAAGCTTATAAGCAAAATAAAAAGGTATTTATTTTCATTTTTAGCATTTTTCTGCACATTTTCCTGGAAACATTTCTTTAGAACTTGATATTAGCAACAAAAAATATTTTCAAAGAAGACAATGATGCAAACAATTGTATAGCAGTTATTCTGAGCAAATTTTATCACTGAGAACACTGCCAAGATTCTAATTTACACTCTGGGAGATACACTGATTTCTATCATATGTGCTGATATTATTCATTTTCCAGAGGATTGCCCATATTCTGAAGTTATATCTATATCTAAATAGTCTATAATTTGGGCCATGTAAGGCATCAGGAAATAGTGAAGTGTCACAAAATTTGAAGTTATTTATATGTCTTCAAATTCTACATAGCCATACATTTGACTTTGGCTTTGTTATATAAAATAAAACTGTATTATCTATGTTGAAAGATCTCAATAAAAATTTGATTTTTTTAAAATTAAACACTTAGCAGAGGTACTAGCCATATTAAGAGCATGGCAAATGGAAGCTGCCATTCTTATAATCTCTTAGTTAACAATATCTGCACTTTAAGGAATAGAAAGATTTTTTAAAATGCTGAGATCTTTAAATGAATTTTAAAGAGCATCCAAGTTTTCTAATAAGTGTTTTATAACATTACTTTGAACTCCACAGATATATCATTAATTTCTGGGGAAAAAAAGAAGAAGAAGTAAAGACAAGTTAATCAGATACAAATTGAAGAATAGTATATCTGTGAATGGACACAATAGAGTTTACAAATATATTCACAAAACTATTAAACATGTGTAGTTCTCAATTAGTGTGACACAGAACACAAATGTGCAGCACACAATTACAGGAATGGTGACACCTTTTGATTTGAGATAAATTTTATTTTTATTATAAAATATCTAATAAAATATGTGACCTACATTTAACAAATATTACTCTTGAGCATACTATATTCAGACACTCTGTGAAAGTACTGCCAAATTTTTCACAGCTGGCAACTTTGCTCAATAATATATGAAAGAACATGGTCAAGGTAACACAATGCTGAGAATGACTTACTAAATCATTAATAATTGTTAATATTGTTAAAGAATATAATAGTAACTGATTTGTTATTTAAGGTTAAATTTTATTTTTGTTTTAGATTTTTAATCCCTTCAAGATAGTGTAAAAAATCTAGCCCAAAACTTCTCAACTTGTAAATTTAAAGTTAAGAATTTTCACAAACATGGAAAATGCTTCCAAGCAAATGCCCTTTGCCACTTTGCACAAGTGGCAGAAGTGCTAACAGTATAATTTAATCATGCCCATTTTACTGATTATATTTCTTCTTTTTGGCTTAGTCCTAATATATTTGTTAATGTCAAGCTTATTGCAATTGTACTAAAGGCTAACCTCATAAAATATTGAAAGTGTCTAGGAAGATGAGGCACACATTATGATAGAAAGTTATTCATATTAAGTGTTGTGTCAGCCACCATTTGGGTTCTTAGAACAATCTTCAACTGGTCTGTCTAGACCAATTTTGATCTAGAGTCAAGGCTTTCTTCAAGATGTCCAAGTTCTCTGTTTTCCATCAAAGGGCTCATGCATGTCCAGTTGTAGTTAGACTATGAATTATTTACAGGTGATTGACTTTCAAAGAAATTTTGTGGCACTGATGGAACACACTTGCAACTCCATGTCTTAAAAGTGTGGTAGAGGTAATCTTCACTGGACTGTAACCAGTGCAGAGCTTGAAGCTGAGACACTCTGCATAAAGCTCCCTGTTACTTTTAAAACTTCTTTTAAACCTTCTTCATTTTGAGAGATCATTCAGTTTTCTACTTCTGTCTTCAACCAAATCCTGTTCTAGCTTCAGGAAATTGACGATGATATTTTCAGATATGCATCCCAAGCTCTTTGTTCCTTGGCAAGAAGCTTCTACCTTTGAACTGCTGCTTTGCAAGAGATGAAATTTTCCTTATTGGATGGACTTCATTTAAAGATACACTAGGGAGTATAAGTGAAAAATACTTTAAGATATAATTGTTGGATTCTCAGAAGTCTGTCTTTGGCATTTGACATTCTAATTAGTATGTGTACTGGAGTTGGTCCTTTCAGATTTATTCAGAATGGAGTATTTCGTGCTTCTTGGACATGGAAATCTATGTCCTTTAAAAGGGTTGGGAAATTTTCTACCATTATTTCTTCAAATATTCCTTCTGATCCTTTTCCCTTCTCTTCTCCTTCTGGGACATCCATGACACATATGTTTGCATGCCTCTTGCTGTCATTTAGTTCCCTGATACCTTGTTCAATTTTTTCCAAACTTTTCTTCATCTGTTCATTTCTGTGTTTGCTTTTGGAGGCCTTGTCTTCAAGCTCATCAATCTTTTCTTCTGCCTCCTCAAATTTGCTGTCATATGACTCCAGTGTATTTTTAATTTCATTTATTGCAACTTTCTTCCCCATAAGAGCTGCTATTTTTCTGTATGTTTTCAAATTCTTCTTTGTTGTCACCCACTGTCTTCTTAATATCCCTAATCCCTTTGGCCATTTCATTGAATTTATTAAGATTAATTTGAACATATATGATTAGTTGTCTCAATTCCTTTATGTCAACTGAGGCTTGTCTTGCTCCTTTAACTGGGCTGTATCTTCCTGTTTCTTGCTATAGAATGTAAATTTTTGTTGGTGTCAAGGCATCTGGCATACTAAACATATTTACTCTGGGTGGAGTTTCTCTCTTTAGGGCTTTCTTGCCATTTCTCCCTTGTTGGTTGTGTAGTAGAAGCCAAGCATGTGGTTGGTGCTGTAAGCTCTGCAGGTTCAAGCTGCCTACATTGCCCCAGGGACCAGTGAATCTTCTGCCACATTTCTCCTTTGCCAGGGTAGGGACAGAGCCATACCTGTGTGTAATAACCCAAGTCATGCATGCCAAGACCACCTATAGTGGCCTGGAAAGACTGATGCAGCTTCACACCCCTTCCTCTGCTGCCTGGGGCCGGGATAGAGCTGCAGGAGGGGACAGAGATATATGCCATGTGAGTCCAAAATGATTGCAATTGCCCTGGTGGAATTCCAGCTATTCAATCTGTGCTAGCCTAATGCACCTGCAGTTACCTATAGAGGCTGGTGTAGGTCAGTGCTGCCAGTGTAGTATGGGCACTGGCCTCTGTGGTCTGCAGTGCACTACTCACAAATCTTCTCAGCAGATGGGCAGTCTCCTCCTTCCATTCTTTCAAGGATATTGCAAGATGCTCTTCTGATCTCCTGGAGCCCCCAAACAGGTGCTTTAGATAGCTCTAGGTGATTACTAACGGCCCTGTAGCACCAGCTGACTCTAGGAGCACCTTACTCTCCTGCCTTCTTGCTGGTTCTTTAAACTACTATTATTAAGGTCTAACCTACTTATACACTAGATCCAATTTTCCCTTGCCTCCTCAGGGATACTTTTTCAGTAATTTACCCCTTTCGCTTTGGTTCATCATTTTTTTCATTTTATGTAAATATATATATGTACATATATATGTAATTATCAAATGCATAGTAAACATGAGGTAGTTTCTCTCTCTTCTTTTAATGCCACAAGCTCACCACTTCCTTCCTCATACTTCTGCTCTCCCTTTTAGAGCAAAACTCCTCAAATAAGTTGTCTCTATTCTCTTTTCCTAATTCTCCTCCCTCCACTCTCTGTTGAGTCCATTAGCTGGTTCATATTCCCAACACTTCACTGAACCATATTTATACATGAATAAAGGACAATTGCATTGCTAAATCCAAAGACCAACTTTTAGTACTTAATTTGCATGGCCTATCAGTAGTATTTGACATGGTTGATCACTTCCTCCTTTCTCAATCCATTTCTTCAATTGATTATTGGAGATAACACTCCCATTTGAGTTTCTCTCTCTTTTTCACTAGCTGTTCTTTCTAAGTTTCTGTTCTGCGTCCTTCTCATCTCTGCAATCTCTGAATCAACTTTAGCCACACATTAGAATTTCCTGATAATTTTTTAAAAACAGATACCTGAGCCTAATCTCCAAGTATTCTAACTGAATTGGTTTGGCATGAGATTGGGCAATGGTAGTTTTTTTAAATCTCCACAGGTTTTTCTAACATGCAGCCTGGGTTAAGATCTAGAGCCTTTGCCTTATTTTGGCCTTCTTCTCTATCTAGATTCACTCATAGGTTAAAGCATTGTGAAAAGGGGGGGAAACTGTTCTTATTAAGAAGTCAAGGAAGTCAGACATCAGGAATGTAGATTGAGTTGCTACAACTTGCAACCTGGGAATGCTGGTTCAGGGAACAACAGAAAATTTGATTAAATGATCCCTTTATTACTTGCAAAGTATAAAGATTTCAGAAAGGGCAAATAATCTCCTTTTCGCTTACACAGCACAAAGAGTACAAAAGAGCACGAGGTACATGGTTTCCAATTTTTTTTCCCTCCCATTATGTACATTGTTGTTTTACTTTCATGATAAAACTATGAGGCACAGAAGTTTTTAATTTTGAAGAGAATCCATTTATTTATTTTTCTCTTTAGTTGCTTGTGCTTTGGGTATAAAGTCTAAGAAAACCATTGCCAAACACAAGGTCCTGAAGATGTTTTCCTACATTTCCTTCTAGGAGCTTGCTAGATCTGACTCTTGTATTTATGTCTTGATCCATTTTGAGTTGATTTCTGATTGAGGTGTGAGGTAGGGGCCTCCTTTTTTGTCAAATGAAGTTCCAGTTTTCCCAAGACCATTTGTTGAAGAGACGATTTTTTCCCGATTGAAGAGTCTTTGCCCACTCATTAAAATTCAGTTGGTTATAAATGTGAGGGTTGATTTCTGAGCTCTCATTTTGATTCCATGGGCCCATATGTCTGTCCTTGTGCCAATACCATGCTGTTTTAATTACTGTGGCTTTGTAATAAGTTTTAAGATTGTTACGTGTGAGTCTTCCAGCTTCATTCTTGTATTTCAAAGTGGCTTTAGCTATTCAGGACCCCTTCCCCTCCCATATAAAAATGATAATTGACTTTTTCTATTTCTTCAAAGGAGGTTGTTGGAACTTTAATTGGAATTGTATTTAATATATACATTATTTGGGTAAGATTTATATCTTAGTGATATTTAGTCTTCTAGTCTAAATGTTGTCCTTCCATTTATTATGTCTTCTTTGGTGATTTATTTTAGCAATGTTTTGTAGTTTTTGCATACAAGTCTATTATCTCCTTGGTTAGATTTTCTCCTAGATATTTGATTCTTTTAGTTGCTATCATGAATGGAATTATTTTTCTTTAGCTATTCTTCCAGTTATTAATTAATTGTGTACATGAACACTACTGAATTTAGAGTCTTGATTTTATGCCTTGCCTCTTTGCTGAATTCATTTATTAGCTCTAGGAGCTTTGTTTTGAAATTTTTGTAAGGATTTTATGTATGTAGGTTCCTGTCACCTGAAAATAGGAATGTTTTAATTCTTTTCCCATTTAGATAACTTTTATTTCTCTTTCTTGCCTAATTGCTCTGTCAAGAACTTCCAGTAAAATATTGAATAACAGTGGTGACAGTGGGCATTTTCTTTTCTTATTTCAAAAACCACACTATATAAAGAAATACTTCAACTTAAGAACAAAAAGTTGACCAATCTAATTTAAAATGACCAGAAGACTTGAATAGCTGTCTCTCATAGAAGATGAACAAATGGCTAGAAAACATATGAAAACATAATCAACAGTGGATAGGGCGTCTGTCTACCACATGGGAGGTCAGCAGTTCAAACCGCAGGCCTCCACACAGGTCAAGGAGGCCCAGGGTTTGAACTGTGGACCTCCCATGTGGTAGCCAGATGCCCTATCCACTGGGCCAAGTCCACTTCCCTGAAGCTTTTGTTAATCCCAGAAAAGGTTGTGTTCTTGAAGCTAATCCATTCCTGTGTATGTGGAACTATTTGATTGGATTGAATTCATTTGAAGAACTTTGATTGCAATACTTCAGTGAGGCATGACCAAGGGTGGGTCTTGGCCCTCTTCCTGTAGTCTTTATAAAAGTGAAAAACATGCAGGAAGATGTGGAGAAAGAAAGCTGACATTTTTACCATGCTATGTGAGAGAGAACTCTAGGAAGCACTTACAGCTGCAGAAAGACAGAGTGACACCAAGAGGTTGAGAGAGAGGCTGGAGTTTGGAGTCAGAAGAGTAGCCAAAGCTGAAACAACAAGGCTACCATGAGGCTAGACCCAAGTAGCAGCTGAAAGCTGAAAGAGATAGGCCTAGAGGAGATGGGAAAGATCAGTGGGTTGCCATTACACCCTGCCATACCCTTGATTGCCACAGCTGAGCTCCAAGAGAAACCATCTTTAGATAACGCTGCCATGAGCCTGATCACCCTCAGTGGCAGTTTGGTGAAGCAGCACCTCTGATGATGCCTTGATTTGGACATTTTCACAGCATCAGTACTGTAAACTTTAACCCTAATAAATTCCTATTATAAAAGCCAACACATTTCTGGTATATTGCATTGGCAGCCTTTAGCAAACTAAGGCAGAAGGTTAATAGGGGACAGGATAGGGCAAGGAATGGGAAGTTAAGGATTATAATATACTGATTTCTTATTGGAATGATGGAAACATTTTGATAATGATGGTGGTGATGGTAGCACAATATTGTGATGCCATTAAAAGCACTGAAATAAATATCTGAATGTGGTTAAAAGCAGAAATGCCAGGTTGTGTATATGGTAACAGAATAGAAAAAAACAATTTTTTAATCCATGGAACTATACTATGCAAATAGTTATCCCTTAATTAAAACAGAGGCTATAAGTTAATAGTACAATAACAAAAATGTGCTATCATCAATTGTAACAAATGTCCCATACTTGTTAAACAAAAGAGCAGGGGAAGAAGTCCCATCTCCACCAGTCTCCTGGGAGGGCAAAAAGCTGCACTGGATTTAGATGGGTATATGCCAGCTCCACACATCTCACTTTGCATCAGAGAATAGAGACAAATCTATACTGTTTTAGTCTGGTTTTTTTCCATGTTAGAAGAGGGGGTCCTGCCACTGAGAATTCTTGTTCTGATAAGCATCTAGGGCTGCTTGTTCCAGGTTTCTAGGTTTAAAGTCTGGCTGGGCCTTTTTATTAGACTTAACATCTCCCCCAGGTTTTGGAATGACACACAATAGAAAAGGAGTTGGGAGTGGGGAAGCCTGGAAGTTGGCCACTTAGCATGCTTTTATGACTTCCCCAGAGAAGGAGGTGGGTTTAGCTGAGGTCTGGTTGATGGTCACTTAACAGGTGTCTCTGATTTCCCTAAGAAGGGGTACTTACCAAACAAAAAGCACAGCACATTTATGAAGGGTAGTAAAAGCTACACAAAATTATCAAGTTTCCTAAGTTTACATTAGTCTGCTTATAGTGGAAAGAAAGCAACTTTCTTAAATGATTATTTTTTTCACAAAATTATTACATATTTTCAGATATTAGTCTAGCAAAACCAGAGATAACTTCTTTTTTTTGCAGATCTAGTTTTACGGGAAATATTTAAGGGTTTATTATTTCAAGGATCAGAATCATTTAAGACAACCAGTTCATTTTTGTTTAATCTCACAGTGCAAAGCCTTGTTTGTTTGCTTGTTTTATTTTTTTGCCAGCTGTGGCAAGTAAAGTGCTTAATCCAATAAGAAGCAAGGAAAATGTCAGTTTCACTTCTTTTTTACAAAATTATCTTAAGTTTAAATATCGTCTATAGGTAAGGTTCCCAATCTGTAATTCCTACGTGGATAAATTCTCTAACTTCCTGACCTGCATATCCTATTGCCTACTCAGATCTCCCAGTGAAAGTCTAATTGTCATCTAGAATATTATGTGTCCAAAACTGATCTCTGGCCCCAACCTATCTTCCTGAGGTTACCCCTTGGTCAATAAATACAATTCCCTATTTCCAGTTGCTTAGGCTACAAACCTTGAGATCATACTTATCACCTTTTTCTCATATTCCACATCTAATCCATGAAAACATTTTCTTGGTTTAATCTTTCAAATATGAGCAATTGTAACAAATCACTTTAAACCACCTCCACTGCTGTCACCATGGTCAACATCTCTTCATGTCTCACATAGATTTATAATATATTTGCCCCTCAACTTTTCTTCTTATTTCTGATCCTGCTCCCTAAAGACTATTTTCAGTAGAATAATATAGTGATCTTTCTAAAATGTCAGAACTTAGCTTTCCTCTACGCATAACTTCCTGTCTCAGGGTAATCTATATGGCTTTGCAATTTAAAATTGAAAACCATTTCCTCTCACCCCTACTCTCCTTATGCCATATTTTGCTCCATGGTATGCATAACCATTTGAGTAACAATTTTTAAATTAGTAAGTTTTTTTTTTTTGGTCTCCTCCACTCACTGAACACCTGAGAATGTAAGCTCCATCGGGTGCAGGCACCTTGATTTGTTCATGGCAGAATCTGCCATACTTAGAGCAGTTCTAGGTATGTAAATATTTTCAAATCACATAAACAAACTTTTCTTCTTCCTGCCCTATCCCCATCACACACACAAACACAAATCGCAACACTCTGTATTTTCAGCAATGATGTATTATGAATCCTAAAATAGGGAAAAAATATTCCAGAGAGAAACAGACACTGCTGTCAAGGTTTTTATTTCCTATAGAATTCTTTCATTACTATCTCCAACATGCTGACTCTGAAGGACCTCATATTCATCCTCTTTACCATTGTCCTAAAAACTTTAATTTAGCATTGGAACAAAGAGTTAGAAAGTACTATTGCACACCATCTCTGGTCCTTCTTAGCCTTCTCGAGGGCCTCCCCTTTTGGTGGTGTGCTGCTGCTGCTGTTGCTGCTGAACTGGAGTTAGAAAGCAAAATTCCCCCAATTGAAGAGCTGTTTGCCCAGCCATACAGCTAGGATGGGCATAATTCTGCCATTGGAAAAAGGCAAAACTATAGAGAACTATTGGGATGTATGTTGAGGCCAGGAGTCCCTATGGTCTGCCTGCCAGATTTCAACTGGTCACCACAGAGCGGGTAGCAGCATAGATACCTTCATAAATGCTGAGGGATGGGCTGTGGTGCTTTGTTCTGCTTGGCAAAAAAAGCTCTTTCCAGGGAGTGTGGCAGCAGTTGGTTCCACTGGTGGTGGAATTTCCAGCTGTGCAGCCAAGGACCTACGCAGGCAGAGTAGACCCTTGCCCGTTTGGTTCTCTGGGGTGGAAGAAAGGGGACAAAGTGAACCATCCCGTCTCAAGAAGCTGATTCGTTTGGTCCATAACAGACTGCTTTCCTTTGCTATGGTGAGGAAAATCAAGCCCATTGATATCCCTGCCCATAGTAACTTCTGTGGCACCCATGTAGTTAGCTGGCATTCGACTGCCTCCTAGAGAAACAAAAGAGAGAAGTGATTATTCTGCTAAAGCTACCTGTTTCCACTTATATTTTATTTTGGTTGTTGGGCTCTTAATTTTATCCTTTCTTTTCATGCATGTGGATGTATTTCCATTTATCTTAGAGGGATTTCAAGGTCATTAAAATTCATCTTTTGAAGGTCACAAACCTCCACTGTCAAATTTGTAGTTATAGACAAGTCTGCTTTTATACTTCCTAATAGATACTCCATAAAATTTAAAATGACATACAGTAAGGAAGAAATGCTTTATTCAGCTATATCTTTGAAAAGCAATAACCACAACTAGCACTGTTGATATTCCATCATAAGAGATATTTTTCTAAGAGTAGCTAATTCTTTATACCTAGTAATTTAAATAAAGCTCATGTTTGGAATGACTGATAAAGATTTAGGAAATGCTATTTAATATTTTTGTAACTTATCCATTTTGTCCTCTAATCACACTGTCTGAGAGTACATTCACACACACAAAAAGCATATCACCATTCTCAGATGTGGATCCATTTAAATGTTCATAAGCATTTTAATGCAGAAATATGTATACATACATACACTAAATCAAAGGCAACTGAACACCTAATATCATAGTATCATTCTGGCTACTGAAAACCAGCTATATGCATGTACTAGTGGAATTAGAAAATTAGATTTAAACCTCTAATGTACTTTTAAGTATAGCTACCATGTAAGAAACCAGCTGGACTTATTATAGGTGCAGAACCTTCCAAATTAAAGACTATGTGCTAAAAAAAGAATCCAAATCATGCAGACAGCTTTTTTTCCCTTTAACCTTATTCAGTAATATTTAATTTCCAGCAAATATGGATTGCCAGCTGTTAAAATCCTCTTACTGCAAAATGAGGATAAGAAATTTTAATGCCAGTTGTTTTGTGTTTAGAACCATTGTCCATAAATTACACACTGTTATGGTTGAATATTTGTTAGCATTTTTCTTCCACTTGAAATTTATTTCAAATATGACATCCTATCTAATTCCCTTATGGAACGGCCTCAGTTGTTACCTTGAGAAATGACTTACTTGTTCAAATACCATCTAGAATATCTGTAAGCAACTAAGTAAAACTAGAATTGGGACCCAGGAAAGGATATACAACTCTTCAAATATATCATTTTATTCTTTCTGGTCAACCTAAACTAGAAAACTTTGAGACAGAAAGAGAAGATTTGTTGCTGTTGTTTTTTTATTTAATTATAAGGTGCTGGTGTGTTCTATAAAAATTAGAAAAATAAAAAATGAATGTTATTATTTAATTTGAGAAAACATTTTAAAACCAGGTCTGACTGGGAAGAATAAAGGAATGAATAGTCACCTCAAACTAAATCAAAGATGTTATGAGTTATTAGCCTATAAATTTCTTAAATGGAATTTCCTAATGAATGCTGTTAATTATAATCTCATTTATTACTAGTCTTTAATGCCCTAATTGAAATAAACAATTTAACCAAAAATAAACAAGTCCTCACTTCTCTGAGTGGACCTTAAGAAAAGGAAAGTAAATATGAGGTACTTCTGACATGTCTTGAAAGAAATGCAACAATGAAGAACTGAGTATAAACTGACAAATGATGTAGAGGATTTTCAGGGCATGATGCTAGAGCGGTAAACATGTTAGTTTTTAAAATAATGCTCATAAACTTCACACATTCACTCTTGGGGAGGAAAGAATTAAAGAAATAAGCCAGTGATTTATTTTTCTTCCAATTACAGAGTGGACACAGATCTGATGTGCTTGTAAACATGCTGATAATTGGACCTATTGGAAAGCAGATTTGCTACCAGTAAGGTCCTTATCGATGGAATACACTTAGCAGGATATATCTGGTACATGGTTGCTTACGATAAGTAAACCTCAAATCTATGACTTTAAGGAACATAAATCCCTGGAAAAAGTTATGGGTGACCACCTGTATTATGAAATGGAAATGTTTTAAACTATACACATTCTACTATATGATGCAACAACTCATGGGCCTCACTTAAAAACCACATCTCTTATTCTAGAGACCTATTACTCTGCACCATGCAGTTTTTTCTCAGTGCGTGGAGAAAGAAACTGGGCAACCACATAGAATGACACTTATTTTTCCTGTGAACCTTTGTTACTTTGTCCTTGAAATTATTAGTAAACTTGACACTGGGTAATAGCTCTAATCCATGTGAGTTTGATTTTACAATCTGATCCTTTGTATAACATTAGCTCACCTGTAATTGTCCTTCTAGAAAAGCGAAGTGGAAATTGGCATCCCCTATCAGCCATAATATGGAAAAGAGTTGGTTACAATTGTGACAAGCAGGAACCTTTATCTATCTCTCCTTAGAATCAATGGTGGTCTCTAGTGTGCTCTTGCCCCACTCTTATCTGACTCAAGATTTGGAGAGGCTTAAACAAGAAATCCCAAGGGAGCTGACAGTGGAAGCCCCGCTGTTCCCAAGTCAACGTGGCATGCCAGCAGATCCAGTAAGGCATGCATGATCTACAATGCTTCATTTCTGCCTCCCAAATATCTCACACTTGTGACCAATATGAACCAGAGACATCCAGGAAAAGGAATTCTGGGAAACATGGTTCAGCTTAGCCAAATTGACAACGTAAAACCACCACACCGACAAAATAGAAATCTCAACAGGTATTGCAACTCTCTAAATAAACTCTCTCCTGAAAAGTTCTAGTCCTTTTTTTGTAGAATCAGAACTTATTATGAGATACAGATCAAGGTTCTGGACCCTAATGGCCTTTAGAGCCCCTAGTATCTTTGATCATAAATGAGGTCAAAGATTTTCTTTGGTTCCCAAAGTTTCAGAAGTACCAGGTGAGAAGTTTCAGTATTTCTTACTTACGGAGGTTCCATTGTCTCTACAGAACAGTGTCTACTGTCTGTCTCTTCTCTCAGAGAATAAAAATTCAAATGAGTAATTTTGCTGGCATTTTTATCAGAAAAATTTAAAAAGCAGAGGATGCCATTCATTAGATGGCCTTTCCTTTGGATATTATTCAAGAACTACTAACTTCTTTTTGCTGTTATCCTGTCAGTACCTTTTTTTTTCTTTCCACAAAGGGAAGAAAAAGAAAAGAATGACAGGGTCTTTCTATCACATAGTCTTCATTAATCTTGTCTGGCTATGTGATACTATTCTCTCATAAAGATCCGAAATAATCCCTGTTATTGAGGAAACCAACAACTTGTAGCAAATATATTCCTATTCTTTCCCAATTTCTAGTAAGTTCTCTACTGCAGGTCTGCTAATTTAGCAAACTTCAGTTTAGATTTCCTCGTTGATTTAACTTGTACAGACTTCCAAAGAAATGAAATGAAGGCAGATTTGCTTTACAGAGAATCAGCATAGGGGGAGAGAGTGATTTCCTCTTTCTTTCTCTCCTGTAGCAGCCAACACTTAGAGTTACGAACAACGATGGTTCAGCAGAATACCAAGCACCCAAGACACCAGGTCTGTGCCAAATGTGCAGAATGAGCTGACCCACTGCTCCCATTAGGGCCAAATGGCTTTCTACCAAGACACTGTTATGGGCAGGCTGTAATCCTTTCCAAGGTCATTTCATGCTATTGACACACTTGGAAATAGGATTTGGAATACTTAAATTCATTCAATCATATTGCCTCATTAAAATGACAAAACAGCGGAGGTGAATTCACATTAAGGTTGCTAAGAAAAGTTAACACGTAATGGGCATAAAAATGCAATCTTTCTCTGACAAGCAATTTGGTCTCCAAGAACACTGCAACTAATATTAAATGAAAAATACTATAGATTCTAGAAAACTTTTCCAAGGAGCTAATCTGTAGCCCTATGCCTCAAGGTTGCCTGTCAGCATTATCCTATATATCCACAAATGCATAGTCATGCTGAAAGGGTTGTATCTGATTACAAACAAGGAAGCTGCAAAGACTTTTTGTTTCGAATGAGTAGAAAAATCTCTGCTAGTTTACAATTCAAAAATTAATTTCCCTCCTGTACTAATGATTCAAATAAAATAAGACAGTTATATAGTAATGTGGACACCCAGGCCTCCTCCCCAAGTCCTCAGCACATAGCCACCTGTGTGACCTAGGCATAAGTTAAAGGATAACAACCCTCCCCAGAGGAAGGAGAATGCATAGATGGTGTCATAAACTATAATCTCCCCAAAGTAGTAAGCGTCCTTAATAAACTTCTTCCTATGGGGAAAGATATCCCATGCGTGCCGTCATGGGACCCAAGCAGGAACTCTGTTCTCATAGTATGGAATATCCTTGTTTTCACCCCTACAGAATATCCTTGTTACTTCCTCATTGTCCCATCTCTTTGCAGAGCGCTAACTTCTTTCATTCTCTGATCGGCCCCCGTCAAAATTTCTCTCTTGTCTGTAAGTCCCAATAAAGCTTATGCCTGACTAAATGCCAGGTGTGATCTTTGGTCTCACAGCCTCACCAACTCATGCCGTTCAGGAGTGGGTTGTAACCAGTAACTTCTGGAAAAATAGAGTAGAATTATAGAATAATTATAAAGCTGTATACTGGTATATGATTGATTTTATGTGAATTATTAAGGAAGCCATTTTTTCTGGGATCTTTCTTTCTTGAATTTTCCATTGAACATTTTTTTATGCTGTAGATTTTGTTTTTTTCTAGATCTTTTCTTTCTTGTTTATGTATCATTATTTCTTTATTTCATTTTGATAGCACTTTGAATGATTTTTACCTTTTAGAATATATTTTCCTTTCTTTCTTTCTTTTTTTTTGCCAACACAGGATGCATCCTCTATTTTAGTCTGCTATTATGTGACAATTTCCTTTCCCTTCTGTTCCCTATTTCCAACATATAAGAGTAATTCTGGCATAGATATAAAATTAGTTTTGTTCAGTGGATTTCTTGTCATGCATGTGCACAAAGCTTCATTTAGTTCCAATTTAAATTTTTGTTTTCCTCTGGTGACTCATTTTGCTGCATCTGTGTTTATTCTATAACCTGTGGATAAGGCATGTTCCCTGGCTGGGAGCTGGCTGAGCATTTGCTGTTGGCTGCTATGTATTAGAAATGCCTGAATGTAGTTCAGGGGTGCTCTATCCTCTGAATCAGATACTACCACTCCTCAGACAATTCCTATGTGGTAATCAGCTTAGAGATTGTTGTTCATTGCAGGCATTTTTTTTCCTCTTGATTTCTTTAGTATATATTCCAGATGCTTTTGTTATATTTCCCTGTGGTAAATAAATACACGTTTTACTGATTCTGGTGATATATTGTCAGATCTTCAGTTATGTTTGATGCTTTGCCTCTGCTCATATGCCAAATTTGATTGCAGTGCTTTGTTCTCTGTCCTTTTTAAAATTTACACTGCACATTTGGGTCTTTTTCACATGACAATGCAAAGCCATCTCAGCCACACACATTTTCATAAATGGTTCACAAGCTATTGTTTTCAAACATGTTTGTCATTCATGGATTGGCGCACAAATGTATTAGGGATTTTTTTTTCTTCCTAAGGTATGGATTATTTTATGATTAATTTTCTTTCTGTATATATTTCTTAAGAAGTGGGTCTTGCTTTTGAAGTTTATTTAGTTGTGTGGGATAAGTAGTTGGCAGAGAAAGCAGCTTATTCAATAAAAGTTTCCCTGTGAAAAAAGGAATTGATCAATTTTAGAGCCTTAAATCTTGCAGTTCTAGTATTTAGAGGAAGCAAAGGGATTTTAAAGTAATTGAATTTAATTTTTTACTTAAGTTTAGATTGTTCCTAAACTAGACTTATCACATATATGGAGGGAGATTTTCTAAGCATTCATTCCAATTGTTTAATAACTCCCTTTTCTGTGAAGGCTATTTGTTTCTGAAATAGCTAATCACAAAGTATCCATTGCATACAAAAAGAAGTACTTAGAACTTGAATTACTTCAACTATAAAACTGAGGAATTGATCTAGTCCCGGTGTCATATGAATAATATCAAATTAAAAACCCTCCTGTGTCAGAACCATATTTCTTTCTTATGCACTAGGTAATGCTACCTGCTGTACCACATAGATCAAAACAAATGTATAATGACTTAAACACTTAGAAGTTTATTCCTTGCTCAGGTATCAATACCTGATAGATAACAAGTTGACAAAGTGGTCCTGCATGCAATTTTTCAAGAACCCAGGTTGACAAAAGCTCTGTCATCTTCAAAGCATGGTTTCCAAGGTCATCTAAGAGATTATGGCTATGTCCTACAGCCAGAAAATAAAGGTCATGGAAGAGCAAGGTGGAAACGTTTTTATAGACTCCAATATGGAAAGGCACCTATAACTTCCACTCACATTATATTGAATAGAAATGATTTTTTAAAGGTTGACAAACATGATCTACCTCTGGGTTCCAGGAAGAAGAGAATGTGGATATTATCATACATCATTGGGATGTTCAGACATTCTAATTTCCTGATGACTGTTGTGGTTTACACCTATTTTCTCAGAAAAATTAATGAGAGCACTTCCTCTCCTTTTTAAAACTGACCAGATTTGGGTAATAATTTATAGTATCATTCTATCAATGAAGACAAATTTCAAAAGATAAGAAGCAGGGAAGAGAATTCTCCCTGTTTTTGTGAGAAAAGTTATCAATGTGATAATTGAAAAGAACATGCTATGTTCTACAAGGAAGAACGTTTTGTTTAGTATATTTCCTTTCCCATGACAATGAGATTTGGCAATGTTCTGGACCATATGTCTTTTGCATTTGCTAAATCAGAGTGACTGAAAAGGTGCTCAAGACATTTCAATAAAGTATAAATGTGTACCTGTCGAGAAAATGTGCCTTCAAAAATGTAATTTCTAACTGATTTGAGAAAAATAGATTTTGAGGCCCCTATATAATGGTCCTATCAGCACTCAAAAATAAATATATCTCAGACATTTTGAAAATGAAAGTTTTCGATAGTTGATTATTGTATTGAATATAAAGGTAGGGAAAGCTTCACAACAAATATCTGAACTATTGTGATTCTGGTTACTTGAGTTGAATTTGGCTTCACTATGAACGTGAAAGCATATGTGAATGTGTTTGTAAACTTGTCCTTAGGATTTTATCAGTCCTCCTGGAATTCCTCATCATAATGAGATATTCCATTATGTATACTAAATTTTTTTAAGACATGAAATAAATTTGAGAAATGAAGAATTTAAATAAGTCAAAATAAAGAAGTTCAAAATAGCCCAAAAGGACTCATTTATCTTTTGCTATACCTGAATGGAATTCTTTCATACTTCTGTCACCAATGCCTTAGAATAAAAGAATTCACAAAATGAGCTTAATTATTCTCTAGATAATTCAATGTTGCTTGTTATAATCCTTATAATGGGCAATAACTTAGTTTTTACAGAAGAGTTTGTTAAAATAATTACTTCACACACACTTGCTTTTATGTAAGTAATTGATATAAGAATTCAAGCATACATGTGAAAGACAAGATTAAGAATATAATATGCTTCCCATTAAAAATTTTACTGGGTCGATGCATTTTTTCATGGTGATTTTCTCTTCCAGAGGTTACATGTGAAAGTTTATAGTAATTGCACATTTTGCAGATATCCCTGAACTCATAATGTAACAGCTGAAAAGGTTTTAGACAATTCAATGGTTACAAAGAGAAATTTTTTGTTCTCCTGAGTTGTTTTCAAGTCTCTTGTGGTATTATGCTAAGGCAGGAAAGAATCTTGCTCCAATTCTTACTGTTGCTTGAAATCCAAAACAGCTTGGCTGTCCTTGAGAGCTAAGCCAGGAAGATAAGGACAATATTTAGTGCAGTAATAATGCCTTCAGTGGTTTCATATGTAAAAGACTCAAATGTAACTCTGCTATAAAAATCCTGGATATATTATCCACCTAATATTTTATATATTTGGATAATTAAAAATTTCTTGATACACATGCTGAAATACTTCCTTTAGAAAGCATTCAAACAAATGCCTGGTTATGGAGGAAGGAAGGAAGGAGGGAGGGAGGGAGGGAGGGAAGGATGGAAGGAAGGAAGGAAGGAAGGAAGGAAGGAAGGAAGGAAGGAAGGAAGGAAGGAAGGAAGGAAGGAAGGAAGGAAGGAAGGAAGGAGATAAAATTGACGGTAACATTATGTTTTATGTGTTTGCACATAGCACTGTGAAAAATGCTAGATTATTCCAACAGAAAAAAATTCGACTGACATGTTCCCTATCTACTGTAATAGCAATTAATATTTCTTTCCATGATATAATTTTCAAGAGTTTTTGAGTCAATAGGAAGAATAATTAGCACTTGATATATTAATAGAGATATTTGTCATTCAGGTATTAATAACTGCAATACGCACTTACTTAATAACCACTTCGTTCTGCACAAATCTCCAGATTTTCTGAGCACATACTTTGGGAAAGCACTTTAGAAAATTGCTCATTTTCAGTAGTCTAAGTGACTCTCACAAATGTGAACATTTTTTAAGAGTGTAAATAGAATCAATTAAAATGTGCTGAATGAAGAGTGTATATGGTTAGATTTCCAACGAAGCATGACTATAAAGCATCACTGGGCTTTTGGTTGATAAATATTTCATTAATGGATTTTTGATGCCTTGATTTAAAAGAAAAACACATTATCAAGTGAAGAGTAAAAATACTGTCTTGAAGAAAAGTGTCACCTTCAAAACCTTACTATTAAATTCTGAGTATAAATTACTATTGTTTTTAGACCTCTAAGATCCCATGAGTAAAATCAGTAAAAAATTTCATCTTTATTCTAGTACTTTTCAATTCTCTTTCAGAAAACAACTTTAAGCACCTTCTCAAGTTGTCCCTGCCTAAATACACTATTCCTTTCTACACACTCTTCTAAAAAAACCAAATCATAAATACGAGTGCAAAAACATGGCATCCATTTTTAACTCAGCCTTAACCAGTACTGAAATTGTGTTACTTTCCTGATTAGATGCTTGTTTGATAGTTTTATGGTGGCAGGAAAACTGGTAATATTTATTAAACATCCTATGGTCCAGGCACTGGATGCCCAGAAGCGTGGTGGAAAGGTCTTGGGTTTCTTAGTCAGATGGGCCTGGATTCCAAAGTCAGCTCTATCAGTTACTAGCTGCTTGTACTCTAAGTCACTGAATATTTCTGCACTACAGTTTTCTCTGAATCTGTTTCCTCATCTTCAACATTTTTGAAATTCCATAGACTGTGTGAGAAGAAATAAGTGAATTATAATACTTAAAGTGTTCTGCGTAAACACTCAAATATTAGTTGCAGTCCATTCCCATTTTCTGCAATTTACTGATTTTACCCACTTGTCTCTCTTCATTCTCACTTTGCAGAGGTTTATAGATATTCTCACTATCTCCTCATTATATTTTTATATGAACTCAGGAAGTGCCAGAAGGTGTTGATTCTATTTCAAGGACTTTATTGTCAAAAACATTTCTAAATTTTCTCCTGAATTGCTTCTACTGTGGTTTTGGGGTCTTGATCCAATGTTGCTGCTCTTCTCCTTCTTTAATTATACATGATTCATAACCCATTTGCTCCTTTATAGTATGGAGTTTTGCTCATGTATTTGATTTTGTCTGGTGGTCTGACTTCACTCTGACTAGGGCACTTTTTGGTGTTAATCCTCTACTTCCAAATATATTTTAAACCATCTGATCTACTATGGGAAAATACCACAGCTTTCTGGCCAGTGATTTTATGATCCATCCATCCCCCATACCATGGTTCTCTTGTTCTACTGATTACACTGACTACATAGGAAATACGTTTTAACTTTTTGCAGTCCCTTCTGTGGTATTCAAATTGTTACTTTTCAGAACTTTTTTTCTCATGGTAAAGTATTGTGAACATTTTTTCGTGTTGTAAAATATTCTTCTATAACAAACTTAAGGGCTATATATGTATGACGCTTTGTATAACAAAGACCATCTTTTACATGTGTTTTTCTCTTAATTAGTTACTGTTATGAACAACAATGAAATAAGCATCTCTGAATATTCAAGAAAACTGCTTATCAATTGAGAAGGTTTTCTTTAAGCATACCTACTCCATTTCAAATATTTTTCCAGTTTGTCCTTTGTTTATCTGGATTATTTTTTCTTTATTCTGTCATTCTTCTGATTTATTTTATTTAATGTACTGAAGTTGAAAATGATTCGCATTCAAGTCCATCAATATTTTCTGTTATTTTTTAACCTTTATTTTTATTACTGGATATATTTTCCTTATTTATGATTATATAAATATTACTCATAAATACAGTAAAAACATGAGCCATGTTCTTAAATCATTTATATCTTTAGTATATCCAGAATATATTTTGGTATAAAGCAAATATAAAATATAAGATTATACCATATCTCTCAATTTCTTCAAGTTCTAAGTAATGTTTCATATTTTTCTTCATATAGTGTTTTCATATTTACCTTTATTCATTTTTCTATAATGTCTATAAAATTCTATTTTCTTTTTGTTTAATTACTATTTACAGAAAATGTGGGCTTGAAGACACATATGAGTATTTTATAGGTACTAGGAGTCTGAATCCAGACACAAAACTCTTAACAGCCAAAACAATTATTTTATAGTGTCATTTTTCACTGCAGACCAGTTTTCTCTTCATAGGAAAACTTGGCCAGTAGCAACTTCCAAATTTTGCTATAGTTCAACAAAAAATTCAAAGCAAAGAAAACAAAACAAAACCTAAATCTCTAAACCTAGACACAGTTACTAGCTGTGTGACATTGAGCAAGTTACTTGGACCTTCCTGTGTCTCAGAAGTTTCATCTTGAAAAGGAATTAAGGGAAGTCTCTAACTCTGTTTTTTGTGTGAAATTGAAAGGATCATGAAGCAAAGTCCAAACCTCCAACATAATAAGAGTTGCTAAATTTGTCATTATTATTATTAATATTGTTAGGAAAATCATAGAACATTCACTTTTTTCTACAAATCATCCATTTGAGTTAATTAAAATATTTTGATTTCTAGAGACAGAAACCCAAATCTCATGGTCTCTATTCCAAAACTCAAGGGGAGTGCGATCATTAACAACTTTGATCATTTGTTCGTCAATTATGTCCAGAGGAAAAAGATAATAAAGCAACCTGGTAGCTTCTATTGAAAGTATATTTGATTGACTTTAACTTTTGACAAGTAGGCTGCGGACTTGGCCCAGTGGTTAAGGCGTCCGTCTACCACATGGGAGGTCCACGGTTCAAACCCCGGGCCTCCTTGACCCGTGTGCAGTGCTGATGCGCACAAGGAGTGCCCTGCCATGCAGGGGTGCTCCCCGCAGAGGGGAGCAACCCGCGCAAGGAGTGTGCCCAGTAAGGAGAGCTGCCCAGCACGAAAGAAAGAGCAGCCTGCTCAGGAATGATGCCACACACTGAGAGCTGACACAACAAGATGACACAACAAAAAGAAACACAGATTCCTGTGCCGCTGACAACAATAGAAACAGACAAAGAAGATGCAGCAAATAGACACAGAGAACAGACAACCGGGGTGGAGTGGGGTGGGGTGGGAAGGGGAGAGAAATAAATAAATAAATAAATCTTAAAAAAAAACAACTATTGACAAATATCTTATATAAAATTACATATATGTGACTATCATTTTCTCTTCTTAGCTTCTGCAAATTTCTACTTGTTTTCTTCCAGTTTTTCTGTCACCTTTCTGAGAAGGTCTTGAATTTTAATACCGTAAACCTAGGGAATTTAAATAAATTTCCTTATCCTTGGGACTCTCCCCTTTGAAGATAGATTCATTATTTTTAATATGATTATTTCTGCTTTAAATGGCCATTCACTAGGCTACACGAGAATCTTTCACAATACAACAACTAAAGTACAATGAAAATTATTAAAATAATAATGTGTGCTAATCCCATAATTTTCATCAGGACGTTTATAGTAAACCCTAGTCTAGCAACACAATTTGTTGCTCAGAAATCAAACAAAAATATTAACATGCTGTTGATTCTCTATTCTGTTTTTTGCAAAAATGGAATCAGAGTATTTTAAATAGATAAATTATTCCAGAAAAAATGCTAATATTTTAGCCTGACTAATTTTAGTTTTTATTTTTCATCATAAATTTTGCAATAAGCCCATATATATTTAAATAAAATCATAGATCCTGAAAAAAGAATACAGTCTGCTGCTTGATTTTAATAATTCTAATAATAATTTCCCTGTTGGTGATTTTTAGAAAATAACATGAATACATAAATGATTGAATAGTTCATGACAATAGTTTCCTGATTTCATGATTTAATATTTTGAGTAGTTGGGAAATTATGAGCATTAATTGATGGGCCAATACACTATTCAAGTGTGGTTAAACAGACATTAGCATTCCAAAGCTTACTGTCCAGTTATAAATAATATTGGTTTTTTTCACTCCCTATTTATTGCCATATATTTCTTTGTTTGTGCCTCTCTCCTTTCACTCCCTCACTCCTTTTTCTTTCTTCTCTTCTCTACTCCAGTCTTCGCTGGTTACATTTTAATGTATTAATATCTACTGGATGAAATGTCATGTTTTCCATGATTTATTTATTTTTTTAAGGGTGTCTTTTTTTTCCATCTTTGTTTTTTTTTTAATGTTACATTAAAAAAAATATGAGGTCCTCATAAACTCTCCACCCCCCTCACCCCTCTCCTCCCACATCAACAACCTGTTTCATCATCGTGGCACATTCATTGCATTTGGTGAATACGTTTTGGAGCACTGCTGCACTACATGGATAGTGGTTTACATTGTAGTTTACACACTCCCTCAGTCCACCCAGTGGGCCATAGCAGGACATACAATGCCCAGCATCTGTCCCTGCAGTACCACCCAAGACAACTCCAAGTCCTGAAAATGCCCCCACATCATATCTCTTCTTCCCCCTCCCTACCCTCAGCAACTACCGTGGCTACTTTCTACACATCAATGCTACAATTTCTTCTATTACTAATCACAATAGTTCCATAGTAGAATATCATTAAGTCCATTCTAATCCATACTCTATTCCTCCAGCATGTGGACCCTGGAATGGTTATGTCCACTCACCCTCTATATCAAGAGGGGACTTAGATTCCACATGGATGATGGATGCAATTCTCCTGCTTGGCTCCCTGGTGTGGTGGTTGACCTTCACCTCCATGTTAGCTGGCTAGGGTAAGTCCAATGAACCAGACTGTAGTAGTTGTAAGTCTGCTGAGGCTCAGGGCCTGGCTGTCACATGGACATTCCGTGATTTATTTTTAAATATGGGTGAGGGGAAGTTAAGACCTCTCTTTTTAAAGGGTGTCAGGAGGGAAGGTGTGTTATTAGATGGTATACCAGTTTGGTATTAGTTATGAATTCCAAATATAGATATTGGATTATGTTTGTAAACTGGTCTGTTGCTCTGGGTGAATTAGATTGTATTAAATTCAGAAGTTCACTTTTATTTGATTAAATAAATCAAATAAATCAAATAAATTTGATTAATCATTGATTGGGCCACATTAGTACGACATTGAGTCCATCCCTTTGGTGGGCAGGGACTCATAGAGAAAACTATGTGGCAGAGGAGTTAGTTGGAGTTTTGGACACTGAAGCCTGGGAAGTAAATACACAGGAGAAGAACACAGAGGAAAGGAGATAGTTCTATAGACACAGCAGAGGCCCCAGTGAGGGAAAGAGCCTGATAGTCTACAGGTGACCTTCTGGAGAGCAGCTGAGCCCAGAGAGGAATGAACCCTGGGAGAGAGACAGACTTATCCCAGTCTGCAACTCGTATTGGAAGAAGTTGGAACCATGGAGCCTAAAGAGGAAGAGGGAGACTGAACACTTGCAGATGTGACAGCCATCTTGCTCCAACATATGGCAACAGACTTTGGTGAGGGAAGTAACTTATGCTTTATGGCCTGGTAACTGTAATCTTCTACCCCAAATAAATATTCTTTATAAAAGCCAACAAATTTCTATACTTTGCATCAGCATCCCTTTGGTTGACTGATACAGAATCTGGTACCAGACATCTGCACCCCTTTGGCTGACTAATAAGGTGGTGTTCTCTACAAACCTTTGGTTCTCTACAATTCAGAGTCATTCTAGCCCTGCATCTTTTAGCAAGGAAAAGGTCATTAATACTCATTTTCTTATACCACTATTTTGCATATTTAAGTCCATTTTTATGCAAATTCATTCAATCTCAACTAAATTTTAGTAAATCATTCATGTCCTCTTCTGAATTCTTCTGTTTTTCCTGTTACTAGAGGTGAAAAACATGTTTTTTCCCATTGTCTTCATAAAATTCTTTCCCTTTGCATATGATACTTTACAGCTTGACATAGGTAACAGTTGACAAGAAGCACAGCATACAAAATTCCTTTATATAAAGCTAGAGTTGCTACATAATTCCTTCCTTGTTTCAAGATTCTATGATTCCAGGCTTACTCTTCCTTTTTCCCTATATCATTGAAATCTATCACTCTTTGTAAAATTCATTTACAGTTAGCCTTAGGAGGTTCTTTAATAATTTTTAATACGAAAGGCTACAGTCAGGAGACAATATTAGAAAAGTAATGAAGTATAATGCAAGCTTCCATTGTTATGTGAAAAATATTCCTTTTTACTTTACCTGATCTTTTTTCCTCAAATGCACTATAAAATTCCTTTAAATTATATCATGATAGAGCAGCTTCCTTGATGTAGTTGACAGAATGAAAATAAAGATCTTTTGTGTCCAAAGATAGCTTTTGCCTAAATTCAACAAAGATAACATTGATCTACTAAACATTTTAGAGATTTTGAATTTCTAATATTTTAATAGTTTCTATTTTAGTATTTATAACTACATTGGTCAATTCAGGAATCATAGTAAAATATGTAAATTATAAAACTTTGAAAATCTCTTCTTGTATATTTTTATAAGTATGTCTCTAGTGTAATGCTATTTCTGCACCTTGAAATAATCTCTGCACTTTAGAAATGATTTTATATTCACAATTAAAGCTTAATCTTATCATATTGGTTGAACCCTGTATAAATGCTATCTTCATTTAAAAATTAATTGAATAATGAAATGCAATACATGATCTTGGGCTATATTTTAACAAGGGAAGAGAAAAGGCTCAAAAGGATATTATTGGAACATATGAAAAAAAATGGAATATGGACTGCAAGCTTTACATCAATGTTAAATTTCTTGACATTGATAACTGTACTTAAAGTGACTTCATAAGTGAATATTCTCGCTCTTAAGAAATGTACCAGAAAGTATTTAGTGTTCAAGGAGTATGATGTATACAACCTATTCTCAGATGTTCAGAAAATAGATAGGCAAATATAGATAGACAGCTAGTTAACTAGATGAATTGATACACTGATAAGACAACTGTGGCAAAATGTTAAATTCATGGATCTAGGTATCTGGGTGAGGGATATGCTATAATTCCCTGTGTGGGTTTTGTATTATTTTTATAACTATCCTATGAGTTTTAAATTATTTTCAAAAAGAGTTTAAGGGGAAAAAGTCAATTGTTTAACTTTATTAGATATTTCACAAAAATTCCAAGTTGAAGATACATAAGGTTTTTTTTTTAAAGCGTTTACTTATTTTCATTATTTTCAATTGAAGTGTTTATATAGACTGATCTTTTAAAATTATTCAGTAGAGTATGATATCACTATATAATATACAGCTGTGGATCTCATTGTTTTCCTTCTATGATACCTACTTTTATTCATGAAACATCCCCATGGGCTACTACACAAGTAGGATGAATTTCAGGTTAAGCATAATTCCTTGCAACTTCATCTTTTTTCCCAACTGAATTTCAACATACGAGAATGTTTGTTTATGCATGTCTGGTTGACTTGTCCTAGAATATCTCATAAATCCTTTGGAACATTCTAAGTTCTAAATTACTTATTCTAAAGCCCTTTCAAAACTAAGTCCATTTCCCCACAACCACTGTACAGGTATATTGGACTCTACTTGAAAGTGCCCCACAAAATTGGACAAATAGGACTCATTTTCAGTTTTCTTTGTTGGCATTCAGTTGGCAGTGGGGGATTTCTCTAAGGGATTCATTGAGGTGGCGGTGTAGCATGGCAGAAATAGATTGCTCATTTGCTTGATGGATGCGCATAAAAAAGCAAGAGTTTGGAAGATCTCCCCAAAGTTTGTTGATTCATATGGCTATGGAGAGTGCATGAAAGAATCACTTT
Source organism: Dasypus novemcinctus (assembly GCF_030445035.2). Taxonomy (NCBI): domain Eukaryota; kingdom Metazoa; phylum Chordata; class Mammalia; order Cingulata; family Dasypodidae; genus Dasypus; species Dasypus novemcinctus. The sequence goes on along the minus strand of NC_080673.1, from coordinate 111,217,022 downwards.
TTCTCCCTAAGTAACTGGCTGCCAAACTGAAAGCAATAACTACTAATGCTGGGCAAGAGATTCAGGGATACCGTTCAACCTCTGCTTCTGCTTTTACCCAGAAATAAGCCACTGAAACCAGAAGAAAATGCAAATTTACATTTCAGTATGACAATGTTGGCATAGATTAATTATCTTGAAAGTGCAAAGTTTTCTATCAAAGGTCTAATAATAAATATCACTATAATAATGGTTTGATGTTCTTATATTTATTTTGGCTTCACCTGAAAGCTTTCAAGCCATAATTCTGCGGAACTTCTGGCACAAATATATGATGATTCTGGTTCACTGACCTTAAGCAATCACTGCTCTTCATGAGAGCCATTTAATGGTCTAGAAATCATAGTCATGGTATCACTTGGCTTAGGTATGTTTGCTTGGAAGAGATAGACTCCATGCTGGACTCAAATGGACTGAGTATAATATAGATCTGCTCTATCAAATCCTACTTACTCAGAAAACCGTGGCAATGTGTGCTTTACACTGCACGCATTGCATTATCAGTCTATCAATCCATCTGTCTGTTTTAAATTTGGAACATTAGAAAAATTAATTCTATCTCATCTTCTCATCAAATCCTGGCCAACTTTTGATTTAGCAGTTTTAGATCTCTTGAGATGAAAGGATTTTAAAGACTTTATCAAATGTACAAAATAATGGATAAAATTTTTACTATGCAAAATGTTATTTTCCAAAAACAGCTCAAAATCTATCTTTATTACATTTCTTTCCCTTTACCTACTGATGTGTTGGTATTTTATCAACCCGTTTCTCCCAACCCGCCAAAGAAAGAAGCAATTTTTGTATATCCTAATTCCATATATTTTATGGACTACATTGCCCCAGGATGTAGGCACTGTAATAATAATTTACATGTATAATTTTAAATTAGATCTTACTAGATGACAACCTTATGTGTGAAAGAGTAGGAAATGCATTGAATAATAAAATTTGCAGCTAATTCATTCAATCAGTCTAATAATGGAAGTCAGTAGTACTTCATTTAAAGGTATCAATAAGAGATTAAAATACTATGCTTTACATTTTATTAAATAATAGATTGTTAAATAAGATAGTGCTTTATAAAGAGAAATACAGTTTTATTTTCTTCTTGAAAAGTATGCTTTATGAAGGCTTGAACTATACTGTTCTTTTAATATTCATAAATGTTAAGAAAATGTATTTAACATAGCAAAACTATTCATTTTACTCTAGGTCTGTATATATGCCTATTAACTCACTGGAAAATGAGTCAGAAACCTACCCATTATTTGGATATTTTATTATCAAATTAAAAATTATATTATTAAAATAATAATGCAACTTTGTTGCAAAATATCCTGCAGAACTTCAAATTTGGAAACTCTAATCCAGTCCATAATACCTAATGTAATCCATATGGAGAGGTAGAATTATATAAAAAGTATGGGGTTCAGTTCAAGTTAAGGCAAACTGTAAACTCTTGAATGGCCAGGAAGATGCTTTCAGTATGTTTGTATTCTTCAAATGCATTATACATAATAAGCACTTAATAAGTATCCCATGAATTGAATCTGGTACATAATTATGGCTCTTTTCTTTAATAACTCAACATGTGATAGGAAAACTAAGAGGTAAGGTTAGAACAATTAGCTGAATATGACATAAAACAAAATATTTGAAGAAGAGAGTTTAAGTAGCATGTATAAAATTAATATACATGTCTTGTGCAGGAAATGGGAGCACAACTATTTGCTCCATTCCATTTTATCAAAAAAGGGAAATAAGTCCATATCCATGTAAGCTAATATACTAGATTCATCATTTACTAGCAACTGTCTCAAATGCATATTTTCTACTTCTTTTTGATATTAATAAATTATTGCATAGCTTGAATGTAAGTGTTGATTTTTTTTTTAAGGAGACTTTCTCAGGGAGCAAAACTTTTACGAAATCCACCTGTGTAATCTTCCTATTACATAACTATAAAATGTGTGGTATCCACTTCGGTTGTATTTCAAATACTTGCAAAATGACAGGAAATGTGTCTGGTGAGACATTATTGGATCATTTAGAATGCAGGGTTATGAGCACAAAAAGACCAATTCCAATTAGTGACTAAAACAGATTTGTCCAGAATCTTTTCAGCAGCCTTACCCATGAAGGAGAGTAGTTAAAAGGAAATAATTGACCAGCTTTTTACCATTGAGAGAGAGTGTGTGTGTGTCTTGTGTCAGAGCCAAGCATTTGCTTTGAGAGTGTTGGTAAGTTGCCACCCCATAAGGTAGGAAAAATAATATCTGCCAAAACATGGTTGCAGAATTATGTTACAAACCTTTCACTGGAAAGAGAAGGTTTGGCCCTAGGGGTAAGGCTTACTCTCATCCTTCATATCAATACAACTCAACCGTACAGAACAACTTTTTATTTAGCTCCATATGACATTAAACATAGATCTTGGAAAACTTTCGTCTTTAGGCAATAGGAAGGGGAAGTCAAATAAACATTCAGGCTGACTAATGCTTTTAACAGACTTAGAGACTTTGCAGTCAGCAGGGAAGTTGATCTGCCAAAAATCAAATGAATCAAAGAACTTGCCAAGGAACCAGCTAGGGGAAAGGACTGTACGGACAGCCATCATAGAGCCCAAGTCTGCTCCTAGAAAACCTGTTCAAGAGCTTGGCATCTGGGTGTTGACCTGCCAGCTGCCAAGTGTGTGGCCACAGCTGTTAGTTTGGAGAAAGGTTGAAAGTACACAAGGGCAAAAGGGAAGACTGGTCAAGAACACAAGACTGTAAAAATGCCAAGTAAATCTTCCAAATACAAAGTGACTTGTTTTCTTGCTTTCTTAATATTCAACAACTTTTGAGTGGTGGTAGATTGGCTTCTCTGAATTGTTATGAGGGGTCATAAGAAAATCGTAAGCCAACATTTAGGATTGAAGCAAACTCTACAATGTTCTTTGAAATACCGTCCTTTATATTTTAATAAATCCAAAACTATGTAGTAGGCAAAGATAGTTTGGGGATCCTGTTTCTATTACCTCCCTACTCACAAAGGCCATGGGGATTTAAAGCCAATCTATAGCAATTCAGGGACCTCTTCAGATATCCTTCTTGGACTTTCCCTATTAGGTTAAGTCCTAAAATATTAATCATTTCTAATGCTTCTTTATCCTCAAAACACTTTTTCCATAAGTTGCATTCCATATATATTTTCTACTTTATAATCATTACAGGCAAAGGTAGAATATCATAATTATTAAGGAGATCACATTAACAAAGGCATTTGTCCATTTCTAGTTCTGGTAATACCATTGAAGTTTGGAGGTAAATATAATAGAAATAAAATAAAAAAAAGTATTAAAAAGCAAAATAATCATTCTCTATTGTTTAAAACAATGGGTGTCAGAATCAAGCTTCTTTTGAAAACAATCTTTTGGAGTTAAAAATGTGTATTATCATTATCAGATTATTATCAGACTAGTATGTAGAACTTTGGATTCTCACCTTAAAATGTAATAAAGGTAAATACCTAACTAAGGAGCTCAGGAAAATCTACATTTATACCAGAAAGATGAGATTCAAATTTCTCAAAAATCAAGATGAGATTTTTTATCTAACCTAATTAAGAACTACACACATAGACCATTCACAAGTACCATGATCAGAAACTTTCCCATTGTTATGCCTTAGGAATAGATTTGCTCTTTCAGAAAATGTTCTATGTGAATATTTAAGCTAATAATTGTCAATGTTTATTTTTAATAAAATTACATTTAATTAATACCTGCTATTTTAAGTTCATAAATTTTTCAACTCACTAAAATTTTATACAGATGAATACCTTTTCTTTTGGCTATCTAGAAGGTAAACTTACCTCTAAAGAAAAGGAAAAATTAAATGGATGGAATATTTGAAGAAGTTTAGATTGCCTACATACAGAGTAAAGAAAGGAGATAATGTCTGAAAGGGTGATGTGTTTCAGTGTTCATCTGTTTGATTTTAAAAAATTATTTTAAAGTGCCTATAATGTGAACTAGGAATACCAAAATGAATAAAGCAGTTCAATTCCTTGAACTAACAAGTACGACTTTAAGTATAATTGCGATAACAGTTCTAAGAACCCTATGCAGGCATGTACACTTTTAAGGATGGTATCTCATTTGATGCTTATGGGTATCCTGAGATGTAGATATCATTTCCATTTAATCTGACATCAAATTCCATAAATCTATTTTATGGATGAAAAGTGCATTATAATTTTTAATCAGGCTTAATACAATTGTAGCATACATGTCCTATATCTTGTGCACAAAAAGGGTTTTTATGGTGATAATTTAGGTGACTTATTCTCAATTTGGTTATAAAACTCCATCTAAAAATGTTTTTTCTTATGCCATATTAATTTTTAAAGTGCTCTTTAACACCTTTAATACAGCAGTATTTAGGGGGAGAAACATCTAGCGTGGTATTCTCTCTTCTCTCTTTCTCTGTCCCTATCTGTCTATCTCTATCTCTTATGTTTCTCTCTCTCTTAACTAGCATTTGACCTCTATTTAAGCACTCCGAAATAATTATCTGCCAGGGGGGGAGATTAGGAGTTGTTACAGAATGTAGACAAAGAGAAAGATGAGCTAATATTCCAACTTCAGGCATGCGAAAATAACCTGTAACCCAGAATTTTATCTTGAGAAAGGAATGTCTATCCACTCCCAACCCCACCCTCACCCCACCTATTCTTTTAGCTTGCCAAGAGCCAAGCCTTTAGGATCTTGTTCATCCATGGTTTCTATAGGAATAACTGAGGAGTCCAGCTCCAGGTAAAAATCCTACATGTGATATTCATTCACGAGCATTGGCATTTATAAGGCTTCGCCTAACTGGCTTCATGGAGAAAGCCATCCTTCTGATACTAGACTTGGTACATAGCCAGTGCATTGCATTATCTAGAAGGAGCTGCAGTAAATGACTCAAGTTCCCTGGGTTAGCCATGCATATCTCTATTCTTAGTCCAGGCACCTCCATTTAAAGACCTCCAAATTGGAGGTCTCAGCTGACATACTTTCTAGGCACCCCACCCAGACCACTTTATCAAGTGCCTCTGTTGAGGCACTTTTGTCCACTTTGACTCAGTACCTTTCCACTTCTGGCCCTTCCCTGTGTTCTTCACCCTGGTTCAGAGGTCTCTAAAGAGGCAGGAGCCTTTTGTTTAGGACTTCTCAGCAGTGAGATGATTCCCCTTGTCCGCACTAATCCAACTGACCCATGGTTGGTGCCATTGCATGGAGAAAAATGGAACACTGGGGAGCCAGCACCACTTTTGCCTCTTGCTTGCACTGTTGCAATAAGGGAATAAAAGCTTGCTTTTTATTTTGATTTGGCTCTTTGTCTTAACTGATCACCTTGACATCTGATTATTTGATAATAGCTCCTTTTGCTTCTAACAGTAAATAAAGAAAACATACTGTTCATGGGTAGAGACAGGTAAGGAAATATCATACAAGCAGTAATGAATACAAATATCTAAAGCTGCTATAGCACAGGTTCCAATCATCCAGAATACATTGGCCATAGTTGAGGAGCAGAGTCATAAATTACAATTTTGTTGCAAAATAATGGAGAAGTCTAGCAGGTGGCACAGAGAGGACTGGTTGTTTGAGTGGCTTGAGTGCACTGGGAATTCCAGACAAATAGCTACTTACTAAACTGTAAGGAAGTATTTCAATATTTTATCAACTGGTTTGATCCTACCGTTGTGAACCACTTGAAATAAGGATAAATAAATAAATATGGTGACCCATTAGTTGACAAGAAAGAGAAAACAGAAATGACATAAAAAATATTGATAATGAGGTACTTTAGATTTGTTCCTATCTGATTTGAAATCTGGATGATGAGAAGGAAAGGGCTCTGGACAAATATTAGGAAGAATATTCTAGGGAGTGGAATCAGCAAGTGTGTTTTGTAACTCTAAAATAAAAACAGCATTATAGCAGATGTATTCAATTAGAAATTAATAAAACACAGTATATAATGAAGTTGGGGGGTATAAGGAAATGGGAAAGACTGGGGCGAAAAGAGAGATGTCAATAAGGAAAGATCTTAGGGAATTATGGTTAAAAGTATAAAATGGCATGGAAATTTGAAGACAGACTCTAAATTGTCAATGGAGACCTTTAATTATAACAAAAGATATGCTAGGATACAAGAATTTTTTATATATTAGATGCTTGGATTCAAAGTGCCAAGTATTAACCTGTGCAACGTGTATATTCTAGTATGTGTATTTTCAATAATTATATTGTTGAAGAAATGGCAACCAATTGTGTCATAACAGGTTGTATCCATGATTTGTGTAGTATTCTCTGAAAATGAATCTGAGATTGGCCATGTGATGTAAACAAAGACCTAAAATGTGCTTGTACATGAAGTTTATCTTCTTTTGTTATTTTTGGAAGCCTTTGATCACCATAAGAAGAAGTCCATCTAACCTGTTGAAGGACAAAGTAAAATGATAAAGACAAATGAGCTCATATGGCCAAGAGACTTCAAAATGAGTCAGGCAGTCATCAGGGGATTGCGCTTACACACATATCAGCAGGATCTCAGAGACAGCCAAAGTAGATACAACCCCAGGTACTGGTGCTCCTGAGTGCTCCAGAGACACACAGGTCCTATGGTCATGGCAGATGGCTCTGGAGCTCCATGCCTTGTCAGTGGGTCCTACTTTGGAATTTGTGGCCCTGAGTATGATGAAGTTGGACTCAGATATGACTTCTCTGCACATGCCTCTTTTGTCACTTTTACTGAACCTGTGGTTGGCGCTAGAGTTGGTGTATGCCCAGGAGACTTGAATCTCTAGACTGTCCATGTGCCAGCTGGGCCCTGAGCCTGAGCAGAGTTGCAAAACTTAGTCTCCAGGTCGTTGGACTCACCCAGGTCAGCTAACAAGGAGGTGAGGATGGCCAACTACCACACCAGGGAACCAAGAGTGTATACACCTGCAAGCAGGAGAATCCCATCCATCAGCCATGTGGAATCTAAGCCCCCTCTCGATTTAGAGGTGAGTGGACATCATCATCCCAGGGTCCTCAGGATGGAGGAATAAAATATGGATTAGAATGAACTTATTGGTATTCTACTATAGACTTAGTTTGACTCTAGCAATGGAAGAAATTGTATCATTGATGTGGAGATAGTGGCCACAGGAGTTGCTGAAGGCAGGAAGAGGGAAAAAGAGGTGTGATATGGGGGCATTTTCAGGTCTTGGAGTTGTCCTGAATGATAGTGCAGGGACAGATTCAAGACAATATATATGTTGTCATAACCCACTGAATGGACTGAGAGAGTGTAAACTACACTGTAAACTATAATCCATCCTGTGTAGCAGTGCCCCAAAATGTATTAATCAAATGCAATGAATGTACCACACTAATGAAAGAAGTTGATGTGAGGTGGGGGCAGGGGGGGGAACAGGGTATATGGAACCTCCTATACTTTTAAATGTGAAACATAAATAAATAAGTTTATTTAGCAGTTTTATATATATACACACACACATACATATATATATATATACATATATACATATATATATGACCAAGCTGGGACCCCCATACTAAACAGCCTGCTACCCTGTGGGCAGATCAGATAAGAACCACCAGCCAACACATAGAATTATGACAAATACCCTTGTGATTTTAAATCTCTAAGATTGGAAGTGCTTTGTTACTTAGCAAAAGTTTACTAATACTGGACCAAATGGGGAAAATGTGTGAATAGCAAGTATTTGATATAAAAGGAAAGTGTATTGTGAGAAAAACCAAAATTTCTAGAAGTCTGGCTCCTAAGATAGTTAACTAAATTAATAACAAGAAAAACTGCTGAGAGGGTGAATTCAATTCAAGAAAAAGAATATAAAGAATATAACCTATGTGCCAGGCATTGCGCTAAATGCTTGGATGTAAAAATAACTGTCCTTCCATCATGTAGCTCAGGAGTTAGGGATGGAATAGACATAAATGCAGGAAATGGGAAGAGATGATGAGGGATGTGCTGTTAATGAATTATTTCAAGTTTATATCAATTTCAAGTGATCAGGAGCCCCCAACAACAGAGGTTTAAAGACTATGAAGCAAACTGCATACTTCTTTTCTCCTTTGAAAGTAGATTTGTCTCCAATATTAATTTCTGTATTATTAACATATATAAAAATATTTTAAAATGTGTTCTTTCAAATTTTTCTTCACAGCTTTTAGGAAAAGGCAATTTTAAGGAGTGATTATCAGTGCTTTCAGTGGATAATAACCCATGACTATCAGGGTGTTTGTAACTCTTCTTGAACTGACTCCTCCATTGCTAACATTTACTTTCTACAATGAAGATTAGCTCAAAGAATCAGCATATCTTCCTCACATACTCAGTCTTCTTAAAGTTGACATTGGAACAGGATAAGAAAAGCAAGTCAAAGATACACAATGTTGATAATGGGGGGGGGTGCCCTATAGACCATGGCTGGTGATAATAGCCTGATGATATTATTTCATAATCTATAAAAAATATTCCACCACGGTGCATTGTGTTGGTGAAGGGTTGTTGTATGGGAATTCTACACATGTGCATGATTGTTTTGTAAGTTCACAACCTCTGTAATAAAAATATATTTTAAAAAATAATAGGGCAGGGTAGGAAAAAAATATACCAAATGTAAGATATGGACTATAGTTAGTAGAATATTTTGATGATGCTCTTGCATAGTTTGTACCAAAAGTTCTACAATAATGCAAGGTGTTGGTGGAGAAGTGATGTATGGGACCCCTGTATGATGTGATGCATGTTTATTTTGTAAGTTCACAATTTTACTATATGCTTATTATTTATATATATTTGTGTATGAATAATGATTTTTACTTCAATAAAAATATATTGCCAAAGGAAATATAGGCTTTATAAACAATATAAACTCATAACCTTTATAATTCAAGCCCATCGTTTTTTCCATTCTCTGCACAAACAAAAAATGAATCCTTATCTCGCCTCATCATGCAAATAAAAAACCATGCAGATCCATCTTTCCATTCTTACAAAAGTATGTCTGAAGCTAGGATCCCTTAAGAGCAGAGCAGGGGAACTGAAAGTACATGTTCTCAGAGCTTTTCACTGTGTTCCCTTATGGATGCAGCCATTCAAACGAAGGCACAGCTGTGAGTACATAACATCATTCCTTTACCCTATCTTGCATTTCTCTTGTATGTTCTCCATCCCTTCCGACAGTTATTGTTTGCAGACAGTTTGCATTATTTAAAGTATTTTTTAACTTCTTCTTTATAACAGTAGGTTTCTATTTGATGGATTAAGCAGAAAGTAGAAGTTTGAGTTTCCGGTGGAATTCAATAAAAAGAGATTACATTTACATTCATGTCTTCTCTATTTCCCTAGAGATGTCTCTGTGGAATGCAGGGATTTGTGGATTCTTGTTATCTTTTTAGATGTATTATAATTCATGGTCTGTCCTGAAGTTTGGGCTAAAAATTTAAAAAAATGAAGTCCAAGGTTTTGGCATAGGAAGTTTTGAAATGTACATTCCCAAAGAATGAGCAAGAAAGGTATAGCTAATAAAGACTAGCTGCAGGCATAATTATAAATAAGTGGATTTTAAATGTGTTGACCCTTTGCCCTTTTTTCTTGTCTTATCAGGCATACTACCTCTCACATTTGCAGAACCAAAATAATACACCCCTGGTGCTTTGAGTTCATCAGTATGATGACTTGTATGGATTCTATATTTTTTCAATTTCATTAAAAACGTTAAAATTCATTTCCATACCACTCTTCCCATCCCTTTTCTCATTATTCCTGGAGCCATGTATATAAAATTCACACAAAATAATTTGAGGCAAGTCACTATTATTAATGTCTATGCCATTCACTACTGTGCATCCAGGGCTTGACAATGTGCCCTACATATATTTGGCCATTAATAGATGCATTTATTGAATTATGATCTGAACCTTTTTATTGTATTTTAATCTTTTAATCCCACAAATAAAAGAAATTTATATAAATTCCAGTGGGAGAGAGATATTCATATATATATATATATAAGGCAAATTTCAGATAGATGGCCTAGTGTACAACTCCAGGGGGTGCTCTTCATACCATGAACTATAGAAATAGCACCCCCTGGAGGTGTACATTGCACCACCTGTGAAGCCATTCATAGCTACTCTGAAGGTGTAATACCACAGATTATACTACCATGCCACTTTGTTCACTGTAAGTATTTTAAGATATTGTGTAATCATAAAGAAGCAAAACTATCTTCACAAACAAAAAGAAAAGGTAAAATATATGGAAAAATACAGTGATACTTCACAATAGATTAAGGAGAAAAGTAGGTCCTCATTAAAGCCTGGGTCTACCACCTGGAAGGTTCAGAAACAAAATTTACTCTCTCTCTTTTTCTAATGCCCTGTGGTATTCAATTTCTCTTTCTCTATATATAATTGCTTCATTTTTATCTATCTCTGCAGCTTGCTCTTACCTTTTCTCTCCAGGTCCATTTTTTCATGAATACCAGAAGCAGTACTGAAACACACTGGAAATTCTTTTATCTAATATTAAATTTTTGAAGGAGGGAATTGGATTGCCCAAGCTTTATCAGGTGTCCACCTCAGTTGTGTCCAAGGTGTAGGATTAAATGAGCCCCTGCTTGGTCTGTGGGAATTCTCACAGCTAAACTAATAAATTCAATGAGAAGGAAACATCAGGTTAGGGAGGAAATCCTGGGTATCTCACAGAAACAGGATATATAGTCTAATCAAAAGTCATTCTCTTCCCCAGTTGTGACTAATCAACTTCTTATAGCATGCATGCTTATTTTGGAAAAGAGTACAAAATTTTAGAGATATTTTTGACTCATATTCTTAAATCTACAACTAGTCATATGAAATGTATCTTCAAAAGCCATCCCTTGAATTCCACTGCCATTAGAACTGCTGTCATGATCTCTCATCTGAACTATCACAATAGTCTTCTATAATGTTGACCAGGCTCCAATAATTTCCTGTATCTTATACATGCCATTACTTTAGTATTTGCGGAGAATATCTATATTTCTATTTGTCCCCTCAGAATGTTCCATGAAGTGAATGGAACCTTCTCTTTAAAACAGAAAATTATGAGTTCCAGTTAACCAAGATATGGTATATGATGTCCAAGGTACCACTCTGAAGAACATTTAAACAACCAGCAAAAAGCAGAAACAGCTATCTGGCTCAAAACTCTGGAAAACAGTTAAAGGGTTACAATGACTGGGTGAGTGGCAAATCAAGAAAACACAGCTTTAAAAATGGTAAAAGAAATCTAGGCACCCTTGCTACTTATTCTATAACCTTTCCCCTGTATGGGGTGGAGCCTGCCTGTGATCCTACCGTGGGTCATTGTCTCTATTCCAGAGGGATCAATGAGCATGCTGTTAAACATGTATGCTTGCAAGTCAATGCCAGTCTATTAGATGGCAGCTGAAAGACTGAATAAGGAAACTCATCTTGGTTCATTCTCCCAGGACTTGCCCTGAAAGTACATGTAGCTTGTGGACAGCTAAAGCAGTATAAGAAACAATTGAGTTAAAGCAGCCTTGGACAAAAGATTATCTGCTTTAAATCATACAAAAGAACATGCAGAAGTGGGAGAAATTCTATTTCATAAGGAGTTGAGGGGTATATAAATTCCTGGGAGGAATTTCTAAGGCCATGAGCAAACACAAGCCCAGGAAATGGCACAGGTTCTGAAAAGACAGAGAAGACCCTCTACATCACTTTCTTCTTGATTGGAGAAATAAACCCCAAGGGGACTACAAGCCAATGCAGAGTTAATTGGCAAAGACTTTGAAAAGTGTTTTTTGCATTGGTTTCCTGGTTTCCTGGAACTCAAAGAAATCTCTCTCATATCACTGAATGGGTACAAATTAAGAAAAACAGCCCAGGGTCTAAATCTAAGAATACACACTTAAAAATTTTAAAATGTACTGTGCGTAACAAAAAGTTACAAGATAAAAAACAGGAAATAATGGCATATCCAAAGGAATAAGATAAAAGTCCAGGAACAATCAATGTAGAAGACCAGACTTTGGACATAACAGACAGAGATATTTTTAAAAATCTTCAAAATTCTCAAAAAGGTGAAGGAAAACACAGAGAAAGAACTAAAGGATATCAGGAAAACAATGAATGCCCAATAAGATGATCTCAATAGAGACAGAAATAGATGTGATGTGAGGGAGTTTTCGGGACTTGGAGTTGTCCTGGGTGGTGCTGCAGGGACAGTTACCAAACACTGTACGTTCTCCCATGGCCCACTGGGTGGACTGTGGGAGAGTGTGGGCTATGATGTGGGCCATTGACCATTAGGTGCAGCGGTGCTCAGAGATGTATTCACCAAATGCAATGAATGTCTCATGATGATGGAGGAGGTTGTTGTTATGGGGGGAGGACTGGGGTGAGGGCGGTGGGGGATATATGGGGACCTCATATTTTTTTAATGTAACATGAAAAAATAAAGCCAAAAAAATAATAAATAAATAAATAAATAAATAAATAAATAAATAAATAAATAATAGAGACAGAAATATTTAAATGGCACCAAGTGGAAATACTGGAGTTGAACACCATAATAACTTAAAAGCAAATTCCATAGAAGGTTTCAATAGCAGGTTGAAGATGGCAGAATAATCTGTGAACTGAAAAAAAAACAATTAAAATGATTAAGATTGAGGACCAGAAAGTAGAAAGAATTTTTAAAAGCAAACAAAGCATAAGGGACCTTTGGAACACCACTAAGTATAACAATATCCTCAGTATGAGAGACCCAAAAACAGAGAAAAGAGAGAAAGGGGCAGAGAAATATTCAAATAAATAATAGCAGGAAACATCCTAAAAAGGTTTAAGTATTGATGTGATAAAGAAATAGAGGTAAAGTTGGTATCAAATTAAATGTGATTGGCATCATGGTGACCACAAAGAAAATATGTAAAAAATATTAACAAAAGAAATGAAGTGGGATTTAAATAGTTACACTATGAAAAATCAAATACATATCAGAGGCATTAATAGAAGAATTAAGAAGAATAAATTAAACTAACATGGGACTGTAAATGATAGTAAGACCTCATAAAAAACACTAATGTGGGTAATATTACATATATAAGATTGTTTTTAAATATATATACATACAAATATACTAGAGAAAAGGAGAAAGAATAGCAGACATGTATGGCAGGGAAAGCATAGATTGAGAGGTGATGAGTTTTGTTCGTTTTTTGTTTATTATTATTATTGAAATAAGGAAAGTGCTCTAAGAACAACTGAAGCGATGGATGCACAAATATGTGGTTATACCAAATAACATTGATTGTACACTTTGGATGTACTTATGGTTTATTAATATGTATCATAAAATTGATTTGTTAAAAAAATGAAATAGCAAAATGTATATAAAGTAAAAAAAAATACACATAATGAAATATCACTCAGCTGTAAGAAGGAATGAATTATTGACACATGCGGCAACATGGTGAATCTCGAAGACCTTATATTGAGTGAAGTAAGACAGTCACTAAAGGACAAATATTGCATGACCTCACTGATAGGACCTAGGCATATTGAGCAGACTCAGAGAATCTGGAAGATATAATACCAGGAGACTGGAAGGGAATAGAATGGTGATCCAATGCTAAATCTGGGTAGAACTTATCATAAGGTGGATGGGAGTGATTTCGGTGTAGGTATGTGAGTGGGGTCAACAGTGCTGAAATGTGAGGGAGGGCAGGGTCGGGTAGGTGGGTTGCACTATCCATGGAACTGGGGGCATGCGGAGGCTGGAGAAAGGAACAGGTGAATTCTGGGGAGGTGGAAGTCTGTGGTTGAAAATACAATTGCAGGAATGTTCTTTTGACAAATATGATGGGGGTGGGTCACTGGTGCAGGGTATCAATAGTGGGGGATATGTATGAAAGGGTGATACACTTGGGGCAAGCTTCTATGGAATATGAATATGTTCATCTCATCACAGGGTATTATCGCAGTGGGTGAAGACCCAAACAATAAACAATAAAATATTAAACTCCCATTGCAGAGATTCCTGCTATGTTCTCAAATAGAGGGGCAAGAATCTCTTGAGTACATAGGCAGTGTCTAATGAAAGAAAACAAATATGTCAAGTCCTCAATGTTAGTGCATTTAATTATGGACCTTATTCTTGAAAAGTTGAAACTTAGTGGTGACCATAGGTTCTGAAGGGTAGGGGAAGGAAGAATAGGAGTAACAAAGGGCATTTTTAGGTCATTAGAATTGTCATAAACGATTTTGCAGTGACAGATACAGGCCATTATATATTTTGTCAAAACCATAAAACCGCATGGTGCGAAGAGTAAACCATAATGTAAACTATTGACCATGGTTAGCAGCAATGATTCAATATTTCTTCATCAGTTGTGGCAAATACACCTTACTCATGTAAGATATTAATAGGGGAAAATGTGAAAGAGGACGAGGTGGGGTGTATGGGAATCCCCTATATTTTCAATGTGACTTTTCTGTAACCTAAAACTTCTTTGAAAATAAAGGTAAAAAATAAAGACACTAAGGAAACATACAGAAAAAAATTGTAAACATACATAAAAAGAGAGCAGATCTTATGGTGATGAAAGGCACAATGCAAGAAATTTTTTTGACTTTGTTTTTGGGGAGGTTTCAGATTACAGAAAAGTTACAACTTATGACAGTGGAGGATCACTGATGCAGGGTGTCAGTGGGGGAGGGATGTATGGGGAATAGTGAACCTGCAGCATGCCTCTGTGGAATATGAATGTGTTCATGTGGCCATGGTGTCTTATCTCAATAGGTGAAGACCCACAATAACCAACAAAATATTAAATTTCTCTCCTGGAAAGCCCTGCTACATTCTCAAATAGAATGGCAAGAAGCTCTGGAGTACAAAGCGGTGCCTAGTGAAAGAAGACAGATCAATATGCTAGCTCCTTGATATTAATGCTTGCACTTATGAACCTTATTCTTGCAAAATTGAAACTTAGCCTAATAATATCTATTTCCTAAGGGTTACCTACTGAAAACCTCCTTTTCAATCAAATGTGGTCTCTCTCTAAGCCAAACTCAGCATATAAGTTCACTGCCTTCACCCTGGCATGGAACCTGACTCCCGAAATAGGCCTCCCTGGCACCAAGAGAATATTGACAAATGCCAACTAGTGATGCACTTGGAAATATACTTTAACTTATAGGGGTAAATATTAAATACAAAATAATTTTTACAGCTAAGAGATTTCAAAGTGAGTCAGGTGGTCATTCCAGAGGACATGCTTATGCACATCTCAAGAGGATCTCACTGACTGCCACAGTAAACAAAGCCTCAAGCAGAGGTGCTCCTAAAGGCTCTTGAGACCTCTGGCCACTATGGGAAGGACACACAGCCCCATGAAATGGACTCACCATCAGTGGACCTTACCTTGGAATATTTGTTAACCTATTTCCTCAATGTAACAGAATTAGACTCATTCATAATTTCCCTACACAGGGCTCTTCTGCCCCTTTTATTTGAACCTGTAATTAGTACTATATACATTAAATATGTCCTAGATACTTAGATCTTCAATCTGTTCATATGCCATTTGAGCCTTGAATCTCAGCAGAGTTGCAGCCAACACCAACTCTCCATTTCTTTGGACTCACCCAGGAAAACTAACAAAATGAAGATGATGGACAGTGCCCACCCCAAAAAACTGGGAGTATCTACAACTGAAAGCAAGAAAGTTACTTCCATCTGCCCCCATGGCATCTAAGCCCCGTCTCAATCAGAAGCAGAGTGGACATCACAATCCCTAAATTATCAGGAGGGAAGAATAGGTGGAATATGTGGCATTTGAAATTGTTCTGCATGGCATTGCAATGACAGATACATGTCATTATACATTTGGTCAAAACCTATATAATTGTATGGTGCAAAGTGTAAACCATAATGTAAACTATAAGCCATGGTTAGTAGCAATGCTTCAATATTTGTTCATGTGATACAATTGTAGCAAATGTACCACACTAATGAAAGACTTTATTAATACAGAAAAATATTAGAAAGGGAAGGGGGATGTATGGGAATTCCCTATATTTTCAACATAGCTTTTTTGAAATCTAAAACTTCTTTTAAAATAAAGTTTGTAAAAGAAAGAAAAGAAATGAAGATACTCAAAAATGTTACACTACAAAAAATCAAATAAATATCAAAGAGGCATTAATGGAAGAATTAAGGGGCAAAAATGGTATAAAATATGCAAAAACAAAATAGCAAACTATAAGAAGAAAGTTGGATAATATCAGTTGTTACTTGAAATGAGAATGTACTAAATTCTCCAATCAAAAGCAGAAATTGCGAGAATGGATAAAAAAAGCATGAACCAAGTATATGCTGTTTACACCTCAAATTCAAAATAGTTTGGAAATAAAAGGTTGGGAAAATATACCATAAAAAGTAACTAAAAGAGAGCTAGGGTAGTTATACTAATGTCAGACAAATAGGCTTTAAGTTAAAAACTGTTACAAGGAACAAAGAAGGTCTCTCTATACTGATAAATGGAAAAGAAGACATAACTATAAATGCATATATACTCAATAGTAAAAGTCTGATAGGTTCTCTATAAGATCAGGAATAAGACAGGAATGTACATCATCACTACTGTTTCTCAACATTTTACTTCATGTTTTAGCAAGAGCAATTAGGTAAAATAAACAAGTCATCCAAATCGGTAAGGAAGAAGTTAAAGGTTCCCTATTTGCAGATGGCATGCTCCTATATATAGAAAATCCTGGAAAATCCACTAGAAAGTGACTGGATCTAATAAAAAAATCTGCATTACAGAATCAATGCAGTCCCAATTAAAATTCCAGCAGCCTTTTTTGCAGAAATGGAAAAGCCAATCATCAAATTTATTTGGAAGGATAAAGAGCCCCAAATAGCCAAAACCATCTTGAAAACAAAGAACAATTTTGGAGGAGTCACACTTCCTGACTTTAAAATTACTCAATCTGGAGGATTTTAGGATGGTGATACCCATTCTGTTTCTGATTGAGAATGAACTTAGATCATATGGGGCAGATGAATGGGACTGTCTTGCTTGCAGTTGCAGATATTCTCTGTTTTTTGGGATATGAGTTGTCCATCATCATCATTTTGTTAGTTGTCTTGGGTGAATATAATGAACTAGTGAGTCAGTGTTGACTGCAACTCTGCTGAGATTCAGGGCTCAATAGGCATATGAACAACCAGAATATTTAAGTCTCTGGGACAAATATTTAATAGGTATAGTGCTAATTATAGGTTCAAATAAAAGGTGTGGAAGATCCCTGTGTAGGGAAATTATGAGTAAGTCTAACTCTTACATTAGGAAACATATATTTCAATGTAAGACCCACTGACATGGTGCCAAACTCCTAGATTGTCCACCAGGCCTATAGTATCTGAGGAATGAGCAAACATAAGGTAGGAGTGCAACCATGGACTTATTATTAGTCTAAAATGGAAGAACTTATTGATACAAAGGCAGTGGCTACAAGAGGTTCTGAGGGGAAGAAGAGGAAAGAATAGGTGTAACATGTCACATTTTGGGGACATTGGCATTGTTTTTAATGACATTGCAATGATGGATACAGGCCATTATGTATTTTGTCAAAACCCATAAAAATGTGCAGTGCAAAGTGTAAACTACAACATAAACTATTGGCCATGGTTAGTAGCAAAGCTTCAAAATGTGTTCATTAATTGTAACATATGAACCTCACTAATCAAAGATGTTGTTAACGAGGAAATACATGGATGGGGGTAGGATGAGGTATTTGGGAATCTGCCTATAATTTTTATGTATAATTTATATAATCCAAAGCTTCTTTAAAAATAAAATTTTAAGGGAAGCAGTTTGGCTCAATGGAAAGAGCTTCTGCCTACCATATAGGAGGTCCAGGGTTCTATACCCAGGACCTCCTAGTCCAAGTGGTGGCTTGGCCCACACAGAGTGCTGCCATGCACAAGGAGTGCCACCCCACACAAGGGTACCCCCCACACAAGGAGTGCCCCCTACTCAAGGAGTGCCACCCTGCAAAGGAGTGCAGCCCACCCAGGAGTGGTGCCACCCACACGGAGACCTGATGCAGCAAGATGACCCAACAAAAAAAGACACGGAGAAGAGACAATATGAGATGCAATGAACTAGGGAGCTGAGATGACACAAGAGAATGATCACCTCTTTCCCACTCTGGAAGGTCCCAGGATGGGTTTGCAGAGCCACATAATGAAAATACAATGGACATAGAAGAATGCACAACAAATTGACACACACACAAGGGTGGGGAGAAGGGAGAAATAAATATTAATAATAATAAAATTTTAAAAATATGAAAAAATCCTTAACATATAGCTACAGTCATCAAAACAGAATGGTACTGGCACAAGGACAGACATATAGACCAATGAAATGGAACTGAGTTCAAAATTCTAGAAATAGGTGAGTGGGGCAAGCTGTCACCAGAGTAAGACCCCCTTATCATCATGCCTACCAAAAAAAAAAAAAAAAACAGTTGAGTGGGGGTAAAATCCTGCCTGACTGTGCTGTTTTGGGAACCCACAAAGCAGGAGGCTGCTGGACATCAATTCAGAAAGAGCATGACAAGAAAAGTGATAGCTCAAGGTAAAACCATGGGTTTCTGCTTCTCCCCCAGGGCAAGAAGTCAGGGTTTCCCCAAACCTCAGTGGTCACACAGCCTGAGGAGAAAAACTCCAAGAGTGGGAGGTCTGGTGAAGGGTGGACAGGAGTACTATGAGTGTGGGTTCAGTTGTCTGTATCCCCCCTTTTTGAGCTTTGAGGAGCATACCAGCTGACTTGAGGTAAAACCAGGAAGAGGGGAGAGGTGAATCTGCTGAGACAGCCTGATTTACTTAATTTCTGTGGATGACGTCTGGGAGAAGTTGGAGTCAGGCAATTAACTAATTCTGGGCAACACATCTAAGGGAGGAGAACAGTAGGAAGTGATTGGTAGGCTTCCAAGAGCATGTTTAGGGTTTCCAGAAGGGTATGGTGCTCTCTTTCAAAGAGACTGAGAGTCATTATTTTCCGTGGTAATTTGGTTCACCAGGGTCCCATTTGAATTTTGGAGGGGAGCTCTCACATGGGCTTCCTGCTGCCCTGAGAGAGAGGGAAATAAGAAAGGGAGAAAAGGGGAAGGACAGATTCCTAATTAGTTTATTCAATTGCAAAGAGTCTATCCTGCCCCTGGAAGGGGACTTTATTTGAGGAGCAGGTTGAACCTCAAGGAGGGCTTGGTTCAGTGGGGAATTTCAGCCTTGAATGTACAAGGTTTCTGGGTCAATTCACAGCTCCTCTTAGAGTAGTGATGCACTGGGATATTAGCTAATACTATGAGACAGGGAAAACATATATAATATCCTTGTAGTAGCTTTCCTTATGCCTCTTATTTTCCCCAAATAAGAGCTTAAGTTGGAAGTCTGGTTTTTTAATTGTTTGGTTGACTCCTTATTTGAGTGCTTCTGTTTTTCTGTTGTTGTTTTGTCTTGTTATCTTATCTTTCCTGCCTCTTTATCCCTCCACCCTTTTTTCTTTCTTTCTTTCTATCTTTCTTTCTTTCCTTCTTTCTTTTCTTTCTTTTCCTTTTTTCCTTCTTTTTTCAATTAGGTACTGTCACCTTGTTTATTGTTTCCTGTGCTTCCTAGTCCTCAACCTCCTCTTTTCTGTGTGTCCTGATTTTAGCTACCAAGCCTATCTCTTTTCCTTCCTACTCTTTCTACATTTCAACCTTCTATTGTTACTCTTACATTCCCTCTCTTTTTTAGCCCTAATTTTTCTGGCTTTTTATTTCTAACATTTCAATTCTGTTTTCTATCTTTTATTAACTCTTTATTTTATTGTTTTTCTTTTCTTGTTCCCTCTCTCTTGATCATGCTAGCCATTTAATTCATACTATGTTCTACCCCATATTCAGTTTCCCATTTCATTGTAGGTACTCCACTTTCTTATACCTATTATTATACACTGCTTACATGAGTTTAATATTTATTCTCCTATGTCTTATACAGTTCTTCTGCTAACATTTACTACAAATACTACTATTATACTTTTTCTTTTCTTACCTCCTTTGCTTTCCCTAGCCCTAATCTTTTTCCTTCAAGGAAACCTAGACAACAACGAGAAGACAGAATAAGAAGAACAAAGTATGAAAGAGAAAAATTGAAACACACACAAAAAGAGCACTTATAAATACCTGAGACTACAGGAAGAAGCTAATCACCAAGATAAAATGATGACCAGACAGCAACAAAAAAGTACAAACCAAACCAATAATCAGGAAGATGGTTCAGCCCAATGAACAACTTAAAAAACAGGAAGAGGAGGAGAACATTGAACAACCAATCAAAGCTCTCCAAACAAAGTTCATGGGCCAACTTAATGCAGTGAAGGAAGAGATTACAGATATTAAGAAAATACTTGGGGAACATACTTAAGAAATTGTAAATGTACTAAAAAAAAATGACAGATATGCTGGTGATGAATGGCACCATTCAAGAAATCAAAAATACACTCTCAACAAATAGCAGATTTGAAGTAGCAGAGGAAAGAATTAGTGATATGGAAGACTGTACATCTGAAATCAAACAGATCATAGAATTGATAGATAAAAAGATAGAAAAAATCCAGCAGAGAATTAGGGACTTGAATGACAACATAAAATGCACAAACATACCCATTAGAGGCATCCCAGAAGGAGAAGAGAAGGGAAAGGGGGCAGAAGGGGTGTTGGAGGAAAAATATGGCTGAAAACCTCCCAAACCTATTGAAGGAGCTGGATATACACATCCAGGAAGTGCAGTGCACCCCAAACAGTATAAATCCCAACAGACCTACCCCAAGACATAAACCTGTCAAACTATCCAATGCCCAAGAATAAAGAAAACACTGAAGGCAGAGAAAAGAGATCCACCACAGACAAGGGAAGCAGAAAAAGATTAAGTGCTGATTTCTCATCTGAAACCATGGAGGCAAGAAGGCAGTGGTATGACATAGTCAAAGTACTAGAAGAAAAAAAATATTCCAGCCAAGAATATTCTATCCTGCAAAGCTGGCATTAAAAAATGACAGAGAGTTCAAAATACTCAAAGATAAACAGAAACTAAGAGAGTATGCAAATAAAAACCCTGCACTTCAGGAAATACTAAAAGGAGTTCTGCTAGAGGAAAGAAAAAAACAGGAGAGACAGAGTTGGTGGAGAGTGTAAGAATGACTAAAAATACAAAAAGAGAAATAAAAACAACATATGACATACACAAATCCAGAGGAAATATGGCTAATGTAAGTAATTCCTTGAGAGTTATAACACTGAATGTCAATGGACTAAAGTCACCTGTCAAGAGACACAGATTGGCAGAATGGATGAGGAAATATGACCCATCATATGCTGTCTACAAGAAACCTACCTTAGACCCAGGGATTCAAGGAGGTTGAAAGTAAAAGGCTAGGAAATGATCTTATAAGCACACAATAACCAAAAAAGGGCAAGATTAACAATACTAATATCAGAAAAAAAATAGACTTTAATGCAAAATGACTTTGAAAGACAAAGATAGACACAACATATTAGTAAAAGGGATAATCTTTTAAGAAGAAAGAACAATGATAAACATTTATGCAACTAATCATGGTGCCTCAAAATATGAGGCAAACAATGGAAAAACTAAGTGAAGGAATAGATGCCTCTACATTTATACTGGGGAACTTTAATACACCATCATCACCATTACACAGAACATGTTGACAGAGAATCAATAAAGAAACAAAAAGACTTTGAATAATATACTAGAGGATCTGGACCTAATAGACATATACAGAACACTACACCCAAACACATTAGTATACATTCCTCTCAAGTGCACAGGATCATTTTTCAAGATAGACCACATGCTAGGCCACAGAGAAAGTTTCAATGAATTTAGAGTGTTTGAAATCATACAAAATATTTTTTCTGACACAGTGGAATGAAACTGGAAATCTACAAGGGCCAGAGACCCTGATTAGGCAACAAGATATAGAAGTTAAGCAACATACTCTTAGACAAACAGTGGGTCAAGGAGAAATCTCAAAAGAAATCAGTAACTACCTTGAAACTAATGAAAATAACAACACAATGTATCAAAACTTATGAGAGGCAGCAAAAGCTTCAGTGAGAAGGAAATTCATAGCCATAAATTCATACATCAAAAAAGAAGAGCTAAAATTGAAGATGTAACTGCATATGTGGAGGAATTCATAAAAAAACAACAAACTAACCCCAAAGGAAGAAGAAAGAAAGAAATAACAAAGACCAGAGCAGAACTAAATGAAACAGAAAATAAGAAAGCACTAGAAAAATAAACAAAATAAAGGGCTGGTTCTTTGAGAAGATTAATAAAATTGAAAAACCCTTAGCTAGACTAACAAAGAAAAAAAGAGAGAAGATGCTAATACACAAAACAAGAAATGAGAAAGGGAATATTGCCACTGAGCCCACAGAAATAAAGACTAATATAAGAGGGTACTTGGAAAACTATATGCCAACAAGAAGGACAATAGGTAAATGGACAAATTCCTAGAAACACATAAGCAGCCTACATTGATGAAATAAAAATAGATGATCTCAACAAACCAATCACAAGTAAAGACATAGAAACAGTCATCAACTAAGAAGAGTCCCAGGCCAAAGGGATTCACAGATGAATTCTACCAAACATTCTGAAAAGAACTAACACCAATCTTGCATAAACAATTCAAAAAAAACATTGAAATAGAAGGAACATCACCTAACTCATTCTATGATGCCAATGTTATCCTAATACCAAAGGCAAACAAAGACACCACAAGAAAGGAAAATTACAGAGCAATCTCTCTAATGAACCTAGATGCTAAAATCCTCAACAAAATACTTGCTAATTATATTCAACAACACATCAAATTAATTATACACCATGACAAAGTGGGTTTCATCCCTGGAATGCAAGGAGGTTTCAACATAAAAAAATCAATCAATGTAATACACCACATAAAGAGATCAAAGGAAAAAAATCACATGATGATATCTATAGATGCAGAAAAAGCATTTCACAAAATTCAGTACAATTTACTGATAAAAACACTGCAAAAGTTAGGAATAGAAGAAAACTCTCTGAACATGATCAGGGGTATAAAGGAAAAATCCACAGCTAACATCATTTACACTGGTAAAATCCTAAAATCCTTCCCTCTAAGATCAGGAATGTGACAAGGATGTCCACTATATCCCTCCTATTTAACATTGTGTTAGAAGTATTTGCTCAAGGATTGAGGCAAGAAACAGATGTAAAAGACATCCAAATTGGAAAGGAAGAATTCAAAATTTCACTATTTGCAGATGTCATGATCCTCTACATAGAAAGCCCTGAGAAATCTACAACAAAGCTTCTAGAACTTATAAACAAGTTCAGTAAATTTGCAGGTTATAAGAACAATGTGCAAAAATCAGTAGCATTTCTGTACACCAATAATGAGTAATCTGAGGAGGAAATCAAGAAAAAAATACCATTTACAATAGTAAATAAAAAATCAAATACCTAGGAATAAATTTAACTAAAGATGTAAAAGACTTATACACAGAAAACTACACTACACTGTTAAAGGAAGTCAAAGAAGACTTAAATAAATAGAAGAATATTCCCTGTTCATGGATAGGAAGAATAAATATCATTAAGAGGTCTATCCTATATAAACTGATATACAGGTTTAATGCAATCCCAATAAAAATCAACACAGCATTTTTTACTGAATTGGAGAAACTAACTATGAAATTTATTTGGAAGAGTAAGAGGCTCCAAATCACCAGACAAGCTGAAAATGAAAAATGAAATTGGAGGAATCACACCACCTGACTTTAAAACATACTACAAAGCTATAGTGGTCAAAACAGCATGGTATTGGCACTGACCAATGGAACAGAGTTGAGATTGTGGATATAGGTCTTCACAAATATAGTCATCTTATATTTGACAAGGCCACAAAGCCCACAACAAGAAGAGAATTGCCTCTTCAACAAATGGTGCTTAGAGAACTGGATATCCATATGCAAAAGAATGAGAGAGGATTACCATTTCACACCTCATACAAAATTCAACTCAAGATGGATCAAAGATCTAAAAATAAGAGCCAAGGCCATAAAGACCTTGGAAGACAATGTAGGGAAGCACCTACAGGACCTTGTAATATGAAATGGCTTCATGAACTTCACATCCAAGACACAAGCAGCAAAAGACAAAGTAGATTAATGGGACCTCCTCAAAATTAAAACCTTTTGCACCTTAAAGGAATTTATCAAGGCAGTGAAAAGACAGCCTACAGAATGGGAGAAAATATTTGGTCACCATATATCTGATAGGAGCCTAATATTCAGCATATATTAAAAAATCCTATATCTCAAAAATAAAAAGACAACCCATTCAAAAAATGGGCAAGAGATTTGAACAATTGCTTCTCCAAAGAAAAAATACAAATGGATAAAAAGCACATAAAAAGATGCTCAACATCACTAGCTATCAGGGAAATACAAATTGAAACTACAACGAGATGCCATCTTACACCCATTAGACTGGCAGCTATTAAAAAAACAGAGGACTACAAGTGTTGGAGAGGATGTGGAGGAATGAGAACCCTTATCTACTGCTGCTGGGAATGTAGAAGATTCCAGTCAATGTGGAGGACAGTTTGATGGTTCCTCAAAAAACTAGCTATAGATTTGCCATATGACCCAGCAATTCCACTGCTGGGTTTATACCAAGAAGAACTGAAAGCAAGGACACGAACTGAAATATGCATACCAATGTTCATAGTGGCATTATTCACTATAGCCAAAAGTTGAATCAACCCAAATACCCATCAACAGAAGAATGGATAAACAAAATGTGGTATATACATACAATGGAATACTACTCAGCTGTGAGAAGAAATACATAACTAACACATGGGATAATCTTGAGGACCCTATGTTGAGTAAGCAATCCAGGGATTGAAAGACAAATATTACATGACCTCTCTGATATGAATTAAGCAAATAAAACCATCTCAGAGACTTAGAGACTGGCAATATGCTTATAGGAAATAGAGGGGGAGAGGAAGGTTGTGAGCTGATGCCTACATGGGCAAAACCTATGATAAAGTGGAGGTAAGTACTTGTGCAGTGAAGGGATAAGATGGGGCATTGAGATACTATTGGGTGGGGCTTTGCAGACTTGAGGGGGGCTTGGGTTAGGAGAATGGGTCAGATGGTCCATGGAATTGAGGAGAGAGTTTGGAGGGAGCAGGTGAACATAGGACACTTTCAGGTACTTGGTTGAAACTATAATGTTGAGAAAACATTTTGGAAACAATAATAAGGAAGGGTTACTTGTTTAAGGTTTTTAATGGGGGGCATCTGATAGAGGGTACACCTGGGGCAGACTTCTGAGGAGTGTGTGAGTGCTCATCTTGTCATAGTGTGTTATATCAGTGGGTGGAGACACATACAATGAGCAGGAAAGTGTTGGATCCCCATCCTAGGGAGGCCTGATGTTCTCAAACAGGAGATGGTGTCTCTTGAGAGCGTGGGTAGCTCCCAATGGAGGCAGATAGACTAGATACAACAGATAGCATTGTTGTAAGCATCTATGAATCTTATCCTTCAGGCAGTGAAGCTTGGTTGTCACTGTGGGCCCTGAGGGGAGGAAAAGAGATGAATAGAATGAAAGAGAGGGTAACTGGGGCTCAATCAAAGTGCTCGAAAAGATTGAGCATCATTGGACATAAGCCATGTTAAACTTCACCAAAAATTATAAAAGTGTATAGTCTAAAATGTAAACCATAATGTAAAACATAATATAACCAAAAATTTAGAAAAATGTACAGTCTAAAATATAAACAACAATTAAACCAAATTGGAACCTTGGTTAATAGGTATGTATTAATATCTGTACATCAGCTTTAGCAAATATAATATCCACATGTAAAATGACCATTGCTGGGGAACGAGAATGGAAGCCCTCTATATTGTATATGTGACTTTACTTTGACCTAAAACTTTTTAGAAGACAAAATTTAAAAATTTTAATAAAGGATGTAGACACTGAGGAAGGAATGGAAGAGATTGCCTTGCCACAGTGCATGTAGGGCAATACATATTTCTGTGATGAAAAGCAAAACTTCAAAAACAAAGTGTTATGATATTTTAAAATTTTTAAACCTCAATTTATTTTTCAGTTTATTTTAGTTTTTTTTTAAAATTATTGTGTATTCTACTTTTAATCTTTAAACCTGTCAAAACTATTTCATTTGCCTCCTAATTGAATTTGGCAATATATTAGGCTTCATTTTTGAAGAAGTTTTGGATCACAGAGGGGTTCAACTGTGGCAGAAGAGGAGCACTGGGGTGGAGTGTCATTGATGGGGGATGCAGGGGTTGGAGAGAGTTCTCCCAGACATCTATATTTGGATGTTCATTGGGTATTGTCATAGTGAATATAATCATACATGACAACTTATAGAGTACTGAGTTTCCATCCTAGGGAGCTCTGTCACATTTGCCAATGGAACAGCAACAATCCCTCAAGTGCAAGGGCAAAGACCAGTGAGGAAGAATAGTGCAATGATGGGCCCTTGATATTGATGACTATGTTTATGAGCCTGTGCGCTTGAAATTTCAACTAGGCCTAGAGCTGCAGGGTATCTAAAGTTAACTCCTGAGAACCTCCATGTTGCTCAAATGTGTCCACTCTCTAAGCCAAACTCAGCGTGTAAATGCATTACCTTCCCCCCAGCTTGGGGCATGACTCCTGGGGATGAGCATGCCTGGCACTGAGGGATTACAACCAAGCACGAGCTGGTGATGCAGCTAGAAAAAGGTCTTGAATAAAAGGGGGAAATATTAAGGACAAATGAGTTTATATGTCTAAAAGACTTCAAAATGAGTCAGGAGGTCATCAGAGAGGTCGCACTTCTAACATGTCTCAGCAGTATCCCAGAGACAGCCAAAGTAGATTCAACCCCAGGTAGTCGTTCTCCTGAGAGCTATGGAGACACACAGGTTCTATGGTCATGGCAGATGGCTCTGGCATTCATTGCCTTGCTGGTGGGCCTTATTTTGGAATTTGTGCTCCTGATTGTGATGGAGTTGGACTCAGATGTGACCTCTCTACACATGCCGCTTCTCTCACTTTTACTGAAACTGTGACTGGCACTGGAGTTTGTGTATGAATCTCTGGACTGTCCATGTGCCATCTGGGCCCTGAGCCTGAACAGAGCTCCAACACTTACTCTCCAGTTCATTGGACTTACCCAGATCCACTGACAGGGAGGTGAGAATGTTCAACCACCACACTAGGGAACAAAGAGTATCTACAACTGCAAGCAGGAGAATTGCATCCATCAGCCATGTGGGATTTAAACCCCATCTCGATTTAGAGGTAGAGTGGACATCAGCATCCAAGGATCCACAGGATGGGGTAATATAATATGGATTGGAGTGGACTTGCTGGTATTCTACTATATAACTATTGTGACTCTAGCAGTGGAAAAAATTATATCATTGATGTGGAGACAGTGGCCACATGAGTTGCTGAGGGAAGGGAAAGGGAGGAAGAGGTGTGTGATATGGGGCATTTTCAGGACTTGGAGTTGTCCTGAATGATATTGCAGGGACAGATGCAGGACATTTTATATTCTGCCATAACCCACTAGAAGAACTGGAGAAGAGTATGAACTACAATGTAAACTATGGTCCATGCGGTGTGACAGTGCTCAAGGGTGTATTCACCAAATGCAATTACTGTACCTTACTGATGAAAGGTATGTTGACGTGGGAGGAGTGTGGGTGCAGAGTGGGGCATATGGGAGCCTCTTATGTTTTTTAATGTAATGTTTTGTGTGATTTCTTTATCTTTTTAAAACAGACAATTTTAATTTTTGCTAAAAAACAAAAACATTCTTGATATAGGCAACAACATGGATGAATCTTGAAGACATCATGTTGAGTGAAATAAGCCTGCACAGGACAAATAATGTTGAACTTACAGATATTAAATAATTAGAATAAGCAAATTCATGGAATAAAAAACCAGAATACAGTTTATCAGGGCACATAATGGTGTGGGGCATCTGCAGATAAAGCCTATTTGCTTCAGAATTTCTGATTGGAGTGTTGGAATATTTTGGTAAAGTATGGTGATGAAGGTAGAACCATATTGTGAACATAATAAACACTGAATTGTAGATCAGAGTGATTGAAAGGGGAAATTTTAGTTGTATATATGTTACCAGAATAAAATTTAAAAAAAAATAGGACTGTACAATGCAGTGAATGCTAATGTAAACTATGGACTATAATCAATAGTGCAATAATAAAAATATTCTTTCATTAATTGTAACAAAGTTATCACAATAATTCAGTGTTAATAATAAGGAAATTTGTGTGTACAAGGGCAATTTATGGGAACTCTGAATTTTCTTATGATTTTTCTGTAAACCGACAACTTGGCCAGTAAAAAACAAAAAACAAAAAACAAAACAGAAACAAACTAACTAGAAATAATATATCAGAGGCGGATGGCTAAAGATATTATGGGATATCCATATATAATCTACTATTGTGCCACTAAAAGTAATAAAAATCATCAGATAAATTTTATTATACACTAATATTGAATGATGTCCATGATAAATAATGAAAAGAAAAATAAAATGGAGAATTAAAAAAAACAAAAAATTCTACAAACCCTCGTCATTTAAAGTCTTGCACAACATGAACTCAAGTTGCCTTTCTTGGCTTTTCTCATTCTATATACCTACAAGTACCCTATCCTCCAATTGCACTGGACAATGTATTTTCCAAACACATCCTGAATGTCCATCTTCATTTTTTTACTCATGTCAAAGTTTTTTTTTTCACTTTATTTCAGCTTCAGAAAATAAAAATAACAGAAAAAATCCAGCTTAACATATTATGGAAGCACAATTTTTAAAATTCCTGTCCAGGCACATTTATTTCATTCTAATAACCAAACTCAATTGTTTCTTTATAGTTTTAACTTCCTGCCCAAATCCTAATATGTATGTATAAAATTATTGTCATCTTTTAAAGTGCAAAACAAAGCCTTTCACATGCAATTCACAATCAGATGTTATCTCTTTCTACTTTGATCATCATAGTGAGTTGCTTATATCTTGTTTATGACATTTATGTTAAAGATATGATAATAGTACTTATTGAAAACTTCCTATGTTTTGAGCACCTTAAGAAGCTCTTTTTGTACATGTCTCATTTATTTCCCATGCCATATATAAGATATAGGTACTCCCATTAACCTCATTTTATGGATAGGTAATTTAGGGTCAGAATATTTAATGAATTTTCCCAAGGTCTCCCAGTTAGCAAGTAGTTTCCTTTTCTAGTTACTGTATATTTGTCTTGCCAGCATTTCTCTACATAGATTGAAGGCAGCTTTTTATCCCTTGAAGCACCTAGCCCAGTGTTGTGGATAGAACAGGAACTTAAATAGATGGATTAAGTTAATTTAATTGAATAAAATCATGAAGGAAGTGGAAACTAGGTAACTTAGGTCTTTACTTTTTAAACACTGTGTTGTACAAGTTTTAGAGAGGGTTAATTGGAACTGGGTTTATGTTTTAGTTTCCTAGACTGCTTAAAGCAGATAGCATGAACTACATTGACTTAAACAATGGGAATTTACTAGCATACAGGTTGAGGTCTGAAAATGCCCAAATCAAGGCATCATCAAGGTGATATTTTCTACTCAAAGACCAAATGCGGGTGATCCTTGACTCCTCTGCCACATGGCAAGGCACGTGGTAGCATTTGTTGGTTTCTCCCTTCTTTTCCTGGTTTCCTTGATTTCAGCTTCTTGTTTCTGTGGCTTTCTACTTGTTTGAATTTACATTCTCTTATAAAGGACAATAGTAAGAAGATTAATACCCATTCCGATTGTGGTGGGTCACACCTTAATTGAAGTAGTCTTATCAAAAGGTTCTACTTACATTGGGTACACCCAAAGGAATGGATTAACTTTAAGGACATGTTTTTCTAGGGCCCATACAACACCAAATTACTACTACTTATATTTTGGTTGGCCTTTTTGACTACGTTAAAACTGCTATACTCAAGAGTTTCGAGAATATCTGCTATAAAATGAGCACTTCTTCATAAGTGGGTTGCAGTAGATAATCTAATTAATTTTCTTTCCAAAGCACAATTAACATTAACATATGACATATTCTTGTAAAAGTGAACATTTTTGTTTTGCTTTTGGATGTTTTGTTTGACAATTTTTGGGTGCAGTTATAAAGACTTGCTTCAATTCATTGCTGAAAAAAATAATTTGTATTACATTGACTTAACTTGATCATAGAAACTAAGAAATTAAATCTTTTGAAAGAATATTTTCAAAATTAATGAGCTCTTTCAAGGGTATATCCAATCGCATGATATAAGGAACAAATTTTTCTCTTGTTTGCTTAAATGCTGGTGAAATTTACTAAGGATTTACCATAATATTTACTAAGATTAGATGAGCAGGTGTGGTATGTTATATTTCATTAATGTTAGTGACCACCTGCAGCTTAAGGAAATGCTTTTATCTTGAATGTCATGCAGATATATTTTTCAGTCCTTTATTTCAACAGAAATTTAGGGGAAAGTTCTTACTATTAACCAAGGAAAAGATTATTGCAAATGATTTTAATTCCATGCTAGTTTGTCTAAGAAAGAACCAAGGCTGTGTCATGCTCAATTCTTTTTACTATATACAGGGCAATACAAATCAAATTGGATTCCTAAATGTTTGATCTGATCTACTTGTGAAGACAATAATAACAACAAAAGCAGACTGGGAGAGTCAATCTTACTGATGGCCTGTTTTCAACTTCTATGACAGTCAGCAAAAGTCAACCTGATCAGACAAATAAATATCCTGAAAGATATTAATCATACTGAATTAGTGATGGAAAGGAACCTAAGGATGACCAGGTTAATGCCCTTAGTTAATAATTTAGTAAACCCAGTCTCAGAGAGATTTCATTTTACTCAAAGTTTCACTTTAAGTTTTTGGAAAAGCCAAGTGGAAACATTATTATTCCTGTCTCCTAAACTACTCTACTTTACGGTTAGTAATTTTTAAGACCAAGAGTCAGAGCATGGAGGGATGGATTTTGAGGAAGGGATGTGGCTGCAGGGAAAAGGAAATAAAGCTGTTATAAGGTTGTTCATGTCCTTAGATGATTAATGGAGAAATTATTCTTTACTTGGCTTTCTCCCCTTGATGAGTCTTCCTACCTATCTACATAAAGTAGCCAAATAAACTATGACAGAAGGCTAAAAATGAATTCAGTTTTTGCAAGGGCCAACTGAAATTCTATTCAATTAATTCCCTTTGCAATATGTAGTTATATCTTTTACTGAGGGTACAACTCTTGTTTTTAAAAATTAATATGCAACCTTCATTTATTCAGTGATGTTCTGGAGCTGGCTCATGCCCATGAAAGCCACTTCTTAAAGTTTTAGAAATATCATGAGCCAGTTGTTACATACGGCCATTACTAAAACTTAGTATTGTATATAAATTTGCAATGAAACAAAATATATATTAAATTCATTTAAATAAATAAACACTCAACAATTCCTGTTTATCTTACTATATTTTACTAGTATGTATTATTCACTATGCTATTATCCATTTTACTATTAAGTTAATTATTTCTATTATATCTGAATTAGAAATATTACATAATATATTTCGCTACCACAAATCTCTTCCCAACTTAGTTTTCAGTGATGTCTGCTTGATATCTTGAAATTAGCCACAGTGAGAATAATTATACCATGGAAATCAGCAAACAGTACAAAGCACAACTTGATTTATTGATTTTTTTGCTCCTCTAAGAGAGTCAATTGTTAAATATTTCCCAGCACACAACTGCTTATATTCCACTTCTGTTCCACCTCTCACCTTAAGATGGACTTGAAACTTCAAGTGTCTTACCACTTGTAACCAAAAGCCTTAATTTACCTAATGCATTTCTCTTTCTAGCATGCTGAGACTTGCTGGTATATTCATTCATAGCACGATAGCTTGATACAATGGCAGGAAACTGGACTGTGGAGGTATACAGATCCAAGTTCTACTCCTATTCTTGCCACATTGTGATTTTAGGAATATTTCTTAACTCCCCCAGAATTTAGTTTCTTTATATAATGTACAGGGATAATAATACCACACTCATAGTGTTGTTTTGAAACTAAATAAAACTTCAGGTTGCAGTTGATATATAATTAGAAACACTAATCCATCCTTCTTATTCCATAATAACCAGGAATATATCTATGTATCTAAAAACAATGGCAACAAAGAATACCTGCTCCAAATCAGCCACACGTTTAGGAGTTTGGATTTCAGGCCAGCCCTGTGTGAACACAATAAAATTGAATTCACAGCGAGGCAAAAAGCAGTGACCTGTAAATATCAGTACCCCACTGTGGAGGCCTCACAGGAAAGTGGGTCTTTGAATACATCATGCATATAGAAATATATAGTTAGCTCCATCCAAGTGTAAACACACTGCCAGACTATCTCCCAATATTGATTCCTTCCACAAGTATGTTAAAAGTTTTCTGTCAATCCTCATGGTGTTGCATCGCAACAGTCACTCTATTGACAGAAATCTGAATAGTGAAATGATATATTTATGAAAATGTCATTGAAGTATTTTTATTTACCTGTTTTTTCCAAAATGGTCACCCTGGAGGTTTTTCTAATAGCACTTGTGCTAGTGAATATTCTAGAGCAATATTATGTGTGTTTTAGAGAGAAAAATTCCACTTGTTAAGTGTACCAAAATTGAGTTTTTGTTCAGAAAAAAGTAGTTTGCCACAGAAACACATCATAGGATATATTCCATTTGAAAGAATCTCTGCATTTCCAGCCACAGAAGACCTGACTTCACTAACTGATACGGTTGCTGAACTTACACTTTCTATGAAAACACTGTGTGTGCTCTTGGGTGTGCCTAGCTCCAGCAGCGAGATGCAATACATTTTAGATGTGAATGTCAGGGCCAGGAAGGAAATGACCAAAAGTCTTTTAGACCCAGTCTGTCCTAAAGAAGGAGAAAAAAAGAGTGGCCAGGGTCTGGGGTGGCAGGCTAGTGGGAGGGCGGAGGGGGATAGGGGGAGAAACAAAGAAAGGGGAGAAGAAAAGAAGCAAAGCTCTATGAAATGGTTTTAAAATCGTTTTTGTTGTGAATCAAGTATATTTTAAGTGACTTCTCATTTCCAAGCCCCAAAACCTGTGTAAAAATTTACATATTGGCAGTTTCTCTGAAAAAATGTATCCATTCCCTTTTCTCTTTAAGCCTCTTCCACTCAGAGAGAGTCCTTCTGTTGAATTCAAGGCTATTGACCTAGAGCTTACACCTGCCAGAGGATTCCTGTGGAAGAACCTAATCTGAATAATTCAAGTAGCCAGGCAAATAAGCCTATGTTTGTTCTCATACTCCATTTCAATTCAGGCCATGTAGACAAACAATACAGTGTAAAATAACAAGAGTGCACTTGGATACACTTATCTCTATAGGCCTGAGTTACCACCTCAAATGGTGGCAATGATTTCACAATGAGAAAATCACCACCATTTAATTTGCCCACCTGGCATATTAAGCTGTCATGCTCATTGTCCTATCGTCACTTGCTAAACTCCATATTGAACATTGATCATTATTTTCATGCATTGGTCATATGGCATTTCCTTCTGACCCTATAACCACTTATTTGAAGTGTTCAGACAATAAATAAAATAGAAGTGGTACCTATGATATTTGCTTACTTCAGTATGGATACAAATCAACCCTAATGGCCAGTCAAATGAAATGAGTAAGCTTGCAATTATCTGTCTGGGTAGTTTATGGGGAAGCATCCTCATGGGAATTTATTAACTATAGTTTTGTTGAATCTCTGTACTGTGCCCAGAATTGTGCTAATCATTGTAGAAGACAAAAGAGATTTACGACTTGCCTTTCCAGGATCTTAATACCAATGCCATAAAATAATCTGAGAAAAATATCCAGGTTACGTAATGATATCTATGTGATGTTGATCTTGAGCGCATTAAGAATTTGAATAAAGGTATGATCTGTGTCTTGGATTGTGTAGCTAGCAATGGGAAGAGAAGTAGAGTTTGAAAGAAACAATGGGAAAGAATTTTACACTAGAATAAAAACATGACTATAACCTCTGAGCATGAGAGTTATAAGATTAAAGCTGTAATACTCAAAGAGAGTGCCAGCAATTAAGATGAGACGATCGTCAATCGATAGCAGGAGATTGTGGAAGAAACCTGATTGAATTGGGAATATGTCTTATAACCTTAAATAGGAAGTGTACTCAAAATTTTATTAATTTTAGAGACCTTGTTTTGTAATATTTAAACAACAAAAAACCTCTATTTAGGTTTTTTTTAGTCAAGAAGAACAATGGAATAGTATATCACTTGCGAGATTCTGTAAGGCATATTTTCAATAATTTGGAAAATAGTATTCTATTGTATAAGAAAAAGAACATGATATCTGAATATGGATTGAATCTAAAAATTGATAAACACTGTGTGACAGTTTGTCCTGAAAAGCAGGTACTCAGCCACTGTGCTCCCCAATGAGAGCTGGTTTTCTCATTTGTTTTTTGTTTTTGCTTTTGTTTTTAGGAGCTACTGGGAATGAACCCAGGACCTCATACATGGGAAGCAGGCACTCAACTACTTGAGCTATATCTGCTTCCCTGTGGGGCCCTTTGGATGTGACTACATCAGTGAGGCACGACTCAAGTTGGATGTCCAACCTCTCACTGGAGCTCTCTATAAAATAAGATGCAAGAGAGAGCCACATAGAAAGAAAGCCACAATCATGATCCTGCCATGTGAGATAGAGGACTGCAGGAAAACAGAGAAGCCCGGAGAGGCTGAGAGAGGTTCCGAAGCCTGGAATCAGCAGAGCACAGAGGCACAGAAAGAGGCTCCCAGTGGGCTGGTCCTACAGAGCAGCTCAGGGCTCATGGTGGAGACAAGCCCTGCCATAGGCCTGAGTGCCACATGGTGGGAAACCAGGATTACCAGTAGCTGACTTTGGTGAGTAAGCATCTCTGACAGTGCCTTGATTTGGACATTTTATGGCCTTGGAACTGTCATTTTTACCCTAATAAATTTCCCGTTATGAAAGCCAACCCATTTCTGGTACTTTGCACCAGCAACACTGTGTCAAACTAAGACACACTGTATATTAGACACTATAATAGGAGTTTTATGTGGACTAGCTAATTTAATCCTCACAATAAAGCCATGATTTGGGATTATCTAAATTATTATCTAATCACCTATTTGTCTATCCATCTCTCTCTCTCTCTCTTTCTTTCTCTCTCTCTCTCTGTCTCTCTGTCTCTTTCTCTCTCTTTCTTTCTCTCTTTCTTTCTTTGTTAGTTTATCATTTCCTCAATGGCATGCAACTAACAGATATCATGCAAGGGACCTGGATCTCAGGCAAGTTTGATTCCACAGTTCAAGTACATGATTTTCTACCAGGTCACCTAGTAGTTGTATGTCTTTGAGGAAAGTATTTAAGCTATGAGTGTGCTCATAGCTTATATTAGACTTATATTGGACTCTTATTTATAAAACCAGAAACCCCCAACCTCCCAAAGCAGACACATAAAGTTACCAAATCCAGTAACAAAATGAAGAGCCAATTAATATTTTTCTGTAATAATTTCTGAAGGATATTAAATGTGCAAATGAAATTAATTCTACCAATGTTGACTAAGGTCCAGATTTCCTAATTTTCAGAATCACTATCAGTCCTCAAGTAAACAAGATCCAATGACATTGTACCAACTTTTGTATGACAAATATGACTCATTTTATAGGTCATAGAGATTCATCCATACTTTTCTTTCATTCCTTAAATGAGAAAGGTTGGCAACATCCTACTAGTATTTATTGAAATGGAGGATTCTGATTTGGGTTGCAAGATATTCACCTTGCCTTCCTTTGTAGAAAATTTCTGTTGTTTTAAAAAGAAATTACATTGGAAAGACTACTGGCCTACCTGACTCCTGACAAGAGCAGTAACATCAGCCTTCAGAGAGAATTCAAAATGCCTCAGCTCAGTACCCTTTTCTGGTAGGTATCAGCAGCCTCACAAATGTCTATTTCCAATGTTAATTGTAACTTAATGCTCATCTGAACATTAATGTGAAAATCAATAGGAAATTTACATGTAAAGCATTACCCAATTATATATTCTTCATATAATAGTTTTGTATCCAGGATTCTATACCATGAGTGAAATTAAGGATATGTGAAAATTGTTTTTTCCTTGAAGCTTTATTTTTAATAATTCACTTATTTTTCAAAACAACCTAAATTTCCAGTATTAGGTGTTTCATTGAATGAATTAATTTTGCTTTTGCTAAAACTTTATTATCTTAGAAAAGTAATCAAACTATTTTTAAGTGCAAACTTAAAATATAGCATCACAAAGTGATACAATAAGTGTATGTGTGTATTAGCTAGCATATGTGTACACATGTTTAGCTGACAAAATGAAAAAGATGAATTCATGAGCAATACTCATAAAACAACTTTATTGTGCCCTTCAATTTCTCTTTAAAATTTGTTCTGTGGACATTTTCTTTCCATTCATCTCAGGCAGTCCTCTGTATTTTATTATTTGAGAATTTTGTGGGTTTACAAAAAAATCATACAGAAAAATAGAGTCATCATTTACACAATGCTGTTTTCCCTATTATTAATACTTTGCATTACTGTGGTAACTTTTGCTAAAATTCATGAAACCATATTGTTGTACTATTAAATATAGTCCATAGTTTACATTTTGGCTAACTGTGTTTTGTACTACTATTGTAATTTTTATTCCAATAACATATATACAAATAAGGTTTCCCATTTTAACCACATTCAAATATTTAATAGTGATGTTAATTACATTCACAATGTTGTGCTACCATCACTACCATCCAATATAAATTTTTTTCTGTCACCCTGAACAGAAAATCTGTACCAATTAAGCATTAACTCCCCATTCCCTATCCTCAACCCAGCACCTAGTAACTTTTATTCTAGTTTCTGGCTCTATGACTTTGCATATTCTAATTGTTTCATATCAGTGAGATCATACAAAACTTGTCCTTTGTCTCTGGCTTATTTCACCCTAATGTCTTCAAGCTTCATCCATGTTGTCATATGTATCAGAACTTCATTCCTTTTTATGGCCGAATCCCATCATATGTATAAACCACCTTTTATTTATCCATTTGTCAGTTAATGGACACTTAGATTGCTTCAGTGTTTTGGCAATCGTGAATAATGCCAATGTTTTACTTTCCTCATTGCTAAAGACAATACCAAGCAGTGGCTTAAATGATGGGAATATATTGGCTCAGTTTTAAGGCAAGGAAAAATGCATATTAAGGCAACATCAAGGCAATGCTATATTCTGGAAGACTAGTGTCCTCAGGCAGCTGCCAACAGTCCTTGGTCCTGCTTTGTCGCACAGCAATGCATGTGGCAGCCTCTTCTGGCCTCTCCCTTCTCTTTTACATTCTATTGACCTTCACCTTCTTGATTCCCATGGTTTTTTCTCCTTCTGTCTGAATTTTTTCCCCTTTATTTTATTTTTATTTTTTTAAAGATACTTAGATTACATAAATATTGCATAACAAATGTAAGGGATTCCCATGTGCCCCACTCTCTACCCCTCCCACACTTTCCCACCTCAACAACACCCTTCATTAACATGGTACATTTGTTATAATTGATGAACACCTATTGGAGTATTACCACTAAGTGTGGATTACTCAGTTTATAAAGGACTCCAGCCATGATTAAGACCCATCCTGACTGAGCTGGTCCACACCTTTACTGAAGTAACCTCTTTAAATGGTTCTACTTACAATGTGTTTACACCCACAGGAATGGATTAAGTTTAAGAACATGTTTTTCTGGGGTATATCACTCCAAATCACCATAGCCACTATGAGTATTGGTGTGCAAAAACTTGTTTGAGACCAACTTTCAATTCTTCTGTGAGGCCACCCACAATGGGAATGCCAGATCTTATGATAATTGTATACTTAACATTCTGAGAAATGACGAGATTGTTTGCCACACCAAGTACATCATTTTACATTCTCACTAACAATGAATGCGTTCCTATTTCTACACATCTACTTCAACACTTATTAATTGCAAAATTTTAATAGTAGCTATTCTGATGGGTATGAGATGGCCTGTCATTGTGGTTTTTATTTATATTTCCCTTGTGGGTAATGATGATGAGTATGTTTTCATGTAAATTTTGGCCATTTGTGTATCTTCTTTTGAGAGATGTCTATTCCAGTCTTTTGTCCATTTTCAAATTGAGCTGTCTTTTTTTTTAAGTTGCAGGATTTGTTTATATACTCTGAATTATAACGTTTTCAGATATGTGGTTTCCAAATATTTCCTCCCATTCTGTAGTTTCTCCTTTTATTTTCATGATGAAGTCCTTTGATGAAAAAAACATTTTATTTTGATACAGTCCTATTTATCTATTTTAACTTTTATTGATGGTACATTTGCTGTAAAGTCTAAGAAACCATTACCTAATACAAGGCACTGAAGATGCTTTCACATATTTTTATAGTTTTGTTTCTTTTATTTAGGTTTTTGAAACAGTTTGGGGTATTTTTCTGTATATGGTGTGATCATGGTGTATAACTATTTTGATGTGTTTTGGGATTCTGTTTGCTAGTAATTTGTTGAGTGTATATATATATTCATAAATGATATTGGTCTATAATTATCTTTTATTGTGGTGTCTTTATCATAATTTGGTATTAGGGTAAGGTAATCCTAGATTGTGTTATGAACTGTTCCATGTTTTCAATTTTTTGAAAGTGTTTTAGAAGAACTGGTATTATTTTACTTGGAACATTTGGTAAAATCTCCCTGTGAAGGCAACTGTTCTGGACTTTTCTTTGCTGTGAGGATTTTGATCACTGATTCAATCTCCTTGTTATTGTTTGCTGAAATTTCTATTTTTTTTCTTGAGTCAGTATAAATAGTTTGTGTATTTCTAGGAATTTTTCTATTTTATCTAGGTTATATAATTTGTTGGCCTTCAGTTGCTCATAGTATATTTTTATATTCCTTTATATTTCAGTAAGGTTGGTAGTACTGTTCCTCTTTCACTTCTGATTTTAGCTATTTTTGTCTTTTGTTTTCTTTGTCTAAAGTTTTGTCAATTTATTGATCTTTTCAAATAACTAACTTTGGGTTTTGTTAACTCTTTTATTCTCCATTTCTCTTATCTCTAATCTATTCTTTTTATTTCCTTCCTTTGGCTTGCTTTGGGTTTAGTTTGCTTCCTTTTCCTAGTTCGTTCAGTTTTAAGGTTAGATCTCTGGTTTGAAAGCTTTCTTCTTTTTTAATGTAAGCATTTAGTGCTATAAATTTCCTTCTCAGCACTGCCTTCACTGCATCCTATAGTTTTGGTAGGCTATATTTTCATTATTTTTGTTTTCATTAACCTAAAGACATTTCCTTACTTCCCTTGTTATTTCCTCCTTAACCACTGGTTGTTTAAGAGTATGTTGTTTAATTCCCATGTATTTCTGAATTTTCTATTACTCCCTCTGATATTGACCTCTTTCTTCATTACATTGTGTTCAGAGAAGATATATGATTTCAATATTTTAAAATTTATTGAATTGTTTTTTGGTTTAACATATGATCTGTCCCTGAGAATGGCCCATATCCACTGGAAGAGAATGTGTATTCTGCTGTCGCTGTTGGGTAAATTATTCTGCATATGTCTGTTTGGTCTAGTTGTTTTACAGTACCATTCAAATCATCTGTTTCCTTATTAATTGTCTGTCTAGATCAAGTGTCTGTGAGCTTGAACTGTTATTTTGAACTGAAACTCAAAATAGCATTATTCTTGTGTTGGTACCCGTTTGGTACATTTATTAAATAATACATAATATAATGTGGACTTAGTAAGAGGTCCATGATTTTCACCTGACTAGCAAAGGCATCGATGGAACAAAAAAGATTAAAAACCCTTGGTCTAGAACATCTACCCATTACTGAAGGTGTTATATTGAAAACTTTGACTATTAATGTAGAATAGTCTATTTCTCCCCTCACATCTGTCAATATTTGATTCATATGTTTTGTGGCTCTACAGATCTGGGTAGCTGGTGCTTTTCTTCAGAATTTAGCCCTTCTCTCAAAAAATGATCCTCCTGAGGTGAAAGTAAAGTGCAGGGTCCTCTCCATCTTTTCTGAGCCTGTGTCTCGTCCTGGTCTTCTTCTAGTCCTTGACATTAGGAATTCCTCAGTTTACAGGAAGTTGAATGCCCCCTCTAATTCCTATGTAATAGGCTTCCTCCCCCTTCTTGGTGCTATGTTGTATGATTTATTGTAATCCTTCAACCCAGGTCACTTTGACTTAGTCACTTTGACTTAATTTTTTCTTACACTGCTTTAGCTTTCTGCAAGGTGCTTTAGTTTATAAGGCAAGTTCTGAGAAGATGAGCCAGAAATGAATTTTCAGGTTCCCACTGTACATATTGACACATATACGGGCACCCCGGTGTTTGTATAGGGCTACTCTGCTCCTTGAAATAAGGCCAGGGACTCATTATGAGAGTGCTGGCCAGCTCCACATCATATAAAAATGGAACAGCAAGGGCACAATCAACTTCTCCTACCATTTTAGCTGCATTTTCTTGATTTGGTACTACCCCAGTTACTACAATCATTTAACTCTTTTCCTGAGTTTTGAGGAAGAGCACTCTGCCAATTTTGCTATTTGTTCAAAGATTCTGTGAAGGAATAGTACCTTCAAGTGTCTTATATCCCTTCGTGGTTGACTGGAAGCCTACAGTCCTATGTTTTGTTTTTATCACTTTTGGAGAGCAAAACACCAGATATCAGTGCAAGCTTCCAAATGTCATTTCAGCTCAAAATTTAGAATATCCCATCCCATATAATGATCAAAACCATTAACCTGACTTAAAATTAAATATTCTGCACTTCCTTAGATGCAATTGGAAAGACTAGAGCAGCTAAAAAGAATTGGGTTTGATGTCTTTTGAAAATCCTTCTTTTCTCCAAGTTTGTTAATCACAATTTCTCAATACTCAAAGTGTTCTTTTGTGGGACATAAAATTAGAACTAATAAAAGTCATTATTGCACTTGTCGTGTTTTAGGATGATCCTGTATAACCTCCTCTTGGCAAAGTTTTAAAGCTCTTTCTTTCTGATAGCTTTCATGAATGCTGTGGAGGTCTCTGTTATTGTATATCTCTTATGAGATTTCAATTAAACTGGCAAATACAACTTTACTCTGGCTTTTTTGATTACTGCTTCTCCAGTTCCTAGGACTTTGGCAACCTTACTTTTCTTTTTAATATTATTCACACCTTCAGGAATCACAACAGTACAGAAAGTAAGATAAACAAACACCAAGTCTCACTTGTGCATAGCCCATATTTGGTATATAAGAAACATACATGGAAACCTTTCATGAAGTAAACACACATCATTTCTCGTTCTAATTCATTGAGGGGTCAGAAATTGGGTTAGAAAAGTGGGGATATAAGTCAATCAACCAAATAGCCACCTTTTGAGAAAAGCAGCTATTTGGATAGGATTTACCCCTTATGACTTTTCAGCTGCATATTAGGCACTCCCCTAAAACAAATACACACATGCCCAGACACACACATAGTAAACTCTATAAGAAACCTATTAAAACACCTCTCTCATGACATAAGATATAAGTATGAGGTCCTATATATTCCTTTCTCTTGGAATGGTGCCAAGGAAAGCTCACAGTCTAGTTCTCTCCATAGCAATCCTCTCTGCCCTTTGTTATTCTCATCTTTTTATTCTCTTGAATAAAGAGTTGTCTAATAGTTCTATCAGTAAGACTAAGAGTTGTCTAAAAATTCTATGAATTGTTCTGTTACTGATTTCTATGTCTTCATAGCGTACAGCAAGACATCCATTTTAATACTCTGTGTCAGGTGATAAATTCTGAACAATAAAGATCAAGAGATTTAGACACATCATCACTAAGTTGTGGGACTGGTTTGTTTTCCATAATTTTCTTATAAATAATATATAAAATGAAAATATACTAATTCAGTAATGCTTACAAATTTATTTAATGTATGTTGTAAAGTATGTATTTATTGATTTCCATTAAAATCATTTAAACTCAAGCTTTAGATAATTTCTTGTTCAAAGTCAGATTTTGTAGAAGCCCTTGGCATATTTGAAATGCATTGTGTAAAAGAGTAGTGTAGATTCTACCTTCTGCTTAAATTGCAGTGTGAACAGTTATTATTTGACCGTTTGTTTTTATCTAAGATCTGAGCTGTTTGAATTGCAGTGTAAACTTGAAATGATACACCTGCAATAGAACCATTTGAAATACCTTATACAATGAAACTATCTTATAAATACCTATAAACTCCAAAGGCACTGATGGAATTTTCCTTGTTAAACAAAAACTGGAGTCCGAGTACAGAGATTAAGATAAAGGACTGCTCACTGTCAATTTAAGACTCTTCGGGTGTCTTTGTGTGCACAATATCCTGCATAGTGTTAAAATGTTAAGATCATTTGAGGGAAGGTTTCATACTATGAGTGTATGCATAGCCCATATTTGTTATTTAAGAAACATACATGGAACCCTTTCATGCCACAATCACACA
This sequence comes from Dasypus novemcinctus, assembly GCF_030445035.2. Lineage (NCBI taxonomy): Eukaryota > Metazoa > Chordata > Mammalia > Cingulata > Dasypodidae > Dasypus > Dasypus novemcinctus. Next base: position 111,174,064 of record NC_080673.1, on the reverse strand, counting down.
TAATGTCTCACTAATTCTGGAGAAAATCCAGAGTCCATAGTCTTCAGTTCTAATCTTTGCTCTGTATTTATCACTCTTAATACCTTGGACAAAACATTTAGCTTCATAGTTTTTTCATCAGTAAAATGACAATAAATTTTATTTCTCCATTTTAGTGAACTAAATTATAGATTTAAAGCTCTCAGAAATTCAAACTGCTATGTAAATGTGAACTCTCATTCTTAATATATTGAGATATTTATGTTATCTACATTCATCGAGATCTTTAACATTCACTTTAATGAAAGACTCCTTAAAAACCATATAGTTTCACCCTCTGCAGTCTGCCTTTAGTTCTTCAGTATAAGATAGGAAAGGGGAAAGGTTACCCCTCAGGATTCTTATTCTTGTTCAAAATGATTAAGGGCTGAAGACATGCCATATTTTTTTCAGCTTTGAATTCATATGAATAAAGCAGAAGCCTGTGTAGGAGTAGTGTTTAACTCTATGTTGAATAGATCATCTTTTAATAGATTTTTTTTCTAACAAAGTTTTTGAATGTAAGAAGAGATGTAGAAAAAGTTGAGTATCAACTTTTTGAACACCTACATTTTATAATAGAAATAAGAACCATTAGCAAGAAGTAAATCCAGTTATCTTAGCTAATGCTGTGCACAAGGAAATTCTATAAAAATGAAAGCATACATGCATTAATGGCTTATCCAAACGATCCTCATATTCAAAACTCCCTAGTAGTTTACTATATTCTGAAGTTGGTAAATTGAAGTATCTCAAAATGACTTGCATTTCTTATAATTGGTAATATGTATATTGGGCAGTTCTGCTTCTGGTGACTGTAGATTAATATATAGCAGACCAACACTCTTACCAAAAGCATTTGTGTCAGTGGATATGACACACTAATTTTTAAAAATAGTTTGAAGGCAGTAGAGAGCTATTTAGGAAGTCAAGGTTGGGGAACAAACAAGAGCCTGTAGAGAAGGGTAATAAACAGAAGTGATCCAAGAGTTAGGGACATTTTTTTACTCCTGGAAGCTGTTACCAATTTGCAAGTAGCAGCCTACAAGTTGAGAAGCACAAGAAAACTTTCAGCAATCACACAGAGTTAAGGACACAAAATTGGAGTTCAAGTCTGACCACGATGAGGGCCACATGGTAATCATCTCAGATTTTTGGTCATAGTTCTTGCTTAAGAATTTAGTAATAAAAGAAGGAATAGGCAAAATCAGTTGGAAACCTTGCATCCAATCAACCTAATCTTAGATTGGACAGATATTATCTTTTCCCATTTCCAAGTGAAGGCCAGAAACAGCAATCCTCATGAGAAAAGATGACATCATACAGATCTTAAAATCATCTACAGAATTTTTAAAATAAATAATGGCTGGCATTCAATCAAAATGGACCAAAACCAGAATACAGAAAAAAACAATAAACGATCTACAGGCAATTCCAAGTATTTTTTAACAAGCCAATTTTGTTACATATTAATAAAGCATAAATTCATCCAAAGAGTGCAATCAGTGGTATTCAGTGTAATCACATATTTGTCCATTCATCACCCCATATATTCCCAGAGCACTTTCATTATTCCAATAATAATAATAAAAACAAACAAACCTCATCACCTCTTAATCTCCCTGTGCCTCACCTGCCGTACATAGATGCTATTCTTTTTCCTTCTCTCTAGTATATTTGTATTTATATTTTGTAAAAACAGTCTTAGCTTGCAATATCCCACATATTCATGTTTTATATGAGACTTTATATCTTTTACAATCCCATTTACAGTGTTTAGCTTCCCTTCTAGTAATATACATGACCTTAGACTTTCCCTTTCAACCACTACCATACCTATAAAATAACACGACTAGTTACAAACACCATGATGTACCATCACCATTTCTATTCATTTCCAAAGATTTTCAACAATCTTTTCAACAATTCTGCACAGATTAACAATCAGTTTTCCATTCTCTTCCCTTCTTCTATTTCTCATGATCTATATTCTGATTATTAACTCCGTGAGTTTACACAATATCTTTAGTTAATAATTGCACAATCAAACAGTATTTGTTCTTTTGTGTCTGACTTGCTTCACTCAACATAATGTCCTCCAGGTTTATCCATGTTGTCATATGCTTCACGACTTCATTTCTTCTTACCACTACATAATATTCCATCATGTGTATACACTAAAATTTGTTTATCCATTTATCGGTTGACAGACACCTGTGTTGTTTCCAAATTTTGGCAATTGTGAATAATGCCACTATGAACATAAGAGTGCAGGTGTCTGTTCATGTCTCTGCTATCAGTTCTTCTGGGCATATCCCTAGTAATGATATTGCCAGGTCACATGGAAAGTCTATATTCAACTTCCTTAGAAACTGCTAAACAGTCCTCCACAGTGGCTGTACCATTCTACATTCCCACCAACAGTGAATAAGCGTTCCTGTCTCCTCACAGCCTCTCCAAAATTTAAGTCTTCCAATTTTATAATAGCAGCCAATCTAATAGTTTTGAAATGATATTTTATTGTCCTTTTGATTTTCATTTCCCTAATTGCTAGGGAAGTTGAGCACTTTATGTGTTTCTTCATCATTTGTATTTCTTCTTTGGACAGTAGTCTTTTCTCAAGTCTTTTGCCAATTTTTAATTGGGTAGTTTGTCTTTTTATTTTTGCATTGTATGGTCTCCTTGTATATCATAGATATTAAACCCTTATCTGATATGTGATTGCCAAATATTTTCTTCCATTGAATTGACTGCCTTTTCACCCTTTTGACAAAGTTCTTTGAGGTACAAAAGTGTTGAATTTATGTATTTTTTCTCCTGTTGTTCATGTTTTAGGTGTAAGGTTCAGGAAACTACTGCCTACCACAAGATCTTGGAGATGTTTTTTCTGCATTTTCTTCTAAGAGTTTCATGGTTGTTGATTTTATATTTAAGTCCTTGATCCATTTTGAGTTAATTTTTGTATAAAGTATGAGATAGGGTTATCCAGTTGTCCCAGCACTATTTGTTGTATAGACTGTTCTGGTCCAGCTGGGGGGGCTTTACCGCCTTGTCAAAAATAACTTGACTGTAGATGTGAGGGACTATTCTGAGTTCTTGATTCAATTCCATTGGTTAATGTGTCTGCCTTTTTGCCTGTTCCACGCTGTTTTTTACCACTGTAGCTAGGTATTATACTTTAAAGTCAGAAAGTGCAAGTCTTCGAACTTTGTTTTTATTTTTAAAGAACTTTTTGGCTATTCAGGGGCCCATACCCTTCCAAATAAATTTGATAATTGATCTTTCCACTTCTGCAAAAATGGCTGTTGGGATTTTTATTAGGATTGCATTGAATCTGTAAATCAGTTTGGTAGAATTGACATCTTAACAATATTTAGTCTTCCAATCCATGAACGAACACCAAATGGTCTTCCATTTATTTATGCTTTCTTCCATTTCGTTTAGCAATGGTTCCTAGTTTTCTGAATAGAGGTCCTATATGTCCTTGGTAAAGTGTATTCCTAAATATTTGGTTGTTTTAGCTGCTATTAATATTATAAACAGAATTTTTTTTTCTGATTTCCTCCTCAGATTGCATATCAGTAGTTTGTAGGAACACTTGATTTTGCATATTAATCTTGTGTCCCACCACCTTGCCAACCTGTCAATTAGTTCTAGTAGTTTTGTTGTGGATTTTCAGGATTTTTCTAGATATCAGTTCATATATTTAGTGAATAGCGAAAGTTTTACTTCTTCCTTTCCTATTTGAGTACCTTTCAATTCTTTATCTAGCCTAATTGCTCTAACTAGAACCTCTAGCACAATATTGAATAACAGTTGTGGCAGAGGGTTTCCTTGTCTTGTTCCTGATCTCAGCAGGTAAGCACTCTGTCTTTCACCACTGAGCACTATGCTAGCTGTAGGTTTTTCATATATATACTTTTCCATATTGAGAATACTTCTTTCTATTCCTATGTTTGGACTGTTTTTATCAAGAAAGGGTGCTATATTTTGTCAAATGCCGTCTCTGCATCAACTGAGAGGATCGTGTGATTATTCTTCTTCAGTTTATCACTGTGGTTTATTACATTAATTGATTTTCTTATGTTGAACCATTCTTCCATACCTGGGATAAAACCCCAGGTATATAATTCTTTCAATGTGCTTTTGGATTCTGTTCACAAGTATGTTATTGAGGATTTTTGCACCTATGTTCATTAAAGACACTGGTCTGTAATTTTCTTTTTTTCTTTTCTTTTTAAAATATATGTTTTATTTAAGTGTACTGTTCGTACATGAACATTCATAAACAATAAATGTATAGTAAACGTCATGAACTTATAAAATAACATGCATAACATCATGCAGGGGTCCCATACATCAATCCTTCTACCAACACCTTTCATTCTTGGGAAATATTTGTTACAAACTGTGAAAGAGTATCATCAAAATATTATTACTGGGAAATGGACTTGGCCCAGTGGTTAGGGCATCTGTCTACCACATGGGAGGCCCGCGATTCAAACTCTGGGCCTCCTTGACCCATGTGGAGCTGGCCCATGTGCAGTGTTGATGCACGCAAGGAGTGCCATGCCACGCAGGGGTGTTCCTGCGTAAGGGAGTCCCACGCACAAGGAGTGCGCCCCATAAGGAGAGCTACCCAGTGCAAAAGAAAGTGAAGCCTTCCTAAGAATGGCACCACCCATACAGAGAGCTGACACGACAAGATGACGCAACAAAAAGAAACACAGATTCCCGTGCCGCTCACAACAACAGAGCGGACAAAGAAGACGCAGCAAATAGACACAGAGAACAGACAACTGGGACAGAGGGGTGAGGGGGGAGAGAAATAAATAAATAAATATATAAATAAATAAATCTAAAAAATATATATATTACTACTATCGTCCATATCTTATATTTGATTTATTTTCCCCCAACCTGCCCTATTTTTTTAAAACATATTTTTATTACAGATGTTGTGAATTTACAAAACTATACACATGTGTAGAATTCCCATACAGCCCTTCAGCAACACATCACACTGTGGTGGAATATTTGTTAAAGGCTATAAGGTAATATCATTAGACTATTACCATCAACCATATATACATTTGGCACACTGTTTCCATACCCCCATTATCAACATAGTACAAATATTTGTCATTGATGCAAGAATGTTATAGTATTGCTATTAACCACAGTCCATAGGTCACAGCAATTGTATTTTTCCCATGTTTCTCCACATTCCCACCACCCTGCAATAGTGATATATATCCACTCTAGCTCAGAGAAGGACATTCTTGCATCTGTACCCTTAACCACAATTCTTTTCTACCTCTGGGTTCACTGTGCTATTCAGTCCTTAGATTATTCTCTAGCTTTCTTTCAACTGACATTTACATCCCTAGACTACCCTTTTTAGCTGCAATCCCATTTATAAACCAGCTGCTATTCACTGTAGTGTGTTACCATCAACTCTATCCATTTCCACACTTTTACAGTCAAGTTAATTAAAATTTCCATATACATTAAGCAGCAGTACTTCCTCTCAACCCTTTTCTTATCTAATAACCTATACTCTAGGTTTTAACCCCATGCATTTCATTTGCTGTTCGTGTTTAGTTCATATTAATGAGACCATGCTCTATTTGTCCTTTTGTGTATGGCTAACTTGACTTAGCATAATGTTTTCAAGATTCATCCATGTTATCATATGTGTCCCAATTTCATTTCTTCTTACTACAACATAGTATTTCATTTTATGTATATAACACATTTTGTTTATCCATTCATTGGTTAATGGACACTTGGGTTGTTTCCATTTTTGGCAGTTGTGAATAATGCCACTCTGAATATCAGTGTGTAGATGTTCTTCTTCATGTCATGTCATAGTTTTCTGGATATATTTCTAGTAGAGAAATTGCTGCATCATATTGCAGTTATGTATTTAGCTTCCTGAGGAACCACGAAACCACCAGCTTCCACAGAGGCTGCACTATTTTGCAATCCCATCAACAGTGAGAAAGTGTTCCTGTTTCTCCACATCCTTTCCAGCACTTATTGTTATCTGTTTTTTTAAAATAATGGCCATTCTCTGCAGTGTGAGATGACATCTCATTGTTCTTTTGATTTTCATTTCCCTAATAGATGGTGATATGGAACACTTTTTCATGCACATTTTGGCCATTTGTATTTCTTCTTCAGAGAAACCACTACTTAAATCTTTTGGACATTTTTAAATTGGATTGCTTGCTCTTTTATTGTTTAGTTGCGTAGTCTATTTATATATAAGGGAAATTAAACACTTATCAGATATGCGGTTTCCAAATATCTTCTCCCACTGAGTTGGCTGCCTTTTCACCTTCTTTTATTTTATTTATTTTTTTATTTTAAAATATTTCTTTATGATAGAAGTGGTTTTAAAGAAGAATCATGCATAAAACAAAGGAATCCCATATAAGGCACTATTATTTTTGTGTGTGCATTATTTTGTATCTTTATTTTTTAAACTTATTTTTAATTGTTTTTTTAAAGATGCATAGATTAAAAAAATGCTACATTAAAAAATATAAGAGACTCCCATATACTCCACAGCCCACCCCTCCCCACTCCTCCCGTATCAACAACCTCTTTCATCATTGTGACGCATTCATTGCATTTGGTGAATACATTTTGGAGCACTGCTGAACCACATGGATTATAGTTTACATTGTAATCTACACTCTCTCCCAGTCCATTCAGTGGGTATGGCAGGATATATAGCGTCCAGCATCTGACCCTTTAATATCTTTTAGGACAACTCCAAGTCCAGAAAATGCCCCACATCACATCTCTTCTTCCTTCTCCCTGCCCTCAGCAACTACCTTGGCCACTGTCTCCACATCAATGATACAATTTCTCCCATTGCTAGAGTCACAATAGTTCTATAGTAGAATACCAATAAGTCCACTCTGATCCATATTTTATTCCTCAATCCTGTGGACCCTGGGATGGTGATGTCCACTCCACCTCTAAATTGAGAGGGGGTTTAGATCCCACATGACTAATGGATGCGATTCTCCTGCTTGCAGTTATAGGCACTCTCCATTCCCTGGTGTGGTGGTTGACCATTTTCACCTCCCTGTTAACTGATCTGGGTAAGTCCAATGAACATGGGAGTAGGATTTGAAACTCTGCTGAGGCTCAGGGCCCAGCTGGCACATGGCCAGTCCAGATACTCAATTCTCCTGAGTGTACACCAACCCCAGTACCAACCACAGGTTCAGTAGAAGTGACAGAAGAGGCATGTGTAGAAAGGTCACATCTGAGTCCAACTCCATCACACTCAGCAGCACCAATTCCAAAGTAAAGCCCATTGACAAGGTGCTGAAATCAAGAGCCATCTGCCATGACTGTAGAACATGTGTGTCTCCATAGCTCTCAGGAGCATCAGTTCCTGGGGTTGTACCTACTTTGGCAAGACACTATGATTAATACTTTACATTGATTTGGAATATTTATTACAATTGATAAAAACACATTTTTGTAACTATAGTATTAACTATAACTCATGATTTAATATAGGATTCACTGTATACAACAATTCCATTGAAATTCTTCAAATTTTTATTCTGTTACCATATATACAATTTAATATTTCCAGTTTTAACCATACTTAGTTATATGTCGGTGCTGTTTATTACATTCACTATGTTGTGCTATCATGATCCCATACATTGCCAAAACATTTCCAACATTCTATATAGAAACCCTGTAATATAAAAAGCCTTAAATTCCCATTTCTTACCCCCATCCCAGGGTAACTTCTTTTCTAGTTCTCACTGTATGTGTTTGCCAATTTTAATTATTTCACAAAAGTGAGATCATATAATATTTGTTCTTTTCTGTCTTGATTATTTAACTGTACATAATGTCGTCAATATTTATACATGTTGTCCCGTGTACCAAGACTTCATTCCATTTAATGCCTGAAAAATATTCAGTTATCTGTATATGCCATATTTCTTTTATCTAATCATCAGTTGATGGAAAATTGGATTGCTTACATCTTTTGGCAAATGTTAATAATACTAAGAACATCAGTGTGCAAATAATGATTTGGATTCCTGCTTAAAACAATTGTGGTTATGTACCCAAGAGTGGTACATATTGTAATTCCATTCTTCGTTGCTTTTTTCAAACATACTAAGATTACTTAAATGCTACACCAAGAAATATAGGGGATTCCCATATGCCCCTCTCCCCACATCCTCCATGTTCCCCACATCAACAATATCCTTCATTAGTGGGGCACATTCTTCAAGATTGATAACCACATTCTGGAGCATTGCCACCAAGCATGGACCATAGTCCATACTGTAGTTTACACTCTATCCCACACAATTCTTCAGGTCATGGTAATATATAATGGCCTGTATCTGTTATTGCAATGACATTCAGGACAACTCAAGTCCTGAAAATGCCCCTGTATTACATCTGTCTTTCCCTCTCCCTACCCTCAGAACCTCTAGTGGCCACAACCTCCACATCAATGATATAATTTCTTCCACTGGAAGAATCACAATAAGCCTATAGTAGAATACCAGTAAGTTTACTTTAGTACATAGTTCATTCCCCAATCCTGAAGATTCTGGGATGGTGATGCCCACTCTTCCTCTAATTGAGAGGGGGCTTCAATCCCACATGGTTGATGGTTGGGGCTTTCTTGCTTGAAGTTGTAGAGTCTTTTGGTTCCTTGGTATGGTGGTTGTCCATCATCGCCTCCTTAGAGTTGTCCTGGGTTAGTCCAATGAACTGGAGAGTAGGTTTTGCAACTCAGATGAGATTCAGGGGCCAGCTGCCACATGGACTGCCCAAAGATTTCAGTCTCTTAGATGTACACTTACCAACTCTAGTGCTAATTATAGATTCAAATAGAAAAGACAGTAGAATCATTTGTAGGAAAACCACAATGAGTCCAACTCTGGCACACTGGGGAGCATAAAAACCAAAGTAGGGCCCACTGGCAAGGCACCAAATTCCTGAGCTATCTGCCCTGACTATAGTGTCTGGATGTCTCTAAAGCTCTAGGAAGCCTGCTATTTAGGGTGGTATCTACTTTGGCTGTCAATGAGATTCTGTTGAGATGTGCATAAGCATAACCTCTGGAATGACCTCCTGATTCACTTTGAAGTCTCTTAGCCATATAAACTCATTTGTCTTTGTCTCTTTCCCCTTTGGCCAAGGACTTTTTCCAGTTGCATTGCTAGTTTGTGCTTGGTAGTAATTCCTCATTGCCAGGGAGGTTCATATCCAAGAGTCAAGTCCCACACTGGAAGGAAATTATTGCTTTTATATGTAGAGTTTGTCTTAGATAGAAAGATGGCATTTTGAGCAAAAAGGAGGCTCTCAGGAGGTACCTCTTTGGCACTTTATAATACTGGGCTAAGTTTTAATTTCAAGAGTAATGGTTCATAAGCACATTCATCAATATCAAGTGCCTGTCAATGGACCATCCTCATTCACTAGTCATTGCCCTATAATTGGAGGATTCTTAGCTGCTCCATTAGAGAATGTGGCAGTGCTCTCCAGAATGGGACTTTAATATTCTTTCAGTTTTATGTGAATCTCCACCCATTATGACAATGCCTTATGAACATTTGAACATATTTATATGCCTTATATGTATGCCCACATGAACGTTTTCCCATGTGTCCCCCATCACTAACACTCACATCAAAGATCTTCCCCTGCCACAGTTGTAACCCTTCTGTAATTCAAAACTTTTTCAAAAATGAAGCCAATAAAACAGCCAAATACAATTAATAAGAAAATGAACTAATAATGATAGTTTTAAAAATAAGAAAACATATTAAAAATTGAATAAACAAATAAATTTGGAATAATAAAATAATGAAAAATATTTAAATTATTTTTGACATTTTGGCTTTCATCACTGTAATATCTGTTGTCCTGTATGTACAGTGGCTTTTTATTCCGTATATTTCCCCCAGTGTCTTACTTTTTTCATTTTGTTTTCAAAGAAGTTTTAGGTTACAGAAAAGTCATGTACAGAATACAGGGGACTCCCATTACCCAGCATCCTCACCCTTTTCCCCCTTCCCCTATTAATAACATTTTGTATGTGAATGGTACATTTGTTACAATTGGTATACAAATATTGAAATATAGCTTCTAGTCATGGTCAATGGCTTACTTTATGGTTTACATTTGGGACCATACACTTTTATAAATTTTGATGATATTTAATATGGCCTGTATCCATTATTGTAAGTTCGTATAGAACACTTCCATCACTGCCAAAATACCCCCTGTTCCATCTATTCTATTCCTCCCTCCCCCTTCCCTTGGGACCTATGGCAATGACTAGGCTTTACTTCTTCATCAATATCAAGTGCCTGTCAATGGACCATCTCCCTTCAGTAGTCATTGCCCCTATAATTCATAGTTACTTGCATCAACACTGAGGGCTTGACAGACTGGTCTGTCCTCCCTTATTAGGCAACACCCATGCTCTCAATTTGAAAACATAGTGAGCTTCACCAGGGTGGTAGCCCAACACCTTCCCACTCATTATGTGGATCTCCACCCACTGATAAAACATGTTATGACAAGATGAACAATCACACACTCCCTAGAAGCCTGCCCCAGGTATGCCCTCTCCTGAATGGTTCCCACATCCTATACCCTAAACCAGTAATCCTCCCTTTTCATATTGCCAAAAGAGCATTCCCAACATTGTAGTTTCAACTGCACCAATTCTGTGTTCACCCGCTCCCTCCCCCAACCCTTTTTCACAGCCTCCTCAAAAATCGCTTAGCCATAGATGAGAAGGTCTGTTCCTGAACCATCAATTCAGTCCATTGGTCTATATGTCTATATTTATGCCAATACCATACTGTTTTTACCACTGTAACTAGGTAATATGATTTAAAGTCTAGAAGTGAGTGTCCTCCAACTTCACTTTTCTTTTTTAAGATGATTCTGATATTTGGGGCCTCTACCCTTCCAGATAAATTTGATAATTGTGTTTTCCATTTGTTTTTAAAAATGCTTGTGGAATTATTATTGGGATTGCATTGAATCTGTATATCAATTTGGGTAATATTGAAATCTAAATAGTATTTAGTCTTCCAGTCCATGAGCATGGAATGGTCTTCCAGTTATTTAGGTCTTTTTAAATTTCTTTTAGAAATGTATGTTAGTTTTCTGAATGCAAGTGCTTTACATCTTTGGTTAAGTTTATTCCTAAATATTTGATTGTTTTGGTTACTATTATAAATGGAATTTTTTTCCTGACTTTCTCCTCAGGATGCACATTGCAATTGTATAGAAACACCATAGATTTTTGCAGATTTATCTTATATCCTGACACTTTACTGAAATCTTTATTAGCTCTAGCAGCTTTGTTGTAGATTTTTCAGGACTTTCTATGTATAGGATCATATCATCTGTGAATAGTGAAGGTTTTACTTCTTCCTTTCTGATTTGGATGACTTTTTTTTTTTTCTTGCCTGATTGCTCTAGCTAAAACTTCTAGCACTATATTGAACAACAATAGTGACAGTAGGCATCCTTGTCTTATCTCTTATCTCAACAGGAAAGTTTTTAGTCTTTCACCACTGAGTACAATATTAGCTGTGGGTTTTCATATATGGTCTTTATCATGATGACAAAGTTTCCCTCAGTTCCTATATTTTGTAGTATTTTTATCAAGAAATGATGCTGTATTTTGTCAAAATACCTTTTCTGCATCAATCAATAAGATAATGTTATTTTTCTTCTTTGATTTATTAATGTGGTGTATTATGCTGATTGATTTTCTTGTGTTGAACCACACTTGCATGCCTGGTATAAAACCCATTTGATCCTGATGAATAATTCCTTTAATGTGTCCTTGGATTCAGTTAGCAAGTATTTTATTGAGATTTTTCTGTCAATATTCACTAGGGAAATGGGTCTGTACTTTCCTTTTTCTGTACTATCTTTATCTGACTTTGATATAGGATGATATTGGCTTCATGGAATGAGTTTGGTAGTGCCCTCTCTGTTCAACTTTTTGGAAGATCTTGAGTAAGATTGATATTAAATCTTCTTTGAATGCTTGGTAGAACTCACCTTTGAAACTGTCTGGTCCTGGGCTTTTCATGTTGGATGATTTTCATGTTTGATGATTGTTTCAATCTCTTGTGATTGGTCTGTCACAGTCTTCTATTTCTTCTAGGTTCAGTGTAGGTTGTTTGTATGTTCCTAGGAATTTTTCCATTTCATCTACACTATCTAGTTGTTGGCATAAAGTTGTTTATAGTATCCTCTTATGAACTCTCTAATTTCTGTGGGGTCAGTAGTAATGTTCCCATTTTCATTTTTTATCTCATTTATTGCATCTTCTCTCTTTTTTTCTTCATCAGTCTAGCTAAGAGATTGTTGATTTTGGTAATCTTCTCAAAGAAGCAACTTTTATTTTTTTGTCAATTCTTTCTCTTGTTTTCTTACTTTTTTGTTCTTAATTTCATTTATTTCTGCTCTGGTCTTTGTTATTTCATTCCTACTACTTGTTTTGGGATCAGTATGCCTTTCTTTTTCTAGTTCCTACAGCTGTGTAGATAGGTCATTTCTACATTTCTACATTTTAGCTCTTTCTTCATTTTTAATGTAAGTATTTATGACAATAAATTTCCCTCTCAGAAATGGCTTTCCTGCATCTCATAGGTTCTGCTATGTTTTGTTCTCATTGTCATTCACATTGAGATATTTATTTATTTTTCTTGAAATTTCTTCTTTGACCCACTGATTATTTAAGAGTGCATTGTTTAACCTCCATATACATGGGGATTTTCCCTTTTCCTTCCTATTGTTGATTTTCATCTTTATTCCATTATGATCAGAAAAAGTGTTTTATATAATTTTGATCTTTTTGAATTTATTGAGATCTGTTTTGTGACCCAACATATGGTCTATCCTGGAGTAAGGTCCATGGGCACTTGAAAAGAATGTATATCCTGCTGTTTTAGGGTGCAATATTTTGTATATATCTATTAGATTTAGTCCATTTATCATATTATTCAAACTCTCTGTTTCTTTATTGGTCCTCTGACCAGATGTTCTATCCAATGCTGAGAGTGGTATAATGAAATCTCCAAGTATTATTGTAGATATATCTATTTCTCCCTTCAGTTTTGCCTGTGTTTGCCTCATGTATCTTGGAGTATCCTGATCAGGTGCATATACATGTATGGTAGCTATTTATTCATGGTGAATCATCCCTTTTATTAATATGTAATTTCCTTCCTTGTCTCTAATTACTATTTTGCTTTTAAAGTCTATTTCACCCAATATAAGTATAGCTATCCCAACTTTTGTTGTTGTTGTTGTTATTGTATGTATGGAATATCATTTTCTTCCAACCTTTCACTTTCAAACTATTGGTATCCTTGGGTCTAAGATGAGTCTCTTGCAGAAAGGATATACATGGTTCATATTTTCTTATCCATTCTACTAGTCTGTGTCTTTTGACTGGGTGAGTTTAATCCATGAACATTCAATGTTATTACTGTAAAGGCAGTTCTTATTTCATCCATTTTAACCTTTGAGTTTTATTTGTCATTTCATTTTCACCACCCTTTCATCATTTTTAGTTACTGTTATTGATACAACTACCATTTCTTGGCTTTCTTCCAAGCCTCTCTCTCCTCTATTTTCTTCTCAGAATGTAACACTCCCTTTAGTATTTCCTCCAAATTCCATCTTTTCTATAAACTCTCTCAATTTCTGTTTATCTGTGACTATTCTAAACTCACTTTCATTTTTGAAAAATAATCTTGTTAGATATAAAATTCAGTTTTTCTCTTGCAGTATCTTGAATATATCATACTACTGCCTTCTTGTCTCCATGGTTTCTGATGAGAAATTGGCACTTAATCTTATTGGATAGCCCTTATATGTTATGCATTGCTTTTCTCTTGCTGCTTTTAGAATTCTTTCTTTGTCTTTGGCATTTGACATTCTGATTAGTATGTGTCCTGAGTTGGTCTATTCAAATATATTCAGAAGGGAGTATGATGTGCTTCCTGGACTCAGATATCTATATCCTTCAATAGGGTTGGGAAATTTTCTAACATTATTTCTTCAAATATTCTTTCTATCCCCTTTCCCTTCTCTTCTTTTTATGGGACACTCATGACACATAGGTTTGCAAATTTCTTGCTTTCATTTAGTTCCCTGAGACACTGTTCAATTTTTTTCCATTTTTTTCTTCATCTGTTCTTCTGTAGGTTCACTTTCAGAAGCCATGCCTCAAGTTCACTGATCCTATATTCTACCTGCTAAAATCTGCTCTTATATGCCTCCAGTGTATTTTTTATTTCATTTATTGCATTTTCACAAGATCTGCCATTTTTTCTATGTACATTTTCAAATTTTTATTTGTGCTCACCCAGTGTCTTCCTAATATCCTTAATCTCCTTTGTCATCTCATTGAATTTATTAAGGAAATTTGCTTGAACATTTATGATTAGCTGTCTCAACTCCTTTATGCCATCTGCAGGCTTATCTTGTTCCTTTAACTGAGCCATATCTTCCTGTTTCTTGGAATGAATTCAATTTTTTGTTGGTGTCTTCACATCTGGCTTAATAGATGTATTTATTCTGGTTGCAGTTTCTCCCTTTAGTCTAGGACTTTCTTGCCTTTTCTCCCTTGCTGGTTGTGTAGTAGGAGCCAAGGACATAGTTAGTGCCATAAGCTATGGAGGCTGAACCGGCCCACATTGCCCCAGGAATTGGTAAAGCTTCTCCTGCCTTTCTCCTCTGCCAAGGGTAGGAACAGAGCTGCAGCCATGTGTAATAATCCAAATTGTGTAGGCCAAGACTGTCTGTAGTTTACCAGAGAGAATGATGAAGCTTCACACCCTTTCTTCCCTACTTTCGGTGGGGATGGAGCTGCAGTTGTGGACAGAAATCTGCATCATTTGGGTTCAAAATGACCACAGTTGCCCAGGTAAAATCACATAGCACTGGCCCCAGTCCCTTCTGAAGGTGGGGATTGACCCTCTGCAGTGCCCTACAATCTAATCTGTGTGGGCCAAATACTCCTGCAGTTGCCCTGAGAGGCTGAGTGGGTACCGATCTTCTCAAAGAACCAACTTTTGGTTTTGTTGATTCTATTACTCTTTTCTTCAAAGTTTCATTTTTTCCTGCCTTAATCTTTACTATTTCTTTCCTTCATCTTGGTTTCAGACTAGTTTGCTGTTCTTTTTCTAGTTCCTTCAGGTGTGCAGTTAGATCTTCAAGTTTAGCTCTTTCTTATTTTTTAATGTAAGCATTGACAGCTATATATTTCACTTTCAGCACTGCCTTTCCATTGTCCCATAGGTTTTGATATGTTGTGTTCTCATTTTCATTCATCTCAAGATACTCTCTCAATTTTCATGCAACTCTTTCCTTGATCCACTGACTTAAACTGTGTTTTTAATCTCATGTTTTTATGAATTTTCTCTTTTTCCAACATTATTGATTTCCAGTTTCATTCCATTATGATCAGAGGAAGTGTTTTGTATAATTTCAATCTTCTTATATTTATTGAGACTTGTCCTTTGACCCAACATATGATCAGTCTTTAAGAAGCATCTGTGAACTCTTGAAAAGAAAGTATATCCTACTATTTGGGGGTGCAATTCTCTACAGATGTCTGTTAGTCATTCATCATATCTTTCAATTTCCTCTTTTTTTATCTTCTGTCCAAATTTCCTATCCAATACTGTGAGTGGTGGATTGAGGTCTCCAACTATTATTGTAAAGACATCTATTTCTCCCTTCAGTTTTACCCATGTGAGTTTCATGTATCTTGAGGCACACATGTTAGGTGCATAAATATTTAGTCTAGTTATTTCTTCTTGGTAAATTTCCCCTTTTATTAATATATAATGACCTTCTTCATTCCTTATAACAGTTTTCCATTTGAAATATATTTTGTCCAGTATTATTAGTTCAGTATTGCTACTCCAGTTCTTTTCTGGTACTATTTTCATGGAATAACTTCTTCCATCCTTTCACTTTTAATGTGGTTCTGTCCTTACATCTGAGGTGGGTCTCTTGTAGACAACATGTAGAATGCTTATTTTCTTTTTATCCATTTCCTATCATCTATGTCTTTTGTTTGGGGAGTTCAATCCATTAACATTCAATGTTATAACTGTAAAGGCATTAATTACTTCATCCATTTTGTCCTTTGGCTTTCTGTTGTCATATTGCTCTATTGTCTGCCTTCTTATCCTTTAGTTTAACCTTCCTAATAATCTTCATTTCTAAACTCTTCTCTTTATCTTTAACCCTTGTTTTTCTCCTTTCATACTGCAGTACTCCCTTTAGTAACTCTTTTAATTCTAGTCTTCTGGTAACATATTCTATCAATTTTTGTTTGTCTGTGAAGAAGTTTAATTCATCTCCATTTTTGAAGAACAGCTTTGCCAAGAACAGAATTCTTGGCTGGCAGTTTTTCTCTTTCAGCACTTTAAATACATCATCCTACTTTCCACTCTCTTCCATGGTTTCTGATGAGAGGTTGGCACTTAATCTTATTGAGTTTGAGTTTCCCTTATATTTGATGCTTTGCTTTTCTCTTGCTGCTTTCAGTCTCCTCTCTTTATCTCTGATACTTGTCATTCTGAATAGCAGCTTCTCAGGGTAGTTCTATTCAGATTTATTCTGTTTGGGGTGCATTGTCCTTCTTGGATATTGATATTTATATCTTACATAAAGGTTGGGAAGTTTCAGTTATTATTTCCTCAAATATTCTTTCTGCCCCTTTTTCATTCTTTTCTCCTTTTGATACACCAATAAACAAATTGTGTGTATTTCCTTTTGTCATTCTGTTCCATTTCTTCCATTCTCTTACTTTTCTGTTCTTCTGTCATTTCCTGTTCAGATGTTCTGCCTTCAAAATCACTAATTCTGTCTTCAAGCAATTAAAATGTGCTCTTATGTGCCTCTAATGTATTTTCAGTCTCATCCATCCTGTCTTCATTCTCATAAGGTCTATTTCTTTTCTTTGCAGATTTTCATATGTTCTTTCTGCTTACCTAGTGTCTTATTATGCTTTATATTTTGTCATATTTCACTTAAATCCTTTGAAATTATTTAGGAGAGTTGTGTGATTATCATTGATTAATGGTCTTAAATCCTATATCTCTTCAGGATATTTGATTAGTTCTTTTGGCTGGACCATCTTTCCTGTTTCTTAGTATGGCTTATAATTTTTTTTTTTTTCTGATGTCTAGGCATCTGAATATGTTGGTGAATTTACTCTGATGGCCAGTTTCTCTCTTGCATATTTTTTTTTCACAGCTCTTCTTTGATATTTGGCTCAACTTATTCTACATCTCTAAAATTTCCCAGCATAAATTATGAAAATAGACCCAGAGACTCACTAATAGGGTTTAAATTTTCTCTCAGGGGAAGGGTACAGAGAGCTCCAGAACAGATTTTGTCCATGCAATTTCCAGACCAGCCAACAGGTGGCACTCATCAGTGCACCTTTCTGTGCAGGTGTTTCAGTCTGGGCTTTCCTCTCAAGTTGAATCTCAGAGCAAAGATTCAAAGCAGGCTCTGCTGGCCAAATACACTGAAGAAAACATCCTGACTCTCCATCCCTTTTCTCTTAAAATAGCTAACAGGGAAGAAGATGCCTGTTCCCTTCTCAGCCAGCTGCAGTGAACCAGTGTTTTTACCCCAGCTTAATATCTTGGGGGTTGGAGAGGGAAACCCTTCTTGGCTGTTACTGCAGCTTGGTAACTCACAGCTGTTGTTTTGGCTTCATTGTCTCTCTGTCCTTCCTCACCCCCCTGGGAGTTGTGTAGCACTGTCCTGGTGTGCTGACCCCAAAATACTTCCCTTGGATGGTTTTTAGCTCTTTGTTGTTTTTGTGAGAGCATTGAACTCTTTCTGTTAGTCTGAAACCATATCCCCACAATTCTCCAGAAGTTGTTTTCATGAAACAATGGCCTTAAAATTTATATGACTTATATATTGAAAAATATAAAGGATGTGTTCGAATATTTTAGTCAAGAACTGGAATCTTTAAAAAAGAAGAGACTAAATAAAAGTTGGATTACTGAATTGAATTATGTATCAACAGTAAAGAGCTACACTAAAATATAAGCAACAAAATATGTGGAAAATACAGAAAAGAGCATAAAGAACATATGAGATACACATTATGTATCTTACCCACATAAGTGAAGTTTTAGAACAAAAGTTGAAATAATGGGTGTGGCAGTTTGAGACTATATATTAATCCCAAAAAGAGAAAGATTAATTTTGCAAACTAATCAATTCCTCTGGGTGTGAAACCCAGTGATTGTTTTAAATTCAAAGGTTTTAAGTTTATGTGATAAAATCAATTTAGGACTTTTGAATAGACCACATTAGTAGGATATGACACAGATTCAGTTCCTGCTCCCTTGATGGGATGATATGAATGGGCACTCCCTCAAGAAGACAAAAGAAGTTAGGAGAGAACTTTGTCAGTTTTGATACTGGAGCCACAAGAGGAGATATGAGCCATTCACCTGATAGTTTGCAGCTGAAGAGAACAGAGCAGCTGAGCAGCTGAGAAGGCCCTGAAAGAAATAAGGTCTATGCCAGATACTGATAGAGAAAGTATTAAGAGACAAGGGAGAGATTGCCTGCCCTCTTGCTTCAAAACATGGCAGCTAACTCTGATGAAAAATTACCTCTTAAGGAACCTTGAGTTGGAATTTCCAAAACTGTGAGACTGTAAGCTTTTACCCCAAATAAATATCCTTTTTAAAAGGTAACAGTTTTCTTGCACTTTTCATCGGCACCTCTTTGGCAGACTAAAGCAATGGGGCATAAATAACATTTGAAGAATAACTGGCTTTGAAAGACATTTAACATAAACCACATATCTCAGATAGAATAAATACAAAGAAATACACCTAGGGACATGATAGTAAAGCTGATGAAAGCTAAAGGAAAGATAAAATCTCAAAAGTAGACAGAAGGAAAAAAAGAAACTACAAGGAACAAAAATAAATCTGACAAATGAATTCTCAAGAGAAACAGTGTAACCGGGAAGACAAAGGAATAACATCTTTAGTAGTGCAATAGTGTTTATGGAGTATTTGTAAATAATTTTTTAAATTAATAAAATGTTCTTTGGAAATGCAAATGTGACCTCCTTCTAAGTCGGATTGAGAAGTGGTTGAGAATCAGAACCCAAGGGTCAACAATGTGATAGCCAGGCCCTGAGCCTCAACAGACTCCAGCACCTACAATCTGATTTATTGGACTCACCACACTCAGCTAAGATGGAGTTGAAGAAGGACAACCACCACACCATGGAGCCTAGAGTGATTACAACTGAAAGTGGGAGGATTGCATCCAGCATCCAGGTGGAATCTGAGCCTCCTCTTGACATAGAGGTGCAATGGACTCAACCAATCCAATGTCCACATAGAAAAGGTGGCATTGGATTGGGAAAAGTAGACATGGACGCTGATGGGTATGGGGAAAGGCAGGAAGAGATGAGAGGTGGAGGCGTCTTTGGGACATGGAGCTGCCCTGGATGGTGCTTCAGGGGCAATCACCGGACATTGTAAATCCTCACAGGGCCCACTGGATGGAATGGGGGAGAGTATGGGCCATGATGTGGACCATTGACCATGAGGTGCAGAGGTGCCCAAAGATGTACTTACCAAATGCAATGGATGTGTCATGATGATGGGAATGAGTGTTGCTGGGGGGGAGTGGGGGGGGGGTGGGGTTGAATGGGACCTCATATATATATTTTTTAATGTAATATTATTACAAAGTCAATAAAAAAAAAAAAAGAACCCAAGGGTCACAACCAGGTAGCAATTTTGCCCCTCAAATGAGTTACTTCCAAGTGTCACATTTGGACAAGGAAGGGGACACAGGTAGTTCATGGCCCTTCATCTTATATAATTCTGCTCAGCTTTTCCCCATGTGCAGCCTCTTGTTCATTTTCTTACTGTGCTGGAAAGACTTGTGACATCTGTATCAGACAGGGTTATCCAGGAAAACAGAACCAATAGGATAGAGAGAGAGAAAGGGAGATCCTTATATAAAGAAAGAGATTTGTTTTAGTTTATTGACATGTTATTGTGGGGGCTGGCAAGTCTGAAATTCAGCAAGTTTGAGATTCAGATAGGAGCAAATGTATTCTTCAAGCAGAATTTCTTCTTACTCAGAGAAACCTCAACTTTTGCTCTAAAGTCCTTCAAATGATCGGAAGAGGTCCACCTACCTTGTCAATAATTTTTACTTAAAAATCATCTGATTGTAGATGTTAATCACATCTACAAGACATTTTCAGAGCAATACCTGGATTAGTGTTTGATTACATAAATGGGTACAAAAATTATGTAAGAATAAATGACAAAAATAAAGAATCTAAATGCAATTCTGTATTTCTAGGGCAAGTGAAGCAAAAAAAAAAAAACGCAGGAAGACTGTAGAGCACCATAAAACATAAAAATGTAGGTATATTTAAATGCATATGTGATGCATAAAACAAAAACAATAATACTTTATCTAATTTAAAATAGATGTATAATTAGAAATGTTACAATAATGCAAAATGGAAGATATGTCAATGATTTAAAGTGTTAAATATCTACACTTTCTAAGTGGTTACAAATTATACAGTTTGGGGTAATTTGCTATACAGCAAAAGCAATAACTGAGAAAAAGAAAAAGACAAATTTGACAATAATCTGTACATATAGAATACTGCACTCAACACAATGATATCACATTGTTTTCAAGTACATGTAAGATATTTTTCAAAATTTATTATATACTGGGCCATTAAAAAAGGCAAAGCAATTTTATTAATGTATGTTCTCTGAGCAAATTTACGAATTAAGTTTTTAAAAGTTGGATAAAGAAAAGATCACTATAGAATTCCCAATGACCTAAAAATAAAGTAATAAATTTCTAAATAATTTAAAGGTTAAAGTAGAAATCATGATGGAAATAATTTGTACTGAAGTATCATGAAATTATGACACAATAGACTTCTAGGATATAGCTAAGGGATTTTTTAGAGGAAATTGACATCTTTTAATGCACATTTCTAAAAAGAATGAATTGCTATTTAGTCTTACATAGTTTTGAAAAGATGGGTTCAAGATTCTACCTTTCATATCAAGAAGTTGAGAAGAGCAAATCAAATATAAAGAAGGTAAAGAAAATATCAAATAGTCTTAGGAATAATAATATAGAAAATAAATGTATAACGTGAAAAAAGTGATGAAGACAAAATTGGTTCTTTGAAAAATTAATCAAATCCTAATATGTATGATAGCAAGGAAGTAAAATAAGGAGAAGGAAGAAAAGGTAGGTGGGTGAGAAAAAAAAATACCAATAACCTGAATGAAAGGGGGTCAGGACTACAGAACCAACAGATATTAATAATACATTAGGCGACACAGCCCCGCAGTGGTAGAGCCCAATGGCCGCTCAGAGCCTGCACCTCTGAGCCCCCAGCCTGAGCCTGTGGCACTATGTGTGCGCAGCCACACACCCTGTCCTTTGCCTGGCCAGAGGGGTCTGCCACTTCACAAAGTCACCCAGAGGCTGCTGAAATAGTAATGCCTGAGAATGTCAGCACTGAGAAAGGAACTACGTTTGGATTTGGCTGCATTCAGAAAGAAGGAAATTAGAGTCCTCATTTGCAATCACAAGTTGGGCAGGAGAAGCAACCCTGGGAACAATTCCACAGACACAAGTTGCATCACTTGTTCCTTCAAGGAGTGTGGATTTGGAAAATGAAGCAGCTGCAGTATAAATCAAGGCTTTGGTGAAAGAATTACAAAATGATGTTCATGTGATAAGGTGAAAAATTAAAGAGCTTAAAAGAATACAGAGAAAGAGGATCACTTATAAATCTCTATTTATAGACCCCAGACCTTGTCACTTCCTTCCTGGATATTTCACAGTCAGACCTAGAGGAAATATTGAACACAAGAGAATGAAGTGGAGGCAGAAAGGGCAAAGATACTGAAAATGACAAGGAGTGGTGGTTATACATTCAGAAACTTCTTAAAGGAAAGGGCTTGAAAAGATGGAAAACTTCTCAGCTTCTGAGAAACCCTGCAATGAGCAGTAGAAAGCAACAACAATGGCCTAGAGGTTTAATCAACTCATGCTGAATAACAGCATATCCTAAATCTCTGTGGTCAGTTTTTTCAGGGCCTTGCTTTTAGTCCACTATATGGGAAATGTTATATTTCTAGCTTGAAATATTTCATGTATAATATGATTTCTGCAAGAGACCACTGAAGAATAAAGATGTGTGAGTGGTTACACATATGAAGTGTAAGACTAAGTATTGGAAAGAAGCTGTCTCCCCCAAAAGTAACCAATGCAATCCCGATAAAAACCAAAGCAAATTTTTTTAAATTGTTAATATGATTCAGAAATTTATACGAAAATACAAAGAGTAAAGAATTACTAAGACCATCTTAAATGAAACAAGTTTTTAAATCTATATTAGCAAGTCCTAAGCTTTATTACAATGCTTTAATATGAAGAAAGTATGGATTTTGGCACAAGGAAAATGAGATAGATCAAAGGGAGAGAATAAGGTATGTAAAAACAGACTAACATACGCACACACTTGGCTTTTTTATAACTGTCGTGTTGCAAAGCAGTAGTAAATGATGTCCTCTGCCATAAATATGTTGGATAAATTGTATATCCTATGTAATACTCAGTGTGTCTTTCTCCCGTATTAAATCATACACAATTATTAATGCATAGCCTGGGAATAAAAGTGAAAAATGAAGCTATAACCTTTTAGTAGATAACAGAGAAAATATTTTCTTTACTATAGCATAAACAAATATTTCTTAAACAGGATCAAAAAAGAATAAAATTAGAAGCTACAAATTAAAAGAAGTTATTTTTAATACATTTATTTGGCAAATGATTTTGTTCAAAATAAATAAATTCTGACAATTCAATAAGTAAAAAAACACTGAAATTGAAAAATTTGGAGAAAACACAAACAAGCATAAAAGAGGAAATTCAAAAAATGTAAATACTACTTAGAATCTGGCATCAGGGAAATGCAGCCTAAAACTTCAACATGATACCATCACAAGTTCACCAGAATGGCTAAAAGTTGAAAAAAAAATTTAATAAAAATAAATTACAATAGCAAGTATAGGAAAAGAATGCAGAGAATTGGAATTCAACGTCTCTTCTGTGAAAGTACAAATTGATAAAATGCCTTTGAAAAACATTTTGCAAAGATCTATGAAAACCAAGCATCATATACATAATAATTTCTACTCCATAGATTATACCCAAAAAGAATGAATTCATATGTGCCCTAAAATGCATTTTTAAAAAAATCTGCTGTAGGAATATACATACTAGCCCCTAACTGGAAATACTCCAAATGTCCATCAACAACAGACAAGCAAAATATAATATGATAGGTGAAAAAAAATAGAATATTGTACATAATAATAAAAACAACTATTACAGTCAACAATTTTTAACATTGAGTGTGTATATGCTGTAAAACTCTATATTCCATTTTACTATTAATGGAACCTGGCAATATATTGGGCTTCACTTTTCAGGAAGTTTTGGATCACAGAGAGGTTCAACAATTGTAGGGGAGGAATACTGGTGTGGGATGTTATTGACAGGGGACACATGGTTGGCAGGGAGTTCTACAGGGTATATATCCAGGGTACATAAAAATGTTTGGATATTTTCAAAGTGGATACAATTAAAAACAACAACTGAGGTAGTGCTGAGTTCCTAGCCAGGGGAGCTCTATCACAGTCCCTAAAGGAACAGCAACAATCCCCCAAGTGCAATGGCAAAGACCAAAAAAGAATGAAGGTCCAACAATGAGCCCTTGATACTAATGACTATGCTTGTGAGCCTCTACACCTGAAAGAAGAACAATGCTTAGAGTTGCAGGATGCTTAAGAGTTACCTCCTGAGAGCCTCTGTGTTGCTCAAATGTGGCCAGTCTTGAAGCAAAACTCAGCACGTAAATGTATTGCCTTCCCCCAGCATGGGATATGACTCCCAGGGATGAGCCTCCCTGGCACTGAGAGATTACTACCAAGTACCAGCTGATGATGTAACTAGAAAATGACCTTGAATAAAAGGGTCAGCTCGGACCAGCAGAATATCTCAATCTACATATAATATCAGGAGTTGCTTTTTGACCTGAATAAAAGGGGAAAATGGAAAGGACAAATGAGTTTATACGGCTATGAGTCTCCAAAAAGAGCCAGGAGGTTATCAGAGGGGTTGCCCTTGTGCACACCTCAGCAAAATCCCAGAGACAGATAAAGTAGATACAACCCCAAGTATGGGTTCTTCTGAGGGCTACAGAGACCGACAGGTTTTATGGTCATGGCAGATGGAGTTCAGTGCCATGTCAGTTGGCCCTACTTTGGAGTTTGTGTTTCTGTGTGATGGAGCTGGACTCAGATGTGATTGTGCACAAGCCTCTCCTGTTACTTTTATCAGAACTGTAGTTGGTGCTAAGATTTACTGTATACCCAGGGGACCTGAATCTCTGAACTGATCATGTGATGGTCAGGCCCTGAGCCTCAACAGACTTCAGCTCCTACACTCTGGTGTATTGGACTTACCCCACTCAGCTAACATGGAGGTGAAGAAGGTCAACCACCAAACCGGGGAGCCAAGACTGCCTACAACTGAAAGCAGGAGGGAGGATTGCATCCAGCATCCATGTAGAATCTAAGCCCCCTCTTGATATAGATGTGGAGTGGACACAACCATTCCAAGGTCCACAGGATGGAGAAATAGAGTATGGATTAGAGTGGACTTACTGATATTCTATTCATGAACTATTGTGATTAGTAATCGAAGAAAATGTGGCATTGATGTGGAGAAAGTGCCCATGGTGGCTGCTGGGGCTAGGAAGTGGAAGGAAGAGATGAGATGTGGGAGCATTTTCAGGACTTGGAGTTGTCCTGGGTGGTGCTGCAGGGACAGTTTCCAGACATCATATGTCCTCCCATGGTCCCCTGGGTGGAATGTGGGAGAGTGTGGGCTATGATGTGGACCATTGACCATGAGGTGTAGCGGTGCTCAGAGATGTATTCACCAAATGCAATAATGTCTCATGATGATGAAGGAGATTATTGTTATGAGGGGAGGAGTGGAGTGAGGCAGGTGGGGGGTATATGGGGACCTCATATTTTTTTAATGTAATATTAGAAATAAATAAATAAATAAATAAAGACAAAAAATTAAAAAATAAAAGAGATGCATGAGGAAAAGAAATACTTAAAAAAATAATAAAGCTGTTCCCAAAGTGAAAAAAAAAAAAAACAACTCTATATCTGTATAGTTCAAGGACACACAAAACTAATCTATGCATTAGATCTCAGAATAATGATTATCCATAGGGAGGAGATGTGTGGCTGAGAAGGCTGCTTCTGGAGTGCTGGTAATGTTGTGTTTGGTAGTCATTTTGTGAAGATACATCTAGATATACACACATAAAAAAACTATCTTATTTCAAGTTGAAACTTTTTACAGTGAAAACCCATATACTCATAAACTACATTTTACCATTAATTTACTATACTTGCTTTTTCATATCTATGTATCCTTCTCTCCATCTGTCGATTCATCTTATTTTTATGCACATCAAAGTAAACTGCAGAAATAAGTATAAATCCTTGAATACTCTAGCACTAAATGGAGTTCAGTATTAATTTAGTAATGTTTTCTTTTGATGAGACATGTACAAACATTAAAATGAACAAATCTTAAGCATATATTTAATTAATTTGTTATTAATGTATATACTTGTGCAACCCAAACTTACCAAGACATAGAATATACCATCATATGAAGAAGTTCCTAGTCAATTGTCTCACTTACTCCATCCCCAGAAATTCTCTGATGTGCTCTCTCACAACAGATTAGTTTTGTCAGTTTTAGAGTTCATATCAAAGTAAACCTACTCATTTTTATCTGTATTATTCCTTTAACACATTTATTTGTGAATCATTTGTCATTAAATCCATACTATATTCCTTTTTATTTCTGTGTAGTATTCCATTGTATGAATATATCAGTTTGCTATCCATTTTCCTATAGATGTACACTTGGTCTGTGTGGGGTTTGAAGCTGTACACACCTCAGAGAAACATGTTCATAACGTAATCCCTCCATGCATGTGTGAGCACATTGTAATTAGAACCTTTTGATAAGGTTATTTCAGTTAAGATGTACCTCCTTAACTACAGTGTATCTTAATCCTATTACTGGGGTCCTTTAAGACAATGAAATTTACATGAGCTATCCAATTTATCCAACATATTTATTGCAAAGACCATCATTACCTACTGCTTTGCCATGCAATATTTATAAATTAATCACTGAATATGGCTACTCAAATGCTTATAAGAGGCACAACTCTGGGTAAGTGTTTTTGAGACCTTAACAGAGTTTTGTGATGTTAAAAGGTATAATGATGTTGTCTGATTTTTCCTAAATATGCTGGATTCAGTTATAAAACAAAGAGATGAGCTGAAGCCTTCAAATTTGCAACTTAAGTGCTGCACAAAGGACTTGAAAGTTTCTGTGTGTGCCCCGAAAAAAATTTTATTTCATGGAGCCACAGATTCGAGATTTCTGAAAATCAGACCCTGAGTCTCACTGTGCAAGTGGTTAAATTAAAGTGTAAACTAGGGAAGCAGACTTGATCCAGTGGTTAGGGCATCTGTCTAGCACATGGGAGGTCCACGGTTCAAACCCCGGGCCTCCCTGACCCGTGTGCAGCTGGTCCACGTGCAGAGCTGATGCACGCAAGAAGTGCCATGCCACGCAGGGGTATCCCTGTGTAGGGGAGCCCCATGCACAAGGAGTGTGCCCCATGCGCAAGGAGTGCACCCTGTAAGGAGAGCTGCCCAATGCAAAAGAAAGCTCAGCCTGCCCAGGAATGGTGTTACACACACGGAGAACTGACACAACAACACAACGCAACAAAAAGAGACAGATTCCTGTGCTGCTGACAACAACAGAAGCAGACAAAGAAGAACATGCAGCAAATAGACACAGAGAACAGACAACTTGGGGGGGGGGGCAAGAGAAATAAATAAATCTTTAAAAATAAATATATAAATAAAATAAAATGTAAACTAAATTCCCAACCTTGCAGGGTGTCTGCTGTTAAAGTGACAGCATTGATTTGAAAGGAACGGTATCCTGAAATAGGAATGGAGACATGTGGGTTGATAACGATGTTGGTGGGGCCATTGAAACCGTAGATTCTGCTGAGTCTTTGCCAGATAAACCTGTAATAATGTGCCCTAAGGAACCAGCCATCACACATCCTCCTAAAGAGAATAACCCTGCTGTGCCGATAACCCTGTGCCCACTTCTCTTGAGTAAGCAGTCATTAATCCTCTGTATGAAGAGATTAATCCTGTTTCACCAGATGAAACTACAATGGAGTGCCTTGAGGTAATTGTAAGACACTTCTAATAATTCTCATGACTTACCCTTTTGACTCATCTTTACTTCTTTACTTCCAAATCTATAAATATTCCAACAAGCCCCAAAAGGTGAGGTACAAAGTGTGGCCTATGAGAAGTATGTTATACTTCAAAAGTCCTGCATGAGTTTTCCAATTCATATAGACAGAAATCAGGGGAATGTGTGTGCGAATGGATATTAAGGATGTGGGAGGCAGAAGGAATATATAGTTGGATCAGGCTGAATTTATTGATATGGGTCCACTAACCTGTTCTGTGTACTCCAGCCAGACTCTTTCCCTGGCCACTCTTGTCATGATCAAAGTGGCCATCGTGGTAGGTATGGAGGTTATGCAAGGAACCAACAAATGGAATTTCCCTCACAAAGGCAGACCTGGTTACAGCCACTGCTGAATGCTCAGTCTACCAGCAGCAGAGACCCACATTCATCTCTTATATGGCACCATTCCTAAGGTGATCAGCCTGCTACTTGACGGAAGGTCAATCTCATTGAGCTGCTACTATCATGGAAGGGGTAGCAATTTGTTCTATCTGAAATAGACAAACACTCCAGATATGGGTTTCCCTTCCCTGCACACAATGTGTCTGCCAAAATTACCATCTGAGGACTTACTGAATGCTTTATCCACCATCATGGTATTCCACACAGCATTGCTTATAATCAAAGAACCCACTTCATGTGATGTGTGGTAATGGACACATGCTCATGGAATTCCCTAGTCTTAACATATTTCCCATCATCCTGAGGCAGTTGGAATAATAACAGTGGAATTGCCTTTTGAAAGACTCATTTATGTTGCTAACCAGGTGGCAATACCTTGCAAGGCTGGGGCAGTGTTCTAGAGGAGGCCATACGTGCTCTGAATCACCATCCACTCTGGTGCTGTTTCTCTCCATAGGATTCATGGGCCTAAGAATAAAAGTGTTGAAATAGGAGTTGTACCAGTCACTATTACCCTTTGTGATCCACTTGAAATAATTTTTTCTTCCTGTCATTGCAACCTTAAGCTCTGCTAGTATACAAGGCTTAATTCCAAATGGACGAGAGCTTCCATCGGGAAATACAACAAGGATCCCATTGACCTGGAATTTAAGAGTGCCACCTGGCCACTTTGATCTACTCATGCTTCTGAATCAACTGGCAAATTAGGGAATTACTGGACCAGCTGGTGTGCCTGATAATAACTATTAGGGGGAAATAGGAATGCAACTACACAATGGAGGTAATGAAGAGTTTGGCTGAAATATGGGAGATCCTCTAGGGTGTCTCTTAATACTACCTTACCCTGTGATTAAAGTAAATGAAAAACTACAGCAACCAGGCAAGACTAACAATGGCCCAGAATCTTCAGGAATGAAGGTCAGGTTACCTCACCAAGCAAAGAACTGTGGTCAGCTGAAGTGCTTGCTGAGGAAAAAGGGAACATGGAATGGGTTGTGGAAGAAGGTAGTGATAAATATGAGCTATGGCATGACCAGTTATAGCAACAAGGACTGTAATTGGTCATGAATCTTCTTTTCTGGATTTGTTACGAGCATATTTGTATATGAGCATAAAGCAAACATCTTTGTTTTCTTCCCTGTTTTATCCCCTTATTATAGGACATAAGTTGCATTAGTTTCATGTCATAGTATTTGTTATAAGATATCAAATTTGAGAATGAATATTACCCAAGGACTTGCACCTTATTTTGGAGAGATTTAGTGCATTTCCATTTGTACACAGGACAGTTAAATATTGTTAGGTGAAAAGATTTTTTTTTAAGGTTTATTTATTTATTTTTCTCCCCTTCCCCAACACCCTGGTTGTCTGTTCTCTGTGTCTATTTGCTGTATCTGCTTTGTCAGCTTCTGTTGTTGTCAGCAACACGGGAATCTGTGTTTCTTTTTGCTCCATCATCTTGTGTCATTTCTCCGTGTGGACGGCACCATTTTGGGCAGGCTGCACTTTCTTTCACGCTGGGTGGCTCTCCTTATGGGGTGCACTCCTTGCGCGTGGGGCTCCCCTACACAGGGGCACCCCTGTGTGGCAGGGTACTCCTTGCGTGCATCAGCACTGTGTGTGGGCCAGCTGCAACACAGGTCAAGGAGGCCCGGGGTTTGAACCGTGGACCTCCCATGTGGTAGACGGATGCCCTAACCACTGGGCCAAGTCTGTCGCCAGATTATTTTTTTTTAGGGAATAATTATGGTTTATTGATGTGTCAACTTGGCCATGTAACTGTGCCGAGTTGTTTGATTGAGCAAGCATGGCCTAATTGTTACTGTGAGGGCATATTGTGGACTTAAATCATGAGTAAGTTAATTGATCTATGGTTGATTACATCTACAGTCAAGTTCAACAATGAGAGATATATCATCCAATCAGTTGAAGTCTTTAAAAGAAAAAGTAATTATTTCAGCAGTCAGAAGAGAGAATTTTCATCTCTACTTCAGCTAGCCAGCTTCTCCAGGGGAATTCATCAAAAACTTTTTTTCAGAATTTCCAGCTTCCAGGCTGCCCTACAGAATTTGAACTTGTGTGTCTCCAGAGTTTGCACAGAGTTTACAAGTTTAAAATTTTTATAAATCTCATAATACACCCCAATATCACCTGTCAGTTCTGTTTTCCTAGAGAACCCTGACCAATACACTTGCCATGTGACAAAGGAACAAAAGTTTCCTGGCAACCAGCCCCAGAACACCAGTCCTTGAGGAGAAAGCATCACTTGATGATGCTTTGATGTGGATTTTTTTTTTTTTGCCTCAGAACCATAAGTTGATAAATTCCCATTCTTTAAGACTAACATTTCAATGTATTTGCTTGAGCAGCTTAGGAAACTAAAAGTCTGTTTCTAGGTTTTTATTGTCATGAATAAAACTGCTATGAAAGTATTGTGCAAGTATTTGTGCAAACATATGTTTCTATTTCTCCTTAGAAAATACCTCGAGTAGTATTACCAGGTTATGAGGAAGATGTGTATTTAGTTTTCTGCAAAACTGGCAGAACTTTTGCCAAAATGGTTATACCATTTTACATTCCACCTAAAATGTGTGAGAGTTCCAATTATCCCATATTCTCACCAATATTTATTATTGTCAGCCACTTCCATTTTAGTCATTCTGATTGGTAGATAGTAGGAACATGTGGTTTTAATTTATATTTCCTCAAATGACTGGAAATAGGATACTTTCTCATGTGAAATAATTAACCATCTTTATGGATATATTATATATCAATGATAGAAATCATCAAAATGAAAAAGAACCAAAAAAATAAATCCAGCATTTCTTCTTTCTCTTCAGATATATAGAGAAATAAATCTGCAATGAATTAATCCTTTTAAGTGCAAAAAAAGTAAAATGTCAAGAAGAAAATAAAAATTGTAATTCCATTCAATTTGAATAAAGGATTTAAAATATAACTAAACAAAAATTCCTTGTGGTATGGAGTTAAGCAATTTAAATGTTTTATCATACATTTCCTGCCTTCCTTTTTATTTTTTTAATTCTTCTTGACTAAATTACATGTCAATTTCATATTGAGAGTCTCTTTCTTGAAATGTTTCTCATAAAATGTCTGTGATCCTACATGGTCTCAAATGACTTCATAATATATTAATTATCAACTAAAAGGGTAGTGTTAACATGCCCACTAATGATTTCTTCTTATTGTCTACTCACAAAAGATGATGGTTCACGCTGTCTGAATGCTTGCAATTTACTTCAAAGGAGAGAAAAAATGTACAGCCCACCAGAAAATAAATCAATACACATATTTACATAATTTGACTGTCAACAAATTAAATGAACAGTCTAAACATATCCAAATAGCAATTCACCAAAGACAAAATAATCACTTTGTTCCTTCTTCTAGATTATCTTTATTTCTGAATGATTTTAGGTTGTGTACCTACCTGGAAATATCTTTTAGTGCCAAAGATGTTTTTAATGCAATAGAAATAGCACTATTAATTTTCCTTCTTGGACTTCAAAGATTTTTTAACATCTACCTCAATTTTCACTAGTAAGTAGCCTCAGTAAACAACAAATTCCATATAAACTCATTCACCGTTAATTAAAATTTTCCCTGTATGCAAATGACTATTTTTAATATTATCTTAAACAAATGCATTAAATATCCTTGATTCAGAAACTATACCAATTAACCAATTACATGCGTATGTGCACTTATATGTCTATGATGTGTGTATATCTGTCCATTCACCTGTTCATCAAATATCATTTAACAGCAACCTTAATAAATGATGTGAATTATATACACAAATAATAAGTGATTTATGGCTTATACAACTTTAAATTCCAAAATGAAAATGCCAGCTTGGCTTCTCTGACATGCTAACATCTAAACTAATAGACAAACAGTTGATTTGTATATTTCTGGCCTCTTCTAACGCTGAACTAACTCTAGAGCTGTCTAGAATTTTCCTACAGATATCCAGTTCTGTAGAATATTGCAGAGTGTGACAATCTATCTTTTAATATAAGTTTTAATTACAGAGAAAACCTATGGATAATTTGGTACAATTTCTTAAGTTCTGAATATTTTCTCACCATCTGCCTTAGATGATCTAATGCAGCATATGAGATTACAACTGAACTGTAAGCTTCCTAAAGGAAAAAATCTAATGTTTTACTGGAATTTATCCTAATTCATCATAATGCAAGAGAATTGAAGATGTTTGGTAAATGTGTTTTTAAAAGAGTGAAAGAATGATCTCTAAATGACTCTACTCTCCAATTCTGAATTTTTGGCACACAAAGAAAAATTTAACCAGAAATATTTCTGTCTATTTGTGTACTAACAATTTTTAAAAATTCATTGGAGTTTCATTTGGTTCATTCAAATAAAGTAAAATGGAAAAATTTTTCAAAGTATACCAATTATGGTTTTTTTGTTGTTTTTTTTAAAGATTTATTTTTATTTATTTCTCTCACCTTCCTCTCCATTATCTGCGTTCTGTGTCCATTCGCTATGTGTTCTTCTGTGTCTGCTTTCATTATTAGGTAACACTGGGAAACTGCATCTCTTTTTTTTTGTTGCGTCATCTTGCTGAGTCAGCTCTCTGTGTGTGCAGTACCACTCCTGGGCAGGCTGCACTTTTTTCATGCGGGGTGGCTCTCCTTGCAGGGCACACACCTTGCGCATGGGGCACCCCTGCATGGCATGGCCCAGCTTACCACATGGGTCAGGAGGCCCTGGGGATCGAACCCTGGATACTCCATATAGTAGGCAAATGCTCTATCATTTGAGGTACGTCCGCTTCCCCCAATTATAGTTTTATCTCATGTATTTTGATGATTTTGTCACTACTAGAAACATTAATCTTTCATTCAATAAATATGGTTCTAATAGGTAACAATGTGTTAAAAGGCAATTGGAAATGAGGATTTCTGAAATATAAGTGATTCGGCACTTTTTACTTAGGATTGTCTTTCCAGGCAGTTTTTGACTGAATTATCCATATGATTCTATTCTCCTCTTCCTATCTTATACGTAGAAAATTAAAATATATATTAACCAGCAAAACAGCTGGGATATTTTTCCCTATAAATTAGAAATAAAGACCATCTTTTAGTTTCCCAGTGAAGTTCTTAATACTATTCCATATATTGATTACAGAATATTGCCAATTTATTGAATTCCATAATTTGGAAATAGCCTTAGGCATCACCTAATTCATTATTCCTCAAAATGTGGTCCATAGAATATCTACTTTAGAATCACCTCAATATTTGTTAAAAGAAAAGTTTCCTGAGCTCCAACTCAGGCTTCATAAATCAGAATTTATGAAATTTATTAGTGGCAATTCTAGGACTATAATTTAGGCCTACTAACTCAATGTCATGTTTTATCCTTTACACTTGACTTAAACTATCCATATTTTATGGTGCAAATTTTAAAACTTGTCAACTTCATTATTGTTGATATAGTGTAGATATGATAAAAAATATTTCTGAATCTATATATGTTGATTGAAACTTTTTCACTCTCTTGAATTTAACACAATTCCACTGAGTGGGCATATGTGGACCAAGGATACAGTTACCCATACCCAGTCTCTCTAATATTTTTAAATGAGTGAAATATTTTTTAGTATCTAATTTTTTGTGATTTTACTAACTGTGGTAAGTTGAATCATGTCCCTCACAAAGCCAAACTCAAGTACTATTCCTTGATCTTATGGGAATTAACTCATTTGTAAATAGGATCTTTGAAGATTTTTTTATAATGAAGCCAAACTAAATCAGGGTGGGCCTTGAACTCATGTGACTAGAGTTCTTAAAAGCAATGGGAGTTTGAACATGGAAGTAAAAGCCACAGAAAGATAAACACAGGTCACCATTTGACAGAGGCAGATATTGCTTTCCAAAAAGTCACCACTAGAATGTTTGGACTTCTAACCTCCAAACTATAAGCCCAAAATTCCTATTTAAGCCAGTTTGTGGTATTTAATTATTGCAGCCCTAGCAAACTAGGACACTAACCTTCCACTTTCCTGCTCATTACCTAGATTAAAATGAAAACATTCCATAGAATTGTTTACATTAAAGTAGACATTAAAGTGCATTTAAGATGTCAAAATTTCCCAATCAAATATTTAGGTAACAGTGAGATGAAATTGTAGACCATATACCAAACAGTAATTTTTTTAGAAGAAGAAAGGACATATATTTCCTGCAAGTAAGATACCTGGGGAAAGCTGCATTTTGAAATTGTCTTCTTATTTTTTAAATGAAAATTGATGTTAACTTTTAAAAATATGGATGATGTTCATTGACAGATTCATTAATTTCAGATGTCACTTTTAAAGGGGAAACATCAAGTGTTTGAGAGTTTTTGCAAAGAGATACTGAAACACTGTCATTATCAACTACATTAGTCAAAAGTTCAGGTGACAAAATGGAAATGAAATTAAAAAGTTAGAAAAAAACTAAAATCTATATTTAAATGATTTATAGAATGTTGGTTTTTTTTTTTTTTTTTGGCCTGGCCTGTAAATTCATGTACCAATATTTATTTCTGCTTTGAATCATGTAAAGTTCTTAATATAGTGAACCACCCTGTATCAACACATTTGCTTCTATTTTCCCCAATGTGTTTGATCTTGATGTGTAAATGTTCAAAGAAACATAAGTCCTGAAACACTATGTACCTCTTTGAAATCAACCTTAGGAAATATTTTATAGTTCATTCATAAATTCCTGTGTCTTACTTTGCCAAAGGGCTACCAATGCAAAGTACCAGAAATGGGCTGGCTTTTATAATGGGAATTTTATTTGGCATAAAAGCTTACAGTTCCAGGGTCATGAAATGACCAAATCAAAGCACCGTCAGATGTGCTTTCTCACCAAAGTCAGTCCCTGGTGATCCTAGGGCCCTGCCACTTGGCAAAGATGACAGCAGATCTCTGCTGAGTTTCTTGCCTCTCCCTCCAGAATCTACCATTTCTTGTTGTTCATCTGTGGGCAACCAGGAATAGGGCTTGTCTCTTGCTAGTCCTCCTCTCTCAGTCTCAGTTGTGCTGCTTTCTTCCCAAGTTTAGCGGTGGGCAATCAGGCATCTGGTTCTTCTCTTCAACCTTAAACTGCTTCATACGCCCAGCCTCTTGGGGGCTTCGTGCCTAAACAGTGGCTGCTAGCCATCCTCAAGTCCTCTCTCACATGGCAGGATCAAAAATGGCAGCCTCCTTTCTCTGTGTGTCTCTTTCCCTGTCTCTGTTTATATAAAGTTCCAGTAAGAGGGAGGAGACTCAATTTGAGTCATGCCACACTAACGTAGTCCAATAAAAAGGAACCCATACCCAAGGGAAAAGACTAGTTCAAGAACAAAATCTTTTTCTTTTTTTGATTCATCAAAGAACTTCAAACTGTCATATACTGTATCCTATGGGTGTGAGTAATGTGGATGGTAAACCAGAAATACTATGATTATAACAGGGTTCAAATTGTATGGTCAACACAAAATGAATATTATTTCGAAAGGCTATACATAAAATTAAAATAGCTCAATAAATATTTATTTAGCATCTACCAAATCGTAAAATAAGTCCTGGACCATGGAAAATTCTCAATAAATACTTTCTTTAGCTTATTTATTCTATGTTATGCAAGGTGCTACAGGAATACGTAAATCCAAAAACATTCCATAAAATATGTAATTTTAACCATAGCACCATAAATGAGTGGGGAAACCAAAGACAGGGTTATCAAAGATCTTCAAGCTAATATTTGAACAGGAATTCAAACGCAAGTACATTGACTGCAAAGTACATGCTCTATTCATTAGTCACATGCCCTTTTTTTAAGGACAGAATAATGCAATTTTTAATTTTAAAACTTAAAAAAAGAAAATAAAAACTCCATCTTGTAGAAGTTCAAGCCGTAGATATCTAGAGAAAGAATCAT
Source organism: Dasypus novemcinctus (assembly GCF_030445035.2). NCBI lineage: Eukaryota > Metazoa > Chordata > Mammalia > Cingulata > Dasypodidae > Dasypus > Dasypus novemcinctus. The sequence goes on along the minus strand of NC_080673.1, from coordinate 111,138,104 downwards.
CCAGAATAATTACTTTCCTAAGTGTTTCTTAAGTACCATTCTACAAATGTAGAACCATGAATATTACATAAATGGGTTGATTTCAATATGTACATATGTCTGACTCTGCCTTTTCAACAGCTGATCCTTTAAGTCAAAGTAATCTTCTCTGTTGACACATTAGAAAAAAATTTAAAGCCAGCTAATAGCTAAAGCTCAGAACCACAGGCCTTCTAATATAGAACCTGATCTATTTTTTACTGTATCTTTTTCCCATGGTTTTAAAATATTGTTCAACATCTTCTGGCTCCAACTAGATATTATACTTTCTTTCCCCTTGATCTGGTTACTGTCTTATGATTCAGGATCAGTCCAGTCTTCAAAGTCCAGCATCTTCCCTTTGTATTAGATGAGTCTTTCATACTCTAATCCTCTAAAACAAAACTGCAGTCAATTTATCTTTTGACTATGTACATCCCTGCTTCTTACGTTTTAAAAATAGAAGAATGATAATAATAATATACCATCCAACTATGGATGTAGGTATATATAACTACTACTAATATTTAGCTATATAAATTGTTTTACCAGCACTTTTCTGGTTTTCACACATTGACCAAAGAACACTTAAATTCAAATCACTAAATTTTAATAAGTCATTTTTACATTCAAGAGAATATAGGAATCAGAAGATGTATATGATGCAGTCTGACAAAGATTAATATTACTTGCCAACGTATCCATAAATATACACAGTGTCAGTTTGATATGAACTCATTTACAATTATCTAACATGACAAAATAAAAAAAAAATGAATTACCAAGGAAGTCCCACTTTGAATCATCCTAGACGTATGTTTTAGAACCATCCTCAAAACAGTCTATATTTCTTTTTACCTATCTTTATTACTTTTGCTTTTCTTAGTATTGGCTTTAACATGTCTCTCCTTGAGTTATTAGATTGGAAGCATCTTACAAAAACCGGCCGGTCTAGCTTTGTTCAACATTATATCCCCAAGGCTTAGAAAAGTGTCTAACAAATGTTAAGTGCTCGCAAAGAACTAATTGAGCAACTGAATTGCAGGGGTATGTATAACAAAACTTCCAAATGTCATTTCTAGAATAACAGTTAATTATATATATTTATAGAAAATTATATTAAAATTACTATAAGATAATTACTAAATTTCAACACTCTTGATCAATAAAAATACTTAGATATACATCTAATCTGGATACATTCCCATCAATTAAATCTCCTCAAAGTCTTTTCACTGACAGACAAATAATGACCTTCATGCAATAATTCCCACAAGTAGGCCATAATTAATGGTCATACAACTATATCTATTGTTCAGTCACTAAAATTCATTGCACTGAATCATCACCTTTAAAAAGATCCTAATTAATATATGGAGGTAATTACTAAAGGTAATTTGTACTACACAGGAGTGTTTTATAAACTCTAAATTGTTATTTTAAGAATACAAATATAGTATGTATAAGTATTTCTCTCATCTGATTTTGAGGTATATTTTGGTACATTTTCATTGAGAGGCAATTTTGTCATTACATATTATAAAATAGTACTTTTGAAAAGAATCCCATTTTTCTTGATTGGTCAATTGTTAGCTTATGGGATGTAAATTTAAAATCATCCCAATTGTCAGTGACAATACAATAGTTTACAAAACAGAGAGTATTAATATTTCAAATTTAATAATAATGTATTGGAATCAGAAAGTATGTTATCAACTTTCGTTAGCATTTGTACTTTCTATGAAGTTGGGCTAGGGAGCAGACATTGATTACAATATTCCAAAGATGTGTTGTTCGCAAGAAATTGAATTGAGATCCAGCAACACAGGTCACTGAAAAATGGAAATAAAGATTCATAGACAGACAGCACTTCTAAAGTTGGCATGTTCTATGAGTATTTCTCATAAGATTTTTTTATGATTGATACTACCTAACAGGCTACCCAGATTCAATTTCTTTAGTTAATGAGCTCACTTACTTAAATAATGACAAACTAAAGGATATGAATTCTAAAGTCAATTATCATGTCACAGTTATGGAGTACACACAAGGTACTAGAAAACTTTACGAAATACAAACTGGAAAATCCATTAAAACATGAGTTTTTGCTGTTGTTTTGTTCGTTTGCCTTTGGAAATATTAGAATATAATGTTTTAAAACCTTCCTCTTATGATTTTTGTCTATTATTAAGTTTGTATTACAGAAATATAGAATTATATCTAGTATAATATTTTAAGTGTGTCATGGCTTTTGAATATATAAGCATACACATAATTATATATTTAAGTTATTTTTCTTCTTTTAGACATTTCTCGGTGCTTTCATATAATCAAAATCTGAGGAAATACCATGTATCACTCTACTTTTAACAATTACATGGTCAAAATCCTATCCTGAGTTGCTATAGAATATATTTCTTGTTCCATTAGCACTTACAGCATGGAAGCTAAACATTAAACACAATATTACAAATTATTAGGCAAAACATTGCATCAAAAAACTTTCATTGCAATGGTTATGTCCACAAAGACAAACTATCTCTTACTGTAAGATTGTATAATAAGGGAACATATCCTGGTCTAGGGGGTTTAGTGTAGAAAGTTTTCGCTGAGCTCACTTCTGAAGGTTATACAAGCATAAGACAAAAAGACGAAACTGAAGCTAAGGGCATTCTAGGCAAAGGGAGCAGCAGGCGTGCATCTGAAGAACATGAGGTGACAATATGCTTTTTTTGTATGAGCAACTGAATTAAGACAGGTTATTTTGGAGTGTAATGAATGAAAAGAAAGAGAGACTGAAGATGAAGTTTTAGATGTATTTAGTGAACTCCATTTATCCAGTTGCGTAATCCTTATTATAAACAATTGTCCAATATGCAAAGGGCAAGGGGAAACTGCTTATTTTATGCAAAAGAGTGATATGATTAGATTGGCATTTTTAGAGGTATCCTTAGAATGCAGTTTGAAAGACAGATCAGAGGTGAGAGCAAAAGTAGACAGAAAGCCATTGCAATTGTCCACAAAAGAATTGACAGTGCTTAGATTAGCAATTACAGTGGAGATGGAGGGAATTGGACAGAGACAAGAAATATTTAAGAGCTGCCATTTGGTAATCAACACACTCATCTGTGGCCCTGGGATTCTTTAAAGACAAGATTCACCATGCATATTATTCCACTTTTACAGATGTTCCAAGATTTTTATTTCATTAAAATATCAGAAAGGACCAATTACTGAGATTTTCACCCTTAAATTTTTCTTTCATTTTCTGATTTTCACAATCAGATTGCCTAAATTAATGGCTTATTAAATAGTTTGTGTTGTGGAAACTTAGAATTCTTAACATATCGTTTTGACCTATACACTGGTATACATAACTGTGATTCCTTTTAATATATGTCCGGCATCAGTATGGGGACTCTTTCAGCCAGCACAATGCAAATCTTTTGCAACTCAAAAATTGTCTTCTAGTTACTTCTAGGGCAATATTTCCATATTCTTTCTCTCAACATTAATTTCCTTATTATTCTTTGACTAGATTACATTCTATTTCTTGCTTTTTAAGATGAATGGAGGTACCCATCATCTTACTTATTTCTAGGGTTAGATCAGGTAAAGTGATTCTCCATAGTATAGAATAAAGGTGTGTTTTTTAGGATTTTGACCTTACTTAATTGTGAGGGCAGGTTAAATAGTCTATTTAAAACATTATGCCTTTGTTGCCGGGCCTTAAGTCAGCAGGGATAACATAGAGAAGGAAAGATGGACTTGAAAATGGCGAGAGCAAAGAAGAGCTCAGAGCCATAAGGATAAAATGGAACCACTAGAGCAAATTAAAATCAATATCTGATAAATTGAATTTAATTAAAATATATGGATGGATACATTTTATAGACACAACTTGAAAAGCAAATCTTGAATAGTAAATAACCTTGTCAATATTATTAAAATGTTGATGCATTGACTTTTGTTTAATGATAGAGGAAATAAGTGATTGCTTTCTTTCCTAGAAATACACTACTGTTACTATTCACTCTGTTTTCTTTGCTTCTGTAGAGTAAACTTGCCACAAAGCTTAAATATTTTTAATATTCATTTTGATGCAAAGTTATGATATTGTTATATGTGGACTCTGAAAGTTCAGCGAAAATGCATGCAAATGTGAACATTCTGAAGTTTCTCTTAATGCTAATTTGTGTTTGGTTTTGGTTTTAAAGAAGTTATAATAATGGTAGTTGCTTCATTCAGTATTTGTTAGATGTGTAAAGTACTGATAAATGTCGTAATGATGGTTTTATTGTTTAGATTATTACTGTATGTAAGTTGGTCCTTACAAGTGAGTCATTTTTTAAAATGTACATTTCTTAATGAATGGATTTTACAGATATATGATAATAAATTGTACTGCTACATTTTAAAAAAATAGGGAATGGTGTGGGAGAAGGAGGGGGATGCATGGGAATCCCTTATACGTTCGATATAACTTTTCTGTAATCTAAAACCTCTTTACAAATAAAGTTTATTACATTAAAAAAAAAACTGCATCTGTTTCTTTACCCCTCCAGCCTCTAACTTCAGTAAGAAGAATAACCTAAGGCAGAAGCTGGCAAATATCACCATGGAAATGTTCAGCCACTAGGTCCAGGATTCAGAGATTCTGCATAAAGGAGGTAGTCTTAGTGGATATTAACAAGGGCTGCCAGCCCAGGTACTAAGCCACACCAACAAGGTGATCCAGCATATCAATGACCATTTACATGGATTTTAGCAGCACTAACCTGTCACTAATACACATGGCTGCTGTTTCATTTCTGCCTTCCAAATCTTGCACAGATTTCCTTACAATCTTAGTCTGGAATCACACTAGGAAATGGCTTCTGGGAAACATAGTTCCAGTTTAGCTAAATTTACCTGGTACTTATGACCACATTACTCATGTATTAAATGTATGGATATTTTTGGTTTTCATACCGGACAATCTTCTGAGTTAAAAAATAATGGCATTTGTTTTAATCTTAAGAGTTATACAATATTTAAAGATGCCTGAATAGACTGTATAGGAATAGGGAGACTATAATTTATTATATTTTCTAATTATTTTAGAAAGATATTATAGTATAAGTAGAATAACTTCATTATTATGATTAACTGTATGAACAAGAATAAATTCTGTATGACTCGTCAATTATTACTGCATTGAATGTTAACCAAGATTTTAAAAAATCATACCATATAATGATTTCTATATTTGCTTAATAAGTTTATAATACTCAATGTTGTAGAAAAGGATTAAAATAGTAAATCATCCTCAATATTGATTATTTCAAAGTTTGTGTGATGTGTGTCATGAAAGGTCCTATGTTTTAGATTAACAAATTAATCTCAGACCTCTTAATTATTTGGCCACGGTCAACTACTTGATATATGAAGTGAAGCTTGAACTCATGTCTATTTATCTTTTGATTCTAAGTAGAGTACACTTTCAACTACAACACACAGACACACACACACACAATCACATATTTAAATATATAGCTGAATACCTCGTGATTCAAGTTCTAAATTAAATCTGCAACCCTTGCCCTCTATCAATTGTAGAAGAAAATAGCCAGCAACTAATCATTAATCTCAGACAAACACAAAAACGAAGGTTATTTTCAAAAGAAATTCAGGGAAGTACCTGAGGAGCAGAGCAGTTCATGGAAGTGTGTTTCAAAGAAAAGCTTTCCTAATTGTATTCTTTTGACAAACAACAACATCATGGCTTGTTCACAGTTCACTTACCTCAGACTAGTGTTGGCAGGGAAGCGTTCCCATGGACACTGTGTCTTTTAAGTCTTCCACCAACTCATTTTAAATAGGAATAGAAACCATGAATCAATAGACATTTGATAAAACTCTGCAGAATAAAATAATGATAAGGATAAAGAAATAGAAAAAAAAAGAGAATATGCTAGGAACATATGAGAGTTTAAATATATTGTAATTGTGCTCTGGAATAAAGATTCAAAAAGATAGTGTATCCATAAACCAAAAAACAAATTGATACTAGAAAGTTTATGAAACCAAGAATTTAAAAGGACATCTTAGAAATTTTTATATTTATTGAAATATAACTTACATACAAAACAGTGCAAAAATAAAATGTACTGCTCAATAAATTTTAACAGAGTGAATACAGCCATGGAAGGAGATTAAGTATCAATAAACAGAATATTATCCACACCCAGAAGCTCCTGTCATCACCACTTTCAGTCTCTATCTCTCCTCTTAGAAAAAATAAATACTACATTGATTAAATCTGTTTTCTTTTATTTATATTTACCTATAGTCAAACAGTATAAATTACTTTGTGATTGGCTTCTTTTAATTCAATATTTTGTTTGCATTTTGTTTGTGTTCATGTTATTTTGCACAGTGAAAGTTTTGCTCACTTTCATTGCTGAATAGTATTCCATCTATGAACCTACCAGAGTTATATGTATTTATTCTACTATTGTTCAACTAGCTCAGCATGATTATGAATAGTGCTGCTTCCGACATCCTTGAATTTACTTTTTAAAGGACCTATATACAGGTTTCTGTTATATTTATACCTTTGAGGAAATTTGCTACTTCAAAAGAATGAAGATATCCAGCTTTACTAGATAACTGCCAAACTGTTTTACAAAATATTTTGAAAATTTTTACTTCCAGCAGTCATTGCTCCACATCCTTGTCAACGCTGGGTGTCAGTCTTCTACATTTCAGCATTCTATTGGCAGAAGAGTGGCACCACACTGAGATTTTAATTTGCATCTGCTTGATGACCAGTGAAGTTTAGCATTATGTACAATGTTTATTGGCTCTTTTGACAGCCTTTTTGTAAAATGTCTGTTAAAGTTTTCTGTCATCTTTAATTTCAGCTTGCTTTCTTCTTCATAGTTTTGTAGACATTCTATAGATATACTGAATATGAGCCCCTTGTCAGATGTAAGCTCTCCTACTGTGGCTTGAATTTTCACTCTTTTAATGATGTCTTTATCTTTTCCTTTTTTCTTTTCCTCTTTCTTTTTTAATTTTTAATTTTATTTTTTTTAGTTTCCTGGGACTGCTGGAAGAAAATAGCATAAACTAGGCACACTGTGTGGCTTAAAACAGTAGAAATGTATTGTCTAATACTTATAGATAGTGGAAGTCTGAAGTCAAGGTGTTAGTAGAGCCATGCTGCCTCTGAAGTCTATAGGAACAATTTGTTCCATGTCTCTCTCTTGGCTTCTTGCCATGCATTGCTGGCAATTGAAGGTTTTCTCCATGTCAGGCTTCACATTGTATTCTACCTTCTGTCTCTTAATGGTTTCTTTCAGTGCAAAGGAGCTCTTAACGTTTAATATTTGTCAGCTTACAAATGTTTTCCTTTTGATTAGTATTTTTATGTACATTGTTAAATCTTTACATATCCTAAAGTCTTTAAGATATTCTCTTTTGTTTTTTATTGAAAATTGCTCTTTTATTTATCTAAAATTTTATTTGAAATACATCCAAAGGATATGAAGTAGAAATAGAGTATTTTTCACATGAATATCCAATATTTTCAGCAACACTTGTCATTAGATAAAAACACATCTTTTTTCCATCACACTGCAGTCTACCTGTGTTATGCACAGAGTGCCAATGTATATGTGGGCCTTTTGTGGAATCCCAATTCTGATGTATTGGTCTATTCCTATGTTGATGCTATGCTAAATTTATTACTGTAGATTTATAATAAATATTAATAGCTTATATATGAATATATCAGGTTTGTTCTTCTTCAAGATTGGCCCGGCTATTCAGATTATACAAATTTAAAACATAATTGCTAGAATATTTTTTAAATATCAGTAGAAAGTTTGGAAGATGAAAGCAAGGAAATGTGCTAGAATTTCAAACTGATGACAAAAACATAGCAAGAAAAAGAAGAGTTATAGGATATCAAAACAGGAGACACAAATTTCCCAAAATAGAAACTCCTAGGAAAATAAGCAAGGGGAGGAGGAGAAGTTTTGGCACTTAGCAGTCACAGACAAAATTTTTAGACCAATCGGTGATATTTTTAATGTGAGTTCTAAGGATTATCACTTCCACATGAAACAACATACCCATCTTTAGGGCTATCAATAAACCAAGAAGACTGCTTCTCAGAATTGCTATCGTAAATACCTGAGATTGCAAAGAGTTTTAAAAATAATTGATAGCTCATTTTCCCATGGATTAAGGCAGAAAATATATTTAAAAAGACATTTGAATATTTTTAATGTAATATTATTACAAATTCAATTAAAAAAAATAAAAAAAAATAAAAAAATAAAAAGACATTTGATTTAGATGAAAAATATTTATTCAGAAACCTAAAGTATCTCATTATTTAAATCCATTAAATTCTGCAGTATTTTTAACAAATGGGATTTCACTTCATTAAAAACTGTGTTGCTGGGGAGGAGGTATAACTCAGTGGTTAAACACCTGCCTCCCATGTACCAGGTCCCGGGTTCAATCCCTGGTACCTCTTTAAAAAAAAGTAGATTTAATCCCCTGAAGGGAGGAATCTTTATGAGAACAAAGCCATAACCATTACAGCTGAAAAGCCCAAGACCCTGGTCACAAGGTCCCATTGGAATATCCTAGGCTCAAAAGAGATTCTGGATAATTCCAAACTGAAAGCCTTCCCTATTGGGTCCCTGGAAACTAACAGTAGAAACAGTAGAAAGGCCACCAATGAGAAAAGCAAATAGCTGAGATCCCTCCTTGATATGGGGAAAGAAGAGAAAGAAAGACCTTAAAAAGACCTATCCTGGGGTCCCAAGCACACATCTCACCCTGCAGTATGCCTGATTGCACATCTTCAGTGTGTACTATCTCTTTCCTTGTTTCCTTTTTTTTTTTAAGATTATTTTTTAATTTATTTCTCTCCCCTCCTCCTCCCCCCCCCCCCCCCCGTTGTGTGCTCTCTGTGTCCACTTGCTGTGTGTTCTTCTGTGTCCGCTTGTGTTCCTGTCAGCAGCACCGGGAATCTGTGTCTCTTTTTGTTGCATGTTATTACGGGTCTTAAAAAAAAGAAAAAGAAAAAGAAAAAAAAAACTGTTTCTTGCAATATCTAAAATATATAGATAATATGAAGAAATAAGGTACTAGAGTATACATTAAAAATGTCTGGAAAAATATACTCAATAGGAGGACACTTTTGTCCAAATTCCAATTATATTATATTATCCAAGTAGAACTAAGTCAACTTAACATTAGTAACAAAAGATTTTGCCTTTTGCTTTCTAAATTTTGATTGTTTGGTTTGTGTCTTTATCTTTATCATCATAGTAAACCTCATATAGCACTGACAATGTTTTACTAAAATCTGTTTGAAAGTACAAACTAATTTCAACACAATTGTGTTAAAGAATTAATGAAACTGAAAATTTTCAAGGTTCATTTTGGTGCTCTCAGTTGATGCCAGGGGGCTTCACATTTGAATTATGCCCTTGTCAAGGGGTCTGGACTATTTGATTTGGGGTGTGATTTTAATGTAGGTTTCAATTAATGTGCACCAGTTTCATTGTATAACTTTCTCTAGCCAATGTTAACACTTCAACCTCATTAAGATATAATGTTATATAAGTAACTATTGTTAGCCCTAATATTAATTCTCTGTCCTCAAGTAATTGAACGTAACGGCAGTGGCACAGAAAGAATTACTGATTTAATTTAGGTTATTTCTCAGAGAACATTTTAAGCTAAGTGTAATGTAAACTACCATGAACTGACCTAAGATAAGTACAAATAATATTATATTAAAATAAGAAATCCTGGATTTGAAAAACATTGATGTTATACTTATTCAAATCATAAGGGTGGTGCTAAATATAATTTTTCACAATTACTGCCACTAAACTCTAAGTTCAGTCTGCCTTAAATATAAAATCTTCAGGTCAGTCTTTGTAATTCACCTCCTTGCTCTCATTCAATTAATGGAAAGATTGCAGATATTACAATCACAGAAAGAGTATAGAGGAGAGAGAAAGAAAGGGGAGGGAAGGAAGGAAGGGAAGATAGAATATAGCTGCACACTGTACATTTGACACTGGGATAGAAGGGCAGGTAGTGTGAGCAGGTGTGGTGGCTTGGAACTATATACCCCATAAAAAACATGTTCTTAATCTTAATCCTTTCTTGTTGATGTGAACCCATTGTAAATAAGAACACTGATGAGATTACTTCAGGAAAGGTGTGGCTCAACTGACCCAGGATGAGCCTTAATCCTATTAGATACAAGAGTTCTTTATAAGCAGAATGAAATTCACATGTATGGAAAATCAGAGGAAACAGCTGGAAGTCAAAAGTACTCAGACTCTCTGTTCCTTGGGTTGGTCATTGTCCATCATCATCTCCTTGTTAGTTGTCCTGGGTGAGTCCAATGAACTGGAGAGTACATGCTACAATTCTGTTGAGATGCTCTCAAACATGGAGAGCCCAAAGATTTAAGTCTCTTGGGCACACAACTTTCAATTCTAGTACTAAATATAAGTTCTAATAGAAGGGACAGAAGAGCCTTGTGTAGGGAAACCACAATTGAGTTCAACTCTATCGCACTAGGGAGCATGAATTCCAAAGTAGAGCCCACTGGCAGTTTGCCCAAACAGAGAGAATCTGCAACTGCAAGCAAGATAGTCCCATCCATTCAGCCCCATGGGATCTAAACCCCCTCTCAGTTAGAAGTGGAGTGGGCACTACCATTCCAGAATCCTCAGGATTAGGAAATGAATGATGGACTAAAATAGACTTACTGTTATTCTACTGTAGATTTATCGTGATTCTAGCAGTGGAAAAATTTTATCATTGACGTGGAGGCAGTGGCCACCAGAGGTTCTGAGGGGAGGGAGAGTCAGGTCTAGAATGGGGGCATTTTTTGGACTCAGGAATTGTCCTGAATGATGTTGCAATGACAGATTCAGGCCATTATATATCTTGTCATAATTTATAAATTTGCTCAGAAGAGAGTATAAACTACAATGTAAACTATAATCCACGTTTAGTGGCAATGCTTCAAAATGTATTCATCAATTGTACCAAATGTACCACACTAATGAAGGATGTTGTTAATGTGGAAAAATGTGGGAGGAGAAGGGAATGGGGCATATGAGAATCCCCTATATTTTTTATGTAACACTGATGTAATCTAAGTATCTTTTTAAAATATATAAAAGTATATATATTTTTTAAAATAAACCACAAAAGCCAGGAGAGACAGCCATTTGTATTACTATATGACAGAAAGGACCAAGGATTGCTGGCAGCCAGCCCCCAAACACCACAGTCTTCTGGGAGAAAGCACTGCCTTGATGCCATCTTGATTTCAGGCTTCTTCTAGCCACAAAAATGTAAGCCAATAAATCCCCATTGTTTCAACCAACCCATTGCGATGGTATTTGTTTTAGCCGTTGGGAAACTACAGCAAGGCATAGATGAAAAAAGGAAACCAGTATTTATTAGTGTTGGTCATTATGGCAAAATTGTGTATATTATCTGTCTTATTTTTATTGATCATTAAAACTCTGGGATATCAATAGTATCATTCCTATTTTATAGTTATAAAAACAGACTCAAAAAGATTAAGTAATTTTCCCAAGGTCACACAGGTAGTAATAGAGCTGTAGTATGCATGTTGTTTTTCCCAGTCCTTCATCTTTTCTACCTTCTTTTGGTAAATATCAACAAATTTTCTTCTGGTTGTGCTACCCAGGTTCAATTTATAGACTCCATGAACATTGTGTTGGGCTACCTCCCATCATGAGTTTTAAGGATGCATATATGAATTGAGCTTGGTCAGTCAGAATATTTCAACCCCCTAGCCAAAGTGACTGATTCTAATATGGGCCATAACTTGATCCAAATAATTAGTTCTAACTTATATTTGAATTATCAAAAAGTATGTTCTTTCTTATCTTGGTGAACATGAAACTGAACCAGGAGCTGTTGGCAACAATCTTGCCTAATGGAAAAAGAACTTGCCTGAGAATTAAACCCAGTGAATGAAAACAAAGTTGCCACAGGGAGCTAATCAATATTTCAATATAGCATTTGATTTCCTAAATGGAATTCTATTTAAAGTTTGACTATTAATAAATCACCCCTCCATTTTAATCTTTTTATATTTTTGCTTAAGTCATTTTGGATTGGATTTTTGGTAAATGCAAACCAAAGGGTCCTCATTAGCTCTGAGACAAAGTTAAGATTCAAACCTAATTATGTGTACAATCTCTCTGTATACTTGACCATGATAAGGAGATTTAATATTCACAGAATAAATAACTCTAACTATAGTAAAGTGAATTAAAACAGTCAAACATTTCCAGTAAAAATTTTAAAATATTTTCAGTCATTAAATATTACAGATGAAAGGGAGATATTCCACAATAAAGAGAAGTCATCATTCATGTTTATACCTCTGACTTTACCATCTCCTTAAAAGGACACTAAATTAAAATGGAAAATAAACTCATAATATGAATATACCTAAGGTAATACAAAATATATGATAGACCCAAGATTAGCCTTAATTTCTAAGGGGAAAAAAACTAAAGAACATGATCAGAATTATGTTAATATCTTTAATCATTTAAAAACACCAGTAAGAATAAAGTGAAATCTTCTTGGTTTATCACATTAATTCCTCACTATGAGTAAATGTTAATGAGAGTAAATATTATATTAATTTGGCTGTCTTGCTTTTCAATCAATAAGAAAGCATTTAATTAATATGATACTCTCTCTCATTGATAAGGAATATGGTTAAAAAATACTGACCTTAAAAATAAAAAATCTGGCTAAACAGACAAGTGAATTGGCACAATTTAAAAAAAAACACTTCAGGGTAACCTGTAATAATATAGCTATTTATGTGGAAACATTCCATGCATTCTGCACTCTACGCATTTCACCATCCTGCACAACCATATTACCCAGCTCAGTAACATATGTATAAGCATGTGCTAGATTTCACGATAACATACCAATACTAGCAGACTGAAATATTGTAGGGTTTCTCCTTCCTCTGGTATGAGACTCTACTCAGCTTTCCTGAAACATTTAGTAAACACCCTATCAATATCATCTCCTAGAAGGAAGCTAGACCACTTTGCCAGAAGAACAGAAATTACTGTCCATGTATAGATCAGAGAGAAGACCATCAAATTATAGAGACTTAACAAGCCGTTTTCAGTCCCAGTCATGGTCATGTCAAAAGCATTAAGGCAGAGAGGAACCTTCGTGGTAATACCAGAAATATATAGAGTGACAGAAAGAGTAGTGTCATCCCAGGGAGTCTTATTTGATGGAGCTCTTCAGAATTCACAACTAACAGCTTAAGACAGAGAAGCAATCCCAGTCAGTTCACTGACGTGCAAGTGCCAGTGCCCTGGAGAAACTCAAAAGATCTATTGTCTTTAGTTTTCCAGCTGCAATCACCATGCCATGAAATTGGTAGACCACTATTTTGAGGTAAAGAGAAGTCTAAAATCAAGGGAGCAGCAAGGTGATGCTTTCTCCTTGAAAACTGTGGCCTTCTGGGACTGGCTGCAGTATATTCTTGGGCCTTTGACTTTTCTATCACATGACAAAGCACAGACAGGTCTCTTCTCCATTCTCTTCCAGATTCCATTAACTTCCAGCCTCTGGCTTTTCCTATGGCTTTCTCTAACTATGCCTAAACTTCATTCTGCTTATAAAGGACTAGAATATTCCAGATTAAAGTCCAACTGGATTCATTTAGCCCTACCTAAATTAAAAGTAACATTTTTTCAAAAGGTCCTGTTCAAAATAGATTTATACTCACAGTAATTGGATTAAGATTAAGAACATGTTCCCCCTCCCTGGGTCTTAATTCAACCTGCAACACCTGGTAAGAGAGATGCCAAGTAAGGCTTCTATCCAAATGACACCTAAAGTAGTAAGGACTTCAGCTTTCATATAGAGCAGTTAAAATAAGGATATTTTTTCTAGGTTCATGGAAAGGTGTTAAAGAGAGCAAACCTTTCAAAATTTTATGCCAAAGATTTACATGTGTTTGCATTTTCCTGAGCCAAGGTCAATGACTATTGCTTAAATGATTCCTAAAGAAGTCCATGATCCCAAATAAATTTAAAGCTTTTTTCCAAACCCAAAGCAGTAATCAGAGCAAGAGCTACTATTTGCCTGAGAAGCTGGCAGTTGCCTAATTTCAAAGAAAGAATGAAGTGGCCTTTGTCATATAGTTGTTTCCTGAGATGTTACTGAGATACTCAGTAATACAAAGACAACCTGAGATACTCGAGCACTCGAGACAATAAAAGATAAAGTTATAGAAAGATCTGTATAACAGAAAGTAATAGATTAGAAAATATTTAGTCTTGATAAAATACATTGAAAGTGAAAATGAAAATTTGTATAGTAATTTATTTTCACCTGTGTTGCTCACGGGTATACAGATACCTTCCTCTCTCAACCTGCTGAAGTCGTACCCATGTGCAGTTATATAGCACCAATACCACCCTTACCCCTGCCAGGTCCTCAGCCAGGTGCTTCCAGCACCATTACGTAAACTCTGCAGCTTGCATAGCCTTAACCTTTGTGTGAAAATGGGGAAATCATTCTCCTGCTCATTCCTGGTCTTTATCATTTAATTCCATCACCTCCCACTACATCTTCTATAGAAAACAAAATACTTTCTACCTACTGCTGTCCCAACTCCTGTATCCCACATAGGAAACCTCTTTCTTCTACTTTAACTACTTCTGCATTTGAAAGATTTATGAAAATCCTTTACCTGGAAAAATTGGACACAAAATTTGACGACATTTACTGGTCCTATTCAGTATCAATGACTAGTCCGTTTTCCCAATTCACTTAATTAAAGACCACACAGGCACACTGAAACCCTAGCAGTGAATATTAATTGAATAAATATCTATCAGATGAAGGAATCAAAATAATAGAATGCCATAAAATTGTTTCATTTTGTAGTCTCCCAGATATTAATTTAGTTTTCATAAATATTTATTTTTTTATTTATCCTTTTAAAAAATTAATATAGGATGTTTACCATGTACAAACACTGTTCCAGGCATTAGAGATAAACAGTAAACAAGTTAGACAAGGTCCTAGCCCTCATGCTACTTATATTGTAGGAAACACAGAGACAACGGACATATAAATTATATTCAGTGCAATAAATGATTAACAGAGTAAATGGTTATAGAGTGAAAATGTGAAAGAGGAAGGCCTAAATTTAACAGCACGGTCAAGAAGACCTCCTTGATGAGCACGTTTGAGGCAAGACCTAAAAAAAGTCAGTGAGCCTTGTAAGGGTCTGGAATTAAAAATTCCAAGTAAGGAGAAAGGCTAAAGTAAAGGCCCTGAAATAGGAACAATCTTGGCCTGCAAAGGGATCATCAACTACGCTAGCACTTACTCATATTTTTCAGCAAAAAAGAAAGACACAGAAATTTTATGACTTTGCTCAAAACCATACACTTTGTCACTAAGACACCCAGGACCAGTACCAAGATGGGTGACTGGTCACTCACAAATCACGCGAGTGTGCCACATACCCATAATGCAGTTTGGAATGCTGCATGATGCAGAGAATGCAATTAAGACGGTTCCTTCTAATAAACATGTTTCCACTTGAGACTTTGTCAAGGAAATGACTCTAGTTTTACTTTGACATAAATAGAAAAATATAGGCTATGGGCACCCTCTCCACAATCTCCTTAAGTCAAAGGAGTTTATTTTTCACCTTTGACCCCCCAGAATTAGTGTAATGCCCAGCACAAAACAATTAATATAAATAAGAATTACATGCGACTCTAAGATTTGGAGCAGGGTATATCACCTAACAGCCATAAATCCTTGCAGCAACTAAGTAGTCAAGAGTTTAAAACATTTGAGATAAGTGCAGGCTGTGTCTTTGGGAATATTAATTAATTCTCCTATCAAATATATGAGGTACTATCAGAGTAGAGAATAACAGAGAGAAACATAAAACAAGAAGGTTGATTAAGCTGTAACAAGCAAAAAATGTAAGATCTGGGTCTAGTGAGAAAAATGACAATTAGATGTATATAAAATTTTAAGAGACCACCTGCTGCATGCTTCAGTTATTCTAGATCAAAATGTCAGAGTCACTTTGGGTAAATAGAGAACCTACTGGTCATTGCTGATTTTTAAATTGTAATATCATATAACTATGGAAACTGAGGTTTTAAAAAATATTATTGTGGAAGTCCAATGGTAAACCCAATTACACAGACAAGAGTAGTATTGGTTGAGTGGGACAGACTACTGAAAGCAGCCTGGCTGAAACACTGCAGTTAGAATCTGTTTGTTTATTTTCTTTCTAAGTAATGCCAAAATGAGAATGTTCTGGAATTTTATACTACTTAAAATCTAAAAAATTAGCCTGTTACAGCTTCATGGATGCTGTAAAAGACACAAAACCCTTGATTCATACAAAAAGGACTTTATCACTAATTACACAGCAAGCAGCTTGAGCTTCATGTTTACATTGGTTCTCTTGTCCCCAAATCCTGCAAATATGATGTGAAACAGCCCAGGTGAATGTAACGGGTTTGTGTCACAACTGAGGAATCCTGAACATAGGAAATCCCACTCTATAGAATCGGGTAGCTAGTAAACCTGCCCAATCATTGCCCCAGAGAGATGTACTGTTTGTTATCCTGGACAACAGTCAAATCTGTCTCCACTCCTGAGATAGACACATCTCTATCTTTCAAGGCTGTTTGCTATACAAATATCTTTGAAAAGGTACTCTGAAACAAAAGCAGTCAATGCCTCTGCTGAGAAAAGAAGCTACCACACAGGAGACCTAGTCCAAGAATTGGAGATAATCAAAGAATTGTCTCCAACAGTAAGCTAAGAAAAATTCATGCAAAACCTTCAAGAGTTTTAAAGGGTTTAATCCTAATGAATGATCTAGAAGCAAGTTAAGTTTTTAAGATTAGAGTTGGTATAAAAAGGGGAAGAATGACTAATATTTTAGTATTACACTAATGGGAAAAGCAGTTAGAAAATATGTAATGAGAAATGATGAGGGTCTGGACTACAATGATAGTGAGATTTAAGTACATTGGAAGATTCAATAGAAATTGTACAATATTACTAATGGGACTTAATGACTAAATGTGAAAAATGAAGAAAAGTAATATTTTCAAATGACATCTTCCCTTCTTACAAAATTTAATATACGAATGGGGTGTATCTTAAATTCATTAGAAATAGAAAGATGTTTTGAAACAGAACAAGTTGTTTAAATATTTGAAAAAATAAGTCAACTTAATTCTGAACTCTATAAAACTCTACCAAATAAAAAGGTAAATGTTACTGAATTTTTAAATAAAAAAGTAAATACATAAAATAGATGTAATAGTAGAAAATATTAGAATGTAAATATGTATATATTTGTTTTTCCATAGTGATATAATAAAATTACCCCTCCCAAATATCTGTATAATTTATAGGGAAAACCTTCCTAAATACACACTAAAATCCATAATTCATAAAGACAGTCATGTTATAACATTTTATTTGTTTACAGATCTGCCAACTTTGTGGTATATTTGCATGTTACTCTAATTGCCATTTAGTCTCAACCCTAAAAAACATTCTTAGCTTTGTTTTAGACTGTTAAAAATAAGTTGAATTTATTCATGTATTTATCTTTTCCACTGCTCTTCCCATTCTCTGAATTTTCTTGCTTTCATTTGGGTATTATCTACCTTTCATTGTGAAACAAAATCCCATATTTTAATATGTTTTTATTAGAAAAGTTGTAAACTTTCAAAACCATCATGCAAAATGTTCAGAACTCCCATACATCGCCCCTCCAGTGATACCTTGCTTTGTTGTGGCACATTTGTTATAGATTATAAAAGAACATCATTAAAATATTACTACTAACTATGATCCATAGCTTACATTTGGTATATATTTGCATACACCTCCCTGTTATCAACATCCTTAGCATTGATAGTGTACCGTATTTGACATTGATGCAAACATTACAATATCTAACTATTGCCCATAAGTTATAATAATTATATTTTTCCCATGTATCACCATATTTTTATTATTTTGTAATAGTGAGGTACATTTGTTCTAGTTCACAGAAGAATGTTCTTGAATTGTACTATTAACCACAATCCTCATCCACCACCAAGTTCACTATGTTATATTGTTCTTTAGCTTTCTTTCAACTGGCATTTGCATGCCTAGACCTCCTTCAGTCACAATCACATTTATAAACCAGTCATGTTAGTTATACTCACCATAATGTGTTACCATCAACTCTATCCATTTCCACACTTTTAAAGTCAAGTTAATTAAAATTCTATATACATTAATCATCAGTACCTCTTCTTAGTCCTTCTCCTATGTCCTAGTAACCTATACTCTAGATTTCAAATTCATGCATTTTTCTTCATATTTAGTTCATATCAGGGAGACCATACCATATTTGCCCTTTTATGTCTGGCTTATTTCACTCAGCATAATGTCTTCCAGGTTCATCCATGTTGTCATATGTGTCACAATTTCTTCTTACAGCAGAATAGCATTACATCGTATATGTATAACATATTTTGTTTATCCATTCTTCAGTTGATGGACACTTGGGTTGTTACCATTTTTTGGCAATTGTGAATAATGCTGCTATGAAAACAGATGTGCAAATGTCTGTTTGCCTCCCTGCTTTCAGTTCTTCTGAATATATTCCTAGTAGAGGAATTGCTGGATCAAATAGCAATTCTTATTTAGCTTCCTGAGGAACCTCCAAACTGTCTTCTACAGTGGCTGCACCATTTTACAGTCCCACCAATAGTGAAGGAGTGTTCCTATTTTTCCATATGTTCTCCAGCATCTTGTAGCTTTCCGTTTTTTTAAATAATGGCCACTCTATAAAGTGTGAGATGATATATAATATTTTTAGTTTTGATTTGCATTTCCCTAATAGCTAGTAGTACTGAACATATTTTCATGTTCTTTTTTGCTATTTGTATTTCCTTTTTGGAAAAATGTCTATTTAAGTCTTTTGTCCTGTTAAATTGGATTGTTGCTCTTTTATTGTTGAGTTGTATGATCTCTTTATGTAGCATGGAAAGCAAACCCTTATTAGATATGAGGTTTCCAAACATTTTCTCCCATTAAATGGGCTGCCCTTTCATCTTCTAGACAAATTCCTTTGAAGCACAAAATTGCTTAAGTTTGAGGAGGTTCCATTTATATATTTTTTCTTTAATTGCTTGTTCTTTGGGTGTAATGTTTAAGAAACCACCACCTACTGCCAGGTCTTGAAGATGTTTCCTAAATTTTCTTCTAGAAGTTTTATGGTTCTAGCTTTTACACTCAGGTCTCTGATCCATTTTGAGATTTTTATATAAGTGTGAGATGGCATCCTCTTTCTTTCTTTTTGATGTGGATATCCAGTTCTCCCAGAGCAATTCAAATACCCCAATTTTTATGGCTAGCTTAAAACAATCATTTTATTAAGCCCAAGTTTCTGTATATCAGCCTGGTAATTCATTTAGTGTGGTATGGCTCCTCTGATAACTAAACTAGCTTTTTTATGCTTCTGAGGTAATTAGGCAGATAAACTGGTTGTAGGGTGATCTAGAATGACCTTACTTGTCAGGTAATTAGCAGGCTCATTAGTCAATTGCTTGTTTCAATTGGGAAGACATAGGTGAAACTTTACTCTATGGGGTATCACACTTTTTTTTCCATATGATTTCAGGGTTTCAGTATGTGGCAAGAGAATAAGTCCCAGTGAATAAGTCTTTTCAGCCCTCAGATGTCACATTTGTAAATTTCCCAAAAGGATACCCAGATTCAAGTGGTAATGGAGTCAACTTCAAATTTTGATATTAAGATCTGCAATGACAAACTGCAAAATTGTGGGTGCAGGCAGGGATAGAAATTTTAGCCATTTTTATAATCTACCATAACCCAAAATCATCTTTTTCCTGAAAAATTCTTGTGTTTCTTTAAGTGTGAACCTGTTAATGACATATTCCCTCAGTTTTTGTCTTTAAGAAAATATCTTTATTTCACTTTCAATTTTGAAGCTTATTTTCAGTGAGTATAGAATTCTAGACTGATAGTTATTTTCCTTTAGCACATTGAAACAAAACATTGTATGTTTGAAACAAACATAGCACTTTGAAACAATGTCTGACTTGCATGGTTTCTTATGAAAGTTGGCCATTATTAATTTTTTTACTGCTCCTTGAAAGCTGGCCATTATTAATTTTATTACTGCTCCTTGAAAGTAAAATTTCTTTAATCTATGGTTGATTTTATAATTTTGCCTTAATTTTGGTTTTTGACAAATTCACTATTATGTGCCTAAGTGTGCTTTTTAAATTTTTATCTTGTTTGGAGTCAGAACATTCTGAATCTTGGGATAGCTATCTTTCATCAACTTTGGCAAATTCTCAACTAATATCTTCACTTTTTGCTTCATTACTCACCTTTGGAGACTTAGGTTTTGAACTTTTCACTCTCATTCCCTTATAGTAGTTTTTTTATAATTCTCACTCTTGTTTTATTTTCATTTTCACTTCAACAAGTTATTTTTGATAGTTTGAACTGGCTGCCAATTCAGTAATCTGTACTGTTGTTGAGCCCATTTTTATGTTCTATTTTGCCTATTTTGGGAATTCTTAATTTTAGTTATTATATTTTTCAGTTCAATTATTATATATATATTCATAAATTTCAGTCATATTATACAAATCTACATATTTCCATTCATTTTATTAACATATTAAGCATAATTCTTTAAAGTTCTTGTTAGCCCTAACTTAGAGTTCTCTTTTGGGTCAATTTCTATTGTCTATTTCCTTTATTTTTTCCTTGGTTGTCATTTGGCTTTATTCCCTGGCATGCATGGTAATATTTCAGTGCATAATATACATTGTGTCTGGAGAACTGTACAGGCTTTGTTTTATGTAATTATCCTTAGAGAGGATTTATTTGTCTTCTGGAAAGTACCAAGAAAATGGGATATCACAATGCTTCAATTCTAGCTAGATTTCTTACTTTCTGGATTTCTCTTTCTTTTTTTTTCAGGGAAAAACTGAAAAAGGAATCTCAAGTAAAAATCTAGTATGCTTATCTGGATCCCTACTACTTGGTGAGCACATAGCTCCAATTTTTGTTTCTCTAGCCAATTGATTTTGCAGCTCTTTTCTTTTTTGGGGAAGATGGGAAAATCCTTTTTTTTTTAAATGTTTCATTTAAAAAATGAGGTCCCCATATGCCCCCCACCCCCTCACCCCACTCCTCCCACATCAACAACCTCTTTCATCATCATGGCACATTCATTGCATTTGGTGAATACATTTTGGAGCACTGCTGCACCACATGGGTAATGGTTTATATTGTAGGTTACACTCTCCCCCATCCACCTGGTTGGCCATGGCAGGACATACAATGTCCAGCATCTGTCCCTGCAGTACCACCCAGGACAACTCCAAGTCCTGAAAATGCCCCCACATCATATCTCTTCTTCCCTCTCCCTACCCTCAGCAGCTACTGTGGCTACTTTCTCCACATCAATGCTGCAATTTCTTCCATTACTAATCACAATAGTTCCATAGTAGAATATCAGTAAGTCCACTCTAATCCATACTCTATTCCTCCAGCATGTGGCCTCTGGGATGATTATGTCCACTCCCCCTCTATATCAAGAGGGGGCTTAGATTCCACATGGATGATGGATGCAATTCTCCTGCTTGTAGTTGTAGGCTACTCTTGGCTCCCTGGTGTGGTGATTGACCTTCTTCACCTCCATGTTAGCTGGCCAGGGTAAGTCCAATAAACCAGATGGTAGGAGTTGCAAGTCTGCTGAGACTCAGGGCCTGGCTGTCACATGGACAGTCCAGAGATTCAGGTCTCCTGAGTATACACCAACCCCAGTGCCAACCATAGGTCTGGTAAAAGTAATAGGAGAAGTATGTGTAGAAAGGTCATATCTGAGTCCAATTCCATCACACTAAGGAAGACAAACTCCAAAGTAGGGCCAACTGACATAGAACTGAACTCCAAAGCCATCTTCCTTGACCATAAAAACTGTAGGTCTCTGTAGCCCTCAGAAGAACCAGTACCTGGGCTTCTATCTACTTTAGCTGTCTCTGGGACCCTGCTAAGGCATGTGTAAGTAATACCATCTGATGACCTCCTGACTCTTTTGGAGATTCATAGCCATATAAACTCTTTTGTCCTTTCCATTTTCCCCTTTTATCCAAAGTCATAAAGCAGTTTTTAACACCTGATAGTACATGTAGGCTGCAATATTCTGCTGGTCTGAGTTGATCCTTTTATTCAAGGTATTTTCTAGTTACATCATCAGCTGATGTTTGGTAGTAATCCCTAGGCACCAGGGAGGCTCATCCCCAGGATTCATGTCCCATGCTGCAGGGGAGGTAATGCATTTACATTCTGAGTTTGGCTTAGAGAGTGACCACATTTGAGCAACATGGAGGCTATTAAGAGGTAACTCTTAGGCACCCTGCAGCTCTAGGCCTAGTTCATATTTCAGTCACACCATCAGTATCAAGGGCTCATTGTTGGACCATCCATCTTTATTGGTCTTTGCCATTGTACTTGGGGGGTTGTTGTCTGCAGCTCTCTTTGCGTAACATTGTATTCTTTTAGTAACTGTTCTGCTTGGATTCCCAATTACTTTCCCTGGGCCTATGAAATTTAAGAATCAGCAAATACCTCAAAGGGAAATTGTAGGAAGACTATGCACTCATTTCTCTGTGCTTTTCTTTTCTCCTTTCTGCCATCCTGACTCCTTAAATAATGGTTACTTTTGCAACCTTAAGTTCCAGTTTTTGCCTATCAATCCCACAGCCTTTGCCACAAACTCTAGGCTTCAGCTTTTTGTTTGACATTTATGTCCAGTGAGTGAATGAGCAAATACCCCAAGAAGAAATGTAGATCTCATTTTAATGTGTTTCTTTCTCTTTATAAACTGTGCCTCTCAAGTTCTGACTGACTTGATTGCTCTCTGATGTCTGCAAATAGATTTTTAATTTATTTTTATAGTTGCTATCAGTAGGGCAGTTATTCTAATATATGCCTCTCTGTCAAAGTCAGAAGCAGAAATTACCATAACAAAACTTAAAGGCCAAAAAAATCGGGGCACCCACACACACAAACCTGTTGACTTAATTATGGACTATATAATTTGAGGAACAGACTTCAGAGCAAATTAGCTCAAAATCAAAGAGATTTAATAAATGGATAAATGGGACTTATATCAAACCTAATTGCTAAATATACAATGTGGAACTGAAAATATGTCAAATCAATGTCATGTTATTTCTATTCCTGGGGTTTAGTCACCTACTCTTTGAAATTTGTGCTCTTTCTGTGAGTTTGCTCCATTCATCCACTTAATAAAAAATTAAAGCCATGTAATTTCTGATTAAGTTTAAATTTGACCAAGAATTTGGAGGAAAATCCCAAGTCCATTGACCTTATAACTCCAGTACTTATCTCCAAGTCATCGAATTGTGCCTATTTTTAAAAATAAATAATTCTCAACATTGCCAAAATGTAGGAAATACACACCAAGTTTTATCAGTGCCAGTATAATCTCCATTGTATCCTTGTTTTTTTGGTGAAGTGCCTGTGTTCATAGCTAATGACATCCCCCCATTCTCTCTCATGTATATAAAGACAATATTTCAATAATTGTCTTTCTTCCCCTCAATTGTATCATTTCATCAGCATACAAACTTTCATTATTTCACTCATCTCAAAGAAAAAATGAATTAATATGCAAATGAAACACACCTTTAAAACATTTCTTTATTTTACTTCTGTCTCTAGATATTGCCTCCATTTTTCTTCTGCACTTTATAGAAATACATCTTGAAAGTGTTGTCTATAGTGCCTTTTCCCTTTTTCTCTTGAATCCACCTCATTTAGATTTTGTCACCTCCACTTCAATGTAACTGCTTTTGTCAAGATCACCAATGATCATATCCAATGACCAATGAATTCAGTGGTCATTTAATTTGCTATCAGCAGCCTTTCAACATTTACTTATTTCCAGGACACTGCACTCCCTGGTTTCACCTCTACCATAATACTGACCCTTCTTTCTCAGGCTGCTTGGCTTTTTTTCCCTCAACTCCTCAAGTAGAAACATTGGAGAACACCAGAGCTCAACATTTGGATTATTTTGTTTCCTTGTCTATCCATATCCTCTCCATAAATGATTCCTAGACTCATAGCTTTGTCTGTATTCTGAAGATTTTCAGCTTCTACCTCTCCTGCAATTTACAGATTTATATATAAAACTCCCAAATGATATTCTTACTTGAATATCTAATAGACATCCAAAATTTAACATGGCCAAATTGCTTTTTACTGCTTCCCCAATAACTACTTTGCTATAGACTTCCCTATAGGCTCTAATAGCAATTCAATTTCTTCCATTTTCTCAGGTCAAAACCTTGGCATCATCTATACTTCAATATCTTATACCATATCCATTCAAAAAGAAAATCTTTCTTTCCATTTTCATAATATATCCAATATTAGATGAATTATTACCATCCATACTACTAGGCCCCTAGCCCAAGCTACTATCATTGCCTCTAAATTATTGCAATAACCTTGTAACTAGTAACCCTGCTTCTTCTCCTGCATTCTCCAATTTATTCTTAGCAGAGCACCTGGAAAGATTTTATTTAAATATACATTAGATAATGTCACTATTCCTTTCAAAGTCCTTCATGGCTTCCCAAACCAACAGGCTAAACCCAAAGTCTTTACCATGCTCTATAGCATCGTGTCCAGAAGCTGCCTCTTCAGCCTCATCACCTGCTACTCTTCCTCTTATTTAGTACTGGCCTCCTCATTGTTTCTTGATTACATAGCACTAGCGTAGCCTTAGCACTTTTGCACTTGAGATTCTTCCCAGTCTTGTATGTTCTTTCTTACAAATCTTCATGGCCAACTCCCTTATTTTCTTACAGTATTTCTTCAAAGTTGTCTTCACTGAACACTGTCTAAACTTTCAAGCACCCCTGACAATTCATGTTGCTCCATTTTTTTCTCTTGGTTATTTATCTCAAATGTATATACATGTAATTTATCTTGATTATTATGCCCTCTCTTTCATGGATAAAATATTCCAAAATGTCAGAGATGGTTGTCTAGTTTACTCACTGCTATATCACCAGTGCTAAATAGGGTGTGGCACTTAAAGAGAGTTGAAACATAAAATGCAAGTGATGTCATCAACATGGCATCCTAAGACAGCCCCTGGAAAAGTCTCCGCTCAAAATCAACTAATAAAGAGTAAATTCCACTCGCTTGGAATTCTGAAGGACAATAGCTATCAGTATCAGAAACCACAAAAGCTAAATCAGAAAAAAAAGGGGGGAGGGGGAACTAGAGGTCTATGACACAGACCTGCCAGTCCAGGCCCCTCTCCCTCACATGGTCCACAACAGCTTAAGAGTCACACAGAGGCAACACTGCCTGGTACCTCAGGCTAGAAATGCAGACTCTAAAGCCACTCACAGTAGTGAATTAGAACTCTTCTCATATCCAGGCAAAGGGACCCAACTTTGCAGAGAAGCAAGACAGAACACAAGTGGCTGACATGCATACAAAAATGCCCTGAGGATATGAAAAAGAATGCAACAGAAATATTGGGAAGGGATGCAGACATTCAACACAGTCTCTGATTGTTGGGCCTCCTAAATTTAAAAAATGAGCCTATTAAAATTGACCACATCTGGTTCCCTGTGGTAGGATACCCTAAGAGGGATGTAACCAGAGGCAGAAAAGCTTCCCAAAAGGGGGAGGAACTTCTGTAAGGCTGGACAGGTTCCTGAAATGAAAAGTGTAATAACAAGGGGGTACTCAGTGAGAGGCAGAAATTAAACAAATCATAAAAACTGTGAAGGAAAGTCCACAAAGGCAAAAAAACAAACAAACAAAAAAACAGGATTCCTAGAGAAGGAACAGAGAAAAAGAAGCTTTCTCTGGAGATCAGTGATACATGTTCACATAAAAAAGTAATCTTAAAAATTCTAGTGCATATACTGGGCTAGAATCTAGGGCAGAAGACCTGGGAACATATAAAACATACACCAAGTATCAAAGAAGAGCCTTAACACATGGGTAATTTACAATAAAATCCTCAGCAAGAGAACGAATCTGACCTTCAGAGTGAGCACATCAAAAGAATCAGATGCCAAAAAATCAGCAAAAAAATTACAAGCTATATTAAGAAATAGGAAGATATGGCTCGTCAAGAAAAAATTTAAACATCACAGGAGGCACACAATTTGGAAAAATCATTCAAAGAATTTCAAACAATTCTCCTAAATCAATTCAAGGACATGAAGGAAAATATGGATAGAAATAAACTAATGATGGATATAAGCTAAAGGATATTAAGAAGAAAATATGTTGGCATAAAGAAGAATTGGAAAGTTTAAAAAGAAGCAAAAGAGAAATTATGGAAATGAAAAACAAAATAATGGAGATTCAAAATACCCTAGAGGCATATAAAAGCATATTTAAAGAGGCAGAAGAAAGAGTCAGGAAACTAGAAGACATACAATAAAAATCATAAGTCAGAAGAACAGATAGAGAAAAGAATAAGAAAAAATTGAGCAGTGTATAAGAGACGTGAGATAAAGCATGAACCATTCCAACATATACACCATGTGAGTCCCAGTAAGAGTAGAGAAAGGAAAAGTAACAGTACATTTGAGGAAATAACAGCCCAAAATTTTCCAACTCTTATGAAAGTCATAAATATTCATGTCCATAAAGCACAACATAGTTGAAACATGAGAAACACTAATAAGCCTACTGCAATACACACACTAATTGGAATGTCAGATATCAAAGGTAAAGAAAGAATTCTAAAGGATCAAGGGAAAAACAATTTGTCACATGCAGGAGATCCTCAATAAAACTAAGATCTTATTTCTTATCGGAAACAATGGAAGCAAAAGGGCAATGGTATGATATATTTAATTTACATTCCAAAGAGAATATCTGTCAGCAAAAAAAAATTCTTTATCAAGAAGAACTGTACTTCAAAAATGAGGGAAAGTTTACAACATTCACAGATAAACAGAAAGTGAGAGAGTTCATCACCAAAGACCTACCATATAAGAATTTCTAGATGGAATTCTTGGTTGAAAGGAAAAGACAGGAGAGAGTGCCTTGGAGCATAAAGAAGTGAAGATCTTCAGAAAAGGTAAAAAAATGGGTAAATAAAAAATTTATAGTCCTATATCCTCAATATATAACCCTAGTCTTTAATTCCTATGAGTTAGAATATAGTTGAATAAAATTACTCATAAATCCTAATAATGGACACAGAGAATGTAAAGAGGTTATGTAAGACAAAGACAATATAAAGAGGGAAAACAGAAGGATATGGGAACAGAGAACATGAGTGCTATTGCAGTCAAGTTGGTATCTATTCAAATTATTAGGTGATAGATGTAGATTGTGTAATAAAAACCGCAGAGTAACCAAAAAGAATATATTTTTAAAATATGCAGAAATGGCCTGAGAAAGGGATTAGTCAGATATATCAAAAAGTTCAACTATAGAGAAAATGAGGATGCAATAAAGGAAAAGAGAGAAAATATATAAGAAAAATAAAATTCGAAGTACAAAATGGCTGAGGTAAGTACTGCCTTTAGAGTAATAATACTAAATATTAATGGATTAAACTACACAATCAAAAGAAACAGATTGGCATAATGTATAAAACAGCATGATCCAACTATATGCTGTTTACAATATACGCACCTTAGACCCAAAAGACACATATAGGTTGGAATTGATAGGATGAAAAAGATATGCCATACAAATAGTAACCAAGAAATAGTTGGAGTACCTATGAAATATTGGACAAAATAGACTTTAAGTCAAAAATTTTTGCTAGAGTCAAAGAAGGACAGGGTATATTAATATAAGGGTCAATCCACTAAGAAGAAAGAACAATTATAAATACTTATGCAACTAACCATGGTCCTCCAAGATACATAAAGCAAACATTGGAAAAACTGAATGGAGAAATTAGATACCTCTACAATAATAGATGGAAATTTCAAAACACCACTCTCATCTATAGAAGAACATCTAGACAGAGATCAATAAGGAAACAGAGAACTTGAATAATATGATAAGTGAATTAGTCCTAAAGAATGTAAACAGACCATTGCATCCCAAAATAGCAGGGTACACATTCTTCCCAAGTGACAACTGATCCCTCTCCAATATAGAACAAAAGTTGTGTAACAAAACTAGTCTCAATAAATTTAAAAAGACTTAAATCATACAAACCATCTACTCTGAAAATAATCCAATGAAACTGGAAGTTAAGAACAGAGAAATGGAAATGCCACAACCATGTGGAAGTTAATAACACACTCTTAAACAATCAATGCTCAAAGAAGAAATCTCAAAAGAAATCAGTAAATATCTTGATATGAATGTAAATGAGAACACAACCTACGAGAATGTATGAAGTGCAGTGAAAGCTGTGCTCACAG
Organism: Dasypus novemcinctus; assembly: GCF_030445035.2. Lineage (NCBI taxonomy): Eukaryota > Metazoa > Chordata > Mammalia > Cingulata > Dasypodidae > Dasypus > Dasypus novemcinctus. Next base: position 111,109,470 of record NC_080673.1, on the reverse strand, counting down.
TGAAATTTAGAGCTCTAAATGCTTACAACAAAAAAAGAAAGCTAAAATCAAAGAGCTAAGATCAAGTGGAAGGAAATTAATAAAAAGATCAGGACAGAAATAAATGAAATAGAGAATAAAAAACATTAGGAAGTGTTACCAAACCAGATAGTTGGCTCCTTGAAAAGATCAATAAAATTGACAAACCTCTAGCTAGACTGACAAAGAAAAAGAAAGAGAAGACACAAATAAATAAAACCAGAAATGAGAGGAGGGCCCTTGCTACTGACTCCCCCAAAATAGAAAGTATCATAGAGGATACTAAGAACAACTGTATGCCCACAAATTAGACAACATACATGAAATGGACAAATTTCTAAAAACACACAACTGTCTATACTGACTCTAGAAGAAAGAGAAGACAATTTATAAATAAAGACATTGAATCAGCCTCCAAAAACCTCCCTACAAAGAAAAGTTCAGAATTATCACAGTTGAATTCTACCTAACATTCCAAGAAGAATTAATACCAAATATGCTCATACTCTTCCAGAAAATTGAGGAAAGGGGAACACTAACTCATTCTATGAAGTCATTATCACATTTATACCAAAGCCAGATAAGGATTCTACAACAATAGAAAACTACAAACCAATTTCTTTTATGAATATAGACACAAAAATCTTCAACAAAATAGTAGGAAATCCAATCCAATGGTATAGTAAAATCATTGTACACCATGATCAAGTGGGATTTACCCCAGGCACGCAAGTGTGTTTCAACATAAAAAAATCAATTAACCTCATGCACCACATAAACAGAACTAATGGAAATATTCACATTATCATCTCAATTGACATGGAAAAGGGATTTGACTAAATCCAGCATCTTTTCTAGGTATAAAGTCTTAGAAAAATAGGAATAGAGAGAAACGTCCTCAATATGATAATGATAAATCCACTGCTAACAAACTACTCAATGAAGAAATCCTGAAAACTTTCACTCTAACATCTAGAACAAGAAAAGGATGCCCACTGTCACTGGAAATTCTAGCCAGAGCAATTAGGCATAAAAGGAAATAAAATGTATCCAAATTGGAAAGGAAGACGTAAAACTATCACGATTTGTATATAACATTATCCTATGTGTAGAAAATCCAAAAAAATTCTACATCAAAGCTATAGAGATAAAAAAACAAATTCAGTAAACTGTCAGGTTATAAGATCACCACACAAAAATTAGCAGTGTTTCTATATACTAGTAATGAGCAATCTCAGGAGGAAATCAAGGGAAAAATTCCATTTACACTAGCAAAATAAATTGAACCAAGGATGGAAAGGACTTACACTTTAATCTTGGGAAGCTAGAAATGTTTGCTAAAAGAAATCAAAGAAAATGTGATTAAATGAAAGGACATGCCATGTTGATGAATTGGGAAACAAAATATTGTTAAGACGACAACAGTTCTACCCAAAATGATATACAGATGCAATGCAATCCTTATTAAAATTCCAACGGCCATCTTTGCAGAAATGGAAAAGTCAATCACATTTATTTGGAAGATTAAGAGGCCCTGAATAGTCAAAACCATCTTGAAAAGGAAGTAGAAATTTGGACAACACATGCTTCCTAACTTGGAAATTTATTATATAAGTATAATGGTCAAAATAGTATGTTTCTGACACAAAGATTGATATATAGATCAATGGAATCAAATTGAAAGTTCAGAAATAGACTTTCACATCTATGACCAACAGATTTTCTTTTTCAAGAGAGTACCGGGATTGAACCCAGGACTTCACACATGGGAAGCAGGCACTCAGTGACTGAGTTACTTCCACTCCACAAACTAACTGATTTTTGACAAAGTTGCCAAGTCCACTCAATTGGGAAAGATAGTCTCTTCAACAAATGGTGGTAGGAGATTGGATATCCATATGCAAAAGAATGAAGGGGACTCCTATCTCACACCATGCAAAAAAATTTACTCAAAATGAGTCAAGGAACTAGACATAAGTACCGTGATTTTAAAATGCCTAGAAATAAATGTAGGGAAACATCTTCAGGATCTTGTGTTAGGCAATTTTTTCTTAGAGTTTACATGCAAAACACAAGAAAAGAAAAAATTAGGTAAATGGGATATCTTTAGAATTAAAAACTTTTGTGAAACAAAGGCCTTTTCATGAGAATGAGGCCTACTCAATGGGAGAAAAATTTTGGAAACTCCAAATACAATAGTAGTTTTCTATATGTATAACATAAAAATAAATGCTATAACCCTAAGATAAAAAGACAAATGACCCAATCAAAAAAATGGGCAAAACACTTGAATCCACATTTCTCTAAAAACGATCTTCAAAGAGCCAGAAAGCACATGAAAAGAGGCCTAATATATGCTATTAGCTATTAGGGAAATGCAAATCAAAGCCAGAATGAAATACTATTTCACAGCCACTTTCATAGCTATTAAGAAAAAAGAAAAAAAAAAACTAAAAAAACAGAAAACTTAAGTTTTAGAGAGGATATAGAGAAATAAGAACATTCATTCATTGCTGGTAGGAATGTAAAATAGCCTAACTACTGTGGAAGATAGTTTGATGGTTCCTCAGAAATTTAAGTATAGAATTAACATATTATCTGACAATCCCACTTCTAGATATATAACCAAATGAATTGAAAGCAGGGACTTGTACAACTATTTGAATACTGATGTTCAAACCTAATGATTTCAGAATTGCTAACTCACACCCCTGTGAGAAACAGATTTATCAGACTACAGTACAGAGTTTCTATATAGTTATTTTCTATTTGGTCTCAATATCCAGTCAAAACATTGTTTCCTGGAGTTAATTAAGACAGCTTCTTTCTTTCACATCCCCAACAGTTGCTTATGTCATTCATTTGTAATAAAGTTAGTTTCATTTATCATAGTCTACAATCCATTTTGGGTGCCCCCAACATCCCAGTTGATATTTTTTATATTTTCATACAATACAATTCACTCTTGAATTACAACACAATTAAATTTTCATACAATACATATGCCACCGTTCCACACAGTTCCATGACCCTAAACATTACCTTGTGAGTATTCCACCTCCAATCTCCCACTGCCAATAACTCTTCCTTATATTTTTTGCCTTTTTCAGAGTGTCATATAAATGGAATCATTATAAAATTGAAGCTTGGCGGTCTTGCTTCTTTCACTTAGCAAAATTCACTTAAGATTCATTAAATTTTTTTTTAAGCAATAGTTAATTCCTTTTATTGCTGAGCTGTATTCAACTGTATGGATGTACCACAGTTTATTAATTAACCTGTTTAAGGACATCTAGATTACTTCCACTTTGGAAGTGTTAATCAAAAAGTTTTTATAAACACTTTAACACAGATTTTGCATAAAGATGAGATTTTGTTCACTTGGACAGAAAACAAGGAGCAAAACTGTTGCATCATACAGTACTTGAATTATTAACTTTATAAAAAACAGCCAAAATGATTTTCTAAAGTAGCTGTAAGAACATTTTGCATCACCATCAGTAATGTCTGGGATTTCCAGGTGCTCTCCTTATTCACTGGCACTTGGTATTGTAAGATGATTTTTGTTTGTTTGTTTTTAAGTATTTTGCTACTCTAAAAAGTTTGTAGTGGTAGTTTATGGTTTTAATTTGCATATCATGACTATTTAAATATTCATATACCATCTTTATAATTTCTTTGGTGAAGATCTTTGGCCAGTTTTTATTTGTATTGTTTGATTTCTTATTGTTGAGCTTTGAAAGATTTTTAAAAATATACTCTGGATACAAGTTCCATATCAGATGTGTTATTTTCATAAAGTTTGTCCTACTGTGGCTTGCCTTTTCATTCTCCTAAATGTGTCCAATATATTCCAATTTATTAATATTTTCTGTTATAGATTGTCCTTTTGGTTTCTCATCTAACAGGTCTTTGCCAAATCCAAGATCACATGGATATTATACATTTTCTTTGAAAAGTTTTATATTTTAATTTAGGTCTGTGATCCATTTTAACTTCATTTTGTGGAAAACATCAGGCACGTATAAAGGTTTTATTTGTTGTTTGTTTTGTCTACTTTTTTTTTTTTCTCATATGGATATCCAAGTGTTTCATCACTATTAGTTGGAAAAAACTGTCCTTTTTCTCTGACTCAGAAATCATGTGTCCTCTACTAGCAATCCTGAAACTGTCACAGGCTAACTTGTGAGTTTGTAAAATCTAAGCCCCTTTGTCCTTTTTGACAACAAAGAATTTTTATGCTTGAAATGGACAAGCATTTCTTTCTGCTATGCCTTCAGTGTCTCAGACTGAGTTAATTTAATTGAAGTTGAACTGGGTTTTAGGTTTTGTTATTGCTATGGTTAGTTTCAGTATACCACAAGCTTCAAATTCCCTGGGCAGGGGCTCTTAACAAGGGTTCCATGAGCTTGAATTGAAATTGAAAAACAACATTATTGTGGGGACGTGCTGGCGTGAGTGATATATTTATTAAACAACACACTGTATAGTGTCATCTTAGTAAGGTGTCTGTAGCTTTCACCTGACTAGCAAAGGGGTCAGTGGAACAAAAAAGATTAAGAACTTCTGCTTTAGGGATAACTTTTTGTTTTGGGGTAGGGTTTGTTTTTCAAGATATTTTATTTTTTTCTCCAATATACCAAATAGGCATTGTGCTCCAGGATCTCAGGAATATGATCACACATTCCTCCCCTCCCCCGGACTGCACCTTAGGGGAAATAAGGAAGAAGAGTGCCAGACTTTCTTATCCCTCCTGCATTTCTGTTCCCCTCCCCCAGGACTGCACTATGACAGAGTGTCTCTGGACTTTCCTGGTTGTTTTTTGTGAGTACAAGGTGGGGTTTGTGCACATTCAGCCTCTAGAGATTTGCCAATCATCCCAGCTGAACTCTTTTTATTGCTGTAAAGAAGTAGCTTGTAGAGACGAGCCACTGCTCAGGTTTTGCCTCACACCTGCAGGCACCTGTCGCTTTTTAAATCTCTGTGCCCTGATGGATTCGCAAAAGTTGCGAATTTGCTGTTCGTCTGACTTTATTTTGTTGAAAGGTTGAGAATGATAATCTTTCCAGCTCTCCACATCCCTAAGCAGAAACTGAGAGTAAATTCAATTATTTTTCAAAATTAGATTTCAAAAAAGCAACTGACTCAAAATGTCCATCCCTTTTCAGGAGATTCTCGATAATAATTTAGAAGTCTAAATTATAATAAATTTCCTTAATAATTTACTAATTAGCTGAGGCTCTGTTGATTCACTCAACCATGCTAAAGACATGAACTCTGAATACTACTTGGAGCATCAGTGCCTTGAGCAATTTACTGGATTTTCCTGTGACCCTGTGACTGAATTGGTAATGCCATAATGTGATAGTAAAATTTCCCATTTAGCACCTGCAATATGGTAAGACTTTAAGAACTAAAGTTATTTGATATATTCAAAAGATAAGGAAAATAAAGATTACATACAAAACAATTGTTTTACTTCCTGCTTTTTACCTAAATTGCCAAGAAAGCTTTATCTAGTATAAATGCAATCACAAATATCTAAATGAGAAAAAATTGAGAACAAAGAACAGATTCTACACAATAAATTACATAAAATAAGAGCATTATAAAGCAAAATCATTGCATCTTTTAAGTATAAAATTATTCACTTAAATTCTTTAAGTGAATTTACATTTGAAAAATAGGATAGTACTTCAAAAAGTATGGTGGTGTATAGAACATGGAATATAAACTGTAAGCAAAGTTTAGCGTCAAAAATGTTTGGGAGATTACCTATATTCTCAGTGTGGAATGTCAGTGGTAAGTTCCTTTGATATCTTCCATGTGTACTTGGCAGACCCCATTTTTTAGAGCAAAAATCAAACATTAATGACACTTATAAGCTGATGCAGGACACTCAAAGTTATAAAGATGACTAAACAAAAATCTGAAAATTGTTTGGCAGCAAAGGATGAGAAGGTTTAAGGAGTCATTAGAAGAGATACTGAAAGATAAGTAGGAGGATAATGATAGTTACAGTTTAATCCTGGATACTGATGAAAAGGTTAGAAGTCATAAACAATAACTTGCAGTATATTATTTTAATGTTTCATTACTATGATGGAAAGGGTCTGACATAGAGATTGATTTGACGTAGGTCACTCCATCAGCACCTTCTAAGGGGATAAATGTCTTTGGATAGATAGGGCTGCAGCTTGCCTGTTTGACCTATTACGCCAAGAGAAACTGTCCTGTACCAGATGTGTTTAATTCTGCTTACTACTTTGACCTAGAAATAGGACTTTAACTTTGAAGATTTGAGCTTATGTGAAACAAGGGACCATTGTGTAGAATAAGTTCCAAAGGCCTAAATATTCTAACTTGTAACATTTATCTCTGACAAGAAGAGTTATTTTTATAGAAACATAAAAACAAATGTGTTCCCTATAATTGAAGCAATTAATTGTTGTTAAGATCTCAGTTTTGATCTTAAATTATTTTTGTGACGATGAGGGAGTTCTTTTTAAAAAATAACTTGTTTATTTTGATATTCAAGATATATAATAAAATCTGTGCCCAATGTTTATGCCATGTTCAATTCACCTGACTTTCTTCAACAAAGTCTACTGCAAAAAAATAAGCACTAACTATATTTTAGAATTCTACTTGGCTTTCCTTTTTTATATTTTTACATTCATAAAGTAATATATGAATATACCAATAATCTAAGAGCAGTAACACATGTAAAATGAAATATAGAATTTCCTTCCATAAATCTCCTATCTTTGAAAGCAGCTGCCACTTACAGTTTTTAAATTCTTTCTTGTAATGTTTACTAACGTATTATTGTGTTTTGACTTCTTGATACTGTATAGCATCTTCTGATTTTCTATTTCGAGTACTGAAGATTTAACTCACTTATATCTCTACCTCCGCTTTTTCTTACTCCCCACCTTTCCAAGATAGTTAAGAAACAGAAATTTTGTATACAATTCAATGATAATTGTTTAATTACCATAAATGATTGCTTTTCTACTATGCCCATTAGTGCAAAATTATCACCTTTTCCCCCTCATTTTATGTGTTCTATCTACCACCCTTAACTGAATTGATTTATTTCTTTTACTTATATTATTTTGCCTTTGCTCTTTGCCTTGCCTGCAAACATTCTCTATTTCATTGAAAATTTAGCAGTGGAAATTTTGCACAGAATAATCTCTGCATTCTAAGAAATCCACAAACCAAAATAATCTATTCTTTGGCTACATCTTTCATTTGGTGTTTAAAAGGCTGGCATTAATAATTCATTATTTTTCAATTGTTTATTTTTATTAGAGATACTCAAAGCAATGGCCATGTAATTGCTATGGCAATTTCTCTAGTCTTTTATACAGCATACTAACTGACCAATTTGAAGTTGTATTTTGGAGTGTATCAGTTTCACATGCTCAACATTTCTACTGTTACAAAACATATACATTTAACATTATTATTTACAATATAAGAAATCATTAACAAAATATCCATGATAACCTAAAAAAGCTTTAAATATATACAAATACTTTAGGATATTGTTAGGCAATTTAAACAAAGATAAGTAGAAGAGGAAATAAGATCTAAATATGTTCGAGAAGGAATAGGATTTGGCTCAACTGACGGAGCATCCACCTACCATATGGGAGGTCCAGGGTTCAAACGCAGGGCTTCCTGACCCATATGCGGAGCTGGCCCACGTGCAGTGCTGATGTGTGCAAGGAGTGCCATGCCATGCAGGGGAGTCCCTTGGTAGGGGAGGCCCATGCACACAGAATGTGACCTGCATGGAGAGCTGCCCCATGTGAAAAAAGCACAGCCTGCCCAGGAGTGGCCCTGCACACACAGAGAGCTGATGCCACAAGATGACGGAACAGAAAGAGACACAGATGTCTGGTGCTGCTGACAAGAATGCAAGTGAACACAGAAGAACACACAGTGAATAGACACAGAGAGCAGACAACGGGGGGGGGGGGTGAAGGGAAGGAGAGAGAAATAAATAAAAAATAAATCTTTACAAAAACAAATAAATATGTTTGAGAAGCTGAATATAGTTTTTGCTCCTGCGATAGCTAAAAGATACAATTTAAGTATTTCCTTTTTGATTTCTTAATCTAAAGGTGGAAATATTCTTATATTTTTCCCATTTGTAGCTTTCATGTTTGCTTGTTTAATACTATTTTTTCTTACAGAAATGGGTACTTTAATCACTGAGTAATGATATTATTCATTGATCATATTTTCATTTATATAGGATACATCAAGTTTTCTGGAAGACCAATTTTCTCTTTATGAAGAAATGAAAAAATAAAATAAAAATCTAACCCCTTTTACTAGATATATATACAATGTAAAATTGCAGTCCTGGCATATTAGCTTTAAAAGTGCCTTCTGTTCAGTTCTTGCCATATTTTCACTAGATAATAAACCTTGAGCAAACAATATTGTAGATTCTCTTTTAATTATACCACAGAGTTGGTTTGATCTTGAGATGCTTGTTCTAAATCTAGGTGGTTATGGAATAGTCCTGTCTCTGAATTTGTCTGTGTATACCTAAGTTGCATTGCTTAATATTGAAAACATGTAAATGAAGGTGAAAACACTCAAGCAATTTGCCAATGGTGGTGCTTGAGGGGGTTCTAGAGACATGTAGACACTATTGACAGTGCAGACAAATTCAGGAAATCGACACTCCATCTGTGGGTCTTACCTTGGAATATATGATGATCCTTCTCCTCAGCATATGAGAGTTAGACTCATTTATAATTTTCCTACCCAAAGTTCTTCTGCCTCTTGTATTTGAACCTATAATTAGCACTATCCCCATTAAATAAGTCCCAGAGACTTAAATCTTCCAGCTGTTCATATGCTGGCTGAGCCCTGAATCTCATTTGGGTTGTAGTCAACACCTACTCTCTAGTTCATCGTACTCACCCATGAAAACTAACAAAAAGTTGATGATGGACAACACCCATCCCAAGAAGCAGAGAGTATCTGCAACTGCAAGCAAGGCAGTTCCATCCATCTGCTCCATGGTTTGCAAGCCCCCTCTCAATCTGAAGCAGAGTGGGCATCACCATCCCAAAATCCTCAACACAAAAGAATGAGCAGACATAAGGGAAGAATACAACTATGGACTAAAGTAGACTTACCATTATTCTAATAGTGGAAGAATTTGTAACATTGATAAAAAGACAGTGGTCACCAGAGGTTCTGAAGGGAGGAAGAGGGAGGACTAGGTGTAACATGGGGCATTTTTGAGACACTGGAACCGTTCTGCATGATATTGTACAGACAGATACAAGCCATTATACATTTTTTCAAAACCTATAAAATTGTGTGGTCCAAAGGTAAAATAATGTAAAACTATAGACCATGCTTATAAGCAATGCTTCAATATGTTCATCAATTGTAACAAATGTACTACGCTACTGGAAGATGTTGTTAAAAGGGGAAATTATGGGAAGGGGAGGAGGTGGGGGATATGGGAATACCTGTATTTTTGATGTAACATTTATGTAATCTAAAGCTCCTTTAAAAATAAAGAAAAAATTAAAATAAAATAAATAAAATACATTTAAAAATTTGGGGCCTCAAAAAATGATGGATAATTCCAATGGAAGGAACAATTTAATTGAAAATAAACAAAAAACAGTCTTTTCTTTTTTTGTTGTTAACAAAAAAAAATAGAATCTATCATTATATATATGTACATATAGCACAATATGCATATATTACTCATAGGTTATTTATATACAGTTCTTGCATCACACCATTATCTCATACTCATTTAATCCTCTCACTGGCCCCATTCCTAGGACCATATGGACACTTCAGAGAGTGAAAAGGAGCACTTATTATGAAGGACCCTGGAACAACCAGAATGAATAGTCACTCTATCTAGAGGATGGGCATTTTCTTGACTACCCCTTCCCAGTATTATTTCTTTGTTTTCAACGATTATTACCCCATTTAAAAATGAGGAAACCAAAGTTTAGGGAGACAAAGGAACATGGCTAAATCACACAAGTACTAAGCATACTAGTTGGAATTCAAACTTAAGGCAAATAATGAGGAAAACTACTGTTACAACAAGGGGAAAAATATACAAGATTCAGAACAGTATTTACAGCATATTAGCATTGGTTAAACGTGCAAATGTTTATTGACTTTTGATAGTCACAGGTCTGGAAAGATATACAAACAACTAACTATGATTACCAATGGAAAATGAGTGATTGGAAATGAAGGGACTGTCATTTTTGTATTGTTTCATTTTCCTTTCAACCTCTCCCTTATAACCTCCCCACCTCACCGATATGTGGGCATTATTTTCATTAAAGAAAATATGTCACTATTGGCTGAATTTAATTATTTTACAAGAGACATATATGGGTTAAAGTTAATTTGCCAAAATGTATCACAGATATAAAAATAAATTAGAACACATAAGTGTTATTCTGCTTTGAAAGTATTAATAAAGATTATAATTATTTCTGGTTTATCATAACTTGAGCCAGTATTTTCCATTTTTAAATGAAAAGACTCAAAAGGTCTTAATTTTATAATTAAAGCATTGAATGAATAATTATATATTGGTGAGGATAAAATATATAATTTAAATGCAATGAATTAAATAATAGACTCTTCTGTTCAAATCTAATTGAGATTTTATCCTATTATTTCCTTTCACTAGAAAGTTTTTGGTTTAGATAACTGAAATGATTAGTTTAATAAATGATTGAGTTTATATGTTTGGATACAAACGCAGAAAAATGTTCACAAAGACAAGATGATCCTATTTTACTGTAACTGAAATGAATTAAAGTCCTTTTTACATCAAGCTTGGTTTTCATGAACGCTATACTCTGATATTCATCAAATTATGACTGACTCATTGTTGAAAATATATTGAAAAGTTTATAATCTTGGAAAAGAAGATTAGGTGATTATTGAAAATCTACATAAAATTTCATATCTCAAGTACTGTCCTTTCCTTAAACTACAAATCAAAGATAATAAAAGCAACCCTACAGTTTTAGCTATCCATTCTATGCAAGGAGGAGAAAGAAATCATCCTGAAAAGGATAATTCCTTGAAAGGAATCTCTGGTAAGTCAACTAGAAATAGAGCTACATGTGGCATTCTATAGGATTAAGCTCAATTAATCCTTTCCTACTTTGCAGTGGCTAGGCAGCAAGTACTTTGGCACCTGGAAGCCCTCAAGTTGAAAGTTCATAAGTGCTTTGTGTTTGAGATATATCAGTTAGGATGTGAGATTTTTTTTCTAAAATTATTAGACACTCTACTCCAATCAAGATTTATGGAACCAGGGAACTCACTTTCCATGATGGGTTAATCAGTTTAACAATTGTGAATTATTTCCAGAAAAACTATGATTTTTAAGGGCAAAGTTTAAAAGCATTTTTTTCTTAATGAATGAAAAGATATAACTGTGTTAATCCAAATTGTTTTATAAGAGAAATGATAAATTTATCATTAATTTTTATACATTTGCATTTAGCACCTGTAGGAAGTAAGAAGTGGAGTAACAACCAAAAAGTACAACACAATAGGACTGAAATTTATAATTACCACAAGTCTTATTTTTTATGTTGCTTTGAACCACTGTCTAGTATTCTTTCCTATCAGTAGGAAAAACTCCCTTAACATGACTTATAGGGCAGGGCTAAAAATGATAATCTCCCTCAGCTTTCGTTTATCTGGAATGTCTTAATCTCCCCCTCATTTTTGAAAGAAAGTCTAGCCAAATATAAAATTTTGCTTTGACACTTGTTTTCTTTCAGCACTTTATGGATTTCAACACACTGCCTTCTACCCTCCATGGTATATGATGAGAAATCAGCACTCAATTTAATTGGGATCCCTGGTCTGTAACACTGCCTTTCTCTTGAAGCTTTAGAGAACTCTCTCCTTATCCTTTGAATATGACAGTTTGACCAGTACTTGATGGGGTGATTTTTATTCATATTTATCCTATTTAATATTCTTATATGCATATACACATCTTTTGCTAAATTTGGGAAGTTTTCTGCCATTAGTTTTTAAATTTTCCTTCTGGCCCTTTCTTTTACTTCTCGGGCTCTCATAATGTGTATATTAGCATACATTTATCTTCTGGAATTTTATTCTCTTCCTTTGCAAGGGCCATCATTTTCTATTCCTTTGTTTGTCTTGTACTCTTTTGTCACACATGTTAATATTTTAAAGTGTAAAGTCTGGGGTGTATTCTTTGAAATGTGTTTCTTGAGTTTGTAACTAGCTGGTGATACAACAGAGATTTTCCTGTCAGGAGGGTCCACCCACAGTGAATGCAAAGTGCAGGATCATCCTTATATGGACCTGTATGTTGTTCTGGGCTTGTTTTTGCTAGTTGATTAGGTTTTCCCTTATTTACAGGAATTTGATTGTCCCCTCTACTTCCAAGGAGATATAAGGTCTCCCTCCCCCTGGTGTCTAATTGGCCAGATGAAAGCACATAATGCCTTGCTCCAATTTGTTCACCTGAATTCTTTCTAACACTGTTTTCCTTATCTCAAGCTGCAGTTGACTGGAAGGCAAATTCAGGGTGAGGGCATGGTGCAGAGAGGAGTTTCCCAATCAGTCTTTCCCAGCCAGATCAAGGGCAGGCAACAACAAAGTGGGTGCAGACTGACTCCAAACTGCCTCTGCAGAGGGGATGAGTGAAGGGCCAGAAAGTTGCCAGGAGTTTCTTCCATGGCTCCCAAAACTACACTTTCTGAATCTGCCCCAAAAAATGCAGCCTTTCAACTGTCCTCTGCAGCTTGAGTAAGTTTAGCATCTTTAAGTCTCTCAGTTATCTAAATTAACTGATCTAAAACTGTGATCAGTGATCGGCCCATGCCCACACGGATCTTGCAAGCAGATTTTTATATCCTTTTCTGGCATTGGCAATTTACTGGTATTTAACATAATTTACCAAGCTCTTCCTCCTGTTCTTCCCTGGATGTTGTTCAGTATTCTGCTGGGCTCCAGAGTTCCAAACCAGTTGAACAAAACCAGTTCTTACCTGTTTAATATCTGTTCTGATAGTGGGACTGAACCCTGGATCTTCCTACAATTTGCTCAGGATGAATCAGGTTTAAATATGTTTAGAATTGGGAAACATTTTTCAGAAAAGAACTTTCTTTTTTAACATTATATGTTGCTCAGAAGCCAACAGATTTTCTTAAAGCTCTGGTTAATGACCACACACATTCTGACAGTAACTTTTAGGAAATTATTTTTTCTTGAATGAGTTTCAAAAATATGAATCTCAAATGATTATTTCTAATCCTGTTGTAATTCAGTCAATATATCTTAGTTTATAATATATTGTATGTTGGATGTTGTAATGTATTATATACTGTTGAAATGGTTGCATTGGGTAGTTTCTTTAGGGGCTGTGGGATTTTTCTTACAACTATTATTTCTCTACATCACAAAACTACATATAGATTTGAAAGAAGACAAAGATGAAGATGAGAAGAGAAATAGAAGGGGGAGTCAGAGGAAGAGGAGGGTAAAGAGGAGGAGAAAAAGAGAAAGGAAAGGAAAGGAAAAGAATGAAAAGGAAGGGAAAGGAAGGAAAAGGAAGGGGAGGCAAGGGGAGGGGAGGGGAGGAAAGGAGAGGAATAAGATTAAGGAAAAGGATAGGGATAGGGACTAGGATAAAGATAGGAAAAAGGAAGAGAAGAGGAAGGAATCACAATTCGAAATGTGGCAATTACAGCACTTCAAGCATATCTTTCTTTCTTTATCCTCTTAAGAGGAACTCTTTACAATAAGTCCAGAGTAGTGCAAACAGCAATGAACTTGAAGAGTTCTGAGATCTCTGTTTCAGTCTCATTTCAATTTCTAAATTTCAGTCACTTCATCGTTTTGATAAGGGGTTTAGATCATGGTTCCAAGTTTCTTTATATTTTTAATAGTCTATAGAGATTATTTTAGTTACTATTCTGTATCATATCATCATTCATCACAGCCTTCACATTTTTATAAAATGCCACTTATATGATACAATAACTAATAATGATTATGATAGATATTTTCTAGGAGAATTAACTAGAATTTTATCTAGAATTAGGTTCTAGAATTTAACTAGGTGGAAGCAAAATTTATTTTGAAAGCTCCAGATATTCACAGTGTTGTTATGCATATTAAGATGTTATGCATATAAACCCCTTAGGATACTGCCCATTAAAAAACAAATTATTAAAGAATATTAGCTAGAGGCAGGGCAAGATGGCACCCGAGTGAGTGCACCCTTGTCATCTCTCCTGCAAAAACCTGGCTGAGTAGGAACAGAATCCTGCACAAGTGTGCTGTTTTGGGAACCCACAAAGCTGGAGATTTATGGACATCAATCTGGAGAAATGTGGAGTCCTTGCTCAAGGTAAAACTGGAGATTTCTGGTACTTGTGCCCTAAGCTGTGGGAAGGCTAAACTCTTCCCCTAGGGCTGATAGCCACAGCACTCCCTGAACACTGCCAGTCACATGGTGGTGTTCCCGAGGCCCTTGTTCCCAAAATCCATGATCCCCAAACCTGTGTTCCCCAAACTCCACATTCCCTGAACCATGTGTTCCCCAAGCCCATGCTCCCTGAGCCCATGTTCCCTGAACCAGTGCTCTCCAAACTCTGGCATTCCCCTAGCCCACCAGTCTTGGGCAAACTCCAAGAGTGGGAGGGTTCCGGTGAGAGGTGCAGAGGGGCCTGAGGAGTATAGGTTCAATTGCACGGTCTCCCCTCTTTTGAACTTGGAGGACCATGTGAGCTGGCTTGGGGAGAGGCCAGGAAGAGAGAAGAGGTGAATCTGCTAAGGCAGCCTGATTTACCTAATTACCCTGGGATAGGGAAAATTGTCCTGGAAGAAGGTGGAGTCAGGCAATTAACTAGTCCTGTGCAACACACCTAAGGGAAGGGAATAGTAGGATGTGCTTGGTAGACTTCCAATAGCATACTTAGGGTTCCCAGCAAGGGATGGGTGCTCTCTCTCAAAGAGACTGAGAATCATTATTTTCTGTGGTGAGATGGTTCACCAGGGTCCCATTTGAATATCGTGGGAGAACTCTCACACCAGCTTCCTGCTGCCCTGGGAGAAAGAGAGGTGAGGAAGAGAGAAAGGGGGAAAGACAGATTCCTAAGCAGTTTATTCAGTGGCAAAGAGGACTCCTTGCTTGAGGGCTTATCTGGGTTTTTGTTTGTTTGTTTGTTTTCTTGTCTTTCCTTCCCCTTTATTTCCCCACCACCCTTTTATTTGCTTTTTTTTTTCCCCCTCTTTTTCTATTAGATGCTGGAGGCAGTGTTTCTTGTTTGCTGTGCTTCCTCATCCTTGATTTCCTCTTTTCTGTGTGCACTGAGTTTGGCTACAAATACTATCCCCTTTCCTTTACATCTTTCTATCTTCCATCTTCTGTTGTTGCTCTCACATTTCACCTCCCTTTGTTTAGCTCCCAATTTTCCTGGCTTTTTATTTCTAACACCTCTATTCTGTTTTGTATCCTTTATTCACTCTTTGTGTTATTGACCTTTCTTTTTTCTTTCCCTCTCTCCAGATCACACTGACCTTTTAATTCATACTATATTCTTCTCCATATTCAGTTTCCCTTATCATTGTAGGTACTCCACTTTTTTATAGTTATAGCTCTACACAGCTTACACAAGTATAATATTCATTCTCCTAGGTCTTACATGGTTTTTCTGCTAACATTTAATACCAATACTACTTTTATACTTTTTCTTTTCTTATGTCTTTTGTTTTCCCTGGCCCTAAACTTTTTCCTTCAAGGGAACTTAGACAACAAGGAAATACAATAAGCAGAACAAAGTGTCAAAGAGAAAACTTAACACATACACACACAAAAAAACAGCACCTAAATAAATCCTGAGATGAGATGGAGAGGATAATCAGCTGAACAAACCCATCAAGATAAAATGGTGACCAGATAACAACAAAAAATTGCAAACCATACCAATAGTCAGGAAGACATGGCCCAATTCAATGAATGAACTAAAAAAGGGAAGGGGAGCAGAACATCAAAAAACTAATCAAAGCTCTACAAACAAATATCATGGGCCAACTTAATGAAATGAAGGAAGAGATTAAGAATATCAAGAAAACACTTGGAGAGTATACAGAAGAAATTGGAAACTTGCATAAAAAGATAACGGATATGATGACGATGAATGGCACAATCCAAGAAATCAAAAACACACTTCAGCAAATAACAGCAGATTTGAACAGGCAGAGGAAAGGATTAGTGATGTGGAAGACTGTATATCTGAAATCAAAACAATGGTAGAATTGATTGATAAAAAGATAGAAAAAAATCCAGCAGGGACTCAGGGATCTGAAAGACAACACAAAACAAAAAACATAAGCATTATACACATCCCAGAAGGAGAAGAGAAGGGAAAGGGGACAGAAAGGATATTGCAGGAAATAATGACGGGAAACTTCCCAAACCTATTGAGGGAGATGGTTGTACATGCCTAGGAAGCACAACACACCTCAAACAGCATAAATGACAACAGGCCTAACCCAAGACATATACTTATCAAATTATCCAATGCTCATGACAAAGACAAAATAGTGAAGGCAGCAAGAGAAAAGAAAACCATCACATACAAGGGAAGCTCAGTAAGATTAATTGCTGATTTCTCATCTGAAACCATGGAAGCAAGAAGGCAGTGGTATGACATACTCAAGGCACTAAAGGAAAAAATTTCCAGCCAAGAATATTCTATCCAGCAAAGCTGGCATTCAAAAATGACGAGAGTTCAAAATATTCACAGATAAACAGAAACTAAGAGAATATACCAACAAGAAACCTGCCCTTCAAGAAATACTAAAGGGAGTGTTGCAGGAGGAAAGAAAAAAATAAGAGAGACAGAGTTGGAAGAGAGTGTAAGAACAACTAACAAGACAAAAAGAGAAATAAAAACAACATATGACATACACAAATCCAAAGAAAAATATGGCTAATGTAAGTAATTCCTTGAGAGTAATAACACTGAATGTCAATGGACTAAAGTCACCTGTCAAGAGACACAGATTGGCAGAATGGATAAGGAAATATGACCCATCTCTATGCTGTCTACAAGAAACCCATCTTAGACCCTAGGACTCAAGGAGGTTGAAAGTGAATGGCTGGAAAACAATCTTACAAGCAAACAATAACCAAAAAAAAGCAGAAAAACATAGGCTTTAAATGCAAAACTATTGTGAGAGACAAAGATGGACACTACATATTAGTAAAAGGGGTAATCTTTCAAAAAGAAAGAACAATCATAAACATTTATGCTCCTATCCAGGGTGCCTCCAAGTGGGTGAGGCAAACACTGTGAAAACTAAATGGAGGAATATATGCCTCTACAATAATAGTGGGAACTTTAATACACCATTATCACCATTATCTCAACAGAGAAACAATAAAGAAACAAAGACTTTGAATAATATATTAGCGGGTCTGGACCTAATAGACATATATAGAACACTACACCCAAGTACAGCAGGATTTATATTCTTCTCAAGCACATACGGATCATTCTCTGAGATAGACCACATTCTAGGCTACAGAGAAAGTCACAATGAATTCAGAAAGATTGAGATCATACAAAATAATTTTTCTGACCACAGTGTAATGAAGCTGGAAATCTACAAGGACCAGAGACTCAGATTAGGCACAAAGACATGGAAGTAAAGCAATACACTCTTAGACAAACAGATCAAGGAGAGAATCTCAGAGGAATCAATAACTACCTTGAAACCAATGAAAAGACAACACACATATCAAAACTTAGTACAGCAAAAGCCGGGCAGAGGCAAAAATTTATAGACATAATTTCACACATCAAAAAAGAGAAAGAGCTAAAACCTACAGCTAACTGCACATTTGGAGGAGTTAGTAAAAAATTACAAACTAACCCCAAAGGAAGAAGCAAGAAATAAATAAAAAAGATCAGAGCAGAACTAAATGAAATAGAAAATAAGAAAGCACTAGAAAAAATAAACAAAACAAAGAGCTGGTTCTTTGAGAAGAGCAATAAAATTGAAAAACCCTTAGCTAAACTAACAAAGAAAGAAAAGAGAGAAGATGCATATACCCTTTCAAAGAATTTAAATAAAATGAACTTTGTCTAACACATTCCATGATGCTAACATTACCCTCATACCAAAGCCAAACAAAGAAACCACAAGAAAAGAAAATTACAGACCAATTTCTCTAATGAACCTAGATGCTAAAATCCTCAACAAAATACTTGGTAATCATATTCAACAACAGCTCAAATGAATTATACACCATGACTAAGTGGGTTTTATCTCTGGTATGCAAGGATGGTTCACCATAAGAAAATCAATCATTGTAATACAACACATAATCAGATTGAAGGAAATAAAATCACATGATCATATATATAGATGCAAAAAGCATTTGACAAAATACAGCACCCGGTATCTTAATAAAAACTCTGCAAAAGATAGGAATACAGGAAACTTTCTGCACATGATCAAAGGTATATATAAAAAACCCACAGCTAGCATCATTTACAAAGATGAAATCCTAAAAGCTTTCCCTCTAAGATCAGGAATAAGACAAGGATGTCCACTATTACCCCTCCTATGAAATATTGTGTTAGAAGTACTTCCTCGAGCACCAAGGCAAAAACCAGATATAAAAGGCATTCAAATTGGAAAGGAAGAAGGGAAGTTTCACTATTTGCAGATGACATGATCCTATATATAGAAAGTCCCAAGAAATCTACAACAAAGTTTCCAGAACTTATAAGTGAGTTCAGTAAAGTTGCAAGCTATGAGATAAATGCACAAAAATCAGTAGCATTTCTGTACACCATTCTGAGGAGGAAATCAAGAAACAAATACCATTTACAATAGTAAATTAAAAAATTAAATACCTAGGAATAAATATATCTAAAGATGTAAAAGATTTATACACAGAAAACTACACAACACTGTTAAAGGAAATCAAAGAAGGCTAAATAAATGGAAGAATATTCCCTGTTCATGGACAGGAAGACTAAATATCATTAAGACATCTATCTTATCCAAACTAATTCATAGATTTAATACAACCCCAATAAAAATCAATACAACATTTATTAATGAACTAGAAAAACTAACTATTTATTTGGAAATTTATTTGAAATTTATTTGAAAATTTATTTGAAATTTATTTGGAAAGGAAAGAGGCCCCAAATAGCCAAAGGCATATTGATAGAGAAAAATGAAATTGGAGGAATCACACTACCTGATTTTAATTCATACTACAAAGCTACATTGGTCAAATGTCATGGTATTGGCACAAGAATAGACATACTGACCAATGGAACTGACTTGAGAGCTCTGATATAGGTTCTCACATAGACAGTCATCTGATATTCAATAAGGCCACCAAGCTCACTCAATTGGGAGAGAATGACCTCCTCAAAAATCGTGCTTGGAGAACTGGATATCTATATGCAAAAGAATGAAAGAGTATTATCTTCTGACAACTTATACAAAAACCAACTCAAGATGCATCAAAGACCTAAATATAAGAGCCAAGACAGTAAAGACTTTGGAAAACAATGTAGGGAAGAATCCACAGGACCTTGTAATGGGAAATGGTTTCATGAACTTGACACCCAAAGTACTAAGAGCTAAAGAAAAAAATAGACAAACAGGACCTCCTCAAAATTAAAGACTTTTGCATCTCAAAGGAGTTTATCAAGATAGTGAAAAGACAGCTACTCAATGGTAGAAAATATTTGGTTACCATATAACTGATAGGAGCTTAATATCCAACAAGTATAAAGAAATGCTATATCTCCAAAATAAAAAGATAAACTACCCATTTTAAAAAAGGGCAAGAGATTTGAACAGATGCTTTTCCAAAAATGAAATATAAATGGCTAAAAAGCACATGAAAAGCATGCTCAGCATCACTGGCTATTAGGGAATTGCAAATCAAAACTACAATGAGATACCATCTTAAACCCATTAGACTGGCAGCTATTAAAAAAACAGAAGACTACAAGTGTTGGAGAGGATGTGGAGGAATGGGAAAACCCATCCCCTGCTGGTGGGAATGCAGAAGGATCCAGCTATTCTGGAGAACAGTTTGGCAGCTCCTCAAAAAAGTAGATACAGATTTGCAATATGACCCAGCAATTCAGCTGCTGAGTATATACCCAGAAGAACTGAAAACAAGGACACAAACATAAATATGCACACCAATGTTCATAGCAACATTATTCACTATAGCCAAAAGTTGGAATCAACCCAAATGCCCATCAACAGATGAATGGACAAACAAAATGTGGTGTGTGCATACATACATATATATATATATATATATATATATATATATATATATATATAAAATGGAACACTATTCACCTGTAAGAAGGAATACAGTACTAACACATGGAATAACGCAGATGAATCTTGAGGACCTTATGTTGAGTGAAGCAAGCCAGGCATTGAAGGACAAATACTACATGACCTCTCTGATATGAATTAAAAGCAAATCAAGCTGTCTCAGGGAGCAAGAGACTGGAAATTGGGAGGGAGAGGAAGGTTGTGAGCTGAAGCCTAGATGGGCGAAATCTATGATAAAGTGGAGGTAAGTAGTTGTGCAGGGAAGGGATAAGACAGGGGCATAGAGATACTATTGTGTGGGGCTTTGCGGGATTGAGTGGGACTAGGGTTGGGAGGATGGGTCAGATGGTTCATGGAATTGGGGGAAATTTGGGGGGAGCAGGTGAACATGGGAGATTATCAGGTATGTGGTTGAAACTACAATGTTGAAAAAACTCTTTAGAAAATATAATAAGGAAAGGTTACTTGTTTAATATGTTTGATGGGGGGCATCTGGCACAGGATGCATCTGAAACAGGCTTCTAGGGAGTGTGTTTAAGTCATCTTCTCATGGTGTGTTCTATCATTGGGTGGAGACCCATACAAAGAGTGGGAAGGTGTTATGCTCTGGGGAAGACTGATGTTCTCTCTCGAGAGCATTGGCGGCTCCCAGTTGGGGAGGACAGTCTGTGTGTCAAGCCCTGGGAATTGTTCCATGTATCCATGAATCTGATCCTTCAAGCAGTGAAGCTTGGTTGTCACTATGGGCCCTGAGGGAAGGGGGAGAGATGAATTGAATAGATGGAAGAGGGGGTAACTCAGGGGCAATGTAAGTATTCTACAAGATCATGCAATGATGGATATATAGCATGTTAAATTTCACCAAAAATTTGTAAAAGTGTAAAAACTAAATTGTAAACCATAATGTAAACTATAATGTAACTAAAAATTTAGAAAAGTGTACAGTCTAAAATGCAAACAATAATTAAACCGAATTGGAACCATGGTTGTTTCAATATCTGTACATCAGCTGTAACAAATACAACATCCACTTATAAAAAGATCATTGCTGGGGAAGGAGGAAAAGGGCTTGATGTTGGGTATATGGGAGTCCCCTATATTGTATATGTGACTTTAGTGTGATCTAAAACTTTTTCGAAGACAAAATTAAAAATAACAAATAAAAAGGATGTAGACACTGAGGAAGGAATGGAGGAGATTATCTTGCCACTGTTCATGCTGGACAACATATATTACATTGATGAAAGGTAAAATGTCAAAAACAAAGTTTTATGATATTTTTCATTTTTAATACACCAATTTATTATTTCCTTAATTTTAGTTTTTCTATATTAATATGGATTCTATTTCTAATCATTAAACCTATCATTACTATTTCATTTTCCTACTTACTGAATTTGGCAATAAATTAGGCTTCATTTTTTAAGAAGTTTTGGATCATGAGGAGTTCAACTATGGCAGAGGAGGAGCACCAGGGTGGGGTATCATTGATGGGGGGCACATGGTTGGGAGGGAGTTCTCCAGGGCATGTAAACAGGGTATAAATAATGTTCAGATATTCATTGGGTATTGTCATAGTAGACAGAATTGCACACAACCACTGAGGGAGTGCTGAGTTCCTAGCTGAGGGAGCTCTGTCACATTCTCCAATGGAACAGCAACAATTCCCCATGTGCAAGGGCAAAGGCCAGTGAAGAAGGATAGTCAGTGATGGGACCTTAAGACTGATGACTATGCTTATGAATCTGTGTACTTGAAATTTTACCTAGGTCTAGAGTTGTAGGGTGCCTAAGAGTTGCCCCCTGAAAGCCACCATGTTGCTCAAATGTGGTCACTCTCTAAGCCAAACTCAGCATGTAAATGCATTACCTTCCTCCCAGCATGGTTCCTGGGGATGAGACTCCCTGATGCTGACAGATTACTACCAATCACCAGGTGGTGATGCAATTAGAAAAAGACTTTGAATAAAAGGGGGAAATTATAAAGACAAATGAGTTTCTATCTATGAGACTTCAAAATGAGTCAGGAGGTCATCAGAGGGGTGGCACTTATGCATGTCTCAGCAGGATCCCAGAGACAGCCAAAAAGATACAACCCCAGGTAGTGGTACTCCTGAGGACTACAGAGACACACAGGTTCTGTGTTCCTGGCAGATGGCTTTGGAATTCAGTGCCTTGCCAGTGGACCCTACTTTGGCATTTGTGCTCCTGAGTATGATGGAGTTGGACTCAAATGTGACCTTCTACACATGCCTCTTTTGTCACTTTTACTGAACCTCTGGTTGGCACTGGGGTTGATGTATACTCAGAAGAATTGGATCTCTGAGCCTCAGCAGAGTTGCAACACTATTCTCTGGTTCGTTGGACTTACCCAGGTCAGCTAACAGGGAGTTGAAGATGGTCAACCACTACCACGGAATTAAGAGTGTCTACTACTGTAAGCAGGAGAATAGCATCCACCAACCATGTGGGATCTAAGCCCTCTCTCCAAATACAGTTGGAGTAGACATCACCATTCCAGGGTCCACAGAACTGAGGAATAAAATATGGATTAGAGTGGACTTATTGATATTCTACTATAGAACTGTTGTGACTCTAGCAATGGAGGAAGAAATTGTATAATTAACATGGAAACAGTGGCCATAGGATTTGCTGAAGGCAGGGAGAGGAAGGAAGAGGTGTGATGTGGGGGCATTTTTGAGATGTGGTGTTGTCCTGAATGATTTTGCAGAGACAGATGCAGGACATTATGTATCCTGCCATAACCCACTGAATGGACTGGGGGAGAGTGTAAACTATAATGTAAACTACAATACATGTGGTACAGCAGTGCTCCAAAATGTAATCACCAAATGCAGTGAAAGTGCCACAATGATGAAAGAGGTGGTTGATGTGGGAGGAGGGGGGGGGGGGTAAAAGGGAGCCTCTTATATTTTTTAATGTAACATTTTTTGTGATCTATGTATCTTTTATTTAAAAAGACAATTAATTAAAAATTTTTAAAAAAGAATATTAAATAAAGCTCAGTAACTTAGGTACATAGACAATTATGAAGAATAATAATGGCCTATCAAAATATATTGGCTTTGACTGAAATGTTTTTTTTTTATATTACAAAGACATAAATTAATTAAAGGGGGCTTAGCAGTATTTTAATTATTCAAATATTTTATGCCAATATAGCTTGACACATGAAGTATGTGAAAGACATTATGTTAAACATTTAAATGTATAGTCATTAATAAAATATGCTATCACCAAGTCAAAAGCAATTGGGTAGTGAGAAATGCAAAACAACAATTGCTATATACAAGAGTATGTGATGAGTATCATGATAAAGGAACAAAGACCCTATATGTAGCTCAAGAGAATGAGGGGGTAATTATGTCAGACTGGTAAGATCAGCAGTGTTTTCAAGAAGTAAGCTGCAATTGAGTTAAACCTTAAAGGCTAAATAACCATTTAAAAGAAGGGCATAAGGTAGGAGACTATTTCCCCATCAGAACTGCATAAAAAGTAATATTAGTAGGCAAGATGAAGATCCATCCAAAGAACAGTCCTGATTTGGTTGGAAACCAGGACTACATAGGAAGCGCTTTGAATATAATTGAAAGAATTACGATATATCCGAGGCCACTGAATGCTGGTCTACAGAGTATAGTAAGAAATGAATGACTACTGAATCTTTTGGGGAATGTGCTGGAAATAATTGAGGTTTTGTTGTAGGACAGTAACAGTGCATATGCTTTTCAGGAAAAAGAAACTAAAAGCAGGGTACTAAATGGTACTGCAAGCATCCACCAGATTGGTTATAAGACCTTTAACTTTGGTACACGCAGTAGGGTTAAAATACTCAAGATAGAAGCAAAGGATGAGTAGGAAAATTTTCAGCAATACCTAGAAATTTACTGGATGTAATATTAAGAAAAGAGAATTACAATAAAAACAAAGTTGCATTAATAAAAAGCTGACAATGTGCCAGGAGTAGTGCACAGCACTTTTTACATATTATCTCCTTTACAAAATTACAAAGTCACAGATATGTGCCATGTTTAATTCTTCATTTCTGGAGGAAAAAAGTCACCTCAATGCTATTTAGAACATGGGAGACCATAATATACACAAATATTATATATAGATTATAATTATATAAAAGAGTTTTAAATAAATATTTACATACAATTTCATGAATAAGAAAAAGCCATTACCTTATCCAAGGAAAAACAAAATTCAGTTGTAAAACTCCATATTATTATGGTTAGAAGTGCAGGCTCTGGAGTCTGGTTGCCTTGGTTGAGCTCCTGATTCTTGCATTTATAAGCTGTGAACTTTGGACATGCTGCATGAAGATTTCTGAAATTCAATTTTATCTATCTGTAAAATGGGGATAAAATAGCACTACCCTTAAAGGGTTGTTGTGAGTATTAAAGGCATGAAACATGTTATTAAAGACATTAATACATATATCACATATGGTATATATAAAGAAATGGAGATAAGTGGTACCACAGCAAGATTTGTATTGGCATTTATTATAAAATACACGCTCAGCAAAGTCCAAATGAATGAAGAACCTTAACTGATTTTGCTGGTAAGAGTCTAAGTTCCAATTACTTTGAAAATTAGTAGCTAGTGCAAACTCTTTTTGTGGCAGAGTGGAATAACTTCCATCATTATTTTGGGAAAAAATATATAACATATGTGATTAAAGCAAATAATTTTGTAATTATTTGCCATTGGTTTTCTTTACTTTAAGCAGATGCTCTTTGAATCAGATGAATCTCTTGCCTTCCCCCCCTTCACTATGAAGTCTACAACCCAGTACAGTGTCAAGTATATTTTGAACTTTAATCATTATTGATTATTGATGATGGTGCTGGTAAAAGAATGGCTACAAAATGATGTTAAAGGGAAGAGATGAGACAGAAAGAAAAATTGAAGGGATTTTGGTAAGAATGAAAAGAGAAAAGTAAGGGAGCTCTTTTGTGTGATTTACTGCACCTGATTATGTGGAAGTTGAAAATTGCTCTGCTATCTGGCATTTAATCTTCTTTAAGAGAACCTACACTGACTTGAAAATGGCTGAACTGATACATGGAGAAGCAGAGGGGAGGATCATGGTGTCAGAGGACTCACTTTCCTTCATTCTATAATTGCTGTATTATCTGTTGTGCTTCCAGAAATGAGAGCAAGGGAGAGAGAAGGGAAGATAAATGGCTCCTTGGTTTCTCGCTGCTGTGGTGAGATGACTGTACATTTTTAAAGAAAAAAAAAGAAGAATCTGATTACAAAAAATGCTCTTACAAACTTGATCATAAGGTAAATATTTTTTAAAGTGACAGTTTTAGGTTAACTTTCATTTCTTTTGTTTAGGCTACCCTCTACCCCAGTTTCTAGTTGAAACTTTAAAGGTCATATTCTCAAAAAAAAAAAAAAAAAAAAAATCACATTGCTTTGAAGTGAAAATCACAACTAGTCTCATAAGAACCACTGAGGAAGGAAGACTTTTCTCTTTTTTCTAAACATGTAACATTTGGGGAACATCAACATTTTAGAATCAAAATTTATTTTAAAACCATGCAAATTTCTTATCTCTATATCAGATTATCTGAAAAGACTTTTTCCTATATTCACAAAGCCCATGACTATAAGGAAATTAAAGGTAAAACACAATTTAAGCTACTTAAGAGACCCTTCATATAACTGAAAAAGAAAATGACACTGATGGTTTTGTGATTTGTTCGTTTAACTAAGAACAGTTACAGTCACATGATGTGATAGCATATTTCAATGTAAGTAGTTGGGCAGGTAAAGAAATGATACCCCTACAGTAATATGTTATCTAGCTAATATTCTTTTGCTACCAAAAATTGTATATAGTCTTTAAAATAGCTGATTTAAAGTTCTATGTTTGCACTACAATAATCACTTCAAGTAAAATTCATTTTATTGAAATAATGGGGAAGGAGTGTCACAGTTAAAGCATACTGACTTCTGGCTTCCATAGGGCCACCAGCATTATTTGGTTCAATTTGAGCTAAACTTGATACCTATTTTTATACTTATATGAAGTTACAGGCAGTTATTATATCTCTTACTTCCATTAAACCATCTCTTTTTAAAGGAAAAACAGTTGTTTACATCTACCAAGCCTATCCATCACTGATACATCTCTTTTTTCCATATTTTCAGATATATAATGTACAATACAACTAAGATTTTCCTTACTATTAGCATCAAGTAATTTTCTTCCACTGCTAGGTTCAGCATCTTCTTTACATTCTTAACTCTGTGCCAAGATTAGATGATCTCTCCAGGTCTTTCTGCTACCCCATTTGTTATGAATTGAATTGTGTCCTCCAAAAAAATATGTTCAAGTCCAAATTTGCAGTCCTGGCATTGTGACTTAGACTTATCTGGAAATAAAATTAGGATGTACCCTAATCCAATATGACTGGTGTCCTTGTAAAAAGGGGAGAGGATATAGTCAGACAAAGAGTGGGAGAATGCCCTGTGATGACTGAGGCAGAAACTGAAACCCAGAGATTGCCTGCAAACCATCAGAAGCTAAGAATAAACAAGGAAGGATTGCCTCCAACAGATTCAGACTTTTAGGCTCTGCTACTGTGGCACAATATATTTCTGTTATTTTAAGACATCCAGTTTGTGGTACTTTGCTATGGCAGCCCTAGAAGTTAAGACACTATCTCTAAAATCAAAGGCTGTAAATAATGTCTCATTTTACTTCTGGTAATTTGATATATGTAGTTGAAAAGTTTTGATGGCTTTGGCTATACTCAACTGCTTTTTACCCTGACAAGTGTCTCTACAAAAGAAACACTGACACCAGCCAGCAAAGGTGTATGACCACTCTGTGAAGACATAGTCTGATCTATCAGTCCAGCTTACCTGCCTGGAAACATCAATGGTGTCTCTGCTGGCTTCCCTTCATGTTGGAGATTTGGACCCGAAGGGTATCGGACATGAAAGAAAGAGAAAAGGGAGAGTGAAAGAAAAAGGAAGAAAGGGAGGGAGGAAGGGAGGGAGGGAGGGAAGGAAGGAAGGAAGGAAGGAAGGAAGGAAGGAAGGAAGGAAGGAAGGAAGGAAGGAAGGAAGGAAGGAAGGAAGGAAGGAAGGAAGGAAGGAAGGAAGGAAGGAAGGAAGGAAGGAAGGAAGGAAGGAAGGAAGGAAGGAAGGAAGGAAGGAAGGAAGGAAGGAAGGAAGGAAGGAAGGAAGGAAGGAAGGAAGGAAGGAAGGAAGGAAGGAAGGAAGGAAGGAAGGAAGGAAGGAAGGAAGGAAGGAAGGAAGGAAGGAAGGAAGGAAGGAAGGAAGGAAGGAAGGGAAAGGAAGAACGAGAGATGGGATCAGGGGGTCTGTGAGTAGAGACTCATTAGACAACTTTGTTTACAAGGGGCTCCCTATATACCCCAGTCTAGGTGACAACAAGCAGCAACATGCAGTTAACTATCAGCATTACTCATAGTCTAAGGAATTTAAAAAAATCTTATCTCAAGGTACAAAGTCTAAGTGTTCTATTTGCTATACAAGGTATGTGCTCATCTTTTCTTTCAGCCTTTAACTGCTTCATCCTATCTGCTGGGAACACTTAATTATCACATTCCTTAGGTTGCAAGTGTAGCCAGGGAGACAGCACAGTCTCTCCTTGTGAGGCCACTGTGCCTCAGTTTCCAACACCTTCACTAACTTTTAGGGTCATAGCTCAAGAAGAACTACTACCCAAGCCTCTATGAATTGCTGTCACACTTCATTTACATCTTGTCCTCTGATTCATATTTTTAGCAATGACAACACTCTTAATTGAAGGGAAAAAACAGCAAACAATCCTTGCCCAGGCCCTAAAATATTTATTCAAAAACATTTATTTTATATATAGTACGAAAGCATTTTCCTAAGTTAAGGTTAATAAATTGTCCTGTGGAATTTGGTTAGCCTCATTCACTTGCCCTGATAATTCTTCTGCACAAACCAGTAAAATAAAAATTGCCGTTTTTGGTATTAAAGATCTAAGATCAGATTCAATCATCTATACACAGACACCTCAGGAGTCCAAATGAAGTATCATAACATACTAAATCATAGTCTAGTTCAAGAGTATTTTTATCCAAAGTTTACAAAAGAAATTGCCTTATTACTCCATATCATAAATCATGTTATCCCACTTACAGAATGAATTGAGGGCTCTTTGTTCTTAGTCTTAAAATAGATAGAAGAATAAACATATTCCACTAAGGAAATAGGGTTTAGTACATAAGCATGAATATATGTTTTGCAAAACAAATTAGATTATCATGTTAAACTCACAGACAGGTAAAGATGTGCAATAAAAAATGCAAAAGCCTTCTTTTGTTGTTGTTTTTGTCAAATAACAGCTATTTCGATGTAGGATCAGATTATAATTACTACCAGTTGAACAGTTAACTTCTGATATTTACAGCCATCTTAGTCAAATCATTCAGGAACATAAAAGTTAATTGCATGTAAGAAAAACTAATCACTTGCATAATTGTAGAAACAGAACAAATCTCAGTCTAGTGCCATTAACCACTTTATTTCAGTAAAAAGAAGGAAATATTAAGGCTTTGATGCTGTTTAAAAAGTGACATCCCATGAAGAAAATCTGCTTTTAAGTTTTTTTTCAAAAATCAACTTCTTAAGTCTCTAAAGTGGTAAAATTTTCTATAATCACCTTATTTCTACATAGAAAAGGAGACTTCTATGTAGACAAACCTGACATAAATACTCAGTTTTCTTTTAAATTGAAAGATCATTCATATGGAATTACACATTTTACATGCATGAGAACTCTGTTTCTGTCAGAGTATTCTTTTTTTCTTAATCTGAAGTAAGCTAATGCCTTCATTTTATTGGCACTAGATATATTGACAAAGCCAAGTCAACATTTTCCAAACCAGAAATGGAAAAGGTTAAGGTATTAGATAACCAGAAAGGCAGATTAGACCCTTCTCTAGACAATTTAGTCAATAGCCATAATTTATGATGCAAACCTAAGTGTCTTTAGCTTTGCCTTGTTAATTTCGCATTTACAGAATACACTTTGATGACTTCCTCCCACAAGACTATTTAAAGACATGGAACAGCAAACAAAGGAATTGGTGTTCGTATCCCCAAATCGATTAAAAACCAAAGCTTGATTAAATGGGAACATTACGTATTCTTTGGGCTTTAAGAATACTCGACTGAATTCCAATCTTCATCGCACCTATTCACATCCGCAGTTCAGGAAACTCACTTTGTTTAGTTTAAAAACTAGGAAAAGACAACACTATTTCCAAGAAATCCAGAAATATTTCAGAAAACATTTTGCATGAAAAGAAAAAAAAATCTCATAGGATTGTCCCAAATTGCATGGGATATCTTTATACTGTTCATAACCAGATGTAGTGTTTCGAGTTCATAATGAAATGAACCTCAAACACCCAATCAATTTAAACTAATTTTCAGTTTCTATAATCTGATTCTCAAGAAATTTATAAAATTTGCAATCATACAACTTATGCTATATTAAAAATAAAATATTACAATGCTGGCTGTGGTTTTGAATCCCATTTTATTTTCTTTTAGTTTATTTCTATAATAAAATTACATTTTACACATACTCCCATTTTAAAAGTTAAATGTATAAATTTTTGTCTGAATTATGATTTTATTTTCTTATTTTTCAAATACAGGACTTTTTATTCATTAATCTATCCCCTTTTTAGTATTGAAATATACCTTCCTTTTCTTTACAGTTATCGCCACAGATTTCATTTTCCTCTCTAGTTTGGCTCATTGGTTTTACGTCTTGCCCACTTTTTAAATTATGCTAAAATGTCTTTGTCATATTAGTAGTGAATCATTCTAAAAATGAAAAAAACATGTTAGAATTAAGGTGGGGTCAAAGTAAAAACATATATTTACTATTCCAAACATATCAAAACAACAAAGATTATATAAATTATCTTTTCCAGTGAAGATTTTTAGTTTCAAATAAAATATTTAACTTAGGTTTTAAAATCCATTTAGTAAAACAAATGCACAGTTTTTTAACTCTGGAGTTAAAAAAAAATTTGAGTAGCTATGTACTTTATTTGATATTTTTTAAATTTCTACATTTAGATTATCATTATTCTTTACATTCAATGGCTAGTTCAGACTATTACTTTACTCTGAACTGTAGTTAGTTATAATAGAGGTTCACTATATTAATACATAATTCTGTCCTTATTTCTTATAATATCCAACTATTTTGTCCCAAATAGTCAAAACACTCAATAAAATAATTTTTAAAATCATAAATGAATAAATGAGATGCTATATGAAAATCACTTAGCATAAAGCCTGGCACTTAACAAACAATAAATAGCAGCTATTATCATTACTGTTATAAGCAATATTAGTTCATTAATTTATTTACTCATTTGACACATACATATATTTGCACAACATATTTGTTGAACAAATGCCAGGCACCAAACTAGACATTAGATAAACAAAACGTATATACTAATTAATCTTTCTAACTAAGCTATGAAACCTCATCTGTAAAATGGGGATATAGTCCCAGGGTCCACAAAATGGAGGAATAAAATATGGACTAGAGTGGACTTACTGGTATTCTACTATAGAACTATTGTGACTCTAGCAATGGAAGAAACTGTATCATTGATGTGGAGACAGATGGCCAATGTAGTTGCTGAGGGCAGGGAGAGGGAAGAAGAGATGTGATGTGGGGGCATTTTAGGGACTTGGAGTTGTCCTAAATGATATTTCAGGGACAAATACAGGACATTATTTATTCTGCCATAACCCACTGAATGTCCTGGGGGAGAGTGTAAACTACAGTGTAAACTATAATCCATGATGTGTAGCAGTGCTCCAAAACGTATTCACCAAATGCAATGAATGTGCCACAATGATGAAAGAGGTTGTTGGTGTGGGAGAAATGGGGGTAGTGAGATGTGGAATATAAGGGAACCCTTATATTTTTTAATGTAACATTTTTTGTCATCTATGTATCTAAAAAAAAAAAAAGACAAAAAATGTAAAAAAATATAATAAAAAAATGGGGATATAGTGATTCAGGTATTTATGAGAATTAAATGAGATAACAAAAAATAAACACTTGGTCATAAAACTTGGCACATAATCAGTATTCAATATACGGAAGTTACAGTATTATTTCTAATATAATGAGAAATACTATTACAATTAGTAAATTATAAATTAAAGAGGAATTAAAATGTAAAATTTAATTCAGTAATTATATGCTTGTTAAAGGACAGCTTATAAAAGGAAATAGTTATATATTTTCCTTTTTTTAGTTTTATTCTTCATAAAAGGAGTGGAAGTTTTTGCTATTCCACATATCTCAAATGCAAGGCACTAAACCTGAGTATTTTTTTTACTTCTTCTGCCTTGTACTCACTGAGTACTCACTGTCACTGAGTGACAAGCCATCCATTTTGAGCGGTTACAATATTTTTTCTTTTTCTCCACTACCTTCTGGTTCCCATTACTGCAACTGTTGGTTTACCTTTCATGCCTAGACTATTCAACAGCCTTCAACCTGGAATTTCATGTGACACACAATCTTTTAGCAAACTGTCTTTTTAGCCTAATACCCATTCACTTAGTATTGTGAACCCTCAACTCCAGTCAAATTGTCATCCAAAAGATTTTCAACACTGATTTTGAACTTCTTTACTAGTCATTCTTTGTAATATATTTCTGGTCTCCTGAAATGACACTCCTTCATTCTTTACCCAACCATAGTGCTCTTTTCTCCAGATATAACACCTTCCTTCTTCTATTAAGAATCTTCAGGCCTCCTCTTTTAGCCTTACATGGATTCCTATTGCTAAAGTTATGACACTCTCTTTTGGTGGGTAATCACATTAAGCTTCACGTTTCTTCATATTCAGTTTTTATATATTGCTCGTGTTGCTATTTAGCATCTTTTTGCATTTGTCTTAAATTGGCACATGTATTATAAGATCCTTGAGATAACCTTATCTTTAATTCCCTAGACAGAAAGAGTCTAAAAGATAAGTATTGGTTCATACAATTTGTTCCTCTATTCACTAATATATTTAACTTTTGCACTGATATATACAGAAGAATTAATGCTGGTGAAATTTCTTGAGCAGTATGCAATACATAACTGGCTTACATTTCCAGAATACTTTTATTAAAAACATTGAATTCTTGAATGTTTGCTCCTTCTATTCCATGACTGAAAGGTATATTTTCATCAGTATGTCAGACTAAAGCTGGCAGCCTAACCATATCAAAATAAAATTTTGACTCAGACTTTATAGGATAGTTATGTCAAAATTGAGCCAAAAAGTAAGAATTTAAAAGAAATGTTTTAATGAAATTCTTCCTTGGGGAAATCAGTGACCTATCTTTTCAAAGATGCTGCTTTGGATGACAATCAATACTTCTGTTTGTGTATACAGGTGAAAAACTGAAATACAATTAGGAGTTTTTCTGCATGATGAATGTGAGAAGCCAGCTGTCAACTAACTTCTGCTCATCATCTTAGGCATCAATACATTGCTTGCCAAAATCTATTGTGTAGATATAATATCATATATTTAAACTCTATTTTCAACCTACATTTTTATATGTAGGTAATATGAAAACCGTCCTTTAACTCATATTTTATTCTTTTGTGACAGTTCAGTAATTGATGTCAATGAGCAATTTGCATTCTGCTTTGTCAGTTTCTTAAGTAATTACAAGTAATAAAATACATACCAATATTTTTTCTTTTATGGCTTATTTGACCTCCTGTTAAAGTTCACATGTAAATTACCCCTTCAATCTAATGTTCAATGTCATATTGTTTAACATTAAATCTACCTATTATAAATGAGGACACCCAACCTCATTAGCAAAATGCATTTTATAAGTAAAAAAGAAGCTTCAGGATTCCACCAGGAATGTAGCAATTCCTATTGGTTCACATAGGACCTTTTCTTTTACACAAATAATATATGATAAAAATGTACTCTGATTTTGCAAAATGACACATCCAATATATACCTGATTATATATGATCTAAACACTATAGAATTATATGTAACATATAATACATACATTTAGTAATCCTTTCATATATAAAAAATTTCAAAAATCACATTTTGAAAAGTAGCAATGACTAAATATTATGTAGCCTATTTTTCTGACATGCAGATGCACAAAATAAATATGCCTGCCTAAGGTTGTATCACAGAGGTGATTTGGAATAACAAGATAAATACAATGTAAAGCTGAACCTTAAAATAAAAAGTGTTGAAATCTGATATTAGATTATTCTCAAAACCATAAAAATAAAACTTATAGAAACAAGACTTTCACACTTAAAAAAAGACATTCCATAAATAGAACATATGGTACATGGTGTGATGGTTAGGCTAATGTGTCAAATCTCCCAAGTTATGGTGCCCTGTTGTTTAGTCAAACAAGCACTGGGCTACTTGTAACACAAAGGCATTTCATTGACTTTAATCATCAGTGAGTTAATTGCATATATGGCTGATTATGTCCACAATGAACTGAGGAGATTGCCATCAGCAATGAGTGATGTGTCATCCAATCAGCTGAAGTTCTAAAAGGAGAAGTGATTTCAATATTCAGGGAGAGAATTCCCATCTCTGCTTCAGCCAGCCAGCTTCTCCTGGGGATCTCATCAAAGACCTTCATTGAAGTCCCTGGATTGCAGTCTGCACTATAGAATGTGGATTTGTGCATCCAGTGGTCACGTGAGACAATTTTTAAAACTTTCATACTGTTACAGATATCTCCTGTTGGTTCTATTTCCCTAGAGAACCCTGATTTATACACACAGTTACTTAAAACTTTAGAAAATGGGTTTTAAAAAAACTTTAAAACCTCTAGAAAAACCCACACATCCCTGCATATACAAGATTATTTGCGGAGTTAATCAATTAGAATTTTATCATTTTATGTCCAAACTGAAAGGTTTATTTTAGTCAGCTGTTTTGCAAATATATGATAATTCTTGCTGTGGTAACCAGGTCAAAGAGAATGTAAGTCTGAGATTACTGTTTTAAGGATTTTTAGAACATATGCTGTTGATAGGCAAACAGTGTGAATTTTTAATAGTAAGCATAATTCACTTTGGACTTTATATCTGACAAATCTGTGGAACAGACAGAATAAAATAATATATCTGAAAAATTTTTTCTTCTAAATAATGCCATACTAAATGTTTCTCTTTGATTCTGTTCAACAAAGATGTTTTAAGCATTCTGCAGAGAATTGAGCAAGGCATAATAATCACAATATTCAATTAACCAATTCACCCATTTCTTCAAAACTCTCATATGCAATTTTTATGTATGTAGTCAATGAATGCCAGTCTTACATGCTTTGCTTATGAGTTTCTATAATGTGCCATCTGGTAAAACATTAAATAGTAGATATCTCTCAGAAAATACTACAGAAGACACACACAAAGTAAAATAAAATTAATAAGGCAATCTAAGATGGAATAAAGGTGTAGCGATAATAAGAAAAAATAAATAGTTAAGAATACAGAGAAAAGAAAAAAATGATGTCAGAAAGGATTTGTGGAACCACTCTACAGTGATTGTTATTTGGCAAAGAACAATGATATTATGGTAAAGTAATACTCATGCAGGAAGGATAGAGTCCTCCAGATTTGTCACTAAAATGATGTTTCAAGAAGATAAAACACAATCTATATAATGTGGTTCTAACATCTAAAAGTAATGCGTTTGTTCATGCCTACTCAAATACAAATGTATTTATTTTGAAATCAATTTTTTTCTCTTATCTAAAGTGCAGGTGGCATATTTTATTTGCTCTACTACCCACCTTTTTTACACATATATTAGTAAACAGTGGTATATAAAAGTACTAATGTGGCCTTCTCTAGTCATTTGTTCAAACATTTCAAAGGAAATTTAGAATATTTCCTTTAAATGTTTTATTATTCCAACCACCTGAAGCTAAAAAAAGGCATTTGGTTCATATTTTTTCATTAGCATGAAGGAGTTTTTTAAGTGCCTGACCTAACTAACCCAAGTTTAACCCAATATGTTGTTATATTAAAGGGAAAGCAAGAAAGCCATGTTGAACTCTTTTTTTTTAATGTTCTCAAATTATGAAGAAAGAATATGGATGATCAATTGACCAAAAATAAGTTAAGTAGACAGAAAACCTGATGAGTTTGTAAAGTTATCTGAGTGAAAACCAGTAACATAAATAGTGATTATTAAATGACAAAGTATTTTTATAGTATAATTTCCAAAAGGTGAAATCATCACAACTTTCACACAAATAGAAAATGTACATATGTCAAAAATTTTATTTAACCCATCTCAGCCAAAGAATGCTTAAGAAACTCAGTGTTTATAGACAGTGAGTGTCAGGATAACAAACATGGGTCAAGTTCAACAGCAATATAAACTTCAGTCTTTGGTTTATCTTTCTTAACGTACAGAAATTATTTCTATTTCTACAGTTTGAAAAAATGATACAAGTTGACATCTGCCCCTGCATGGTTGTAAAAGAGACCAAACAATAGAAAAGTAAAACTAAGTACTGAATGGAAAGAATTTCCAGTAAACTCATTTGTTTCCAAATTTGGGGTAATTTTCCTGATATTATGAAGTATTGATCTAATAGAAAACTCTTTGGAGGTTGGTGGGGATGGAGTGCAAACATGCAGTTTGTAAAACCTGGTCAGGAGATTCCAATTCATATTTAGAGTTAAGAACCACATCCCAGCTAAAAAATGCTATTTTATTCAATGAAATGATTAAAGTGTTAGCCTATTTTTTTTTTAACTACAAAGCTATTTAAATGTTCAAGATAAAAGTAGTAGCAGTTGAGGGGCCCAAAATAGGGAGAATATTTTTTTAAAGTTTTGTGTTTTCCCCCATAGTTCCTGCAAATAGCCAGAGTAACAACTACTCCTCCTCCTGATGATTCCTTTACTTTTCCTTCCCTTAATAAGCTACTTATATGAGATATCACTGAATATTTTATGGGCACATATTTATATAGTTAAATCCTAATTTAAGGTTTAAACTTATTTTATTACTTCCTCTGTAGACTGAGAAGAAGTGTCTCCAATGTGAAATTGTTGTGGAATTTAAGAGAAGTTCAATTATTTGAGTATAGAGAGGCCAGGACTCAGGAATGATTTTGAGAAGGAAAAAATGGTTTATTGACGGCCGGCCGGACTCGGGAGCTTTCTGTTTGAATCCCGAGCGCGGAACAAGATTTTCAAACGTCTTTTATACAGAGAGGAAAGGCCAAATGGTCCCTTTGTTTCAGTTCTCAATAGGCTTCAATTAGCATATATCTCTTTCACATCTTAGGTAAGCTTTTAGCAAGGACTCCAGACATTTTAGATAAGCCTTGGTTTTTGCATTTCCCCTAAATACTTAAAGTTTATAGCCCTTGCTTTGTTAAACATTTCCTGGGACTGGAGCCTGCTGTCACCGTCCCTAAGGGCAGGACTGCAGCCTCTTACCGTTCCACACCCACAAGTCAAATAACTTAGTTATCTCTGAAGAGACAAAGAGCCTTCCACCCATAGCCCACATCAAAATTACATAACCTTATTAGGTAAAAGATGGAAATGAGAAGTTCAATGTAGATAGCACAGTTTTTGCTTTTCTAGCGTCCATCACCTCCTCTGTTTTTTTTAATGCATTCTGATTTCTCTTTGAGAAACCATCGCTCTGTTATTTTAAGTTGATGTGCTTTTCATAGAGCTGTCTGAAACCACACCTTGTCTCTAGGGGTAGCTTTGAGGCCCAGACAAGCCAATCTCAATCACTATGATTGGTTCAGGAATTTGACCCAAACCAGGCAACTAGGAATCATTGCAATAATTGTGAAAGAGACAATCACTTCTTGCTGTTTGCACACTATCACAATTGAACAATGCAGTCACGAGGGCCATCTTTGGAATTACCTTCAGTCTGCCTAAGAAAGAAACCAGTACACAGGAAAGTAGACCCTGTAACAGAGAGTAGCACATTACGGATGAAAGCATTCTAACCCTTGGATTTAATTTTTCCCAAATCCAAATCTACTTGGGGACTTTCAGTTGTATGAGCCAATAAATCCTGTCAGCTTTTCTTTCTCTGAAGAAGTCAGTTTTGTTTGTTTTCTATCACTCAAATAAATGGTCACATACTCCAATAAACGGCTATGGAAGCCATTGAAAATAGGAAACCCAGAGTTTGAATTCAGAGCTAGAAATTAATACTTAAAAATTAGAGGTAACGTAGTTGAAGATATGAAAGAATAAGCCAGGATGATAATACTGAGTAAAATGCATTTGTAGGAAGAAAAACAGAGAAATAAGTACTATACCTTAGGGTAGGTACATTTGGAAAGGCAGAAGAAGCAGGAATTATAAAACACCCACATTCATAAATCTTATCCCAGCATATTATCATCAATTCATTAATGAATCTCTATCCTCCTTCATAGCAGAGACCTTATTTTATTTGTCTTTGTATCCTTAATACTTCCTGTAATAACTAGAACATCAGCAACAAGTGCTCAATATGCAGTGGTTGAAAGTTTATTGAAATTTACAACTAGGAGATTTTCTTAAACTTCCCATTGTATTAGGGTTTTTTTCCCTAATTTTATGCTAATCACATACACACATTAGAGAAAAAATTTGGAAAACTTAAAAACAAGACAACAATTATCCTTTGCCCCCAAAAGCCCGCTGTCATAAATCTGTTATATTTCTCCCAAGCTTTTTTCCTCATATATTTTTATATATGATTATAACCATAGTATCCCTACAATTTTAGTACTGTTTCTTAATCTAAAAGTCCATGCCACCATTTTCCTTTGATGACTAGGAAACTCAAACATCCTCTAATTATTTGTTTGTCATGTTTATTAACTTTCTCCTATCTGTTCATGTCTTATGTTCATTTATCTATTTATTACTTACTAATATATCATTTATCTATTCTACTATACCAATAGTTTAAATATTTGCATGTAAATGAATCTGTGTCACCCTACATTTGTCATTTCTTCTATCACTATTAATATTTTAGAAGAATTTATGGATATTTGATAGTTTCTCCTATTTGGTAGGTATTATTTATTTCTACCACTAGTTAACATGTAGAAAAAGCATAGGATAAATTTTATAAGGTAAATATCTAAATTTGTTAATTTTCAAAATTTTAACAAATTATCTCAAAAAGTAATCTTGGGGCGATATTAGATCTCAAGTGTTAAAAAAACAACAGCACAACAAAAAAACTAACCAGAAAGGGAAGAGCAAAACTGTACCTTGAAACCAAAACTAGGAACAAGAATTCTCAGCTAAAACCGTGCTTGATGCATACTGCATACTTTTTCTTACTGGTAAGGCCACCTCCCCCTGAGGTATATAAAAATCCAATGCTAGGACAGCATTCTGGTGCAAAACAGGGTGTGCGAACCTGCCATCCATTGACCCCAGCCCAAGCAATTGGCTTCCCAAGGACTAGCCACGAAAAGATCTCTTCCCCTTTGTTCTGTGTAAGTAATAGAGTAGTCGTTTGCTAAAATTTTCTGTGGTGACTGAGACTGTGTTCTTACAATGCACCATATAACAACTCACTCCACACTAAGCAAGAGTTTTCTATTACCTGGCTTATCCATTTTAGGTAATATTTACTTAAAATATATATTTATTTGAGATGAAATGAAGGAGAATAAAACTCAAAATGCAGTAGAGGCTTTCCACAAACCATTGGTGATGCAGTGGCCAGGCATTGAAAAATATGATTCATTCAATCATTATATCAATTACACAAGTCTTTCAGAGTAAAACAAGAGCAACCTATGTTTTTCGGCAGAATTATAAAGATTTTCCATCCACTGCACCTACAGATGTTAAAAGAAATTGAAAGTAAAAAGGTATTCCTAACACTCTAAGAATCCCAAAGCACTTTTCATTGATCTTTAGAAGTTTATGATATATAAATGAAAATAGAGTTCACAATTCCATTTTGTGAATGTACACTTTCAGATGGAATGTTACTTAGTGCCCACCCAAGTTCACTCTTATGACAAACAACCCCCAATTCTCATGAGCTTAGCATACTAAGTATTTCTTATTCATATTACAGTACAAGGAGCATTGAATGGCTCTATTCTAAGTCCCAGGATGAGGTATCTACACACTTTCCATCCTGTAGCATTTATAGTTTCAACATTTACTCTTCTATGAAACCATGGAAAGGGAATGTGGGAGATTTTCATGA
Source organism: Dasypus novemcinctus (assembly GCF_030445035.2). Taxonomy (NCBI): domain Eukaryota; kingdom Metazoa; phylum Chordata; class Mammalia; order Cingulata; family Dasypodidae; genus Dasypus; species Dasypus novemcinctus. The sequence goes on along the minus strand of NC_080673.1, from coordinate 111,069,719 downwards.
GCCACATACCATTTTCAGAACGATGTCATGCAGCCTAAATACTGCTAGGGGCTGGGAAATGAAATTTAGAAGAGTGACCAGGGCAAAGATGACAGTATGGACATTGATGAGTATTGGAAGTCTAACCCATCTTTATCAAGTTACAGAAAACAATTCAAGCCAGCTTAAGAAAAAAGAAAAAATTTTCATGAGCCACATACCATTTTCAGAACGATGTCATGCAACCTAAATACTGCTAGGGGCTGGGAAATGAAATTTAGAAGAGTGACCAGGGCAAAGATGACAGTATGGACATTGATGAGTACTGGAAGTCTAACCCATCTTTATCAAGTTACAGAAAACAATTCAAGCCAGCTTAAGAAAAAAGAAAAAATTTTCATGAGCCACATACCATTTTCAGAACGATGTCATGCAACCTAAATACTGCTAGGGGCTGGGAAATGAAATTTAGAAGAGTGACCAGGGCAAAGATGACAGTATGGACATTGATGAGTACTGGAAGTCTAACCCATCTTTATCAAGTTACAGAAAACAATTCAAGCCAGCTTAAGAAAAAAGAAAAAGAAGAGGTAAACCTACTACCAGAACACTAGAGTATTTCAGAGAATCTGGGCACAGCACCACCTGGTACAAGGAAACAGAAAATGTCAGAACTCTTTTTTCCACTTTCCCACCCTGCACCACTGTAATTCTCTTACTGTGCAGTGACTGGCTTTTCAGCTGTAGAGTATCAGGCTCATCTCTCTTCCCAGGGCCATGTCTGTGAAGCATTCTCTCTTCCTGTGCATCTGCTTCTGTGTTCTCCTTCTCCATGTATTTACTTCCATATATTTACTTCCACGTAAGAGTCTGCTTTATCCCCACTAAGGTGGCAGGGACACAACCCTGCACACCCTAATGATGTGGTTAAATAAAATCCCTAATCTTGATTTAATAAAGTAAAAGTGAAAACTGTGAATCCAGTACAATCTAATACACCCAGAAAAACAAATCAGTTTACAACACAATCCAGTATCTATTTTTGGAATTCATAAATAATATCAGAATGCTATATAAGCTATGTAGATTGTTTCATATGTATGTACTTCAGTTTGAGTAAATTTTATTGTGCTGTAGATGTACCTGTCTATTTCTCTCTTTTTTTTTTTTATCACTTACCATGTTTTATTGTTTGTTTGTTTGTTTGTTTATGCCGGGCATCTAGCCAGTCATTGTTTCTACTTCTTATGTCATATTTTTTCCAAAATGGACAACTAGACTGCATACAACTTCCCCACTACCACAAAGGAAAATGTGATTAAGTCCTTATGAGTGTTCCCTCATGCTCCTGTCTAACGAAACCCCTGGGATATTTTCCTATAAGTGAAATTACCTGGCCATAAGGATTGCTGAAACAATTTAACCAAAAGCTGCCTGGTAGCTCTCCAATACCTGCAAAAGTCTAGAGTCTCATCTACTAGGGTTTACACATCACTGTTAACAATTGGTTTACCATTATTGTAACTTTTTTCAGTAGGTTGAGGATGAGTAGTATTTCCTTGTTGCTTATCTTTAGAGCATCTCTTCAAGTACTTCTTAGCCATTTCAGTTTCTATGAATTTTCTGCCTTATTCCATGCTCTATTTGTAGTAAGTTTCTTGTCTTATTTTATTGATATGCAGGAGATGCTTGTATCTGGTAACTGCATTGTCTCTTTGGTTAAATATAAACCTCTAAGTTTGTTGTAATCAAATCCACCAATTTTTCTTCTTGGGGTTTATTCATTTTGCATCTTACATAAGTAGACTTTCTCTATGATATAATCACAGAGATACATTTAAATATTTTTATATTACTTTCTTCATTTAACTAGAATATTTCTTGATTATTTCTACTTTCTGACAGATTTGCAGAAATTTTTTTTTAGACAAAGCAGTGCCAAAATTCTCAGTAAATGGTTAATGAAAAGATAAATTTAAATAGACATTCTTGATGTCGGTTTATAAAACTAAATTTTTTAGACCTGAAATTCTACAATTTTGAAGTAGTGAATTTTAAGAGAATTTCAAAGTAACTTATTTCTTGTCTGCCTAGCTATAGGGTTTGGTAAGATAAGAGAGATGATATAATGACTATAGAAATGTAACTCAAGCAAAGGCCAAACTAAGAGATCACTTCGAATCAACCAAATGCTTGAGGCTGATCTACGCATCAATTTAAACCAGATGCCCCCTTAAGCAATGCTTGCTATGAAATCTTTATTTTCATGGGACAAAACGTCTATAGTTATCTCCGTTTTATCTGAAGAAAATGTTCAATAGACTTTGAATAGAGCTGTATTATTTTACTATGCATTTCAAAGCTTTATTTAGTTTTTAGGAGGTTAGTGTTAACTCACTAGTTATCAACTTTAATATCGGTCTTAATAGAGAATATCAAGTCATATATTATCAAAATTAATGTGATTAACAAAAGCACATTTTCAAGTTAAATCTTGCTTTTTATTTTGCTTTATTTAGTAGGAAGATTTTGATGAATTTTTCCATTGATAGAGATTTTCTGCCAAACAGATGGTTCCTACTTAACAATTACATTGCCTCCAGAATGCAAATGAATGGCTAAGGGAAGAGCAAGTGGAAAGAGTTCAGGGAAAAAGGGAATTTGCTTTGGTAGCTGATCACATTACAGTGTGTGCTCACTGTTTGGGATGCCTCTCCTTCTGATCACTATTTCCCAGTACAACTATTCCAAAGATGAAAATTCACTGAACATTATAAACGACCATGTGAAGCACTTTATACATGTTTTCTGATGTAATTTCATAGTCACAACAACCCCGCGATTTATGTGTCCTCATTTTACAGTAGATTAATTAAGATAGAGGGAAATGACGTCCAAGGTAAGCATGGAAGTAAAGATACAAACCAAGATTTCTCCTATTCCAAATCCACTCCACTAACTTCAACACTATACTTTCTCTTCTTTTCTTAGAACTTCCACAGATTTTTTCCCAGAAAATATCATTCTGCCAAAGAAATATATTAATTTTTGTTATACCTTGACTTGCTTATATAGTATGTGGCAGAGTTCAATGATTTTCTTTGACCATCTTCTAATGGTTTGCATTTATAGAAAATCTGTGACATATACGAACTCTTTTTGACAGGAGTTAAAAGTTTGCTTATATCTCTCAAAAACACCTTTCTATTTTTTCCCATTATTTTGGTGATTTGCTTATTTGTTTGTTTATTATTTAACACTGCAATTGGGGATTGTCCTATTAATTAATTTTCAGTTTAAAGTGGTTTGAGAAGCTATAAGAGCAATGGGAATGAATTTACCAATTAAGCAAGAAAGTAAATTTTCTGGGAGACTGCTTAATCCCTTTGATAACTGTTAAGCAGTAAGACAAAAAACATTTTGTTCACATTGGCCAACAGGAATAGTCCACCTTTCATATCATGTTCCTAATAGCTAACCTATATTTTGCTTTCTTTAGCTTCTAGCCATTGCTCTTTGTCTCCATGTCTTCTGAGACTATGAATAATTCCCTTCTTTCATTATATTTTTACCCAGGATGCATTATTTATAGATTGTGAACATGGCTTACTTCAGTTTTCCCTTTTCTAGATTACATTTTTATTCAGTTTTATTCATATACCATTTCTTCATTTTTAAAAAAATTTCTCTGTTCTCATTTGTATTTTCTTAAGTTATCTTAAGTACTTCTTAGAGTTTGCTAAATAGAAATATACAGAAGATTAGAGTAGTTTTAGCCCAATTCTACAGAGCAAGCTATGACCTTTTTAATTCCAGTGTTACATCATTATGTAAGTATGCAAACTGAATTTACCTATCTCTGGAATTAGCCACCACTAGGTAAAGGAGTTCATTCTGCAAATGCAGCTAGTCATTTTATGACTATTAAAATACTCTGAAGTATAGGTTTCTATTAGAGTCTGATTCTGCTAAACACTTACAGTTGTGATATTATGTTCGAAAGATTTAAGTTTGGTTTGGAAACTATAAACTAAAAATTAGAATTAGTATTTGATCACTCTAATTATTTACGGGAGACAGTGTTATTTTTTAGAGCAATTAAATCCTGTTTTGGGTTAATTTTTGATAAATAGAATTTCATAAACAAACTATTTTTTTAAATTGCTCAACTCTATCCATTGCTTTTGGAATTTAGAAACATGCTCATTTATACAAAGATAATATTACTTGAGAACACTAAGTAAGATACTGCATATTCTAATTTATAGGGATCAAAAATTATATATTAGGAACATAAATGAGTCTGAAAAACCAATTTGTGTTGGGAAGCGGACTTGGCCCAGTGGTTAGAGCATCTGTCTACCACATAGGATTTCCCTGGTTCAAACCCCAAACCTCCTTAACCTGTGTGGAGCTGGCCCATGAGCAGTGCTGACGCGCGCAAGAAGTGTCGTGCTGATGCATGCAAGGAGTGCCGTGCCACTCAGAGGTGTCCCCACGTAGGGGAGCCCCATGCACAAGGAGCGCGCCCGTAAGGAGAGCCGCCCAGTGTGAAAGAGAGTTCAGCCTGCCCAGGAATGGCGCCGCACACACGGGGAGCTGACACAATAAGATGACGCTACAAAAAGAAACAGATTCATCTGCCGCCGACAACAACAAAAGCAGACAAAGAAGAACACGCCGCAAATAGACACAAAGAACAGACAAACTGGGGGAAAAGGGGAGAGAAATTTAAAAAAAAAACTAATTTGTGTGTGACTTAGAATGATTTAGGGGAAGAAGAGGGATTGCTGTGTGGTTTTAAGGAGAAGCAAAACACAACTTTTCTAACAATACAGGAAAATTCTATAGAAATCAAATTTATTATTAAAAAAAAAAAAACAGGCCCATAGAAAAAGTGGTATTTTGGATTGGTGAAATCCAGCAAGTTTGACACCAAATGCACAAAGATCTCACCTTCTAATTATAAGGAGAAGAAATTTGAAATGACTTATTCCCTCATTTTTCCACTGATTTTTAAACTTAATTTTTATGAACTATCCTTTTCAAATCATAGCCACTATTTCTGTTTTTCTTCACAAAGATTAGCAATAGGAATAGAATCCCTGACCTAGAAATGTGGAGCTCTGTGCTCATTTCATATTTAGTAAAAGTTAGTTGATAATGATGAATGATATTCTTAAGAAATTGGAACGCTGAAATCATCTCACCACAATCTCTGACTCTTTCTCCTTTCCCATTCCCTCACTCCCAGTAAACCTACTGTTTCACCTCAATAAAACCTCTGGTCTTTCAGTCCCTGTCTGGATCAGCCTCTCTAAGCAACCCTTCCCTCCTTACTCAGACTGGACCCCATGATCCATCATTTTAAACACACTGTTGGTAGCACCTTCTTATCAATCACCTCCTTGACCACTGCCTCAGCTGTCTCACTAGCCTCCAACCTGAACATCCATTTTCTCTGCTTTTGCTCCCCGGTTGCCAGATGCTATTAAGAAAAGTCACATAGCTGAGCCAGTTGTCTCCATTATAAATTTAATTTTCAACCTCAGCTAGCCCCTCACTTCTTTTCAACAATCGTTTTACTTAATAGTAATAAACAACCTTTCTCATATCCCTTAGTGACTATTCCAAATCTCACCCATATTTCTCAGACCCTATGCTCTTATTGGCCTACTTATTCTCAGCAGGCTGCCAGACCCCTACTTCACCAGAAAATTAGAAGACAACTTGTATGAACTCTTCCAAATTGCCATATTTCTATCTCCAGAATTTTTTCTGTATTTTCAACTGCTTTTGCTTCTTTCCCTGTGTGTCAGAGAAAGAAATGTTTTATGAAGCTAACTCTCCTACCTGGTTTGTATTTCTAGTTGTTTTTGTCTATACCAGCACTTTATTTTGTTAATTATCTTTCGTTGTTTGCATCTATAATTTTTTTCCTCTAAACAAGTTCCTTTCTTTCATGAATAAGTATATGCAACTTTAAATATTCCTAAAATAAAAATAAAACCCACATATTATCTCCTCATTTCCAATTTTAATTCTGAAAAAGTACTGAGAATACTATGCAGGTACTGTTACATTCCCTGAAGATTTACTGGTAAACAATACCAGGTTCTAGCTCTTGGGTAGCTTATAGATTTCTCAAAAGAATTGCTTAAACTTTGAGGCTCTACTCCCCTTTCAAGTCCTAAGTATGGTAATAAGTAACCTCCATTACTATTCTATAGCATGACCCTACTTTTATTTATAGGAATGAGACAAATGTTTCACATCCTCAGGATGAAAGGCTTTGCCATTTCATTGGTCTCAGACCTGAAGAAAGAAAGTTTTCCTCAACAATGAGGCCCTCCTGCCATCAGATAAACAGGAAAATCAGGTGTTTACTCTGACAATCTGGATGGTTATTCTTGGTTATTAAATAAAATGGGTGAATTGTCTGTAGTTTATCTTAAATCTTCCTGGCCTAATTAATAAAAGCTAACCGCAGAGGGCAGGTAGGAACGCCAGGGCTCATAGTCCTCATGATTCAAGTTTTAGACCATAACACATGGGAAGCGGACTTAGCCCAGTGGTTAGGGCGTCCGTCTACCACATGGGAGGTCTGCAGTTCAAACCCCAGGCCTCCTAGACCTGTGTGGAGCTGGCCCATGCTCAGTGCTGATGCGCCCAAGGAGTGCCCTGCCACGCAGGGGTGCCCCCCGCATTGGGGAGCCCCACGCGCAAGGAGTACGTCCCGTAAGGAGAGCCACCCAGTGCAAAAGAAAGTGCAGCCTGCCCAGGAATGGCACCACACACACGGAGAGCTGACGCAACAAAAAGAAACACAGATTCCTAGGGCCGCTGATAAGGATAGACCATAACACTGGGAAAAAATATCCTCCATTAAGTATATGAATTGAGAACTAAAATAACATGAGATAGGTTTCCTATATAATAAAGAATAAATAGATTAGATTAGAAGCCAATCTATTTATCTCGTTTTCAGACTTCTGGGGAAGATGGCAAAGTAGGGAGTTTCAGGAATCAGTCCATCCAATAAACCAACTATTACTAAGGCAAGAACTGTCTGAAACAACAATTCTGAAACTCCAGAGGCCAAAAGAAGACTGTAAAACATTCAGCAAATAGAGGGAGGAAGAGGCTGATAAATTATGGTAAGAAAATAAATTGTTCTCTCTACACAGTGGCTACCAGCGTCCATACCCCATACTCATAGTTGGCTGTCATGGGGACCAGTTCCTGTCTAGTGGCTGGTGACAGAAAGGGACATAAAGATCCTCTTCCCCATGAACAGGAGTGAGTACAACTGATAACTGATCAGGAGTTATGATTAGCAAGTTCAGATATCTGAGTCCTGGCTCTGAGAATGTTTATTGTTTCAACTATCTCTGGACAAGGGCAGAGGCAGTGGAGAGTTAAAGATGCAGTACTTCCTCAGGGATGTGAGGGAAATTAGCTGATGGGCTGAATTTGCTGAGCAGGCCAGGAAAGCTCACTTTTGGGGAAACATCAGAGAAGCTTTTGGCTCACTTCCTGACCCCCTCCATAGGCCACTTTGTAGCTGAGTGGCACCCCCTTTTGGGCCACTGGCACTGTTTTGGCTGGGAAAGAATGAAGTGGAAAATACATTCCCAGGGTGAGCCTCCTCACAGAATTTGCCTTCCAGCCAAAAGCAGCATGAAGCAATAAAAAGAGTGTGAAAAATTATAAAGTGGACAGTCTGGGGCAAAGGCAGATGGCTTCTATTACCCAGGAGAAGGAGGCTTATTCCCTGAGAAACCAAGGGGCCACCAAACTCCTATAAACAGGGGCACTCCAAAACAACTAAGAAGCGAAAACTCAGGACAAGGCAGAGGCCCAGAAAGACAGGGAAAACCATGCACAGTGCATTCAGCTTCAACAATTCTTCCTGATAGGAGGAATGAATCTTCGGGAAGTCTCTGTCTTATCACCAGCTGGTTACAAAACGAAGCTACAGTTATCCCAGAGAGTAAATGCCAGGGTTAATATTTTAAAATATTAAAATATATGGTATGCAACAAAAGATTACAAGGCAAACAAAGAAACATGAAATGATGTTCCTTCCAAAGGAAGAGGTTAAAAATACAGAAAATGCTGACAAAGAAACTGAGAATGTGAACATACCAAGAAGAAGGAAAAAAACCCTTAAAAATAAACTTTAAAAAGTTCAAGGACATAAAGGAAAGTACAGAGAAAGAACTAAATGACCAATATGAAAGTCTAAGTAAAGAGTTAGAAATTTTAAAAAGGAATGATCCACTTAAACTATAGGATTTGAAAAAGACAACTGAGAGGAAAAAAGCCTAGGTGGTTTCAAGAGTGGACTGTAGCTAGCAGAAGAAAAAAAAATAGTGAACTAGAAGACAGGACATTTGAAATGAGTCAGTCTGAGTGCAGAAAGAAAGAGGAAATATTAAAAGCAAAAATAACCTAAGAAAGCTCTGGAACACCATCAAGCATACCAATGTAAGTATTAAGGGAGTCCCAGAAGGAAACAAAAGAGAGAGATGAGTTTAAGTCATATTCAAAAAATAATAGCAGAGGGAACCAGCAAGATGGCAGCAGAGTAAGGAGCTCCTAGAGTCAGCTCCTGCTAGAGGGCACTAGAAACACCAGAGCTCTCTGGAGCTAGCTGAAGTACCTGTTTGGGGGCTCAGGACACCAGAAGAGCATCCTGCAACATACTTTAAGGAATGGAAGGAGGAGACTGCCATCAGCAGAGAAGATTCGTAAGTAGGGTGCTCCACACCAGGGAGGCCAGTGCCCATCCTCCACTGGAGGCACAAGCTACCTCGGGAACTGTTCCATGGCTGGAATTAAAGGATCTACTTCCCAAAAATGGGGGGAGAAGAGACAGTTGGGCACAAACTACACCTACTAATGAGTAAATTCAGTGGGTTTAAGTATAATCCTGAAAACAGCTGAAGTTTGAGCCTGTCCAAGTCAGAAAGAGGACGGGAAAGGTAACACTGCACCTGGCACAAGGGTAAGCGGGTGGACTGAAAATCCCAGTGCTGGTAGGGACCAATTGCTTTCTATCCAGGTCACATTGCAGCTCTAGCCTAGGTCCCAGCCCCACCTCTGGCAGGGAGGAAGCTGTAAGGACATGCATGCACCAGCCTTTGCAGGAAATTGCCGGCCAAGCCGCGTAAGTCAGTGATTGTCCTACTCTGGCAGCACGAGCCACCCCAGGAGCTATTCTGTGGCTGGAATTAGAAGCTACATTTTCCAATTTCAGCTACTGATTGGTAGACTCAGATGGCTAAGGAATAACGCTAGGAATAGCTGGGTTGTGAATCTGTCCAAGTCAGAAAGAGACCAGCGGCAGCCATTTTGACTCTGCCCCCAGCGTGAGGGGAAGCCAGACTGACCAAAAATCACAGTGATGGTAGGAACCAATTTCTTTCACCCAGATCGGCCTGTAGCCCCAGACTAGGTTTCAGCCCCACTGATGGCAGGGAGGAGGCTGGCGAGCCCTACACCGGCCTATTTAGGTAACTATGGGTACATTTGGTGGAACAAACTGAATAACTGGAAGTCTACCAGGACAACTGCAGTCATCTTGGACCCACACTGCATAGATTACAGCCCACACCTGCAGCTCTATTCCTACCACAGGCAGGGGAGAAAGGGATGTGAAGCTTTATCAGTCTATCTATGCAATTACAGTGTAGGCCTGCCTAACTTGGATTATTCCACACAGCTGTGACTCTATCCCTACCTCTGGCAAAGGAGAAAGTTAGGAGAAGCTTCATAGGTCCCTGTCACAATGAGGGCAGCTTGAGACTCCACAGCTTATAGCAGCAATTACATCTTTGTCTCCTACTCCAAAACAAGAAGGGAAGAAAGGGCAGAAAGCCCTAAACTAAAGAGAAAAATGCACCCGGAATACTCTAGCAGGCCAGATGCCAAGACACCAACAAAGAATTACAATCCATACCAAGAACCAGAAAGATATGGGCCAGTTAAAGGAGATAAGCCTCCAGATGACATAAAGAAGTTGAGACAATGAATCATAGATGTTCAAACACATCTCCTTAATAAATTCAATGAGATGGCTAAAGAGATTAAGGATATTAAGAAGACATGAGATGAGCACAAAGAAGAATTTGAAAGCATACATAGAAAAATTGCAGATCTTATGGGGGTGAAAGGTGCAATAAATGAAATTATAAAAACATTGAAACCATATAATAGCAGATATGAGGAGACAGAAGAAAGGATTGGTGAGCTTGAAGAAATGACCTCTAAAAGGGACCATGCAAAAGAACAGATGAAGAAAAGAATGGAAAAAATTGAAAAAGTTCTCAGGGAATTAAATGACAGTAAGAAACCATGCAAACATAAGTGTCATGGGTGTCCCAGAAGGAGAAGAGAAGGGAAAAGGGGCAGAAGGAATATTGGAAGAAATAATGCTATAAAATTTCCCAAATCTATTGAAGGTCATAGATATCCATGTCCAAGAAGCACAATATACTCCCATCCAAAATAATTCAAATAGACCAATTCCAAGACACATATTCGTCAGAATGTCAAAAGCTGATGATAAAGAGCAAATTCTGTGAACAACAATTAAAAAGCAATGCATAACATATAAGGGATACCCAATAAGATTAAGTGCCAATTTCTCACCAGAAACCATGGAGGCAAGAAGACAGTGGTCTGATACATTTAAGATACTACAAAAGAAAAACTTCCAGCCAAGAATTTTATATCCAGCAACACTGTCTTTCAAAAATGAGGGCAAGATTAGAATATTCACAGATACACAGAAACTGAGAGAATTTCTAAGCAAGAGACCAGATTTTCAGGAAATACTAAAGGGTGTGCTAGAATCTGAAAAGAAAAGGCAGGAGAGAGAGGCCTGGAAGAGAGTCTAGACATGAAGATTATATCAATAAAAGTAACTAAAAGTGTCAAGAGAATGGTGACAATAAAATATGACAGATAAAACTCAAATAGGAAAAAACTTACCCAACAATGTAAAGCACTTATATTTAGAAAACTGCAACCCAATGTTAAAAGAAATCAAAAGTCCTAAATAACTGGAGGAATATTCCATGCCCAGGGATTAGAAGACTAAATATCATTAAGATGTCAATTCTACTCAAATTGGTATATAGATTCAATGCAACCCTGATAAAAAAAATCCACCATGATTTTTTTAAATTGAAAACATGATTATTAAATTTATTTGGAAGAGTAAGTGGTCCTGAATAGCCAGAAACATCATTAAAAGGAAAAGTGAACCCTCATTTAAAGTCTCTGAGCTTTAAATCATATTCCCTAGCTATAGTGGTAAAACAGCATGGTATTGGCATAAAGACAGACCCGTAGACCACTGGAACCAAATTGATGGTTCAGAAACAGAACTTCACATATATGGTCAAGTGATTTTTGTTTAGCCTGCCAAACCCACACAACTCAAACAGAATAGTCCATTCAGCAAAATGGTGCTGAAAGAACTGGATCCATAGCCAAAAGAATGAAAGAGTACCGCTATCTCTCGCCTTATCCAAAAATTAACTAAAAATGGGTCAAAAACCTAAAAATAAAAGCAAGACCCATAAAACTTATAGAAGAAATTTTAGGGAAATATTTTCAAGACCTGGTAGGGGATGGTAGATACTTAAAGGAGATAAAAGAAGGACTGAGATGGACTACTGATTTTTAATGTATGTAGAAGTTTTAATTAGCTTTACTGTAAAAGTGTGGAAATATATAGAATGAAAGGTAACAAATAGTGAGTAATAGCTAGTTTATAAATGGGGTTGTGGCTGAAAACCATAGCCCAGGCATGTAAATGGCAATGAACAGAATGCTAGAGAATAATCTAGGAAGTGAATAGCACAGTACACCAAGAAGTGGATGAGAATTGTGGTTGATGGTGCAAATGCAAGTGTCCTTTGTGAGCTAGAGCAAATGTACATCACTACTGCAGGGTGTTGGGAACTCATGGGAAAGATACAACTGGAGTGACCTATGGACTGTGGTTAGCAGTAATAATATAATATTCTTAAATCTATGCCAAAGATGTATCATGTTGATAATGGGGCAGTATGGAAAATGTGAGCCAAATGTATACTATGGACATGGTAACAATCAGATGATATTATCTTATCTGTAACAAATGTTCCACCACAGCATGGTGTGTTGGTAGAGGGGTGTTGTTTGGGAATTCTGCACATGTGCATGATTGTTTTATAAGTTTACAACTTCTGTCATAAAACATATATTTAAAAAAATAATAGAGCGGGTTGGGGGGGAAACACACCAAATGTAAAATTAGGACTACAATAAGTAATAAGATTTTGACAATATTCTTTCATAATTTGTAATAAATGTTTCACAGCAATACAAGGTATTGGTGGAGGGTTAATGTATGTGACCCCTGTATGATGTTATGCGTGTTTGCTTTTTAAGTTCACAACTTTTACTATATACTTAATTGTTTATGTATGTTCATATATAAATGATATAAAGATAATAATGATAGGAAGCATTGGGGGAAAAATACTTTGGCTAGTAGTAATATTTGACAATGCTCTTTAATCATTAATTAAAAAGTTTTAACAGCAATGTAAGGTGTTGGTGGTAGGGTGAGTTATGAGAGTCCTGTACGATGTTATATATGATTGTTTTGTAAGCTCATAGCTATTACTATACACTTATTGTTTATGTATGTTTGTGTGTGAGTGATACATTTCAATAAATAAATTAAAAATAATAACAGAGAAGTTCTCAAACTTAACAAAAGATGTGAATATGTGCATCCAAGAAGCTCAGAGAACACAAAACAGGGTAAAAATGAAAAGAAATTACACCCCATTATACACTGATTACATTGACAAACCACAAAGAAAATGTGAAAAATAAAAACAGATAGAAAAGAGAAGCCACTCAATGCAGTACAAAACATGCAAGGAAATAAGTACAAAAGTAGGTTTTAATGGAAGTAAGTAATAAGAAAGCTTTAAGACTGAAAACAGCTAGATAGGAAAATAGTATAAGAAGGTTCAATATTATCAGTAGCAACATTAAATATAAATAGACTAAACTCTCCAGTCAAAAGGAGATATTGGTGAAGGGGAAAAAAGCATGACCCAACTATATGCTGTCGGCAAAAGACTCACCTTAAAGTAGATGAGAGTGAAAAAATCAGCAATGCTGGTAATATTCAAAAGAGAGCTGAATGTCTATGTTAATATCAGATAAAATAGACTATAGACTTTAATTCACAAGCAGTTAAGAGGAACAAAGATGGTCATTACATACTGATAACAGGGAGGGACATTTCAACAAGGTAATGTAACAATTATAAATATATTATATGCCCCTACAGCAGAGCTCCAAAATGTAGGAACTAAATACTGACAGATTTGAAGGGAGAAAATGATAGTTCTACATTAGTGACAGGAGACTTTAGCACATTACTTTCAATAACAGATAGAACATCTAGACACGAGATCAATAAGGAAGTACAGGACTCAAGGGATGTACTAAGCCTACTAGAACTAAAAGACGTATAGAGAACACTGCATCTGACAAAAACAGAATACACTTACTTCTCAAGTGTACAAAGATTTTTGTCCAGAATATACCATATGTTGGGTCACAAAACAAGTCTAAATAAATTAAAAAATATTGAAATCCTAAAAGGTATATTCTGCAACCACAACAGAATGAAGCTAGAATAACAGAAAGAGAAACAGAAAAATCACAAATATTTGGAAAATTAAATAATTTTGAAATTAAATAATATACTCATAAACAACCAATGGGTTAAAGAGGAAATCAGAAGCAAAACTAGGAAATATCTTGAGACAGATGAAATGAAGATACAATGTACCAAACCTTATGGATGCAGTGAAGGCAGTGATGAGAGGGAAATTTATAGTTCTAAATGTTTACATTAAACAAGAAGAAAAGTGCAAATCAGAGACCTAACCTCAAAACTGGAAGAGTGAGAGAAAGAAGAGCAAGCGAAACCCAATGTGAGCATAAGGAAAGAAATAATAAAGATTAGAGCAGAGTTAAATGAAATATAAAACAAAAAAAAATCAATACTGAAACTCAATAAAACCAAAAGTTGATTCTTAGAAAAGACAGAAAAAATTGACAAACCTTTAGCTAGACTGACAAAGAAAAAAAGCAACATAAAAATAACAAAAATTAGAAATGAAAAGTGGGCCATTTTTACTGACTCCATTGAAATAAAAAAGATTAAAAATGAATGCTATGAAAAACTGAATGCCAATAAATTAGACACCCTAGACAAAATGGGCAAATTCTATAGAAAAACATAAACTTCCTACATTGAGTCAATTGGAAATAGAAAATCTCAACAAAACAATCAGTAGTAAAGAGATTGGACCATAATTAAACATCTCCCAACTCAAATTCTGCTCAAAGTCTTCCAAAAGTTGAAGAGAAGAGAACACCCATTACTCATTCTACAAGGCCAACATCACCCTCATACCAAAACCAGATAAAGATAACACAAGAAAATTAAAGATCAGTATTTCATAAATATAGATGCAAAAATTCTTGAGAAAAGACTAGCAAACTGAATCCAACAGCATAATATTAATAAAAGTTATATGCCATGATTAAGTGGGACTTATCCTTGGTATGCAAAGTTGGTTCAACATAAGAAAACAAATTCATGTAATAATCTCACATTAACAGATGAATTTAAAAACCACATGATCTTGTCAACTGATAAGAAAAAGTGTTAGAAAAAATACAGCACCCTCTCTTGTAAACACACTTAGAACACTACAAATAGAAGAAAACTTTCTTAGTGAGATAAAAAGCATAGATGAAAAGCCTAAAGCTAACACCCTACTTAATGGTGAAAGCCTGAAAGCTTGCCTTCTAAGATCATAATCAAGACAAGGATGCCCATTATCACCATTCAGTTCAACATTGTAGTCGAAGTTCTTGCCAGAGCAATTAGGCAGAATAAAAAAGAAATAGAAGGCATCTAAACTGGGAAGAAAGAAGTACAACTTTCCCTCTGTGCAGATAATATGCTCATATATACAGAAATCTTGAAAAATCCACAAGAAATCTCCTTGAGGTAATAAAAGCATTCAGCAAAGTGGCAGGGTACAAGATGAACATCCAAATTCAGTACTGTTTCTATACACAAATAATGAACAATCAGAGGAAGAAATCAAGAAAAAAACTGCATTCACAATAGCAAATGAAAGAATCAAATCTGTAGAAATAACTAACCAAAAATTTAAAGGACTTCATGAGTCTCCACACTCTTGCTCAGTCTGATATAAAGGAAAGCACAGAAAGACAGACAGACACAGTAAAAGGGAGCCACTATGTTTGATTCTGCCAGGGAGAAAGAACTGAAGGAAAACTGAAGTGTCCAAGAGACTCAAAAATCTGAGTCCCAGAAAGAGACAAGCCCCTGTTTCTTGCATGTTAAACCAGCAATCATTTCTGATATCTGTATGAATGAAACCACTGTCAGTCTAGAATAAAAGGAAGAGGGGAGGGAGAGATTGAAGGACAAAAAGGGCTTCAAGAGGAAAACTGTGGAAGCTAAGGTCTGGAATTAAGACATCTCCTCAAGCTAAGAGAGAGACCCCAGCAATGTATATGAAAAGGGTGTTTGCCCCAGCATTTGAAGAGGATAGTTCTTCCAGTCCCTTGTTTAGGGAGAGTTTAGCTGCCTTGGGCTACAGAGACAGTAGGTCATATTCCCAGTTGTTGGGGAGAATTAGGTTGCCACCCCACTGCTCTTAGAGATGTGGGTCTGTTCTCCATAGGTTGGGGAGAGTTAGGTTGCCACCTCACTGCTCTGAGGGATTTGGGCCTGTTGCCCATAAGGTGGGGAGTGTTAAGTCACCACCCAACTGTTCTAAGGGGGTTGGGCCTAGTACCCATAGATTGGCAAGGATCAGGTCACCATCCCACTGTTCTAAAGTTGGGCCTGTATGCCAAAGATTAGGGAGAGTGTACAACTTCACTGTACTAAAGGAGTTGATACTGTACTCCAGATATTGAGGAAAGTGTGGCCATCACCCCAATGTTCTTGAGGGTAAGGTCTAGAGCTTGGTCACCATCCAGCAACTTGACAAAGCTGGAACTGAGAAAATGGCCATTGTGCATGCCTGTGAAAAGGGTGGGTCCCCATACAGCAGCAAAGAGTAGAAACTATTACTCTAAGGATACCTCTCAGACTTTGAAATCTAATGGAGTATGCCCTGCAAGTTTTTGGAGCCATTTGAGATACATGATGCCTGTTTTCCCTCAAAAATTTTGTTTATGATAATGTAAATGTTAATCCTATGTATGTCCCTCCTTTGTATATTGGAAACAGATAACATGTTTTCTAAGTTTCACAGGTCTACAGCCAGAAGGGAAAATTGCCCCAAGTCAAACCATATTCCTCTAAGTGATGTTGATATGATTTTGTACTTAGCATTGCTACTGAAGTGATTTAAGGCTTTTGAAATACTGTGATGTCATGAATGTATTTTGCATATGGAAAGAATACATCTTTTTGGGATTCAGAGGGTTGTGGTAGTTTGAATTTTGTGAATATCAAAGAGCAAAAGATTATGTTTTAAATTAACTCATTCCTGTGGATTACATCAGTGGGAAAGGCAGAGACCTTCACAAAGATGGGCAGCCATCTTGCTTCTCCATACAGCAACAATGCCAGAATCGACAGTAGCTCACTTTGGTAAGGAAGCATCTCTGCTGATGCCTTGATTTGGACATTTCAAGGTCTTAACTATAAGCTTTTACCTCAAATTAATCCCCATTTAAAAAGCCAACAAATTTCTGGTACTTTGTATTTACAGCCCATTAGCAAACTAGCACACTATCCAAAGCAATTTAAAGACCCCATGCAATCCTTTTCAAAATTCCAACTACCTTCTTTACAGAAATGGAGAACTAACCATCAAATTTATATGGAAGGGTAAGGAGATTGAATATGTAAAGCCATCTTGAAAACTAAGAATGAAGTTGAGGACTCACATTTTCCAATCCTAAAACTTATTACAAAGCCATGTTAATGAAAACAGCATGGTACTGGCACAAGCATATGAATTTAGACAAATGCAATCAAAATGAGAGCTCATAAATCAACTCTCACATTTATAGTCAAATTATTTTTTAGAAGGGGTCAAAGATGACTCAATTTGGAAAGAATAGTATCTTCAACAAATGATGCTGGGAAAACACCATTTTCAAAATAAAGAAGGAGGAACCCTACCTCATACTATATTCAAAAATTAACTCAAAATGGGTCACAGAACTAAATATCAGATCCAGACCTACCACTTCCTAGGAGAAAAAGTAGAGAAGCATCTTCAGTGTATTGTTTTAGGCAACAGTTTCTTAAAATTTATACCCAAAGCACAAGCAACTAAAGAACAAATAGATAAAGTAGTCCTCATTAAATCTGAAAACTTTTTCCTCAAAGGTCTCGATCATGAAAGTAAAAAATAAATCCTGCACAATGGGAGAAAATAGCTGGAAACCACATTTCAATAAAGTATTAATATCTAGTATATAGGATTAAATCCCTCAATTTAACAAAAGGACAAACACCCTAATTTAAAAATTGATAAAAGACTTGAATAGATATTGGTCCAAGAAAAATATGCAAATGGTCAGAAAGTATATGAAAGATGATCAACATCATTAGTAATCAGGGAATGCAAATCAAAAGCACAGTGAAATACCATTTCACAACTATTAGAATGGCTGCTACTAAATAAATGGAAAATAACAAGTATTGATCAGGATGTGGAGAAATAAGAATACTTATTCAATGCCGGTGGCAATGTAAAATGGTGCAGCCGTGTGGAAGAGAGTTTGGTGATTTCTTCAGAAAGCTAAACATAAAATTACCATGTGATCCAGAAATTCCAGTGTAGGAATTTGATATTATTGATGAATTCCATGAAGAAATGTTGAATTATGTTTATAAACTGGTCTTTTCCCCTGGGCATATTAAAGTGTACTGGATTCAGAAATTTTACTGCTTTTACTTGATTAAATAGTGATTAAGGCTTTGATTGGGCCACATCAGTAGGATGTTGAGTCCCTGCCCCCTTGGTGGGTGGAAACTCATAGAGAAACCAAACCACAGAGAAGGAAAGTTGAAGTTTTGATATTGGAACCTGGGGAGTGAACACACAGGAGATTACAGAGGAATAGAGACTGGTCCTTAGACACAGCAGAAGCCCAGGAGAGAGAGACAGAAGCATTCACCTTATAGTTTACAGCTTGGCTTATGGAGAGAGCAAAGCAGCTGAGCCCAGAGAAAAGTAAGCCTGGGAAAGAGAGGAATGCAGTAGTCTGAACCCTTCCAAACATTGTCAGCCATCTTGCTCCAACATGTGGCAATAAACATTGGTGAGGGAAGTAACTTACACTTTATAGCCTGGTAACTGTAAGCTTCTACCCCAAATAAATACCCTTTATAAAAGCCAACAGATTTCTGGTATTTTGCATCAGCACTTCTTTGGCTGACTAACATACCTGCAATGAGGTATAGACCCAAAATAATTGAAATCAGGGATGCAAACAGATATCTGCACACCTATGTTCACAGCAACATTATTTACAATTGCAAAAAGATTGATGCAACCCAAGTGCCTATAAACTGATGAATGGATAAATAAAATTCATTATATATATAGTTGATGAAATATTATTCAGCTGTAAAAAGAATGAAGTTCTTGTATGTGTGACAACATAGATGATCCTTGAAGACATCATGTTGAGTGAAATAAACCAGACACAAAATGTCAAATATTGTATGATCTCACTGATTTGAAACAATTAGAATAAGAAAACTTGCAGAGTCAATGTATTAGTCAGCCAAAGGTGCCTGCTGCAAAGTACCAGAAATCTGTTGGCCTTTAAAAAGTGTATATTTTGGGGTAAAAACTTACAGTTACAAGGCTGTCAAAACTCCAACTCAAGGTTGCTTTCTCACCAAAGTCAGTTGCCAAGTGTTGAAGGAAGATGTTCACTGGTTTCTGCCTGGTCTCTCCTTTACCTCTGGGCTTCCAGTTCTCTCTCTCTTGGTTAGGGCTCATCTCTCAGGGCTTACTATATTGTTTCTTCTTCTCCTCAGGGTCTTATGGATGCCCATCCATTCCACAGGTTTGCCCAAAGCCTATTTTCTTGGTTCCACCATCATCAAACATCTGAGTGGCAACTGAGCTCTATACCTCAGCCTCTATAAACATTGGGCAATGACCACACTTTCCCCAATCTCTGAGGTAGGGTCTCAACCCCCTTAGTACAGTGCAGTGGAAGCAAAACTTTCCCTAATTTCTGACATACAGGCCCAACCTCCTCAGAACAGTGAGATGGCTACCTGGGCTTCCCTAATCTGTGGGTACTAGGCCCACCCCTCTCAGAGCAGTGTGGTGGAGACCTCACTTTCCCCAACCCATGGGTATGTGCTCTATCCTCTCTGCAGCCTAGGGTAGCAAACTCTCCCTGAACAGTCAGCTGGAATAACCACCCTCTTCAAATGCCAGAGCAATCTCATCCTCTCCATAACTATGGGTGGAGTCCCTCTCTTGACCCAAGGAGATGTATTAAATCCAGATCTCAGCTTTCACGGTTTTTCTCTTAAAGCCATTTTCCCTTCCATATCTCTCAGTAAGACATTCCACAAGTCTTTCCTAGATAACTGCATTTTCAATCCTGACTTACAGTTTCCTAGTTAATTCCTCAAATGGGGTACTATCATCTGGGGACTTGATTTCCAGAGGCTTAGAATTTCTGGTGCCAGTCTCTGATTTCTTTGTGCCCAACAATTCAGTTCTCAGCTTATCTCTTTCTTCTTGCATTCTGCTATAAACTGCAAGGAGAAGCCAGGCCACATCCTCCAAGTTTACTCAGGATAGCACTTCCGCTAAATGTCCAAGTTCACCAATTTCAGATTCTTCTCTCCATTTAACATCAGGAGTCAATCTTGCTAAGTTCTCTGCAACTTTAAAACACAGACCACCTTCCCTCCAGTTTCCAATAATAGTTCCATCACTTCCTTCTAAGGCCTTATCAGAAATGACTTTAGGCTTCATATTCCTACCAACAGTCTCTTCAAAGCAGTCTACACCTTTTCCATCAAGCATCTCATAATTCCTCCAAAAAATACTTCTCACACCTTTATAAAAACATTCTAGCATTTTTGGTAATTGCATCAGACTGTACTTCACTCTCAGTTCCAAATCCTGTATTAGTCAGCAGAAGGGGTGCTGATGCAAAGTACAAGAAATCTGTTGGTTTTATAAAGGGTATTTTTTTAGGGGTAAAAGATTACAGTTTCAAGGCCCTAAAGAGTCCAACTCAAATTTGCTTTCTCACCAAAGTCAGTTGATATGTATTGAAGTAAGATGGTCACTGGTCTCTCCTATACCTCTGGGATTCCAGTCCTCTCTCTCCCTTGCTTAGGGCTCATCTCTCAAGGCTTCCTCTGTCAGGTTCTGTGCTCTTCCCAGGTCAGCTCTAAGCTATCAGGCAAATGGCCCATCTCTCCCAGGGGCTCTAGTTGTTTGAGACTTCTTTCTGTCACATGCTAGGATCGAAATGACAAAGTTCTGTCCTCTGTGTGTCTTCGTGAGTGAGTGTCCATTTATATCAGCCCACCAGGGAGCTGGGGACTCAACCTGAGTCACATGGTATTGATGTGGTCAAATGAAAGCCCTAACTTAACAGGTAATTTACTTAAGGGCCCCTAAACTGAATCCAACATAATCAAAGGGTATCACTCTCAGAAGAATAGATTAGTTTACAAACATAATCTTTCTCTCTTTGTTTTTATTTTTTCTCTCTCTTTTTTTTCTAAATGTTGTATTCAAAAAATATAAGGTCCCCATATACCCCTCACCCTCCTCACCCCACTCCTCCCACATCAACAACCTCTTTCATCATCGTGGCACATTCATTGCATTTGGTGAACACATTTTGGAGCACTGCTGCACCACATGGATAATGGTTTATATTGTAGGTTACACTCTCCCCCAGTCCACCCAGTGGGCCATGACAGGATATACAATGTCCAGCATCTGTCCCTGCAGTACCACCCAGGACAAGTCCTGAAAATGCCCCCACATCATATCTCTTCTTCCCTCTCCCTACCCTCAGCAGCTACTGTGGCCACTCTCTCCACATCAGTGCTGCAATTTCTTCCATTGCTAATCACAATGATTCACAAAAATAATCTCAAACCATCATAGTCAGAATCTAGAATATAATTTACCAGGGGACTGTTGGGGATAGGAATTGGAAGTTAAGGCTTAAAATGCACAGAGTTCCCACTTGGAATGATGGAAATGTTTTGGTATTGGATGGAGGTGATGGTAGAATAATATTGTGAATGCAATCAACAGCACAGCACAGAAATAAATATCTGGGAGTGATTAAAAGGGGAAATGTTAGATTGCATTTTGGGGAAAAGAATAAATTTTTTCAAAATCCATTGATCTACACTACATAAAAAGTGAACCCTGAGTTAAAACATAGACTTGAATTAATAGTACAATTATAAAAATATGCTACCGTCAATTGTAACAAATGTTCTACACCAATGCAAGGTATTTGTGGTGGGGTGGTATATGAAAATTCTTGCATGATTGTTCTGTAAACCCACAACTCTCTAATAAATATTTAAAAAGGGAGAAAATCTACTTTTCAAGTTTCCTTGCAGCTGGAACTCTCATCTAGCCTCTGTTTTGTTGATTAGATATACCATGTAAGGCTTGGAGGAGGAAGTAAGCATTTTTTTAGTGGTGGCCATCTGGGATAGATCAGATCTTCTGCCATGTAGGAGACAAAGTCAAGTGGTTCCTCTCAGTTGTCAGTGGAGAAGTGCCTGAGTGTCAAATACCTGGAACCAGAGATACTATACAGTAGTTGTAGGTAGCAGCTCTGTGTATGTTTTGGGTATTTTTTTTCCTGGATATATCACAACTTGCTGCTTTGACCTTCTAGGCAGAAAAATAATAGCATTTTCAATGACCTGATAGTACAACCAGTGTGGCATTATTGATGAACTAAGAGAAGGTCAGTATGGGTGAAACATAGTGATAAAGTGATGGTGTTTCAGTCTCCTAGCTATTAAAACAAATACCATATAAAGGATTTGTTTAAACAATGGGAATTTAGTGATCCATGGTTTTCCAGCTAGGTGAAGTCCAAAATTGTGGTATCAGTAAGCTGATGCTTTCTCCCCAAAGACTGTGACATTCTAGGCCTGTCTGCCAGTGATGCATGGTCCTTAGCTTTTCTGTCACAAGGCAATGCACATGGTGGCTTCTCCTGGATTCTTTCTCTGACTCCCACTCTCCCTGTAAAGCATTCTAGTAATTTGTATTAACACCTAACCTGTTTCAGTAGGGTCATACCTTAACTGAAGTAAACTCTTGAAGAGATCATATTTACAATTGATCCACCCCCACTAAAATGCAAACCAAGACCAAGAACATGTCCAAACTGGAGTGCACAATGCAGTCTACCACAGGTGGAAGGAAATGCCAGGACGTATGCTTAGGATATAGTAGGGGCCATATGATGCCGAACTTTATAGAACACTGAGCTCTCTTATGTCTTCACTGGCATGCTGGAATATATTTGAAATTAAGATATACATTACCTGCCTTCTTCACCCCCAAGCCCTCTTTATCTAGGTTGCTAGTAAAGTTTAAAGAAAGTTCATGATCTGGTGGACTTGTTCTTTTACATGATTGTGTACCATCCTAAATAAGCCATAGAGCCCTTGGTGATCTTTAGACAAATGACTGTAATTTTAATTCTAGTATAAAATATTAAAACCCTTTAATATACTGTATCTTCATTCCATTGAATTCACATGTCTCTGGTTGTTTTCCTAAAACATAATTCTTATCTAGCAACTCTCTCAAAATCCCCCAAGGTTCCCTTTTACCTATAGGCAAAGACTGCATTCTTTGGCATTGCATGCATGAAACTTTACAATAACCAATATCCAGGTTCATTGTCTATTACTGTTGTCTCCAGAGCTATGTTAAGCACCAGTCATACAAAATGTCCCACTCTTTGAAGTAATACCCCAAGCTGTACCAATATGTAAGTAACTCTGTCTGGAATAGCTCCTTTTTGTCTTCTGTGTCTGGAGAAATCACTTTTTTTTTTTTTTAATTAATTTTTTTTTATTGACTTTGTAATAATGTTACATTAAAAATATATATGTGAGGTCCCATTCATCCCCACCCCCCCCACCCCCCCTCTCCCCCCCCAACAACACTCGTTTCCATCATCATGACACATCCATTGGATTTGGTAAGTACATCTTTGGGCACCTCTGCACCTTATAGACAATGGTCCACATCATGGCCCCCACTCTCCTCCATTCCATCCAGTGGGCCCTATGAGGATTTACAATGTCCGGTGATTACCTCTGAGGCACCATCCAGGGCAGCTCCATGTCCCAAAGACGCCTCCATCTCTCATCTCCTCCTGCCCTTCCCCATACCCATCGTCCACCATGTCCACTTTTCCCAATTCCATGCCACCTCTTCTATGTGGACATTGGATTGGTTGTGTCCATTGCACCTCTATGTCAAGAGGAGGCTCAGATTCCACATGGATGCTGGATGCAGTCCTCCCATTTTCAGTTGTAATCACTCTAGGCTCGACGGTGTGGTGATTGTCCTTCTTCAACTCCATCTTAGCTGAGTGTGGTAAGTCCAATAAATCAGATTGTAGGTGCTGGAGTCTGTTGAGGCTCAGGACCTGGCTATCACATTGTCGGTCCAGAGATTCAAATCCCCTAAATATATCTTAAACCCCAACGTTAACTGCACCTCCGGCACATTAGCATGAAAGACTTATGAAGGGAGATCCCATCTGAGTCCAGATTCATCACACATACACACCAAGGAGAAATCACATTTATCCTACAGGTTTTACATCTAGTGCTACCTACTTATTAAGATTTGCACATCTCCTCTACTTAGCCACAGTTTAAATCCCCTGGGTTTCCATGACATTTTCATAAACCACTAATAGAGCATCTGCTATACTGAACAGTAAATATGGGATTTTATGTGTTTGTTTCCTCCTGGAGATTATGAGCTGAGGGCCGTATCATACCTTATTATTTGTGTCCCCAGCACTGGTCTTTGCTTCTCTCATAGCAGGTACTCAAAAAAATAAATCAATAAATAAAGTCCCCATCACAGAGCAGGTGGAATTGATCATGATGATTCTGGCTACTAATATGTGTTTGAAGGACTGTGGCCCATCACAATTTGTCCCTTTCTGATAATCAGCCTTCGACTCTGAACACTGCAAAAGGTTCAGGATTCCAAGGATTCACTTAACCATTGAGGGAATTAAATCCTGGTTCCTAGCTGGGTTGTAACAAAAGCATGTATTAATTATAAATTTGATAAAGAAATAGTTTGAATTAAGTAGATTATTAAATTTATTTATGTGTATTATTTGTCTAAATCTACTAATGACATAACTATTCAAATTATTGGAATCATTGATTCATTTGGAGTCAAGCATACTTTCTTTCATTGAAATAATTATTTTACCATAAGAAAAAAGATACTGTCCATGTCCCATATGCCCACTTCCCACACACTCATTTTCCCACATTAACAACATCCTTCTTTAGTGAAGCACATTCATTGCAATTGATGAACACATTTTGGAGCATTGCCATTAAACATGGATTAAAGTACCATTGTAGTTTACACTCTCTCCCACACAATTCTGTAGGTTATGGCAAGATTTATTATGGTCATTGCAATGTCATTCAGGACAATTCCCAGTTCCAAATATGCCCCTGTATTACATTTGTTTTTCCCCTTTCCCTGCCCTCAGAATGTCCAGTGGCTACAATCACCACATCAGTGAAATAATTTCTTCCATTGCTAGAGTCACAATAGGTCTATAGTATAATACTGGTAACTCCACCTTAGGCCATAGTTCATTCCCCAATCCTGAGGAATCTGGGATGGTGATGTCCACTCCACATCTAACTGAGAGGTGTCTGTGATCCCATAGAGCTGATGGATGGGACTTTCTTGCTTGCGGTTGTAGACTCTCTCAGTTCCTTGGTATAGTAGTTATCCATCATCACCTCCATGCTAATTGTGCTAGGCAAGACTAATGAACTGGAGGGTAGGTGTTGCCACTCGAGATTCAGGGCCCAATTGGCACATGGACAGCCCAAAGATTTAAATCTCTTGGATATACACCTGCCAGTTCTAATACTAATTATAGATATAAATAGGACAGAAGAGCCATATGTAGGGAAACCACAACTGCATCCAAATCTGTCACTCCGGGGAGCATAAATTTTAAAGTAAGGTCCACTGGCAAGGCACCAAACTCCTGAGTTTTCTGCCCTGACTATAGTTAGGTATAGAGTATAGATGGATATCTCTAGAGCCCTCAGGAACCCTGCTATGTGGGGTAGTATCTACTTTGGCAGTCAATGAGATCCTGTTGAGGTTTGCATTAGTGTAACCTCTGGAATGACCTCCTGACTCACTTTGAAGTCTCTTAGCAACATAAACTCATTTGTTTTTACATTTCCCCCTTTTTTTTAAAAGATTTATTTTATTTCTCTCCCCTTCCGCCCCGCCCCCCTCCCCCCTCCCCCCCAGTCATCTGTTCTGTGTCTATTTGCTGCGTGTTCTTCTTTGTCCGCTTGTGTTGTTGTCAGTGGCACGGGAATCTGTGTTTCTTTTTGTTGCATCATCTTGTTGTGTCAGCTCTCTGTGTGTGCAGCACCATTCCTGGGCAGGCTGCACTTTCTTCCATGCTGGGCGGCTCTCCTTGCAGTGTGCACTCCTTGCATGTTGGGCTCCTTTATGTGGGGACACCCCTGCATGGCAGGGCACTCCTTGCATGCATCAGCACTGCATATGGGCCAGCTCCACACAGGTCAAGGAGGCCCGGGGTTTGAACCGCGGACCTCCCATGTAGTAGACGGATGCCCTGACCACTGGGCCAATTCTGCTTCCCCAACATTCTCCCCTTTTGGTCAATGTTTTTTCCACTTTCATTATTTTTAATCATTCCAAATTTTTATTTTTTTATTTTTATTTATTTTTAATATTTTTATATTTTATTTCTTGTTTTTAAAACTATCACTATTATTCCATTTCTTATTAATTGTATTTGGCTATTTTACTGGCTTCATTTTTGAAGAAGTTTTGATCACAGAAGGGTTACAACTGTGGCAGGGGAGGATCATTGGTGTGGGGTGTCAGTGATAGGATATATGAGAGGTGGTTCCCCTGGATATACATATAAAACATATAAATGTGTTCAAATGTTCAGGGGGCATTGTCACAGTTGGTGGAGATTCACATAATAACCAAAAAATATCAAACTCCCATCCTGGGGTGATGCGCCACATTCTCTAATGGATCAGTAAGAATTCCCCAAGTACAAAGGTAATGACTTGTGAAGGAGGATGGTCCATTGGCGGGACCTTGATATTGATGATTGCACTTATGAATCTTTACTCTTGAAATGAAAACCTAGCTTAGTATTATATGGTGCCTAAAAGTTGCCTCCTGGGATCCTCTTTGTTGCCCAAATGTGGCTTCTCTCAAAGCTGAACTCAGCATACAAATACATTACCTTCCCCCCAGTGTGGGACATGACTCCCAGGGATGAGCTTCCCTGGCACCAAGGGTTCACTACCAAGCACCAATTAGCAATGCAACTGGAAAAAGACCAGGGTGCTTTTAAAAGTTGATATCCTTTTAAAATGAAATATAAAAAAATATCAGCTTGCTACCATGTCATTAAAACAAAGAGAACATTGATGCATTGGGGAAAAACCCTCGTGATGATTTTCTTGTATACTATTTGTGAAAGGCCCCTTGAGAAAATCACCAAGTTATTTGGCCCTTTGTGCCCTATCTAAAAATTACATGTGATCACTGAACACAGTTGAAAGAATAAAATAAGCATGAAAGTACTTAAAAATGCAAACAGCTACACCAACATCAGATATTTTATTAAAAACATTTATTTTAAAAAACAACTTCTTACACTCATGCCAATTTTGTGGCTTGTTCTTTTGGGTACTGATTGCTAAAACAAGGGCTGATTTGTGACAGAGTATTGTATATTACTACTTATGTCACCTTAAAACTGACATTGAAGTTTAAAGAAACTACAAAATAGATTACTCAAGGGAGGAACTGCTAATTAGTTAAGCTAAAAAGGGATTTTCTTTTAAAGTTGGTTTTAGAAGTTCATTTCAGTAATCATTTCCATTTCAAAGTTACAGCTCTTTTCTTTGCAGAAGTATTTTGGTGATTGCAAAGTTCAAAATATAATCCAATTGTGTTCAAACAACTGCTCTAGCTTTCTTTGACCACCCATGCATGACAAAAAGCTTCTTATATGGAATTTTTTTATTCCAGTCAATTATCTAATAAGCCCAAAAAGAAGAGGAGTGATCAATATAATGTAAACACCTGAAACCAGGAGGCTCTGCTAATTAGAAAACTGACTGCTCCTGCTAGGGAGGGAGAACGGAGTA
Organism: Dasypus novemcinctus; assembly: GCF_030445035.2. Lineage (NCBI taxonomy): Eukaryota > Metazoa > Chordata > Mammalia > Cingulata > Dasypodidae > Dasypus > Dasypus novemcinctus. The sequence goes on along the minus strand of NC_080673.1, from coordinate 111,042,160 downwards.
AATGGGAATAACTGTTATCCTGAACCGTTCTCAGTTACAGAGATAGATTTTAGCAGTCCTGCGTCTCTCATTCACTCATTCCTTCAACATACATTTGTTGTGAATGTGCTAAGTATACCACTCCTCCATCAAATAAAATGTTAAAAGAAAGTATTATCATTATTTTTGAAAATTACATTTCACAAAGTCAATATTGTACTTAATTTTCCATTTGAGCCTGCATTAAGCCTACTTTCCAGAAACTCTGGATTTCTAATGACAAAAGTCATCTTAAAAGATTAAAGGATTTTCATTACAATTTATTGTATTTGCCATTTATTAATAAAACAATGTTTGCTTCATGGGGATAATTCCTTTGTTCAAATAGTTCATATGACCTCATTAAAGATACAGAGATTATTCATTGTACTCTCCATTTTCAGGGAAAAAAAAGGTGCTACAGATTTTATGTTCATGGTTAGGAAAACATTTCTATTAAATACACAACATAAGCATACAGGGTTTAGACCATATTTGGGAGAAGGACCACTGCATCCAAATACAGAAGTCAATCTGTAGGCGGCCAAGGGCTTCTGCCCTTCCCAAATTCATGTTGCTATGGCCAATCCCAGTGGCCCCACAGACAATGTACAAAAACAAGGCACACATCAGTTATCATTTTTGACATATTATATTTGGAAAATTGTTATACATTTCTATGTCTACCCAAAGGGGAAAAAAAGGTTATTTGGTCTTTTTCTAGATCTTATATGATTCTGAGTATGTCTTTTTTAAAAATGATATTTTATAAATATTTAGATTGATAAAGATTAGACATATCAGTTCATAATTTATTATAAAGGATGTGCCTCATTCTTAGATGTTGATGTTCAGAAGGCTCAATCTTTAAAAAAATTAATGAACAAACCACAGGATACAATTTTATGAAACTTCACAAAGTGAACACACCTAAACTAAATAAAGTACCAACCTCCTTAGAATTCTCCCTAGTGCCTCAACCCTCCCTTTCACCATTTCCTTCCTCCTCCTCAAATGTAATGTCTTCTATTGCCATTGATTGAATTTGGTTTTGAAATTTTATTAATAGAAACATAGGGTATGTATTTCATTTAATCTATGTTACTTACATAACATTATGTATGTGAGACTGAGGCACTTTATTTTAAAAATCAGTGATTCATTCATTTCCATTGCCTTATGTAGAATTCCATTGAAGCAATATGTAAAATTTATTTTATCTATTGGAGGTGTTTACAATTCTTGGTTATTATGAATAATGCTGCTATAAATATTTCAATACATTTGTTGTACCATATATATTAATAAAAATACGTTGAACGACATAATGAAATATGGGACTGGTATGTTATGGCGTATAATATGCTGCACTTTAGTAGATAGTGCCAGTTTTCTAAAGTGATTGTACAAATAAATATAAGCTCCCACCATCAATTTATAAGATTCCAGTTGTACCAAAGATTTCTACATTCCTTGTTATTGTGTATGTTATTATGTATAAATTAGCCATTCTGATGGTATTATACTCAAATCACATTGTGGTTTTAACTTGCATTCCCTGAATGAATGAGGGTAACAATATTTTTATGTCTTTTTCTATTTTTTTGCAAATGGAAAATCTTTTGAAAAGTGCCAATTCAAATCTTTCCCCCATGTTTTCTACTGAGTTGTGTCTGTCATTTTTATTGATTTGTATGAGTTCTATATATAACAGAGATTATCAACTGTGGATGAACTATTACTAGTATCTAGAGACAATTTTCATTTGTCATGACTGGAGGGATGAAGCTAGCATCCAGTGGGATATTACCAAACTTCCTATAACAAATAGGATGGTACTCCAACCACAAAGAATTACCTGGTCCAAAATGTCATAAATGCCAAGGCTGAAACTCCCTGAAATAGTTTGTTGTGGTTTAAAACTGTATGTACCCAAGAAAATCATGTTCTTAAAACAAATTCTCTCCTGTGGATGTAAACCTTTGTAAGTGGGACTTTTTGATTAACCTACTTCAGTTACGGTATCACCCAGGGAGGTCTTAATTCTCTTACTGGAGTCCTTTATAAGAGAATGACATTGGAAGAAAGAAAGAAAGAAACCCACAAAAGCAAGAAGCTGAGAGCAGAAAACGTGGAAGAGAAGGGAAAGACCAGCAGACTCTGCCACGTGCCTTGCCATGTGGTTTAGGAGTCCAGGATCGCTGGCAGCTGGTCTTCAGGTAGAAAGCATCACTGTGGTGAAGTCTTGATTTGTACATTCTCACAACCTCAAAACTGAAATCTTGTAAGCTAATAAATTCCCATTGTTAAAAGTCAGCCCATTTCATGGTATGTACTTTCAGCAGCCTAGCAAACTAAAACAGTTTTGTATGTATATAATTATGACAAATATAGACTATATTATATTTAAGAAAATATATAACACTTTCTAGAAATTCTTAATTTTAAGGTAATCTATTCATTTACAATTAGTACTTCTGTTGCATTTTTTTTACATCCTTTGCGTACTCCAAGATCATGAAGGTATTTTGTTATCTTCTGAAGTTGCGCTGTCCCTTACTGCAGAGAATAGTCACATGTGGCTATTGAGCACTTTGATAATGGCTAGTCAAAATTAAGATATATTGTAGGTATCAAATATGCATCAGAATTCCAAGACTTAATATGAAAAAGCAATGTAACATATCTCATTATGTTTAGACATTGACTATATATATCAGGGCAAATAAAATACATTAAATAAATTACATATATAGCTTACATTATAAATACATTAGGCAGCATTTAAGAATCCAATCAACAATTCATCTGTAACTAAGACTTGTATATGGTGTGAAGTAGGGATCCAAATCCATTTTATATCACTTGGACACCATATATCGAAATGGACATCCTTTCCTGGCAGCACCTCAATGTCTCCTTAGTTATTTAGCAAGTGTCATTATATGTTAGGGTCTCTTTTTTAACTATATAATCCAAGTTACTCTCACTTTATAGTATGTCCCAATATTTAATCTTAAAATCCCCTCTGTTCTTTGAGCCATTTGCTTCTCCATGTAAATTTTAGAATCAATCTTCCAATTAAAAAAAAAAGTGAAAAGTGCTTCCTGGGTTTCTCATTGGTAATGAATTTAATCTGTAAAGTACTTAGGGAGTATTGACATACTAGCCCAAAATGCATCAACTACAACAAACATGAATGTACACCACTCACCCACTATTTATTTAGTTCTTTAATTTATCCCAGAAAAGTTTATGATCTATGCAATTTTCAAAGTAAAACATATTTTATGAAAATAATGACTTTATTTCCTTGTATTTATTGCAGTTTCCTTCCTTATTGTTTACAATAAGAATCTCAATACACTGTTAAAAAAGAGTGATAGCTGCTATCCTTTTGGAAAAATCATGTAAAGCATACAGCATTCCCATATACCCCCCTATTATTAACACATTGCATTAGTGTTGTACCTTTTTTACAATTTATGAAAAAGTATTTTAATCTTACTATTACCTATAGTCAATAGTTTACATTAAGGTGTACTTTTTTTCCCTTATGCCACCCTATTAATAACATCTTGCATTAGTGTAGTACATTTGCTAAAATTCATGAAAGAACATTTTTACAATTGTACTATTAATTATAGGCCATCATTTACAAGAGGGTTTACTGTGTTGTACAGTACTATGGTTTACCTTTTTTTATTGGAGAAATTGTGAGTTCACAAAACAATCATGCATATAGGATTCCCATACACAGACGCACCTCCAACACATTACGTTGTTATATCACATTTGTTACAAATGATGAAGGAACATCATCATAATATTACTGCTATCTACAGTTGATAGCTTATATTTGGTGTATTTTTCCCATAAATCATCCCATTATTAGCATCATGTATCAGTATTGTGTATTTGTTATAGTTTATGAGAAAATATTTTCATATTTGTGCTGTTAACATTTAACATTTCTTTCTTATAGAAAGAAATAAACTTTCTAAGTTTATTTAGGATTAGAATTACTTATTTTTTAATATGGAAGCATTCTCTGCTGAAGGCATTTTGACCTACAGTTCTCATTGTTGGAAGATTTATTCATAAAACTTAAAGCATTGCACAAATTTTCTACTACTTCTTGTCAAGCTTTGGCAGGCTATGTTTTTCTATTCATTTGTCCATTTCGTCTGAATTTTGAAACGTTTTTGCATAAAGGTGTTTATGATATCCTAGTATTACCTTCTTATTATCTACAGATACAGTTCAACATAAGGAAATCAATGAATGTAATACACCACATAAACAGATAGAAAATAATCACATGAACATCTCTACAGATGCAGAAAAAGCATTTGACAAAATACAGCACCCTTTCCAGATAAAAACACTGCAAAAGATAGGAATAGAAGGAAACTTTCTGAAGATGATAAAGAGTATATGTGAAAAACCCACAACTAACACCATGTAAATGGTGAAATCCTGAAAGCTTTCCCTCTAAGATTAGAAACAAGACAAGGATGTGCACTATCACCACTCCTATTTAACATTGTGTTAGAGTATTTGCTTGAGCACTGAGGCAAGAAAAAATATAAAAGGCATCCAAATTGGAAAGGAAGAAGGAAAAATTTCACTATTTGCAAATGGCATGATCCTATACATAGCAAGTCCTGAGAAATCTACAACAAAACTTCTAGAATTTACAAATGAGTTCAGTAAACTCGCAGGTTATAAGATCAATGCACAAAATCAGTAGCATTTCTGTACACCAATAATGAGCAATCTGAAGAGGAAATCAAGAAAAAATACCATTTACAATAGTAACTTAAAAAAAAATCAAACACCCAAGAATAAATTTAACGAAAGATGTTAATGACATACAACAACCACCATACCAAGAGAGTCTACGACACAAGCAAGAGAGTCCCATCCATCAGCCATATGGGATCGAAGCCCACCTTAGAAGAGCAATGGGCATCACCATCCCAGAATCTTCAGGACTTGCTGGTATTCCACTATAGACCTATTGTGATTCTAGCAATGGAAGAAATTACATCATTATTGTGCAGACAGTGGCCACTGGAGGTGCTGAATGCAGGGAGAGGGAAAGAGAAGTGTAATATGGGGGCATTTTCAGAACCTGGAATTGTCCTGAATGACATTGAAATAACAGATGCAAGCCATTATATAGCCTGACATAATCTACAGAATTGAGTGGGAGAGAGTGTAAACTACAGTATAAACTATAATTCATGCTTAGTGGCAATGCTCCCAAATGTGTTCATCAATTGCAGTGAATGTACCACACTAATGAAAGTTGTTAAGGTGGGAAAGGATGAGAGGTGTGGGTAGTGGGTCATATGGGAATCCCTTATATTTTTTTAATGTACCATTTTATGTAATCTAAGTATCTTTTAAAAATAAATAAAAAATATATTTAAAAAATAAATAAATATCTTAAGGAAAGTTGTCCCTTTCACCTGAATTTTGAAATGTATTTGTATAAAGGTGTTTATGATATCCTAGTATTTCCTTTTTATTATCTATAGATATTATAGATTATTTCCTCTTTTTCATGCCTGATATTGATAATATGCATCTTGGCAAAGGTTGTAAGTGTAATGAGTCTTCTGAAAGAACCAACTTATAACTCTGCTGAATTTTTCTATTTTAAGTCTGTTTTCTAATTAACAATTTCTGATGTGATCTTTATTATTTTCTTGCTTCTACCTTGTTTGAGTATAGTACTATTCTTTTTCTAACTTTAATTGATCCTTAACCATAATGATTTTTAGCCTTTTTCTTTTTCAAACATAAAATTATAAATTTCTCTTTCGATACCTCTCTATTTGTATCTTACAAGTTTGAAATATCATATTCTCATTCATTTTCTAATTTTCGTTTAGATAAATTCATTACTCTGGTTATTTAAAATACTCTGTGTTAATTAATATGCAATCATTTGGGAACTGGAAATTATTTCGTTTGGTTTATATTTTTTATTTCTGTCTTTTACATCTTTATGAGAATATACTTTTAATTATTTCAAACCTTTGAAATATTTTGAGACATGTTTTATAGCCCATAAATGGTCAATTTCTGTAATTGTTTCATATGCATTTGAAAAATGTGTGTGTTCCATAATTGCTAAGTGGTCTATGTATTTAATTTAGCTAAATATTATAAACCCAGTTGTTAAGAAATTTTACACATTTTCTACTTATGTGTGTTTTTTTAACCTGTCCCTGAGACTGACATGTTCAAATCTGCCAGTATCATTAAGGAGTTCTCTCTTTATTCTTTTGCTTCTGTCAATTTTTGCTTCATATATTTTCAGGCCATGTTAACACATTTAGATTGTCATATCTTCCAGGTGGATCAAAACTTTTAGTGTTTTCAAATGTTCCTCTCTCTCTTTAATAATGCTTCTTGCTTTAAATTATACTTTGTCTAATTTTAGTCTAACGCAGCAATTTTCTTTTGTTTAGTGTTTGCATAGTTTATCTTTCATTATGTCTTTTAAATTTTAATCTATTATTCAAGGTATATATCTTGCTAGACATGTATTTTGTTTTTTTGTCCCTAACAGTAATTATTTTAAACTGGAGTATTCAGTCTATTTCCAGTTAATATTATTATGAGTATGTTAGTTTAAATCTGCCACATTATTTGATATATATACATTCCATAGCAAATATTCTGAAAATGGACATAGATTCTTATTTTTGAAAATTCTAAAATATATTAGCATATTTACTATGAATTTATTGATTTCAACAAGTTTGTTAAATGTTTAGTCATTATTTCTTAAAGTAATTTTTTTTCTCCTCTCTTCCCTCAAGCTTTCTTCTGAAATTCTTACTGGGATTCTTGTGAATTGTTAAACTTGGAGTTGTCGGTCTTTTCGTTTTGATTTTTTTTTTTTTTGTCTTGTCTTATAGTTTCACCATATACATATGTAATATTATCTGGCAATAAGTTCAGAAGTGGTGCTTTTCCTCTACATAAGCCCCTATTTCCTAGTTATCTGCCCTAAAATTTCAGCTACCTTCCTCCTTTATCTTTAGTATCTCTTTCCTCAGTATGACTTCCCTGCTTTGCCTAGGGTTTCCCTCCCTACTTCAGGGTCCAGAGAGTACCAGGCACATTCAAGATGATCATAGAAACCATATTTCTTCTCTTCTCTGAAGGATCTATGTTTTCTGCTAACTTTTGTCAAATATATCTGAAAACAGCTATCCATATATTAAACCCTGTTTTCTAGTTTTTTAACCATGTTCCCAGTTATGGCACCATGAAGGAAGTTTTTCCTGATTGTTTTTCATTAAATAACATAAATTGCATATGAAAATTATGGATTACCTTGATGTGATCTTTCTCAGAAAAAAAATATTTTGTAACTTCTGGTAGACAGGATAGGCATATAACCAGAGTCCAATCAAAAACTAACCACATCTACTGATGAGTTTAATATTTGTGGGGCCTCCAAATCTCCAATATTCCTTACTTTTGAATTTTTTACTTTCAGGGGTCCAAAATAAATCATGGACTGCTTTCCTCAGAGCACCCACTACCAGGATCTAAACTCCTATTTTTCTTTCCCCAGAACCATGAGACCACAATAATTCTGATTAACTATTCATAATTTTAGCAACAATTTTTTCTTGTCTTTCTACCTGCCAGCCTGTTCTGCCTAGAAAATGGCAATGGCCATAAAAGAAATAATAAATTCTGTAGGTGACACTTATTTCTTTGTATTACTTTTTCTCCAGAATATTAATCCTGAAAATTCACTTGCATTGGTAGATGTAAATGTTTTCATTTTTGTCTCTCCAGTGTAATGAGACTTCTGTGCTTCTTAGCAGGCACTGTCTGGTTTCTTACCTTTCTAAACATGTCACCTTTGAATTGAAAATTGCCCCTAGAAGAAAAGCAGTAAAAAATGATGTGATCACCTCAGCTCTCAAATGTCTTCAATCAAATTTTTTGTACATTTAGCTCTCTTTTATCCTTGTTTTCAGTGGAACACTCATAGATCCACTCATTTGAAATTTTCAAGTTTAAGATGTAGGTAAGGTATAAAGCTGAAGATATTTTGACATACTACCACTGACCTAAATTGGAGGATGATATATGATTTAGACATATGAAACCTGGTGCTTTATCTATTGTAGGAATCCCATAAGTATGGGTAATTGTATTGGACAATTACTATTTGCTTCCACAAAGAGGTAGGATTATCATTTATTGGATTTAGGAATTGCCATCCAACATATTAATTATTAAAATATACTGAGAACAAAAAATTCTCATTAGTTTAATTAAATTATACAGAAACCTATAAGTGTGTGAATTCATCTCAATTATGTTGTGAAATGAAGTAAATAGTAATAAATGAGGAAGGAAAAGAAAAGGAAGAAAGTTAGGACGACAGAAGCAATAAAGGAGGGGAAGACAGGAATTTCTGTGTGTGCTTCTGCTTAAATTTTTCTAAATTCCATTATTTTATTGTTATTCATATTTTTTATTTTCTACATACATATATACATTTCTTTGGTGAAGATATGTAACAGTTAAACTCTGTTTCTCTCATTTATCAAAAGTCCCTTGGGTTTGAATTGATTTTGCTTTAATTTTTTTTTAAAGAATAATATTTTCTAGACAATTTTAATTCTATGAAATAGTTGACTTTATACTTTTATCAACATTGAATTCAGTCTCTTTAGACTTTTAGCCTTGCTGAGAACAATAATCCCTTCTACCTTTTCCCTCTGATTTCTAAACTCCTAGACAGTAGCTGGCACAGAGCAGGAGCTCGTAAATTTCTGTTAGTAAAAAAAGAAAGATGAATAACAATGATTTCCACCATTTTAAAAAACACCCAATTGCAATGCAAAAGGACATATCTAAGGCCAATATTATCAGAGTGAACTAGTGAAAAAGACAGGAAAAATTAAAAAGATTAAAAAGGCAAACAGTATGTCCTTAAAATTAGAAAGTAAGAGGTACAGATTCCTGCTCCGGAGGAATGCTTTAATCAGTCCAAAATAGCTTTTAAAGTTATAGTTCATTTTAAGTTAGAAAAAGAAACAGATAAGTACTGCTTATAAAACAAACTGTTCTTTGTTCCTGAGGATAGTCTTAAAAGAGCAATTACATATCACTATGGCTTGTCTTCACAAGGACTAATGTGGCAAGAGAAGCTACCACTTAGGCACCTCCCTTCATATTTTCCTGAGCATAGGTGGAAAATATATGTTCTACATTTTTTATAAATTGATCTTCCCTCACTCACTCATACATTCCATTCTTCTTCATTCAGTTTCTGTGTTCTTTAACCTAGAAAAGGAAATTCTATTTTTTTATGGCCTGAGATTCCTTCACAAAAAATATTCTGCATATGAGACACTATACTGAATTAAAGGGGTATATATGCTCTTTGGCTGAGCTTATATTTAAAGCTATTATATAGAAACAATCATTTTAAGATTATGCAAATTCATATATGGAATAAATTAATTTTAAAAAAGGAACTATAGTAGGATTGCAAATCATTACCCAACAATAACCTGCTATAACTTTAATAAATACTTTTTATGCTTTTCCTTTAGACACTTATATTTTATTGTTTGAAATTCCCAGGTGTACTAGGTAACCATGTAAGATTTTTTGTAAACGCTTTTTTTTACTCTCTCATAAACTGAAAAATTATCTTGCCCAAAGGCAAACTTCTAGATTTTAACAAAATTGGGTTTTTGCTCAGAAGAAATGTTTGAGAATTGTAATATAAAGGAAAAAAAAAGATGGAAAGAAGAAAAAAGAAACGGATGAACAGATTTTCAGACAATAAAAAATTCTGTATTATAACTGCAATAGTTTAATAGCTAATCCCTTTTTTTAATATCTTGTCAAATGGCAAAAACATATACTCAGTAAGTAACCAAATTGTATAATTTTTTTTCTTTACAATGTTTTACTGTTGTCATCTGTTTGCTCATTTTTTCTTTTATGTTTTGCATTCTTGTCTTCCATTCTCTTTGCATGAGCACTGCTCACATTCAAGTCTTTATCTTATGAAAATATTTTCTTAGTAATTTAGAAATGATAAGGAACTGTAGAATTCATCTAATCTATTAATAAATGCCATAATTTATAGATGAGGAAATAATCACTTCCAAAAGACACTCAGAGGTAAAACTTGCAGTCCAGCATTGCATTCACCACTGCGAAAACTTCCTAACTGGACTCCTACCACTTGTAGAATTTCTCTTCCCTTCAAGCAGGCATATTGCTTCGAGTTAAATCAAGTTACTCCACATCTCAGTAGTTCTGTTTGCCAGTTAGACTCCCATGGAGAGTCCAAATCTCCTTGACACACTCTACAATCTATCCCCAAATTCACTTTTAATAGTTATGTTCCTTTTATAAATTCTATACTTCAATCTAATTTGAATGTAACTTTCTGTGCCTTTGTATTACATCGTTTTTCCATCTCAAATATCCTCTTCTCTCTGTCAAATACTGCATATCACTTCAATCCCTAAATTACTTATATCTAAAAATTTTACCAACATCCCCATGTGAATGGTATCTTTATTCTCATATTATAAATGAGTTAATCCACACAAATTAATTAACTTTAGATAAGTTAAGTCAACTGCCCATACTTGTAGAGCTAGTCAGTAAAAAAAAATTAATTAAGAATTGGGTACATTTGTTTTGACAGTCTCGATGTCATTGCTGAATTAATTCAAACTGTAGGAAATACTGCTAAAGCTCATTAAGGCCAGTCCCTTCCATCTGTCCAAAGTTCTAAATTATGATCCTTTTAATTCAAACATCATCTTAAAGAATCACATAAATGACTACACACATGCAAACGCTGTATGAGATGTTTACAGACAAAACAACAGATCACGCTTTCTTAAGTTCCACGCAATAACCAGACATCTTCCCTCATTTCTCCACTCCTCTTCTCCAAGAGTCTTTCTGTCACTATGAGGCGGTAAGGAGTGGATTCCCAGAGATTGTTCTGTGCCTGCTCTTCAGACACTGGCCTTTCTATAAGTTCAGGACAGAAGCTATTAAATCCTACTCTGGGGGAGGAGATGAAAAATAGAGATTCTTATATTGAGACAATCAACAAGAAGTAGAGAAAAAATATTATGAGAGTGGAGGTTAAGGGCTTGATGCCATTATCTCTCTTTTACCTGTAGTTTTCATTTAATGACAATGGTTTAATAAATGTTTCTTGAATCCATCAAGGCAAATGATACAAGAGATCTTATCAGATACCTTGTAATCTTTTGTGTAAGTTAAGCATTTTATAAAACCAAGTCACCGATTCCAAATATACATTCACACATAATGTTTGTAGTGTCTCTATGATTTGGTCTAGCATTTAAGGAACAACATCACAAAAGCAAATGGAAAAATACATTGTATAAGAAAGGAGGAGAATCCTACTTTCCATGAGCTAAAGCTTCCCTATGTGATTTTCCTGTAAATCCATTTGGTAAAATAGAAAAATTTCAGACTGTTGGTCCAGATCCACTGTGTGACCTAAAGCAAATTATTGATGATCCTATGTTTCAGTCCCTTAATATGGGAAATGCTTCCCTATCTGATCAGTATAAATATTTATGCCTATCCCTATTTAGGAATTTTGCCTCTACTAATTCATTGAATTTGCTCTCTTATTTTGAACATTGCTATTAGCTTCCCTACCCACAGATCACAATCTAAAAACAAATAAATAAATACAGCTTAACCCTGCAATTTGGGGGACAGTACATATTTCTGCTTATTTACCTAGTGAAGGTTATATGCTATTTATTAACTGAAATATGTTTTTCGAGGCAATTTAGCATTTCGTGCTAATTCTATAGCTTATTAACATAGTTTGCATTGTTAATTAAGAGTAACTATGGGCTAACTTTTAGAGTGTAAAATCTAAGAAGGAATACAATGATTTAATGATCAAATGTTTAATTAGAAACAGAAATCTGGAGGAAAGAAATATGTGAAATTCTCATATTACAACTGTGGGTCTGCAGGCTTCTTCCTAAAAGATTATTAGATTTTTCTATCGTGAACAGGTGACCCTACTGCTCCCTGAAGTGACTTCCAATTTACGTTCTTGTTAAAATGAATCATTCCCAAATAAGAATAATTCTTCACTTGATGCTTAGCTTGTTGGATGTTGCTCCATTCTGAATGATTTATGATCATACATTTAAATAATTATATCCATCCTGTTGTTCTAATATTTCATCACAGCTAACAAAAAGATACATGCAGATAAATGTATTACAACCTCATCTCTCTTAAAGTATTTTCCTTTATTGGAATTAAACATCTCTTACACAACAAATTACCTAATCTCTTCCCACTGGAACTCAAACAATCAAAATAAAGATACTTAAATCTAATGTTCCTGCAGTTATCTTTTACTAAATATAAATTGGAATATAGTCTACATAATGGAAAAACTAAATTTAGCCTCTTAAAGAGTCAGTTTTAACTAAAAGATCACATGAAATTGTTCCTGAAATCCATGCACTAAAATGGATACTTAAGAAGGAGAGTGGAGACTAAGCAATTGGTACAAATTTCACTAAAGGTGGAAATATTTTACATAATTTATTGGATGATGAGAAGGAGGAGAATAAACATTATAAATGGAGAGGGGAAAGCTTTCTTTTGCTTTAGAACCAAGGGTTAAAACCCTCTCACATTGCAGATACTAAGCATGAGGACATTATTGTTTTGATAAGGGAGCACTGAATAAGAATACAGAACTCACAGCAAAAATACAGATCACAAGCCACTCCTGAAACTTAGAATCAATGTATTACAACATGCTCAGTGTCATTTTGTCCCTTTTCCCATGGTATGATAGCTTTACTTCTGGGGTTGTGTTTTCCTGTAGTAAGTAAAAGTCATGATTAGCAACCATGGACAACAATGCTGCATTTAGGAAGAGATGTTAAGGTCAAGTCTTCATTTAAGAAAGAGAAAGAAAGAACTGAAATACAGGCCCAAGTCCCAAGTTTCCCAAATGCTTAGATAGAAAAATGAAAAAGAGGTAACACATTGAATAATTTTCTGGTTAATCCAAGAAGAATAATATCTCATCATTTAATTAAATAAATGAGATTTATTGACCCAGATTGTGATTTTTCAAATTTTCCATCTATTGACTGTTTCTTCTCCATTAGATTCCTTTTACTCAGTAGACCTGTCCAAATAATGACCTTTATTTTGAAAGGAAAAATTACATGGAGACATATTTTTATGTTATGTCTATTTTATTAAATATTTTATTAAATATCAATCCTATATTTTATCAATAAATATACTTATATTTATTTGGTTTTTTTAGTTAATGATATCAACTTGAATGCTTGTCATTACAGGTAACATAAAATTAAAATGACATTGTTACAACCCAACGCCTGAAGGGTACAAGTTGTTGAGGCTGTGAGACTTATGCATTTACTCAGGCATAAGTTTTTTTTTGTTGTTGTTGTTTTTTTTTACATTTTTTTTTATTGATTTTGTAATAATATTACATTAAAAATATATATGTGAGGTCCCATTCAACCCCACCCCCCCCACCCCACCTCTCCCCCACCCCCAGCAACACTCTTTCCCATCATCATGACACATCCATTGGATTTGGTAAGTACATCTTTGGTCACCTCTGCACCTCATAGTCAATGGTCCACATCATGGCCCATACTCTCCTCCATTCCATCCAGTGGGCCCTGTGAGGATTTACAATGTCCGGTGATTGCCTCTGAAGCACCATCCAGGGCAGCTCCATGTCCCAAAGACGCCTCCACCTCTCATCTCTTCCTTCCTTTCCCCATACCCATCAGCATAAGTTTTATTGGGATTAAAGGACAGGAGAGGATCTCTGAAGGTGGCAGTTCAGAGAACAAAGTTAGCTCTACCTCAAAGTTGAGAAAATGAGGGGTGATATTTAAGGGGTTTCAGAATAGGGACATTTCATAGTGTATGAGATCAGGGTTTCTGCTAGGGTTCTGTGATAGTATATGTAGGGTCTGGTGATGTTTTCCCTATGCTCCTAGGAAGGACGTCTACCAAGGACGTTTACTGCTTTGGGAAGATTATAGGTTATGATACCATCTATGCATTCTCTCCCCTCTGTGGAGGGTTGTTAACCCTTTACTTATGTCTAAATCATGCAGGTGATTACATGCTGAAGACTTGAGGAGGGCCTGGGTGCCCATAGACATAAAAGAAAGATATTATTTTTATAACACATTGTCAGGAGGTTCGCATATGATTTATCAAGAGCTCAGATGCTTATCAATTTCTGGGTTACTATACTGAGCTACTTAGATTTCACCCTGAGGCTTTTCTGACTTAAAGTCCAAAGGTTTGTTGTTCAAGCTCTAATGGCTTCACAAAGTCATGCCAAAAGAAAAAATGGCATTTTTCTTCTAGTATATCTTTAGATTGAGGAAGAGCTTTGCAAATATTTTATTAGCCATCCCTAAAGCAATCATTAGCTAAAAGGAATGGTAATATAACTGATGACTTGGACAAATATGGGCCTAGAGAGGAAATCAACCCCTGAAAACAGTATCTTTGAATTCCTGAACAAAATATTGTTAGGGATTAAGAGGGAAAGGCTGCTGGGAAAGCATGAATGCTTGTCCTATTCACATGACTCAAGTCACATGATATTTTCATAAATAACTTACTTTTCTCTTTTCACTTTTAAAATTAAAGTTTAAATTAAATAACTATTTGCCACAGGGTATCTAATCATGTCATTTTTGTTAAACAAATCTTCACTTTTCTATGAATTGTTTACTCACAATCACTTCTCAGATTCAAATTTTGAGTATTAAATATTTCTATCACTCATACTCCCACTTAAATATACATACATACTCAAATCATAGTTTATTTTTAATCACATTTTAAACTTTGGTTTGGGAGTTATTGTTAAGAAAAGTGATCTAAAATTTAGATATAGGTATAAGAGAGCTCAGCATATCATTTTAATATTATACTAGTACATAGTTTAACAAAATCACCCAAACAATATTTAATTTGCCAGAGGCATGTACTTTTGTTTCAACTTGGCATTATTATGATACTAAGACAGACCCTGTGAAGTAATCTGCTAATTTGTGGACCTTTTCTGCTAGAGATGAATGTAACTATGTTTTTTTTCTAGTAAATATTGCCCCAAGGTTCTGGTTTTCTTGCCGTGTAGTATATTAACAAAATTTATTTTTAACTTATTGAACTTATTTCAATTCTGTATTATATAATTTTTGTTGTTCTAATTCTTACTTGGATCATCAGTATCATATTATTGGTTCCTTCATTAGTATGTTAAAGAAAATACCTTAAATGTGACCATTCTATATATGCATGTGTCATATTTTAAAGTTTTTGACAATTACACTTTGATACTGACAAGTAAAAGAAAGAAAATCACTGGTAACAATTTTTTTGTCTTTGCCACATGACCTAAATCTTTCAGAATGGCTAAACCAGTTGTCCAGTCAAACACATATGACCCAGGAAGTCACTTTACTCATCCAGAAAGTTGTTGCTGCACCCATGTATAAGAAAAATGTACGCAATGCTTGCTGAAGTGTGTTGATTCCTATTTAGGTTCTAACTGAAGTCAAGGGTTATAATAATACCTCAGAATTCTTTTATTTTGTCTAAGAAATAATATAAATAACCAATTTTTACTAGTTTCTGAGATATTAGCCTGCTCCATTGAGACATAAATTTAAGATAAAAAAAGTAAAAGTTGCCAAAGAAAGACTACACTACTTGTTAGTTATTCAGTGTCATGGAGTTTCACTAGGTAAAACATTTTATGGATATTTTCCTAAATATTTTTAAGCAGAATAATTTTACTGAATCTTTTTGTTAAATTTTTTATATAAAAATTTTCTCCTGATACAGTTCAGTGCACTAGAGTTATAATTTACCCCTTAATTTCTCAGCCTTTCAAAATAAAAAACAATTTAACTCCTCAGTCAGATTCCTTCGTTTATCTGTGCCTTTAATTTAAGGCATTCCTTGTTGAGAAAATGATTTTGAAATATATACAAATGATTCCACTGTTGTCACCGTGTGCTCAGTTATCTACTTTTCTATCACAAAGCTTTGAAACAAACTTTTTTTCTTTCAGAGGTGTCAAAACAAGTCTGTGAAACACTGTGCAAGCTTTAACTACCAAAATCAGTATTTTTCTTACATACCATTTCATAGTGTTCAAATGAAAATTATTTTATGTTAAAAGAAAAATACAGAGAGGAGACTGTGTATAGATGGAAAGAGAAAGCAATTTGAAACTTGCCAATCTAAAAAAGAAAATCTCATAATCATGGTTATTGACATGTGTTTGCCATTATCATTTCCAAGATACAATTCTTGTTTGTTATCTTCCCCCTAAATATGATTAGGTCAAATAAGAAAAGAAAATTACCCTAAATCAACTTGGACTTTACTCTTTTTTTCTATTCCAGCTTATAAAACCTAAAGAACAAATTTGAATTTTGATGACATATCAAAATTCACAGCCATAGAGCAAAAGCAGTAAAGCATTTGCATGGTTACATAGAATGTATATGTATGTTTCGTCTTCACTAATTAGTATTATACAACTAAAAAATTAAGAAAGAACAGTAGAAGATAATTTGCAAATGAAAAATCATAATCATTTATACATTTCTTAAAATAATTATTTTGTCTTAAATTAGAGATGATCTTTTTTGTGTAATATCATTGAAGCCAGTGAAAACAAGAATTTTTAAAAATATTACTTAAGCACTCTTACTGACAAATATTAAAAAATATAAAGATGGACCCATGCAGAATATCTTGCAAATAAATAATTTGTATTTGCAGTAAAATATGTGTCATCATAAATAATTTACTTTTAACCCAATCCCCTGTACTTCCTTTACCTTTACCAATAAACCTTCTGGACTCAACAGAGGGAAATCCAGAGGAGATCTCAATGAAATTCCCACGAGAGTGTTTCTACTCCCAAATCAATTATGAATATATAAACTGCTTGAAATTAAAATAACTCATATTCAAAGAGAGAGATTTTTCTAGCTTTGTATTTTACATCCAGTCTACATCCATGTTTTACCAATATTTTTCAACATTTTAATTTTCTATCAACAATCCCTACTCCTAAATTGTTAACCCCAACCCAACATTCTCAATGATTTCTGTTTTGTGATGATGTCATTTACATTAATATAACCCAGTTTATCTCCTAATACAAGCAATCAATTATTAATTCCTACATTGCAGCAGTGAATTACAATTTGGTGCTCCCTCTTTCAAATTTCTCTGTACATACTGAGCTTCTTTTTTGATTTCCATAACTATTCCCCTCCAATTTCTTAACTGCACCTCATCTGATTATGTCTCCCTATATGCTTGAATATAAATTTTAAACTTGTTTTTCAATCAAAAAGCAATTTCAAAATCAGTTTCTAGCTATACAAATCATTTAAGAGAAACTATACTCTCATATATAATAGTCTATACATAGTATGTAATATTACTATGTGACTGTGTTTATACTATGTATTCTCTACCAACTCTGTAAGAACAAATACAGTAGTTGTATTAGTTGTCTAGTGCTGCACACCAAGTGTTCCTCAAAATTGGTGACTTAAAATATTTCATTATTTCACCAAGTATCTGTTAGGGCAGGAAGTTGGGATTGGATCGGTCTTCTTTTTATGGCTTGGGACCTCTTGTGAGGTTGTGAGGTTGCATTCACAAAGCTATCCAGAGCTATAGGAAACTAAAGGACTGAATAGTGCCAGAGATCTTGTTTCAATATGGTTCACTCATATGGCTGGCGATTTAGTACCGGATGTTAACTGGAGGTCCCAGTTCCTTGTCACATGGAATTCTCAATAGGGTTTCTTTGGCTTTCTCAAGACACAATAACTGGTTTATCCTAGAACAATTATTCAAAGAAAGAGAAGGGTTATGCTGCAATGTCTTTTATCACCTAGCTTCAGAAGTGACCCGCCATCATTTGCAAAATATATTAGTTACATTGCTCAGTCATTTTCAGTGAGAGAGAGGAATATACAAGCATGTAATCATGTGCCATGAGAAAAGAATCTTTGAGGGCCATCTTGGAGGTTGGTTACCACAGTCTGCCTTCCGGTCCCTGATGATTAATTTCTTTTCACATGAAAAATACACTCACCCTCTCCTAAGGCCTTCAAATGACTCATCCCATTTCAGCAATAGCTTCAATTCCAGACTATTGTCTTCTAAATCAAGATCACCTGCAATTGAGGCTACTTGTGTCTGCTACTCAAGTACAGTTTCTCATGTATCATTCCTATATATGTAGGCCTGTGTATTAAACAGAAAAGTTATCATGCCATGTATGATGAGTAGAACAGGCTTAGGATATCTACTCTAGACAAATCCATTCAAAAAAGGATAAAAGAGAAGATATCCAAGAGTTACTGGTCCATAGTGATTTTGAAATCCAACTGTGTACAAGTTCACAGGTCCTTAATTAAGACTCAGTACAGCTTCTTTCTGGAAATTGTTTTCCATGGCTCTTGGCTCCATTATATGGGATCTTACTTCCATATTCTGTGTTATACTTCCTACTACATGAAATGTATGCCATGTTTTCAATGAGTAGTTTTTTCTCTGCCTGCTACTTGTCTGATTAAATTTGGAGTGCAAAGATCTGTTTTCCTTTTTAATTTTTTCTGTCAAAGCTGGCAGTGTTTCTGCCAATACAGTTCCCTTAAAAACCTTGAATATTACTGGGGAACACTATATAAGAGAAAAACTACAAAGATAATCCATTTGTCTTTGTGCTTCTGCTGAATCTACTGAGAGACAATACAATTAAGCTTCTTAGAAGCTCTGTTGTTCACTGAATCATCTCCCAAGGCACCACAGTATATCCTCCTGAGATCATAACAGAGAATTTTACAGTCATAACTTCATTTTGTTTCTATAAAATGTTTTCTTGACATTGTTCTGGATTTAAAACCATTTCTTAATTTTATCATTGCTAACCATGTGGAGAAGTTGAGAATTTTCTAAACTGGCAAAGCTAGGCTCATTTTTATTCCCCATTCCTGCCTTTAATTTCTTATTCTTCCCTTATATATATAAGCATAAAAAAGAAACCAGGCAGTCTTTCCCATACTCTATGTGGAAATAACCTTAGCTAGATCACCCAGTTCATTAGGTACACTTTCTACTATTCACATGCCCAAAGCCACTAATGTTGCTGAACTTCATATCACTACATTATGAAGATCTCCAATCCCCTGGTTTCCAAAAATGTTTTCATTACTTTCTTTTAGACCCTTGCCATCAGCCATCTGGCTTTTGCTAGCAGTTCTTTCAAAGTGCTTTATGCTTTAATTAACACTATCCTCAAACTGCTTCCAGCTTCTGAATGCTGCCTTTTTCCAAAGTTTGTCTTACATCTTCAAATTTTTTTAATGTAACACCCTGCAAAATCTCTATTAGTTATTCATTATCCCCCCAAATTACCCAAA
Organism: Dasypus novemcinctus; assembly: GCF_030445035.2. Classification (NCBI taxonomy): domain Eukaryota; kingdom Metazoa; phylum Chordata; class Mammalia; order Cingulata; family Dasypodidae; genus Dasypus; species Dasypus novemcinctus. The sequence continues at coordinate 111,022,565 of NC_080673.1, read as the reverse complement.
AATATAGCAGCCAGAACAACAATAAGCACTTATTTCACACAGTTTCTGAACATCAAGTTTCAGAAGGATGCTGGCTGAGTGGTTCTGACTTGAAGTTTTTCATGAGGTTGCAGTCAAAATGTCATCCAGGGCTATACCCTTCTGAAGCTTTGACAGGGGTTAGAAGATCTGTTTCCTAGACGAATTATTCATGTGGCTGTTACTTCTGTGCTGGCTGTTAGTAGGAGGCCTCAGTTCTTGTCTATGGAACTCTTCAAAATCTCTTTGAGTGTCCTCAGCAGCCGCCTTCTCTCAAAGTAAGCATCTGAAGAGATAGCAAAGCAGAAGCTACAATGGCTTATGGCCTATGCCTGGGAGCAATGAAATTACATGGACAAGCAAATCTGTCCTTTGCCCAAGAGGGTGACTTTATTTCTATGTTTCAAGGCTATTCACTAAACAAACATCCTTGGAAAAATAGTCCAACATAAAAGGCACAAAGCCTCTGCTCACAAGATATAGAGATACACGAGTGATTCATAGAGAATTATCTCCCAAAACATGTCTCTTACTTTTACAAAACCAACCTGTCTTGGCTAAGTGTTGGATCTCTGCAATGATCTGCCTGTTATTCATCTGTATCTGCCCTTCCACTGCAAGGGATAGAGACAAGGGCTTCTTTGAAAGCTACCATGGAGGCCTTCTGGCTCTCACACTTAGCCATTAACTGTTCGTTAACATACTCAGTCTTTCATTTTCCCTCTTAGCAGTAACCAGTGAACTTCATTGTCTTTATAGACATAACTTCGTATTTTTCAAATGTCTGTATCTTCACACTTCCCACAGTGTGATGGTTTGAAGCTGTTTGGACCCCAGAAAGTACGTTCTTAAATTAATCCATCCCTGTGGGTGTGGCGCTCTTTTGATTAGACTGCTTCAATTGAGGGCCTTTGATGGTACTGCAGGACCCAAGGTAGATCTTGGTCCTCTTGCTGGAGTCCTTTATGAACAGAGGACTAAAAGCAGGACGCAGGCAGAGATAAAGTCACAGAGATGGAGAGAAGGATCCCAGGAGCTCAGAGAGGAAGCTATAGAGAGGAAGTCACAGACAGAGCAGTCAGAAGCTGAAGTAACAAAAACTGGGAGAAGAGCAAATGCCTCCATGTGCCTTGCCACATGGAAGGAATCCAAAATCACCTGCAGCCAGCCTTCAGTGAGACAGCATCTCCAATAATGCCTCAATCTGGAAATTTTCACAGCCTCAGAACTGTAAGCTTTTAACCTAATAAATTCCTATTATTAGAGTTAAAAACTAAAATACACAGTATGTCCTTGTCACTACTAGGGAGATCTTGAACAACTGAGCCACTACCTTGGACCTGGGCACTATCAGGAGAGTGAGCCAGTCTTAAATCCTCATCTTTCTGTTTCTTTCCTGGACTATTCCAGGTATCACTTGTGTGGGATATGTTCTTCCATTTAAAAAAAGGGACATCAAGACAGGCTTAGACATGCAAGAGATTTAATATGAAATTCCCTGTGAAGGAAAACAGGGAGGAACTGAAGAGGGGTTTGAGCAAGCTAATAGATTATTGTGAAACTCTAACCTCAGGTGAAGGAGAGAGAGAGAGAAGGAAAAGAATCAGGTGTGCTGCAATACTAAGAGAGTTTTGCATGACTGTAAGGAAGGCCTTGAGTCAAGGTTATTTGTCAGAGAAGTCCTGTATCTTCCAGGAATGGAATGCCTAAGCAGTATCTGAGAGGCAGCTCATAGCTGCCACAGTGAGTTGCAAGAGTTGCTTCTACAGAATATGACATGGAGAAATGTATCTGGAATGTGGAGATTTGCTGGGGTATTTCATGCATTTATACCTCGGACAAAAGTAAATAGTCATTTGTAGGAATCACAATCTGACAATGGCATGAGGCTTAGAAATCTCATTAGTGAGGTCCAGGGGCAATCGATCTAGAAGAGTAAAGGCAATCCATCTAGAAGAGTAGGAGTGCCCACTAAGGAGATGGGTCTCTAAAATGAGAGGTAGAGAAAGAAGGTGTTGAATTTCAATTACAACCACTTTCTGTAACAACAGATAGTGTAACTGATTTCACTAATCCTCTCAGTTAGTCTTCTTCTATTAGATATTGAAGAGAGTCACCATTTTGAAATGGGAGCAATGGAGCTGAAGCTGAGCATACAAGAGTTAGAGAATAGTAGATATTTTGGTAAAGTGCTGCATATGCCTTTATCATATCTTTGAATTCAGGGCTGCAACTATGGAAAGCAAATCTTTTGCTTCCCCATTCCTCAGTAGAACAAATTTGAGGTACATTCAACATAGTTCTTCAGAGTGTATCCAGAAGAATTGAACCCTAGTGGCCCACTCATTACCACACCCAATATTGGCTTTAACTTTCTTGCAGTCTCACTTTCTCTATTCTCTCAATTCTATTTCTTGAAATCACCTACCAAATTAACTATCTGTGCCCAAGTCTTTATCTAAGATCTGTTTTGAGGGAACTCCGACATAAGACAATAAGGAAATCAAGCATTTGTTCCAAAATAGCATGTGTTATTTTGGTCCAAGTCCTGGAAATTGTTTATAACCTTTCAAAAATATGACTGGAAACCCACAATTTTTTAATACTCTGATGGTCTTAGAATACTAATAACAAAATTGTCTCCTAGAGAGAAAGGAAAACTCTTGAACCTCTTAATTTTGTTATAGTTGGAAACTGACAAAGTGTGTTATTTTTCATTCCTAATTATCTTGGTAATTGGTAAGAAACCACACACACACACAAATCATTAAATCTATTCTCTTCTGGTCAAAATAGGCTTAATATATCCTAAAGAGCATATAGATTTGGTTCTTTAATTTTAAAAAGAAATGTTTGTAAGAAATATGTTGCAAAAATTTCATGGAGCAAGATAGAGATTAAAAAATGCATACTTTAGTAAAATGAGTCACTCCATTATTCATAGGCTAATAAGATAGTAGATCCCACAGAATCCTAGGTAAAGAAAAGAGAAAAGCAAGGTATTTGGTCCTTTTTTTTCTATCGTAATTTAAAGTATAAAATTGGGAAATAAAAACATTGGAGTTAGGTTTATCCATTGAAAGATTTCGTAAGGAGAGGTGTGGTTATTGGGGAGAAGATTGTTTCACCAATACCTCTCCATTAAGCCAGGGTGATGTTTATATTGGTACCTATCTCTGATAAGGCAGAAAACTTGTTTTGTTTTGTCTTTAAGGTAAAGAAGAATTGAAGTTTGAATGACCCCCAAAAATTCACATCAGGAACATCTTCACTGTAAGTTAAAAACCTCATATTTCATTAAATAAAATCAATAATATTTTAGTTTGGAATATAAAACTATGATAACTTATTTTTTTATTATATCTCTGTTTCATTTTTGCTTCTATGATATTATTGATTAAAGAATGACATTTTCATAGTAAATTATTTACAGTAAAATAATGTGAAAGTGCATGATTTGAGAACCTACTGGCCAGATGTGAAAGAAGAACTTATTGGCAGCGGACTTGGCCCAGTGGTTAGGGCATCCGTCTACAACATGGGAGGTCCTCGGTTCAAACCCTGGGCCTCCTTGACCCGTGTGGAGCTGGCCCATGTGCAGTGCTGATGCATGCGACAAGTGCCATGCCATGCAGGGGTGCTCCCCGCATAGGGGAGCCCCACGCACAAGGAGTGCGCCCCATAAGGAGAGCCACCCAGACGAAAGAAAGTGCAGCCTGCCCAAGAATGGTGCCACACACACGGAGCGCTGACACAACAAGATGACGCAACAAAAAGAAACACAGATTCCTGTGCCGCTGACAACAGAAGCTGACAAACAAGATTCAGCAAATAGACATGGAAAACAGACAACCGGGGTGGGGGGGGGGGAGCAGAGAGAAGTAAATAAATAAATAAATCTTAAAAAAAAAAGAAAAAGAACCTATTTACACAGCTTATTGTAGCCAGGAGGACATATTATTTGAAGAATATCTATAGATATGATCCCCTAGGAGAAATTAGCCTAGAGACCGGCCTTAAAACTCCAATTTTATATCAGAGAAAGCAAATATAGAAGATTCCACAGTACAAAGGTTCAAAGTTTCTTCGAAAATATTCTACTGGCATTTTTCAAGTTCCAAGATCAAGAAATATATTTTATCAGTTTTTAAAAACATGGATAATAGACAAATAATGCTGCTATCATTTCTTATTAAAAATCATTCTTACCTTTTATGGAAATTTAATTTTTATGCAACCCATGGTTGGTATAAGCCAAATGTTAATCCACATGCTTTAAATTTTCCTTCTAAAGACAAGAGTGTCTTTACATTCCTATGGTAATGAGACAGTCCTGAAGTAGATTCTTTTGAAGGCACAGTGTAGAAGAAATTGTATGCCTGCCACATTCTTAAGAATCAGCAACTATGTGAAATGAATATTCAAAGAAGGTACAATTCTCTACATACTATTTTTGCAAGGCTAGTTGAGTGCTTTGTGAAAGTAGGCAGAGTTCCCAAAGCTAAAGTATAAATTCAAGCCATCTAAGAAAGCTTACACAGATGAGGCCTACTTACTTCAGGGAAATCTAGACAAAATAAGATTCGAGGTAGTAAAACATTAAAATAGTTACATTTCAACAGAATCTCTCTTATGACTTAGTGGTTCTTTTAAACTGAAATACTTCTAGACATTTTGAGTTAGAGAAAATCATAGCTGAAGCCAATATTCTACTGAGATTTAGGAAGATATTTTAGATACTGTATTATACATTATAATGAAAAAATACCAAATGAAAAATTGGTCCAAATCTTATAGATCTAATAAATCAGATATTTTAGTGCCATTTTAAAATTGAGAGTTATGGTAAAATTACACTTTCAGTCACACCACAATAATCGATGTCTTTGCCAACCATTTTTAAGAATAAGGAAAAGCTTGGGACATGCATAACTGAAACTTCTTGATGGAAATCTGGAAGTTACTTAACAAAATGAACTTATATAATAGAGCCGAATGAATAAAATTATATATTTTCATAGACAGGTTTTTTGACCTCATCTTTAAACTGAACTGCCAGTTTTATCTTGAATTTACCCTATTTTATATTTTAAAGATTTTATTTTTCTTTTTTCTTTTTCATGTGTAGAATATCTAATATTCTTATGGTGGAACATTGCTAGAAGAAATATACAGCATGTAAAAGATTTATTTTCCCAATGTGCTTTATTAAAATATTAAACAAGCAAGACATGAACATATATCTATCCTGTCAAACACAGGAAAATGATATGTCATAAAATAAAAATATGTCTTGCAGAATAGGACAATATTTTCTAATTAGCAGATGGCATAGAAAGCTAACTGTATCAATTTGAGAGTTTTGTTTTATATCCACCAGTTACATATGTGTGTGTGCATGTATGCACATATAGTTTTAGGAATGTTATAACTTTTACCACCAACTTTTTAGAATTGACTTTACAAAGTTGGAAAGCATTAGGCTATTACTTTCTGAAGTCCTCTGCAGTGAAACCTTAATTCTGAGTAGTAAGAGATATGTGCATTAGAATGAAAGCATCATGAAGGCAAAGATTTTCTTAACTATAACCTCAAAGCTTTATTTCTTAGCACACAGCAAGTAATCAAAAATATGAATAGAATGAAAATATTACTTGACATCTGGTGCTCTTAAACAATATATTAGAGAGTTAAAAAGCTTAGAGAGAAAAATGTAAAGAGTGTAGTTCTTAACCAAAAGAGGAAAATGAAATTTTACTTATCTGCCGTTAGAATCATTCACTTTCTGCAAAATCTCAATAATCCAGTCTGTTGACATTTTATCTGATCATGAATAGCTTCCTGCTTTCATAATCCGAAGGCAGAATTTTAATATCGTTTTGAATTTTGAATTATGTGGGCATAGTAACACTGTCTTTAATTATGGCTTAGAACTAGGTTATTTTATAGGTTGTATATATATACTTTCCTTTTGTAATGTCCTTGGACACAGATGAAGAAAATTTAGTTTTATGTATCTTATGGGTCAATTCTCTTTGTTTATAGATGTGAGCTATGTTTCTATATCTTTCTCTCAAAGTGACAAACACTGAAATTCAGAGAACTATTCTATCAGATTATTTTGGAACTATCCCTCCATCTACAGACAGAGATTAATCAGTAGATTAATTTTCCAGTAGATTTTATTTTGCAAATCCATGTAAGCAGTCACTTTTCTTAAAACACTATTAAAAGTTATACTTTACTGCAACATATTTTCTCTTCTTGCAGAGGAAATGTATTTTCTTATATTTGTCATGAATTCTTTAATTAATTTTCAATGTCATTATAGCTTGTTGCATCATATTGTTCACTCATGGATCAACTCTCCACATGTGTGTGCTGTAGAAATAGCAGTAGATTTTCAATTTTAAAAATGTAAAATGCAATTAATTATTTCTGATAACCTAGAAGGATTATTATACCTTAAATTATTTAAGCTAACTCACACCAACATGGTTAACTATTAATTTGAAATTAGTTGCATCTTCTATCAAGGAGGAAAACCTGGCATGGGATAGTAAAACTATTAAGATCCAAGAAGCTGACCATGTATTCATTCTGGACAGATTTTTTCATTTTAAATGTAATATTAAACATGTACTTCAATTTCACAGGGTAGGAGAGAGAGTCAGGGAGCCATAAACACTAACGTTTTTACTTCCTATTCCTACTGAAGTTCTGATGGCTACTTTCAACTTTTCTTCTTATTAAAACTTCCCCTCATTTATAAAATAAAGTCAACATTCATTTATATTTCTTCAATTCAAAATATTCAAATAGATATATTAAGGATTATATTAGTCAGCCAAAATGGAGCTGATGCAAAGTACCAGAAATCTGTTGGCTTTTATAAAGGGTATTTATTTGGCGTAGAAGCTTACAATAACAAGGTCATAAAGCATAAGTTCCTTTCCTCACCAAAGTCAGTTGTCACATGGTGGAGTAAGATGGCTGCCAGTATCTGTAAGATTTCTTCCACTTCCCAAGGCTCTGTGGTCCCAACTCCTTCCTTTCTCAGCTATCAGCTAATATAAGACTTATTTCTCTTACTGGAGCTCATCTCTTTCCAGGCTCAGCTGCTCAGCTCTCTTCACAAGGTCAGCTGTAGACAATCAGGCTCCTTTCTCTTCTTGGGGCTGTAGGATCCTGCCTAATGAACTCTTTCTCTCTATTCTCTGTTCTCCTTCTCCATGTATTTACTTCCAGTGGCTCCAACTTCAAAAACTAAAACCGTCCCCTCTGCCATGTTGTTTTCTCTGTGAGACCCCAAATAAATATCCTTTACAAAAGCCAACAGATTTCTGGTACTTTGCATCAGCACCCCTTTGGCTGACTAATATAGACAGCAACAAGAGTGACAAAGGTGTTTATCCTCCCCTTGGATAATGCGCAGTTTCTAATTAAGACAACCCGCTTACTGATGGTCTAAAAAGGAGGTTAATCTTTCCCTGCATACCACATGGCCACAATATGGCCAAGACTAGCATCTGCATGGGACCCTGAATTCCACTTAAACTTGCGTAAAAGAGAAGGAGAAGGCAGACATATATGAGGGCCAGAGACCATGTGATAAAGTCTCCTTAAAGGGATGAGGAAATGTACTACCAACCTGGTCTATTAAAAACTCAGGGAAATTACTCAGAGGCAAGATGAAAACCCAGTCTTACTTTAAAGAAAGCTAAGTAGAGGCAATAAAGAACCCTTTTGTAGATCCTACCTGTAGGGGGAGCTAAAGCTAATAGTAAAATGGCCTAAGCATCCTGGCTATTCTTGGCCATGTCCAGGAAGCAATGATACAGCACAACTGCATTCAGCTTCCAGGGCATGACCCTGGTCCCGACGGGCACACACGCCAGCCAGTCAGTATATGTAACATGATAGGTGTGCCAATCAAGAACCAATCATGTATTCTGACATAAAAGCAGCTCCCATGTAAACAGGGAGAGAGAACAAAGGAGAGGGAAAAGAGCATAGAATCAACTCAGTATGCATAAACTTCCCATGGCTCCACATACCTTTTCCTTCACCAATGGCCCTGACTCCCCCATTCTGGCTGAGGAGCTTCTGACTTGACACTAACTCTAGAGAAGGAAAGATCCCCCTAGGAAATCTGGTCTCCCTCCAATATCCATAGAAAGCTGTAGAAACGTTCCCAGGGTCCCCAAGCTTCTATTAAGTCCCTTTTAGAAACAGCCTTCACAGTTTTCAACAATCAAGACCAAGCCACCAAGGAGAAGCAGGTGAGGAGGGGCAGACAGGGCCCTGTAGCAAGCTCACCTTTTTACTGCTGCTGTTAAAGTCACCGTCACCTAAGGGTTACCTGAATCGTCTCCAAGTTAGCAGGAACCTGGCCCCAGCTGCCTCACCACAGGGACCACTAGGGCCTTGCCCCAGGGGAGGACGGAAAGGGCCTGAAGCCACATGTGACCAACCAACTAGGAGGAATCTTGGGTGACCCTTGCTGTGGCAGGTGAGATTGTTAATTTCTTAATTAACACGGGAGCCAATTACTCAGTCCTGGCCTGCACTCTGAACCTCTCTAAACTTGGTTCTGTCTAATGATGGGAATGAATAGGGAATCAAAATCTAGGCCATTTACTAAACCTTCCCCCACCTCCACGATTTAAAAGGTTCCTGGCTATTCCTAGCTCCCTGCTTATTCCCTTGCAATGCTTTAATCTTTCCAGCAAAAAAAAGCCTCACAGAGCTTTTTACCCCTTGTGGGATGTAACTAGTGGGATGCAGTCCCCAGAGCAGCCCAAATTTGTGTTTCATCAGGGCCAGGGCTTCTCCGGACGCCTTAGTTCTCTACTTAGCAGCTGCCCAGGGATTTTCCTGGAGGAACAGGGTGGAGGGTCCTGCACAAGGTTTCTGTCATAGATAGACACTGGGAGCTTTGCATCTAGGTGATTCTAAAGTCAAATATTTCCCTATGCTAAGTGTGAAAAATCTCTGTTCAGTTTTGATCTGTGTTTAACTTTGTTAGTCTACTCATGCCTAGGAATTTGTAAATCAGATTTGGGGTTCACCTGTTACAAAGTGGATAACAGTGAAGGGTAACTTAAAAATGAGTTTTAAAATACCAATACTATCTTGCATTTGGATTTGATGTGTAATTCACAAGTGGAATTAGTTTAACTGCTGGACAGCAGAAAAACCTAGCAACATTAATGTTACTAATAAAATCTTTTTAGTGGCTTATTTAATAAACAAAAGTGCCCAAATTGTTCTAAAGTGAAAACTTTCTAGAAGCTGTAACTAAGCTTTAAGATCATTATATAGGTGCCTTTATATTACAAAATAACAGAAGGATAATATCTGAAATTGCTATAACTGGGTGGATTTAACCTAGACATGCTATAGTCATGGTAGTCTTAGACAATTTATTTTTGTTTATGATTACTTCAGGTCTAGCCACACCCTTGCTTATGCTAGCTATATTAATGGTAATTATAAACTGAGTTTACATTTATTTATGGTTACTTCGGGCCTAACCTCACCCTTGGGTATGCTTGCTCTTGTGATGGTAATTCTAAACTGAGTTTACCTTTGTTTATTATTACTTCAGTTCTAGCTTCACCCTGGCTTATACTTATGGTTATTTCAGGGCTGGCCTCCCTTCCGTGATGGTAACTATACTATCCTCCCCTTTTTGTAACATGACTTCTGCCTCCTATGACTCAAGGGAGGACAAATTTGAGACACCGCTCTCTCCTGTCCTTCCACTGGTATGAATAAGCCTGCTTTCCCTCTCGTGACTCCAGGTGTGGACTAGATTGCTACCTGGTGAAATTCTCACCCTCAGGTTTGGATGCCCACTCTTCCAGTGCAACGGCTCCCAAAGTCCTGTTATCCCCACGGACTGAGGAGTGAGGGGCATCCTGCCTTGAGTGTTGATGCTCCTAAAAGCAACAAATCATGAGAAAAATCAGGTTTCCCTGAGATTTCAGTGACCTCAGTGAGTATATACTGGAGTTAGTGTTACTCGTTCAAGGTCTGTCAAAGTCAAACAGAGAAATAAGCAAAGCTATGAAAAAGGAAAATGTTGTAAATTGTATTTTAAAGCATTGGGAACAATTTGGTTATAAGTCAATAATTAAAATGAAGGAAATCTGCATGGTCATGGAAGGAAATTCTTGTGTGAAACTGCAAGGTCATGGTTCAAATTAAAATGATCAGAAATAGCCTTCAAAGAAATCTTTTGATTATAATGTTATTTTAGAGTTAAACTTATTTTGTATGAGAATGAAAACTGTAAGTAACATCAGTGAGTTGCGTTTTTGTCTAACTCTCTATTTGTGTCTGCCTATTTGTCCAGTGTATATCTTCAGACACTTTGATGGCAATATCAACTTAACAAATGAAAATTCCTAAAAGGGCCCTATTCAAATTGTTAAAAATAAAATATTTGCTTATATATGTGAAAGAATATTCCTGGAGCCCAAATTAAGCTAAGCAGGATGAAAAGGTTATTTTAAAATCTGAATATAGAAGCCACTGGGAAGGAGAAAAGATTTTTCCTAAACTCTTTAAACCACCCAGCCCCCAGGACATTCTCTTTGCAAGAGCTGTGAGGGAAGGCTAGGCGTGACAGATTAAAACTCTATCTTCTAGGCTGGGGAATTAAGAATCAGTTTGTCCTGTAATTCCCCAATTTAAACCTTTTGGCATCCTTAAAATGAGGGTGGTTAATAATCCTATCACCAAATATCAGTAATTAAAGTAAAAGCCTTGAAAGCTATGGAAAGATATATTCTAAATTATGATTAAAAGAAATGAAGCAATCATAATTATTCCAGAACCTAGCAGTCAGTATGCTTTTAAATTTTTTTATAAAGATTTATTTATTTCTCCCTCTCTTGTTGTTTGCACGTCTTCTTTTTTATTTTTTTAAGGAGTCCCAGAGAACTGAACCTGGGGCCTACTATTTGGGAGAGAAGTGTGAGCCACCTCCACTCCCTGTTTGTTGTGTCTCTCATTGTGTTTCCTTGCTGTGTCTCTTGGTTGCATCATCTTGCTGCGTCATCTTGTTGTATCATCTTTTTGCATCAGCTCACTGCACCAACCCATCATGTCAGCTCACTGTCTTGCCCATCTTCTTAGGGAGGAACCAGAAAGTGAACTCAGGACTCCCATGTGGTTGGCAGGCATGCAACTGTTTGAGTCACATCTGCTTCCCTCAGTATGTTTTTAAAGTAAAATATTTCAATATTTGTAAACTCTCTTGTGCGTTCAAACCAGGCTTTCAGTACGCTGCATGGAATCTCTTCATTTGACTTATTAGCTAGGTTGTCCACTGACCCCTAAAATATTAAAAGTCTCTACCACATCTCTGGTTATGTTCCTGAAGTGGTTGGAGAGTATGTTGAAGTTTTGGACTTCTGCAGCAGCCAGCAATGTCTCAGTATGGCCAGATTTACAATGAACATTGCCTCCAGACTGACTGTTTCATAGTGACAAAGGGCATGATGCACCGGGATGGTGAAACTCTGGAGCCTACCTTCCCAGCTGCTCTCTAGAATCAACAGTGCTGCAGCATACTGGCTGTGTAAAGGACATGCCAAGTGGAGTGATAATTACCAGAGTAATGTGTGTAGAACTTAAAATACAATTGCCATTATAGCCTGCTCCCATGAAGAGATAGCATGTATGGAATTGCAAACCTGGAGCTTAGGTCTATTAAGTGCAGCTCAAAGAGGAATTTATGAATTGATTAGTGCATAGATTAGTATTAGTTACTGTACCTATATGTTTGATGAATATGATAATATCTCTTCTATTCTAGATCATATGCAGAGGGATATTGAACATATTAAGTCTTGGTAAATTTAATTCATTTTCTAAGTAGTTACTGAACCAGCCTACAAGATAAAGGAATGACTTTCTTAAGTACAGTGTTTATTTTGCTTGCCATATGTTTGTCTTGTTGTTGCCTGTATTGTCTTTTTGAGTTTATGTCTAAGGCAGTGCCTCTTTTCATACCTCTCCTAGCTGTCCTAAGCATAACTACTACTGTGGGAACTGGGGTTGGTAGTTTATACCAAACTCAGCAGGTCTACCACAATCTCTTCTTGGAGTTATCCAGCAGCATAAAAGAACTCAAGGAAGAGTGCTGTTTCTCATCAACTTTGGAGGATGCAGCTTCTGAAGACACCTGGCCTTTCTCACTAGCATGGTCCAGTATGTCATGGTTGGCCCCCTTTTTTGGGTCTGCTTATCACCATCTTATCCTTTTAAGTTGGACCATGTATCTTAAATTCTAAGTTTACTTCTTCCAGAATCAACATCTTATTAATAATATGGGAGTTTTATCCAGTGCAACCAGAGTACCAGACCCACCTTCCCTCAACCATAGTTGAATAACCAGACAGTTTTACACCTTGTCAGGTAGGGACTACTCCCCCTAACTAGCAGGAAGTAGTTACAGAAGAATGACCATCACCCTTCAGCACCCCCTTAAGAATAAGGGTATAAACTCGCCAATGGGGGAGTTGAGGCAGGTTAGTATAATGAAAGAAGGAGGGTGGCTAAAACCCAGCAGACAATATGGCAGACACACAACCTCCTGAGAGATTCTGTGATATCCTTGCTATGAGAATAATCCTGTTTAGGGTCTAGGGAAAGCCCCAGATACCCTCAAAAGACCTCACCATTGGCCCCCTGAGAACTGACAGAACTGACAGATGGACCAACCAATCAGAACAGCAAACAGATTGGGTTCCTCCCCCAATATTATGAATGGGGGTGGGAATGAAAGACTTTAAAAATACCTCACCTGGGGCCCCATGTGCACATCTCATTCTGCAGCACACCCATGGTCCCTGCCTCAGACCATGTGCTTTTCTTATGTTCTTGTTTCTTAATAAACTCTTTACTCCCTTGCCTACCCTATGGCATGTCCTTAAATTCTTTAATGCAACATAAGACAAGAACCTAGAGGCCCCAAACCCAGAGCCATCCAGTAAAAAGAAAGACAGATAAAGAAAAGAATAGAAAAAAATTGAGCAATGTCTAAGAGACTTGAGTTAAACCATGAAGGATACCAACATACATATCATGGGGTCCCAATAGGAGAAGAGAAAGGTAAATGGAGTGAAGGAATATTTAAGGAGATAATGGCTGAAAATTTCCCAATTCATATGAAAGACATAAATATACATGTCAAAGAAGCACAACACACTGCAAACAGGATAAGCCCTATTAGACCTACTCTGAGACATATACTAATTAAAATGTCAAATGTCAAAGACATATTTCTGAAAACAGCAAAGTACTTCATCAATACAAGGGGTCCTCAGTAAGTTTAAGTGCCAATTTCTCATCAGAATTCTTAGAGGCAAGAAATCAGAAATAGGATGTATTTAAAGGGTTGAAAAATAGAAACTTCCTGCCAAAAATTATCTGGCAAAACTGTCCTTGAAAACTGAGGGAGTTTAAAATATTCTCAGATAAACAGAAATTGAGAGAGTTCAACATAAAAAGAACTGCCTTATAAGAATTGTTAAGGGAGTTCTACAGTTTGAAAGGAAAAGACGGGTAAGAAGGTCTTGGAACAGTGTGAAGAAGTAAAGCTCTTCAGAAAAGGTAAATAAAGGAGTAAATGCTAAAGTCATTAGTACCATATCCTTAATATATAACACCCTCTTTTAATTCCTATCAGAGTAAGAATACAAGGGAAAGAAATAGTCATATTTCCTGATTATGGACACACAATATTTAAAGATGTAATGAAGAAAGATGTAAAGTACAGAGGAAAAAATAGAGAATTATGGGAGAAGAGAACATGTATGCTAAAGGAGTTAAGTTGTGATCTTTCAAATTAGCGCTTTATAGACCTATATGCAGAAAGAAAAATAAGAAAGGAAACATTCAGATATATCAAAAAAATATCAACTATACTGAAAAGGAAGCTGCAATAAAGGAAAAGAGACAAAAGTATATACAATGTAACTTTGCCTTTTCACAACATGTCTCCCTTCCTTCCCAATTAAAATAGTGAAGGAGAATAAGTGCATAATAAAATATTTGAATAATCAATTCAGAGACTATCCAATTCTGCCTTCATGAATTTTGAAATACAATAAAATCTAACTGCCTTTCTTATTCACTTTGTTTTTTTTAATCAGACAACTTATATATCTTAGTTAAATACATTACTTGATTTAAATTTATTTTGCCTCCCAATATGATGGTCAAGTAGTAAAATGATCAAAAGGAAAGGAGAGGGGATGGATCAGTAAATGTAGACAGAGCTGACTGTATTTTTTCAGGCTAGGGAGAATATTTACACCATAATTATATGTGCACTTAAGTGGTAGACTTGTTAATATTTTCATATCCACCTGTGACTCATTCAATGAGTCCTTGAGCTACAGTTTCTCTTCTCAAGCATTGTGCATGTAAATAACAAAGGACAGATCCCCACTGTGCTAACTCTATTTAATGTGCTTTTACTTTTTCATGGATTATTTCCATAACAAGTTGTTCACATCCTAAAATTTGGGGATGTCTGGGAGACATTGTAAAACTGTTAAAAGTATCTAATTCCACCTCTTAAAAATATTTTACCCTCTCATTTAAAGATAATTATGGTGTGTCTCCCCTAAGTTGATTTTTATATTGATTATACTGAGTATGTATATTTATTTTAAGCTGTTTATTAAAATTATATAATATTTGTATCAGTCAGCATTCTCTAGGTAAACAGAACTGACAGGAGATTTCTGTAAATAGTATGGTATTTTCTAAAATTGTCTCACACAGCCATGGGGATGCACAAATCTAAATTCTGTAGGGTAGGCTGCAAGTCAGGGTCTCCAATGAAGGTTTTGATGAATTCCCAGGAGACACTGGCTGTCTAAAGTAGAGATAGGAACTCTTTTTCTGAATCCTGAAATCATTCCTCCTTTTTAGGCCTTCAAATGATTGGATGAGATGTCACATTGTTGAAGGAAATCTCATTTGATTGTAGATGCAACCAGCCATCTATGTCATCAACTGGCTGATGAATAAAGCCCATGAAATGTCTTGTATTAAAGTTAACCCATTGCTTGTGTTACCAAACAACTTCGCCTAATCCTTGGGGAATGTACTCCACTTTCTTTGTACTCTGGGGTAGCAAAACTCTCCCAGAACATCGGACAGGAACATTCACCCTCTTCAACTGCTGGAGCAAACTCACTCTCTCTGTACACATGGGTGGGGTCCCTCTCTTGGCCCAAGGTGATGTCCTAATTCCAGATCTCATCTTCCATGGTTTTCCTCTTGAAGTCATTTCCCTTTCAATCTCTCCTTTCCATGTCCCTTTTATCCCAAGCTGACAATGGTTTTGTTCATACAGCTCTCTCAAAAATTCTATTGGTTTAGCATGAAGGAAGCAGGGATCCAAGCCATCAGGCAGTAAGACTTTCCACAAGTCTTTCTGACATAACTGCATCGTCAATCCTGATTTACAAGTTCCAAGTTTAGTTAAGTCCTTCAGTCAGGCACTTTCATATGGGAACTTGATTTCTAGAGGCTTGGAATTTCCAGAATCAGTTTCTGGTTTCCTTGTGCCTAACAGTTTAGTCTTCAGCTTATCTCACTTATCTAGCATTTTGCTGTAAGCTGCAAGCAGAAGCCAAACCGCATTCTCTGGATTTACTTTGACAATTTCTTCAGCTAAATGCCCAGGCTCACCATTTTTCTGCCTTCCATAAAACACCAGGAGTTAATCTTGTTAATCTCCTTTCAACTTTAAAACACAGATCACCTTTCCTACAGTTTCCAATAATAGTTTCATCATTTACTTCTAAGGCATCATAAAAAGTCTCTTTAGCATCCATAATGTTACCAACAGTCTCTCCAAAGTGATCTAGGTCATTTCTTGCAAGCATCTCACAATTCCTCCAAAAAGTACCCTTTACGCATTTATAAAACCATTCCAACATTTCCGTAATTGCAAAAGCACATCCCTGCTCCTCAGTACCAAATTCTGTATTAGTAAGCCAAAGGGGTACTGATGCAAAATACCAGAAATTATTTGGTTTTTATGAAGGGTATTTATTTGGGGTAGGAGCTTACAGATACCAGGCCAGAAAGCATAAGTTACTTCCCTCACCAAAGTCTATTTTCACATGTTGGAGCAAGATGGCTGCCCAAATCTGCAAGGTTTCAAGCTTCCTGGGTTCCTCCCGTTCAGGGTCTTGCTTCTTTCTCCTCTGTGTGCTTACTTCCTGGGGCTCCAGTGTAAGGCTTTAGCATCAAACTCCAACATCAAAAACCCCAAACTCTGTCCTTTGCCATGCCTTTTATCTGCAAGTCCCCACCCACCAAAGGGCGGGGACATGCCTTACTGACAGAAGAAGTTTACATAATTACTTAATCAAGTAAACCTATGAATCCAATAAAATTTAATATTCCCAGAGTTAAAGATCAGTTTAAAAATATAATCCAATATTTCTTTTTTGGAATTCATCAATAGTATCAAACTGCTACAGATACATTTTAAGGTGAAGTTCATGTCTGGGTGCTCTTCCAGTCAATAATTGTGTACTTTTACTCAAAATGTTGATTACGTAAAAGGTCGTCCTAATCTTCTTCTGTAGTTCACTTGAATATCTGAAAATATGTTTAGGATCTCAAATTTTCAGGTGTGAAAAACTTTGTTAGAGCTTTATTTTTTTAATAGAGCATGTGAATTCAAGTCAATATGATTCTAAATAAGCCACAATATTCCCAAGCTGAATCAACTGAACATTAGTGATACCTTTAAAGGTAGCCATGAAAATATATCTACATTGACTGATTTTATATATGTTTTTATTCATAAGGCATTTTAAGCTCCAATGACTATCAGTATAGTCCAATTTACTGAATAATATCCTTAAATTTAACAATGAAGGTAATTTAGTCAGTGCTTAGTTGTTGAAACACGGTATTCATTGTTTTGCTTTCCTTATTCTTACTTTAAGTGGTAAAGGAAATAAAAGTCCACGAGATCTTTTTTCTTTATTTTCAATTACTGTTTGCTTATAGTGGATAAATGTGTTGTAAAGGAAAATTTGGAGAATAACAAAGGATCAAAGATCTTAAAAATCATTTATGTTTATAGCAACCAATTCAGCATCTATCACAACATACTAAGAAATAACACTTTTTATCTTTTCTATCTTATTTCTATGCTTGAAGGTGTGTGTGTGTGTGGTGGTAAAATACCTTTCATATTTAAAATTATATATATAATTTCTGTAATCGCATAGACATTGGATAGGTCATTTTCAATCATTGAAAATCCATTGAGTTCATATACTATAAATACGTACTGAGGAAATCTAGGTTGCTTTACAATTTTGTTTGTGTAATTAATATTGCAATTAATTTACCATTCATGATTGTTATTAAGAGGGCAAGCTCTAGATCCTGACTTCTAGATTCAAATTCCAGTCCTGGTACTTACTAGTCATGTGGCAGGACAAGTTATTAAATTCTTTGTGTCTCAGTTCCATCATCTGCAAAATGATGATAATCAGAGTATCTACTTCATAGCTCTGTTGAAATAAATAAGTGAACAATGTATAAATATTGTATATAAAGCCCTTAGAAATTCATCCAGCATGTGATAAGCATATGTATGTTAGTTGTTATCAAAAGTATTTTCTTTGTTTGAAATTGTTCTTTGGGGGAAGAGTCACCAGAAATGAAGTTAAAAGTTCAAAGTTTATTGTGATTTTAAAGTCTTAATGCTTTATTGCTAAAATATTTTCTAAAAGGATAGCACCAAAATTATACTTTACCAAGGAAACATGGGTTTGAACTTAAAGAGTGACTGGCATGTATTATATTCCATTAAAGTTACTGCTTATAATTGTTGTTATTTTTATTTTATGATCTCCTGTATCTTCCAAAAACTGTATATGTTCTACCTTAGAGAATTCGATAGGTGTTTAAGGAATTTGCACAAGGTCACAGAAACATCTGGTGGCAGACTGAATCCAGGGGTTCAGCTCCGGAACCCTAGAGAACCATAACACCTTCCTGCATTGTGGTATTGGTTGCTCCCCAGATATGTTCAGAAGGAAAGAAATAGAGCATTTTGGAAACAAAGTTTTAAATAATTAAGAGTCAAGTAGAAGAGGCAAATTGGGATTATTTTGTAGATTAAAATATGGATGATAGAGATTATGATTTGTTTGTAATGGATAATCATTTAGATAGGAAAATAATGGTTTATGAAGATTCACCTAGTAGTTGTATGAAGAACAGATTAAGAAAGGAGACTGAAAGCAGGGAGACAAATATTTCAGTCAAAAGGTTTTAATTACAGGGAAATACAAATATGTTTTCTGTGAGTGGTATAATCTGTACTGGGTGCTTGCCGCATAGCAATGCACCGATCCTAACTGCAGTAATTTTAATCTCCGTGTAGAAATCCAATCCAATCCCAGGCCCAGGGATCTTTGTCAGGGTTTGCATAAAATGAAAACTAGTATTTTATCAGATGCAATCTCAACTTTGTTTCTATTGTTACATTATTATTTTTGTCAAACCTTCTACAAAGTACTTTCTATAATTGACACCTCCACTTTCTTTCTGTTCTCTTATCAGGATACACCATCTGGGTTTCCATTCTCATTTCCACCAAATTTCTGAAATGGTTCTTGTAAGTAAAAACCTTCAATGACCTATATCTTGGTAAATCTAATGGTTTCTTCTGATTTTGCACATCACTAGAGTTCACAGCAGCTTTGTGTCAGTTTTTGGTAAGTTGATATTTCATGGAAAATGTTAAATATGTTGACATAAGTTATTCATATTTCCTTGCTATCCTTTTAATATCTGTAATAGTCTTCCTAATTCCAATAACTAAGCGATTATATATATATTTATTTGTCTTAACTAAGAGTCATAATTTCCTGTTTCTTCACATGCCTAGACTCTCCTGTTTCTATGCTAGATATTGTGGATAATATATTACAGGCATCTGGGATTAGCTCATTTCATTTAAAACATGTTAAATTTTGTTTTTTCAGATACAGTTAAATTTCTGGAAGATCCTTTTGGGTTTTGTTAGGCTTGCTTTCTTCCTTTTTTAAATAATTCAACTTGAGTTTTGAAATTTGTCCTAGGACTTCTTTTAATTGTAGTAGTTGTTACCCCTAAGGCATGATCTTTCTCGTGCTTCAGCTAAAAACCTGATTTGCTCAGTGATGTTTCAGTACTCCACCTGTTTTGAAATTCAAACATTTCTTAGTACTGTACAAGCCTGTAGTAAATGATCTCTGCCAGACTGAATGGTATCTCCACCCTCTGTAAAGTTCCTGTTCCTAATTCCCACAAGGATTTTTGGTCTTCCTGACCCTTAAATCTCCCTCTTCTCTGGAACCCACGCTTGAAGATGCCAGCCCCTTTAGCAGGCCAGAACTATGCATGAAATTAAACTGTAGCAAATTCAGTTCTCTGATAGTAAATTAGTATTTACAAAGTAATTTGTATCAGCTAGGCAAATAAAAATGGTAGCTGTTTTAGCTAGCTATTGCTGAATGATAAACCACCCCTACATGCAAACAATCTTTTATTATTGTTTAAGCTTATGGGTCAGTTGGGCAGGTCTTATAATCTGGGCCAGGCCCAGGTGAGTTTATCTGAGGGTTAACTGGCAGATTGAGTGGGAGCTGGCTAGTCTAGGACAGCCTCTTTCACATATTCGGTGGCTAGTTCGTTGTCAGTGTGGTGACAGGGTCACTGTCATCATCCGGTAAACTAGCTCATGCTTGTAAACATGATGCACACAGCTTTTCCAAAGACAGAGCAGATTAGTGCAAGGCCTCTTGAATTTAGGCTCACAACCAGAATAACATTGCTCTGTCACATTCTGCAGATTAAGTCAAATCACAAAGCTAGCTAAACTGACTATACCTCTTGACAGGAGGAAGTGCAAAGGCATATTGAAAAGCTGTGGAAAGCAAAAGAATTGCAGCCATGTTTTCAATCTCTTATAGAGCTAACATTCCTCTATCTCTCTTCCACAATCTTAAATTTTCTAAATGTATAATTCAGGACTTTGTGGGGTCTGGAGGGATGTGCATTTGGTTAAAAATTTAAGATGAGGGCATCTGATTCTTTTGGCCATGACAAAGTAACTAATAATAGGCATGCCCACCTACCAAAAACAACTATAAAATTAGTCAAACATATGAAGATTATGTTTTCCAGCTTTGAAAAACAGGCCAATCAGGACTATGAGTCCTGTAAGAAGGGAAATACATGAGGTAAGATCCACATTCTCCCCATAATTATCCTAATGAGTAATTTTTGCCTTTCCTGGACCCAACTTTTTAGTTTGTTATTCTTCTCTCACTCCCCAGAATCTGATTCTCATACTTCCCTTGATGTCCTGAACATTCATGCTGCTCCCTTTCCAAAATACCATGATGGTTTTCTCCAAAACGCCGAACACTGAGAAATATTCATAAACCAGGAACTGCTTTACTAAGTGTGGCATAGTCAGTAAACCAACTGACTGCCTCACTTAGGGACTGAATTTGATTTGCCATGCAAACCCAGTGAAAATCTTAATCCCAGCATATCAACACATCAGAAGATTTAGCGCACACACACACACAGACCGCGAAAGAATAACAAGAGAAAGAGGAAAACCTTATATATTTGACACTTCTCCATACCCTACAAACTGACAATTAATTACTTTCTGTCTTCCTGGCTCTAGATCTTTCTTTTCATCTTCTTCTTAGGAAAAAAATAATTCATTTTAAGGAGAGTTGCTTTTAGCTGACCATCACAGAATAAAATAACCTATTTCAGGTTTGTATTACTTGTCCTGGGAGATGGGATTCCATTTTAGTAGATGATAATTACTTCGCCCAATTGAATGACCCTGAGATTACTAAATATAAGGCATTAATAACCAGCTGGTAAGAAAGCTTCAGAGAATGGCCTCAAAATGGCAAATGCCTGCCAACTTTAATTCTGCTTAGGTTTAACTCTGGCTGTTGAAAAAAAAGTAAAACCTAAATACATGAATAGGTATTATTCTGTTAACAGTAGAATGGAACATATAATTCCTATTTTTATTTTATTGGTCTTTATAAATTTCCAGTGATACAAATTATTCCTCTTTAGTTATATTCATCCAACCAAAAGTTCTTTAAATAATAAGGTTCAACATTTGATCATCATATAAATATCTATGAAATGAGAGATATTGGGAAGTCTATCCTATGCTTTCCACTTCTGGGAATGGCTCAAGGTTTTACTTATTTGGGAAAGCAGAAAATGAATCTCTCTTATCTTACCATCAGGGTATTAATAAGAATTCAAAATCTATTTTTGCTAAGTATTATATTGTACCAGTAACATTCTTAATAGTAAATATTTTGTCCTATTTCTACTCTTATAGTTCACATTATTAAAACCAAATATACAATGATACTTCTATAAAGTTGTATAAACTATACACTATAAACATTTTACTACCTAAAACTGAAAATAAAAAGAAAATTTCTAAAGTTAAAATTTTTAGCAAAAATTTCCTGATCTGAAAGAACTTGGTTAGTTTTGTCTGTTTCTGTACATATTCATATCAATTAATATAGAGTTTTAATTATGTTAGTAAAAAAAACTTTCTTTCCTTGAACGATATCAATATAGGAAAAATATTTCTGTAATATAAGAAAATAATATCGTGATTCCAATATATGAAGGTCATTTAAAACAGGATTTCTGCCTTATGAAAATTCAACTCAACATTTATTTTAAAGTGCAAATTTGCTTTTGGTTTGTATCTAAATATCTTCAAAATATTTAATAGCCTTGTGATTTTCTTTAAGAAATGGAAATTAAAAACTCTAAAATCTTATTAAAATTTAAGTACCATCAAAGAAGACTGTGAGATAAAAGAAAAAAAGAAGAGGAATAAGAAAAAGCTACGGTTTAAAGTTGAAATAAGCTACTGTTTGTATCTGTGTGTCCATGCCCACACAATTTAGAAATTATTCTACACTCTCAGATGAAGCAGGATAACAAAGATGAAATGTGTTTTCCTACTCCTGACAAATAAGATTTTATTACAAAAATCTTCCAGATAAGAAGAAACTTAGGCATTGAATTCCATACTGGAAAAATAAACAAGCAAACATGAGAATAACACTATTTTAGCTTCTGTATAGAATACCAATGAACACAAATTCCATATAAAGAAGATAAAAACAAATGGAAACTGTCCAAGTTGTAGCTGAGGTTTCTTTGCAGAGGTATAGTGTTCCTTTTGCCCAAGAATTTCTAATGATTTTACCAATAGCTCACAGGTAGGAAGTAAAAATCTCCTTAGATTCCATGTCGCTGGTAATTCCACAAAAAGAACTGATAAGAATGCTATCTTTCTTTTCTTGGAGAAACAGGGATTTCAATTTATTTTTGTCATGAAGTTGAAATTTTGGTGCACATCTATATTCTTCAAAGGAGATTTAATTCAAATTAATAAAGAGATATTCTAAAGAAAATAGCTAAATTTCATAAATATTACTCATTTTAATAGAAAATTCCAACTGAATTTAGATGAATTTGTAACCCTGATAATTTGGGGTGGGGATAATATTTTTTTTATTTTTAAGCATACACTTTATCTAGGTTTTAAATCTATTTTGTCTGAACAAGTTGGTAACTACATTTTTTTTAACATGTTTATTATTACACTTCTTGATTTTGGGGTAATCACTTCATATAGTCAACAGCTCATGTAATTACACTGCAACTTATTAATAACTTTTTACCTTCCTTTTCCTCTGAAAAAGTGATTTTTTACACCAATTGCCATTCTGAACATATTTATTCATTAAATATGTTAGTGAAGTTTTCTAAGAAACATCAAAACAGTAACATCATAGCTTCAGTTGGAGGGGAAAGAAGAAAATGTACTCCACAAAATAGAAAATCAGAATATTTCATACTAAAAGAGGTTACCTTGATTATCACTATCCACTTTAGATGTCACTCCTTTGAGACAAATCAACTGGTAAAAACATGAGTCTAGAACTGTTTAGAGTTATTCTTGTATTTTTATTAAGTATTATTCATTGGATTGAAAAGAACAAAAGAAACAGTATTGCAACCTAAATAGCCACTTCTTCAAACATTTAGAAAGTATTTTCATTATTGAATAAACACATCAATTTTAAACTGAGTCAAAATAAAGAGGGTTGAAATTTTATTAAATTTTATAAGTGAGGTCAACATAAATATCATAATTGGACATTGATTTAGCAGGTAGTTTTTCAGTTTGAATAATGTATATTATTTTTTAAAACTGTGTTTAAAAGTAGATACAGCTTATTCCATATAAACCCTCACAAGTGTTTAAAACATACTGTTTTATAAGACCATAGGGATATATCTCTGAAAGATGTGAGAACGTTACTTTGGAGATGTAATTATTCCAAAGAAGGAAAATGTTTGTTCCTTTACTATGTTTATTGCATGAACAGTATCTTCAAATTGAATTCATCTTTAAAAAATTAAAATAATTTGTAATGTTAGTTAATTCCTTCTCATCATATCATCAGATCTAATGATTCTTTGTTAATTTATGATGGCAGTACTGTGCAAATAAGGGAAATGTGAACTGTAATGATGCTGTTTTTCAGGGTAAAAAATAAACCAAATTCTGAGGAGATAAAATTATGTTTAATGTGTCAAAGCAAGAATTTTTTTCTTTCCATTTTTTTATTTTTTAAAAGATACTTAGATTACATAAATATTACAGGCAATATAGAGGGAATTCCCATATGTCCTGCTCCCCACAACTCCCATATTCTCCCACATTAGCAACATTTTTCATTAGTGTGGAACATTCATCGAAATTGATGAACACATTTTGGAGCATTGCCAGTAAGCATGGATTAAAGTTTACATTGTAGTTTACATTCTCTTGCTCTCAATTCTGTAGGTGATGTCAAGATATATAATGGCCCATAATTGTCATTGTAATGTCATTCAGAATGATTCCCAAGTCCCAAAAATGCTCCCACATTATACCTGCCCCTTCCTCTCCCTACCCTCAGAGCCTCCAGTGGCCACTGCTTCCACATCAATGATATTTCTTCCATTGCTAGAATCACAATAAGTATATAGTAGAATACCAGCAAGTCTACTTTAGTCCATAGTTCATTCCCCAATCCTGAGGACTCCGGCACTCCATCTTTAATTGAGAGGGGGCTTTAATCCCAAATGGCTGATTGATGGAGCTCTCTTTCTTGCAGTTGTAAACACTCTCATTTTCTTCATATTTTGTTTGTCCGTTGTCTCCTCCTTGTTAGTTGTCATGGGTGAGTCCAATAAACTGGAGAGTAGGTATTGCAACTCTGTTGAGATTCAGAGCCCAGCTGGCACACGGGCAACCCAAAGATTTGAGTCTCTTGGACGTACATCTACAAATTTTAGTACTAATTGTAAGTTCAAATAGGACAGAAGAGGGATATGTAGAGAAACCACAACTGAGTCCAACTCTGTCTCTCTAGGGAACATAAATTCCAAAGTAGGGCGCACTGGCAAGGCACCAAACTAGTAAGCTATCTACCCTGACTACAGTGTCTGGATGTCTCCAGAGCCCTGGAGTCAATGAGATCCTGCTGAGATGTGCATAAGCATTACCTCTGGAATGACCTCCTAACTCACTTTGAAGTCTTTTAGTCGTATAAACTTATTTGTCTTTAACTTTTTTTTTCCCCAGTCAAAGCATGATATTTAAGGCAGGTTATAATATCTTTATTCATTAGATTTTTTGAAGGTGAGGAAGCTTTGCAGTTGAAATATTAAAGGAAGTTAAGCTTACTCAAGTACAAGGATGCAAAAGCATGAGCATAATTGAAAACATATATATATTTGACAATAATAAATATGTAATAACATTTCAAATTTGCTTTTTCAGAAAGTGAGTAATTTGCATGTGTGGTAGTTGTACTATATTATGTATAATGCACTGTATTAACCCAAAACTTACTCTCACAGGACTGGAATCATTGTCAAAGTTCATTATTTCAAAATGTGTATGGAAGTTTGACAGCATTAAATATTGAAGATGGCTAAAGTCAACATATTTTTTCCAATGAATTTTGCGATAGGTGCTATATTGAAAATTAGAGTAAGACAAGACATGTAAAGTATTTCTTATTTGTAGATAATACTATGAAATATTCATCAAATTTGTGTCATTTATTAAACATTTAATTCATGAAAGGATTATTGAGTTGTTTTATTAAATGCTTCATTTCTTTTGTTGCAGCTTTATGTAGGGGACAGTGGAAACGATAGTGATTGTTGCTAGAGAACTCAAACATGCCATTTCTAGTAAATTAAATGTAAAAAATGAGATCAAAGTAACTGTTTACATGTGGAAGAAATATTAATCAAGATTAATGAAATAAAAAATTAATCCATTAAACTTAATTAGACCAGTGTTCTTTGATCTAGAATACACCATTTGCTTATTGGATTGACTTTTCAATTTATCCACTTTAAACTCCTGGACTTTTATAGTGAAGGCATGAATTTTCAAGCATTATAATGCAGTTTAAAAGTCAGGTTTATTGAAGTACATTTTACATGTAGAAAACTTCACCTTTTCTAGGTGTACCATTTGTTGAGTTCTTACAAATGTATGCACTCTTACAGCTACCCCAATCAGGAAAGAATGTGCAAGTATTCATATAAAGGTATAATTGTGGATGTGTATTTTATTTCTTTTAGTAAATACAACTAATATTTCTACACCAGTGACAATTTAATGTTTAACTTTATAAGAAACTACCAAACTGTTTACAAAGTGGCCCTCACTTGTACCTTCCCACCAGCAAGGTATGACATTTCCACATACTCTACATCCTTACCAGTACTCCCTGTGGTCTTTTTTTTTTTTTTTTGAGTCATTCTCATAGGTGTATAGAAATATCTAATTGTTTTAATTTGCATTTTCCCTAGTGAGTAGTTATGGTGAACATCTTTCCATGTATTTATTCGCTATTAGTTTTTCTTCTTTGATAGTGTCTCTACAAATATTTTGTATTATAAATTTAGGTTGTTTGTCCTCAATTAGAAGAGATCCTTTTACATTCAGGATACAAGTTCTCTATCAAATTTTCACTTTGCAAGTATTTTCCCCTCTATGTGCCGTGCCTATTAATTTTGTTAACGTATAATCCATGCTATGTAGCAGTGCTCCAAAATGTACTCACACTAATGAAAGAAGTTGTTGATGTGGGAGGAGTGGAGTTGTGGGGAATGCGGTATATGGGAACCTCTTATATTTTTTAATGTAACATTTTGTATGATCTATGTATCTTTTTA
Source organism: Dasypus novemcinctus (assembly GCF_030445035.2). Taxonomy (NCBI): domain Eukaryota; kingdom Metazoa; phylum Chordata; class Mammalia; order Cingulata; family Dasypodidae; genus Dasypus; species Dasypus novemcinctus. The sequence continues at coordinate 110,996,168 of NC_080673.1, read as the reverse complement.
AAAAAAGATAATAAAAAAATGAAAAAAAAAATCTAACCCTGTTCTAAAAGAAAAAAAATTTTTTTTCCTAACAGCTCTCTTTCAAAGAGCAGGAGATTTTAAGTTTATTTTAGTCAATTTTTTCACTTTCTTGTATTAATAAAATTTATTTTTAGGGAAGTTTTAGATTTACAGAAAATGTACACTGAAAGTATAGGAAATCCCCGTATAATTCCCCCCATATATGCATACATAGTTTGCCCTATTATTAACGTCTTACATTGATGTGTTACATTTGTTACAACTAATGAACCTATATTGAAGCATTGCTACTAACCAAAGTCTATAGTTTACATTATATTTAAACTTTGTGCTGTACTGTTTTATAGGTTTTAACAAATGTACAATGGCTTGTATCCATCATATACAAGATGGATGTGTACCATATAGAATACTTCCACTGCCCTAAAAATGTCCTGTCTTCCACCTATTCATTCCTCCCACTCCCTTCTGAACCTTTGACAATGACTATCTTTATACCGAATTTGCAATTCTTTGATTAACACGAGAGAGTTACTACAATAACAACAAATCTACTTTGATCTGCAGTTACACCACTGTACCCCCAAGGTTTGTTCATTTCTCAATCTTGAGGGATTTGGTATCATGTCTGCTCTGACTGCTTCAAGCTAAAAGGGGTATTAGATATTTGGTGGCAATAGAAGAAACTGTTTTGCTTGGAGCTATAGATACTCCTTGTTTAGGGGGATGGAACTTATCCATCATCATCCTTGTGTCACTTGTCCAGGGCAAGCCTGAAGAACTGGAGAGTAGGAGCTGGCCACAGCTCTGCTGACATTCAGAGTTACATTGATTAAGACCAAACATTATTTGAGAAAGAATAGACATAGTAATAAATGGAGCAGCTTAGACAGTCCAGAATTTGACCAATCCATAGATTTTCAATCAATTTCTGATTAGGTGCTAAGGTAATACAGTAGAGAAATGGTAGCCTTTTTAATAAATAATGGTAGAAAATTTGGACATTTTTATTTTAAAAAATATACCTGACCCTTACCTTGTACATCTATACAAAATAGGCTATGGACCAAAATTTAAAACCCCAAACTGCAAAACAGTGGTAAGAAAAAATTGAAAAAAATATTGGATTAGGCAAAGATTTCAAAGGAAACTAAATGCACAAACCTTAAAAGGAGTAAACCCAAGGGTTATGGTTAAGGATACAAGTATAAGAATGCTTTTTCAGGATCTATACAGTGGCATGACATATTGGGAAAAATGCACTTAATGCATACTTCTATGGTAAACGAATGTATTCGTGTTGTCATCGGTATGTTTGTATGTTTTCTCCATAGATAGAAACCTACACAGTAGCTAACAAAATATTAAACTTCCATCCTGGAGAAGTCCTGTTATTTTCTCAGATAAAATGGCAACTATCCCTGAAATATATAAACTGTGCCCAATAAGATAAAGGAGGCCAATATACTAAGCCCTTGATCTTAATGCTTGTACTTATAAACTTTTCTTGAAAAAATGAAACTTAGCCAAGTTATATTTAATGCCTCATAATTACTCCTGAAAACTTTCTTGTGACCCAAATGTGATCTCTCTCTAAGTCCAACTCAGCAAATAAACACACTACCTTTCCCCTAGCATTTAAAAGATTCCTGGGAATGATTCTCCCTGACACCAAAGGATTATTATCAAGCACTAACCAGAGATGTATTTGGAAAAAGACCTTGACCAAAAGAGGGAAACAAAAAGAGTTTTTACTGCTAAGAGATTTCAGAGTGAGTTGGGAGGTCATGTCGGAGGTTATGCTTCTGCAGGTCTCAGGCAGATTTCACTAACTACCGCAATAAACAAAGCCTCAGACAAGAGTGTTCTGGGGCTCTAGGGTTGCCTGTGTGTCTGCCATAGGCAAGGCACACAGCCTCATGAAATCAACACCCCCTCTGTGGGCCCTACATGGGACTATATGATAATCTGTTTCTCCAATATAACGAAAAGAGTCATTTATATTTCCCCTACTCATGATCCTGCTACTCCTTTTATTTGAACCTATAATTTTCAGTATACCCATTAAATATATCTCTCAGAGACTCAAAGTTTCAAACTGTATGCCCTTTGAGTCCTGAATCCCAGCAGAGTTGAAGCCAACTCCTACTCTCCAGTTCTTTGCGCTTGCTCTGGACAACTGACACAATGGTGATGATGGACAAGTCCCATCACCTAAACAAGGAATATCTATAACTGCAAACAAACAATTCTTTCCAGTGCCCTGTAATATCTAAGTCCCGACTCAGCCTGAAACAGTCAGAGCAGACATCATCCCATCCCTCAAGATTGAGAATTGAACAAACGTTTATGCTTTCTTTCAAGTTCAACCAATTTTGTTTCATGTATTTTGAAGTCTGGTGGTCACACACCAAATTTAGGTTTGTTATGTCTTCTTAAAGAATTGACCCTTTATTACTATATTCTTTTTTTGAAAGTGTACTTTTTTCTGCTATTAATATAATCCATTCAACTTATTATCAATATTAAAACCTTGCATTAGAGTGATGTATTTCTTACAATTCCTAAAATAACATTTTTATAATTGTACTATTAACTACACTACCTTGTTTACTATAGGGTTTCCTGTTTGTGTTGTATAGTCATATATGTATATATATATTATTCTAGTAACATTTTATAAAACCTGAAATTTTCTCTTTTATATACATTCAAATATATAACTGATTGCTGTTAATCACCTTCACAATATTGTGCTACCTTTAACACCATCTATTTATGAAAACTTTGCAATCAACCCAAATAGTGACGATTAAAACATCACTCCCATATCCTACCCACAGTCCAGTTCTTGGTAACCTGTATTCTAACTTATTATTCGGTAAATTTGCTCATTCCAGTTGTTGATTATCAGTGAGATCATACCATATTTGTCATGTCTGGTGTATTTCACACAACACGATATCTCCAAGGATTCATCCATGTGTCACATGTCAGAACTTAATTCCTCTTTATTATTAAATAATATTCCATTGTATGTATATATAACACATTTGTTTATCCACTTATCAGTTGATGGACACACAGGTTTCTTCCATCTTTTAGCAATTTTGAATAATGCCACTATGAACATCCATGTGCAAATATCTCTTCAAGCACTTGTTCTCAATTCTTTTGTGTTTATACCTAGAAGGAGGATTTCCAGGTCATAGATAATTCTAAACTTAGGCGTCTGAGAAAGTATCAAACTGTCTTCCACAGCAGCTGCAACATTTTAAATCCCCACTAGCAACGAGTAAGTGTTTCTATTTCTCCACATCTTTTCTAACACTTGTAGTTTTCTGTTTTGTTTTGTTTTGTTTTTTTATATCGTAGCCATTCCAGTGGGTGTGTAGTATCTCAGTATGGTTTTGAGTCACATTTCCCTAATAGCTAGTGATGTGGGGCATCTTTTCATATGCTTCTTAGCCATTTAAACTCCTCTTTTGAGAAAAGTCTATTCAAGTATTTTTTCCATTTGTAAATGGCTTGTCTTTATTGTTGAATTGTAGGAAGTTGTTATAGATTCTGGATAGTAAACCCTTATCAGATATATGGTTCCAAATATTTTCTCCCTCTGAGTAGGTTTTCCTTTTATTTTCATGATAAAGACCACTGATGCACAAAATTTTTAAAATTTTGATGACGTTCCATTTATCTGTTTTTCTTTCGTTGATTGCGGGTTGGGTATAAAGTCCAAGAAACCATAGCCTACCATAAAGTCCTAAAGATGCTTCCCTATGTTTCCTCCTAGGAATTTTATACCCTGAGTTCTTATATTTAGGTCTTTGATCCATTTTGAGTTAATTTTTGTAGATGGTATATGACAGCTTGAAATTATTTAAGAATCCCAAAAAGACTATGTTCTTAAAATCATCAGTTTCTGTAGTTTCAGTATCCTTTGATTGCATTAGATTCACTTTAGATCACTTGATTAGATTGCTTTTTATTGGACTATGTCAGTGAGGTGTGTCTTAGGTTGATTGTTGCTTGGTCTCATATAAATAGAAACAGAGTGAGAGGCACATAGGAAAAGGAAGCAGCCATATTTTATTCTGCAATGTGAAAGAAAGGGCTCCAGGCTTGCCCACAGATAAGCACAAGGAGAGAATCGTCAAAGGATCAAAGAGCTGAGGCCCTGGAAGGGATAAGCTACATGCCTAATAGCTCAAAGCTGAACTTGAGAAAAATGGAGCTGCCAGGACTGAGAGAGGAGGCCCCAAAACAGACAGGCCCTATGTCTAATTGTCCACAGCTGAGCTCTGGAAGACAGTAAATTCTGGAGAGGAAAGCCGATATGAGCAGGACCTTTGTCACGTGGCAGGAAGCTAGGGTCAACATAAGCTAACTTTGGTGAGAAAGCTTCTCTGCTGGTGCCTTGATTTCATGATCTTGGAACTGTAAGCTTTTACCCAAATAAATTTCCCATTATAAAAGCCAACCCATTTTTGGTACTTTGCATTGGCAATGCTTTGGCAAACTAAGACATAGTGTAAGTTGGGGTTACATTTGCATATGGATATCCAGTTTTCCCAACAAAATTTGTTGAAGAGAATAGTCTTTCCCAATTGAATGGACTTGGCAGACTTGTCAAAAATTAATTGGCAGGGGAAGCATAGAGAGATTGAGAGGTGATGAGTTTTTTTTATGTTTGTTTGGTTTTTGTTTTTTATTAATATTTTTGGAATAATGAAAATGCTCTAAAAATGAAGTGATGAAAGCACTAATATGTGATTATACTGAATATCACTGATTATACACTTTGGATATATTTTTGCTTTACTAATATGTTTTAATAAAATTAATTTGTTAAAAAATCAATTGACCATAGATAAAGGGACTATTACAAACTCTCAAATCAATTCCACGGTCTGTACTTCTATATCCTTGTGCCAGCACCATGCTATATTGACCACTGTAACTTTGTAATAAGTTTTTATTTTATTTTTATTTTTTGGCTCCAACTAGAAGACTTTATTTTATTTTTGAGTAATTGTGTTTTCAATTTTTGGTTTCACATTTCCCTCATACCTATGACTTTCAAGAGCTGATATTTGGTCAAATGTTGTTATTTTCCTTTCTAGTATCATACTAAAGACAGAGTCTTGAAAATAGCTTTCTACTTGAAACAGTATCCTCCATGTGGATATGATATTGCTCATTAGGGATATGAAATGTCTTTTGGAAGATGCATTTAAGATGCAATTTCTTTTCTCCTCTTTTTTTAAGAACACTTTTATTCACATACCAAACAAACAATTCAAAGTGTACAATTAATGACTCTCCGTATAAGCACAAAGTTGTGCATTCACCACCACAGTCAACTTGAAAACATTCTCATTGTTTCAAAAATAAGAATTCCATACCTTTTATACTTCCTTATTAGGCACATAGCATTGTTACGGTACCTTTATTACAACTGATGAAAGAATATTAAAATCTTACTGTTAACTATAGTCCATAGTTTGCATTAGTTGTTTGTTTCCATACACCATCCAACAATTAATCCCTTGTAATAGCAACATACATTTGTTCTAGTTCATGTGTCCTCCACAACTGGCTTTTCTATGTTATACAGTCCCATATTCTCTCCTTTAGCTATCTGCCTAGTGAAATAAGTGACCCTAAACTTCCCCTTGAAGCCATAATCACACCCAAAATTCATCACTGTTATTACACTTACAATAATATGCTACCATCACCTCTATACATTTCCAAAAACTTAAAATCAACCTTATTAAAAATTCTGCAAAAATTAAGTACCAGCTCCTTCTTCTCTACCCTCATTCTATCTCCTGATAACCTATGCTTTAAATTTTATCTCTAAGAGCCTGTTCATTAAAATTAGTTCATATTAGTGAAATGATACAATATTTTTCCTTTTGTGTCTGGCTTATTTCACTGAATATAATGTCCTCAAGGTTTATCCATGTTGTCGCATGCATCAGGACTTCATTCCTTCTCACAACTGAATAATATTCTATCATATGTATATACCATATTTTGTTTATCCATTCAGCCATTGATGGATACTTGGGTTGTTTCCATCTTTTGAAAATTGTGAATAATGATGCTATGAACATTGGTGTGAAATGTATGCTTGTGTCCCTGCTTTTATTTCTTCTGAGTATATATCTTGTAGCAGGATTGCCAGTTCATATGTCAATTCTAACTTAGCTTCCTGAGGAACCACCAAACTGTCTTCCACAGCAGCTACATCATTCTGTATTCCCACCAGCAGTAAATAAGTGTTCCTTTTCTCCACATTCTCTAAAATCTCATTGTTTTCTATTTTTGGGTTTTTTTTTTTCATAGTGGTCATTCTAGTAGGTGTGAAATGGCATCTCATTGTTGTTTTGATTTGCATTTTCCTAATAACTAGTGATAATGAACATCTTTTCATGTGCTTTTAGTAATTTGTATTTTCTCTTTGGAAAAGTGTCTATTCAATCCTATGCCTATTTTAAAAATAATTGCTTGTCTTTTTATTGTTGCGTTGTATGATCTCTTTATATAACATGGAAATCAAGCCCTTATTGAATATGTGGTTTCCAAATATTTTCCTCCATTGAGTAGGCTGCCTCTTCATTTTCTTAACAGAGACTTTTAAAGCTCAAAAGTATTTAATTTTGAGAAGGTCCCATTTATCTATTTTTTCTTTCATTGCTCATGCTTAAGAGGAAAGTGTAAAAAATTGTCACCTACCACTGAAGATGCTTCATTACATTTTTTATTCTAGGAATTTTATGGCCCTAGCTCTTACATTTATGTCTTTGATCCACTTTGAGTTAATTTTTGTGAAAGGTGTAAGATATAGTTCCTCTTTCATTCTTTTGGATATGGGTATCCAGTTCTCCTAGAATAATTTGTTAAAGAGACTGTTCTGTCCCAGTTGAGTGGATTTGGTAGCTTTGTCAAAAATCAATTGACCATAGTTAGAGTCTATTTCTTAACACTCAATTTGATTCCATTGATGAATAAATCTACCTTTATACCAGACCCATGCTGCTTTGAACACTGTAGCTTTCTAATATGCTTTAACTTCAGGTAGTATGAGTTCTCCAAACATTTTCTTCTTTTTCAAGACAATTTTCCTATTCAGAGCCCCTTTCCTTTCCAAATAAATTTGATAATTGTCTTTTCCACTTTTTCAAAGTAGGCTCTTGGAATTTTGATTGGGATAGGCTTACCTGCACAGAAGTGGGATTAATTTTGAGAAGAGGTTTTCTGGAATCCACAAAAGCAGCAAACAGGCTTGCATAGAATCTGTAAATAAGTTTAGGTAGAAATGACATCTTAATTATATTGACTTCCAATCCATCAACATGAGATATCTTTCTAATTATTTCATTGTTCCTTGATTTCTTTAAGCAATGTTTTTGTAGTTTTATGTGTAGAGGTCTTTTATATCCTTAGTTAAATTTATTCTTAATATCTGATTCTTTTAGTTGCTAGTGTAAATGGCTTTTCCTCTGATTTCCTCATGATATTGCTCCATTACTAATATATAGAATCACTACTGATTTTTGCATTTTGATTTTCCATCCCACCACTTTGCTGAGGTTTCTGATGACCATTTTAATCCCTTTACTTGTGATTGGATTGTTGAAGTCTTTTATTCCTTTTAAAATCAAAACAGTTACATATAAAGAAATTGGATATGCGTATTCACATCTTTTGCTAAGTTTGGCAAGTTCTATAACATTATTTCTTTGACTATTCCTTCTGCTGTTTCTTTCTTTCTTCTCTTTCTGGTACTCAAATAATGCTAGTATTGATATGCTTGATGGAATCCCAGAGGTGTCTTAGTCTATTTTCACTTTTATTAGTTCTTTTTTCTTTTGTCTCCTCGGCCTGGCTCATTTCATATGTCTTATTTTTGAGTTTGCTGATTCTTTCTTCTGCTGGCTCCAATCTACTAATGAAAATCCTCTGGGAATTTTAAAATTCTGTTATTGTGTACTTCAACTCCCATAGTTCTGTTTGGTTCCTTTATTTTCCTTTATCTCCTTGAGGTTTGTTTAAAAGTCTTTGTTCATTATATCCACATTCTGGTCTTCTTCATAGATATTTTCTAGATTTTTACCCTCTTCCTTTGAATGGGCCATTATTTCCTCTTTCTTTGTTTTGTACTCTTATGTTGGACATAGTACATTTTAGCATTTAAAATTGTTAATTCTAGTATTTATTCTCTGAGATGTCTTGTTTCTTGATTTTGTAGCCATCTGGTGATAAGACAGAGATTTTTTTTGTGTGCTTTAGCCCTCTTATCAAGAAGATCTGCCCAAGGAAAATGGAGTGTGCAAGATTTTCCTCGTCTTTCTGGACTTCTATCTTGTCCTTGATTTTGCTTGACAATTGTTTTGGAGTTTCCCTCCTTATAGGACTTTGGGTGTTACCTCTCTTTTCCAGGAGACAGACCTTCCTCTCCTGCATGTTTGAAGCTTGCAGGCCTTTATCCAAGACTTTTTAACTTTATGGTTTATTATACTCCTTTCAAGTTGTCTCAAGATCCTTTTGCCTGGAGGACAAGTTCTGGGAAGAAAGGCACACCAGAAAGGACTTATCCAAATCAGTCTTAACCAACAAAAACAGGAAGAGCAACCTACAATGGGGGCACAGACAGCTCCAAAGTACCCTAGCGTGGGATCAGGTAGGGCAACAAGTGTTTCTCTGACAGCTATCCAAAACTGAGCTTTTCTGCTTGCCCCACAGCTCTGCATATGCTCAGAGCCCTTAATTTTCTACTATGTCTACCCTTTTCCAAGGTGGGTTGAACCAATGGCTGCTGCTGCCCTTGTCCAAGTAGTTTGAAACAATGGCTGCCACCATCTTTTTCAGGGTAGTTGAAACAATGGCTGCCCTCAGAACTGGGTCTTAATAATTTGAATTTACTAATCAAAGTTATGATCAGTGATTGACAGTACTCACTCATGGTCTTGGGAAAGTACATTTTCACATCCCTTCCTTTCATCAATGAGCAATTCATGGGCTGGACCCCATGACAGTCTGTAGCAAAAGTGGTGATACATGCAGATAGCCACCATGCAGAGAGGGCAATTTGCTGCTTTTTACTGTAATTTATCATCTTCTTCCCCCACTCTTCCCTGGGTGCTCTACAGTATTCTTCTGAATGTTGAAATAGTTCTTTCAGACAGTTTCTATCTGTATAATAGCTGTTTGGTGGAAGGACTCCACCATCTTCCACAATCCTGACTTCAGTGTATTTTAATCTCCATTATTGTGCCTTTCATGCCAATAATTTCTACTATGCTTGCTTCTTTAGAAACTGTCTAATTCTTTTTACTTATGTCTTGTCCTCATAACATCCTTTAGCTCTCTAGCCACAATTAGTTCATTTCTATTCATATTTTCCTTCATCTCCTTAAATTTATTTAGGAGATTTCTTTGAACTTCTTTTGTTAGTTGTTACAAAATCTGCTTCTCCTCTGAAATTTTAATTTGTTCTCTTGACTGAGCCATATCTTTCCGTTTCTTAGTGTAGCTTATACATATTCTTGTTGCCTGAGTAGTTGATTATTTTGATGCTAACTGATAGTCAGTTTCTCCTTTTGTCTAGAGTTTTAATGTAGATTGGATATGTATTAAGGTTCTTCTTTAAACTTGGCCCAACTTATACTGACCCTTTAAAATGACCTATGTTTAATTCTTCAAATTTTTTCCCTCTTCTGCATCTGATTTTTGCTCTGGATATGTGGTACAACTTTTAAGATTTACCGTTCATGTGCAAGTGCTTCACCTACAGAAGAAATCTTCCTTCCTCTATTCCTTCTTCCAGAATCCTGAATTCTGTTTGTTTTTTAACAGAATTTTCTCTCTGTATCTTACAATTTGTTTCGTTCTCTCCCTCATGCAGTACTCCTTTTTTCATTACACTTTTCAGTTCTGAAACCCATTCTGCTTTATAGAAGTTCAATAAACCCTATATATATTTTTTTTCCCATGATGTTTTTCTTTCTCTGGTTAAGTCAAGTCACCATTAGGGTAACATGCTATGGGTACCCAGATGGGGTCAATCCAGAAAGGTCCATTTTTCCATTTAAGATTATATAAAACGTTACATAAAAAAACATAAGGGATTCCTGTATAACCCACTACCCACACCTCCCACTTTTCCCCACATTAATAACTTCTTTCATTAGTGCGTTTCATTCATTGCAATTGATGAACACATTTGGGAGCATTGCCACTAAGCGTGAAATATAGTTTATACTGTAGTTTACACTCTCTCCCACTTAATTCTGTAGGGTATGTCAGGATATATAATGGTCTGTATCTATCTTTGCAAAGTCACTCATGATAATTCCCAGTCGTGAAAATGCCCCCAAATTATACTTCTTTTCCCTCTCTCAAACTTCATCACCTCTGGTGACCACTGCCTCCACATCAATGATATGATTTCTTCCACTGCTAGAATCACAATAAATCTAAAGTAGAATACCTATAAGTCCACTCTACTCCACATTTCCTTCCATGGTCCTGAGGTTTCTGGGATGGTGAGGCCCACTTCATTTCTAATTCAGAGAGGGCTTTAATCTCATATGGCTGCTGGAAGGGACTCTCTCACTTCCAGCTGTAGACTCTCTCAGTTCCTTGATGTGGTGGTTGTCCATCCTCACCTCCTTGTTAGTTGTACTGTGTGAGTCCAATGAACTGGAGAGTAGGTGTTGCAACTGCACTGAGGCTCAGGACCCAGCTGACCCATGGACAGCCCAGAAATTCATGTTTCTTGGACATAAACCTACCAACTCCAGAACAAACTATAGCTTCAAATAGAGGGATAGAAGAGGCATGTGTAGAGAAGACACATTTGAGTCTGACTCTGTCACTCTCAGGAGCACAAACTCCAAAGTAGGGCCCACTGGCAAGGCAGCAGACTCCAGACCTGTCTGCCATGGCCATAGGACCTATGTGTCTCCAGAACCCTCAGGAGCACCACTATTTGGGGTAGTATCTACTTTGGCAGGCTATGAAATCCCGCTGAAACATGCCTAAGTGTTACCTCCCTAATGACCTCCCGACTCACTTTAAAGTCTCTTAGCCATATAAATGCTTTGTCTTTACCTTTCCCTCTTTTTAGTCAAGGTCTTTCTCCAGTTGCATCACCAGCCAGTGCTTGGTAGTAATCCCTCAGTGCCAGGGAGGCTCATCCCTGGGAGATTTGTCCCATGCTGGAGGGAAGATAAAGCATTTATATGCTGAGTTTCACTTAGAGACAGGCCACATTTGAGCAACATGGAGACTCTCAGGAGGTAACTCTTAGGCACCCTACAACACTAGGCTAAGGTTCAATTTCAAGAGCTAAGGCTCATAATCATAGTCATCAATATCAAGAGCCCATCAATGGACCATCCTTCTTCACTAGTCGTTGCCCCTGTACTTGGGGAATTGTTGCTGTTCCACTGGAGAATGTGGCAGAGCTCCCCAGGATGAGAATTCTATATTTTTTGATGGTTTTGTGAATCTCTACCCACTGTGGCTATGTCACATGAACATCTGAACACAATTACATACCTTATATATATGCCCAGGTGAACTTCCTCATATATATTCCACTTAACTGACAGCCCACACCAATGATCCTTCCCAGCTGTGGTTATAACCCTTCTGTGATCCAAAACTTCTTCAAAAATTAAGCCAAGAATATCGCCAAATGCAATTAATAGGAAAATGAAATAATGATAGTTTTAAACATAAGAAATAAAATACATAATAATTTAGAAAAAATAAAAATAAAGTTTAAAAATTGGAATATTAAAAAATGATTAATAATTTTTAAAAATTATTGACATTTTGCCTTTCTTCACTGTAATATCTGTTGTTCTGTATGTGCAGTGGCATTTTCTTCCATTTCTTCCTCAGCGTCTTACTTTTTTACATTTTGTCTGCAAAGAAGTTTTAGGTCTCAGTAAAGTCACATTCAGAATAAAGGACACTCCCATATACCCAACATTCTTCCCCTTTTCCCTTTCCTATATTAAAAACATTTTTTTACATATGGATGGTATATTTGTGACAAGTGATGTACAACTATTGAAACATAGCTACTAACCATAGTTAATGGTTTACATTATATTTTACATTTTAGACCATATGCTTTTATGAATTTTTGATGAAATTTAACATTCCAAGATCATACAGAACATTTCCATTGCCCCCTAAATACTTCCTCTTCCATCTATCCATTCCTCTCTCTCCCTCACCTCAGAGTCCATGGTGACACCAGGTTTCTCTCCTTGAATGACAAGATTCATAGACACTTTCAACAATGCAGAGGGCTTGACACACTAGTCTGTCCTCCCCTATTAGGAACTTCCCATGCTCTCGAGAGACACCCTCTTCTCTGTTTGAGAATATATCTGGCCTCCCCAGGATGGGAAACCAACTCCTTCCCACTCATTATGTGGGTCTCCAACCACTGATATGAAACACTATGATAAAATGATCACTTGCACGTTCTCTAGAAGACTGCCCAGGTGTGCCCTTTCCCAAATGCCCCCCATCCAAAACCCTAAACTGTTATATTGCCAAAAGCTTTCTCAATATTGTACTTTCAACCACATATCTGTCAATCCCCAATATTCATCCAAGCTCTCCCCCAACCCTCCCGCCAATACCATGACAGTTCAACCCATCCTACCCACCCTATGCTCTGCCATGCTTGCCTCACCTAACCCAATAATATCACTACACCCCTGTCATATCACTTCACTGCATAACTACTCACTTCCACCTTATCATAGATTTCACCCTTATGGACATTGGCTCACAACCTTCTTTGACCTTTCTTTTTCCTGTAAACCTATCTTTCAGATTCTAGCACTCTGAGTCTACTTGATTTGCTTAATTCATTCCAGAGAGGTCATATAATATTTATTCTTCAATACCTGGCTTGCTTCACTCAACATGAGGTCCTCAAGATTCATCCATGTTATCCCATGTGTTAGTACTGTATTCCTTTGTACAGTTGAGTAATATTCCATTGTATATATACATCATATTTTGTTTATCCATTCATCTGTTGATGAGCATTTGGGTTAATTCCAACTTTTGGCAATAGTGAATAATGCCACTATGAGCACTGGTGTGCATTTATCTGTTCATGCCCTTGCTTTCAGAACTTTTGGGTATATACCCAGCAGTGGAATTGCTGGGTCATATGGTAGTTCTACAATTAGTTTTCTGAGGAACTGCCAAAGTGTCCTCCACAGTGGCTGCACCATTTTACATCCCCACCAGCAGTGGAAGAGGGTTTCCATTCCTCCACATCCTCTCCAACACTTGTAGTCCTCTGTTTTTTGAATAGCTACCAGTCTAATGGGTGTAAGATTGTATCTCATTTCCCTATAGCTAGTGACGTTGAGCATCTTTTCATGTGCTTCTTTAGTTATTTGTATTTCTTCTTTGGAGAAGTGTCTGTTCGAATCACTTGCCCATTTTTAAAATGGGTTGTCTTTTTATTTTCAAGATATAGGATTTCTTTATATATGCTAGATATTAGGTCACTATGAGATATATGGTTACCAAATATTTTCTCCCATTGTATAGGCTGTCTTTTCAATTTCTTGATAAACTCCTTTGAGGTGCAAAAGGTTTTAATTTTGAGGAGGTCCCATTTGTCTTTTCTTTTCTTTCACTGCTTGTGCTTTCTGCATGAAGTTCATGAAGCCATTTCCTATTATAAAATCCTGTAGATACTTCTCTACATTATCTTCCAAGGTCTTTGTGGTCTTGGCTCTTATATTTAGATCTTTGATCCATCTTGAGTTGGTTTTGTTAAAGATGTGAGATGGTGTTCCTCTATCACTCTTTCGGATATGGATATCCAGTTCTCCAAGCACCAATTTTTGAAAAGGCTATTATCTTCCAGTTGAGTAGGGTTGGTGGCCTTGTTAAATATAAGATGACTGTATATGCCAGGATCTATATTGGAACTCTCAATTCAGTTCCATTGGTTGGTATGTCTATCCTTATGCTAATACCATGCAGTTTTGATCATTGTAGCCTTGTAGTATGTTTTAAAGTTATATAATGTGATTCCTCCAATTTCATTTTTCTTTTACAATATGTCTTTGGCTATTCAGGGCCTCTCACCCTTCCAAGTAAACTTCATAGTTAGTTTTTCTGGTTCAGTAAAAAATGCAGTGTTGATTTTTATTGGGATTACATTATATTCTGTAGATTAGTTTGGGTAGTATTGACACCTTAATGATATTTAGTCATCTTATCCATGAACAGGGAATATTCTATTTATTTAAGTCTTCTTTGATTTCCTTTAACAGTGTTGTGTAGTTTCCTGTTTATAAATCATTTACATCGTTAGTTAAATTATTCCTAGGTATTTGATTTTTTTAGTTACTATCGTAAAAGTTATTTTTTTCTTGATTTCCTCCTCAGAGTGTTCATTATTGGTGTACAGAAATGCTACTGATTTTTTGCATTTATTTTATAACCTGTGACTTTAGTGAAGTCATTTATAAGTTCTGGAAGCTTTGTTGTAGATATCTCAAGGCTTCCTATATATAGGATCATGACATTTGCAAATAGTGAAATTTTGACTTCTTCCATTCCTATTCGGATGTCTTCTTATATATTTCTCTTGCTTTAGTGCTTGAGCAAGTACTTCTAACACAATGTTAAATAGGAGCAGTGTTAGTGGGCATCCTTATCTTGTTTCAGATCTTAGAAGGAAAGTCTTCAGCAATTCACCATTCAGTATGATGTTACCTGTGGGTTTTTCATATACACCCTTTATCAAGTTGAGGAAGTTTTCTTCTTTTTTTATCTTTTGAAGTATTTTTATCAAGAGAGGATGCTTTATTTTGTCAAATGCTTTTTCTGCAACAATAGAGATGTTCATTTGATATTTTTTTCTTTCAACCTGTTAATGTGGTGTATTGCAATGACTGATTTTCTTATGTTGAACCATCCTTGCATATCAGGGATGAAACCCACTTGGTCATGGTGTATAACTCACTTGATGTGTTGTTGGATACAGTTAGCAAGTATTTTGTTGAGGATTTTAGCATCCGTATACATTAGAGAGATTGGTATGTAGTTTTCCTTTCTCTTGGCATTTTTATGTGGCTTTGATATTAAGGTGATGTAGAGATTATAAAATGAGTTAGGCAATGTTTCCTCCACTTCTATTTGTTGGAAGAGTTTAAGAAGAATTTGTGCTAGTTATTTTCAGAATGATTGGCAGTATTCTCCTGTGAAGCCATCTGGTCCTGGGTTATTTTTAGTTACGAGGCAGTTTAAGACTAATTCAATCCGGTTACTTGTGATTGGTCTGTTGAGTTCATCAGTTTCTTCATTTGTCAATGAAAGCTTCTTGTGTTTTTCTAGAAATTTGTCTAAGTTATCCATCTTGGCATACAACTTATCAAATTTTTCTCTTATACTCTTAAGTTCTGTGAGATCAGTGGTGATATCCTCACCCTTGTTTTTTATTTATGTATTTGTATCTTCTCTCTCTTTTTCTTTGATAGTCTAGCTAAGGGTTTGTGAACTTTATTAACTAGCTTTAGGTTTTTTTATTTTTTCTAGTGCTTTTTCATTCTCAATTTCTTTTAACTCTTCTCTAATCTTTGTTATTTCTTTGTTTCTGCTTGCTTTGGGTTTAATTTTTTGTTCTTTTCCTAATTCCTCCGGGTGTGCATTTAGGCTTTTTGGTTTTAGCTGTTTCTTCTTTTTTAAATTATAGGCATTTATGGCTATGAATTTCTCTCTCAACACTGCTCTTGCTGCATCCCGTAAGTTTTGATACATTGTGTTCTCAGTTTGTTTCAAGGTAGTTACTAATTTTTTTGCAATTGCTCCTTGACCCGTGGTTTGTCTAAGAGTGTGTTGTTTAACTTCCTTATCTCTGTACCTATTCTGGTTCTCTGCCCATTATTAATTTCCATCTCTATCCCATTGTAGTCAGAGAAATTACTTTGTATAATTTCAATCTTTCTGAATTCATTGAGAGTTGATCTGTCAGCTTTCATGTGGTCTTTCCCGGAGAATGATCCATGTGCACTCAAGAAAAATGTATAGCCCTATTTATTAGGTTGTAATGTTCTGTATGTATCTACTAGGTCTAGATCTTCTACCATATTATTCACAGTCTCTGTTTTATTAATGACCCTTTGTTGAGATGTTCTGTCTAATGGGTAGAGTGGTATATTTAAGTCCCCAAGTAGAACTGTAAAGGCATCTATTTCTCCGCTTAGTTTTTCCAATGTCTGCCTCTTGTATTTTGGGGAACTCTGGTTAGGTGCCTAAATATATATGGTTTTTCTTTCTTCTTGATAGATTACCTCTTTTATTAATATATAGTGTCCTTCTTTGTCTTTTACAATAATATTGCATTAAATTCTATTTTGTCCAATATTTGTATAGCTACTATTGCCCTTTTTCTGTTTTTCTTTGATTGTAAAATAGTTTTCCAAACATTTACTTGTAACCTCCTTGTGTCCCTGAGTCTAAAGTGAGTTTCTTTTAGACAGCACATGTATGGGTCATATTTCCTCATCCATTCTGCCAATCTGTATCTCTTGATTGTAGTGTTTAATCCATTAACATTCAATGTTATTACCATCAAGGCATTACTTAAATTAGCCATATTTTCTTTAGATTTTTATATGATATATATTTTTATTTGCTTTATCTTTTTTAAGTTATCTTACTAATAATCAGTCTTTCTACCCTATCCTCCAACCCTTTTTCCTGTTCTTTTTTCTTTCAACGTGCTTTACTTCCTTTAGTATCTCTTGAAGGACAAGTTTCATATTGATGAACTCTCAATTTCTGTTTATGTGTGAATATGTTGAACTCACCTCATTTTTTTAATGTCAGCTATGCAGGATATAGAATTTTTGGCTGACACTTTTTTTTTTCTTTTAGCACCTAAGCAAGTCATACCATTGCCTTCTCACCTTCATAGTGTCAGATGAGAAATCAGCACTTAATTTATTGAGCTTCCTGGTATGTAATGGATCTCTTTTCTATTGCTGCTTCAGGATTCTCTTTCTGTCTTGAACATTTGACAATTTGATAACTATATGTCTTGGAGTAAGCCTGTTTTATACTGATTTATACTGTTTGGGGTTCACTGCATTTCCTGGACTTGTATGTCCATGTCCCCCCAAAGAGGTGGAAAATTTTCAGCCAATATTTCCCTGAACACTCCTTCTGCTCCCTTTCCCTTCTCTTCTCCCTCTGGAATACCTGTAACACATATGTTTGTGTGTTTTGTGTTGTCATTCAATTCCTGGAGTCCTGGTTGAATATTTTTCTTTTTAGCTATTTGTGCCACTGTCTGCTTTCAGATATACTATCTTTGATGTCACTAATTGTTTCTTCTGCCTGTTCAAATATGCTGTTATTTCCTTCCAGCATATTTTTGGTTTCTTGCATTGTGCCATTCATCACCATTAGATCTGTTATCATTTTATGTATGTTTATGATTTATTCAGTATGTTCCTCCAGTGTCTTCTTAATATCCTTTACCTTTTCCTTCATCAAGTTGATTAATGGTATTTGTTGAGACATTCTTTTTTTTTAAAAGATTTATTTATTTATTTATTTCTCTCCCTTACCCCTCCCCCCCCGCCAGTTGTCTGTTCTTTGTGTCCATTTGCTGCAAGTTCTTGTCCACCTCTGTTGTTGTCAGCGGCATGGGAATCTGTGTTTCTTTTTGTTGCATCATCTTGTTGTGTCAGCTCTCCATGTGTGTGACACCATTCCTGGGCAGGCTACACTTTTTTTCACACTGGGCGGCTCTCCTTACGGGGTACACTCCTTGTGCATGGGGCTTCCCTACGTGGGGGACACCCCTGCGTGGCACGGCACTCCTTCTGCGCATCAGCACTGTGCATGGGCCAGCTCCACACGGGTCAAGGAGGCCTGGAGTTTGAACCTCAGACCTCCTATGTGGTAGATGGATGCCCTAACCACTGGGCCAAGTCTGCTCCCCTGTTGAGACATTCTTGATTAGTTGTTCCATGATCTGCATGTTCTCTTGTTTTTCAGTTTGTTCGTTAGAATGGATTATGTCTTCCTGTTTTTTAGTATGACCTGTAATTTCTTGTTGATGTCTAAGCCTCTGCTCATCTTGATGGGCTTACTCAGATGGTTAGTTTCTCTTTTACTCTAGGGTTTTATTTTGTTTTTTTGAGTGTGTGGTATGTTTCCTTTTTGACACTTGGTTCCTCTTATTCTATATTTTTGTAGTTGTCTGTGTTCCCTTGAAAAAATATTAAAACCATATTAAAATGAAAAGAGAAGAAAAAAGGATAATAGTAATAATTTTAAAAAGATAGAAAAGGATCCATAAAAGAACCAGGAAAACAAATAATAAGAGTGAAAAATCATAAAAAAATAAAAATACAAAGGAATAAAAATTAAAAAGGTGGAATTAAAAAATGAAACAAGAAAAAACTAGAAAAAATAGAATAAAATAAAAGACTGGAAAATGAGAAGAGAAGAAGGAAATAAAAGAAGACAAAAAAGGTGACCAAACAAGAAAATCAACATAAGAGGGGAAAATGAGAGAAAAAAAGAATAAACTAAGGAGAAAAAAATAAGGAAAATAAAAAAGGAAACAAAAAAAGAGAAATGAAAACAAAAAAAAACAACCCAGAAAAAACAGGTTTCCATCTTAGGCCCCTAGAAACTGTTTCAGGCTGCTAGTGTTCATCAATCCATCACCCTGTTGTCTGCCCTCCACAGGAAAACTACCTGGATTTAGCAAATTTAATAAAGAATTCAAAAGTAAAATTTTAAAAAGATTTTAAAAAATAAAATTGGAAAACCTAAAAAAAAAAATCTCATTCTGTAAGTTCCCTGTCACAAGATGCTGGCTGTATGTTTGACAATTCAGTGGATCACTCTCTGGATGCTTTCTCTTAGGAGGTACTAGGAATCAAACCAGGGACCTTCTCCATCTGTTAGTCAGCCAAAGGGGTGCTGATGCAAATACCAGAAATTGGTTGGTTTTATAAAGGGTATTTATTTGTGGTAGGAACTTACAAATACTAGGCCATAAAGCATAAGTTATTTCCCTTACTAAAGTCTATTTTCACATGTTGGAGCAAGATGGCTGCTGAGATCTGCAAGGGTTCAGGCTTCCTGGGTTCCTCCCTTCCAGGGTCTTGCTTCTCTCTGGGTTCAGGGTTTCTCTCTTCCCAGGGCTTACTTCTTCCTGGGCTTAGGGTTCCTCTCTTCCTGGGGCTTACTTCTCTTTCCTCTGCGTGCTTACTTCCCAGGCCTCCAGCTTAAGGCTTCAGCATCAAACTCCAACTTCAAAACTCCAACATCAAAAACCCTCAGTTCTGTCCTTTGCCATGCCTTTTATCTCTGAGTCCCCACCCTAATGATGTGGCCCAATCAGAGCCCTAATCATAACTTAATCATGCCAAGGTACAGACCAAATTACAAACGTAATCCAAAATCTATTTTTAGAATTCATAACTATATCAAAATGCTACAGTGAGGCAGGCATTTCTCCACTGAGCCACACCCATTCCACAGTTTAGGTAGGCTCCTGAAAGCTTATCTGGCTTTCTCTGCCCTCTTTCCCTCAGGTGAGACAGACTTCTAACACTTTGCACTGAAAAGAAGCCACCGTCTGCACTTCACCAGACCCCTCTTTCTCACAGGAAGGAGAATGGGTGTTTCCCACTCCTTTGGCTGCAGTGAACCAGGGGTTTTACCAAGGCTACTTGTCTTGAGGATGGGGTGATATGTAGTTCCCAGACACAGGGGTGAGTAACTCACAGTTATTGTTTGGTCTTTTGCCTTTCTGTCCTTCTCCCTCCTGGATGATGCTCAGTATTCTTCTGGTCTGCAGATTACCAAAGCAGCTCCCTTGAATAGCTTTTTGCCCTTCTTTTATTGTTATTGTGAGAGAATTGATCCATGCCTACTTTGATGCCATCTTCTTAGCAGTCCTATTACTTCCCTTTAAGTTCACACATTCTTTAATCAGATATGTCAAACCCAATAAAGTTATATTTTCGTCTTTGATAATATATTTTATTTTTGGAATTTTAATTTGGCTCATTTTTTTGGTTGGAATCTTTCCATTGAAATTCCCCATCTATTCATGTATGTTCATCCTCTTCCCCCTATATTCATTAATACATTAAACCAAATTATTATAAAACCACTTTCTGGTAGTATTAAGATCTTGGTAAACTATCAGCCTGCTTCTATGGATTGCTTTATCCCTACATTGTGGGTTGTATTTATTTTCTTTTTCTTTTGTTTGTCTCATAATTTGTGCATAAATGCTAAACATCATATATTGAAGGACAATAGAATCTGAGATGAAAGTACTGCATTAATTGTCAATTAATACACTTCTTTCACTAGAATAATATTTGATTAATAGAGTTAGGTAATGGTTTTATTGTTGATATTGTTACCCTCAGCACACCAGTTTTCCTTCCATGTGGACTTCCTGTGTCATATACCTAGAGTGAAGTCTGTGGTTATAGATGATTTTCTGTTTTCCTGCTCCATTCTTAGCTTTGGACTGTTATTGTTTGCTACTCAATGCTAGGATCAAGCTTGAGTTATGTGGTGGGTTTGGTTCTTCTGGTCCAGCTCATTTTGAGTTCCAGGCAAGACTTCTATGACTGGATGTTTGGAATGGGGCTTTACTGTCATTCTCCACAGCATCCAAATTCATCATTGCCCATCCTAGTCCCCAGCAATGGCGTACCTTTGATTTATATTGGTGGAAGTTGCTGGTCAATAAAGTATTTATTGCCCCTCCCTCAGGGGCATACAGCTTTGTTTATATGCTTATATCACGCTCCCCAATCAGTGTTCTTTTCCTGATTCTTGGTGTTAGAAAAGAAAGCTTGCTATCCTTTCCCAAAGCATTAGATTTTTACCTGGCCCTGGAGGTAAGGTGGCTTACTACCCTAGCCTCAACAGCTTAAAGCCTTTTACTTCCTAGGCAAGAGAGACAAGGGAAGGGACACTGTTTGAGCCTGTTCCTCCTCCATGATGCCTATACCTCCTAGCGGGTTTCTGTCTCATGTCCTCTGATGTACTCATTCTTTCTCATGAATAAGCTATGTTGGCCAATGGACAAGAACTTATGAGTGAGTGCAAACTCTATTGTGTCTAAGGCATCCAGTTATTCTAACCTCATATGTTACCCCACATTCAGCCTATAGGAATTCATTATAATTTTGGTTGATTTCTTCTTGTTTTTTTTTTTTTTTGGTGGTCAACTCTTACTCTGTGCTATGTAAAAATGAAATAGTTTTGTGTCTAGTCTTGACCTAGAGCTTAAGGTCATTCTTGGGAATTCAGTTCATTTTGTTGTCTTGCCTGTCAGCTCTCTCTGATGGACTCAAGTAAAGTTATATTTTTATAGATTTTCTAGCATTTTCACACTTTCAGGATGGGAGCAATGTTCTTCCTTGGTTTTCTACATCCTAAGCAGAATCAGAAATCTGTATAGCATTTTAAAAAGAAAACATTCTTATTTCTCTGTTATATATGTTTTCCTCCATCATAGAAAGTTCAAAACAGATATAGGTAATTCCTATTACAGCACAAAATAGAATCTCTCCACAGATATAATATTCAAGCCCACTGATTTCCAATCTGGCTGATATAATCATCCACAAACTAGAGAGGTTAAAACAGAACAAACAAACAAAAAACACAACAAATTGATTTCTAGAATGTAGAAAATAACTTGCAAAAGTGTGACATTTGGGAGTGGGTGTGGTTTGAGCAGTTGAGCACCTGCCTTCCACATGGGAGGTTCTGGGTTTGGTTCCTGGTGCCTCCTGAAACAACAAAAACTAGCAACAAGGAAAACAAATGATAAGACTAACTCAGGGAAGCTGATGTGGCTCAGTTGTTGAGCACCGGCTTCCCACATATGAGGCCCTAGATTCAATCTCCAGCTCCTGGTACCTTAAAAAAAAAAAAAGGTGTCAAAGGCGAAAGTGGCTGGTAATCATGTACTATAAAAAGAGAATTTGATTGTTTCAGTCAGTGTTGTCCAGAGAAAGAAATACAAGTCAAGTATGAGTATGTTATATATGTATGTGTGTATATTGAGATTTATTTTAAGGAATTGTCTCATATGATTGTGGGAACTGGTGAGTTGACATTTTTAGGGCAGGCCAGCAGACTAGAAACTCAGACAGAAATTATAGTCTTGAGGCAAGATTTCTTCTTCTCCAGAAAACATGCTTTTGCTGATGAGACTTTTAACTGCTTAGATGTGGTTCACCCATGTTATTGAGGGTAATCTCTGTTTCTTTTAGTCAGCAGATTGTGAATGTTTGTCACAGCTACAAAATACCTTCACAGAAACATCCAAACTAGTGTTAGACCTAACAATTGGGCACTATTACCTAGCCAAGTTGGTGCATAAAATTAACCATAACAGATGGTTTGGCATATTCTGGGCTAAATACAGGTTAATAATTTGTTTCCAATAGTACTTCCCCATGCTTTTAATAGGTTAATGTGCACTATGGGTCTCTAAGAGAAGAAAATAATCTATCTAGGAATTTTGTAATCTTAAGTAGTCACTAACCCCGATTTTCGTCCAGGACCAAGTTTTCTAAAGAGCACATTTTGTGATATGCTACTTCATATATTTCAAACAGCAATGACATTAAATTTGTTTTAATATTGTCTCATCTTCAGAGTTTTGATGTTGTATCAAATTCTTTATGTTTCAACTTGATGATACTGAAAATATGATAAAGCATCAAAGTATAAAGAAAGGTAAGAAACACTTAAAATGCTGACAATATCTTAGTTTTATATTAACAAATTTAGATAAACTCTTTGGGATCTAATCTAAAATTTAGTTCCTGTCACTCAAATTCTCTTCAATTATATTAACCACACAGCAAACAGACCAAGTTAAATTTGGGCAGAGAATCATATTGTGCCTCTGTTGCTGAGACAATTTTTTATGATCATCTTCCAAAGAAGTCTTTCAAAACATGTTCCAAAATTTCTCAACAACCATAATAAAACCTTGTCAGTGTTGTAAACTATAGGACTGATAATAGGTGGAATATTTTTATAAATAGATCATTTTGATACCCAATCTAGTTTGGAGTAAGTCAAGATGATCTTGCCTTATGTTGTCTAAGTAATATGCCACAATATTTAAACATTTTCCTCCCTCCCTCCTGTAAATTAAACTTAGATTTACCACCAATTTTGAAGGATCATTTAAGGAATGAGGATGCAATTGTATTCAAATCTTTACTGATAATGAGCCCCACCCACTGACAAGTGAAATTGTTTATGAAATTCTATGACTCATTTGAAAGCTCCTTCAATGATAATATTTATATATCATAAATGATCTAATATTTATAAGACTTCCACTTCTCTCTTTAAATTTGCTATATTACATGAACTGCTATAAAGACAGCATATTACATTTTAAAATGTAATATTTATTATGTAGTTTATTATTTGTGGCATATTCAGAAACATACTTTGTTTCTGAACTATTAGAGTGTTCAGAAATATATGCTTGAAATAAAATAGTAAATTTCGTATTTAAAATGGTGATTATGGGGAAGTGGACTTGGCCCAATGGATAGGGCATCTGCCTACCACATGGGAGGTCCATGGTTCAAACCCCAGGCCTCCTTGACCTGTGTGCAGCTGGCCCATGCACAGTGCTGATGAATTCAGGGTGCTTTGCCACGCATGGGTGTCCGCCGCATAGGGGAGCCCCGCAAGCAAGGAGTGCGCCCCGTAAGGACAGCCACCCAGCGCGAAACAAAGTGCAGCCTGCCCAAGAATGGTGTCGCACACAAGAAGAGCTGACACAGCAAGATTACGCAACAAAAAGAAACACAGATTCCCAGTGCCACTGATAAGGATAGAAGTGGTCACAGAAGAACATGCAGTGAATGGACACAGAGAGCAGACAACTGGGGGAGAGGGGAGCAGGGAGTAAGGGGAGAGAAATAAATAAAAAATAAATCTTAAAAAAAAGTGATTATGGGGTTAATTAGATCTCATTTTATAGGACCCAAAATGACAATCGATATACAGTAAAGTTGGCATACACATTTTTTATTTTGATTTACTTGTTAGACAATTGCTTCAATTGATATGCCACATAAAAGGGATCAATCATATAATTGATATTAAGTTTCTACATTCCATTGCCAAGTGTAGTCCCTTTGTTCAAGATGTATAAAACATTTTTTCTTTAGAAAAAGCACATGGCTAAATTAACCTCATTATGAAATGTACATATTTATACCCAAAGATTTCAACCACAAAATGAAGTCATAGTGTTCTAATTATTCTTCCACACAAAAGTCAATGGCATATTATATATGATTGTTCTATTGCCATTTAATTCCTCAGTAACTACTCAAACCAGGGAAGATGAAGATAAAGCAAATGCTGTAAGAGCATGATAGTATATATCTATTACTCACACATGTAAGTTTTAGAAGGAATAAAACCTCATAAAATCAAATAACCAAAATATATTACATAAAATATTAAGTTTAGTTCAATGTAGTTATTTCATTAATATGGGTTAATAGTACTCTGGTAAACTGTTGAGTGTTGAGATATTCAAAACATGAGCTGATTAAATCTATATCAAGCATGGCTGCCATCTTGTGGGGACAGACCAGAATGTAGTGTGGGGCCAATCTCAATTAAGTGCCCCTTTTGGGTTACAAGTTATCATTTATGTTTCACTTAAAATGCCACATTAACATCCATTCAGAAGAGATGACACAATTAAAAGTGTTCTACCAATATACATATAACTGAATCATTGCTCCCAAAGTTTAATATAAGATTTTATGGATGGAAAATGAAAATAATTTGAAAGAAACTTCTTCACTTAAATTACCATTAATAAGAGATGACTATGGTAAAGAGATCATATCCAAAAATTTATCTATTAATCTAGTTGCAGAATTTGGTTGGAATTTATATTTCATTGAGAAAAGAACATGACATTAATCTGACAGCAGCCTTACAGATTAAGGGAAAACATTGAAAGGAAGGAAGGAATAAAGATTTTATTGTGGAAGGAAAAAGGGAAAGAAGGAAGGTAGGAAGGAAGAAAGTAAAGAAGGAAGAAAAGATATAATACTGAGGTTCAGATTTACAGCAGTGCCACAGACAAAAAATGACAGATTAAAGTGGTGAGTCAGAGGGAGAGTAATCTGAAAAAATAATGGCAAGGTATACTATGTGAATGTAGATATAGAATATACGAGTTAGTGATTTTCTTGAAGCATATTTAAAAGTCAAAAACTGTGATTTCTAAGTCCATGTCTTCCAATAAATACCAATATAATTTCTGGTACTCAATTTTCCCACCCCCTTCTAGAAAACAAAGCTTTGAATAGAAATCCCTGAAATCTCATTGAGTTCTGAACTTCTTTGACCTGCAAAGTACAAAAGTTGTACTTTAAGCCCCTCAACTAAAAAGAATTACGTTTTGCTTCTGCAAATGAACTTTTTAATTATAATTTTACAGCAATTTAGTATGACCATCTGCATCAATAGGCGCGTACCTGCATCATCGTCCTCTTACAGTTTTTCCTAATAGTTTATGTTAAATTTGCAATGTGGTTAATCATATTTATAAGATTAATGATACAATGATAAAGTAATGATTAAAGTATATTAGACCTTAATTTTTTTCTGTGATATTCTTTTGAAAGCTAAATTTTCAGTTTAAATTTCAAATAGATCATTCATAAATTTACAGTTTTAAAAAAATATAAAACAAAACAAAACTCAAATTATTGAAATATTGAAGAGCTCTTTAAAATTGATTAATATAAGTTGACTTCATGCTGCTATAACATTTGGTTAGGTGGCAATTTTTAAAGTTTAGATAATGGCATTTTTTGAAATTTTTAAAAGTGAAAATGAAAAAATTATATGTTCTAAGGATTTAAATTACCTTGCTTTCTTTGTACATTATTGAAGTTTGCATTACATATTCCCCCAACAGAACAGAAAATTCTCCAAATTGTTTTTTCATAATAACAATTATTTTATATAACATAAAGCTCCTCAGATGATTTAACATTTTTTCAGATTATTAATGTTCATATCACAACTACTGCTTGAATGAAGTGACAGTCTCCATATAGGAACAATCATTGGCAAATCCATGAATTATGATTTACTTTCATTTTTATTCCAGAAACAAACCATTGGTTATAAAACCTTAGCTTATGCATGCTCCCCTCCCCCACAAATATTCTAGAATTTCAGTTTTGAATTTCTGCCCACAAAGTCAGGCATGCCAACTGTTTTCACATGATAATATCTGTATTAAAGCTATACAGCCTTAAAATTCGACCAACAAATAGTCTTCATTAAAAGCCAATATAAAAGCACAATTGGTGAATTTGTTATTGCTTTTATTCTGTGAAGTAAAAGTTTTGTATTCAGCTATTAAAATATTATGTGACAATATACAATTTTATAAAATAGAAAATGTAGTTAATACATTATCAAAAATACATGTTTAAACTTATACATCATTCAAATGCCATAAATTAGGATTCATTGTAGAAATTATTTAGATAATATCAATTGGTTGATGTTCTTAAATTGGAAATTAAGAAAATTTATGTTAATTTTGCACTAACTTTCTTGTTTTCTTTTGGGAAAACTCATGGTTTTACTCTCTCATCTGATTGGTGAGAATGCTCAATATAAAACATTTATGGTTTCTTGGGATGTGCCACTGAGACTCATTTAAATTTCTGAGTATTAGAACAGTGGTTCTCAACTATGGCTGTTCATTGGGCTTACTAAAGAAGTGTTACAACATACTGGAGCCTGGGCTCCAACCCCCCATATAGTCTGATTAAATTAACCTGAAGTGATCCTTTTGAAAAGCTTCCCAGGTCATTGCAAAGTGAAACTAGGTTTGAGAACCACAGATCTGGAGGATTTTGGAATAATGAAAATGTCTTACTCATAGTAGGCTAGAACAGATCATCAAGAGAGGACATGGTATGGATATAGATTATATTTAGATATTTCCAGGAATGATGTTTATTAAACCAGGATTGGGCCTGCTCATGTTTTGAATTCTTCCTAATTCTCTGATTCTAAGGTATAATGGTGTCTTTTCCATTTTTAAATGGTTATTTCATATTTTTTTCCTTGATTGAATAACAGTGACTCATCAATAGTTTTAAATATCCCTGTAAATAGCGAGTAGAAGCAAGCTAGGAGATGTTAACACTTCTTTCAAATCCTTCATTTTCTATAACAACAAAGTATAATCCCTGAAATTACATCAAAACACTGTAAAAAGTAAAATGACACCTGAAATTACATCAGAACACTGTAAAAAGTAAAATTACACCATCATCAACAACAATATAATAAAGATTGAGTCCATGCGTACTAATGGAGAAAAAAGAGGAAGGAATAATAAAAACTAGAGGAATTCATCAGCAATGGCTTCTTGGAAGCACTGGTTTGTGCCAGAGTCAGAAGGACATGATGAAATTAAAATTAACAAAGGAGGCTCTATGTAAATTACTGCAGTGAATAAGATGGGAATAAGCTATGATCTGCACTCTCAAAGCATTGATGATCTAGTTCAGAGGTAGTTCTGTGTAAGTCCAAAACAAAGGTTGAGTGTGCTAAGAGATCATAAAAGATAGCGTTATTCCATATTACAGGACTGGACTCCACTTCATGGGCAAAAGAAATGTGCACTGGGCTTTGAGGACTAATTTTGGGTGTTGGTGGAGGAGGGTGGTAAGGAAAAACAATGCACAGATTACTTCCAGGCAAAAATATTAACATAAGCAACAATATGGAAGCATGTATTCTCTGGTAAAACAAATGATCAGGTAAAATGAATGTGCAAGATGAATGAAAGAGCATTTCTCAAAGGAAAGAATGTATAACTATTTAGAAAAATTATAATTCAAGTCACCAGAGGAGAAAGGCCCACGTCTGAAATAAGAAAAGGGGTTTGCTAAATTTGGAGGTAAGGGAGTGCTCTGAAAGGTTGTTTGAGGAGACTGAAATCTATACATCAGAAATAGCAACACACTCAAAGTGGTCCAATTATAATTTTAATAATGTTAGGCCTGTAGATACCTGACATGAACTAGCCACTTGGTTGTGTTAACAAATTTCCAGTCTGAAAGGAATCCAGACTGGATATAAGTTAATCATTGGACAAGAGAGAGTTACCATGATCTGGATTTTGTGTTAAGGTATAAGGAATAAGCTTGCAGAAAATCCTTTCATTTGGGGACTAGGAGGCTGTCATTCAATACTTCCTCGGCGCTCTCCATGGAAGAGCAAACAACTTCCTCATTCAGAATTTTCTGCATAGGTCTGATATTATGTTGCTTTCTCCCAGATAATGTAATATTTTGACCAAATGTTCACTGAAGCATTTATTTCTGTTTTATTTAATTATTTAAAAATTTCAGAATCTTCATTATCCTTTCTCTATCTGGAAATACACCAGAGACGAGGAAAAAAAAAAAAAAACCTGTAAAAATGGTAATCAGCACGTCCTCGTCTTTTTATAACTTTATAATTGAAATCTTATTAAAAGCTTTCTAGGTCTCGTTTTCCCTTAGTGACCAGGTGTCCCTAATTTCTTTTCAACCAATGTGACTAATTCCAGGCAGCGACTAGAAAAAGTCTGATACCTGTTGGAGAAGAGCAAGGTTAAATAAGTGGGTTGATTTTTTAGGTTGCTTTTAACCTCGTAAAAAAAAAAAAAGGAAGAAAGAAAGAAACCTTCAACGTCTTTTCTCTTACAGTCCTGCCTTTTTTTCTCAGTCCTGGTTGAAGATTCCGAGGGAAACCAGAGCACTATTTTGTTTCTCCCTTGTATTGCAGATAGGGGGAGGAGGAGATGGTTATTAGAGAGAAGCTCTTCCTCTCGGCTTCCCCCTCTCTCCGCCTGACAGCACCGCTCTCTCGCGGGGTCGCTCCTTCTCCTAGGTGATCCATTTCTAGGCAACGTGGGTCTGGTGCTGAAGCTGCCAGGCTCGCTCCTCGCTCGCTTCCTGCATCCCGCCGGGCGAACCGCTGCTGAAGCATCTCGCAGCCCGCAACGGCTCCTCTCCGCCCGCCCGCCGCGCTGCCCGCGCCCGGCGCAACTCCCCCGCCACCGCGCCCGAGGAGCCGCTGCCCGGGCCCGCCTCGCCGAGCTCCGGCCCCCGCCGCGCGCACGAAGGAAATTTTCTCTGCATTACGATCTGCATTACCTCGAAGTTCACTTTTTCTACCCCTCTTGAGAAGGCTCCCCCCACCCCCCCGCTGGAAACTGCCTACTCCGCTTGGAGCCTCCTAATCTTTCCACTTAGATTTTATTTTGGCAACGAAGACAAGTGATTCTCTGCGGGCCGTTTTGGTTTTTTTTTTTTGGGGGGGGGGGCTTTTTGGTTGGGGGAGGGGGACATCCGGCGTGAGGCGCGGGGAAGCGGGTGTGGGGGGGTGTTGTCTGTTGGAAGTTGCGGCGGAGACCCGCGGTCCCCGCGCAGCTATGGGGATGGTCTGAGCTCCAGCATCTCCCCATGTCGGAGAGCGGCCGAGACTGGATACATTTTTAAAAACCCCAACTGCAAACAACTCTGGCGATGCCAGAATTCCCCTCCAAGTGACACGGCTTTGCGAAGGAGTCTTCCTCAGCCTGGGCTCTTTCATACCCGCTGCCTTCCTCAGTGACGATTAAAGGCAATAGGAATTGAGGGGGGGGGGGGAAAGAAAACGAAAAAGCTGTGCTAAACTCTATCGTGACCTCAAACTCTTTGGACTGGCTTTTTAAAATACTGAAAGAAAATTCATTCTTAAAGGGAATCAGGATCGGAAGAAATGGAAGTTTTCCCCTTGCTCTTGGTTTTGTCCGCCTGGTGGTCTCGAACCTGGGACGCGGCGAATGCGGATTCGATCATTCACATCGGTAAGAAAGGGCTTGTGCTGCTAGTGGACACTTTTGCGTTTTCGTTTGCAAGTGGTTTCCTTTTGCTTTCCCCTCGCTGTCCACTGTATGGCTTTTTGGAGGTGGCTTCGGTTCATCGCCCCTTCTCGCTACCCTTCTCTCACACTTGTTCAGTTTTTGGAAGAATGGGGATGCTTGAACCTTGATTTGTGCTCTTTTCTCCCGGTGAATCGTGCAGTGTGGCCTCAGTGCGTGGGGTCTCGAGTTTGCCTTGGTGTGCGTGTGTGCTGGGGAGTAAGGGGTGATCCTAAGTAAACGGGGGGAAGGAAGTTTAATTGACTCAACCTTCCATATTCTTTCCCGGATGTACATTTGCTCCATTTTTTTTTAAAAAAAATTATCTTTCAGGGACAGAGGAGGTATCACCTGTGAGTTAAAAAGAATTGGGGTGAGGGTGGGGGCGGTGGGAGAAGCACCCTTCGGATCAAACAGGTGGTTTTGCAACGTGAGCTGGCTGCGTTCTCCGCATCGTTCTGCGATGGTGACGGGGACGCCGGATGCGCCCCAGCCTCGCGCTCCTCTGCCGGGCCTCCCGGCTTTGCAGTCCTCGCGCAGAGCCGCGGCGCGGGCGGGAGGGGCCGGGGCCGGGGACCTGGGCCGGGGAGCCCGGGCCGGAGCCGGAGCCGCGCGCCCCGCCGCCTCGCCCACGCTCCCGGGCCTGCGTGGCGGCGAACCCGGGCTCGGGCGACGCGGAGGGCAGATTCGCGCGGGCCGCCCTCGTGGGCTCCCGCGCCGACCGCCGCCTCGCAGTCAACTTCGAGTTGCTGTGCAAGGGGGAGACCAAAGGCGCTGGGGCTACAGCTGGGCCACCTGGACCCGGGGAAGGACGGACGAGCAAGCTCTGAGATCTTAGGGTCCCACCTATTGGCAACCAGACGGGCCGGGACTGCCCGGGGCGGGCTGGGGCCACGGCTGTTGGGGGCTGCGTGTCATTATCATGCACAGCGCTCTCGGCTTCAGGCTCCAACTCTACTCACTTGCTAATCCCTGAGAGCTGAGCGGAGACCCGCTCTTGCAGCCTTTTCTGCGTTAATGCGACGAGTTCCTTTTGGGAAATTCACGGCCCTGGGCCAGCAAGGTTCATTTGCTGGGCTTCAGAGAGGCGCCCCCAGGGAATTTTTCTGGGCACTGGACTTTTATTTGTCCACAGGACTTGGTGTTCTGCAAATTGAGGCGACAGATGGGTCGCAGCTTCTCCTCTTTCCATCTCCCCCTGATTCTTGCCCGTGCAACACACACACGCGCACAAACAGACAGGCAGCCCTGGAATGGGAACCTGCTTTAGGTGGTGGCTTTGCCCGCCCGAAGGAGGGGCCTCAGTCTAGTGAGCGTGTCCAGGGCGGCCAGCCCCTGAGCTCCAGGGGGTTTCCTCTCTTGGTCTCAGAGGCTCTTTTTGTAAACATGTCTGCCATTCTCAATCATTTATATCAATAGAAACATATATGATTCTGTGCAAGGGGTAATGAGATCAGAATTCAGAAAACCTTGCACTTAGTCATTAATTCAAATCACTGCATAGCTTGCTGCTGGGTTTCTTTTTGCCTGGGGCCTAATAGTGCTTGTGGGTTCAGAACTTTTCAAGGAGATATTACGGGTTTCGTTGCGGATGTCAGTAACCTGATAGAGTTCAGAAATGAACTGTGCTCCTTTTAAAGATATGACACAAATTTATGTCCAGTTGTAAATGACTTGAGCAGGAATGCATATAAATATATTATCTTACCTTTATGTTCATTTTATGATTGGGCTTTCTCCTTATGCTTCTCATCCCTCAGGAGGGATGGCTTGTGGATAAGTGCTTATTTTATTGCTTACTCTGTGGTCTACACAATAAATACATTATTTACAAACACCTACAGCTTCTGCTATCCTTTACCAGATGAATACTATTTTGCAATGCAGTCTGGGCATTTGTTTCAAAATAGAAAACAACTGTTATATTTTTTCTCTTGCATTCTGTTGTCTATCAGTGTGACATGGCTTACTTATTTATAACCAGACAAAAAATAAAGTGGGTAGAAATTACAGATTTCTTTAGAAAGCTGGTTATATGCACTGTGTAAATGCTTCTAAAAGCAATATGCCAAGTGGTTACTTCTCAGACAACTATTTGACTTGAATACAATTAGTACACTGGGCAAGAGGATTAGCTTCTTTTATAGGTTACCTTATACTACCATGGCACTAGGAAACTGATGATTGTTTCAAAGTCTTTATGTTTTATAATGTATTGAAAGTAGTTAATCCCTACTTTCAAAAATGAATGAATGATCATGACTTATTTGTTTACACTTCAGGTTAAAAGCCTCTCCCACACTCACCCCCACTTCCACTCACAGCAAAAGTAAAATAAATTAAAAATTCAGATGCCCATGTTAAAATTGAAAAGTACCAATTTATATGCATTGGAGCAGTTTACTTTGCTTGAATAAGGAACAAGAATTAATTTTTTTTCAGTAAGTGTTGCCTTCATTTAAATATTTACTGTGAGAAATATTCTTATGGGGAAATGTATTATTTCAGGACTAAGGGGATGAAACTGATGGAACTGGAGGGAAAGCAATATTTTAAGTCTAAGAGATATGAGGAAATGTGGAGAAATGAAAGGTTTCCCAGTCTCGTGTGATATGTTCAAGCAGAAGTAGTTGCTATATGTAATTCAGGCAAACTGGAAAGATAAAAAGATTCTGATCTAATAGGTCATTTCAATATTGTATTCTTTTGGTATTAAACCAGATTATATATATGAAATACATACTCTCACCTGTCATTCTCTTTGTTTTTTACTTCATTTAGGTTGTTTAAACCCTGACATGTTTTAAAAAAAAAACACGAGTTCAGTACAATGATGAGAAATATTATAATATCTCCTTTTCGAGGAAAGGCATTTGTATCAGTCAATAACCCGTATTTTAGGGGGTTGCTGTAGCTCAGTGGTTGAGTTCCTACCTCCCATGTCTGAGGTCCTGGGTTCATTCCCCGGTACCTCCTTAAAAAAAACAAAAACATTTTAATTACTTTGAATCTCCTTATAGTTATATTTAAAGATATTTGATACATATATGTATTTAATGCATATGCACATCCACCACACACAGCATTTTGAAATAAATCAGCTTCATTGTGATTTTCTTTGACCCAATAAAAGGTCTTTTGACATATAAAAGCTATGCAGTTTTGAACTATGCTTCTACTTTGAGCCTGTGTGTTGATTGAGTAATTTCATCAGACCCACATTACTTGATTGCGTAGACGTTTCCTAATGATCTGCATGCTGTAGGAAGAACCAAAAAGTCGTGAGTGGAATGGCAATGATATTGTGTTTTATGAGGCTATTCAAAAGTCGCTCTGATTTATGTAGCTAGAAAGCTCCAAAGTCTTTGAGATTAGCCACGCCAACTGCTATTTTCTTCATACATCAGTCGTCCCACACTCTTTACTCTCTAAACACAACAGGAGTTTATAGTACTGCTTTCCTTGAGCAGGGATTAGGTGGCATTTCCAGTCAACTGCACAGTTTGTGTTTTTCTTCGTATCTAATATGGAGGATCTCCTGTTTTAACAATTTAATATATGCTCATTTCTTTATCCTGTTCCTGTGCTTACAGAACTGATTATATATGAGCTATGCTCAGTTATCTATCTCTACAAGGAAACATTCAAACACTGTACTCATTCAGACATTACACAAATCACTAGCATATTTTTGTTATCAGTCACAGTGAAAATCCTTTTTAAAACAGGGGCTAGGAAAGAAGCATTTATTCATGTTTTTCTCAGCAGCAAACTCTGAGATTACAGTCATCAACTATGGCATAGTGTTTGAAAAGCCTAAGACAATCTGCAACCTAAGACAATCCACAGAATATTTTCATTATGAGAATGTTCAAATTGAAGTATGCAATTCGTGGGTGAATAAAACAATAATGGATGGTAAATTTAAACAATCCGTTATCCTTACTTCTGTGAGGAAGACTTTTATCTACAAAATGTAGAAACCTCCCCAGATGATGTATTGTGTTTTCTACCAAACGTTTCTTTTTGTACTCTTGACATCATTTGTACTGGTCAAAAGATAGCTCCCAGATGCCATCAAGTACTCTTTGCACAGTGTGAAGTAACTCAATGATTGAAATTATGCTTATGTTTCTGATAGTAGTAGGTTGTATCCTATGTTATGGATAACTTATATATAGACTTCCAGAAAGTATTAAGAAGTAGCTTCTGAAATTAAAAGGAGATTTTTATGTGTAGTCCTTTCTTTATCATTAATACACTTATGTGAAACATAATTTGGGTATTCATTAAGTTCGACAATATTGTTATTTGTCAATGGTGTCAATTATGACATTCCTAATAAGCCATTACATTAATGATCTTTGTTTTCTACTACAGGTGAATTGTACATCTGATTAATATCTCCTATCAATTTTAATTCAAATATGAATAAAAATCAAGGTGATTAACATTTGAAACTACTTGAGATTGTTAGAAATAATGGAAGATTTATTTTATTCCCTTCTGAACACTATGGCTAATTTCATCTACTTTAGATTCATCCTAATGAGATATTTTAGTTTTAAAATCACATTTTTTAATGCAGAAGGTTTTTCCCCTTACTTTACCTGCATGTCTTAGTTTAATTTAAAAAAATAAAAGTTTGCATTTCTATTTGATCTTCATAATATTTCAGATTATAGACAAAAGTGTTTGTTGGTCGCAAGACCTAAGACATTTTTCTACAAATATAATGTTTATTAGAAAATACATTTATGGCCTATAAAGATATCTTTGCCATTAGGTGTCACTGCTTTCTGATCTGTTTCTTTGTAGTCATACTTGAAAACCATATAAATAAAGTTTAAATTCACAGAAAAAAATGTCAATTAATTTAGAGGTGCCATAAGATGCAGGTTTTTAAAATTTTCAAACTAGGAAAGTAAATATTACCTCTTTCTGTTATTCTTGTCAGGATTTAATTATAGGACATATCAACACCTAATACTCTCTAGATAGATTAGATGCTAGACCTAGTGATATAAATTTTTCACAAATTCAAAATACAACAGAAATATGACCTTAAACTTATACTTTTTCTCTGTGAAAAAATCAAAGACACCAAGAAGAATGCAAATATGCTCTTTTAAATTAATGCCAGTGTAAATAGAGATTAGTGAATAAAAGTAGAGTTTGCTAAGCAATTTCTAACGGTGGTGGTTCAGTGTTCTTGGCAGTATAATGTGTGCCTGTGCTCTGCCTCCCTATGGTATCCCTGGAGTCCCAAACCAATAGATGTTTGTGGTATGAAGCACACGTAAAGTTATGAAATGCCATACACATGGACACAAATCTGCATATATACAAAAATAATGTCAACCACTGAAATTTGACTAATGGTCTCATATGTTTTTTATAGCATTTTAGCCTGGTAATATAAAGTTTTAATGTATCAGTCCCCTACACAAACAATAAACACGCACCACTACCAAGGCTGTTGCTACTCCTACTACCACCACCACCACAACCATTCGGCTTTTTTTGATAATATAAAGCCAATATCTATTATCCCTTATTTATTTGTTTCTTTAAGAATTTTAAAAGGCAACATCTTCCTCCAAGCATATCCCGTTATGAGAATGGAAGATGAAACTTAGGTCAACTTTCAATCTGAGAGATTAGTTTTGACACTGATATAACCATAGATTTAGGAAATGCAACACTAGGTAAAATGAACGGTTATTCTGTTAGACCTTGTGTTGTGTCAATATTAATTAATAATAAAGTAATTGGAATAATGTATTATTAAAACTCTGAGTAAAATTAAATGATTTGATAGATGTCTTAAAAGGTAAGGAAAAATACTAAAGTAATTCTGGGATTGATTATTAAGAGGACATATATAGGTTCAGTTCATTTAAATTAGTTAATTTTAGCATTTGGTTGTGGATGCAAATTTCATATGAATGTGAAGAAATAGGGATTATGTTAGGATACAGTGAAGAATATTTTAGATTGGAATTTAGAAGTTTTTGGACATAGCCTCAATTTTATCAATAGCTAATTGAGCATTATTGGGAAGTTACTTAATTTCTCTAGTTTTCATTTTCTTCATAAAGCAAGTTGTAGAGTAATGTTCACTTAAGATTTAAGTTTATATGAGCTAAAATGAAGACAATTCCTGTATTTGAGGAATATAAGAAGAGAATTGAGAGAAGTGAAATATTCAAATGTGCTTCATATAGCTGTACTTAATAGTTAGGTTTAAAGAGTGAATGGGAAAAAAAAAGGAAAATAAATGGAGCATAAAACATAAATTATTCATATAAATGACCCATCAGAGTAAAAGTGATTATTGGTCCAAACAAGAATTGTGCATACTATATTTTTCATTGGTTATTCTAGATAACTACAGTGTCCAATTGAGAGAGCTGAGATTGTTCGTTTTTGTTTTTTTATTTTGTTTTTGTTTTACTATTGCTAATACTGAGGTGTTACATACAGAACCACTCTTAAGGCACACTGCAAAACTATTACTACTTAAGCTTGGGGCAGGGATAGGTAAACTCCTGTTTTAACCAGCACAGTCTAAAATAGCTTTTCGAATTTACAAACTGGGAGTAGACCAGGTATGTAATTAACACATGCTTAATATTGCTCAAAAAATCTAAAGTGTAAAAGAAATGGCCGAAGTTTCCTTCAAAGTTCTTTATAGTATAAGGTTCCTGCTCTAACTATTCCTGTTTTTACCCCACTGTTGCCAATTAAGTTTCATCATTGTGAAGCTGAGAATTGAGTTGACTCACTAAAGCCTTCTTGAGTGGTTAGAAGAGAGCCCAGTGTCAAATACATCCATTAGGCACCAAAAAGCCTGCCTGTGTGTGTTAAAAATTCTTCAGTCACTCTGTAGTCATCATTTATTGATAAATGATTTTGCTCATGAAGAAATGTCAAGCTAATTAATTATATTAAAATATGTTGTGTACTTTTTTCTTCACATCAAAATAACTTAAAGCACTATTTAAAAAATAATCGTAACGTATTGCCCTGAGTACCTGATTGTTCACAGGTAACCTTAAATAAGCTTTTGTTTCATTATCAAAATCACTATAATTCTAGAAGTTAATGTTTCTGAAAATTATAGAGTTAGGTAGGCTTTGCTATCAACATTTTGTGCATATGTGCTAATTGGGGAAATTTCTTTCTCTCAACAATCATTTATTCTGAACCTACTCTGTTTGATGTACTGTTTCTAGGCACTGTAATTAAAGTATTGAACAAGCAATCCATGTCTTTGTATTTGAAGAGCTTATGTTCTCATGGTGGAGGCAATCAGACACAGAAGTAAATATATAAACTAATGTCAGGTAGTGATAAATACTGTGAAGAAAAAGAAAGGAATTCTGTGTGATAGAGGATGCTATTTTGCCTAGGGTAGTCTGGGAAGTTCTTTCTGGGGAGGTGACCATTGGAGTGCAGATTTGATTTTAAAAAATAGAAAAGAAGTGACCCATGTGGATACCAGGTAAAAGAACATTCCAGGCAGAGGTCACAGTAAGAGCGATGGTCATGAGACAAGAAGCTAAGGAATCTGTTTAATTGAAGAAGTATCATGAAGTAGAGTGTAGCTATAGTGTACTGAAAAAATAAGTAAGTTAGAAGGAAATGATAGGAAAGGAAACTAGAGCAGATCCTGGAGGGACATATAGGTCATTGTAAGGTATATGAATCTTCTGGGTATATAGACCAAGGGAATGTCATGAAATGGTAGGTTTTTGAGAAAGATCACCTGGTTTGCTTACATGGACTGTGTGGAGCTAAGAGTAGAAATAAGGAGATTCTTTGACAATAGTGAATTGTACTGAGGTTTTTAATTGAACTAATTGGTTTTTAATTGAACTAATTGAGTAGTTGTCACATACATTTCTAAATACATTTCAAAGACAAAAGAAACTGCATTTTTTGATTGATTGGCCAGGTGAGTGAAACCAGAGGAATTGAAGAATTTCCCAAGATCTCTGACCTGATCAAATATATTACCATTTATTACGATTGGGAACAAGCTTAACATTACTGTTAGATAACAAATTTGAAAATTTAAGTTGACAGTTGACTATATATGAGTCTGGAGTTTAGGGTAGTGTTTGGAATTGGAGTTTAGGGTAGTGTTTGGAATTTGTGATCATAGAAGTGATCCTTAAAGCAATAGGAATGGTAGCTCAGTTAGGAAATTAGTGTGGAGAGCAAGGAGGGCCAAGGACTACCCCAACAGACGTTGCAATATTTAGAGATCATGGAATAAAAGAGGATCCAGGAAAAAAAAAAAAATGAGTAGACTGTGAGTTGGAAGGAAAACTGGACTGTGTAGTATTCTGGAAACCAAGTGAAGAATCAATTTCAAGAAGGAGGAAATGAGAAACCTTATCAGATTCTATGGATGAAAACTGAGACATGCTTACTACATTTGGAAACGTGGAGGACAGAGATGACTGTCTTAGTTTAAGCCAGGGTTGGGTTGGCTTAAACAACAGGAATGATCTCAGTTTCAGAAGCTAGCAGGCTTGCTTCCTCCCGGCTTGTTAGAATGCTGATGCTGGCTTGTTGACAACCCTTGGAGTCCTTGGGTTTTCCATCATATGGAAATGTCCTCTCCTTTCTTATCCAGCTCTGTTGACTTCTGACTTCCAGCTTCTCCTGGTGGCTTTCTCTGACAATGACTAAATTTCTTCTGCTTATAATGAACTCCAGTAATTGAGATTAAGGCCCACCCTCACTCAGTTGGGCAACACTTGACAAGAGATTCTACTTAGGGTAGGTTCATGCCCACAGAAATGGACAAAGACCAAGAACGTCTGACTTCCGGTACATAATTCAGTTCATCAAAACGACTTGACAGAAGTTCTTTCTGTGTACTGGAAGGGGAAAATATGAATTGTAGAAGAATTAAAGATTCAAAGGGATAGGAGGAAGAAGAGACTATAAGGGTAGAAAACCCTGTCAATAAGCTTTGCTATAAAGAAGACCAAAGGAGTGGGTTGGGGTAGCAATATGAGGTAAAGGGAGAGTTTATTTTAAAGATTGGGATTACATATGGTAGTTTTTAAAGGCTCAATCATAAAAGAGTTTTCAATAAGGAAATTTAAAATAAAATATCCCTTTTTGTTCAAACCTGTTTGATTCCTGAATTTGGATAACAAATGTTTGAATAACAAGGAATCTGGTATTTTTCAAATTCTTGGATCAAGAGATAAGGGGCCACACCTGAGAGTGAAGCTTAGATGTCCTCTCTGAAAAGTGCTATGTTAGTTTCTATGCGTTTTCCTTTTTTCCATCAGTTTCCCAGATTAACATCCATATTTAGATAAAAATTTCTTACCTGAGATTGCATGTGGATTACACCTCAAGGAGTATAGATAGACCATTACAATTAGAATCGGTAGGTATCTAGGCAAAATCGGGTTAGTCATATAGTGGAAACTATTGTCTCACTCGTCAGGATTCAGATCTTCTTATTAGCTGAATCTATGATTGACAAGAAAACATAACATTCCTACATCATAAATGGTCTTAAAATAGCAAAAAGTGATCTTGTTACAATAGACATATTTGAATTCATTGCGGATTTCTTCTAAATAAATCCTGTAATGCATTTGATCTGCTCTAAAAAATCATTTTTGGAAATCTGCTCTAAAAATCATTTTGGAAACACCTTTTTAGAAGAATGTAGTTATTATACAAGGCAATGCATATCATTGCAGCGTAGAAATTTATAGATGAAAGAAATATTAATTTTAAATGGCACATTTAAATTGTATTTCCTTTCATGAAACTTTGACTTCTTTTTGTGCTATTCAATACCTGACAGTTCTTCAGTCATATGTGAAAATGTAGAAAATAAAGTTCTAAATTTTCCAACCTCATAATCCAGTCTATTGAAAATGAATTTTAGTTCCTTCATTCAACTCCTATTAATATCCATATAAGTTAAGCATATGACATTTATTTTACAGGTAAAACTGGCATGTCAATAAGCTGACACATTATATTTTGCTGTGTTCTTTTTCATTTCCAGTGCTATCTTCTCTGAGAAAACATGTTGTCTTTTGGAAACAATGGGACATGAATGCCACATGGTTGTTTCCACTGGGTTACATCAGTCAATTGATGTGTAAATGTGGGATTCTGGAGCAGTGAGGGGATAGGTGTCATAGAGTTTGAGAATAGCAGTGACTGACCAAAAAAACCCAAGATACATTACAGCTGGAGTCTAGGAGCATAATTATAAAGTAGAGATCTCACTGAGGAATATAATTAATGAAATGCAGAAGATCAAAAGATATATTCATCTTGCTAGTTCATAACTTACTGGGTGGTGAAATAATGTAGTCATTTGAAGGAAATGGTAAGCGTGTTGAAATTCAAACTTAAATTGGGATGAGCATCTAAAATTGGTGAAATAGGGAAGTGGACTTGGCCCAGTGGATAGGGCGTCCGTCTACCACATGGGAGGTCCGTGGTTCAAACCCAGGCCTCCTTGACCTGTGTGGAGCTGGCCCATGCGCAGTGCTGATGCGCACAAGGAATGCTGTGCCACGCAGGGATGTCCCCCACGTAGGGGAGCCCCATGCATAAGGAGTGCACCCCATAAGGAGAGCCGCCCAGCACGAAAAAAGTGCAGCCTGCCAGGAGTGGCACCGCATACATGGAGAGCTGATGCAGCAAGATGATGTAACAAAAAGAGACAGATTCCCAAGCCACTGACAACAGTAGAAAGCAGACAAAAAGAAGAACATGCAGCAAATGGACACAGAGATCAGACAACTGGGGCGGGGGTGGGAGAGAGGAGAGAAATAAAATAAATCTTTAAAAAAATGGTGAAATGGTTAATATGCTTACTCTCAACATCATCTTAATGTTATGCCCCACAGGCACTACAGTTTAGATAGGCTGATTATCTTAAAAGCCACAGATTAGATATGATCTTAGGAACTATAGTGTTACTCTGTTGCATGTAGTTTAAGATTATTTAAAATCTGACTCATGCCACTGTTTGATAACTGGCACAATCTGACAATAGGCAAATTGTGCTGATCATTTACTGGGAACTACTATCTTTTTCTTCAGATTCAAATCTTCTTAGCTTTATCTATGACTGGCAGTAACAGGTAACTTTTCTTTTTAAGAATACCAGCTACTCTGGGTCTAGCCTGGAGGAGACATGGGTTTTATGGACATTTTATATAAATCATTATTTTCAAGCTGAGAAATCATGATTTGGATCAGGGGTTTTAAACAAGAGGTCTATGAGTTTGAAGTTAAAAAAAAAAGCACATCATTTCTGTGGAACGTGTTGGTGCCAGTGTGATATATTTATTAAATAATACACAACACGGTTGGACTTCGTAAGGGGTCCATGGTTTTCATCTGACTGGCAGAGGAGTCTGTGGAACAAAAAAGATTAAGACACTCTGATCTGATAGAAAAATATGTGACTTATTCAGCAGATATACATTGAGCATTTATGTGCTCATTTGAATACAAAGATATCCATTTGTTTAGAAGAGAACAAAGACATATTTGCTATCCTTTAAGGACTCTTATGTGTATCTGTTTTTGAGGTCCTACTGTAATATAAAAAGAAGCTGAAGGTAGAGCAGTGTAGGACTCAGTGTGATGAATGTCATCTGTTATGACCTGGAGATTATGGAACTTCAGTAAATATCATCTTTATGGCACCCTTAAGGTGCTGTAAAACAAACGTCTACTTCAGAAAAAGGAACTATAAATGGGATAAGGAGGATACCATTTATAACAGATATCTCTTTAGCTATTGTAGTCAGCCAAAGGGGTGCTGATGTAAAATACTGGAAATTGGTTGGTTTTAATAAAGGGTATTTATTTGGAGTAGGAGTTTACGGACACCAGGCCATAAAGTGTAAGTTATTTCCCTCACCAAAGTCTGTTTTCACATGTTGGAGAAAGATGGCTGCTGACATGTGACAGAGTTCAGGCTTCCAGGGGCTTTCTGAGCCTTCCCTTCCTGGGGCTTGCTTCTCTCTGGGTTCAGGGTTCCTCTCTTCCCAGGGCTTGCTTCTCTTTCCTCTGTGTGCTTACTTCCTGGGGCTCCAGATCAAAACTCTAACATCAAAATCTTCCAGCATCAAAAAGCTCCAACTCTGTCCTTTACCATACCTTTTATCTGTGAGTCCCCACCCACCAAGGGGCAGAGACTCAACACTCTACTGACGTGGCCCAATCAAAGCCCTAGTCATGACCAGGTACAGACAAGTTTACAAACATAATACAATATCTCTTTTTGAAATTCATAACTATATCAAAGTGCTACACTCAGCATCCTGATAGTTAATCATTCACCTTGTTGTAGCTATAGGCTACAAAGTCAATATAAAATCATGCCAAAGTCGGAGCCTGATAGAGAATATCTGCCATTTGCCTCTTTTTATCTTTCTTTTCACCTTGTATGTCAATAGTTGTGCTCCAAGGTCAAGTTAAGGTGGAAGAGAAGGCTTTACAATCTAGTTATTCCATAATTAATAAAATTAATGAGATTCTTTCTAAGTTAATACCACAAATCATATCATTTCACTGATCTGTTTGGTTTTTTGAATTTAGAGAAATTACAGTACACTTCCTTTTATTCCTCTTAATGTTGTAGTTAATAAGTTGGAAACTACTCTCTCATATTACTAATCTGTACTTCCTTTTAGGTGTATAAAACTTCAATGAAAAGGACAGTTTTACATTGACAAACGAGGGAAAAAGTATCTGACAGCAGTAGTAGAATAATTTACCTTTAGAAGTGGCATAACTATTATTGGGAAAATATATTTATGCCAACTTTTAGTTATCTAGATGTAACTGAGAATAGGAAAAACATCAGACAATGTAAATAATAGTTCAAAAACTAACTGGCCAATATTTTTATTTTTTTTTCTCCACTAGAGACCTTGTTGGAGTTTATAAACAGTTAATGACAAAACTGGCTGCTTTGATTTTTTTTCCTTTTCTTTTTCTTGTCCATCTTTCAGTGTTAATGCTAATGAGCAGTGAAATGACAAAAGCAAGGAAAAATGGGCAAAGGGTTTTAGATACTCTATAAACTGGAAAATCAGACCCTGAATACTGATATGCACAGGCTTGCTGAGAAGAAATGTTTTTATTTTCTGAAAATATTGCTGAAAATCTGAAGACAGAACTTGCTCTTGTCTTCTAAGCAAATAAGAAGAGGATTGAAGGAGGCTTTCAGGCCACCAAAGAGGAATACTCAGAATGACAAGAGCTGAAGACAGAATGATGAATATTATTAGGGAGAAAGAGTGTCCTTCAGAGCACATGGTTCTCATAACCAGTTCCCCAGTGATTAGCTCAGTTCCTTGAATAATGTCTGTGGTGATTTTTTAAAAAGAAAAATACAGACTCCCCCTTAGTTTAATATCTTAAACACTTTAGGATATTTTTAATAAACGATGTTGATTGTTATTTCCATCAATATACAAGTACTGGACATACAGTGAATATTACCAGTTGACCTAGTTGATATGGCCCATGAGGATGAATCTGAGAATTCCATGTTTAAAAAACATCTGTGGGGAGTGGATGTGGT
The DNA here is from genome assembly GCF_030445035.2 of Dasypus novemcinctus. Classification (NCBI taxonomy): domain Eukaryota; kingdom Metazoa; phylum Chordata; class Mammalia; order Cingulata; family Dasypodidae; genus Dasypus; species Dasypus novemcinctus. The sequence continues at coordinate 110,952,483 of NC_080673.1, read as the reverse complement.
TCAAGTGGTTGAGTGCCAGCCTCCCACATGGGAGGCCCCAGGTTTGGTTCTTGGTGCCTCCTGAAAAAAAACAGAAACAAACAACAAGCAAAACAAATGAAAAAAACTAACTCAGGGAGGCCGATGTGGCTCAGTGGTTGTGCGCTGACTTCCCATATACGAGATCCTGGGTTTAATTCCCAGCACCCAGTACCTGAAAACAGACAAACAAACAAACAGACAAAAAATGAAAACTGTGAAACATATGATGATAAGTGAAAAAATCTGGTCAGCGATTATTTGGGGGGAAGAGACAGGAGGAGGAAAAATGTTCTGATCAGAGAGAAGTATGACTTCTACATTATTTATGGTGTTTGATTTATTGTTACATTTGGCCATATGTAACATTTTTATTTTTTGTGTAAATAGTGGTAAGTCTGCTCTTGCAGTGTGGTAAATGTAGACCCTTTAGAAGACCTTGTCGGTAGCCCAGGTATGTGCTGATGAAGATGTATTCCAAGCATTGGCAAATGGGAATGGAGAGATTAGTCTGCCTAGGAGAGAGGCTAAGGGCTTGAATCCATTGACTTGGTTACTTTTTAGAAGTGAGAGTAAAAGAAAAGAGTTCGAAATAATTTCCTGATACTGGCTTGAGTGACTGAGTGGCTACTGTTGGCATTCAGTAATCAGAAACGAGGAGAAACTTTTACAGGCGGAGAGGAACTGAGTTCCATTTTGAACTCAAAATGATTTTGTCAAGACTGTGAGGTCTCATAGCACAGACAGCAGCTTCCAAATAATCCCCTTTTTGCCTCCGATAGAGAAAAGAAAGGTTATTGTTCATAGTGATCAATCTTATTTTCCCCTAAAAGAGGAAACTTTTTTTCTAGTTATACTTTCCTAGCTTTTTGCTCAGGTTCAGTGTTAATAGTGCCATGTTCTACTTAAAATCTTCGCCATTTAAAATATTTTTAGAGCTACCAATATTCAGGAAATATGAATTCTACAACAGCAGGCATCTTTTCATGATTTTGAGTCCCTGTATGTACTTATCAGTCTGTAAATATCAATTTAAAATAATACCACTGACTTTTTCAAGTGTCTTCATTCCCTTTTCTTAATATAAGTATCCATTTTTTTAATTGTCTGAGGTTAATATTAAGAGACCTGCACTGTTAGATTTATTTGATATCCCTATCTAACTAAAACAGTTTTAAAATGGTATGATAGTTGACAGAATCTTAGGTTATCAAAGGTAAAATAAAAATTTGATGATTCGTATTTCTTCTGTGCGATGGTTTTTCTTAATATTGTAAGTAGAATACTGCTATATAAATTAGTGAAATTACTTGGAAGGATAAAATATTTCCATGGCATTGCTTTGCATTTCACTTGCATTCCATAAACATAATTAGTTGGAGGAAAGAAAAGTTGTGCATCAGGTATGGGGAAGCAATGCCAGATAGAGGATATGGGAACAATGGAACCAAACTAAAGGAATCTGGTTGGACTTTAGGCTCTTTTTTTTTTCAGCCCCTCCGAAGACTTTACCTTCATAGTTAAGGATCTGAAGTCTTTGTTATGAAGAGATGTTTCAAACAGTGATGTGAAGTCAGAAGAGTTTGGAAGCAGAGGCAGTGTATGTATGCGTGTGTGAGAAAGACCCTGGTTGAACTGAGGAGTGGAATAGAATGAATTGAGATAAGCTAGTCTTCTTTCAAAGACACAAATTTACCTGTCACTGCTATTTCTCCAGTTCAGCTGTTATAAGGATAAAATGTGAATAATTAAAATATAGCTTGTGGACTATGCAAGTCTCAGCATTCATATTTCAGGAGATCAAACTTGCCATTTAAATATTCTGCTAATAAGGATTCTGAGTCTTTGGGTCTGGGTTGTGCTTTAGAAGGTTATACTGTTGTTAGCTTTGATTTGAAATAGAGTGATTTTATAGTTTATTGTCCAAACTGGAACTCTTTTGAGAGTGAAAGGGGCACTGTTAAGAATTCTGCACACATGAAAGGCACAAACTGGGACTGTCTGGAGATCAACTGGGACAAGATGTTACTCTAATTACAAAGTCCTACCTGCGGGCTTGTAGCTTGCAGTGTGGCATAGCATCGAAACTCGCCCCAGCATATTTTCTTAGACTAGCTGGTGATTCTGTTGGAGCAACAGGTTGTTCCTTCCTCTTCTCTAGATTTTTTTGGCTGATTAAAGAAGTGGAATTAGGTTTTGTGTTTATTTTGTTTATTAATTTTAATTATTTAGAGCCCTTGTTTTCTTCACAGGGAGCAGAAAAGAGGAAAAATAGCTGAGTATTGGTTATCTCCATTCAGACAAATATATTTGATTTAAAAAAAAATCAGGAATTATTACCTGTAATTGCTCCCTTAAATCTTTATCTTCCCCTCTGCCTATTTGTTATTTGGCTCTAACTCTAGCAGAACTGATTGAATATTGGCAATTGCATCACTTTGTACCTAACATCAGATGTTTTATCTCTGGAAGTAAAGGACATGTGTTTTCTTTTTTACATGAAGTGGATTGTTTTAAAGAAATATGAAGCCAATTTACAAATAAGATTTAAATTTGCTTCATTTTTGATCCTAAAAGAACTTAGACAATTCTTATTTTTACAGAAATTCATTATAAAATGGCAGTCATTCCAAATAAGAGAATAGCCTTAACAAACTGTCAAAGGTGTGTGTAAATGTTTTTTACCTTAATAGATAAGTATAAAATCTTGTTCTGTGATTTTTAATTAATTGCATTATAACTATTGTGATATTTAATTGATTTAAACTCTAGAAATGTCTTTCTCAGAATTGTGCTGCTTTTCAATTTAAGTGTAAAATTGTGGGATTCTCTTAACATTCCTTCCTTCTTTGTCTGTGTACCAAAGTCTGATTTTACCTCAGGAATAACCATGTGATACCCTGCATTGGCCTCTTATTCTCATGTTCTTGATCTTGCCTTGCACATCTAGTTCATATACACCTTGTCTTCTCTACTTCTGGTACCTGGTTTTCTGATTGTCTTATCACTCTTTTTGTTCTCCAATTGTAGAATTGGATCTGAGAACATTCTTCTCACACTGTGCTCCAAAGAAGAGTGCAGCCTTCCTGCTTTCTTCATCCTTTGTGAAGGATTCTGCTCCTTAGAGCATCTTCCTTATAGGAATTACATAATCATAAACTCTCACATTAGAAGGAATGTTGGCTTTTGTCTCTAGTCTACAGCCCTTTTGTTGCTGATGAACAAATTGAGAGGTTAAGTGATTTGAATGTTGCATAGATGGGAACTTTTGAATAGTCTATTAAGCATAATTTTTACTTAAAATTATATTCACATCATCAAAGTAGTGCTAGTATGGGCTGATGGCCAGGAAGTAGAAGCAGCCCAATTATGTAGAATTGGATAATTGTTTCATTAACATAGGATCTATTTTACCTGTGCTCTAGTATATTGCTTCAGAGTACTGTAATTAATTCTGTTGAAGTCCACTAAATATAATGATAGAGGTTGCTAACCCAATTGTTGAACTATTGCTAGAGACGGTGCTATATATACCGTCCTGCTAAGACTTCTCCCAGAATATAGAGCCCAGCAGTTTAACCCAGATCCAAATCCTGTTCCTCCTTTATATAATACAGATCCAAACCCAGTTCCCTAGTCCACACTCTCCACTCTTTCTTCCTTATTATTTCTCTTTGTAAAATCCCCCTTACCTAAAGCTCAGATTGGAACTCTTTTTCTCCTCGACCAATAAAAATTAATTCTGTCAAAACATATCATAATATATATATATTAATGGTTTGAGAATATTTAAATTGGTGTTTAATGATATTTTTGTCCTGCAGTCCTTTTGTTTGTATAAACTCTGTATCATATTCTTCTGTATATTCTTGGATAGCCCATAAAATATTCTTAGGTTTCCTGTGTTGTGCTTCCTACCAATCATGAACATACACACACAGATTCAGTGGCTTTGCAACTCATCAACAGTATTACCATAGGAAACCTTGAAGTAACAAGAAAATTATATTGCAAACTGAAATAAAATCTCTATGGTTTGTCCAAATGAAAATGCAAATCTCTATGTGTCAGGATAGATATTTATTTATCCCTGGATTCTGGTGATATTGCTTAATGCTTAATGAGTAAGCATAAGTTTGTCCTTCCTTTGTAAAAATCATATGTGTAATTCTGTTTAGAAAGCAGATAAAAGAAAGACATTTTCATAGTTTAAGAAAATCAGTTATTGACAAGTACTGTTAAGACAATGTTAATAGAAATCAAGCACAGTTCAGAATAATTAAGCTGTAAGAAAAACCTCTCTTCAAAATCCAACTGTACCAACAAGTAAATATGCTTTGTTTTTTTCCATGTGTCCTTCCCATTCTAGTCTTTACATATACACAGTTGAGCATGTTATAATCTTATATATGTAAACTTTTCATTATTATTTATGTATTATGAATCTTAAATTGTAAATTAAGGAAATAAAAATCATTGAACTTGATATCACATGTCTCTATGCTGAAATTCCATTTTCTCCAGTTTTAGTACTCTTGGACAAGTTAATTCAGCATTCTCCACTGTATCTTTTCATGTGTAAAATATAGATATAATCACCTATCTTGAAGAGACAAATGAAAAATAAGTTAAATAAATAAAGCAAATATTTCTGACTAGTACAAAATGGAATTTCAATCAATATTAGTTTGCCTTTACCTTTCTTTTCTGCCTGCCTCCAAACATCATAGTTATCATAGGTTTCATTTAAACAAGTGTATAGTTTATTTCTGTCTGTTCTGCGAGTACTTGCCAAATATCTTGAGGGTAGAGTTAATTGATTTTTGTAATTATGTCAATTGAAGAGGAAAACTGCTTTAGAAAATATGGGCCATTTATATTTTCATATTCAAATTTAAATGAAGAGATTTGGCATTTGATTAACATGACAGAAAATACCTAGAACATTTATGGATTTGTTTTATTATTTCTCTTTTTCCTTTCAGATCTTTCATAAATAGATATTTTCCTAGCTATTTATAAGCCCATAATGTTTCTACTACCTGGTTCCATTTTAGATATAACTAGTCTTTAAATCTTCCTTTAAATGCACCTAACTGTAATTTTTTTTTATCTGTGAAGTCATATATTCATTAACTCATTATTTTCTAGAATTGATGTCCATACTAAAATAATCACTTAATTTCTTTTAATATTCTTTAAAAATTAGTATTTACATTATTTACAAAGGAGAAGGGTCTCATCCTTTCCTAAAGCTCATAATATATACTGTACTGACATATTTGTTTCACTTCTATGTTTGTATAAGAAAATTGGGGGAAACGTGTTTTGATGGAAAAATAAGTAGAGAGAGAGAAGTCACAGTGATTTGGTGAACATTTAATTATCTTGGCAGTTTTACATACTGGCACTGATTAACTAAATGTTGCTTTTTTCAGTTAAACTGGACATGTCTTCCATAATTGAGCTATTAATGTGATTTTAATCAATAGAGCTAGCTTCTACAGGTCTATAACTGTTTAAACGTCAGTAAATTGTTGGGACATTTGAACAAAAATCAGCACAGTTTATATAGAACCATGAATGAAAAATCCATGATTTAATTTTAATTTAAAGGTGCTTTAATGAAAAAGGACTTTGGTTGTGTTGTACACTTAGGAATGCAGTTAGTCAAAATAAAATACAAGTGAAGTCCTTCTATAATGTATAAAGATATTATTTGAACTAGTTTGACCCCCTGTGGCTCCACAATATTTCATAAATGTAATGATAGAGTCCCTTCAGTCAAAGTTTATCTCTCTATGAAAATACCTAGAAGGATTTTATAGAAGATAACTAAGGTTAAAGTGAAAATGACTAAATCTGTTCTTTGTAATGTGCATGGATTAACTTGTTATTCATAGTCATAAGTGAGAACCAATAATTAGAGTAACATTTATTAAGCACTTACAATGTGTCAATTACTAATGCAAGTACTTTCCAGGCAATATCTCTGTATCTTAGTAAATTGCTACTACATCCAATGATTGCTGGTACCATTATTCCCATTTTGCTAATGGGAAAAGGAAAGTTTAAATGATGCTATGTAATTTGCTCAACTTTCCTCAGACACAGAAGATAAATGATAAGGTCTCATACCTGTACTCATTTCTTAGTTTATTATCCTTGTCTAAGGAATAATTTTCATCAGGTCTGTATCATTTTCTAAGTGTCCCATGCTCTTCTTTTCTCTGATAGTCACCTTGCCAATGAGAAACCAGATTCTCTCTTAAGAGCCATCTCTGATTTTCTGATCAGTGTGCCCCTGTGTACTTTATACATCCTATAACACATTGTTCCATTATTGTAGTCTTGTGTTTGGTTTTCAATCAACTTGAAAGAAAAAAAGAAGAAGACAAGAGTTGAATATCTCTTCTAGTGGGCTGTCATTTAAAAAAAATCAATCCTAGTGTTGTTGGTACTTTACCAATGGTTTTTATTTTATTATGGCTTTTTCTGAGTCACACGCTGTTGACAAGTAATATAAAATAACTAAGAGACTTGGTGTCTACATCTTTAAATACCTGTGTACCTGATTATCAGTCATATGCGTACTTTAGGCTGGCATAAGTCACCATTTTACATTATTCCTAGAGAGTTAAATATTTTTTCTCAGCAGTATTTCTGTCTGAAATCCTAGGAAGCTTTTCGTGACCTCTCAATCTCATTTCCCCACTGAAGAAACCTCATTCATATCCTCATTTCAGAGTAGATCAGATCCTGGAAAGTAATTGGCATGTGTTAACATAGATTCTACATTTTGTTATCTTTTGTCATTGAGAGAGGAGAATGATTAGCCATGATTCCCTGGTCTAATATCATGGAAATTGACCAGATTTTTAGTATACTAACTCAGTCCTAAAAAAACATTTTACCAGTTTTCTTTCCTCATTATGAAAAATTAATTTATTTAAATTAAATATTTCACAGAAGTGTCATTTTACCTGTCTTAGTTTCACGTTTAATAATTTATTTTAATTTGATGTGTTTTTACCTGAAATTTTGTTTTCTTCTAATCCTGTAGACATTTTCAAACATTCTTTCTTGATATGTATTTTTGGCAGCCCCTTCCATGTGTGGGATAGGAAAGAAATAAAGAAAATTATAATGATTAATATAACGTATAAAGTGGGAAAAGAAAGATGCCCTGCAGTACTTACGTGCCATTTTATAGGTTGCAGCTATGTGTTAAGGCACTAGCCAATGGAAAACAAAAAAGGAAAATTAAATAGGTTATTTTCACCAATATAATTTAAGTGTGTTTCTTTATGCATGTTGATATCTGAAGTGGTAAATGTTCACTCACTTGAAAAGGGTCTGTCTAAAGATAGAGAAAGGGAGAAATGTCAGATTGTTGAATAACAAAGACAAGTAATACACAAATTCAAGAGGGAGAATGACCTTTAGAATGCCTAACAGCTGCATGTGGTCCAGGTCTCCACAGGAACAGGAGAAGGACCACATCCTGTGCCATGTTAAATGTTCTTCTCTGCAGGAACACTGATGCCAAGAAGCAGGGCAAGAAAATGACTGACAGGCCAGTTCAGCTAATGTCAGCAGCCAGACATGTGACTTTATCACTCGGTAGACCAAAGATTTGATGAATGGAACTTTTTGAAGTTCAGTCAAGATGTTTCAAAGTAAACATTTAGAAGAACTCACAGCATAACACACTGGTGTTCATTAGGAAACTGATTCTAATCTCTTTCTGTTATGTGGTTATAACTCTATTTGTATTAATATGTGCTAGCTGTTCAAGTAATTTTGCCAAGAACATTAGAAGAAGTCATTATTTTATGTTGTTTCTGAGGAATTCACTTTCTGGGTTTCACTTATTCTTGGTATAGGTTTAGTGCATGCATGTGTGAACATGCCATCCTGTATGTGAGTCCTTATGCATTTCTAGCTTTCACCATCAAAGCTTAATACTTCTAAATTGTTAACATTGCAAGAAGAATATCCTAAATGGTTAAGTATCACTAGTGGAGTAGTGGAACGTTTAAACTTCTAAATGCTTTTTTCTGGGGCTATGACTCCCTAGGAATGTGAGAGTAGGGAGTTGTGCTTCTGGCTTCTTTCAAGGCCTTCTTTATATAAATTTTGGAGTTTATGAGTTAAAGGGATAGAATAAATAAGATGACATCTACGTACTATATTTCTTTATCAACACAATTTAATCATATTTATATTTTTCCCAGCTTGCTTTACTCATTGCATATATGCTCACTGACTTAGTGTCCTCTTGGTTATGCAAAAGATAAAGTTGGTAAATAAATTTGTCTTATAATGTGTTTTTTTTTCTTTTAAAACAAATTCCATGCTTTCTGCCTGATAGGGTTGTTAGAAGGCTCAAATGAAAAATTCCAAAGCATAGTAATATATATTAGTTATTTCAATATTCCTCACATTTTGTGGAATACTACCTGTGTCAGATACTCTTTTATGTCCTGGTTATATAGAGATAAATGAAACAGACAAAACAATCAAATTCTTGTCTTTTTATACCTTATTTCTAAGTTGGGAGACTGGAAAATAAGAGATAATGAATTTATGACATGCTTTGAAGGAAAAGGAAGTAAGGTAAGGGAATGGAAAGTGATGGAGAACCCAAATTTAGATAAGGGGCAATGACATGGAGATGACACTGGCAGACAAAGAGAGAGAGAGGACCATGCTTGTTGATGTGTTCAGGTACCAACAAGGTTGCTAAGGCAAGAGTGAGTCTGGGGGGAGATTGGTTCAGAGAGAAAGACATAACATTATTATTTAACCCATTAGGAGTCAATGTACAATGATAATAATATCATAGAATCTCACTTTTGTTTAAAATGTTCAATTTTTAAAATCATTTATGCTCCAAGCTCCATTTTGCTAGTCAGAAGTCTCTCCCTGCCCATCTGACAACACGAGGGATCCCCTTACCTCATGGTGGCACCTTCTGCTGTTAGAACTTTCCCACCATCTGCCTCACACTAGCTTGCACCAGGGTTCTTCAAATGTTAGGATTCCTCTGATCTAAATAGGCCAGATTTTGCAAAGAAAATTTTTCCCATGTGATTCAGAACAAAGATTTGAGTGTGTGGAGAATGTTCTGCCAACCCTGGAACCAGGGACAGGGAATTAGGGATGAATTCCCCTTCAAATATGGTTTTTCACTTGGAGGGCTTCCTCAGCAGTAGTGAACAGAGACCTGCTTGGCTCTAATGACCAATTTCAGGAGGAGTGACTTCTACGCAAAGCACAGATTACAGATTACTTGTATTTGCTGTTGGATGCACGATATTATTTGTGACACAATATTTGTAAATAGAGTTGATTAGATTTCAAGGATTTTCTCTCTTTAAGAAAGAATTCTTATGTAGATTTTTATTCATAGAGACACTATTTGGCAATATTCATTATTTTTTCTGATTGCTTTAAAAAAGATTTCTTCTTATAGTATTTATAAATAAAGTGGGTCTCCACATAATATATATTTTACGATTTTTTAATGACAGAAATAATATAAACTGGAGTTCAAACTCAAGTCTAGGAATTTGGAAATGTGTCTGTCTAATACTAGGTTTTGCCGAATGGAAGACAGTGACAGGATGCCCAAGGTACTGTCGAGTACTGAATTGAAATGAGCTTGGTAACGAGTGGGGCAGAAATGCTAGAAAGATGCACATGTTTCAGGGAGCCTGGTTGTTGCCAGAATTTTGAAATATAAGCAGCCAACAAATCAGCTTTGAAGATATCAGAAAATTTGCACTTAGCTTGTGAATTAGAGTTGTAATTATAGTCAGAATTTCTACAAAAAATAATTATAGCTACTGACTAAGGAGAAATGTCAATTGTATGGAGTGTGAAGAAACCCTGAAATTTTTTTAAAGCTCCTCTTCTCAAATGTATATAAAGATTATTTCAATCAGGGTATTTATGTTTATAGGAAAATGAAGTGTACTTTAACAGTATGCATGAAACCTCTCTTTTACTCATCAGTATTCATTTCACAAATCTTTCAGAGAATTCACTTCTCTTTTTGAGGCCCTGTATACACAATGTGGGAGTGCTACACAAAATTAAACTGTAGCACCTGTCCTCAGCTTATAACACAGAGGGTATCTGAGACATATGTAAAGAACATTGCACGATATGGTTCATGCAGTTTGAATTACTGTTCCCAAATGATGAATCATATTGATCTTATGATATTTTTATAAGTAAATATTTTCAAATACTGGTGAATATATATTTTGTTTCCATTAACATTGTCACAAACCATTTGTCAATTTTTTTAAGTTGAAAGACTAGAGAAAATATGTGTGCCACATAATCCAAATGTCAGTGAATACACAGTCTGAAAGTTAGGCATTAGAAGTGTAATCCAAGTTAGAGTACTTAGCCCAGCCTGTCTCGTTTTATAGTCAGCTGATCATGTATCTCTCCCCCTTAACAGTATCTTGAAAGATGAGAATGTGCCTTGTACATCATGGTACTTGCATGGTGACTAGCACTTTGCTTTTCTCTTTGAGGGAAGGCAGGGAGGAAAGAAGGAAGGGGATAGACACAAACTCACATGGTATCTACTAGTTTTTCACTTTTATTTCTTTTAAATACAAAAACACTGAATGGCTCAGTACCAGAGCTATTGTGTCTAAAACAAATTGCTAAGTGTGAGTAAAGTAGAAGCTATTAATACAGACAAAATCTTTCTTTAAAAAATCCAGTTTTATGATTCTGAATATTACTTACCTTTCTAATCTTCTGCATTTTAAGTTACACAGTGGAGTAAATTCCAATTTCTTTAGTATTTTATGCTTTATTCAAATAAGACAATATATGTACAAATAAAACACATATTATTGGGTGTGAGTACTTATTGCGTTTTTCCCAGCATCTGTTTTCCCATACCCTTTCCTAATAGCTCCTGATTGCATTTTGGATATCTGTGACTATCTGTGGATATTGCAGCCCTAGGAGTAAAGCATGTGACCCAGACTAAGCCAATGAGTGCATTTTATTCCTCATAGTAATTGGTAGAGGGGTGGACTTGTGACCTAAGCTGCTCTGATTAGAGGGAGACTCAGGGTTCATGCGTGGACTGTAGAAAACAGAAGAAAAATTTTCCCATTTTTTATAATAATAATACTGTATTTGACTAAGAAACCTTGACTTGCTATAGCCATCTTGGCACTCTGCCTGGAGACGAAGCCAACATGCAGAGTAGAGCAGAGCGGAGCCAAGACAATCACAGAGAAACAAAGCCAAGCTTTGACGATATTGTGAATCTCTGAATCAAATTGTGCCTGGAGCCTGTCCTCCCTCTGGACTTTCCATTATGTGAGCCAAAACTTTCCCATTTTAGGTTGATTTAGATTTTCCTTTTTATCCCATTTTAAACATCCTAACTGATACTGGAGGTAATCAATAAATCTTAGCTCTATGACTTCTTTTTTTTTTTTTTTTGAAGATTTATTTATTTATTTTATTCCCCGCCCTCCCCCGGTTGTCTGTTCTCTGTGTCTATTTGCTGCGTCTTGTTTCTTTGTCCGCTTCTGTTGTCATCAGCAGCACGGGAAGTGTGGGTGGCGCCATTCCTGGGCAGGCTGCACTTTCTTTCACGTTGGGCGGCTCTCCTTATGGGGCACACTCCTTGCGCGTGGGGCTCCCCTACGCGGGGGACAACCCTGGGTGGCACCCCCACGCGGGGGACAACCCTGGGTGGCACAGCACTCCTTGTGCACATCAGCACTGCGCATGGGCCAGCTCCACACGGGTCAAGGAGGCCTGGGGTTTGAACCGCGGACCTCCCATGTGGTAGACGGACGCCCTAACCACTGGGCCAAGTCCGTTTCCCTCTATGACTTCTTGAGCAGTTGGTTGTCACAGTAGAAAGGGTAACGTTACTTGTGCCTTTTATCTTCTTGCTTAAAGTAACTATGGACTACAAAAAATTATTTTTCAAACCTCTGTTACAAAAGAAACACCAAACTACACTCTCTTTAGAAGCAGAGGAGTATATTGCCAAGTTTGGCATAAATTGCTATCAGTTTGACCGAGTTGTAATCCCAGCTCCATTGGCTACTAGCGGTGCAATCTAGATCAATTTACCTAATGTATCTGAACCTGCTTTCCCCCCATAAAGAGCATAAGAATGTTTTACACTTGGATTTTTTGTTAAATAAGATAATTCCTGCAAAGCAGCAAGCACTATGCCTAACATATAACCACTCAGTAATCATTCATCACAGTTATTATTTATTCTGCTTTCAGCCTGTCTTTTCAATGGTAGAGGGATTTAGGCAGTTATTCAATCTCAATTATGACTTTCATGATTAAAAAAAGGAACCATATATATATATATTATTAGTAAGTCAATGAATTCCTATTTTGACTTTAGACATCCTTATTTATTCTGTTAAAAGAAGTCTGAGGTGTGCATTAAGAAAGTTATTTGTATTTTAAAAGATATAAAATTCGTGGGAGATATTTCATATGAAATAGGAAAGATGAGCTACAAAAGGGGATGATTAAATGTCTAGTTATGAATGGTCGTAAAAAACTGAATGCTAGATTTTATACATGCATATAGAAATTATTTTAATGTCCTATGAGTGATGGGTCCAAATCATTGATCTTTCTGACACATGCAGAAGGTTGTGAGTAATCTTCAAAGAGCTGCAGCAATTTGTGGGGGAGAAAGAGATCAGTCTTACTTATTTTATGAGGACAAAATTCATGTCCTTACAAAATGACATGAAAAAAATGACAAATACAGAAAAGCATTGGAAGCAAATTAAATTGACCAATAATACCATTATTCAGAGATAAGCATTATTACTATAACTTAATGACCTTCAATTTCATCATATTTGTGCACATATTGTATGTGGTAATGTCTGTAATGTGCATGCAAATACACATATTCATACACACATTTATTTATGACTAATTTGGATTTCTGTATTCAAGGCTACTTAATAATTTCTTTTTGGATTTGTCAAGGGCACCCTGACCTTAATATGTTTAGACCTGAAAATCTTTCCTAATGCCCTCATGATCTCTGTTTCAAATAGAGGCATGGCCATCTGGCAGTTGGGTAAGCCAGAACCATTGGTGTAATGCTTGACAACTTCTTTAATTCCCAACCTGATAATCATTCCAACATAAGTTGTATTGTTTCTTCTTCCTAAATATCTCAAATCTGTCAATTTCTCCCTTTCCTTACTCCTTATCCCAAGTGCCCACCATCTCATACTTGGACTATTGTAGTAACCTCCTAACATTAGTACCTGTGTCCTCTACCCTGCCAATATATTTTCCAGAGTAATTAGTGTTATTTATTAAAAAAGCATAAATAGTATCATGTTCTTACTATGCTACGAATCCCTTATTTTAGCTGTCTGATCATCCACTGGTCTTAAGACAAAACATAAAACCTTTAGCATGAGTAAGACCTGGATTTTTAGACCTCTGCCACCTCATCTATCTCATTTTTCATCACTTTTCCCTAAACACCTGGCTTTTTCAGTTAATCAATGTCATGCTCATTCTTCTCCAGGACCACTGAAATTGCCATGTCCTTTATCTAGATGACTATGCTAATTTCACACCTTATCATACTTCACCTTTTTATTTAAATGATATTTTCTCACTAAAGTCTTCTTGGTTCTGCAGATCAAGTCAAATCTTCCATCTTTTCCCAAAAGGAATTAAAAGATGGTCCTTGTGTAATTCTTATATAATATGTGCTTTTCATGCAGCATGGACTCATCAAAAGGTCAGGGACTGTATCTATCTCATCAGAGCTATAAGTTCATTGTTAACATGGTGATTTATACATAAGACTATGTAAAATATGTAGTTCTGTCATTATATCACAAACTTCTGCCTAGTATTTCCTAAAATTATGTATTTAATGTCTTTCTGTTTTGTGGATAAAGAACAATTTATTTAACCAAACCCTCATTATTGGATTTTAAAATTATTTTCATTTGTGTACTGTTATAAATAATGTTACAGTGAATTCATGGACTCAACATCATTGATTGAGAATTCTGTGTTTGGGTTTCCTAGAAGTAGAGCTTGGGATAAGGTTTCTTGTGCAAATAATTTATTGAGTAATTTTCTACGAAGAAAACAGAAGGGAGTAAGAAAAGCAGGATAGGACAGAGGTAGAAGCTAGTTTTTTAAAAAAAAGGATTTCTAGAAGTCTTTCCTCAGCCTTATCTTCCAGTGGAACCTGGAGTCAAAATTGTACCACAGAAGTTGCCACACCCTGAAACAAAGGGCCTGGACCAATTAGTCACTGGCCATGAGCTGCTAGTGTGTGTGTGTATTAAATACGCTGAGTGAGCTTGCAGTGTCTGTCCTGTAAAGGAGATCTGGGTGAGGCACCAACAGCATGATACAGAGATGATCTAGGGAGGTTGCTTAAAATGGTAGGAGTTTGATACGTAACACCTATTAAGGAATAAAAGTTCTAAAGAAAGTGCTAACCATATATTTGGGGGAAAAATCAGTGATTAGTTATAAAGTAAAAGCTAAGTGAAAACTGGATATTTGGAGATATTATTATAAACATGGCTCTGTATTGCAAAAGACCTTAAATTTGAGGCTGGTATAAAATACGCATTGTTAAATGAAGTATATTCACTCAATGGATTTATTTGCATGATTTTGTATAATTTTAATGGTTTGAAGGTCTGTAAATACAAAGACCATTATTGGTCAGACATAGGAACTTTTTCCTACACTAATCGAGTGTTATGTATTATAAGATATTGTCGCTGGTGTTGAGAAGCTTACAGTATAATGAAATTACACACATAGAGAACTACTATCTTTCTCATGACTAAATGTATGATGTGAGGAAAGACTGTTCTAAAAATCATACTTCTATATTTTTACATGCCTTAAAAAAGAATTGAAAGTTTGTTTTTAAAAGGAAATGCCATGGCTGTATAACTCTGTGACGAAACTGAGAGCCACTGAGTGTACACTTTGGTTGGAGTGCACAAGGCATGGGACTGTAAAACACAGTGAGTAAGTGGTAGATGATGGAGTGTGGTTAACAGTACACATATGAGAATATTCTCTCGTGAACTATAACAAATGTGTAATTCTAATACACAGTATTAATAATAAGAGGTATATGGAAAAAATATACTAAGTGTGTGGATCTTAGTGGTAACAGTCCAATCATGTTCATTCATAATCTGTAACAAATGTTCACGACAATGCAAGGTGTTGGTGGAAGGATGATGTATGGGAATTCTGCACATTATGCATGATTGTTCTGTAAGCTCACAAATTCTCTAATGAAACTGTTTAAAAAAGGAAATCCATAAAAAACAGCATAATTAAACCATATAAAAGTTTATAGCATGACGAAAATCTTACTGGGCTGTAAACATTATTAAAAATTTTTATAAAAACTCCTACAATGTACCATGATTCATAAATAATAGATGTAGTTTTGAATTCTTCTCAATTTAATTTTCTTCATTTGTGAAGTACTGTTGGGCATCTCTTTACTTTATGGAGGTGTGGCAAGTTGAAAAGTTAAAGAGTTAATGGTTATAGATGTTTGTTGAGGCCTTTAGATGAAAGGTACAATATAAATGCAAACTATGACTCTTTAATGTGAAATATTCTAATTACTTCCCATTGCCACAGGGACATTCTTGGAGATTTATACCTTCCTCTGAAATACCTGGCAAAATTGTTATATGAGAGAGCATAATTTTAGGTGAACCATTATAATTCTGTGGTCATTACCATGTATCAAAAGGAATAGTTTAAGAAAATGCATTACATTTACATATTCAGTATCTCCCCATTATTCATTTATTGATAAAACAGACATTAATATGAGTTGAAAAGCTTATCCATTATGCTGTACTATCTATGTCACAGCCAGAGTTATTATGCTTTTGAGATACAAGTTATAAGAAATGGGAGATTTTTAAAGAGTTTGGAAAAAGAACAGATATTCTGCTCAATTTATTGGCTTTAAATCTAGTAAATTAGATATTCTATAACTAGCCTTTGATAGCAAAGGAAGAAAATATTCATGGTAGCAATATTCTTATATTTATACCTTTATATGGTAATAGGAGCGTATATATATTCTATAATATATACATGTATATTTAAAAGGCAGATGACAGATCATATTTTATACAATATTATGGTCCTTACAATAGCCCTATGAAATACAATGGATATGTAACCAAAATTTAAACATGACGAAAAGGGGACAAAGAACAGGTAATCAACCAGCTCAAGGTCACAGAACTACTTGGAGGTGGATCCAGGATTTAAACCCAGGTAATGTGACTCCAGAGCTAATTCTTTAGCCCCTATACTAAATCAAAATGCTATTTTTTCTGTTATTCTCTTTATTACACTATTATGGATCTTCCTGAATCTAGAATGCACATCAAGATATTCTAATAACAAAAAGACACTTGTAGTTCTCAGCAGAAGCAGAGTTCTCCTTTGCCAGTTTTTTTCTATATAAACTGCTTATCTGGTTTCTTGCCAAACCAGTAGTATAAACAGTGAAATTGCAAAGAGAAGCATCCAAGACACAAAGCTCATTTTTGTTGAGCTCATGTTGAAAACATATAGTGAAGAATTCAGCACAAGTAACCTGAGTTCAAGGATGGCAGTCTCTGGCATTTTCTTGAATCTTGAAAAAAATTCTTCTAAATGATTTTTCCACAAAGTCCACTAAGAATTCCCTTGAACGAAGCTTTTTAAATGCACAACAACAAAAAAACATGCATAATTTAAGGAAATTTTAAATTTGGTTATTCCTTGTGAAAATTGGAGGAATTGTGTATCTGATTTGGAAATTTTCTCTTTTCTCCTTTCTCCTTTCTCTCACTTTCTCTCATATACAGAAGCATTCATCATTCATTTAAATAGCATTTCTGAAACACTAAAGAACTCTCATTCTTTTTCCCTCCAATCTATTCTCCACATTTTGGGATATCTTAAAATACATTTGTATAGTATTATTGCTCTTTAGAGTGGCTCAGAGGCTTCTTCAACACTACCTGTAGGAAGGCTTCCTTACTTATTCATTACTTGGTGTCTTTCATTTTCTCTACTGGAGTTTTATATGATGAACACCTACTCATATCTCAAGATTCAAGTCAAAGAAAATGCCTTTATGAAGTGTTCCTGAATCCCCCTCCAAACAGAATAATTTGTCAGGTATTGCTACATTTTAGACCATGAGAGTTTGCAAAACTACTGAACTCAATTTCTGCATGTTTGTAATAAATAAATAAGTTAACAAATCTTAATAGATTGTTGTTTCCAATAAGTTTATACCCATTTTCCTTTCTTTTTTTCTTATATGTGTGGCTAATACATTTGCTGGATTTACTCCTTCAAATCAGGTTGGAAGGATTCATTAGTCCCCTAGCACACATTGTATCTAACTCTCATTGCTTCTGTCACTGCCACACACACATCGTGTAGCTGTTGAAAATGAGCCCTGTATGGTCCAATGTGTTCTGTCTACTGTAGCTTACTTGCTAATTTAGATTCCTGTACAGGGAGAGATGGCAGCTCACAGTTAATTTTCTTAGGCTTCAGATTTTTTTCCAGTTTCCATTCAGATGCTTAGCTATTTCTCTGAAAAAGTATGCTGATGTGCCATGGTAAGTCTAGAAGTGCTTTTATACCTATCCAAGTGCTGTAACCCAGCCTTGCCAGGGACCCATATCCTCACACTGACTATGACCTTTCTGTAAAGGACCATGTAGTTCTCGTCATCTATTAGACCTCACTCTGTACCATGCTATTTAGGGACGTTTTAGAAGCTCAGTTATAATAACAATTAACTCTAAAGGCCTGGAGGAAGAATGTAGGATCTCCATCCTTTTATCATAGAAGGCTTCCTGGCCATGTAAAAATTTACCCTCTCTTCCCCCAGAGATCAACTTTACATAGCAAGGATTTATGGAAGGGACCATTTCTCAAGCAGAGTTACACCTTTCTGTCAGTGAAGTGGGTGCCTGCCCAGGTTATATTTGCAGAAGTAACAGGGAAGTTACTACTGTATGGTACTACTTAGTACCATTCATATGCAACTGATAGCTTCTCTTACTAAAACAATTTTAAGTTGTATTTTATCATTAAAAATGTGATGCAAGAATAAAGAAAAAAATTTACTCCAAACTCATAATTGACAATATTTAGAAATACATTTTTATTTGAGAATATTAGCAAATGCTGTCTGACTATGCATTGGGTTGGTATGGTGAACTACAAGTTTAAGGACCAAATTAGATTCTTAGTTTTGTTACTGCCAAATGTTACCAAACGAGGTGGAAGCCATACAAATTATATTCCCTTTTGCTACAAGCAGATTAACCCTTAAGAAGAGTTGTTCATTCACTTGAATCCTTTGGATAAAAGGTTATTTGGGGTTTTTAAATTATTTTTAATTTATATACAATGAAATAGTCTTTCTTAGGCAGCATTTCCATTGAGTAATAAAGATTAATCAGTAAATACTTCATTCACTTCATAAATATTTATTACGTTTCTGTAGCACTCTGCTAGACACTGCAAATTTAGCAATAAATAAAATAGACCAAATTACTGATCTTGCGTAGCTTAATTCTAGTTGGGGAACAAACAATAAAGTAAAAATATAAAAAAATAAAGTTATTATCAGGAAACTAAAAACAAGTTGTGGAAAAAAATAACTTAAAATGTTAAATAACATTCAAGAGCTAAATAATAAAAAGAAATGTAAAAAAATTAAAAGCTCCAAGGCAACACAGATTTAAGTGGTATATAAGTTTAGAAAGTGGGACTATGAATTTAGAGGACGTGATCACTCCAGCTGAAAGGTTTATTAAAGCAAGTGGGACTTAAGCCTAAAGAGGCTATATATTTAGAAAGGCATGATGTAATAGTCATTCAGTAAATGTATTTGTTAAATGAATGAATGATGTAATATAAATTGAAGTCAGCCTCATTTGACACATTTCCCTAAAGTATTGAAAGAATAAATTCATCATTGCTTATTTTTCTCTCTTGGACTTTATATTTTTTTTCCCTCTGCTCATCTTCTGTGCTTTCCCTGTATACATTTTAAATTTTTGTAAAATTATTCTCTTTTCTGTAAAGTTTCTGGATGGTGAGTGGCTTTACCAATTAGAAAAGAAAGGTCAAAAGAAATCATTCTCTGCATATTTGTATTTATGTACATGCTTATAATCATGGGTACATGTATATATCTTATATGCATCATGCCATATATATTCATAGTCAGAGGTTTTTTTAAAGTTCCAGAAGAAACCTAACTGATTTACTTGAGACTTTAAGTTTTCTACAGGAATTCCATTTGAGTTCCTTGGCATGTTAATTCCCCTACCTCAACTTGAAATAAAAACGTGTCTTGTTGCCAGTATATGTAAAGAAAAATATTTAGAAAATGAAATTAATTATGGAACACTGTTGAAGGAATTAAAAATTCTCAAATAACCTTCTCCTCCCCTATTGTTTTTACATATGCTACATTATTTTTCTCTTGTTTATCTAATATTTTTTAAAATGTCAGTTTCTGTTCAAGTTACCCATTGCTGCAAAAAAACCCCACCTCAAAAAAAAATGTGGCACATGAATCTGATAAGTTGGGCAGGACTTAGAAGGGACAGCTCATTTCAGTCACTCAGCATTGCCTGGGGCTGCTCAAATGTTAGATACTAGAATCATCTTAGAGCTTGCTCAGTGATGTTAGATGCTCAGGCCAGCTGTAACTTCCCCTGGGAGAGTCACTGTAATACGTACTCACCACCAACTTTGTGACAGCTTGGTTTCTAAACAATGTGCTCTCTGAGTTTCCAGGGTGAGTGTTCCAAAAGAGTCAGGGGTGAAGCTGTATTGCCTCAGAAGTCACACAACCTCATGCCTGCCACTTCTTATTCATCAGAAGGAAGTCATTAAAGCTAGGTCATTTTCTACAGGAGGGGAATTAGACACTAGTTTTAGGTGGTAAAAGGGACAAAGATTTTGCAGACATGCTTTAACATCACTGAGGCTTTATTTCATTTAGAATGAAAGTATGGTAAAAACAATTTAAAAATTTTACAAAGAAGGATTTATTTTTATTTATTTCCAACACATTTCTGTATTCTCAATATCTGGGTATTTTCTGCTCACCCCAAAAGGAAAAAGTCCACAAATACTTATATTTGAAAAACATTTAAAAACTTTTCTATTGAATTTTATCATTCATATATGAATATCCATAAACAATAAGTGTATCATAAAAGTTGTGAATTTACAAAATAATCATGCATATCAGCATACAGGGCTCCCATATACCACCCTCCACCCCAACACCAATACTTTGCATTGTTGAGAAACAGTTGTTGCAAACTATGAAAAGAGCATCTTCAAAACATTATTACCAACCATACCCATTATTTTACATATGTTGTATTTTTCCCCCACCCATCCAGTTATTGATACCTTGTGTTAGTATCATATACTTGGTATAGTTCATGAGAGAATATTCTTATATTTGTTTGGCTAACCACACTCCATCTTCCACCAAAGGATTAATTGTGTTATACAGTTACATGCTTTTTGCAATCCATTCAAAGTGTACACTCAGGGGCTCCCATATTTATCACATCGTCGTGCTATCATCACCTCAGTCAATTTTAGAACATTTTCACTACCAAAAGGAAAAATCCCATAGGCCTCATACCCCTTAAAGTTTTCCCTTAGAAGTAATATAATATCTTCTTTGTTATTGCTGCAAAATATTACAATATTACTGTTACTACAATCCATAAGTTACGTTAGTTGTAATTTTCCTGTGTATTACCATATTCTTAACACTTTTCTACCTTAAATAAAAGTTATCTTGATAATTTGTATAAATTAAAACAGAAAGCTCTAAAAATGAAGCATATTTGGTCTTCCACTTTTTCTCCCTTAAAAAGAGCCATGTTTTCAGCATAATAATTACCAGTTATTTTAATATACAAATGAAAACAATGCTCAACTGTAAAAGATTTTGCTAATTTACCAGTACTTTGGTAATTTTATATTTTCAAGAACTTGGTTTCACTTACTGGGAGAGTCAAAGATGAGAATTTGGGTCTAAGAGCATTATCTGAAAAAGAGATTTTCACTTAAGTGGCACCACTACTGATTGGGGAGAAACTACTCCAACTGATTGGGGAGCTAGTGGCTTTTAGTACTAACCAGCTCTTCATTGGTTCTTCCTCCCCACATCGGCATATCATCATCAGGAGTCTGCAACTTATTGGTTTAAATCCTTCTAAGATCCAGGCAAAGGAACAGGGGTCTGATTTACATTGGTCTGTTCCCTTTATTTACATAGGGAGATATTACTGAGAAGTCAAAACTTTCTTCTCACGTGACTAACTTTACAATATATTTAGTTCCCGATATAATTTAAACTCAGATTTATTTTCTGAATTCTACAATATTACGGACAAAAACCAACAATACTCTGTAGAAAACTTTTCAATACTCAGATGACCATTTATCTCTTTTCTGATACCTTGGGGATCGTAATATTGAACAGAATTTAAGAAATTTCCTATACTTCAAAAAAAATTCTTGATAAACCAAAGTAATTATCTCCATTTATGAAAATATTTTTCCCAAGAGAAAGTAATTAGTAATTTAATGTATTTTAGTTAGTACGCTTTAGCTGCAAGTTTCATATTTATGTTTATCTCTAAAGCGATCTTTCTAGCTCTCTAATCATATCTATATCTATCTATCTATCTGTTCAGTCTATCTAGAGGGGTTAAACATTAAAGGATTATTATAATGATTTGATGCGTTTTCTTTAACCAAAACATCAGAATGCTGCTGAGCCAGGGAGGGACTGGAGCAGCCCAAGGGAGAACCCAGGAAATCTGTTTCCTTCATTCCTTGCTTCTGCTTCTCCTTGGCTAAATTCTTCACACTTTTCTCTTATTTCTGATAAGCTTTTCTGCTTTCCACTTCTGTTGGCCACTTCTCTCTTACTTTTGAAAGCTGGGAGATTGAGATCTGAATCTCTCATATCCAATTTTAGGTTTCTGAGGAAGGACTCTGATTTACCAACTTGATATTGATTTTTCATCCCTGAACCAAAGAATTGGAACTAAGGAATGAGTTCATTATAAATAAACATGTGACTAGCCATAAGAGAGAAATGACTATTACATGAAAATGTCTGTGTGTGTGTGTGTGGATGCGCATGTGCAGGTATGTTTCCTTGTTATGGTATGAAGGTGGGGGTTGCTGTCTGATTGGACACAATAAGCAATATGTAACTACTTGGTAAGGTTGAATTTATTCCTTATCAATTCTCTTATGAAAAGCCCATTTCCTTCTCTGTTTGATCCATTAACGTACAGTAAGTATACTGTATAATATTTAATTTGAATGTCTCATTATACCTAAAATAGGCTACTTGACCATTATTTTCAAACTAATACCCTCCCATATCTTAGATATATGATTATTTTCCACATTTTTCGATAATGCAGAATATTGCTCTTTGTTTTACAATAGTATTGAAAGTCTGACACATTTTACAAGTGCTCAGAAATCAGATTAGATGACTCTATAGGATGATAGTGCTATGGAAAGGCAAAACGAGGGACAATAGTTGTAACTAAGAGGATGAAGCTTATGAGTTTGTCTTTCGAAATGATTTAAGAAAACAAATCCTTTACATACATTAGTCCAAATAAAAGAATAAATTGACATTTATTACATAAATTAATCACCTCTCAAAACAGTAAGAGCATTTATAATATGAGCAAAATTCTCAGACTTTACTTCTTTTATGGAAGTACTTATAGTCCTTATGTTTTCACCATTACTGAACTTATTTTCTAAGCAGTTTACATAAATCATTTTTAGATTCTAATGATTTTCAAATTATTTCTTTGACAGGGATGCAGAATTAGATTCATTTCAAAAACAGAAAAATGTGTACTAGGAGGCATTCAATATTAGGGAAAAGATTAAAGCTCAGGGTTTCTGAGACATAATTTAAAATTTATTCATTTAACTTTTATTTCTTTCAAAAACACATCAAGAGTTAGTCCCCATTTTCTTATAACTATAATAGTACTTAACTAACTATTGGACCAGGTTAAAACAGAAGGGATAGAGTTGTGAGAATACAAAGAATAATTATGGCAGTTCACTCATATGTGTTATAAAGGCTGTATACTAATTATAAAAATAATTTTAAAGAAAATTTCAGGGATTAAGACAAAATTCATGAGATATTGCATCCAAATACATAAGCTACCAAACCACTAAATGAAGGCATAAGGTAACAACTGAATGTTATCCAGTAGAAATTAAGTGAAAGGATTCTGTAATTAGATAGAAATTTAGTAGCAACATTTACAAGACAAAGAGATAGAAGATACAAATTACAATATTATTAGGACTTTGATTGACTTTAAATTGGTGGACTTGGGAGAACACTCTGAAAAAGTACAATATGTGTTATTTGGGCCTCTGAGATACTTCCAATAGTAGGATACTTTTTTGAGTGTACAGAATTTAATGAGAAGATGGGGAGGTTTTATTAGGTACCAGAAGTGGATCATAGTAAGGTTCCTGAGATAGGGATGAGATTACCCTTAGCCTTTGAAACCCCACCTCAAGCTTAAATGTCAAGTAGATTTCAGAAAATGTAATGGTAATGTTAGATGATAAATTGAAAATCTAAACTATGATAAATAACAAAATCATTTTATGGTAGTTGCATAGAGCTTCCAAGCAAAAAGAACTAAAAAGGAGTATTTTAAAGGGAGTCTATACTAAGATGTCAGAAAACAGTAAACTTATCAGCTTTAAAGAGTATGTACATCACCATGTTGCTAATATCAATCCTCATAGCTGTCAGTCCAGTTTTAACCTGGAACAAATATGTATTGGTTGCAGGTTAGAACTTTTTTTTGCACGGCAATTAGAGATAGCAATACCAGTGAAAATGACCCAAATAAGCTATAAATGTCAACAAAGAAAAGATGATTGGGAATTGAGATAAAAAATGCATTTTTACATGATTATAAGTTATTATAAAATAAAAGAGAATTTAGGAACAAATAATATCCCTACAGACAATGAAAACTTGCTTGCACACCTGATAAAAATTCTAAAATACAATTTCAATATGAAATAAGGCATTAAGAAGATAGTACAAGACATGAAAGCAGAATATAAGTAAATCTGAAAAACAGAAATGACTTAACAGTGCTCAGGAAAGAATTAGAAATAAGAGGAAGATATGGTATCAAAAATGAAGACTCAACTAGAAAGATCAAAGCACAAATAGACATATCAGATAACGCCTAAAGAAACACAGAGGAGGAAATGTAGACAACTTTAATTATCAACAAAGAAAGAAAAAGATTAAAAAGATTCAGGAAAAAGTGATAAATAATGAAGACTTAAGGAAGATGCAACTTATCTCTTAGAGATAATAGAGCAATATTAATATTTTTTATCTTTTTTCTTTAAAATAAAATATGTATCAAAATTTTATTTTCCTTTGAAATGCATTCTACCTTTTAAAATCAAATTAAATTAGAAAATAATTTTGTAAGAAAGAATGGCAAGAGAGAAAAAGATGAATAAATTTTAGGATACTGTTTATTAAAGATTTTAATTAAGAAAATAACTTTTTAAAAAGAAAATAGTTTACTGTTTTCTGTTGCTTACTATTATTTAAAAGGGTTATTCCTGCACATTCAGAAGGCAGTGTGTCTAGCAATAGCTTTTCAAAAATTGAAAAAATACAGAATCAATTTTCTATTTTTTGCTTGGTTTATTTGTTTTGTTTTCAAAACAGTACAGCTTTCTTTCAAGCTTCCTGCCTCTGTTCCCCTTCCCCACTTTCTTTTGGCCCATTTCTATATTTCCATCTCCATCCTGCACAGTTTTCATTATACTCTCAGTAGTTTGTTCTTCTTGTGGAGTCCTGCCCTAGAAAGGAGCCCTGGTTGGTCAGTTTTGAGAGTTCATAGGGGCCTTTCTTCCCACACCTTCGACTTGTTTACCAAGGACCTATGTTCTTAACCACTGTTGAAGTTCTATATCAGAGTAGCCCCTTGTGCTTTCTGGAAATACTCTTGCCTCTTTGTGGTCTCTTGCTCTTAGATCTGTCCATTGCTTTCCTTTGGTTCCTTTGTACATATGCCATTAACCTTTAGGTTTGGTCCTATTGGTGGTTTGTTCTTACTTATATGTAGTTTGGGGTTTGTAGGAATACTTTGTCTCTTAGTTTCTTATAGCTGTGCTCTGTGGGTTTTTTGTTTTTGCTGTTTTTTTTTTTTTGAGTTTTTCTGTCCTTTTTTCTTTAAAATAAAATATTTTTATATTTTATTTTTTAATTAATAAGTATAATTTAGTTTTACTTAATAGATGTATTACCTAAACTATACTAATTTATCAACAAATCAATCAGGTTTTTTACTCCAAGCTATAGCGTTGGCATGAAATAAATTCTGTTTCATTTTATTATTATTGTTGTTACCCTGGAATTGGCTAGACTATTTAAGTTGGAAGCCAGATATTTCTTCTTTTCCTGAGTAATTTTTACAGTTTAGAATCCAGACTTCTTAATGTTTAAGTATTAAAAACATTATTAGTGATAAATAGCAATTGGATTTCAAATTTGTTTTAGAATGACTTCTAAACAATTAAGTATTGTTAAGAAAAGGGAAGGGAATTAAGGTAGCATGTACTAATAGAGCTGGCTCATCCTAATATACTAACAACTTGTATGTTATGGTTATAAGCCAAAATTCTACCTTTTATCATGCCGCTTTTCTAACAAAGTATTTTTCATATAAAACAACAAAAATATTCAGTTAGCATCAAATAAATATTCAGTTTTAATATTTATATGGAAGGAAGTTTCCTCATACTTAAACTATAGTTAAAAACTTGGAAAAAAATTATGTCCTTCTCTGGGGTTTATTGAGATCATTCTTGTCATTCTGGGCATCACATATATGATACAGATAAAATTTTATTTTCTGCGTTTCAACTTTTTCTGTAAGCTTTGCTTGTGCATTACAGCAATGATAATATAAATTTTGTCAATTATATTGAAAATGTTGATCCCCAACTGGAGATTATGGAGGAAAAAGAACAAATTGGCTACACTTTAAAAAAAATTAAAATAGCAGCTAAAATTCCTTCCTTTGTAATGTTCCAAATTGCAGCTCTTATGTTTATAGTTGGTCACAGTATATATTTTCCTTCCACTGAAGATTTTTCTTTGTTTTATATTGATTAACTTGTTTGATTAACTTTCATGTTTGGGAAAACCTGTGTCTCTAAATAGTTAAAATTCATATAAAATATGTACGGAAGTTTAATATAAAATAGGTCAAGTTTTTAATTTCTTTTGTTTTCCTGGAAGGGCATTTGTAAGCATTTGACACACATTTTTGAATTTTGCTTTATCTATATATTTTGTGGTTTCCTTACTTTACAATTTACAATTTTAAATGCACAGCAAACTGCTCTTGACCTTTTATAGTATATTGATATTTGCCAAAAAAAAAAAATCAATATACTGTTTCAGGAAAACATTCTAATACTGAAATATACTGTTTCAGAAAAACATTCTAATACTCATTCCTGAGTTTCAGGAAAACAATCTAATAATACTTATTTTATTAACTTGTGACTCCCCATATATTAAATAAAACCATGAATGCTTTCTGATTAATAATGAAAATATCTGCCTAATATAAGTATGTTTATGACATATATGCTATATAAATATTAATACATTACAGATAGATAATCACAATATAAATGTATATGTAGTATACACACAGAGGAACTATTACATGCATATATACATGGATGTATACACAAACACATATAACTACATGAATATATAAAATATATGTTTTACTAGGGTTTGTTATTCACTATGCTTTTCATATTTCGGTGGCATTGTTTCTATAGTAACTAATGCATAGGAAAAATAAAAGCAGACATCTGAAATTGTACAGAAAGCCAGCCAAAGCACATGTTTAGTAAATGACGAGCAGGTGGATGTGTTTGTCAGGGGTCATAAGTTCTGGACATGGTTAAAGCAAAATGAAACTATTACTCTGTAACAAAATATGATCTAGACAGGTTGGAACACCATATGCTTATCTTTAATCGGAAAATTGCCAAATCATTATGGTTTCCAAGAATACACATAAACTCTTCACAAAACACTGTACTCATATATATGCAATGAATCTGCCTGCATTTGGTAAAATGTAAAAGAGGATTTGAGTAAAAGTTGCCAAGCTGGGCCAGCATTTTTAAACTTTGGCTCAAGTGTCTCTTTAGGAATATTAGCGTTTCTGTAAAACTTTAAACTGAATTATACGTAATAAAAATGTCAAATCCCTGAAGACAATGCCGACTGTGTAGTTAAATTGTCTTGCTATCGCTTTACTTCTGAAAATTTAATCATTTATGAATAATTAGAATATGAATCTTTCAAAATCTTCATATTTTTAAAACTATATTCAAGCTGGAATTGGAGTTACTAATAGAATGTTTATAGAAAACTAATTAGAACTGATTTAAACAAAAAGAAAAGAAAGTATTTTGTATTTTGAAAAGATTTTGAAACTTGCTCTTAGATTCCAGAGTTTGATCACCTGTATTTCATAGCTCTCTTATTCTTTTTTGGCCTGGAAAAGAGTGCACACCTTTTTTTATTTATTTCCCATTTTTACATATTATTTCGTTTCAGTGTTCATTGTTTTAATGATCTTTAAGTAAGTCAGATTTGCCTGTCATATATTTTTCCCAGTCTTAATACAATGAATATGTAATATAAGCATTTTTGTATGATGATATGGACAAGTAAAAATAAGATTAAGTAAAAATGTATCTATAAAATAAATATGTTTAATAATTGACTCATTCTCTGGGATATAATATTTTCAATTATGATATTTTAAATATATTTTAAAAGTGTTTATTCAGTAAATCTACATTGAAGATAGATTTTTCTGAACCTATGGAGATTCAAAGTTATATGAAGATAGGTCTGGAGATAGCACAATCATAAATAATTATGAGACATACTAGACCAGTTCCATTATACTGTCATGGACATTTAGGGAGGGAGCAATGTGATACTAGTAGAAAAACTTCAGATTACCACTTGTATAAGTGATATGTGAGGGAAACCTTAAAATGTTAAAAGAGATTTAACATGAAGAGCAAAGGAGATCAACAAGAGACCAGCACCAACAGGAACACAGAGGCCTGACAGGTTTGGAGAATGGTAAGCAGTCCAGGATGCTTAGAGCATAGGAAGAATATCAAATAAAGTTAAATGCCTAAGGCACTGGGTGAGGCTTAGAGAGTGGAAGACACTGAGAGCTATAATGAGCTTTATTATTGTTATATTTACTGGAGAGGAGTAACTTGGCTACATTTGTATTGTATACTCTTTATATATTATAGAGAAGTAACTAATGGAAGGAGAGAGTGAATATGCAGAAACTAGAGAAGAACTAACCAAAGCTCAGAATATGAGTATCTGTTGTAGTCCTGGGAGTGGATGAGTTCACCTGGGAAGAAAATAAATAGAACATAAAAAACCCTTGGAGAACATCAGTGTTTTAGCATGCCTCAACTAATTATAGTTTCATATTTTTCGTACTTTGAATAATAAAGGTAGCATATATCTAAATACACAGAAATTACATGAATGATACTTTCACATTGAAAAAATGAATATACCTCTTAAAATGTATCAAGAACTTATATAGATAAATTCTATGGCATAGAGGAAAATTGACTGCCTGTGGACTTGCTCTTAATCAACTACCAAAATTGTAATTTATGAGCTTTACATTATTTGCTTTCTCACTGTTCCTTTTAGCATCTCATTGTCCCTCTTTCTCCAGCCTCCACCAACATGTGGTGCTCTCAAAAGCATTCTGCTCTTTCCCTTACCAAATCATGCTTTCATCTAGTGATCAGTTGGAGAAATTCGGACTCAGAATACACTAAGATCTAAAAGAATTAGAAATAATTTTATAAATTAATAACACAAAAGGTTTTTGAGTCAGACAGACCTGTGGTTAAATTTAAGCTCCACACTTACTGGGTGCATGACTTTTACCAGGTTGCTTCTCTGTATTCGACTTTTTTAAACTGTAAAAATCAGATAATTAGATTTAATTTCTATAGTGGCATGTAAGGATTTAATGAGAAAATGTATATGAAAAGCAGAGTAGAAGGCCTGGCACTTTGTGGTCACTAATGGTGTTAGTTTTACTCCCTGACCCTTTGCTTTCCGAAGTTGTCTGCATTTCAGGAGAGCACAGCCCCTCCGCACTAAGTAATGCATCTCTGCTGCTGGAAAGTCAGGCACCAGTGAGAGGCTGGTGAACCTGACGCTTAGGGACAGGAAGCCTTTCCACACTCCTGCTCTGCTGGCTTAGCAGGCCAGCATGGTCTGTTCAGTTGCCAATTCAATGAAAGGTTTTAAATGCTTACCAAAACATTCTCTCCTAGGCGTTTTCCCTGAGGCTTCTAATTCCAAGTGACTTTTTAAATGTGCGACCTTTGATATTGACTATTTTTGGAAACAAAATCTTTACAGAGGGGTTCCAGAGGCAGAAACCTTGTGACTCTAAATCTCTTGCTGAGCAGAGAATTCTCATCTATCTGAAATGTATTTCTCTGTAAACTACCTCTAATGATTTGGTTTAGGCACTCTAATCTCCCTCTGGAGATAAGAAAGAAATTCTATGAACACAGCAAGTATTTTAGGACAGGAAGGGGAAAAGAAGAAAGATTTAATTAAACAGAAAACTCTACCTGATTTTCCCTACTGTTATTTATAAGCAACAAATAGCCTCTAGATTTATACCTTTACTGTCCCACAGTTTTATCTGGCTACAGCTTCCCTTTCCAATCTCCCACTGTTTCAAGAAAACTTGCCTAAAAGCTGTAGGTAAACATCCACTACCCCTTACTTTCCTGCGTCATTATGCTTCACCTGGGGTATCTGTTTCCTTACTAAGATTTCTCTATAAAATTATTTTTCTTTCTTCTAGGTTCAACTTATAAGCTACTTCACCCATTTATGTATTCATACCTTAAAACACACATACAGACAAACAAAGCAGTCGTTACTGAGTGCTATATGCCAGACTCTGGGCCTAGAATAAAAAATTGAACATAGTGCCTTTCTTGTAAGAGTTCACATGAGGTTTGATGGGGTGGGGGAAGGGATCTACATATATATTAATAAATTGAATGCAATAGGAGATATGTGAGAATAGAAGCATATTCAAAAACCACCCAGCACTGTTTGACTAGGTCAGGGAGTCTGTACAATATCAGGGATATTTGAACAAGGTCAAGAAAGATAAGGGATTTGCTTGATTAAGAGCAGAAGGGTTGTCTGGGTAAGGAAGGAAGAGGCATGAAGATCGTATTGAGTGTAGGGATCATCATCATGTCATTCGGTGTGGCTAAAGTCCGGATCTCCCCCCAGAATTGCCTTAATAACCTTGACTCTAAGTGATATCCCATTTGAGATTTTTCCTTCTGTCTTATCTATAAGCCCTTATTTTTTATAGATAAGATATAGATATTTAAATATAGATATCCATGTTTCATTTTTAATTGTCCTGTTGAGTTTAAAATTTCTTTAGGTACTTTTGACCTCTTAAAAATTCCTCTAACTGAGCCCTTCCTGGAATAATAGCTTACATTTATTATTTACACGTACCTAAGACTGCTAAGAAATGTGCAATCATATTTCCTTAACTCCAGCTGTAACCCTATAAGGTTCATTATTATTAGTAACTTTACTCACAGTTAGATAAAGCAACGCTTATAGGGTCAAATGACTTTCCTAATATGGGACTGTAATTCAAAAGGTCTGACTTCCTAAGTATAACTCTTAATACTATTCCCTTCCTTCACAGAGAAGTCGTTCCACATATATTCACTAAAATCTAAATGAGCAATGCAACTCCTAAGGTAAAAAAAAATAAAATTAATCTGTCAATATATAGTATCATACTTTAAGAAAACTTCTCAATATACAGTATTATGCTTTAATTAAGAAAAGCAATCTGGAAAATATGTAATTTTAGCAGGAAAATAATTTCCAGAAATTATTTTTACAACCTTGTAATGCTATGTCTGTTATTTGCCAGTAAGATCCAGGTGTTAGTACTCTGAACATACATCTGGAACATGCATGGTCAGTTTTTAGAAAATTGGGTTGCTGTAGCTAACTCTCCCTGGACAATCCCATAGGAAGCAGGTGTGGTGAGGGAAGTCTGGAGAAACATACAGAGGAGTCACTGTATATAAAGAAGTTTGCCAGTCTCTTCTTTTGCAGGTATCCCAGTGCTTCTTTTGCAGGTCCTGGCTTTAGACAAAGAGCCTCTAGATTTCATGAGTCTTGTGAACTTGGCTTCTGGCTCCCATGTGTGCCAGTGAATCTGTAGGATTAATGTGGTAAAGTGTGCAGCTGCTCTTTAATGCAGCTCCCTTTTTCTATTCTGGGATCATCATTCCAGTAATTAGAGATGGAGCACGGGATAAAATGACAAGAATGTATGTTCTTGGTGCAGGGTGCCCAGGAAATAGGATGAGAAGAGAAAAATCTACTATGTCTTCCCATTTCCCATTAAAACTCACGTAAGAACATATGAGAGAAGTCACTAAGAAATTGGAATTGATTGAGCATTCTCAAAGTGGTTTATTGGAATGAATTAGTAGTTATCAGAGAAGCTAAATAGTACAGTAATGTCGCCCTTCACACTGTTTGGGGTTCCATACATGACTTTGTCTTTGTATTTTGTGGGATGTACTTCGGAAAATTCTTGGCAGTGGCAAATCTTCCAAACTTAAAGAATAGTTTTGCTTTTGTCATTAGCAGAAGTTAGGATGGTCTAATTTGGTGAATAAAGTGGGTGGTCAAGAGGGAGGTATGATATCTGGCCCAAAACAAATTAGATTCCAAAATAATGGATCTGTTTTACTTAAATCTGGTCTATCAAGGGTATCTGTTTACTCCAGAACAGCTTTTCTAAACTTATTTTTAAACACTATAGCATCCCTGGTGAATTACTTACTTGAAGGCATGGATCCTGGTATAATATATACTTGTATAATTATAAATATTCAAAAATATGTGTGTAAATATCTGTTATTTCTTTTTGTAAAATCACACCTAATATTTTAAAGTTTAATTTTTGGGTAACATTACAGAATTTTTAAACTTCTCCTTTAAGCAATTTTAAACTAACAAAAAATGAACCTGTCTCAAACTAAAGGGAAATATTTTGGATAATGAAGAGAATAAATGGTTTTGAGACCTAATACATTTTAATTCACAGTAAAAGATTAAAAATCTCAAACATTTATTAGTCATCTAGGAAAAATATGGAGATAATTTATGAGGAGAGAGCCAGACTGGTGTTTCGTGAGTGTTTGTTTCCATTTTATTTGTTTTAGGTGCTACTTTATTACTTTTCTCATTATTATTTTAATTTTTGGTAGACCATCCAAATTTACAGTTAGTATCCAAATCCTTCTGTCTGACTACATTGGTTTTGCTTAACTCTGCCGCAGTACCTCTTATATCCTTTGATTTAAAAGCGAAAAGCAGGCAGTAGAGGAGAAAACTTTGAGTGACATTTTTTCTTATTTTTCATTTTTTCACATTGTTAACTGAATGTACGTGAATGGGCATTACTTGTAAAATCTTATACTCAGAGTGTGGACAGCAGACCAGCAGTATCAGACTGCATTTGGAAGCTGATTGGTGCTGTTGAATACTGGGTGCCTCCCCAAACCTACTGAATCAGAATTGCATTTAACAAGAACTCCCAGTCAAATTGTTTTAAAGTAGTTGTTCAAGCATTTTCTTGCAGCCTTTTCAGTAATACTCCCTTGTCTTCTAGATTTTTTTCATGCTTGCAAACCAAGGGAAAATTTTCTGCTATGGGGTGTGTCTAAATAAGTGTGAAATCAAAACAATAAGGACCCTTAAAAGTCAGTTTTAGCATTTTAATTCAAGGACATTAAACTTAAATTTTAAGTTGGTCATGTTTTCCAAAGTTAAGAACTACCCCTACTGTTTAAATAGTCAAATAGCTTTCAAACTTGATCCATGAAAAGTCAACAGATTTTTAGCAATACTGGGGTCAGATAACTATGATTGATGTCTTATACAATTTACAGCTATGTATTTTTCTGGATGCCTATCTTTTGACCTCATATTGTTTCATTAATTGATTGGGCATTTATATTTTTATTTTATTTTGAATTGAATATGATATGCTACATTTCTAAAATATAATTACATGGAAGGAGTTCAGCTTACTTTTCATTTGCCATGCTATTTTAAACAAAATTTTATTTCGAAGAGTATCCACACAAGTTAATGTAAATTTTCATTATTTCTTATATCTGCAACTATGTTTAATTATCTTTTACTTTCTATAAAGATAACACTTCCTAATTGTATATCACTTCTACTTTTATTTTACTCCAGTTATTATAATTAATAGGAACAATTATTTAAATTTAGTAGTGTTTATTTTTCTATTATTTATATCCAAAAACCTTCAAAAGAAGATTTGAAGATTTGACTAGTGTATCATTAAAGTACAGGGGCAGTAAAGTTGGTTATAGCCTTCCCTGGGAAGCCCAAAATAAACTGAGTTAGCCTGAGTCAGATAGTGGTTTAGCAGGGAATATGGGACTGTTCTGTAGAGAGCTTGTGGCAACACTTCTTTTCTTTTTCTATTTCTTCCACCAAGAATATCTTGCCTTGACTTATGAGTGAAGTAATATGCTTCTCATCCAGGGAAGAGCAACCATGTTGAGTGAACTACCAAAAATTAAAGGATACAAAGGTAAATAAGCTAGTAAATACAAGTAGATACACTTTGACTCTTCATCTTTATTTTATTATGTATTAGTAGATTCATGTTATGGATCATATTTATTAAGAGATGGTCTTGTAACATATGTTCATTCAAAATGTATATAGGTATTTGGTGGTGTTTCAAGAACCAGGTTTTCTGTCAATCCCAACCAAGGGTCTCCTACCTTTAAGATACCCTGCTTTCCTCCTCTCTGTCTGATCCCTTCAGATCTGACAGCATTCTCTGCTTCTTCCAGCCACTCTTCTCTGTCCATGTCATGAGACTTAGTAATCGTCATTCTGTGTTTGAGAGAGGACTCAGGATATTTTATGTGGGAACAGTTACTCTCTTAAATTCATGTCTGTATCCTTTCCATCTATTCATTTAGTCACAGGAATCTTTTTCAGTCTAGATGGCAGAGGGAAGAGATAGAAGGATCTCTACTCTCAAAGTTTAATCTCCTATACATTTTGTTAAGCCTAAACTATCACTTAAGGTGTTATATAGGCTATTCGAAGAGAAGGAAGAGATTCACTAGCAATTTTATTTTATTTTATTTCACTTTGAGCTCTCTGCTTCTCTCCTCCTCCCCAGGCCTTCTCCCCAACATACCAGAATCTCTTCTCTTTCCCTCCTCTGCTCTAGGATTCAGTGCAGAGAGGTCTGCATGCTTGAAGTGGGGAAAGGGCAGAAACCTAATAGAAATGGGAGAAAGGAGTAATATTTCATGTGTACTGAGGGCCTAGAACTCTTCTAAACTTTTCACCTGTTAACTTATATAATACATCAAACCTATGGAGTAGTTACTAATATCATTATCATTTTGCATGTGTGCAAACTCTGGCATGGAGAAGTTAATTAAATTGTCCCAAGGGTTAACACATCAGAAATGTTACTCAGTTACCCATACAAACATTAGACCATGAACATTTCAAGATCAGAGATATTGGTTCTTATCCATCTTTCTTAAAACTAGCACTTAACAGAATGTTTGACACAAAGTGGCTCTCAGTATATGTATACGTTTCTGTACATGCACATTATTTACTATATTTAATTAACAAAATTTAAAGAAAATTTAATTGTAATAAATGTAACTGTCAAATTATAGTTGCTTACAGTAAGTTAATGATAAATGTTATCTACTGTTATCACTTACTGCCTATATATTTTTCTTTTATAGACACTATGACTTTACATTCTCTTATTTAACAACTCAGTTACCATATACATAAATTTTTTTTCTATTTTACAAATGAGGTAACAGGCCCAGAAATGCTAAATCATGTTCCTATAGTCAAATAGCCAGCTAATTGTCATCATCTAAATTTAAGTCCTCCATCCTTTTCACTGTCTCAAATTACACGATTGGTTTGACAGGCTTGGGAGTAGACAAAATTATGTTGTGGGTAAAATCTCTAATTTGATGCCACGTACCCTCAATTTATATACTGGCTGGAAAATATTTGGCAAACTCAGAAATTTACCTAAGTGTTATGTTCCTATATAAAATAGACATAATAATAGTACTTATCTTAAAGTTTTGTGAGGACTAATTTATATAATCCATCTAAAAGGCAGAGTGCCTGCCACATAATATATACACAAACAAATGGTTAACTATTATTATCAGTCACCTCAAGCTGTTGTTCTGATTCCTGAAATTTTTGCTCTTGCTGAAAAATTTTTTGAGTTACTTATTTGGAATTATATTAAAAATAAGTTTGTAATTCATATAACAGATCCAGGCTTATTATTTAAGAATTATAATTGTCTTAGGTCTGAGAAATGATATTCTGGTCTAAATGGAAAAATGGGCCATTTTTAACATTGATCCCAGCTAGCTCCCAGGAATGGGATGCCCTAAGGTGGAAGTTACCAGAAGCAGAAAAACTTAATGGGGAAGAAAAGGGAAAATGAATTGTGGTAAGGCAGAATGGGACCCAGGACTGAAAAGTAAAATGAAAAATGGGTGCTGAGTGGGGAAAGCAGTTAAAAAAGTCATAGGAACTGAAGAGAAGATTTTGCCAAAAACAGATCAGGGTTCCCAGAGAAGGAACAAAAGAAGGGAAGCTTTCACCTGGACGTGAAATAATCTTAAAAGTTGCACTACATGTCCAGGGCAAGAAACGGTTGCAAAACACCTGAGGATATCTGAACAGTTAAACAGATTACTCTACAGGTTCAGTATAAGTCAGACCAAGGGTTGAAAACATTGACCAAACATGGTCGATCTACAATAAGACCCAAAACAAGAGGGAGAAACTGACCTTCAGAGTTAGCACACTAAAATAATCAGATGCTCAGGTATCAGCAAAAAATTGCACACCATGCTGAGAAACAGGGAGATAAAATTCAGTCAAGTGAACAAAGTCAAACTTCAGTGGAGACAAAGACTTTGAAACAACTAATCAAAGAAATTCAAACAAATCTCCTAAGCTATTTGGGAGGAATGTATGGATAAAAATTAAAAAATATGGAGTTTATATAGTCAGCCAAGGCACTGATGCAAAGCACCACAACTCTATTGGTTTTTATTAAGGATATTCATTTGGGATAGAAGCTTACAGTCACAATGCCCTAAAGAGTCCAAGTCAAGGTACCACGAGAGGTGCTTTTTACCCATTTAATTTGTTGAAGCAAGATTGTGGGCAATGTTTCTGAGGTTTAAGCTTTCCTTCTTCCTTTTAAGGCTCTGTGGTCCCAGCTTCTTCTGATCTTAGGTGTAGGCTGGCATAAGTCTCCTCTCTCTTCCTTGGGCTTGTTAGTTCCAGGTTCAGCTGCTCTGTTCTCTTCACAAGGTCAGCTGTAGACTTTCAAGCTCATCTGTCTTCCTGGGGCCTCTGCCATGTCTAATGAACTGTCTCTATCCCTCTGTGTTCTTCTCCTGTGTATCTACATCTGTGTGTTCTTGATTGAACATCCATTTATATAGCCTACCAAGGCTGGTGGGAACTAAACCTGCATGCCCAAATGACATGGTTGAATCAAAGCCTTAATCTTAACATATTTTAGTCAAAGCCATCTCAGCTGAATCTAAGAGAAAGAGTATCATGCCCAGAGTAACAGACTAGCTTAAAAATACAATCAAGTATCTTTTTTTTTTGGTATTCATAAGTAATATAAAACTGCTACAGAGCTAAAAGCTATTAAGAAGACAATGTGTGAGCAAAAAGAAGAATTAGAAAGTAAAAAGATAACAGAAATTATGGGGATAGAAGTACAATAATAGAGGTTAAAATCCACTAGAAATATGCAAAAGCAGTTTTAAACAAACAGAAGAAAATAATGGATAAATGAAAAACAAGACAATTGAAATCATACAGTCAAAAGAACAGGTAGAGAAAAGAATAGGAAAAAATAAGTAGTGTCTAACGGATATGAGTAGCAGCATGAAGCATGCAAATATATGCATCATGGGTGTCCCAGAAGGAGATAAGAGGGAAAAATGGGCAGAAAGAATATTTGAGGAAATAGTGGCTGAAAATTTCCCAATTCTTATGCAGGAAGTGCAAAATAGTCCAAGCAGGATAAACCCTAATAGACCCACTCCAACACACGTACTAATGAGAAAGTCAAATTCCAAGGACATTGAGATTTCTGAAAGAGCAAGAGAAAAGCGATTTGTCACATACAAGAAATCCTCAATAAGACTAAGTGCCAATATCTCATTAGAAACCATGGAGGCAAGAAGGCAGAGGTATGATATATTTAAGGTATTGAAAGAGAACAATTGCAAACAAAAATTCTTTAGACAGAAAAAGTGTACTTCAAAAATGAGAGAAGTTTATAACACTCACAAATAAACAGAAACTGAGAGAATTTATTACCAAAAGAACTTTCCCACAACAGTTGCCAAAGGGAATTATTATATGGATGCCAATGGCGATTTTATAATCTCATAATTCTACATCTGTTAGTTGACATTCTACTGTAAGGAAAAGCTGTGTATTTGTAAATATATGTAAACAAATATGTCAACATATGTGCATATATACACATATGAATATATATTAGATATATTAGAATGGACTAATGGATTTTTATTCACTCAATTTTGATTATTTTAAAATAAATTCTAAATTCTTTTGACAAAGTCTACAATTTTTAGCTAGTGAGCATCATTCCAATATGGATTAGGAATGGACTAAAGCCAGGTAGAAAAGAGAAGGAAGGGTTTTCCAAGCATGGGAAGATGATCTGTAAGAACACAGAAATAGTGCAAGACAGATTTCTCAAGGAATAATGAGAAGATGTGTGTCCTTTGGTATTGGAAGTAGAGTCAGGAGAGTGGGGTGATGGGAGATGTTAAAGTTTTAGGAATAAGGGCAACTAGCATTCATTGGATGCATACTGTGAACCCCCACTGTTTTAAACTCTTTACCCCATGAGAGTACTTCCCTAATTGTTATGAATAAAAAGATTGAAAAATCAAAAGGTTACACAAATTGTTCCTATAAGCAGAAGAGCTCATTGAAGCAATGCAGGTAGACCCCACTTAACCAAGTATTTTGCAAATGCCTCTGGTTTGTTGAGATGACATGAGGAAAGGACTTGTTTGCTGATTTCAGTAATTTTGTTGTAGAAATCAGATGTAGACTTTTCAGCAGGAAAATGACAAACTGGGATGTTTTTAAACATTATAATTTTGACAGCAGGGAAGAAAATACCCTGGAACAGAGGAAACCTGCTCCCCTTCCCACATCATAGCTGTTGAGACAACCCCTTTCCTATGCAGGATTCATTCATGCTGGCACCCTGTTTTCCCATCTTGCTAAGGCAGTCGGTCACTGTTCTCAAAGAACTCTGTGAATATTATTATATCCTTTACCACATCATGATGTAATGATTTCTGACCCTGTTTTTCCTGATAGACTGAGAGCCACTTTGGAGCTAGCTGTGACATATTCATCATTATACCCAGCACCTAAAACAATGATTTTGCCTGTAGAGTTTAATTAATGTTTGTTGGATCAATCAATGGTTTGGGTTAAGGAGAACATGAGGGTGTGGATCTCTTAGTACAGAAATGCATAATATAAGACTAAAAGTGTGACTACGTAAAAGCATGGCACTATTGCACTGTTAAGCAGGTTTAATGTCATTTAGGGTTCATCTGATTGTTCCAGGACCTAAATATTATTTAACAAAGTTTCCTCAATAATTTATTAATTTGTTAATTCACTTTGTCATTAAACTTAGCTTTACAGA
Source organism: Dasypus novemcinctus (assembly GCF_030445035.2). Taxonomy (NCBI): domain Eukaryota; kingdom Metazoa; phylum Chordata; class Mammalia; order Cingulata; family Dasypodidae; genus Dasypus; species Dasypus novemcinctus. The sequence goes on along the minus strand of NC_080673.1, from coordinate 110,913,259 downwards.
ACACGTCCTATGTGCTAAACATTGTGATGTGTCCTGGGAATACAATGGAAGATAATGCAGCAATCCTAAAAGACTGGAATGGTAGCAGGCAAAATAGGTGCTCAATTAAGATTGATAAATAAATAAACAAATAATTGAATGAACAAAGGTGGTTCCTGCTGCATTGAATCTTATATTCTAAAGTATGAAAGAGCAGTGATGAAACAATTTGCATGTATGTAAATAAAATTACAAAATTGTATGTTACAGGAAAGAAACAATCAGTGGACTGAGATTGAGAATGATTTGGGGGATGTCTACTTTAGAAAGAGTTGTCAGTGAAATGGTTGATATTTAAGTTAAGATGTAAAAATCAGAAGGCTCTTGTCTTGTAAAGACTGAGGGGAAGGAGGGTTCCAAGAAAAGAGTTAAATGAAGTGAGAAAAAGCTTGGACTATATAAGGAGGTGACTAAAACACCAGCGTATGGTGGGCAATGGGCAGGAAACAGAAGATGTGGTTGAAGGGAGAGATATAACTCTCATCACTTAGGGCATAAAAGGCATAGTAACAGCTCATTAATTTTCTGCAAGTGCATTGGGAAGTCATTTAAGGATTTAAGCAGAGAAATTATGTGACAAAATTTTAAAAAGATTTCTATGTAGAGAATAGGTTAGAAAGGGGAAATGATTCACAAATCTGTTCACTTGGCCTTTCTCAACTTCTAGCCCACATTTTCAGCTACTCTTATCACTCACTGGACAGCAGTATATGCCTAACTTGGCTTCCTACAAACTTCTGCACACTTCAGAGTGAACTGTTCAAAGAAAAAACAGTATCAAAACCCTTGATGATCTGGATTGCCAATTGATAGCATGACATGAAGGGGAGGATGATATACTCAGATATTCAGAGCTTCAAAGCTGTGCATTGGCTTTTTAAAAATTTGAATATCATTTATTTTATTTTTTATTTATTTTTTTATTAAATTGTCTTTTTCTTAAAGGTACATAGATCACAAAAAATGTTACATTAAAAAATATAAGAGGTTCTCACATATCCCACCCCCCAATCCTCCCACATCAACAACCTCTTTCATCATTGTGGCACATTCATTGCATTTGTGGTGAATACATTTGGAGCACTGCTGCACCTCATGGATTATAGTTTACATTGTAGTTTACACTCTCCTCCAGTACATTCAGTGGGTTATGGCAGGATATATAGTGTCCAGCATTCATCCCCGCAATATCATTTAGGACAACTCCAAGTCCCGAAAATGCCTCCACATCACATTTCTTCTTCCCTCTCCCTGACCTCAGCAACTACCATGGCACCTTCTCCAGATCAATGCTACAACTTCTTCCATTACTAGTCACAATAGTTCTATAGCAGAATACCGTTAAGTTAACTCTAATACATATTTTATTCCTCCATCCTGTGGACCCTGGGCTGGTGATGTCCACTCCACCTTTATATCAAGAGGGGGCTTAGATCCTACATGGTTGATGGATTGATTCTCCTGCTTGGAGTTGTAGGCACTTTAGATTCCTTGGTGTGGTGGTTGATCATCTTCACTTCTCTGTTCGCTGACCTGGGTAAGTCCAATGGATTGGAGAGTAGGAGTTGCAACTCTGCTGAGGGTCAGGGCCCAGCTGGCACATGGTCAGTCCAGAGATTTAAGTCTCCTGGGTATACACCATCCCCAGCATCAACCAAGGTTCAGTAAAAGTGACAGAGACGTGTAGAAAGGTCACATCTGAGTCCACCTCCATCACACTCAGGAACACAAATTCCAAAGTAGGGCCCACTGACAAGGCACTGAACTCCAGAGCCAACTGCCATGACCATGGAATCAGTGTGTCTCCGTAGCTTTTGTATGAGGGAGGAACGATAGTAATCTAGAAGCAGTGATGGGAAATAAGGAAGATTCAGAACTGGAAAGGTTTGAAAAAAAGTAGGATTTTGGGTAACATTAGGTTGAATCAGGCAATATGGAGATGAAAGTTTGGGTAACGCCAGATGCCCAGGGAGGCTTTTATGTTGCTCACCCTGTATTGGAGGATAATGAAACAAGTTGTAGTAAGCTCTCTGAAGACATTCTAGTGCTGTTTTCCTGAATACTGTTCTTGATGGCATGGTGCTTAGTGTTGGACTAGAGTGGGGGTCAGAAAGGAAATGGTAAGACGGGGGGGGGGGGTAGTTGGAATGACTGATGACTGAGGCTTCTCAGCTGTTATGGACTGTATTGGTAACTCCTTGAGGTGTCTCATGTGATAATGGTACTTGGTCTAATGACACAAAGGCATTGTATTTAATGTTTTAATAAATGCACTATGCCATGAATCCTGTTATCCACTTTATTTATTATTTGCTTACAGCTTGATTTTCTTTTCACATGGATTCATTTCTAAAAGAATTTCTTTTTATGGTAAAGCTAACCTCATAGAGATTTTAATTTAATTATGAACCTGTGAGCAGGCATTATAGAAGAGATTATATTATATGGTTGGAGGATGCATTAGATGACTTCTAAAGTTTCTTCCTCCTCAGAGAATCTATGATTTAATGATTCCACATTGTTATTATTATTTTTTACCTGAGTGGTACAGAAAAATAAAGGGGTTATAAGTGACCCGAAGGAAAAATCAAGACCTCAAATAAACTCTACTAATAACAAGAACTCTAATAAAGACATGTATAATGTGAATAATTCCTAAGCTTTTGATGATTCATTGGAACTGACAATTATATAAGAAAGATTTAGGGTACTTTTAAATGCATGTTTCAATGGAAGGACTTGTAAATAAAAACAAAAATATTAAGTTTCAGGATTCCTAGCCTATCCTCTTATTTTGCTTCAGTGATTAAAATCAGCCTTATATAATTGCCCTTAAAATTTGATCAAATTAATAGCATTTTCTACTTTTATTTTTTTATAATATACATTTTCATTTTTTAAAGGTACTTAGATTATGTAAATGTTACATAAAAAATATGGATGATTCCCATATGCCCCACTCCCTCCTCTTCCCACACTTTCCCACATTAACAACATCCTTCATTAGTGTGGTACATTTGTTATAACTGATTAACACATTTTGGAGCATTGCCATAAAGCGTGGATTATAGTTTACATTGTAATTTACACTCTCTCCTGCACAATTTTCTAAATTATGACAAGATATATAATGGCCTGTATCTGTCATTGCAGTGTCACTCTATACAATTCCAAAGTCCCAAATATGTCCCCATATTTTACCTATTTTTCCCTCTCCCTCCCTTCAGAACCTCCAATGGCCACTTTCTCCACATCAGTGATAACAGTCCTTCCATTGCTACAATCACAGTAATTCTATAGTAGAATACCAGTAAGTTTACTCTAGTACATCATTCATTCCCCAATCCTGAGGATTCTGGGATAGTTATGCCTACTCTGCCTCTAATTGAGAGGGTGCTTAGATCCAATAGGGCAGATGGATGGGACTATCTTGCTTGCAGTTACAGACTTTCTCTGTTCCTTGGGGTGGTCGTTTTCCATCATCATCACCTTGTTAGTTTTCCTGGGTGAGTTCAATGAACTGGAGAGTAGGTGTTGCAATACTGTTGAGATTCAGCATCCAAGTGGCACATGGAAATCCCAAAGATTTAAGTCTCTTGGATACACACCTATCAACCCTAGTACTAACTATTGGTTCAAGTAGAAGAGCCAGAAGAGCCAAATGTAGGGAAATCACAACTGAGTCCAACTCTGTCATGTTGGGGAGCATAAATTCCAAAGAAGGGCCTACTGGCAAGGAACCAAACTCAAGCTCTCTGCCCTGCCTATAGTGTCTGGTTGTTAGCCTTCTAGATACCATTTTCTAGTTGAAATAAAGAACCAGTCATATATCCCATAAAAATATAATGAATGGTAATAAAGTTACGTTGTTTTCTGGGTGCAAAGTTACCTCTACTGACTCAAAGTGCTAATAATGGATTTTCCATTACTGTAATAATGGAAGGTTTGTCCCCTCATAGGCATTCTTTTCACAGAGATTCCTCTAATGATTAACTAATGGCTACAATTTTCAAGGCTTTGGTTTGTAGTTATAGAAAATGATGGAAAGAGGTGACTTATTTGAAGCCAAAACAAAATCCTGTTGTTAAGTATTATAACAAAATACTTACTCCTTAAATGTTCACAATTTTGGAAAAAATTTCTGTCAGATGTAAAGGAACAACTCCTTGCTTACAGATTGACTTAATTTCTTTGAACACCATAGACTGGACCATAAACCTGTAATATGCCTCAGATGTTGAATCATTCAGAAATATCCTTATATCTCACTACAAACAAATTTCATTATCTAGTTAGCTAATATGCTGCAAAAAATTTTTTCAGAGCATGTGGTCTAATATGTTAAATGCATTTTCAGACGTTGAGGAATGTTCAAGATCCTGGTAAGATGGATTTTTACATAGAATCATATAGAGTTGAGAAGTCTTGGGGAAAGTAGTTTGACAATTTTATTTCAGAAGAAAGGGAAATAGTCTTACCATAAGAAGCAGGGAATAAATTTCTTTCTCTTCTACCAATAAAGAAAGCCTCTCTGATCCAAAGTACTTACCAACAAAAATTAATTTGACCTTAAATAGTAATATGAAATATTTCTTCATGGATTCTTTTATAGATAACTAATTTGAAAAAATATATATGTAATGATAAATATTGTGTTGAATCAATTAAGAAATATTAATAGAAGTAACTTTTCTACTTTTAAATGATAGTGTGCCAATTTATACAATAACACTTGGAGGAATTTAGGGATTTAGAAAATAATGAATCCAATGTTATATAATTGATAACCCAGAAAACTTCAATGAATAAATGAAGATATTTTATTTGAATAAATACTCCTTTCAATACCAAAGTCTGTGTCAATGACCTCTGACAAAGACTACTATAGGCACAACTTTATTTTTAAAAATTGGGTTTAATTGATACATTGTAACAAGGAAGACTACATAGTTGAGGAAACATGGGAATCTCATTAAGATCCTGTTAGAACAGACTTATTGTGTAATATAGGCTTGTGATGGGTAATTTGGGGGTGTGTTAAAAGAATTGGGACTTTTATCTGCATTGGATATTGTCCTGAAGCAGGAGTAATTCTGTGGTTAGGTATCTTAATGTTTATTAAAGCTGAAGTTGTATTTGAGAAGGAAGCAACAGTCACTGATAGAAGGCATGGTAAGGGATGTGTGGTCATTTTTGTACTTTGGACAATGTATTTAATTATGTCCGTATTCAGACATTTTTACAGACTGGTCTTGTTTTCTCTTGATCCATCTCAATCACAGAGTGGCCTTGTTTGATATTGGTGCTCCATGGTATTGTTTATGATCAATAAGAAAATACCATGGTTTAGCTGTGAGTGTGAGCTCTACTTCTAGCAATGTCAAGCCCTAGCTGATAGCAGCTTTTCCTTAGAGTTATTCAACAGGCAATGTAGGGAAAAGACACTTGAAGAGCAAAGATTAGGTCAAATTCTAAGATTCCATAACTTAAGAGGTCAAATATAAAGCAGAGGTACAGATGAACCATGTCATATGTTCAGATATGTGGTTATGTATCTGAAGGGGAGGGTACATTGGAAAATGTTAGTGTACCAAATCTGAGAAGGTTTTTGTAAAATGAATAGCCACCTTACAAGAGCATAAACAAATGTGTGAGAAGGATCTGCAGAAGCAGAGCAATCCCTGACTCAAAGAGTAGGCCTTCACAACAGCGTACAGTGCCTCCCTAGAACTTTGAATGCACAGCAAGAGAATGGACCCATGGACATAATTTTTTTCTTAATATTTTGACTGAATCTATGAGACTGTGTACTATAAAGGGTGTTATGCAATTTATCTTTGAATGCCTAGTCAGTATGAGGCACTGTATAAAGTGCTAAGTACACAACAGTGAATAAGAGAGATGGGATTGCACTAATGATAATTTTTAATTTTCATTCATTCCATTCAAACAATTATCCATTTGTTTAAAATTACCAGAAGGATCTAAAAGCTAAGAATTGATGAAATGGAGAAAATTATTATTTCTTTCACAGAGATTGGGCTAGATGCCACAGCTGGCAAAAATGTTTTCTAGAAACATGGTAAGAAACTGTGGCTCCCTTTGAATGCATAGAATAATGTAGTTATGGATGATGATTGTAGAGTCTGCACCACAGAGTTATCACATGGAAAAAACATTGCTAAATCAATGCTCATGGTTTATTAAAAGGCTGGGCTACTTTTTGTGTCTCCATAATATCTGTGATTTAGTAAAGTTTCCAAGCCAACCCCTTTGGAACGATGTTCTGTATCACTTTTTTCCTCAGAATTGAAAGCTTTTCATATTTTTTCTTGTACAGTTTGAAATTTGTATTTTATTCATTTTTCCATAATATGTACTGGTGCAGTGTGTTACAAAATAGAAATTCTGAGAATTGTTATCCTTTTGTGGAGCTTAAAATTTCATAGCATTTGATATTTTCTGATTTCCAATGGTGAGAATTTACAAGAAAAAAGAATTATGTTTGTAAAACCACAGAATTCCATGGGGTAATCAAGCTTCTGAACAAATTTGTGCATACTGAAAAAAGTTTACCTACCAATATTGTGACCCATATTATTTGCCTAGCATACTATTCATTAACTTGTGATATCAGGTGTCCTTAGATTATTTAGTTTGTGAATCTTTGAAAATTGGGATACCCTCTACAAAAATAAAGTTCAACTATTATTTATGTTTATTTTGTTAAGAGGAAAAAACAAAGATTGCTGATTAATGCTATGCCATCCTCAGGACCTCTCTTCATTTACTTATGCCTTATCTATTTATTATAAATGAGAATGAGTGAGGGGGAATTACCTTTGATACCAGAAAATGGAATCCCAGTGAACATCTTTTCTTGCTGTACCCCTTATTCAACTACTTTGTAAAGGTTAATTAATGTTCAGTTCTATCTTCTTCCTATTCTCTCATCCTTCACAAAAATTGCCTTTTTATTGCAATCCAGAGGTAAAAAAGTCGCATATTGACCTTAGAAAAAGTGTCTGATAAATATTCAGTTAATTTTATTATGTAAGGAAAGACAAAATGAATATAAACACATTATTGTTATAAGAATGTATTTGATTAAATTGCTGATTAAATCTGTTAAAAACAAGGATTTGTAATATAATATAAGAGGATTAGGGTAATATTCTGAGTAAGAGGTTCAGGGAGCTATTCTAGCATATTTCTCCATGCTTTTTTTTTTTCACTTTTTATTCCACTTAATTAATTATAAATATTATTATTGGATTCTTGTCCTTAATGAAAATGTTAAGATTTAGGAAAAAATCTGATACAAATAGAATTAAATCTACATTTATGCTAGTAACAGAATTTAGAATTCAGAATCTGGTATTGTTCATCTTGTTTATTTGTTAGGTATCTAAATAATTTAGCACTAATATACAGATAGAAACCATCTGGTTTTTTTAATTCTGAATTTTTTGAAGATAAAAAGATTAATAGAAAAAAGCCACTGAACCGAAGTCCGATAATGAGAAAAATACACATTATGCTATGAGCAGCTAAAAGGAAATTCTGTGGACCTTGCAACATTCTACCTTACTCTAAGGAACTTGTGTAATAATCCTAAATATATGGGTAAGAGAATAGTTTTCAATTTAACTGCATCCAGCTTTATGTGTCACATGCTGAACTTGAACTATTCCTTTTTTTCCCTCTAATGAGGCAATCCTTACTACTAGTAAAGGTCTGATTGCGCATATGTTCAAAGTACAGCCTTTAAGTAGAAGTCTCTCATCAGCAGATGGCTCTGCTCCCCCCATAGTAACTGCTTCTCATAATTGTCAGCCTGCTTCACCTGAGAAAACAACAGCAAAACTGTGTGAAGTGGTTGATGTCTTCTTTTCATGTGTAGATGTACTGTATTGATGCTCTCCTCGGCATCTGAGTGCTCTGTAGCACTGTCAACAGCATCTTACTGGCTTAAAGAAGGGCATCTTTGACTCCTGGGAAGACTTATTTCCTGCTTGGAGTCCAGTGAAAAACATGTTTAGGTCTTTTTTGCAAAGATGACTCACACTTCCTGTATAACATCATTTAGCATCCCTTCAATTTTACCGTCCTACATATAAATACATTTAAAAAATAATTTTTTTGAGGATACTTTGGTTCAACTGAATTTCTTCCTAGTGGTCATGGCAGTCGGTAAAGTATTTTTATTTTCTCAGTATATTATGATAAATGAAGTTAGTAAATCTTTTAAAATGAGTTTTAGTGTTTACCTTTGCTTATAAAAATGCTTGCTTTATAATGTTTTTAAAAACAGTTTAAATATTATGTGGTTCTGTAAGTTTAACTGTGCTGTACTTCTCATATGTGGAAACTGTTAAAAGGAACTTCTATATTCCTTTACTGGAATTGGCATTAGTGAAACTTTTTTATCTGTTTTATGTATGACAAAAACTAATAAAAAAATCAATAAACTTACATGGACTTTCTTTTTTTTTTTTTTTTTTTTTTTTGGACTTTCTTGTTTAAGAAAATTAACGTGCCTCAAATGATCACCTTCAACTTCATCATTTAACAAAAGTTACATGTTTTTAACACAGTTACTCCCAAAAGTGGCCCAGCCTAGTAATCATTATTTACAAGCAGAAATATCATTATTTACTTCAGGAGAAATACAAAGATTATTGGACCTGGAATCTAATGACTCTAGAAACATTTTCTCTCTCTGCTGCTATGTTATAACTTTATACTACATGTTAACCTTCTTAATTCTCTATTTCCCTCAAGTGTAAAAGAAATGTTTGTTTTATGAACCTAAAAAGCTGGGTGCATATTAAAATGCTATGAATTAAAACATATTTTAAATGCACTAAGGCAGATAGCTTTACAAGAAGCCATATTAAAATAATTTTCTATCGAGAAGAATTATTTTGGGCTATGAATAATCATCTATTTTCTCTCCAACCTTTCAACATACATGGTTATTAAAATTTGTAACATTATTCTGACATTGTTAGTCCTTTTATTTAGATATCTGAAGTACAACTTATAATTAGTCTTTTTATATCTTAGATCATATAATTTTAAAACTGGGTGAGAATTTAGAGATAATTAAAATACCTTTTCCTTAGATATTAGAAAAATTAGGCCTGGAGAATGTGAATGACTTGCCCAGGGTAATGTATTTAATAAGGATAATTGAAAATGTGAGTAGATTGAAGCAATTACCTCCAGCCCTATAGATCAAATTAATTATCATTAAAAGGTCAGATATATATTATTAAATACTGAGTCAAACTACCCTCTTAGAGATTTTATTTTAATATTTATGCAATGTATATGTGGTTGTAACTAAAGTACTGGTTTAAAAATTGTGTATACATGAAAAAAATGTTGTTTTGATGCTGGTATTATCTTTTGAAGAGTTATTTTCTTTTAGATAGCCTGAAAATAGCCTCCTTGACATAATAAAAAATATATCACCATTTGGGATTTATTTTTCACTTTATACTATACATTCAAATTATGTCCATATATCCAACTGTTTATATTTACTGTATGTATTGACTGAAAATCATACTCGGAATCAGTCTTTAGAAAAAGTAAACTATCCTCATTTAAACACACACACGCACACATACAATTCACCAATGTAATTCGGTGTACCCAAAGAATCTTAAAATTTTTGATTTTTCAATTAAAAAATGCTAGTAAATTTTTTAGCAAAGTGTTGGGCAATCATTTAATTACTTTTCTTTACCATAAAGATGTTTGAGAATAGGACCTCATGCTTAATTTACATCATAGATATAAATTGAAATGTCATTCCATTTACTACATCATAATGCTCTCTGGTTTGTTTATTTCATGTCTACTGATCTTTGTTTTAAAAATAGATTCGTACATCCAAACACCAAGTAATTTTATGTCTTCATCTACCTATAATTTCAAAGTTAAGTATAAATGATACTATCTTTATAAGAGAACATTACTCCAGAACGTATTTACATAATTTAGGCTAAAATTATATTCTGCGTTCATTTCTGTAACACATATTTTCCACCAGAATAGTAAAATGTGGAAAATAACAAACTTTAATTTATAAATCAAGTCAAATACATGTTTATGTATTTATGTGATTATAACATGAATATTTTTATTATTTTAATGTATTAAAAATTTCATATATATTTTATCTTTTTCCTTAACTCAATTCACAATTCTCTCCATTTCTCCAGGGTCTGGGGTAGTATATGGGGTGTCCAAGATGTTGCTTGCAGTTGTTTCGATGCTTTTGTTCAGATGAGTTGGACTTTTTAACTTCTTTGAAAATTAGGTGGAGACCAGGAGAAGACATAGCTCCCTGATGGACTCTACTAATAGAGAAAAAGAAGCAAACAAAAGTTTGTGTATTTTCAACTTTTCTTCATAGATGTTAAGATATCGCTATTTATTGAAAAGGTAATAAAAAGTGAATACTGAATACAAATGAAATTTCAATGACTAAATTTTAAATTAATGGATAGATAGGTGGAGGTGGTATAGTATATTCTATAACCTATACTTTTTCAAGAAGAAAATATATAGTCACTTGCAAAATATGATGATTATTGGCTTTGAGAACAGAAAAAGAATAAAAAAGCAAGGTCCGAGCAGAGATACATTGGCATTAACCAGATGCTGTAAAGACACGTGGCCTCCTATTACAGATTTTGTCCTTTCACTATTGAAAACTGATAATCCCTTCTGGAGAAGGATGGAAAGATTGCTAAAGCTTATTTTAATAGCCTTACAGGCATCTAATAAAATTGTATTTATTCATTGTTTTTCATTATAACCAGGTCTTAAGTTCTTTTTGAAGCCACATCCTTAAGGCATAACCTTAGAGATGCTAGACTGCACAAATAATAATCCTATGCTTAGTGGTTTGGTCAAGAAATTACTGTTTGTGGTAAGCAAACTTGTCAAACAGGTTAAAAA